>NC_065598.1:149314548-150623419 GCF_024542745.1 Macaca thibetana thibetana
TATAGAAAAATCAACTCAAGATGAATTGAAGACTCCAAAACTATAAAAACCCTGGAAGATAACCTAGGAAATACCATTTTGGACATAGGACCAGGCAAAGATTTCATGACAAAGACACAATTGCAACAAAAACATAAATTCACATATAGGACGTAATTAAACTAAACAGCTTCTGCACAGCAGAAGAAACTTTCAACAGAGTAAACCGACAACCTACAGAATGGGAGAGCATATTTGCAAACCATGTATCTGACAAAAGTCTCATGTCCAGAATCTATAAGGAACTTAAATAAATATGCAAGCAAAAGACAAACAATTCCATTTAAAAGTGGGGAAAGGACATGAACAGACACTTTTCAAAAGAAGAGACACACAGCTAACAAGCACATGAAAAAATGCTCCATATCACTAATCATTAGAGAAATGAAATCAAAACCACAATGAGAAGACAAGAATGGACCAAGATGGTGGAATAGAAGAGTCCGCCGTTCATTCCCCTCACAAGGTCACCAATTCAACAACTATGTACGCACACAAAAGAAAACACCTTTGTAAGAATCAAAAATCAGGTGAGCACTTACAGTACCTGGTTTTAACTTCATAGTGCTAAAAAGGGCACTGAGGAAGTAGGACCCCTCACTGATCCCCCAGCTGTGGCAGCATGGTAAAGAGACCATTTCTGTGCACTAAGGAGAGGGAAAGCCAGTAATAGCAGAAAGTAAAATCAGACCAAATTTACTTGAGCCTGACCAACATAGAGAAACCTCGTCTCTGGTTAAAAAAAAAAAAAAAAAAAAAAAAAAAAATTGCTGGGCGTAGTGGCACATGCCTGTAATCCCAGTTACTTAGGAGGCTGAGGCAGGAGAATCGCTTGAACCTGGGAGGCGGAGGTTGCAGTGAGCCGAGATCGTGCCATTGCACTCTAGACTGGGCAACAAGAGCAAAACTCTGTCAGGAAGAAAGACAGGAAAGAAAGAAAGAAAGGAGGGAGGGAGGGAGGGAGGAAGGAAAAGAAACAAGGCAATTTTAACCTCAGGAAGGAAAAAAAGCCTCAGAAATAAATAGAATCTAACAGAACCATAAGTGGGAGAATGAGGAGGGGAAGTAGAGTGCGGAGGAGGGGAAGTAAATTGCATCAATAATTAATGCCCATAAAATAGCATTCAAGAAAGAGGGGGAAAAAGAGAAGGGAGACAGAGAGAAACCAAGAGAGTTTCTTTTTTTTTTTTTTTTTTTTTTTTTTGCTGGAGCCTAGGTGACACCCAGAGTTTGGCAGAGGAAACTCTGATTGCGAGTCTGGGTGGCTGGAGTTTGCAGGGTGGGGGACCAGAGAGAAGAGAGCTGCAGAGGGAAAGAACCCTGGATATCCACAGAGGGTCCTGCTCGGGTATTCAGCAAACTACCGGTGAGCACGGGCGTGTGAGGAAGCTACCTGAGGCCAAGGAGGGGATCCCCCGAGAAAGTGAAAGGTAACTTTGCTCAGTGCTCAAGCAGGATAGAGATCAGGAGCTGTCCCCACCCTCCAGGGTAGAGAAGCTCTTATTCACTTGGCAGGCATCAGCCAGGATGCCAGGAATGGTGTTACCTCTGTAGGGTGGGAAACTGAAGCCTACAGTAAGAGCTGCTCTGGTCTCACGCAGCACATCTTCAAAGCAAGACTCAGTAGGGTCAAACCGTTTCCAAGTAACTTAACAGCTTCCCAGAACACAGCTCATGGATAACGTCTAGGAATACAGAAATACCCAGCAGCCAAGGAGACAGGCACGACATCTGCCGTCCAATCAACAACTATCAGGGATACAGAGAAGCAGGAAGATGCAAAGCTCAATGAGGACAGAAATCAATCAATGAAAGGATCCAGAGTGGAAAGGAAGATGTACAACTGCCTTTATTCTCAGAAAACACATTCGTCTCTGCAGAAAATCCAACCGAATCTACGCAAGAGCTACTAGACTAATTAGTTAGTTTAGCAAATTTGCAGGGCACAGCATATTTTTAGAGAGAGCTGCTGCAAGGACCAGTGCAAATTAAAAATAGAGGTTTAATTCTCTCCGTTGAAGATAAGGGAAGAGACTCCTCCACCTCTCGTTTGATAAAGCATTTATTTTAGAGAACTTATACATCCTTTCTCTGTCTTTTTGAAAAGCATGAAGATATTTTTAAGAGCTAATACAGCCTCTTGCCATGTTCATGACCCCAGAAGGTCATTTTCAAGGACCTGGGAATCCTCTCTTTGAAATGTAAACATCAGGGAAGAAAGTGCCCCTATCTCCCAGTTTCCATGGGAGAAGAGTAGCTGAACTTGCTTCGGAAGTGGGCACCTTGCTCAAAGTTGCAAAACTAACCCCTTGCGTAAAGACAGGGGAAATTTATTTTTTCTTTGGATAAAGTCAATTGCATTAGTCTGCTCAGACAGCTATAACGAGGAACCATGGATGCGTTGACTTAAACAGCAGAGGTTTACTTTCTCACGGTTCTGGAGGCTACAAGTGCATGATGAAGGTGGCAGCAAATTTGGTTTCTGGTGAGGGCTCTCTTCGTGACTTGCAGATGGCCGCCTTCTGGCTATGTCCTCACATGGCCTTGCATCAGTTCGTGCGCACTGAGAGAGAGCACGAGAGCTCTCATGTCACTGATCAAACTGGATCAGAGCCCTGAACCTGTGATTTTGTGGAACCTTAATTACACCCGTAGAGGTCCCGTCTCCAAGTACAGCCACACTGGGGGTAGAACTTCAACATACGACTGGGGGAGGACACAAACATTCAGTCCCTAACACCAATGTAACTGATACACATGGTCACCCCAATTATCAGGTAATTGTAGGATGAACTATGGGCAAGAGATGGCACTGTCAAGTCGTCTCACTTGAGGACTGGTTACTGTTCATCTTGAGAGCATGTATGTCATGGGTTGCATCTACTTGGCTATAGAAAAGGATCATATTTCCTTCTGTCTTTGCAGTGTTTTAGCAGATTGCCTGTGATGTGCATCACATTGTAGTGCAATGCTTGTTCAATCATGAAACTTTTCTGCCTTTGTGGAGATGTTTTCTACGTTGGCAAGTGATTTTGCCTTTCATTATATTTTCCCAACACTACAATCCTCCCTCCTCCTTCCCCCAAAAGAAACCACCTTTGCAAAAATTGTGTCTGTGAGACAAATTATGATAGTGAGCTGGGCTAACCCACTCTCCATTTTGCCTCTCCCTTAATTACTCCTGAGATTTTGGGACAAGCTGACTTTGAGAGACAGCATATAGTTTAAATGATAATAGCCCTTCCTGAAAACTCATGAAGCTATGTAAACCTAACAAAAGGCCATCAGGCTGGAGGAGGAGAGGAGCTTGCTTCTGCTAAGGTATTGCCAGCCATTCCTGCATATGACACCACCATGGTAGATTGGCCTTCTGAGACATGTTTTCCGTTTTTTTGCATGTCTGACACCCATGGCTCCACCTGGACCCACCAACCCTTCTCCTGTGTCCCCACCCAGGAGTGATTCAGCCCTCAGGAGGACAGCTTCGACTCCCTATGATTTCATCTCTGCCCCAACAAATCAGCAGCAAGCCTAGCCACCCCCACCCTTTCCCACAAACTGCCTTTGAAAAACCCCTAACCTGGAGGAGATCGATTTCAGTACTAACTCTTGTCTCCCACGTGGCGTGGCTGGCCTCGTGTCTATTTAATTCTTTCTTTACTGCAATGCCATGGTCTGTTTTTGTGCAGCAGGCAGGAGGAGCCCCTTGGGTGGTTACAAATTTGCGGCCTCATCCGGGATCTCCTACTTGTGATTCCTCAGCCCCCCCCCCCACCACCTTGATGGACCTGGAGGTGAGCTCTGGTGACTGCTTATTTAACTGAAGGCCATTTCTGGCACTGTCCCTGCTTGTGAGGTGCGGCCAACCACCTCACAGCTTGGGCCCGATTGCAGTGTAGAAACAGTTCCCGGAAAGCCGTCTTTCAACCGCTCTGGTGGGAATTCTAGGCGCGACCAACACCTCCTTCCTTATCCTGGTTAGTTCAGCTTCTTTGGATGCCTCAGTTCGACTCCTTCTGGGATCTGGGTTGTCTCTCCCTAAATAGTAGGAAGAGTCTTCATTTGGGAGATTTCTCCTCAATTGGGGACATTTCTCAGATGGAGAATAGGAGGTTAGTTTGGAAGAATACTCTTAAAAATTCTTGGTCAGGAATATTGGTTTGGAATCTTGGTCCATCTCGTCTCTTTTGTGTGTGTTTTTTGTACATGTGGAGGGGATCTCTCAAGGAACTGCTGATGGAAGTTCCACAGGCCTAACTCGGAGAACCTTCCTTATTTGTCTGGTCACATTCGTTGAGCACTGAAGGAACTGTTAGTGGAAGCTCAACAGGAACAGGCCTGTCTCAGGGTGACCGTCTGCTCTTCATCTTGCCCTGAGACCACCCATCGAATTTCCGGTTGGAGGTCATCCCTCCCCACCTCGAATGGATCAAAGACAATGGGGACCAATGGGGGCAAGTTCGAACCTTGCCAGATTGGATTGCCAGATTGGATTGCCAGATTGATATTGGGTGCTGACCAGGGTGACCAGCGTCGGTTTTGTTACATATATTTTGCTTCGGCTGGGATGGAAAATGTTAAAAGTTTTTTTTTTCATCTGTTGCGCCTCTGGATTTTCCCACCTTTGTCCTCGGGTTGGAGGAAAGATGCTGGGATTCAGGTAGTCAAGTAGTACAAGTTGTAATTGAAGACAATTTAGGAAATGGAAGAAGGCGAAAGTCAGTTGAGTCCTTCCTCAGCATTAACTACTGACAGCATTTTGGAATAGTTTTATAGTTTTCTAATTGTATTAGACGTTAACTTTATAGCAAACACATAAAGGTATAAGGTTTTGCAAGTTAAACGTCCGTTTTTTCCTGAAATTTCTTCCTGCGACATATGACTTCCACCTCTTTCTTAAAAACTTCAAAAATAGGCCGGGCGCGGTGGCGCAAGCCTGTAATCCCAGCACTTTGGGAGGCCGAGACGGGCGGATCACGAGGTCAGGAGATGGAGACCATCCTGGCTAACACGGTGAAACCCCGTCTCTACTAAAAAATACCAAAAACTAGCTGGGCGAGGTGGCGGGCGCCTGTAGTCCCAGCTACACGGGAGGCTGAGGCAGGAGAATGGGGTAAACCTGGGAGGCAGAGCTTGCAGTGAGCTGAGATGCGGCCACCGCACTCCAGCCCGGGCGAAAGAGCGAGACTCCGTCTCAAAAAAAAAAAAAAAAAAACAAACAAACTTCAAAAACATGTTATTGGAGGGCTGCATGAAAGATCCATTACAATGGAATTGTTGAGCATTTAAATTGCTCTCAGTTTTCCACCTGTTGTAGATAAGGATTCAAAGAGATTCTTGTCTAAAAGTCTCAACAGGAATGGTTGTTTCTTTAACGCGGATTCCAAGAGATAGAAGTACTTTCCATTACATTTCTATTTATGCATTTAAGGCTCGGGATGTACACAGAATGCTGGTTTCAAAGTGTTAATTTTTGTTCCCCCATGCAGCTTTTTGGGAGGCATCTTGCAAAATTGAGAGTTTTTTGCCTGTGGTTCCATGAAATGGAAAAAGGTGGTTTTCCTTTGTGATATGACTTGGCCCCCACTGCTGTGATGTGGCGAGCAGGGTTGCCAGGGCTGCTCAGAGAAAGGGAACCCAGACACCTGGCATGCCGGCAAAAGGGTAAGAAGTCAGACTTCTGGCCTCTCTCTCTCTCTGTGCAAACTGGTGAAGTGAATGAAAAGGAACTCAGACACAGAACAGTAGCTCAGTTTTATTTTCAGCAGTAACATTGCAGCACCAATCCAAACACGTGGGGAGAGAGCAGTGAGGGGCCAGTCCAGGCACACAATTCGCCTCACCCCTCAAAAGCACAAAGTGGCAACTGCTGTTAAGGAATCATTTCCCGCCGGGCGCGGTGGCTCAAGCCTGTAATCCCAGCACTTTGGGAGGCCAAGATGGGCGGATCACGAGGTCAGGAGATCGAGACCATCCTGGCTAACACGGTGAAACCCCGTCTCTACTAAGAAATACAAAAAATAGCCGGGCGAGGTGGCAGCGCCTGTAGTCCTAGCTACTCGGGAGGCTGAGGCCGGAGAATGGCGTGAACCCGGGAGGCGGAGCTTGCAGTGAGCTGAGATCCGGCCACTGCACTCCAGCCTGGGCTACAGAGTGAGACTCCGTCTCAAAAAAAAAAAAAAAAAAAAAAAAAAAAAAAAAAAAGGAATCATTTCCCTAGGGAAGGATGCACTGCCCAGGACCGACACAGGTTTAGGCCTCAACCCCCTTTTTCCGGGCTGACGCTTAGCCAAATTTGGCGGCACCAAGCGCTGCATGGTCCGTATCACCATGGAAAGCTGGTTGAGCAAGAAGATGACGGAAAGTTGGAGGAGACCAGAGTTGTTCGAAATTAATCGGCTAAAAGTGAGAGGAAAGAAAAGAATTTTATTAGAGAGGTGGCCTCCTGTTCCTCCCCCCACCCCCACGTCATTAGACTTAATCCTCAGGCGCCTCGCATAGAGTGCCGACATCAGGCGGCGACAAGCTCAGTGTGTCATACTCCCTCCTTAGACCCAACCCCTAGGCGTCTGCGTGCGGCCAATAGCGCCCCTCTAGTGGAGAGATGGGCCCGGTCCCACTGCCCCTCCCTCCCCGCCCCACCCCATCTAGAACTTACATAACCAGGTCACTGCCAGTCACCGTGAGCTCCCTGCGGACGCCCCCTCCGAGGTCTTCATATCTTGGGCCCAGATAGTGGCGGGCAATCTCAGCCTCCAAGCTGGACAGGAATGGCACTGTGAGGGTGCTGGTGGAGATTCCGTTAAGGCGATGGCGAGTGTGTGCTTCAGGTCTCCTTCCGCCCAGGCCGCCCTTTGGGCTTCCCAAGACCCCTCCCTGTGCCTCTGCAGGCCACGCTCCCCCTCAAAACGTCTTGATGCCAGCTGCGGCAGCTGCTGCCCCCCAGGCTGCTGCGTCCTGCAGCCACCCTTGGTTCCTCCGACTCCTCTTTCTACCCCTCAAGGGCATTCTCCCTGCCCACCCCCTCAAGCCTCTCTCTGCACATCCTCGGCCATCCCCAGGCCAACCTCCCACCCCCTGCCCTGACCCTAGGGGCTCCTTGGGAAGGATACAACTGCCACTCTTGGCGTCCTGAGCCTCCTGCGGAGGCTGAGGCTGAGGCTGGGGCCAGGGCCTGGGCCTCTTCACCCTGCCCTGGGGCTTGTGAGGAGCCCTCAGCCTGGGGAGCTTCCCCAGCAGCACCGCTCTCAGATCCTGCGAAGCCCCAACCTCCAGCGTCTTCGGGACCTCCATGGCCTCCGGGGCCTCCAGCACCTCCGGGGGCACCAGCGCCTCCGGGAGCACCAGCACCGCCCTCCGCACCACCACTGGCATCATCACCTGCTCCTTTGTCTGAGGCCTGCATGGCCGCCTCGCCTCCACCTCAGAGTTAACGTTGAAGCCGCCTGTCCTCCTGGAGGGCCACTGGTGGGATGAAGCTCCCACACGAAACCCCCGCTTCCCCCACAATGCAAAGCTGGATGCCCACGGCGCCTACGCGCGAACAGGCCCCTGTCATGTGGTGGATTCCGCCCTCCCACCCACGGGCCCCTGGGTAGCCCAGTTGGCCCTGGAGAACCGGAAGCTACCTCAGGAGGCTCCACCTCTTTGGTGCATGACGTGCCTCTGGCTGCTCAGGGCGCCTGCGCAAACAGGCCCCTGGCATGTGGTGGCTCCTGGCCCCTGGGAGACCCTGTTAGCCCTGGAGAGCCCAACGCTCCCTCAGGAGGCCTCGCTTCTTGGCTTCTCAGAGCGCCTGTGGAGGTAGACTTACGACTACTGGACAAGAGAGGCTGGGGACAGGCCAGGGATGGGAAGTGGGGAAGGGAGTGGAGGGAGTCCAGACGGGAGGGCAGAAAGATGGGGCAGTGTGTGGTGGCGTAAATGGGCTCCAGAGACCTTCGAGGGACTCAGCCTGGGGGCGAGATTTGCCACCACGCTTTGGGCCTTGCACCGTGTGTGCAGAGAGGGGAGAAACACTTGTCCACGGCCCGTGGTCCCTCTGTGAGTCTAAAGGTGCTCGTCTGTTAATGGCCAGGGGAAGGAGAGCAAGCTGGGGGATACTGGGTCAGTCCGAAAGGCTCTGCCAGTCTTAAACTGTTCAGACTCCAAGAACACCAGTGTTTCTAATAACCATTCATTCGAGTGGGCACCTGTCTTTCAAGCAACCGGCTCGCTTGGGCCAAGCTAGAAACTTACCTCCCATGAGGATGGATGCCCAAAGCCCCCAATTGCCCGTGCAGGCACCACAAGAGGTGAATGCAAGCTTCCCACTCCCGAGGCCTTCACAGCATCTCCCTGTACCCTCCTGGCCTCCCTGCAGCCGCATCTCTCCTCTCCATCTCAGGGAGACCTCCTCCCTGTGAGTGGCCGAATTCCCCAGGGGCTCTCACTCTCACCAGGATGCAGGAGCATCAGCCGCTATGCTTGTCCTCCTCTCAAGCCTAGGTTTGGTAAAGGCTTCTCTTGGTGTCCAACCATCCCTTGTTGACAGTGGTATGCTGGTAAATGTTTGATAACTGGTTGTCTGAGGTGGGAAGGGCGGGGCAGGGGAGTGGTAGAAGGTATGTCTACACCTATGTATGTAACTATATTATAATTTCGACTCCCATTTGGAAGGTGTCGCACACAATTGACAAACAGTCATAAAATACAAAACATTCTTGATTGTAAAATCCGTACACGGAATGGATTCTCACAGGCTGCTTCCGTGACTTTTTCCCAGACTCTTGTGTTTGTGATCACTCTGTGGTTGCAGGCGATGAAGGATAGGGGTTCTCACATGAATGTTGGTTGATATTTTCATTTAGGTTAACGACACAGACAAAAGTGAAAGAAGACCCTTCACGTGTTAATAAATGCCATGAAAGACCTCTTTGCTGAGCCAGATAATAGTTTTTGAATGCTAGGAAACTATTTCCTCAAATTGTGAGGCTACTCACCTTGTGACCACGACAGACGATGTGGTGCACTTTAAAGGTTAATTTCCATCATTAATATTTTCACCATCATGTGCTTAAGACTGGGAAGTCAACAAAACAGTAAGTGGAGCCCTGAATTGCAGTATTCACCATTGTCCGTGGTGTAAATACTCCCAACATGGATGATGCCAAGTAACAAATATGTCATCGCTCCTCACAGAGTCAGGAAGATGTGGACCATATCACACAGCTATACAGTATTTGCAGCACACAGATGCCATAGGCGTGAATAACCACAAGGGCATGGATATCAGTAAAATAATTAGAAAATAATCAGTTCTTATATAAATCATCTTAGTTATTTCTTATTGTTTCTTAAAGTAATCTTTTAGTTGAATCTTTGTGGGTACTTTAGTAGCGGTACATGTTTCTGGGGCACATGAGATGTTTTGAGATAGGCATGCAATGCGTAACAATCACATTGTGGAAAACGGGGTACCCATCCCCTCAAACATTTATCCTTTGTGTTACAACGATGCAATTACACACTTTCAGTTATATATATCCCCTTAGAGATTCACACAATTTGTTGAATTGTAAGTTTATGCAGCAAACAAACAATTTGGAAATGGTACCAGTTGACAACTGGCTCCCACATTTCGGACAATGCAACAGCCAGCCCTCAGGAGCCCATATGGGGCAGCTCCAGCACTCCCACCGAGGAGAAGAGCACACCTCTCCCCTACTCACACCTCTCCCCTACTCACACCTCTCTAGACAGTCCTTTTATTAAATGCTCTTCAGTTAAATATGTTAGAGCGTGCCACCTGGTTCCTGCCGTGCCCCGACTAACACTCCAAAGGTAGATGCAGGCATCTTATTATAGAACTACACGGGCACATCTTCGTGTATCAGTTGGGGTGTGAGTGCAGATAACGGAAACCTCTCTGGCTAGTTTGGCACCGGGACCTTAACACACAGAGCCAGTTGCTTACAAAATCGTTCAAAGACCTGTCAGAATGAAATGTAGGCTGCAACTCTGGAAGTGACTCCCAGAACACCACAGAACTGACCTGCCCAGGAGCCAGTGCCTGTGCCACACGTGGAAGGTAGAGAGTCAGGAGGCTGCTGGCTCCACCTTTGGTCCTGGGAACACAGCGCCTTTGCTGTGGGTCAAGGATCAGGAAATTTCCTCTCTAATATAGGTTCCAGAGCCACTCTGCAGCTGCTAGGTCTGAAGGGGCCATGAAAAAGGATGCCTTGGACCCAGTGGTGTGCCAGTCCAGGTTGAACAGTGGGCTCTCGAGAGGCAGGGAGGAGCCCTGACTGGTGGCATTTGCTGACTGCCTTGGTGTACGTACTCCCACCGAGGCCGATTGTGGAGTCTCCGGAGTGGAGTTGTGAAGAGATGTTCCCCCTGGGCTGTCACCACCAGCAAGTACAGGCTGGCTCCGGCACACCTCTGCATGCCTGCCTCGCACCACACGCAGAATCTCGGCTAACACTGACACAAAAACCGGAGTCTCTGTGACCTGCAGAGAGGACAGAGGCCGCTGATTCCACCTCAATTTGCCCTCCAAGTCACCTGCTAGTGCAAACAATTGTCCAGGTCTAGACCGCATACATACTGTGAGGCTGCACAGAATGCCACTTCAAAAGGGGCCAGGGACATGACGTTTTTTTTTTTTTTTTTTTTTTTTTTTTTTTTTTTTGAGACGGAGTCTCGCTCTGTGGCCCAGGCTGGAGTGCAGTGGCCAGATCTCAGCTCACTGCAAGCTCCGTCTCCCGGGTTTACGCCATTCTCCTGCCTCAGCCTCCCGAGTAGCTGGGACTACAGGTGCCCGCCACCTCGCCCGGCTAGTTTTTTGTATTTTTTAGTAGAGATGGGGTTTCACCGTGTTAGCCAGCATGGTCTCGATCTCCTGACCTCATGATCCACCCGTCTCGGCCTCCCAAAGTGCTGGGATTACAGGCTTGAGCCACCGCGCCCGGCCCGACGTTGTTATTTCTTTAACATCTGCTGTATGAGAAGGCTGAGGAGCCGAGCCACTGAATGCACCATGGCTCTCCCTTGGGTTACTCCACATCCATAAGTATATTTGTATTATATATATGTATATGTATGTGTATACTTGTTTCACAAAGTGTTTAGACAAAGCCTTGCTCTTTTAACCAAGTACAAATTAAAGAATCTCTGAGTCCAACTATGACCTGTAAGCCCTGCTTCAGGATACCCCAATGTTTTGGCTAAACCAGTGTCTAAACTCTATGTATTGATTTATGACTTTGCCTGTAACTTCTGCTTCCTTTGAAATGTATAAAATAGAGCTGCAGTCTGACTGCCTCGGGGCCACTGCTCAAGTCTCGGGTTCGTGTCTTCTCCAGGCTGTGATCATTCATATTGGCTCAGAACACACCTCTTTGAAATAGTTTACAGATTGTGCTTTTGCTGCCAACAATGATGCTGGTTTGAGAGCCTATCATCTGTAGACTAAATTACAAAATGGCGGAGAGAAGGTGGGGAAGGGGGGAAATGAACTAATACAAATAAAATTATGTACCAAATAACAACGAAGTAAAGTAGACATGACCTCCTGTGATCCTCATTTTTGGAATTACATACATACCCATAGTTGGCCTCAGCGAACATATTGGCTGATTATGATTTTTCACTCGGTGGGTGACACAGGCTTCTGTTCCTGAGGGGTCTGAGCCCTTTTTGGGCCTGTCTAGGAGTTGTCACCTTCCACCAAATTTTACCACTGTAGGTAGCAATATTAGCAAATGTTCCCTAAAATTCGGTGAATCTCAGAAATATTTTGCTGTGACCCCACATATGTAGCAGAAATTATATCTCTTCTTGACAGTCAGGGTCCATTACCTAGCCAACACAATAATCCTCCTCTCATTTGTTAGCTCAGTACCACAGGGATCCCAGATTTTCAGATTACAGTCTCTAATCCATTTCATTGCAGCTTTCGAGTAGGATATGGTGATGGTGAATGAGCCCGTAGTACATCCGTGGATGGTGGTGTTGGCGAAACCGCGGCAGTGGAGAGCATGTATATACACAGAAAAAGCATCTATTCCAAAGAGAAAAACTTGCTGCCCCCTGCAGAATGGAAGGGGTTTGATATGATATAATCATCTTTTCACCAGGTAGGTCTGAATGTCTGTAACCCCAAATTTCATATGTTGAAACCTAATCACCGATATGATGTTATTGCAAGTGGAGCCTTGAATGGTGATTAGATCAAGAGGGCAGAGACCTCAAGAATGGGATTAGTGTCCTCATAAAAGAGACCCCTGAGAGGTTCCATGTGCAAACACAGTTAGAAGGCACCATCTATGAACCAGAATGTGGGCTGACACCAAACACCAAATCTGCTGACTCCTTGATCTTGAACCTTCCAGCCTCCAAAACGGTAAGAAATAAATTTCTGTTGTTTATAAGCTACCCAGTCTATGGTATTGTGCTGTGGCAGCCTGAATGGGCTAAGACAGACCCCTGTGGGATGAGCCCATATATGAGGCTCTGCTGTTGGGAGATTTGGCACTTGGTGAAGACCATGTTGTTGAGCCCGTGAGTAACTTCCATTTCTGTCCTCATGGCCACATTTATCATGAGCCCACTGAGCAAGAATCGGAGTAACTGAGGAAGGAAGTTAACTCACATCCCCAGAGCAGGTCATCACATCCACGTGAGTACCGAAAGCACCTCGGGAACGCACACAAGGGATGTGCATTTCCTGGTATTCTAGGCCCAATCTGGGAAGTCCATCCACATGCCTCTTCTCCAAGATGCCTTGCTGTCAATCTTCCAATATTGTTACTTCCAAGTCACCACCATATGAACAAACTCTTATAAACTTCCCATTGACTCAAATAGATCTATGCTTTTAGCACCTTCCTTCTGGGCAGAATGAACAGTAAGATGCAATTATCAAGATGTGTCCTCAACAATAATTATGAAGACTTGTTGAATGTGCCATGAGCGGTTCTTGAAGGGAAATTTAAAGTTTTGAAGGCTTAGAATAAACAAACAATGACTGAAAAGAATGACCTAAGCCTACAAGTCTATACGTTAGAAAAAGAGCCGAGTAAAGGCAGGGACAGTAGTGCAAGATATCCCTTCCTGATTGATGGATAAAACAAACGTTACAAGTCATAATAGCGGCCAGGCACGGTGGCTCATGCCTGTAATCTCAGCACATTGGGAGGCCAAGGCGGGCGGGTCACGAGGTCAGGAGATCGAGACCATCCTGGCTAACACGGTGAAACCCCGTCTCTACTAGAAATACAAAAAATTAGCGGGGCATGATGGTGGGTGCCTGTAGGCCCCGTGGTGTCTAGCGTGGGCCCCAAGGCTTGGTGACTTCAGGGACTTCATCACGGCACCGTCCGCCTCATTGCGTCAAGAAAAGGTGCCAATTAGAACAAGTTTCAGAGGAAAAATACGGCCTCCAGTGAATTGAACAGGCTAATTTAAACTTTGGCAAACTGGCTCACTCCGGAGCTCATTAGAAATTTTCCTCAACAGCAAGTAATGAATAACTTTCTTAATCACTTTCTGCTTATAAATGTAATACATGTTCACTGTAAAAGAAGAGGAAATGTGGGCAAGTTTGGAAGAGAAAATAAAAAACCAACCATTATCTCGCCGCCAGGGATAACGACAATGAAAATGTGGTGTATTTCTGGATAAATGAGCTGATTCTTGTCTAGTGCCTACGACAGTGGTTTGGGACGTGGTAACCACCCAACAAATGTTACTGGTTATCATTATTCTCATTGGTAGTAGGCTTAGAACAGTCTTTTCCGATGCTATCCCTCCCCCAGCCCCCCACCCCCGACAGACCCCGGTGTGTGATGTTCCCCTCCCTGTGTCCGTGTGTTCTCATTGTTCAACTCCCACTTATGAGTGAGAACACGCAGTGTTTGGTTTTCTGTTCCTGTGTTAGTTTGCCGAGAATGATGGTTTCCAGCTTCATCCACGTCTCTGCAAACGACACGAACTCATTCTTTTTCATGGCTGCATATGTGCCGCATTTTTAAAATCCGGTCTAACATTGATGGGCATTTGGGTTGGTTCCAAGTCTTTGCTATTGTGAACAGTACTGCAATAAACATACGTGTGCATGTGTTTTTATAGTAGAGTGATTCATAATCCTTTGGGTATATACCCAGTAATGGAATTGCTGGGTCAACGAGTTGATGGGTGCAGCAAACCAGCATGGCCCATGTATACCTATGTAACAAACCTGCACATCGCACACAGGTACCCCAGAACTTAAGGTATAATAATGGAAAAACGAAAGAAAGAAAGAAAGAGAGAAAGAGGGAGAAAGAAAGAAAGAAAGAAAGAAAGAAAGAAAGAAAGAAAGAAAAGAAGGAAGAAAGTCTTTTCCATTCCAACAATCAAATAAAGTTCATCTAAATTTTCTTCCAATGTTTTCACTTTTATTGTGTCTATATTAGGTCAATACATTCTAAACTCTTCAGACACTATAGCAATATTTCTCTATATAGCATTCCCCCTCCCCCGTGCTTCTACTGAGATACGTATCGGCAGCCTGAGAAGTCGGTGTTCCTTTGTCCACACTCATCGCTGTGCATCCGTTCCATTTCATTCGCTCCACAGTCAGCCGCACCTCAGAGTTGTCCTTCAAAGGGTGAGAGACTAAGACAGTTATCCAGTGACTCTTGGCCGCATCAGTGGGGGGCTGTGTCCAAGGGTACAAATTCCCCCGAGCTTCCAGGCCCACCCTGTGCAGGGCACAGGAAAAAAAGGAGATGTGTCGGGAGCTGCAGGAGGGGCGCTGGCACAGGGCACAGAGGTGCCCATCCCAGCAGCTGAGAGTCAGAAGGCACGTGCAGGGGGCCCAGAGGCTCAGCAGGATCTGAAATGTGAGAAGATGTCTACAAACACAGAGGTGCAGGAGGACGCCGGAGATGACAGTCACTGGAGGGGCTCTGAGACGTGCATAGAAAACAGGACAGAGCTTGGTAGCAGCACTCATTTGTCGCCCTGCCACACACAGCCTGTGTTTTCTCCTTGACGGCCCCATCTCAGTAGGACCCAATAATGCCAACGCCTGGAGATCCCCCTGGACAATGGTCTTTGTCCTCCACATCTGGTCCTCCCCTACACCTGGGGCTTGGACCTGCTAAGGAGCTCTTTCCAGCTTTCTAGACACCTGTGGAATCCCTTCACCCATCCTTCCCCGCCAGTGTGGCTGCTCTCCCGCCAAGTGCCTCGGCTCCAGGGGGACGAGGCTTTCCCTGGGCTGCTGCCTTCCCTGCTCCCTTCCCAGTCCCCAGAAGGGTGCCAGCTGCAGAGGCCTCCAGAGCAGAGCCTTGCTCACCGCATCAGCTCCAGCTGGAGGAGGTTCCCCCTACCTCCTGTACCCCAACCCCTTCTTAAAGCAGCAGAGGCGGAAGCCGGAGCCTGCTTTGGAAAATGGCATGCTTTTATGGCTGCGTCTGCATTGACTTTTTAGCGCTCTAAGAATGTCCCCGCAGTCCTGCCACCCTCTGCCAGCCCCAGCCCTCCAGCCTCTGTTCCCGTGTTGGGGAAGCCTTTCTCAGGGTCACTCAGCTGTCTCAGGACTGGATGTGGCACAGACATACGTAGGTAAAAGCTGCTACACGGAAGACTGGAGGTGCGGGAAGTGCATTCGCTTTAAGCCTAGAGGTGGGAGCCGTGTCCGGGGTCCTTTCCTGGGGGTGTGCATGTTACCAAAATACCAAGGGTTTGGTCTAGGTCCTGCTGCTGGCCGCACAGAAAGCCAAAGACTGAGACGAAGACAATTACCAGGGAAGACAGCTTTAATTGGGTGCTGCAGCCGGGGGATGGGAGTTAAGTCTCAAATCCATCTCCCTGACTAAAACTAAGGGTTTATATAGCAGGGAAGAAAGGCACCAATGTGTAGGAAAACAGGAACTCGGGAGGGCCCAGAAAGCAATCCTGATGAATGAGGGGGTCCAGCATCTCATTGCCTGGATGCGATCTGGTGAGTTTCGGTTCTTTGATACTTTGAGAGGCCCCAAGGTCATTTCCTGAGGAAGGAATTCAGATAAAACAACTGTAAGGTTCAAGCTTGAAGACCAGAAGGGTCAGTTTCTATGTTTATCAAAAAGAACAGCCTACGGGACGATTGGATCGGTTTCATGCCCAGCCCAGGGTGCAGGATGTGGGAGGCCTGAGTTGGCCTGGTGAGCAGCCCAGACACCCGGGATGGAGGAGTGCAGCCTCTCCTCCCACAGACTTGTGAACAGGGTGTGGAGACAGACACCCAGCTCCTAGGACCATGCCACCCCCACCCCTGCCTACCTCTCGCAGCACCTTTCCTGTGGATCTGACGCCCTTCCAGACACAGAAGTAGGCCAGCACCCGGCAGGCCAGCAGACCACAGGGTCACCTCGCAGCTGAGGGCCCTCCGCACCTCCGACGCCGCCAGGGGAGCAAGGGAAGGAGGGAGAGAGGGAGATCCCATGAGGTCTGTGCTGGGAGACAAAGGAACTATGGGGTCCCCTCAAGGAGTCCTGGCTCCCTTCCCTCCCCCAGCTCTGGTCCCGCTGGTGCCTCCCATCCACGTGGGCTGGACCTGGGGCCAGGGAGCCCCTGGGTGATTGGGGGCCCGACCTGGGGCCAGGGAGCCCCTGGGTGACGGGAGGCCACCCCCGAACCACCCGACCTGCAGCTCCAGCTCCCCCACCTGGCTGGGCGACCAGGACAGGGACCGAAGCTGCTGAACCCAGTTAGAGGCCTGGCCCCGGGGTCTGTCCTGGGCACTCCCCCAAGGACAGGCAGGGCAGGCAGAGTCTGGGACGATGGCCGCACAGCCCTGGCCCCATGTTCCCAGGCCCGCCTTGCTCCTCGGTGTGAGGGAGACCAGGGGGACGGGACAGGCTGGGCCCCGCCGTGCCTGACTCCCTGCAGGGCTCCCGGGACAAGGGCCCGGCGGACAGCCGGCTGCTCAGGGGTGAGGGGTCCAGGCTGGCATCGTGGCCACCTTCCGGCCCGGGCTCTCTTGGGGTGGGGCGGGCGGGGAGAACCAGTCACGTGCTCCAGGGCTCGCCCAGGGTCTCTCAGGGCCGGAAGTAGGACCCCTGTGCGCAGGCGCCCTGAGGATCCCAGGCTGCCAGTCGCACGCACGCCAGGGGGCGGAACTTCCTGCAGCCTCACTGCCTCCGCGTCCTCGTGGGCCCTGACTTTGTCTCTGAGCACACCACAGAGGCCCAGGAGCCATGCGGGCCGCAGGCCAGGGCACAGGGGGTGCGGCGGGCGATGCTGATGGCCCAGGAGGCCCTGGCGTTCCTGGCGGCCCAGGAGAGGCGGGTGCTGCGGGCGACGGAGGTCCCCAGGGTGCAGGGGCAGCAAGGGCCTCGGGGCCGGGAGGAGGCGCCCCACGGGTGCCGCGTGGCAGTGCTGCTTCTGCACAGAATGGAAGCTGCCAGTGCGGGGCCAGGGGGGCGGAAAGACGCCTGGTTCAGTTGTATCCTGTTGGGGGCAACAGGGTCAAGAGGTGGGGGGCAGGGCCAGGAGGTGGGGGAGGGCAGGGCCAGGTGCAGGAGGTAGGGTTTGGGAGATGGGGGTAAGGGGCCGGGTGGGGGGGGAGTGGGGGCTGGGAGTTGGAGGTGGGGGGGTGTGGCTCGGAGGAAGGGAGCAGGTGGGGGATGGGAGGTGGAGCGTGTGCACGGTGGGTGCTGGGCGATGGGGTGACGGGCAAAGCGCCAGGAGGTAGGGGGTCTTGGGTATGAGAAAGGATCAGGAGTTGGGGGGAAGCGTGCAAGGTGGGAGCCGGTGGCTGGGGTGTGGGCTGGATGGGGCGGGGGGGGGTTCAAGTGATGGGGGGACGGCTGATGCGGCAGGGGTCATGGTGGGGAGGGCCTTGGAAGGGCACACAGGAGTCAGCTTGGGGTACAACAGAGGAAAGTGGGGAATCAAGACAGCTGGGTGGGGTTGCTTCAGGACCTGGGCCAGTGCGTGGGAAGACAGCCTGTGGGGATGAGATGGGCACCGGCCAAGTCCTAGGCATAGTCCAAGCTCCTTAACCGGGTCCCCACCGGGAACATCACGATGCCTTTCTCATCGCCCATGGAAGCGGAGCTGGTCCGCAGGGTCCTGTCCCCGGATGCCACACCGCTCCCCCGACCAGGGGCGGTTCTGAAGGACTTCACCGTGTCCGGCAACCTACTGTTTATGTCGGTTCGGGACCAGGACAGGGAAGGGACTGGGGCGGACGATGGTGGTGGGTTGGGGGCTGGGATCCGCCTCCCCGGAGGGGTAGAAAGCTAGAGACCTGGGAACACCCAAGCACAGGGTCTCAGAACAGAGACCTGGTACACCAGGTCCGCCGCCACCCGAGGGAGCCCGGGGAGATGGGTGCAGAGGTGTCGCCTTTAACCTGATGTTCTTCGCCCCTCACGTTTAGCCGACTGACTGCTGCAGACCACCGCCAACTCCAGCTCTCCATCAGCTCCTGTCTCCAGCAGCTTTCCCTGTTGATGTGGATCGTGCAGTGCTTTCTGCCTATGTTTTTGGCTCTGCTTCACTCAGGACAGAGGCGCTAAGCCCAGCCTGGTGCCCCTTCCTAGGTCGTGCCTCCTCCCCTAGGGGATGGTCCTTGCACGAGCGGCCACTTCATTGTGGGGGCCTGATTGTTTGTCGCTGGAGGAGGCCGGCTTACATGTTTGTTTCTGTAGGAAATAAAAATGAGCTACAATTCCGTGTCTGAGTCTCTTCTCGGCGAGCGAAGGCACCTTCAGACTTGCGTGCCCTTGTCCTCGGGTTGCAGGGGAGGCTCTGGGATTCAGAGATTGAAGTAGCACAAGGTAATGGAAGACAATTTGGGAAATGGGGGAAAATGAAAAGCCACTGGGTCCCGCCGTTCAGCTTTAAGTACTGTGGACATTTTAGAATACTTTCCTCAATATGCTTGCATTTATATGTTAAATATATGACAGTAGCATGTATGATGTTTTTCCAGCTCAGCATTAAGTTTGTTCCCAAATTGTCTTCATTGAACATATATGAGCTTTTGTGCTTTCTAAAAATGCTTCAAAAACATGTGCTTGAACAGATGCATAAAACCAGCATTATCATTTCACCATTAAACATGTGATATGGGCCGGGCATGGTGGCGCGCACCTGTATTCCCAGCGTTCGGGGAGGCTCAGGTGGGAGGATGGCTTGAGACCTGCAATTGGAGGCCACTCTGGGCAATGTAGCGAGATTCTGTCTCTATGAGAATCATTTAAAAATTAGGGGTGGAGGGCGTGGTGGCAGGCACCTGTAGTCCCAGTAACTCAGGAGGCTGGCGTGGGAGGGTGGCTTGAGTCCAGGATCTCGAGGCTGCAGTGAGCTATGAATGCACCCCTGAGCTCCAGCCTTGGCGACAGAGCGAGACCCTGTCTCTATAATAATAATAATAATAGTAATAATGTGAACAACGTAAAATGTTTGTAAACACGGAATGTTAACAAAACGCAGATTCTCTTACCGCTTGCAGAGTCCAATGAACAAGAGCGATGTCTGCTATTAAGAAACGGACTTTCTGCCATGCTTGGTTTAGGGGAAGACGTACAGGCTCCTGCCTTTAAGGGCACTGCTTCCCTTTGGGGGCAGAAAGCAGGGCCTTTTAATGGGGGACTTGGCATGAATAGCACACAGGGGAGGGAGCAGGCAGCTGCGGGGTCTCTGTGACTTGCTGAGTTGCCTTGTCTACCGGGTGGTCACGCTGGCACCATCTTGGGCAGAGCTAGTTTGGAAAGTGGCTGTTGTTTGTCAAAGCAAAAGAGACATTCTTGAGCTGTCTTCTGGGATGCTCTTAAGTTGCTTGGAAACAAGATCCCTTTGAGTCTTGCTTTCAGGATTTATTCAGTGGGACCAGAGCATATTTTAATGTAAGATTAAAGTATTAGTTGACAATCTCCAGTGCTTGGCAAGGCTGTAGTTGGAAACGAGGACTCATACGCTGTCAGTAGCAGTGGTAGTAGCATCTATTTGGACATTTATTTGGCATTTTCTATTAAGGGAAAAATGTGCATACCCTTTCACCCACCTTGAGGAATCCATCTGAGAAACTCCTGGATAGGCAAGTGAGGTCGAATCCACCAGCATCTTAATGACACCATCACGTAAATAGTTTTTAGAATGTAAATGTTCATCAGCTGCAGAAAAATTAAATAAATCACTGCACAACTGCCCCAGGGGAAAAGTGTGAGGAAGCTAGAGAGAGAGCATGGTAGATAGTCGGGTACTAGCATAGAAAGAGGTTAAAACAAGTCACCAGATCTCTGCATATAGGCTATGGCACACTCTTGTTTTGGCAGTGTGCTCCCGCCATGTGAGCATGTAGGGATGTGCACAGTAACTCCCTGGACAGCCACCTCCACGCTCAAGAGTGCTCATCGCTGGACAATAGCGTTAGGGAAATAAAACCTTCACCTTTTAAACCTCAGACTTCCATGCTGAAATATTTTCATCAAGCATGTATTACTTTGGAAATACACGTCTTTACTTTGTAAAAGAAGAGTCTGCTCGAATAAGAAACCATCTCTCCTAGTCCTGTTCTTTCAAAACATTGGAAGTGGATTTTGAGTGTGTTGACATGTCTGTGCCACAGCAGAGGGCATCTTTTGGTTTTGTCAGCCAACCTCTGTTCCCCTGTACCAGTGTCCATATTTCCCCTAGAACCACTCCCTCCCTTTCCCTTCAGCAGTTTTGATTCTGCTGGAGTTGACTTCACCCCAGATTCCAGGTGGAATGGCTCATCCTTCCTCTCTCACCATGCGATGCCAGCTTTCCGCCACCTCCCGCCAGGAGTAGATGCGGTCTGAGGCCCTCACCAGAAGCAGATGCTGGCACCACCCGTCCTATAGCTGCAGAACTATGAGCCAAATAAAACTCTTTATGAATTTCTCAGCATCAGGTACCCCTCTATAGCAACACAAATAGACTAAGACAGGGATTGAGTCCTTGCTGATAAGCCCTCAAAAGCTGTGATGGTAGAAAAAGCAGTGAAGGAGTCTTCTGTGGATACGAATCCAAATAGGGAGGGGTGAGCCTGCAAGGGAGTCCCAGGAGGAAAGGGAGGAGGAGAACGGGCACAGGGACCAGCTCTTTCCAGATAGGGCTCCCCAACCTGGTCCACAAGTGTGGGTTTCATTCACCCAGAGCATGAGTCTTTAGTTTCGTTGTCCCATGACCCCGTCCCGCCACCTCTGCCCAAACATGGCCCAGGTGCAGCCGGCCACCCTAATCCCACGGCCGGATGGCTGGAGCTGGTAGCTTTTAAACCCAAGTCAGGTGGCCTCAGTCCTCTGCTCTAAGCTGTCCAGTGGGCTTCCCTCACTCACAGTGAAAGCCAGAGCCCTGATGGCAGCCTGCAGACCCGACATGATCGAGCGTTTCCTCTCTGGCCTTCTCACCTCCCACACTTCCCCTTGCTCACGCTGACGCAGCCACACAGGGCCCCTGGCCCTTTCTGGAACACACCAGGCACACACTCCTGCCTCACGGCCTTTGCACTAGCTTTCTCCTGTCGAGAAATCTCTTCTTCCAGCGTTGCACACAATTGTCACCCTCTCAGAGAGGCTTTTCTGGCCAGCCTCTTTAATACCGCATCCGGCCTCCCCTGCCTTCTGCCTGGTCCTGTCTGTCACTCCCTCTCCTTTCAGGGCCCAGGCGTGCCGGAGACATCCTGGCCAGGGTGACCTGCCCCGCAACACCCAATTCAGGGCTCAGCCCGGGGACCCAGGCTTGAGCCAGCCGCTCCCCAGGACAGGAGGACGGCTCAAGACTGAGAAGCCCCCTCCTCACCCATTCCACCACCCATAGCTTTCACTGGGCACGAGGCTGACGATCTTCCAGCTTCTGTCGCCTTGAGGCATCTCGGTCCAGAGCCGTGAGAATCTGGGGGAGAAGGGATCCCCTGGAGCTGGGCTCTGTATGGGGGAGCAGCTCCTCCCGTGCAAAGCCCCCATTTCCCAGCTGGGCTCTTCCCTCCCACACACCTCACCCCTCCGTTCTCCCCCACAGCACCTGTACAAACCCACCAGCTTCTCCTCAGCCCCAAATGCCCCTCCAACGACAGCACTTTCTCCTCCTCCTCTCCACGGCTAGGGTGCGGCCCTTCCCCACTGTGGTCTGGACTGTGGACTCGCCATGCCCCACTCTTCTTCCCCATTCCTTCCTGGCCCAATCATCTCAGCTTTTCCTCTTAAGACCCTAGAGGAAAAGAGAAAGCTAGCCCCAGACAAGCAGGAGGAGGACCTAATAAATCACAAAGCAGACATCAGTGAAACAAGTCAAAGGCTAGTAAAAAATGCTATTGGCCGGGCGTGGTGCCTCACGCCTGTAATCCCAGCACTTTGGGAGGCTGAGGCGGGCGGATCACAAGGTCAGGAGATCGAGACCATCCTGGCTAACACAGTGAAACCCCGTCTCTACTAAAAATATAAAAAAAAAAAAAAAAAAAAAAAAACCAGCCGGGTGTGGCGGTGGCGCCTGCAGTCCCAGCTACTCGGGAGACTGAGGCAGGAGAATGGCGTGAACCTGGGAGGTGGAGCTTGCAGTGAGCCAAGATCGCGCCACTGCACTCCAGCCTGGGCGACACAGCGTGACTCTGTCAAAAAAAAAATAAAAATAAAAAAAATAAAAGGAATGCTATTTAACAACTCTGTGACAATAAATTCAATGACTTCGATGAAATGTATAATTTCATTGAAAGATACATATTACTAAAACTGACACAAGAAAAAAAAAGGAGTTTTATATCAACTACCCATATCAGTTCATAATTAAAAACCTTCCCACATAGAAAACTCCAGGCTGGATGCTCTATTGGTTAATGAATCAAACATTTAAGAAAGAAACTCTGGCCCCCTGAGGTGGCTCATACCTGTAATCCCGGCATTTTGGGAGGCCAAGGTGGGAGAATTGCTTGAACCCAGAAGTTTGAGACCAGCCTGGGCAGCATGGTGATACCTCGTCTCTACTAAAACCAGAAAACATTAGCCAGGCAATGTACACCGTGCTTGTAGTCCCAGCTGCTCGGGAGGCTGACGTGGGAAAATCACCTGAGCCTGGGGAGGTGGAGGCTGCAGTGAGCCTTGACTGTGCCACCGTACTCCAGCCTGAGCAACAGAGGAGGTGCTGTCTCAAAAATAATTTTTTTTAAATAAGGGGATGAAGATGTCCCTCTTATGGGGCAGACCATGTCTCAGGTACTACAGTCAGCCAAAGAACAGATCAAGTGGTCACTCCTTCAGTGAATAACTCACCATTTCTGGCTCCTCACCTCCTTCCAAACAATGCACGTCTGCCGTGAATTTTCATCCGGTTCCCCAGCTGATGCTCTCAGGGTCATCTCGGGAATCACAGGGATCCTTAAATCTCCATCCTGTCTGTGGTTGCCCCATCCCTCCTCGCCCCCGCTCCCAACCCTCCCTATGCCCTTCCTGTTCCTTTGCTTCTTTGGCCTCTTTTTAACTTGAATTATTAGATTTTTTTTTCTTTCCCCCCTACAACATTGTTTGAGTTCCTTATGTATTCTGGTCATTAATCCCTTATCAGATGGGTAGTTTGCAAATATTTTGTCCCATTCTGTGGGTTGTCTCTTCACTTTGTGAATTGTTTCCTTTGCTGTGCAGAAGTTTTTAACTTGATGTGATCTCTGGTTAAATAATTTTTGACAAGAGTGCCAATCCTGCAATCTCTTCAACAAACAGCGCTGGAACAAGTGGAATTACTCCTGCAAAAGCATGATGTTGAACCCCCATGTAACACGGTAAGTAAAAATTAATGCAAAATCGGTCAGCAACCTAAATGTAAGAGCTAAAACCATAAAACTCTTCAAAGAAACCACAGGGTGAATCTGCATGACCTTGGATTTGGCAATAGATTCTCAGATATGAAACCAAAAGTACATGCAGCCAGAGAAAAGATTGTTAAACTGGACTTCATCAAAATGAAAAACTTTTGGGCATTAAAGAACATTATCAAGAAAGTTGTTTTAATTTTTTACTTATTTGTATTTATTTAGTTTTTTATTATATTTTATGTTCTAGGGTACATGTGCACAACATGCAGATTTGTTACATATGTATACATGTGCCATGTTGGTGTGCTGCACCCATTAACTCGTCATTTACATTAGGTATATCTCCTAATGCTATCCCTCTCCCCTCCACCCTCCCCATGATAGGCCCCGGTGTGTGATGTTCCCCTTCCTGTGTCCAAGTGTTCTCATTGTTCAGTTCCCACCTATGAGTGAGAACAAGCGGTGTTTGGTTTTCTGTTCTTGCGATAGTTTGCTGAGAATGATGGTTTCCGGCTGCATCCATGCCCCTACAAAGGACATGAACTCATCCTTTTTTATGGCTGCATAGTATTCCATGGTGTGTATGTGCCACATTTTCTTAATCCAGTCTGTCATTGATGGACATTTGGGTTGGTTCCAAGTCTTCGCTATTGTGAATAGTGCCGCAAGAAACATACGTGTGCATGTGTCTTTATAGCAGCATGATTTATAATCCTCTGCGTATATACCCAGTAATGGGATGGCGGGGTCAAATGGTATTTCTAGTTCTAGATCCTTGAGGAATCGCCACACTGTCTTCCACAATGGTTGAACTAGTTTACTTTAGTTCCTTTAAAATGGAGAGTACTCCTTCAGCGATTAGAAGAGCCAGAAGACGGAAACAAAGAACTTCTGTTATTCATAGGTTACGGTGGCTACACGGAGGTCAGTCAACATGTGCAGAGGGTGTGCGTGGACCTGGGGCACTTGCCTTTATTTGGGTCCAGGGAGGTGGTCAGAGCATCACAGTAGGGGGTGAGAAGATTGGAGCATTCGAAGCAAATGCCCAGAAAAAGGGGCCTAACCTAACTACATGGACCTAACCTAACTTTACATTTGGTCAAGCAGCTGGGTGTGTGTGTGTGTACTGGTGAGATGGCTTTTAGGGGAAGGAAAGTGGAATCGAAAGGCAGCGGTTGGGAACTGGGCTTAGGCTATTAACCAAGGGCAGCGTGTGGCATCTGGGGACTCATGTCAAGACAACAAAATGGATGCCGGGGCAGCATGGTAATATTAAGCCTCAACCCAAAAGTGAAAAGACAAGCTGAAGAAAGTGAGAAAATATTTGCCAATCATATATCTGATAAGGGTTTAGTATCTGTAATACACAACACACTCCTAAAACTCAACTCATAATATACAACAAACTCCTAAAACTCAACTCATAATATACAACAAACTCCTAAAACTCAAGCAAAGCGATAAACAATTGAATTAAAGAATTGACAAAAGACTTAGACATTTGCTTTAAGGTTATAACTTGCTTCTATGAGTTTTGCTGCCACAATTTATGAAAGAGCTCTAATTAATTGGCTTAAGATATAATAAGGGCTTAAATCAATCATATTGTCAGAAAAGTAGAAACTTCAATGGCTTTAGGTCATCTGACTCCAATAATCTTTGAGAAATAAAGACAGTTTAAAGATTATTGGTAAAGTAAATAAAAACTAATAAAATAAAAACATCTTCAAAATTTAGACATTCGGTCTAATTTAGGCAGGTCAGATACTGTTTGCTAGATGCTTTAAGGTTATAACTTGCTTCTATGAGTTTTTTGTTTTTTTTTTTAGGTAGTATAATTTATTATCACAAACATGGTTTTAATAATTGTTTGACTTCTCTGTTTTACATCCATTAGATTCTAGGTAAGGCCTGAGGACATATGGAGTTTGCCAGGTTCCCTGGCTAGGCTGGGAAGAGTCAGACATTGTCTAAAGCTCGGTCTGTCTCGGTCCTGGGCTTTGCAAGCTGATACATGGTTATAATTGCTTACTTACCAGGTTTTTCACCAAAAATAAAAGTTGCTGAGAATTAACACTGTAACATATGTAATTGAGACTACTGGAGAAACAGTTTGACATGCAAAGTGGATAAGGAAAGTGGAATGTGTTTCTGACAAAAGGTTATAAGAAGGCAGGGATATATTTTTGTTCAATGGAAGGCAATTTTGGCTAGTTCAAAAGTTTTGGAGCATTGTCCTAAGCAGGAAGAATAAGAGAATACTGAAAGTTTAAACAAGTTGTAAAATATTTGTGAAAGATTGATCTTGTTAAGGAAGTTCTATAGGTATGAGCAAGCTGTCTGAAACTTGAAGGGGATTATTTAGTTTTCCTGTAAATTAAACATTAAAATAAAAGCACATTGATGCAGGGCCAGAATCTGAGCCAATGTATCTGGTTTTCTTACAGCATTCGTCTTTTCTTTAACAAAAATTGTAAAGGATTATAAAAGTTTATGGAAATCTTACCTTATGATCAAACGAATTGAGATTGGATAGATTTGTTTATAAGGTTTTATTAAGAATTGGGTTAAAGGCCAGTCCTGGTGGCTCATGCCTGTAATCCTAGCACTTTGGGAGGAGTTCAACAACAGGCTGCGCAACATGGCAAAACCCCATCTCTACAAAAAAAAAAAAATTAAATTAGCTGGGTTTGGTGGCCAGCACCTGTATTCCTAGTTACTCAGGAGGCTGAGGTGAGAGGATCAGCTGAGCCTGGGAAGTTGAGACTGCAGTGAACCGTGATCATGCCATTGCACTCCAGCCTAGGTGACAGAGTGAGACCCTGTGTAAAAAAAAAAAAAAACAATGTGTTTAACATTAATAGATGGTACACTAATTCAAAGGTGAAATTTGGCTTCTGTGTTGAACAAGATTTTCATGTACTATTAAAAGATAATGAAAGATTTTTGTTTTCCTTTTGAATAAATGACAGAAAAAAGAGGGAAGAAAAGACAGATTTAGTTGGCCTCATGCTACCTTTATTGGGTCTTGTTTAGAAAGCCAAGTCTTTCCTCTACCAACAAGTAAAGATTTTTGCCTTTTTAAAATTTTCGAGTTATCATTTTGTCTAAATAAATGACATATAGTAATCCGGGATTCTATTTTGTAATGTCAAGTGGTTAAATCTTTGATATGTAACAAATGTTCCAAAGCCAAATTCTAAATTAAGTCCTTTTTTGACCTGGTCAACCCTTTTGAATATGAGATACCCTAAAGTCCAAAAGAGACATATTTGGCTTATTTGGTCTATTGAAGCCATATAGGAAACATTGTCAAATACAAAATGGTGTTAAGCTTTCTTTGGGTTATATTCATATAAATATATTCTTTTTTTTTTTTTTTTTTTTTTTTTTTTTTTTGAGACGGAGTCTCGCTCTGTCGCCCAGGCTGGAGTGCAGTGGCCAGATCTCAGCTCACTGCAAGCTCCGCCTCCTGGGTTCACGCCATTCTCCTGCCTCAGCCTCCCGAGTAGCTGGGACTACAGGCGCCCGCCACCTCGCCCGGCTAGTTTTTTGTATTTTTTAGTAGAGACGGGGTTTCACCAGGTTAGCCAGGATGGTCTCGATCTCCTGACCTCGTGATCCGCCCGTCTCGGCCTCCCAAAGTGCTGGGATTACAGGCTTGAGCCACCGCGCCCGGCCATATAAATATATTCTTAGTATGTGTTCCAAAGTTGTATAAGATTCCTATAATCCTGATACGTTATCAGTAGTAATTATGATTGTTATGTTAAATTGTTTGTGCCACAGAGATGACCAAATTTCTTTGTTGTTTATGTCTTTAACTGTGGCTGTTCTGAGGCTCATGTCACCCATAATCGCTTTTTTACTCTGATTCTTTATAATCAGCTCTAATACTCTGACAGGTACTCTTGAATGCAGGTTTCTGATAACTTTGGAGACTGTGATATTAGAAAAGAGAAAAAAATTTCCAAGACTCCCATGGAGAGCTAATGTGTTCATGAACATCCAGCAAACCTAGAGTTAATTACATAGACTGAACTAACAAAAGACCAAAATAATCTTCTTATGATTTCTTGTTTGAAATATTGCTAATTCTTTTGTGTTTCCATGTACAGAAAAGTATAATTCTTTTGAGCTATTTACAGCTTTTAACAATTGGGTAAAGTACACTCTTGTGAGTGAAATTTGGAGTATATTTCTTTCTCTCTACCTGATTTATCCAGAATTTGAAAATGGTTTGTAAGTGTACTTAATTAATGGCAATGTGGTTACTTACATAAGTTCAATAAGAATCTGTTCTCTGTTGTAACAGGACACAATTAGAGACAATGGTTATTTTCCCAAGGCTTTGACTGGAATGGCATGCTTTTAGCTATAAACAGACTGCTCTAAGGAATCATGATTGATTTGTAGAGCTGATAAAAGCCCCTTAGAAAAACTGGCCTCATAGCTTGTCTATGCAGTCCCT
This sequence comes from Macaca thibetana thibetana, assembly GCF_024542745.1. Taxonomy (NCBI): domain Eukaryota; kingdom Metazoa; phylum Chordata; class Mammalia; order Primates; family Cercopithecidae; genus Macaca; species Macaca thibetana. The sequence continues at coordinate 149,342,847 of NC_065598.1, forward strand.
ATATGGGGTTCCTGACCTGTGGTAAATAAAGAATGTCACTTTCCTACAGACCTAGGAGCCCTAAGTTATCTTAGGATCTCGAAAGGAGAGATGTTTACCCAATCCATACAAGTATTTGCAAGCACAGAAAAAAACATGCCTGGGCTTGAGGCCTTGAGAGGTCTCATCTAAGATTCCTTATGAATAAAAATTCCAGCAAAGCCGATTTTTAAAGGAACCTATTTGCCAAATAATTATTCTTCCTGCACTTTATGCAAATAATCAGGCCAAGCATCATAAGACTAAAATTTTGAAAATAAGTTTGTCCTACTATGATTTGTGTTTAGTAAGAATGGGGACTGGAGAGAGAAAAAATATGTTTCAGAAAAAACTATATAGTACACCTCTTGTTAGATTGTAGTCTTGTCCATTATCTTTGAGTTTTGCCTTTTAATATTATTATTACTTTCTGCAATGTGGACTAAATTGTGAATTCTTTCCAGACTATGAGTCCCTAAACTAACACTTTCAAATTTTTCTTCCATTTCTCTGATTTGGAACCAGTGAAATTACTGCTACCTCATTCCTTGTAACACAGATGAGAAAAACATGTTAGTCTGCCACCGACTTCCTCCTCTGTAACTAAAGACACTTTGAGTCTAAGATCTGGATAGGCTGTGCCCAACATTAACCTTTGTTTTTCTTTTGTTTCCATAAAAAATGCCATCTCCTGGATGGGATGCAGCTATTTAACTAAACAGACCCATTCTCAAGAACTAAACAGGGCTTATGATCACCTTCATGAATACTCATAGCTCCTCTTGTAACCTGTTAAATATATACTGAGCCAAGTGGTCATCATATCATCACAGGAACTCCAGTTACAATTGGCAGTGGGGAACATGCACGATAGTTAAGACTAACTGCTGTGGATACATCCCCAATAATTAAAGAAATGCCTCGATAGCCCTGAGAGACATGCACCAACAAATCAAAGCTACATCTGAACGAACATCATCGAGAGATCATTCGTTAGCATCCTGGATCAGATCTGGATCATCGTGGTGGCAGAAGCTACTTTCAACTTTCGCCCCGGTTGCAAGAATAGTCACACTTCTCTGTGGTAGAGTTTACCTCTGTTGCACCCTCTGTATGGGAACCAAGACAGGTTTTCCCAGAGACTTTCCAGATCTTGTACCATAATGCTCCAACAAATCTTTAGAATGCAATCATTACCTTTGCCTTCCCTGCACCAGACACTCCCTACAGGGCAAGCTCTCATCTAACCATGTACCTACTTAGAAGCTCCAAAGCCGGAAATCTCTCCCATCAGGAGATTGCCTCAAGAGAAAACAGTCAATTTACAACCTAAGGTATGCCCACCATGAAACTCTGTCCCATCTGGAGTGTGTCTTGAGACAGTGGCCACTTTACAACCTAGCTCTTTGTTCACAATGGTGCCAGCTCGGCCACCTGATAGACAAGGCACTGAAGAGAGAGTCACATAGACCCCACATGTGCTCCCTCCCTCCCCTGCATACCCTTCATGACAAGTCCCCCTTTAAAACCACTGCTTTCAGTTACAGACATGATCATTGGATTGTGAGTCCCCTGGAAATCCACCAAAATCTCTTGTGGACATCACTGCATGTCCATAGTATACAAAGCAAGAGTTAAAGTCACATTTCTTAGTTTCTGAAAGCAGAGTGACCAGAGGCAATGTAGGGGTTCTCTTGTAATGATGTTGCAGCACTTAGCATCTTAATAAAATTAATACATCTCAAGCCATGTTGAATGTAATTGTTCCCTTTTTTACCCCTGGGGATTTCAGGATTTTGCTCCATCTCAGTAAGTATGTCAGAAAGATTACTCATTTTATCGCAGATATGCTGATAATAAAAGTAAGTTCTGATTTATAGGAAGCTGCTAAATATTTCACAAGTGTTTTCCATTGCTATGGAGATAGAAAATTCACAAAGAGGGACTGTATCCCAAATCTTTCCATTGTTTTATTAATGTAAACTCAAAGAAAATCACAGAGGAAGTGTGGAAACGTGTTCAAATGGGAAATGATGATCATGAAAAACCATACTGGAGTGTATTTCTTTCTCTCTACCTGATTTATCCAGAATTTGAAAATGGTTTGTAAGTGTACTTAATTTATGGCAATGTGGTTATTTACATAAGTTCAATAAGAATCTGTTCTCCATTGTAACAGAACACAATTTGAGACACTATTCACAATTAGAGACACTATTATTCACAATAGCCAAGAGGTGGAAGCAACCTAAGTGCCCATCAGCAGATGAATGCATTTGCACTGACGAGGATACATATTCTAACAAAATATGGATAGATAAGTAGTTACCATATTTGTGATTCGTACTATGCGTATAGCTTTACTGAGTATGCACTGAGAAAAGCACAGCGCACCCCTATCAATATTGTTCAAGATCTGTGTTTCTCAAGGTATAATCCAAGAGCACTAAGGGTTTCATAGATCAGGCCACCAAGGAGGTAGACCCCTATTCCTACATTTCCACTTGCTTTTATTTTTTTGGCAGAAGGGTTGGGAGGATATGGTAAGATGTTATTTGAAGAAACTATCCCACATCAGAATTATTTATAAACCATCCATCCATTCCATGACAATATTTTAATTGGGAATAACTAAGGGTATTAGATTTCAGTGTTAAGATACCGAATATATCTAAAGAGGTACGTTCTGAGTACTGCATCATTGTGTGAACATCTTAGAGGGTACTTACAAAACTTAGATGATATAACCTCCTACACACCTAGGCTATATGGTGGAGCCTATTGCTCCTAACTACAAACCTGGATAGCATGTGACTGAACTGAAGACCGTAGGCAATTGCAACATAATGGTAAGTATCTGTGTATCTAAACATAGAAAAAGTAAGGCAATGCACTATGGCGTTGTGGCAGCTAAGGCGTCACTAAGTGACAGGAAATTTTGAGCTCCATTATAAACTTACGGGACGGCTGTGGTCTATGCAGTTTTCCGTGAACCAAAATGTCATTATGTGGTGCACGACTTTATTAAAAGGAATGACTGTCTAACACAGTAAACCTCTGTAGACCCAATGAATAAGACTTGTGAAGAGCTTTTCAAGTACTATAATGCATTAGTCCGTTCTTGCATTGCTATAAAGAAATACCTGAGACTGGGTAATTTATAAAGAAAAGAGGTTTAATTGGCTCACGGTTCTGCAGGCTGCACAGCAAGCATACCAGCTTCTGTTTCTGGGGAGGCCTCAGGAAGCTTTCAATCATGATGGAAGGTGAACGGTGTAGGGGTCCAGCCCCACAGGGTCGGTGGGTTTTTCTCCCCATGTGCGGAGACAAGAGATTGTAGGAATAAAGACACAGGACAAAGAGATAAAAGAAAAGACAGCTGGGCCCGGGGCACCACTACCACCAAGACGCGGAGACCAGTAGTGGCCCCGAATGCCAGGCTGCACTGATATTTATTGGATACAAGACAAAGGGGCAGGGTAAGGAGTGAGAGCCATCTCCAATGATAGGTAAAAATCATGTGGGTCACGTGTCCACTGGACAGGGGGCCCTTCCCTTCCTGGCAGCCGAGGCAGAGAGAAAGAGAGGAGAGAGAGAGAGAGAGACAGCTTATGCCATTATTTCTGCATATCAGAGGCTTTTAGTACTTTCACTAATTTGCTACTGTTATCTAAAAGGCAGAGCCAGGTGTACAGAATGGAACATGAAGGCGGACCAGGAGCGTGACCACTGAAGCACAGCATCACAGGGAGATGGTTAGGCCTCCGGATAACTGCGGGTGGCCCTGACTGATGTCAGGCCTTCTATGAGAGGTGGAGGAGTAGAGTCTTCTCTGAACTTCTCCAAGGAAAGGGAGATTCCCTTTCCCAGTCTGCTAAGGAGCGAGTGTTTTTCCTCGACACTGACACTACCGCTAGACCAAGGAGCCCTCTGGTGGCCCTGCCCGGGCATTACAGAAGGCTTGCACTCCTGTCTTCTGGTCACTTCTCACTACGTCCCCTCAGCTCCTATCTCTGGTTTTTCCTACGTTATGATTGTAGAGCGAGGATTATTATAATATTGGAATAAAGAGTAATTGCTACAAACTAATGATTAATGATATTCATATATAATCATATCTATTATCTATATCTAGTATAACTATTCTTATTTTATATATTTTATTATACTGGAACAGCTTGTGCCCTCGATCTCTCGCCTCGGCACCTGGGTGGCTTGCTGCCCACAGAAGGGGAAGCAAGCACGTCTCACAGGGCTGGAGCAGGAGGAAGAGAGAGAGGGGGGAGGTACTACACACTTTTAAACAACTAGATCTCGTGAGCACTCGCTCACTATTGCCACACCAACACCAAGGTGGATGGTGTTAAACTATGAGAAACTGACCCCATGATCCAATCACCTCCCACCAGGCCCCACCTCCAACGCTGGGGATTACAATTCAACGTGAGATTTGGGTAGGGACACAGTTCCAAACCATATCACATAGTGTCTGTTTGATATCTTAGTATATTTTGTCATTTTGAAATACATTAGATTAAGCAGGTGTGAGCTACATTAGGTGCTCTGGGGTCTCAATGTCCTGCCTGTGCATGGCTCCAAGGCTTCTTTCCAAGTTGATGTGTGTCTGCTTCTTATATCTCTGTTCTTCAAATATTTCTTGCTCACACACATCTGAAAATATGTTCCAGGTGATTTTGCTATCAAGTGTGTAATAGTTGCAAGGGGTAAGGTATCTGGTCTAGTGTATATAGCATATGTGTTTGAAGTGCATTCTGTGGGAATGCTGGAGTCTACATTCAGTTCATCCTAATAACAAAACATGTATGCCAAGTAACCCACATCATCAGTAAGCCAGTCTGACTTTCTATGAGAGAACGTTGCACTTTGTTTTTCCATGGCAATAAATGTGTTCATATTGTTCCATGACCACAAACTAACTTGCTTTTGATACATAATAGAGATGATAGATGGAGATAGATATAGAGTGTTAACTGAAGAAAGATGGACATAGAGGCCAAAGAAAATAACATTTATTTGGGAAACAAAGAATTGCAATTCAGGTACACTGAATCAGGCCAGCCCTGATAAGGTAAGGGCAGAATAAATTTTATACAGGAGATTTCCACAAAAAGTTATTTTCTGAGGCAGTTCATTGGCTGTGCAGAAATCCCAAATTACAAACTTGTTCAGACTGGTTATTTAATGGGGGTACTCCCAGCTGAGAGATGTTCAAGGCTGGCAGATATTGACCTCAGGTGTGTATCAAAGTCTACTGGAACATTCCGTGGTTTGAACTTTATCAGGTGTGAGTGCAATCTTCTCTCAATCTCCAGACTCCAGTTTGCAAAGCCCTACCCTTAATTACTTCATTTTCTTTCATGATAGAGATAGATAGGACAGAGAGGTGAAAGAAGGAAGGAAGGAAGGAAGGAAGGAGACAGGGATGAAGGCATAGAAGAAAGGAAGGGAAGGAAGGAGGGAGAAAGGAAGGAAAGAGGAAGGAAGGAAAGAGAAAGAAGGAAGGAAGGAAAGAAGGAAAGAGAGAGAAAGGAAAGAAAGAAGGAAAGGGGGGAGGGAAGGAGGAAAGAAGGAAGGAAGGAAGGAAGGAAGGAAGGAAGGAAGGAAGGAAGGGACTTTTTTCCATTAATGTATCATCTGGATGACTGTGTATGCTGTCCGTTCAGCAGTTCTTGAGGTTTTTTTAAATTGTGGTAAAAACAAAACAAAACACATAACCTAAAAGGTGTCATGTTGACCATTTTTATGTGTACAGTTTAGTAGTGTTAAGTATATTCTATCGGGCACACTTGCAGTCAGTGGACAGAACGTGCGAGGCTTTGCTGCTCTCATGGAATTGAGAACTTTTGTGCTTTGTCCTCTGAAACACAGATAAAGCACTTCATAGTCCTGCTGCAGAGTCCACTGTATCTGTGACACCTGAGAGAAAACATCTGGCCATAAGTTTATTGAGTCTGCTATTTGCATCTCTATTAGCTAAGGTAGGGTTTCTCAAACTGTTGATGGAGACACCTGGGAGGGGAAAGGGAATGAAATCCATGTAGTGGGTTGCAGTATGAGTATGTATGTGTGTCTTGACAGAGGGACAGATGGGAACTACAGGGAATTGTTTCACCTGTTTGTTTATAAAGGCAATTACATCAGAGCTGAGGAGGGCATCTTCACTTTCACAGTTATTCTCTTAATATCCTGGTCTAATCCCATGGATAAATTGTGTGTGTGTGTGTGTGCGAGTGCGTGCGTATTGACTCATGTTGAGACATAAATTATATACAGGCTCTGACCCACTAAATATTACCACTTGTTATTTATAATGAAAGTTAGATATTATGTTAAATGTGCACATGGGCATGTGTGTGTGTATAAATTATGTCCCTAGACTCCAAGACACACTCCACACTCATAGATCCAACTGCCTATCCTGACATCTGCAATTGCTTGAGAGATAAAATTAACACTCCAAAACTGAACCTCTAATCTTTCCCCACTTCCAACTCTTCTAACACAGTGATTAATGACAGCTGTTCAGATCAAAAATAATATGCTGAATTCTTAGACTTCTCTCTTGGCCACACATCCCTTATACCATCTATTAGCAGATCCTTAAATTCACCTGTCAATAAAGCTGGCCTTGATAATATCTGCCACATAGTGAGGATTTAATCAGCTATAACATGCAAAACATTTAAAATAATATCTAACTTCCATTAAAAATAACAAGTGGTAATATTTTGTGGGTCAGATCCTGTTGTAGATGTATCACCTCTTTTATGTCATCTAACAACAACCATGACTCAATAATCTCTAGGTATATTAGGGGCTGTTACAACCCTCATTTTGCAGTTGGAAAACCTCAAGGGGCACATGCATGTGAGTGGGCATGCTCTCTCTCACACACATGCACTCAAACTGAGGCATAGGAAGGTTGCACAGTGTCATGAGTCCCTAGGAAATGAACCCAGCTATAGGACTCTGCAGCTTTTGCATATACTAAAAATAATGATCTGCTTGGAAATCCAAGAGAATACTCCCATTCAGTTGCTTAGGTGAAAAACCCTGGAGTCATTCTTGACTCCTTTCTTATTCTCATCACCCACATGCAATCCCTCTGCAAATTCTGTCATTCTGTCTAAGCTATCCAAGATCCAACCACATCGCACCACTTCCACTGCTGCCACTCTGGTCTGAGCTACAACCACCTCTTGCCTATCTGAGTGCAATAACCTCCTACCTGGTCTCCCTATTCTAATCTTAATCTTCTTATAATATATTCTCTACAGTGATCCTTTCAAGTCATTAAGTCCAATCACATGTCTCCCCTACTCAATTCCCTTCACTGGTTTCCTTCTCACTCAGAAGATAAGATAAAATCCTTATAAGGGCCAATAAGGCCTTACATTGTAATCTGTGAATCCTCCATTACCTCTCCACCTTCTCTGCTATACTCTCTTACAAACTCCATACCAGCCACCCTGGTGTTGCAGCTGTACCTTCAATATTCCAGGGTTTCTGCTGAATGAGGGCTTTTGCACACTCTGCTCTCTCTGCCTTTGGTGCTCTCTCAAATCTAGCTCATGGCTGGCTCCTTTATCTCCTTTAAATCTTCTCGATTTTCATCTCCTCACCCTACTTCATCATGTAACTGCACCCCTCACAGACCAATTCACTGCCCTTTTCTTTTTGCCCATACTGCTTGCCACCTTCTAAAATACAGTATAATGTACAAATTTGTTTTGTATTTCCTGTCTCACCTCTGTCTTCGGTTGGTGGTCTAGTAAGTGTTGCGACATAACGAACTACCCCTAAACTTAGCGACTCAAAACAATGATGATCATTTGCATCTCCAGTTTGGGCAGCCACTGGGAGTAAGGCTCATGTCTGCTCCATGTGGCAGCAGCTAGGGTGGCTAAACCGAAGGCTGAAGGAATCTGCTTCCAAGATGTCTTACACAGGAAGGGGACAATTTTGTGCTGGCTGCCAGCTGGTAACACTCAGAATAGTCTGAGGGCCAAGCGACTTGGTTCCTTTCCATGTGGCCTGTGCTTCCTCACAGCATAATGGCTGGATTCCAAGGAGATACATATACATATATCAGGTGGAAGATGTATCATCGTGTATGACCTGGCCCCAGAAGTCAGAATCCCCTCTGCTATACACTATTGGCCACAGCATCACTACCCAAGTTCTACTGGATGGGACATAGACTCCATCTCTTAATGGGGAGTGGCTAGATGTTGAAAGAGCAAGCAAGACAGAAAATATTGTTGCGACCATTTTTCAAGAAGGCAATGTATGAAAATTGGACACCCCAAAGGCTGAGAACCCCTAGTGGGGAAAGCAGAGCAAAGAAGAAGAATCCAAGCAAGGGTGCAATCCCAGAGGGAGGAAAGATTCAGCCAGGTTCCACAGGGTAGGGAGAGTGAATTCCAAGCCATTTCCAGCTCTCTGCTCTTGCAGGTAAAGCAGCTCCAGGAGCTGAGGGGCTATCCTCTGAGAAGGAGCTCCAGGGGTGTAGGCTTCAGAAGGAAGAGCACATGGAATCAGAGAAAGGGGTGCCAGAGGACTTGGGCAGGGCACCAACACTGCCCACCACATCCTGCCAGAATAGAAGCTTAAGGAAAGACATATTTGTTTCACTCATTCTTATATACCCAGCACCAATAAGAATACCTCTTATGTAGCAGGTGATCATTAAATATTTATTGAACTGAATGGAATTGTCAATGGAGATGAGGGCCTCGTGGATCTTACATGGACTAGGTTTCACACCTGCCACGCAGCGCAAGAAGCTAAAAGACTTCAGTGGCAGCTGGAGGATGAGGCTTGCCCTTGCCAGAGCCCTCTTTATTTGGCCCTTCATGCTGCTCCTGGATGAGCCCACCAACCACCTGGACCTAGATGCTTGCATGTGGTTGGAGGAAGAACTAAAAACTTTTAAGTGCATCTTGGTCCTCGTCTCCCATTCCCAGGATTTCTGAGTGGTGTCTGTACCAACATCATTCATATGCACAACAAGAAACTGAAGTATTATACGGGTAATTATGATCAGTATGTGAAGACGCGGCTAGAGCTGGAGGAGAACCAGATGAAGAGGTTTCACTGGGAGCAAGATCAGATTGCACACATGAAGAACTACATTGTGAGGTTTGTCACGGCAGTGCCAAGCTGGCCCAGCAGGCCCAGAACAAGGAGAAGACGCTACAGAAAATGATGGCATCAGCACTGACAGAGAGGGTCATGAGCGATAAGACACTGTCATTTTATTTCCCACCATGTGGCAAGATCTCTCCACCTGTCATTATGGTGCAAAATGTGAGCTTCAAGTATACAAAAGTAGGCCTTGCATCTACAATAATCTAGAATTCGGAATTGACCGTGACACACGAGTGGCTCTGGTAGGGCCCAATGGAGCAGGGAAGTCAACTCTTCTGAAGCTGCTAACTGGAGAGTTACTACCCACAGATGGCATGATCCGAAAACACTGTCATGTCAAGATAGGGCATTACCATCAGCATTTAAAAGAACAGCTGGACTTAGATCTCTTGCCTCTCGGGTCAGGAGCTCCATCTGGGAACTAACAGCTGCTACCCTGACCAGCTGCTCAGGACAGGACCCTGGGGCTACACTCCTGCATTGCTGCAATACTGCTCCCCCAGCCTCTCCCCTGCCCCTCAACCTGCCTTAGCTGCACTCTCTTATCTACAGACGGACAGTAACTGTTTCCTGTCCTCCTTCCAGTTACATCTGTCCATGTCTGGACTCGGCTGGCCATTCCCTCCAGCCCCTTGCTGGTTACCTTACTCTGAGTGTGATGCAGTCAGAGGCACCTGCAGGTTAGCCCAAGGGCCCAAGCCCTGGATTTGGCTCGCGGAGGAGGTTAGGATCCTCGTTTTCTGGGTTTTGGTGATGTTGGAGGAGTACCCCCAGCCCACCGCCCCGATTCCTTTTTGCTTCTGGTTTGGAGCTCTGGACCAGGACCTTCGTCCTGGTCAGTTTTTAAATAATTATTTAACAGTGTGACTTTTAGACCTGCGTGACATCTACAAAGTGCCCAATAAAGAAAGAGGAAGCCAAAACAAAACAAAACAAAACAAAACTAAGTAAAATAGAAGTTTTTGACCATGAAACAAAGACAGTGCTTTACAAGCAAACAGTGCTTACAAGCAAAACGGCTCCCCTAAAGCAGAGGGAACACGTAGAGTTTATTGTTCCGCCTTTCCCACTGAGGTCTGCTTGGAATCTGTGTTTAAGTGTGGCGGCAGAGTGGGGTCAAGATTCATTTTATCCATCTGGATCATTTTGTCCACCTGATCACCCTGCACAGCCATCCAGTCCCTGCGGCTCTCCAGTGTCCATGTATGTGAGGGTCTGAGTCTCTCAGTTGGCCTTATGGGCCAACCTGCTGTTTTTGTGGGTCGGAGACTTGGTCTAGAGTGTGTGTGTAGGAAAAAAGTGTTCATGATTGGCCTCGTACTTCACCAGGGGTGAGGCATTTAATGTGGCTTTTTGTCCTTTCTGCCCCAGGATCCCGCAGGCCTGTTCTCTCTATGCCTTTGGTCTGTTTCCCCCAAATCTGAGCCCGTCCCCTCCCTACTTTGTTTGTCCCTTCCTTGCTTCATGGCCTCGAGATGCCACCGACCTAGCACCCAGGGCATCTGGGAGACTCGGCTATGGAGAAAAGGGAGGTGGTGGCAAAAGAGACGCCTGCTGAGGACAGGCAGGCCTAGGGCAGTTGCCTTCTCATGCAAGTAATCATGAAGGTCATGTTATACATGGTGTCAGGGAGAGCAGCTGATTTTAGTATCAATTATAAAAGCTAGTTTCCAACGAAGAAATAAAGAAAATGACAAGATATGCTTTGGCTGAGCCGAGGCAGTACTGATTACAGACACCTGCTCAACTGTTTGCAGTGAAATAACACGCACGTGAGTCAGGTTAAGTTTGTTGTACTTCAATGTAAAAGTGGTTATGAAGTCCATTTTCAAATATTCAACTTTTAAAACATGATCCTTATTTATATTGGATGTCATCACTTAAATAAAAAAGAACTTAAGTCACGATTCCTCCTTATAAGACTTTTATTAACACCAGAAATGAAACAGTAAAAACAAAATGAATTTGAAAAATCAGTGTGATTGGGGGTGCAGAGATGGTATGAACAGGGACTGAGGAAAAAGCCAGGTCTGAGGACAGCCTTCAGTGTCAACTTGGAACTTTTAAAGGTCATGATTCAGCTGATCCTGTGAAGTGGACTGTGCGGTGGGCAGGTCGCTTCGTGCCTTTAGAGCCAGGCTGTGTGCTGGACCTCAAGGCTCTTCCTTCCCCAAGGAAAGCTTAACTCCCAGTGCTCCTGGGTTTGTCACCTTCTGGACTTGCAAGCTTGAGACCCTTGGGTCCCCTGTCCTGCACTGGACAACTCCTGACTGGGAGGAATTTTCTAACGCGATGAGACAGAAGAAAATGAAACAAAAAGGAACTACAGAAAACAAAGTGGGGTTAATTGCTGCATTGCCCTGTTATGCTGATTCCCACATCTTGTAGGTCTCTGGGATCATTTCTGTAACAAACATCAGGCCCTTGGTCAGAAACATAGCTCTCTCTCACACACACACATCGATCATCTCCACCAAAACCAATATTTTGACTTATGGTACCTTTGCTGGTGTCAGCTCAAAAACTACCTGTACTTTGTTTCCTTGAATCATTATGCTTTTGCATAGCCATCCTCTAACAGTTATCAAAGCAGGACACAATTGCATACACTCTGGAAATGAGGGGTGAGTCACCATTTTCAAAATTAAAATTTTAAAATTCTGACCCCTATCACCTTCCATACCTTTAATGCAGAGAGTGCCTATTCAGAGCATTCCATTTTTCAGTAATCACATCCAAACAGGTCACACTACCCATGTGTGTATTTCTTCATGCTATAAATATGTTTCTGGAAATGTTTTGTAGAAACAGATTTCTTTTCTTTTTGGGGGGGTCAATTGAGTGACATTTCACTACTGACATAATTTCAGCTATTCTTTTCTATCTCCAATCTGGTGTGGTTCTTGACACTTGGGCCTACAATTTTTTTCTGCATCAGCCTTTGTCAGATAATCAGTGATCCTAACACAAGTGCTCCACACATGGGAACTGGCAGTTTGAAGCCCTGGTTTCTTGCCTGAGTCTCTTTGCAAGTCACATGGGGAAGAAGGCAGCTCCTCACTGGCTTTGGCTGTGTGTGGTGATGCAGAGCTGGCTGTGGGGCTTAGGGAGTGGGGAGACCTCTCCTTGCTCTGTCCAGACTCACTAAGGACTCTGAACTCAGTTAAAATACTTAGAATCTATTTTCCCCCACTTTGTCCAAGGAAGAAAATAATGTCACCAGAACCTGCTTCTTTGAAAATCAATATGGCTTCTTTGAAAATCAAAATGACTTCTTGTATGGTCTGAAAAAAGAAGACTTTGGCATTTACTTACCTGTGGGGTGATTGGAAACCCTGAAATCCTGTAGCAAAGTCTACAACTGCCCCAACTGCACTGACTATCATGGGCCTGACTGCCAATTTGATCTATCCTCATAAAGAAGACAAAATCTCAGTCAGAATGCAGGACCAGTATCTGCTTAGTTTCCAGCTGTAGGTGCTCAGAAGGATCAAGAACAGACATTAAATAACACTTCATGCCCAACTAACACCTTCATTCTGGGTGTCCTGGACCCCAGGACCTGTAAAGGAAGGGGTGACATGACACCCTCATTATAAAGTGGGAGTGTTTGTACTCTCAGTACCTAGTTACTTCTCAAGCAGAGGGGAGCAATTGGCTGGGAAACCTAAGAATGGAATTCATAGGTTTTTCCTGGTCATTTTTCTCTATCACTCAAAAGCTTGGGCCCATCATAGGATAGCCAGGGACAACCTACGCCTTCCCCAAGGTGGTAAAAATTCCTCTGCTAGCATTAGCCAGCTCACAGGGAAACACACTGCATAGGGGACCATGAGAATGGCCTTCAGACTGACCATCAGTAGGTATTTCTAATTGTAACTACTGATGATAGAGTTCCAGTTGAACATCGCACAAAGAAACCCTCACTTGACATGCACACCTTTCAAGTATCAAAACTGTTCAGATCCCTACTCATTTTGTGTCTGCAGGTGCTTCCCACATGTCTCCAAGGCTCACCCAATTAATCCATTTTGTCAAAATCCTCAGAGGAAGTATGAGGTAGAGGAATGAGTTTGCAATTGGCAGCCTGGACAACTGTATTCTAAGCCGGACTCTGGGTCTTGGCTTTGTGATAATCTTGGGCAAAGCATTCCCTCCTCTAGTTCTCAGTGTTCTTTTCTTCAAAGTGGCATCAATGGTCTCTTCCATGCCTATCTTCCAAGGTCTTTCGGAGAAGACATGAGATGGTGCATGGGAAAAGGCCAAGAGCAGCAGAATACCTGGCTACAGGTAGCTGCTTAATTGCAATGTCCTTAGAGCCACCAGTGTCATCTGATATACTTATCTCAGAGCCTGAGATCCATTGCCCCTGTCACTTGTCTTTGTTTGGGGATTGACATGACTAGTCTGCTGAAGTCCTTGGAGTAAGATTTTGCCACCATCACTGGGCTTGATCTCCTCAACCGTCTTCAGAGGCTGGAACAAGATGGTCTCCAGAGGCCCCTTTGCTAGGATAATTTATCATTCTCATTGAAGCACAGGAGACAGGTCAGAATTTCAGGTATTGGAGTCAAACGATAAAATCCTGTTGGTCGCAACACTCACTCCAATCTTTGCTCCGATAAGACAGGGGGGAGGCTAGATTCTCTCAGAGCCCCCTCAGGAAGGCAACTGCTTCCTTCTTTTGTTCCTTCAATGTATAAAGAGGTCTTCTTTCCTAAAGGTTCTGGCCAAGACCTTGAAAACTACACAGTCTCTCTTGGTTTTGACCTGTGTTGACCATCAGTGTGTTTTTAGTTGAAAAGAAAAAAATAGAAAAAACTCAAACTGAGCCCCAAGTTTCCCTGTTTCTCATACTTTGGATTGCCTCTCATCCGTCCACTCCTGTTTTGTGCTCTGGAGAGCCTGTGTCTTCTGCTCATCCACTTGGACATAGTCTACTCTTTGTTCTTCTGAAAGGAGAAGTTTCTGAAGAAGGAGAACAAAAAGGTTTTCATTACATCTAACTTAAAATGTCAGGAAAATGTTTACCCTTTTGTATTAAATTACATTGTTAAATATTTGTTGCCCTTTTCTTTGTGTGGAAGCTTTATACTTTGTATATGCACGTGCGTGTGCACAAAAACACATTGCTTCCCTCAACTTTGCTCTAGCCACTTGACTTGCTTTGACCAATATAATGTAAGTGGAAGTGACATAGCCTGGCATGGTGGCATGTGCCTGTAATCCCAGCACTTTGGGTAAGAAATACCTGAGACTGGGTAATTTATAAAGGAATCTTTATAATTGGGTATTTCTTCATAGCAGCATGAGAATGGACTAATACACAGGCCAAGGCAGGAGGATCACTTGAGCCCAGGAGATCAAGATCATTTTTTATTAAAAAGATAAAAAACAGCTGTGGGTGATGGTGTGCAACTGTAGTCCCAGCTACTTGGGAGGCTGAGATGGGAGGATATCTTGAGCCCAGGAGATCGAGGCTGCAGTGAGCTATGACCATGCCACTGCACTCCAGCCTGAGTGACAGAGTGAGATCTTGTCTCATGAAAATAAAACAACAATAACAAAAAGGAAGTGACATGTTCCAATCCTAAGGAGAAAAGAGGTATTCTGTGATTCTGCAATCTCTCTTTTTCCTCTGCCAGGAGGCCAGCACACTTCAGATGGGGGCTGCTTCTCTTGCCTGGGCCCTGGACTGGAACACAAAGGCTCTGGCCTGCAATAAAAGAGCCTTTGTGTTGAAAGTAGATGAGATTTGGGGGTTGTTTGCTTTGAGTGCATAGTCTACCAAAACTGAGTAATGCTCCTTTTATACTTATTGCTCCTACCCTTCTTAACAGCTTTTCTCCAGTCTCATATCAGGTTTTTGGAATGATATTAAAAGTAGAAAAGAAGTAGGAGTTACCTCAGCGAAAGAGTAGGAAAGTCCTCCATTGTTTCCCATGCACTCATTCCTTACGCTGTACAGTGGGTGATACTAGTTCACAGCTATGATGACTTACATGTATTAACTCAATTAATCCTCACAACAGTCCTTGACATAAGTGTTGTCATTTCTGATTTCCATTTTTCAGATGAGAATTCTACCCAAAGGGGTAGCTGCCCAACTTGGCATTCAAGGCCCCTTACTAAGGGGTTCCACTTCCAACTTACAGTTCTTTCCACTGCTCTCTCAAGTCTAACCAAACTAGGCTGTTACTTGTTCCCTAAACAGGATGTTCCTACACCTGGAGGGTCCTCTACCTCACCCTCATTTCTGCCTGAGACATTTTTCTATAAACTTTATGGTCCAAATTTTGAAGTGTGAATATCACATCTATTTATACATATACACACAAAGAACACACCCTAGAAGGAAATACACCAAGATTTCATTCTGTCTGGGAGATGGGATTAGGGCTGATTTAAATATTCCTCATTATACTTGTCTGCATTTTTCACACTTTCTAAGGAGAATATGCATGATTTGATCATCAGAAAAGTCTAAGCAGAGATGGAATCACCTGGGGATTCTCAGACGCAAAGCCCTTCCTACCTGCTGCATGGGGGCTGGTGATGCTGAATTGAAGTCCAGGGCCAAATAATCTAGGCTGAATTTCTTTGTCCACGTAAGAACACCACTGCTCAGGGAACTGGTTGTTCGGTGCTCCTCCTAGGAACCAACATCGCAGGAGTCAGGTTAATGATGTCTATCTGGGTTGCTCAAGGGAAGGAGGGCAAGTTGTGGTTTCACCCAAGCAGATGCCGTCATATCGTAACAGAATAGTCTGATGAGACCTGAGTCAATCAGCCTGCATATCTGAGTGAGAACTGTAATTTCAAACAGAATATAGCCAGTCTGGCCTTCACAGTGAAACTATACCATTATTCACTATGGGAACAGTATGCCAAAATTCACTCAAAAAGGAATTTGCTTCACGAATCTGACAGGCCTGTGATACTTTAGAGATTAAACCCTGACAAGATCAACTATACATATTAAGTTCTCGTGAAGGCATCCCAAATGCATTTAAATATAATTTGCACAATACAGTTATAACACAGATGAAACTCAGGGCCCAGCTTCAGAAGTGAAATGCTACCGATCTATATCTTTGAAGCTGTTTCCCCTCTACCATCTTTCCTTCTCCTCCCAAGAGGTAAAGCACTATCTTGAATTTTGTGCTTACCACTCCTTTTACTTTTAAATATAGTTTTATGAGTATACAAGTATCCTTAAATAACAGACTATTTCCTTTCACCTGTTTTTGAATGTCATATCAACAGAATCATATTGTATACATTTTGGGTGGCTTCAGTTTTGTGTTCAATATTAGGTACTCCACATTCACTTGTGTCGATGCATTAGCCCTATTTCACTCATTTGCACTGGGTCAGATATTCCATTGTATGACTTATTTAACCATTCTGCCATCAAAGGATATTTGAGTTGCTCCCAGTTTGGGGGCTATTACAAGCAATGCTGCCATGGACATTCATGCACCTGTGGGAAAAATTCCAGGGCATTTACTTGGGAATAGAATCACTGGGTTATAGAATATGAGCATCTTCAACTTTACTAAACATCACCAAACTATTTTCCAGAGTGAACCAATCTACACGTGTACCATCCTGGTCAACATTTGGTATTGTCAGACGTTTTAACATTTTTCCTACCTAAGACAGGTAAAATGGTATCTTACTGTGGTTTGATTTTCCATTCCCCTGATTATTAATTAGTATGAGTACCTGTTCAGATGTTGAAAGGTCATTTATTTCTCCTCTGTGAATTGCCTGTTTGGGTTTGTTTTGTTTTTTGGGTTTTTTTTTTTTTTTTTTGCCTTGTTTCTGGTTAATTTTTGTATTGAATTATTTGTCTATTTTCCTTACTTACCCTGAGTACTTTTTCCTATGCCCTGGAGAGTAATCATTTGCTATCCTGTATGTTACAGATAGCTCATCACAGTCTAGCTTCTTGTCTTTTCATTTCTTTTTATGGGATTTATTTTAACTAAGAAATACTTTTAATGTAATATGTCAATCTTTTCCTGCATGGCTTGCGCTTGCCTTATGTTTAAGGAATCCTGCCCTATGCTGAGGTCATAATTTATTTATCTATATTTTTTCCTGAAATTATAAAGTTTTGTAATAATTTGCTCCATGTTTAAGTAATAATCTCACTTGAACTGATTTTAATATTTTATATGGTGGTGCAATAGAAATAAAATTCATTCCACTTTTGTTGTTGTTTTTACTCAACATGGATAACCTAGTTTCCCCCAGAATCAGCTTCAAAGTTCCTCAAAAATCTCTGTTAGGGAATTGGTAAGGTAATGTCTTTAATATTTGAGTCTTCCTATTCAGGAACATGGTCTACTTTTCCACTTATTTCATTCTCCTTAACGTCTTTTGATAAATTTTAATAATTTTCTCCACAATATTTTTTTGTTAGATTTATCCCTAAATACCTACAGTTTGTTGTTACTATAAATGGTAAGTTTTGTTTAAATTCTTTTTTCTGTTTGTTACCATTATATAGACATCCAACTGGATTGTGTATATTGACTTTATATCCATCAATCTTGATATCTTTTATTAATTGTAATTATTTATTTTACTAACTTAGTAATTCTAATTATTTCTAAGTAGATTATTTCGAGTTATCACTCATATAAGCAGATTATTTTGAGTTATCACTTCATCTATGAATAATCACTGTTTGTCTTCTTCCTTCCTTTCTCATTCTTACTCATTTTGTTTCTTTAGGAGATATTTTTAGTGTTTAACCACTGAGTATGATATCTACTATAGGTTCTATAAGATTCATTTTTCATTTATTATGACGTTAAAGAAAATTCCTCTATTCCTTGTTTACTAATAGATTTTTTCATGAATAGATGAGTTCTATCAAATGCTTTTTCTGTATCTAGTAAGATAATATATCATTTTTCTCCTTTAATCTGTTAATGTGCTTGGTTGACTTAATAGATATTCCTGGTTTATGGCTGTAATAGCTCATCTCCCTGAGAATATTGGTAATAATAGAGTTTTAAAAAGGCTTTTCCTAGCCGGGCACAGTGGCTCATGCCTTTAATCCCAGCACTTTGGGAGGCCAAGGTGAGCGGATCACTTGAGGTCAGAAGTTCAAGACCAGCCTGGCCAACATGGTGAAACCCTGTCTCTACTAAAAATACAAAATCAGCCAGGCATGGTGGTGTGCACATGGAATCCCAGCTATTCGGGAGGCTGAGGCAGGAGAATCACTTGAACTTGGGAGGCAGAGGTTGCAGTGAGCCGAGATCACTCCACTGCACTCCAGCCTGGGCGACAGAACAAGACTCTGCCTCACAAAAAAATAAAATAAAAAATAAATAAAAAGGTCTTTCCTTCTGGCATAGTTCTTATTTCGTCTAACCTGTTTTGGTCTCAATCTTTCATGCTAGAGTTCTCCTGAAATGTCACATGAAATCACTAACTGTTGCTTATACTTATGAGCGAAAGACCAAAAAGCTAACATGAAGCTTTGTGTACATGGATGGTGTTTGTCAACTCTGGAGTTTTCTGCAGGGTGATCCCATTGGGTGGTTATCTTAAGTAACCCTCAATATTAGGAACTACATTTTGCCACTTGGGCTGCTCAAATAGCCCAGAGAAATATTTTCTAATATCTAAACTCAATTGTAAAGGTCTGGTTGTCAACATTCTGGAAAAGGGCTTAAGAATGGTTCTCATATCCATTATGCCTATTTACTTAATCACCTTGTTGTTAGTATAGTATTCATGGTCAAATATGTCTAGTATCCCCCAGTGCAGAGATCTTTTGTTTTACTCTCTCCAGAGAGACTGCACTTCAACTTTTCTATGAGATGGGGGATGGAAAGTCACAGTGTTTCACCTCCATGGAGTGAGGGAAGGGATCTTGGAATTTACCTGATGCCTTTGACCACTACTACTTCTTTTACTTTCCCTTCAACCCTACTTCAGAACTACCTACTGTGGATAATTCCTGAATTCTTTGGGTAGTCTAAGTCAAGTTGCTTCTTGCCTGCCTTCCACCACATTTAAGATTTATTTTTTTTTTGCGGCGGGGAGGGGTCTTATAAGTCATTTACTACATATCTACCTGCATTCCAGTTTCCAATATGCTACTGCTATTTTCTTCTCCAATTCTTCATATCTTTGTGGATTTATGCCTTTAACAGATTTCTTTACTGTTATTTTAGAGGGTGTTTGGGGATGGAGAGAAACTGGAGGCTTGTGGTCAATCTTCCATCTGAGGTTCATGTGTCAGTACTTTATTTCTTTTTATGGCTGCATAATACAATGGAATATTATTCATTATATATTATACTACATTTTATTCACACATTCATCAGTTGATGATCATTTCAGTTGTTTTCCCTTTCTGGCTACTATGAAAAAATGCTTCTACGAACATTTGTGTATGAGTATTTGGTTAGATATACTCTTCTGTGGGATTTTAAAATCTGCATCCATGAGTAACATTGGCCTACAACTTTCTACTTATGTAATTGCTATTTGTTTTATCAAATTATTTTAGCCTCATAAAGTAAGGTGAGCAATATTCTCTTCTCCCATTCCTGGTAGGTGTTTATATAAGATTGCACTTATCTCTTCTTTTTGGTAGAAACTATCTGCAAAGTTTTTCGGGCCTTATGATCCTTTGTAGTACAAATTTTCCTACTGATTCAGTGTCTTTAATAGGTACATAAACATTCAGGTTTTCTACTTCTACTTGAGTCAATTTCTGATTTTTTTTTAATCCAGAGAATTTGCCTATAACCAAAGTTTTCAAATTTATTGGTACAGAGTTGTTCACAAAAATCTCTTAGGCAGTTAATCTCTCATGTATTTGCAATTATTATCTGTTTTTCATTCTTAATATTACTTACTTGAATTAATATCTTTTTTATTAGTTTTGTTAAATTTTAGTCTTTTTAAAGAGCCAATTACAGCTGTATTGATCCTCTCTGATTTTGTTGTTTATTTTGTTAGTTTCTGTTCTTGCCTTTATTCATTTCACTTTTGTAGGGTTTTTCTAAACTTATTATTATAAAATTTTTCCAGCATTCAGCCAAATTAAAGAAAATATACCCACCATGTATACTCCACTAACATTTTATTAGACTACCCTGCTTGTAAGTCTTTGGGCTTGTGGAGGA
Source organism: Macaca thibetana thibetana (assembly GCF_024542745.1). Taxonomy (NCBI): domain Eukaryota; kingdom Metazoa; phylum Chordata; class Mammalia; order Primates; family Cercopithecidae; genus Macaca; species Macaca thibetana. The sequence continues at coordinate 149,363,198 of NC_065598.1, forward strand.
ATGGTACCTTTCATGAATTGTGAGCAACTCTAGCATTATCCCTTGACATATTGCTTCTCTCCTATTTTTCTATAATCTCCTTCAAAAACTCTGACTATACAAATATTTGACCTTCTTATTCTATCTTCCATGTCCCAAATTTCTTTCATATTCTCCATGTTTTTAACTCCTTGTCTGATTTATTAGTAACTTCTTCATAAATTATCTTCCAGCTCACTAAATCACTCTTTGTGCTTAGTCTGTTTATCTGATCCACTGAGTTTCTAATTTCATTCTTGTTTTTATTTCTACAAGTTGTAAATGGTCTTTTACAATCTACTTGGTCATTTTTAATAGTATCTCATTACTTAATCCAACTTTCAATTTCTCATTTATTTCTTTAAATACAGTAAAACTACTTATTTTATATTCAAAACCCAGTATTTCCAAAAACTGCCTACTTCCACATTTGATTCTATTATTTGTAATTCGTATTAATTTGGGGGGTTGCTGTTTCTCAATATTTTTGGCCCCAGAGATTTCTTTTCCCTTCCCTTCTTGTCAGCTGAGTTTTAGATTTAAAAATGTATCATATTTATAATAAGAGGTGTTTTTCATGCTATCTTGCCTACCAGTGTCCCATCAAATTTTAAAAACAGAATAAATGTAGTTTCACCTCCAGTAATGTTGAATAAAGTAATTTTGACCACCCTTCCTGCCAAGGACAATATTTTTTTTCCTTTTTTAGTAGAAATTAAAAAATTGCTTCTAAAATTTTTATGGGAGTAGAAAAGTCAAAGAAAAAAAAAAAAAACCTTGAGGAGGGAAACAAAGCAGGAGGACCTACTTTCCTTGATATTGAGTCTTATAAAGCTACAGCAACTAAGGGAGTTCGTATTGTTCAAAGATAGGGAAACCAACAGAATAGAATTAAGAGTCCATAAAAAAACCCATACATATATGGATACTTGATTTATGGCAAAGATGGCACTGCCGAATAGTCAGTAAATGATAGTCATTTTACATAAATGGTGCCAACCAATTAGATAAACATACGGGGAAAAATGAGTCTTGACCCCCATCTCACAGCACACACAAGTTAATTCAAGGTGATATAATCTAAATGTGAAGGTAAAACTAGAAAACTCCTAGGAAATAGCCATAATTCACCCGAGATCAAATAGATGATTATCCTGATTAAAGAAATTGAATTCACCCAGAGGGTTTCACTGGTGAATTATACCAAAAATTTAAAGAATAAACAAAACTAATTCTACACGATCTGTTCCAGAAATTAGAAGAGGAGAGAACACTTCCCGAGGAACCCAGCATGACCTTAATAACAAAACCACACAAAGACACTACAAAAACCTAAAGATCAACACCCATTAGGAACACAGACATGAAAATCCTCAACAAAATATTAGCAGATGAAATGCAGCAATATATACAAGGAAATAATACACCATGACCAAATGGGGTTTATCTAGAGAATACAAGACTGGCTTAAAGCCTGGCACAGTGGCTCATGCCTATAATCCCAGCATTTTGGGAGGCTGAGGTGGGAGGATGGCTTGAGCTCAAAAGTTCAAGACCAGCCTGGGCAACATAGCAAGACCCTGTCTCTACCAAAAAAAAAAAAAATCCCAAGAAATCTGAAGAAAATAAAAACTTCCTATAATTAATAAGTTAATTCAGCAACCTCAAACTCTTGGGCTCAAGGGATCTTCCTGTCTCAACCTCCTGATTAGCTGGGACTATAGGCACAGCTACTATGCATGGTTAATTTTTAATAACATTTTTGTAGAGACAGGGTCTCACTTTGTTGCCCAGTCTGGTCTTGAACTCTTGGGCTCAAGCCATTCTCCCACATCAGCCCCCACAAAGTCCTGGGATTACAGGTGTGAGCCACTAAACTCAGCCAATCATATTTCTATATACTACCAATGGGTCATTGGAAGCTGAAATTTTAAAAATACCATTTATAATAGCTCCAAAAATGAAATACTTCGATATAAATCTAATAGGACATGCATAAGATCTATGTAAAAATTACAAAATTATGAGGGGAAAAAATCAAAGAAAATCTGAATAAATAAGCCGGGTGTGGTGGCTCATGCCTGTAATCCCAGCACTTTGGGAGGCTGAGGCAGATGGATCACTTGAGGTCAGGCGTTTGAAACCAGCCTGGCCAACATGGTGAATCCCTGTCTCTACTAAAAATACAAAACAATTAGCTGGGTGTGGTGGCATGTGCCTGTAATATCAGCTACTTGCGTAGTTAAGACATGACAATCACTTGAACCCGGGAGGCAGAGGTTTCAGTGAGTCGAGATTGTGCCACTGCACTCCAACCTGGGCAACAGACAAGACTCCGTCCAAAAAAAAAAAAAAAACAAAAAAACCCAATCTGAATAAATGGAGAGCTCTACTGTGCTCACTAACTGGAAGATTCAGAATAGTCAAGACTCAATTCTCAAATGTATTTATAGATTTAATGCAATTCCAATTAAAAAAAAGTCTTAGCAGGATAGCTTTGTAGATAAAGAACATCTGACTCTAATTACACATGGAAAGGCAAAGGAAGTAGAATAACAAAAACAAGTTTTAAAAACAAGAATGAAGTTCGAGAAAATACACTTCCTGATTTTAAAATTTACTCCAAAGCTACAATAATCAAGACTGTGTGGTATAGGCAAAGAGACAGACAATGGAACAGAATAGAAAATCTACACAAATATGCCCAACTGATTTATTACAGAGGTGCAAAGAAAATTCAGTGAAGAAAGGATTATATTTTCCATAAATGGTACTGAAACATTTGGCCATCCATATGCAAAATGTCAACTTCGACTTCACCTCACATCTTACACAAAAATTAACTTAAAATGGGTCACAGACCTAAATGTAAAACCATAATTCTTTTAGAAGGAAATAAAGGAGAAAATTCTAATGAATTAAGTTAGGCAGAGTTCTTAGACATGATAACAATCTATTAAGGAAACAAAATCAATAAATTGGACTTAATTAAATTTTAAATGTTTGCTCTGCAAAAGACAGAAGAGAATGGAAAGAGAAGCTCCAGATATGGAGAAAACATTTGTAAATTATATATCCATTGGAGGACTTGGTTTTTTTTTGTTTGTTTGTTTTTGTTTTTGTTTTGAGACAGAGTCTTACTCTGTCACCCAGGCTGGAGTGCAGTGGCATGATCTTGGCTCACTGCAACCTCTGCCTCCCGAGTTCAAGCGATTCTCCTGCCTCGGCCTCCTGAGTAGCTAGGACTACAGGCACATGCTACCATGCCTGGCTAATTTTTGTATTTTTAGTAGAGACAGGGTTTCACCATTTGGCCAGGCTGGTCTCGAACTCCTGCCCTCAAATTATCCTCCCACCTCAGCCTCTCAAAGTGCTGGGATTACAGGCGTGAGCCACCGTGCCTAGCCCCTTTGGAGGACTTGTACACAGAATATATAAAGAACTCTCAAAACTCAATGTAAGAAAACAAACAACCTGATTTAAAAATTGGCAAAAAGATCAAACAGATACTCCACCAAAGAAAATATATGGATGGCAAGTAAACACACCAAAATATGTCCAACATAATTTACCATTAGGGAAGCACACGTTAGAGCCATACTGAGATACCGATATACATCTATTAGAAGGTAGAAAATTTAAAAATCTGGTAATACCAACTATGCTGGCAAAGGAGGTGGAGCAACCGGAATTCTCATAAGTTGCTGGTAGGAGTACAAAATGGTACAGCCATTATGGAAAACATTTTGGCAGTATCTTACAAAGCTAAATAAACAATTGATGACTCAGTTAAACATATATTTGATGACCCAGCAACACCACTTCTAGGTATTTATTCTAGAGCTGGATTTCTCAGCTGTGGCAACTAATGACATTTGGGGCTGGATAGTTCTTTGTTGAGAGGGCTGTCCTGTGCATTGTAGGATGTATAGCAGTCCCCCTGATTTTTTTCTATTAGATGTCATTAGCACTACCTCCTCCACTCCAAGTTGTAGCAATCAAAAATGTCTCAAGACATTGCCAAATATGCCTTGAGGGTCAAAATCAACACTGGCTGAGAACCACGGCTCTAGAGAAATGAAGACGTCTATCCATGCAGAAACCTGTCAAATACCACTAAGATCAGAAACAAGGCAAGCATGTCCACTTTTGCTACTTCTATTCAACAAAGCATTGGGAGTTCTAGCCAAAGCAATCAGGTGAGAAAAAGAAAGAAAAGACACCCAAACTGGAAAGGGAGATGTAAAGTAATCTCTATTTGCTGATAATATAACCTTATGTATAGATAACCCTAAAAATTCCACACAAAAACTAATAATAAATTAAAAATAAACAAATTCAGCAAAGTTGCAGGATATAATATCAATACTCAAAAACCAGTTGCATTTTTATACACTAATAGTGAACAATCATAAAAGGAAATATTAAAAAATTTTCATTTACAATATCATCAAAAAGAACAAAATACTTAGGAATAAATTTAACCAAGGAGGCAAAGACTTATACACTGAAAACTATAAGAAGAAAGTAAAGGAGACATAAGTAAATGAAAAGATATCTGTGTTCATGAATTGGAAGACTTAATATTGTTAATATGATAATATTATGCAAAACAGTTTGCAGATTCAAAGCATTCCCCATCAGAATTCCAATGGCATTTTTTTGCAGAAATAAAAAACCCTGTCCTTAAAGTTCACATGTAATATTAAGGGACCCTTAAATGACAAATCAATCATAAAAAAGAAGAACAAAGTTGGAAGACTCATACTTTCTGATTTCAAAACTTACTACAAAGCTACACTAATCAAAACAGTATGGTACTGGCATAAGGACAGACATATAGACCAAGAAATAAATCCTTGCATATGTTGATTTTCAATGAGATTTTCAATGAGAGCGCCAGGACCATTCGACATCGAAAGGATAGTCCAGTCTTTCTAACAAATGGTGCTGGCAAAACTGAATGTCCACAAGCAAAAGAATGATGTTGGACTCTAACCTTATACCATATATAAAAACTAACTCAAAAAAGATCAAAGATCTAAACATAAGAGCTAAAACTATAAAACCTTTAGAAGAAAACATAGGAGACAATCTTCATGACATTGGATTTGGCATCCCATTTCATGGATATGGCACCAAAAGCAAGGCAATAAAAGGAAAGAAAATTTTGAAATCAAAAACTTCTGTGCATCAAAGGACACTATCAAAAGAGTGAAAAGAGAACCCACAGAATGAGAGAAAATATTTGGAAATCATGTATCTGATAAGGGGTTAACATCCAGAATACATTAAAAAAATTCCTATAACTAAACAACAACAACAAAAGAAACAATCTAACTTAAAAATATGCAAAGGACTTGAATAGACAATTCTCCAAAGAAGATATATAAATGGCCAATAAGTAGATAAAAAGATGTTCATTAATCATTAGGGAAATGCATATGAAAACCACAATGAGATACCAATTCACACTCATTAGGATATATATTATAAAAAATGATAAATAGGTCAGGCGTGATGGCTCACGCCTATAATCCCAGCACTTTGGGAGTCCAAGGCAGGCAGATCACATGAGGTCTGGAGTTTGAGATCAGCTTTGCCAACATGGTGAAACCCCATCTCTACTAAAAATACAAAAATTAGCCAGGCATGGTGGTACACGCCTGTAATTCCAGCTACTTGGGAGACTGAGTTAGGAGGATCGCTTGAACCTGGGAGGTGGAGGTTGCAGTGAACCGAGACTGTGCCACTGCACTCCAGCCTGGGCAATAGAGAGAGACTCTGTCTCCAAAAAAAAAAAAAAAAAAAAAAAAAAAAAAAAAAAAAAAAAAAAAAAAAAAGATAAATAAAAAGTGTTAGTGAGGATGTGGAGAAATTGGAACCCTTGTGCATTACTGGCAATAATGTAAAATGGTGCAGTCACTGTGGAAAACAAGTTTGGTAACTCCTTAAAAAGTTAAGTATAGAATTACCATATGATCCAGAAATTCCACTTCTACATATATATACAAACAAATTGAAAGCAGGAAGTCAAACATACACTTGTATGCCAATGTTTATAGCAGCACTATTCATAATAGACAATGGTAGGAACAACCCTAAATGCCCATTAGCAGATGAATGGATGAACAAAATGTAGTCTATACAGTTAAATATTACTCAGCCTTAAAAATAAATGAAATTCTGATATATCCTACAATGTGGATGAATCTTGAAAACACTAGATGAAATGAAAGAAGACAAACACAAAAGGACAAATATTGTATGACTCCACTTATATGAGGTACCTAGAATTAGGTAAGTTCATAGAGACAGAAAGTAGAACTTTACTATAAGAAAAGTATTTTTTGAAAACTGCAAAAGAAAGCTTCTAACAGTTCTAATTGCCTAAAAACTTGAAAAAAAATCCAAATGTCATTCCATGGGTGAGGGGACAAACAAGATGTGACACATCCATATGCTTGAACACTGCTCAGCAATAAAATGGAAGAAACTATTAATACATGTAACAATGGATGAATTTCAAAAAAACCATTCTGAGTGAAAGAAGCCAGTTTTAAAAGGTACTGTATGATTCTATTTTTGTGGCATTCTTGAAAGGACAATACTATAGTCATGAAGAACAGATCAGTGGTTGCTAGGGGTTACAGGTGAAGGGAGGATGTGGCTGTAAAGAGGTAGCATGAGGGATTTTGGAACTGTTGTGTATTCTGATCACGGTGGTGGTTACACAAATCTCTATATATGTTCAAACTCGTAGAACTGCACACCAAGAGAAAGTCAATTTCACTGTATGATGTAAAAATGATCTAAAAACTTAAAAGTAATGTAATACCATAATACAAAATTAATGTGAGATTTAAGAGTCTAGAACTCTACTATAAAAGCCTTACAAGACTATTGAAACCAAAGGGCTTGAAAAAGTGATAGAGAAGAAATCCCATATATTAAAATTATGTTTATTCTTCTAAATTTTCTATAATTTCACAAACATTTAAAGAAGAATATATGGCAAAACTTGTATTTCAGTAAAGCAAAACCGTGTTTCAGCCCCTGGCCTTAATTACTACATTCAGATCAGAACTTGCCCTTAAAGAGAAAAAATAAAACAACTTAACATATATACTTATGCGCAAAATCAAAGTCAAATCATACTAGGTTTGACTACCATATTGGGCTGTTATGTGGCACAAGTGAAATAATGTAAATCAAAGTCATATGAAACTGTCTTATTACTAAAGTTAAAAAAACACAATTGAACAAGATGGGATAGCCTTTAAACATTTTTATATGACAGTTCCCAAGATCATAGCTACTATCAGCCAGTGTTCTGGGTTCTTAATCTGCTGTGTCATGTTGCCTACTAATACACAGAGACAGTCATTGATCAGTGATCATAAACCTAGGCAAACAAACGATTCTTAACTTTGTTGTTAATGAAACACTGATCTTTCTCACAACATCAAAGATCAGAAATGAACCGTTGGTATCTGGAATGACTCTGCACTTGCTTCCACTGGGTTTTAGATTCACTTCCTTTTTCTGTTCTCTGGAGACAGAGCACAGCTGTTAAGCATCACTTTATAAGAGTGTTTTCTTCTAGAAATTTCCCAAGGGCCATTACTAAGTGTGAGAAATATTGGGAAGACCGTAACAGATTTGTGTATGAGTCACTTTGCATCTGCATATGGTTAAGTGCACTTACAGCACAATTTGAATAAAATAAGAAGGCAAAATGAAGCATTTAATAATAGCTTAACTGGAGATTACTATTTTTAGATTTTCAGTTGCTGATTATCCTTGCATATAGGAAGGCAGAAATGTCTTCTCAAGAGTATATTGTCACAGTGCCTTGAACACTGTCCTTCTAAGATCTCTTCAAAATTTCACAGTTCGAACAGAAGCTCTCTCTTGAGTTCCCTACATTTCTAAATTGCAGAACAGGCACTGTCATGGCTAAAGTATCTTCTAGTTGCCAGAGGTGCTAAAAGTCCCTCTCCATCTTCAAAAGCCCATATTCTCAATAGCATCCAAGATGAAGAGAATAGAAGGAACAACAGGCTAGAAGGGAAACATCAGGACTCTTTAACTGCGAATGGTTAATCAAGTCTGCATCCACTCAGGTCTATAGAAAGATCCCATAATAGGAGTCTTCCAGAAGCTAATACACACTCACAGTCCAGGGCACTGTACCTTTCCCAATGGGACTCTAAGTGATTCATCCTCCAGGAAGGTTCAGAAACAGTCAGGACAGGGCCACCAGGTGTTCTGGTGGAAGGGAACATACAATATGTTGAGTTTTTACAATTTAAACTCTGGACATCCAGAGAACTACAAACCTATTGAGGTCAAACAGGACATCGCAGCCTCGGTGAAAAGAATTGCTGGCATTTCCATTTTCAAATTAAGCAAGCCTCAGCCCTGGGCTATCTTGAAATACTGCAATCTCAAAATGGTATGAGGAATCGAATGTTGCAAGAAAAAAAGCTAACTCCAAATTGATTTGTTCCAAGTCTAGAAAAGCTTATGGCCTGGTTTTACGATCAAGTGGTTGTTTTAAAATTGCACAGGGCTTACTGAAGGCTGTGTTTCCTTTTTAATGAGCTCATAAGAATATAGGTTGGGGTGAAGGATAAGAAGAGTGTGAAAAATATAAGATTACCATTTCGATGTAGCTTTCTTCCTCTTCTCTGGAAACAGGATTAGCAAAAAATCTTGCAGAATTAATACCATTTCTTTCTGGAGAGAGAAAGCTGGTTCGACTGCTAAGAATAAAAATATAGATGAGGTCAAAGCAATGTCTTACAGCTGCTCTGAAAGCCAGCCAGGAACTAACATGGCCCTCATGGGGTTTCAGTCCTCCTCTTCCAGACACAACTTCCTTCCGGCCAAAGCAATTCCTGAAGACGCAGAAAATGCCCAACAGTTTCTGCTCCACTTTGGGGCAAATGGCTCCCAATTCACAAAGGCTGCTTTTTCTCAGGCCCTCTATGTGACACAGTTCATGAGCTTTCTAAATGGACGAGGGCATCATATCATTTAGAAAAAAATAAACTCCTTTGGGGCCTTCTTGTTTCTATTCAATGTAAGGAAAAGTGAGGATGTATGGCCATTCCTCTGATAGGACACAACACCGCTAATCAACTTCCATCCTTCTTCTGAGTCAGAAGCATGAGCTGAGTCACAGTCTTGGCTGGAAATACAGCTCATTGCAGAATTCTGCTTTACAATGCAATTGTGTTTTGTGGCATTTAGAGTGAACCGAGAAACTCCTGAGCCACGCTCAGGACTAAATAGGCAACTTCTAAAAGGTGAGATGAAAGGGTGCAACTACATTTTGAAGTTTGTCTACCCAGCCCATGAACCTGGGAACTCCCTAGTCCTACCCCATTCACAAAGTTGGGCTTGGGCCATAGCCAGTTCCACTGAGACTGGGGAACACAATTCTCTCTCCCCAGGAAATCTGAATTCAGAGCCCATCTGTTGGTACTGCAGTTGTAGCATGTAAACAAGTTCAGGGGGTATGGTACAGCTATCTTTGACCATGGGTTTGTGCAACAGAGAAAAGAATACTGCAAAGACAAAGAAATGCACAGATGTGAAGAGTGAAGCAGAAGTGAGCAGATTCCTTGGGTTCCCGACAGCACACTAGTTCCTGATTCCAGGGTCCTGGGAGACCCAGTCATATTCCTTCCTTTGTGATCTATAAAACAGCTCTTGCTCTCGATAATAAACCTCACCCCTCCTTTGGCTTAAACTAGATCAAATGGGCTTCAACTACATTTAATCAGAGGCCTAACACACACCAGGCATGTTTGTGCTGGATGAGGCTCTTTTGAGAAATCAGTCTTACCAAGGCACAGTGCGGGTCCTGGTAAGAGATGCATGCTCCCGGATAGTGGAGAGGTTTCTCAGGTCCAGAGGAGGTGGCCGTGCTACAAGACAGTGTGCAACATCCAGGAGGTCAAGGCCAGAATCTAAAGGCTATAAAACTATGACATTTCACTTTCCCAGCACACCAAATTCACATTTACTAACAGGCAGCACCGATGATGAGTGTGAATTTCACTGTCCTCCTCTCCCCTGCCTCACTGGGAGTAAAGACAAATACTGAGCAAATGGTCATATTACCTGCTGGAGGTTAACAACGTGGCAAGGCATTATTAAGAAGTCTCTGTATATCACGCGTGCTTCTAGGTGTCAAAGGCACAGGATGAACAAAGCAGATGAAAGTCTCTGACCTTGTGGAATTGCAACACCTATTACCTCACACCCAATGTGTCTGAAGTGGAAATGTTACCTTTCTTATCACAGGCAGAGATGATCACCCAGGTCCTAGTCTTCCCCACCTACAATCCATTGTCCACCTGATGATCCTTCTGCCTAGAACATTCTTCCCCATCTCTTTGCCTCCAGACAAGATCAGGCCCCACAGCCTGGGCTCTCAAGTTCTAGTACTTACCCTTCACAGCACAGCCCCAGTTTGTGATAATACACTCATCTATGATTTATCTGGGCCTAAACTGTGCTCCAGAAGAACAGGGGTGTATCTGGTCTGTTCACTGCAGTAGCCTCGGCACCTAGAGAAGCACTTGGTATCTGCCCCAACCCTTATTCCACCTCAGTGGCCCATCTTCCTGAGTTAGTCCTGGCCAGGTATCCACCTTTGCATCCACTCACTAAATCTCCAACCCTGAGTCTATCAGACATCTTCTGTTGCCTATGACAAGGTCCTGCAGAGCTGCGCTGTCCATTGTCGTGACAACTAGCCACACGTGCCCATTTACACATATATGTAAATTTATTAAAATTAAATACAATTTAAAATGTAGTTCCTCAGTCACATTAGCCAAATTTCAAGGGTTCAATAGTCATTATTTCCAACATCACAGAAAATTCTGTTGTTGTTTCTGACCAGAATTAATGGCTATTTCCTCTGAACCTCATAAGACAGGATCTGTTCTCCTACTTAGCACCGATTTCATAATTCTATTTTGTGGTCCAGGTGGATTTTACATATCTTCCTCCCCCTCAGACTGAAAAAGCCTCTTGCTTCCTCATCTTTGTATCCCACTCAGTGCCTACCACAGCACTACATATGCAGCACATGCATTGTAAATGTATAAATGTAGTTTGACTGAAATTTAAGGGAATACGCCTGGAGTAGACCAGGCATGAGTAGTGGTCTTAGTTGGCAGCTTTGGGCACAGCCACCTGAAGTGACTTTTTTTGCTTTCTAAAGAGCAAAGAGAAGTCGGAATGGACAAGAGATCAGTCATTCTACCAATGCTCCCTTGTAATCACACAGCCAACTGGGAAGAGCAAGATGAGTAAGAATGTGCATGCCCATCAGCAAAGGTATTCAGGGGTAGAAGAGGATTTTGGCAATAATTAGGCTGACCTTATACTTTCCAGCCCTCTGAGATGGTTTCTCTAGGTCTTCCTTTACAGAAACCTTTTCTATGCAACCACTGGAACCTTGCTCCCCTCCCCCTATACAGCAGGTCTGGTCAAGTGCTTACGTTTCCTCTGAGGCTTGAGATCTCTATTCACTGGGGGAGGTTCCAGGTCTGCAGGTAGCTCAGGCAACTGGCTTGAGATGCTTCCTGAGTTCATTGGAATGTAGTCATCAGGGCTGCAGTGGGGTCCAAGACCAGAGGCACCAGCCTGGGGGCTCATGGGCACATAGCTGTCTTCGATACTGGCTGAAGCTGTGGGGTACATTGGGGAGAACCTGCATGGCTGCAAAAGAATAGATGCAGATTGGGAACCACAGACCAGTCATGGAAACGGCTATCAGAGGGCAGCCAAAGCTGCACATATGGTTTCAGTTCCAAACTATCCAAGTATAACTCTGAACTACCTCAGCAAAGTCAGACAAGCCTCTAGCTCAAGTTCTGCCTCTGGACTTATCGTTTTAGTACAGGTGATAACTCTCCAAGATCTGACACTGGAAGACAGAGGGTCATGAATTTATGCAAATACTTTAAGTATAAAGTGATGCCTTAAGTAGCTATACCAAGTTGAGCAAGTCCTGTAGTTCCCAAGCAAGTTCAAGTCTTCAGGGGGAGACTGGAAGAGTCCTCAGACACTCAGAGTGTTGAATCTTAAAGATTTCAAGGGAATATATATAGATCAGGCTAATTTTGGTAAAATTGATGCATAAAGGAACCTGAGCGTTGAACTTACCAAATTTAAACTAAGTCGCTTGTCTCGGTGTCTTAAGGATTGGCCTTCTACATCAGCTGCAAGAAATAAGCCAAGGTGGTGAGAAATGCAGAACAATATCAACTGAAACTAGAGTCCAGAGAGGAAGAGAAGCATAACACAACAGTTGCTATTAGAGTCTAGCTGGGCAGTCAGAACACATTTCCCCAACAGATGAAAAATCAGACCAGATTTTGAAGAAGTTTCTAGTCGATGGCTTGAGTTCTCTGTGAATTAGGAGGAGATATAGCAAGGAATTAACAAATGCTTGTTGCATTTATTACATAAATCTTCTGAGCTGGAGGTTTGAGGAGAAGAGAGAGGTTTGAAATATTCCTTGTAATGAGCAGGAGAACAGGGTGAACAGAGAAACAACTGCCTTGTGGAGCAGCATTAAGGGCTCAATTGAGGTCTGTGGCCAGAAAAGCTACTCAGATAGAGGCATGCATAGAAAGGACATTTGGATTTATCCAGGATTAGAAACTCATCAGATGGATGCAATAAACAATGTGATATTAAAATTTAGAATAATTGTTGAATTTAAAGAGAAGATGTTCAGAAGGCAACAAGATATCTGGGCCTGGACTCAAATGAGATATAATTTGGGGGAATTTAGCAGCTTAGAGATGGCAGTCAAAACCGTAAGAGTAGATGAAACTATCTAGGTTGCAAGTGTTGAGAAAAGTACAAAACTCTAGAGAATCCTAAGATTCAAAGAACTAAGAGATAAGTAAGTGAAGTATCTTGAGAAAGAGCAACTATAGATTAATGAGGAAAATTCGGGGGTATGGTGCCATGAAAGCCTCAGGAAGGAAAGAATGGCCAACGGTGTTGAGTGGTGCAGAGGAGTCCAGCAAGTGCTCCCAGCATGTGGAGGCCAGAGCAAAGCAGCCCTCAGCTCTCAAGAGCTTGGAGGTGTGAAAAGTCAGGAGGCCTCTAAGAAATAAACTTAAAATTTGACAACATCTTAAAATGCAAGGACAACTCCCAGCTCAGAATAAATGTGACAGAGACTGATGGAATTAAACATATATGTTATATATACATATATGTGTATGTATATATGTATATATCCACGCTTACATATGTTTAAAGATGTACAAGTACTGGTTAAAAACCACTCTGAAGTCAGACTGTCTAGTTGTAAATCCCTACACCACCATGTATTAGCTGTGTGGCACCAGACAAGTTACTTACCCTCTCTCTGTCTCAGTTTCCTAATTTGTAAAGTGAAGCCAATAATAGAACCTGTTTCACAGGACTTCCGGAAAGGACTTAGAACACTGCCTAGAACACACAAAGTACTTAATAATTCTTAGAAACTATTATGGAATAACGTCTTATTGTGGGACTTGCATGTGTGAGCACAAGCCCTTAACTCCCTTTCCACTACCAGACCCTTTTGAAGTCATCAAAGAACATAAATATAGGGAAAACTCTGAATCAAAGGCATAGGTATAATCCACGTGCCAGATACTTTAAGAGATTTATGACAGATAGAATGCAGATGGGATCAGAGTAAAGGAAGGCACTTTTTCTCTTATATGACAGCATTCATTGCAAGCTTCCCAAAGTGCCCTTGGGCCTTAAGGGAACATGCACAGACAGTACTCCCCATGGCCTGGGGTGGTGGTAGCTATGGAGTGAGGCTCCTCTGCCTTATATTAGGAAAAATCTAAAGACTACACAAGAAAACTATTAGAATTAATACACGAATTCAGTAAAGTTGCAGGCCACAAAATCAACATAGAAAAATCAGTAGCATTTCTATATGCCAACAGTGAACAATCTGCAAAAGAAATTTAAAAGTAATCCCATTTACAGTAGCCACACATAAACTTAAATACCTAAGAATTAACTTAACCAAAGAAGTGAAAGACCTCTATAATGAAAACTATGAGACACTATTAAAAGAAATTGAAGAGTACACCAAAAAAATAGAAAAATATTCCATGTTCATGTATTGGAAGAATCAACATTATTAAAGTGTCCATACTACCCAAAGCAATCTACAGATTCAATGCAATCCCTACCAAAATACCTATTATAGTCTTCGCAGAAATAGAAAAAAATCCTAAAATTTGTATGGAACCATAAAAGACCCAGAATAGCCAAAGCTATCCTAAGCAAAAAGAACAAAACTGGAAGAATCACATTACCTGACTTCAAATTATACTACAGAGCTACAGTAACCAAACAGCATGGTACTGGCATAAAAACAGACACATAGACCAAAGGAACAGAATAGGGAACTCAGAAACAAATCCACACACCTACAGTGAACTCATTTTTGACAAAGGTGCCAAGAACATACACTGGGAAAAAGACAGGCACATAAATAAATGGCACCGGGAAAACTAGATATCCATACCCAGAAGAATGAAACTAAGACTCCTATCTCTCACCATGTACAAAAGTCAAATTAAAATGGATTAAACACTTAAATATAAGACATCAAACTATAAAACTACTACCAGAAAACATTAGGGAAAAAAGGCTAAGACATCAAACTATGAAACTACTACAAGAAAACATCAGGGAAAATCTCTAAGACATTTGCCTGGGCAAAAACTTCTTCAGCAATACACCAAAAGTACAGACAACCAAAGCAAAAATGGACAAATGGGATTACATGAACTTGAAAAACTTCTGCACAACAAAGAATACAATCAACAAAGTGAAGAGACAACCCACAGAATGGGAGAAAATACTTGCAAACTACCCATCTGACAAGGGATTAATAAACAAAATATTTAAGAAGCTCAAACAACTATAGGAAAAAAAAAATCTAATAATCTGATTAAAAGATGGAACAAAGATTTGAATACACATTTCTCAAAAGAAGACAAACATGTGACAAACAGGCATATGAAAAGGTGCTCAATGTTATTGATCATCAGAGAAATGCAAATCAAAACTGTCTCAAAAGAGACATACACGCAGCCAACAAGCATACAAAAAAGCTCAACATCACTGATCACTAAAGAAATGTAAATCAAAACCACAATAATATGTCATCCCACACCAGTCAGAATGGTTATTATTAAAAAGTCAAAAAATAACAGATGCCGGTGAGGTTGCAGAGAAAAGGGAATGCTTACAAGCTATTTTTGGGAATGTAAATTAGTTCAACCATTGTGGAAAACAGTGTGGTGATTCCTCAAAGACCGAAAAACAGAAATACCACTCAACCCAGCAGTCCCATCACTGGATATATACTCAAAGGAATATAAATCATTCTAACATAAAGACACATGTACACATATGTTCATTTCAGCACTACTCACAATAGCAAAGACATGGAATCAACCTAAATGTCCATCAATGACAGATTGGATAAAGAAAATGTGGTCCATATACACCATGGAATACTATGCAGCCATAAAAATTAATGAGATCATGTCCTTTGCATGAACATATACAGAGCTGGAGGCCATTGCCCTTAGCAAACTAACACAATAACAGAAAACCCAATGCCACATGTTCTCACTTATAAGTCAGAGATAAACGATGAGAACACATGGACACATAGAGGGGAGCAATAGACACTGGGGCCTATTGGAGGGCAGAGGATGGTAGCAGGGAAAGGATCAGAAAAATAACTAATGGATACGAGGCTTAATACCTGGGTGATGAAATAGTCAACAAACCCCTATGACACAAGTTTACCTATTTAATAAACTACACATGTACCCCTGAACTTAAAACAAAAGTTAACATAAAAAATATATTTAAAAACTACAATGAGATTATCTTCTCACCCCAGTTAATATGGCTTATATCCAAAAGGCAAGCAATAACAAATGCTTGTGAGGATGTGGAGAAAAGGGAGCCTTTGTACACTGTTGGTAGGAATGTAAATTAGTACAACCACTATGGAGAAGTTTGGAGGTTCCTCAGAAAACTAAAAATCGAGCTACCATATGATCCAGCAATCCAATTGCTGGGTATATACCCCGAAGGAAGGAAATCAGTGTATCAAAGAGATACCTGCACTCCTATGTTTGCTGCAGCACTGTTCACAATAGCCAAGATTTGGAAGCAACCGAAGTGCCCATCGACAGATAAATAGATACAGACAATGTGGTACATATATACGATGGAGTATTCTTTAGCCATAAAAAAGAATGAGATCCCGTCATGCAACAACATGCATTAAACTGAAGGTCATTAAGGAGGTTAAGTGAAAGAAGCCAGGTACAGAAAGACAAACATCACATGTCCTCACTTATTTGTGGAATCTAAAAATCAAAATGATTGAACTTACAGGCATAAAGAGTGGAAGAATGGTTGTCAGAGGCTGGGAAAGGTAGTCAGGGTGGGGGGCTGTGGGGGAGGTGGGGATGGTTAATAGATACACAAATTCATTAGAAAGAATAAGACCTAATATTTGATCACACAACAGGGTGACTATAGTCAATAATAACTTAATTGTACATTTTTTAATAATGAAAAGAGTGTAATTGGATTGTTTGTAACATGAAGAATAAATGCTTGAGGGGATGGATACCCCATTCTCCATGGTGTGCTTATTTCACATTGTATGCCTGTATCAAAACATCTCATGTACTCATATATACACCTACCATGTACCCACAAAAATTAAAAAGAAAAAAGAAACTATAAAAGCAAGAGCAAACCAAACTGAAAAATAGTATAAGGAAATAAATAATAAAGATCACATCAGAACTACAGAAAAAGTTGGTTCTTCAAAAAGATAAACAAAATCAATAAACCAATAGACTAAGTGTTTTAGTCACTTAGTAACTAGAGTAAGAAAAAGCAAAGAATGCTCAGATAAATAAAATTAGAACTGAAAAAGGAGACATTACAATAGATACCAAAGAAATACAAAGAGTTGTTAGAGATTGTTTTGAACAATTATACATTAACAAATTTGAAAACCTAGAGGAAAAGGATAAATTCCTGGACATGTAAAACCTACCAAGATTGAATCAGAAAGAACTAGAAAACCTGAACAAACCAATAATGAGTAATGAGATTGAATCAATAATAAAAAAAGGTGTCCCAACAAAGTAAAGCCCAGAAACTTGATGGCTTTACTGCTGAATTCTACCAAACATTTGAAGAAGTGACACCAATGCTTCTCAAACTATCCCCCAAAAAATGAAGAGGAGGGAATTCTCTCTAACTCATTCTATGAGGCCAGCATTACCCTGATACCAAAACCAGACAAGGACACAAGAAAAAAAAGAAAACTACAGGCCAATATCTCTGATGAACATAAATGCAAAATCCTCAACAAAATACCAGGATTAGTACTTAGGTTATGAAATAATCTGTATAACAAACTCTGCGACATGCATTTCCCTATGTAACAAACCTGCACATGTACGCGCAACCTAAAATAAAAGTTTTAAAAATTAAAAAATACCAGCAACCTGAGTCAACAATACATCAAAAAGATAATACAACATGATCAAGTGGGATTAACCTCAGGGATGCAAGAATGAGACACATTACATCAACAGAATCAAGGATAAAAACCATATGATCATCTCAATAGAGATGATAAAAAGCATTTGATAAAATTCAACATCCCTTCATGATTAAAAAAAACTATTAACAAACTAGGCATATAAGGAACATACCTCAAAATAATAAAGGCCATATATGACAAACCCACAGCCAACATCATAGAGAATGGGGAAATGCCGAAAGCCTTTCCTCTAAGAACTAGAACAAGAAAAGAATGCCCACTTTCGCCACTTTTATTCAACATATTACTGGACGTACTGGCCAGAGCAATCAGGTAAAAGAAAGAAATAAAAGATATCCAAATTGGAAAAGAGGAAGACAAATTCTATTTGCACATGACATAATATTAAATACAGAAAAATTTAAAGATGCTACCAAAAAACGCTTGGAACTGATAAATGAATTCAGTAAGTTTGCAGGATACAAAATCAACATACAAAAATCTGTAGCATTTCTATACATCAACAATGAGCTAGCTGAAAAAGAAAGGAAGAAAGCAATCCCATTTACAATAGCTACAAAAAATTTCCCAGGGATAAATTTAACCAAAGAGGTGAAAGACCTGTACAATGAAAACTAAACTACAAAACACTGATAAAAAGAAC
The DNA here is from genome assembly GCF_024542745.1 of Macaca thibetana thibetana. Taxonomy (NCBI): domain Eukaryota; kingdom Metazoa; phylum Chordata; class Mammalia; order Primates; family Cercopithecidae; genus Macaca; species Macaca thibetana. The sequence goes on from NC_065598.1 coordinate 149,381,530, forward strand.
TGAAGAGGACACAAACAAATGGAAAGAATTAATATTATTAAAATGCTCATGGATCTGGCTGGACACGGTAGCTGACACCTGTAATCCCGGCACTTTGGGAGGCTGAGGCGGGTGGATCACCTGAGGTCGGGAGTTCGAGACCAGCCTGATCAACATGGGGAAACCCCATCTCTACTAATAATACAAAATTAGCTGGGCGTGGTGGCGCATGCCTGTAATCCTAGCTACTTGGGAGGCGGAGGCAGGAGAATCGCTTGAACCTGGAAGGCAGAGGTTGCAATGAGTCAAGAGCACGCCACTGCACTCCAGCCTGGGCAACAGAGTGAGAATCCATCTCAAAAAAAAAAGAAAATGCTCATGGATCTGAAGAATTAATATTGTTAAAATGACCATGCTACCCAAAGTAATCTACAGATTTAATGCACTCTCTATCAAAATATCAGTATATCAATTACATTCTTCACAGAAATAGAAAAAAACAATCCTAAAATGTATATGGAACCACAAAAGACCTTGAACATCCAAAGCAGTACTGAGCAAAAAGAACAAATCTGGGCTGGACATAGTGGCTCATGTCTGTAATCCCAGTACTTTGGGAAGCTGAGGTGGGAGGATTGCTTGAGGCCAGGAGTTCGAGACCAGTCTGGGCAACATAGCAAGACCCTGTCTCTACAAAAAAAATTTTTTTTTCAAATTAGCCAAGTTTGGTGGCGTGAGCCTGTAGTCCCAGCAGCTTGGGGGACTGAGGTGGGAGGATCATTTAAGCCCAGAAGTTTGAGGCTGTAGTGAGCTATGATCATACCACTGCACTGAAGCCTGGGTGACAGAATGAGACTTTGTTTCCAAAAAAAAAAAAATTTAGAAAGAACAAAGCTGGAGGCATCAAACTACCTCAATTCAAAATATACAAAATTACAATAGCCCAAACAGCATGATACTGGTATGAAAACAGACACACAGACCAATGGTACAGAATAGAGAACCCAGAAATAAATCCACATTTTATGACGTCAACATAACATTTTTACCAAAACCAAAGATGTCATGAGAAAAGAAAGTTACAGGATGATCTCCCTCATGAACATAGATTTTTTTTTGAAGTTCTAAACAAAATATGAGCAAAACAAATCTAGTAATTTATAAAAAGGAAAGGTATCATGATAAAGTTGGGTTTGCCAAGGTTAGTTTAGCACTAAAAAAATTATCCAGTGAATTTCTTGACATTAACATGATAAAAATAATATGATTATAAAGTGTTTCAACCACAAAAAATGATAATTATATTAGGTAATGTTTGTTAATTAGCTTGATTTTAATCATTCCATGATATAGATGTATATCAAAACATCATATTGTACCCCATAAATGTATACAATTATTTGTCAATTAAAAATAGAAGAAATACATCCATTCATGACTTTAGAAAATAACAGTTAGCAAAGTAGAAAATATGTGAATGACTTTAACCTAATGAATGATATCTACAAACATCCACAGCAAACCACATTGTAATGGTGAAATATTAGAAGCTTTCTATCTGAGATCAGGAATGATACAAGGGTCCGTATTGTCACCATGACTATTCAGTAATTTCTTGGACTTCTTATCCCATGCAGTGACATAAGAAAAAGAAACAAGAAATGGGAAAAGGATTCCCTATTTAATAAATGGTGCTGGGAAAATTGGCTAGCCATAAGTAGAAAGCTGAAACTGGATCCTTTCCTTACTCCTTATACGAAAATTAATTCAAGATGGATTAGAGACTTAAATGTTAGACCTAATACCATAAAAACCCTAGAAGAAAACCTAGGTAGTACCATTCAGGACATAGGCATGGGCAAAGACTTCATGTCTAAAACACCAAAAGCAACGGCAGCAAAAGCCAAAATTGACAAATGGGATCTCATTAAACTAAAGAGCTTCTGCACAGCAAAAGAAACTACCATCAGAGTGAACAGGCAACCTACAGAATGGGAGAAAATTTTTGCAATCTACTCATCTGACAAAGGGCTAATATCCAGAACCTACAAAGAACTCAAACAAATTTACAAGAAAAAAACAAACAACCCCATCAAAAAGTGGGCAAAGGATATGAACAGACATTTCTCAAAAGAAGACATGCATACAGCCAATAGACACATGAAAAAATGCTCATCATCACTGGCCATCAGAGAAATGCAAATCAAAACCACAATGAGATACCATCTCACACCAGTTAGAATGGCAATCATTAAAAAGTCAGGAAACAACAAGTGCTGGAGAGGATGTGGAGAAATAGGAACACTTTTACACTGTTGGTGGGATTGTAAACTAGTTCGACCATTATGGAAAACAGTATAGTGATTCCTCAAGGATCTAGAACTAGATGTACCATATGACCCAGCCATCCCATTACTGGGTATATACCCAAAGGATTATAAATCATGCTGCTATGAAGACACATGCACACGTATGTTTATTGCAGCACTATTCACAATAGCAAAGACTTGGAATCAACCCAAATGTCCATCAGTGACAGATTGGATTAAGAAAATGTGGCACATATACACCATGGAATACTATGCAGCCATAAAAAAGGATGAGTTTGTGTCCTTTGTAGGGACATGGATGCAGCTGGAAACCATCATTCTCAGCAAACTATCACAAGAACAGAAAACCAAACACCGCATGTTCTCACTCATAGGTGGGAACTGAACAATGAGATCACTTGGACTCGGGAAGGGGAACATCACACACCAGGGCCTATCATGGGGAGGGGGGAGGGGGGAGGGATTGCATTGGGAGTTATACCTGATGTAAATGACGAGTTGATGAGTGCTGACGAGTTGATGGGTGCAGCACAGCAACATGGCACAAGTATACATATGTAACAAACCTGCACGTTATGCACATGTACCCTAGAACTTAAAGTATAATAATAAAAAAAAAGAAAAAAAAAGAAAAAGTAATGAAAAATATAAAGTTGTTAAAGAAAAAACAAAGCTATTATTATTTGCAGGCAATATAGTTATATGCAAAGAAAAGACAAAATAATCCATAGCTTCAAAAAGCTGGATATAAAATCAAAATCCAAAACGCTTTAACAAGAGCGCAAAGAAAGGAGAGTCTCTTTAATAATGGTGTTGGGAAAACTGGATATCCACATGCAAAAGAATGAAGTTGGGCCCTTTTCTTAGACCATATACAAAAAATTAACTTGAAATGGATTATAGACTTCAATGTAAAATCTAAAACCATTTAGCCCCTAGAAGAAAATATAGGGGAAAGGCTCATTGACATTGGTATTGACAATGATACTTTGGATATGATTCCAAATGCACAGGCAAAAATAGCAAAAATAAACAAGTGGAGCTACATCAAACTAACAAGTGTCTGCTCAGCAAAGGAAACAATCAACAAAATGAAAAGGCAACCTAGAGAATGAGAGAAAATATTTGCAAATCATATATAAGGGGTTAACAGTAAAAATATATAAGGAACTCACATAATTGAGTAGCAAAAAAACTAAATAACCTAATTTTAAAATTGGCAAAGATCTGAATAGACATTTCTCAAAAGAAGACATACAAATGGCCAACAGGTATATGAAAAAATGCTCAACATCACTAACCATCAGGGAAATGCAAATCAGAACCACACAAAGTATCAGCCCAACCAAATACAAGTGTTGGAGAGGGTGTAGAGAAGAGAACCCTTGTACACTGTTGGTGGGAATGTAAATTGGTATAGCCATTATGGAAAACAGTATGGAGGTTCCTCAGAAAACTAAAATATAACTACCTTATGATTCAGCAATCTCTCTTCTGGATACATATCCAAAAGAAATGAAATCAGTATGTCAAAGAGATATTTGCCCTCCTGTGTTTATTACAGCACTATTCACAATAGCCACAACATGTGATATGGTTTGGCCCTGTGTCCCCCAAAAATCTCATGTTGAATTGTAATCCCCAGTGTTGGAAGTAGGGCCTGGTGGGAGGTGATTGGATCATGGGGGTGGTTTCTAATGGTTTAGCACCATCCCCTTAGTGCTGTCTTGTGATAGAGCTCTCACAAGATCTGGTTGTTTAAAAGTGTGTAGCACCTCCCCCTTCACTCTCTTCCTCCTGCTCCAGCCATGTAAGACATGCTTCCTTCCTCTTCATCTTCCTCCATGATTGTAAGTTTCCTGAGGCCTCCCTAGCCATGTTTCCTGTACAGCCTGTGGAACTGTGAGTCAATTAAATCTCTTTTCTTTATAAATTACCCAAATTAGCCAGTCTCAGGCAGTTCTTTTTTTTTTTTTTTTGGAGATGAAGTCTTGCTCTGTAGTGCAGTGGTGCGATCTCAGCTCACTGCAAACTCTGCCTCCCAGGTTCAAGCAATTCTACTGCCTCAGCCTCCTGAGTAGCTAGAATCACAGGTACCTGCCACCACACACAGGTAATTTTTGTATTTTTAGTAGATATGGGGTTCCACCATATTGGCCAGGATGGTCTTGAACTTCTGACCTTGTGATCCACCCACTTTGGCCTCCCAAAGTGCTGGGATTACAGGTGTGAGCCACCGCACCCAGCCTCAGATAGTTATTTACAACAGTATGAGAATGGACTAATACAACATGTAGTCAATTTGTGTCTGTCACTGGATGAATGGATAAAGGATATAATGGATATAAAAAATGTGGTATATATTCAGAATGGAATACTACTCAGCCTTAAAAAGGAATGATATCCTGTCATTTGTGACAACATGGGTAAACCAGGATGAGATTATGTTCAGTGAAATGAGCTGGGCACAGAAAAAAAAATACTGCATGATTTCACTTATACGTGGAATCTAAAAAAGTCGAACTCATGGCAATAGTAAAATGGTGGTTGTCAGGGACTGGGGAATGCAGGTACATGAGAATATGTTGGTCTAAAGGTACAAACTTTCAGTGATAAGTGAACAAGTCTGGGGAATCCAATGTACAGCATGGGTGGCCATGGATGTGTTAATTAGTTTGATTGTAATAGTCAGTACATAATGCACGTGCATATCAAATCATCATGTTCTGATACATATGCATTTGCACCTTGAATATATGAAATCTTTGTCAATTAAATATTTTAAAATACAAAAATAAGACCTATATAAATGGAAGCATATTTCCTATTCATGGATTGGAAAATTCAACATTGTAAAGATGTCAAATCTTCACAAACTGATCTACAGATATGATGCAATCCTCCTCAAATCCCCAATATATTTATATAGGTGTGTCTAGAACCTGACCAGTTGACTGTAAAATTGACCCTAGAATAGCCATTATATTCTTAAAGGCAGGAGGACTTGTCCTATTGGATATTAAGATAGAATGGTATAGTAATTAAGAGAGTGTGGTATTGGTGCAAGCTGGACAAGTGGGCTCCAAGGGATAGAAAGGAGACTCAGACCTCATATACATGGGCACTTCATCTATGGCAGAGGGGGCGCTGGAGAGCCATGGGGGCAGGACAGCCTTGCAGGGTCATTGGATGGAGATCCAGATGGACAAAAATGAACCTTGACCTCACTCTGCCACCATGCCCCAACACAGATTCCAGGCAAATCTTGGTGGGAAAGGTGGAACAATAAACTTTATGCATTCCCTCTGCTTTATCAGAGCCATTTTGCTTCTAGGCATCACTGTTGTCTTGGTCTTTGTTTCATGGTCAAAACCTCTATTTTACTTAGTTTTAACCTTTGTTTGCCTTCATGTAAAATAACACAACCTAATTGTTTTATGTTTGTGTTGAAATTTCAAATTATTTCAAGTTTTTGTTCTTCAATTTAAGACTTTTGATTCATTTTCATATGTTATTATTCTACCGGTTTTATTCATTTCACTTCCTAAAATGTGCTTAACCACTTTCATTTTTCCCTTTTTGTCAACTGTTCACACGTTAGCACATCCAGATCATTTGTGTAATCAGTATACACCTATTTCATAAGGATAGTCAAAAGGAAGAAACATATGTAATGGAGGGACATTAGGGAAGGCTTTTGCCAGTAACTTAAATCCTCAGTCAGAATGAGAGATTCGTACAATTTGAAAATAAATGTGCACTCCTTCCACTTTCCATAATTCCTTGAAAACGTGGCCTAAATAAGTAGTGATGTGTGGGTGATTATATTTCAATGGAGAGAGAAAGAAAGAGAAGAAAAGAGAAAGACACAGAGATAATTAGTTTCTGTGTCTGTGTATCTAAGAGATACAGACTGATGTAAGAAAGAAGAGCAAAATGTTAAGGTTGGTTGGCTCACGGCAGAAAGATGAGGTAGCCCAGCAAAGCAGTAAAGAAGAGGTTACTGAAAAACTCTAGGGAGACTCCCTGAAACTATTGCTACAGAATAAAAGATGAAATTCTCCTGATTATTGTGAATACAAAATTGCATGCAGGATTGTATAAAGACAATGCAAGGTTGGGCTGCCAGAATGAGCCAATAGTGGGTGATGTGCTTCCCCCTGCAGAGAGTCTATGAATGGACATGCAGTCAGGGAGGTTTCACATCATCAAGATTCCTATCCCAGAAAAGCAGATGTTCATAGCTCTGGGAATGGAATGCGACCCTTGTGGAGAGCCTATAAACAGACGCATGGGGGGCGCCTGTCCATATGGATAAGATAGGGCTATAAACGTCCTCATCTTGCTGCAGCTTTTCTAGGCCTCTTTAGGGTTAAGGCATATCCCCTTCTGAGAAATTCTGGTCTAACCGGTTGTCTAACTTCACGTCCTGTTTCTATGAATTGTTTGTAACCAGCTTTTGCTGCAACTGCTACTGCTGATTAATATCTTTCTAATCATAGGTTATGGAAAGATGGTGTGCCTGCTTTAAGGCTCTGTTAGAAATTCTGGATGCACACACTATACTGTAAATTCTTATCTCTGTATACTGTACTTCTGCATGCAGATGTTATGTTAAAGAACTACTTAATCCCCATGTGACCATCTCACCTCATAATCAAATGACCCTAAATCCCTCACTAACCTACGCCTGCCCTCGCTAAACTTAATAATAAATGCTGGCATATCCAGTGCATTGTTGGCACCACGGGACCAGAAGGTGGTGACCCCGCTGGACCTAGCTTTCACTATCTTGTGTGTGTTTGTTATTTCTCGACCTGCCGATCCGCCTGGGAACAAAGAGAGAGTACCATTGCATTGTGGGCTGCTGGCCAGATCCCGCAATAAAAAACTATACTGAACGGGCTTAACTTGGCTTTCACCAAACTGCTTCTGAAGGCCAGAGAGGCCCAGGTGGAAAGAAACAGGTGGAGGAAGATGGAACTGCAAGCAGAATTGCAAGATAACCTCGTGAGGATAAATGGCCTTATAGAAAAGGGCAAAAGACGGCTGTGGGAGGGCCCTTTGTACAGCCAGTTAGAATTTGGAAAGAATAAGTCTAGTTGGATGATGAATGAGGCTGATGGGATTGCTGAAAAACAGAAGGCAGTGATGATCTGTGGTCTCAGGGCTCTCTATGTATGTGAGAGAGAGACAAAGAAGGGAATGGGACTGAGTTGAGACAAAAGACATCAACTTTTGTACTAAGTGGGTCCCTGAGTGACTCCAAAAAACACTAGGATCTCAGATTCAGGTGGAAAGCTTACCACATGGGCAAGGACTTGCATGGGCAAGCCCATCACAAGGGACCAGTGTTCCAACCTATTGCAGCATCTATGGGGACCTAAATGTCTCTCCTGGTGGCCAGGCTCAAAGGAAGGGTGGGGGGATCTGGGAACAGAAGAGTGCTGCTTTCAGGGTATATGCTTCCACCAAGGATCCAGCCCCATTAGAAGATCAGGCCAGCTTGAGCAAGGGACAAGCACATATGTACACAAGTACACACTACTGATGTGGCTTTTTACCAAGCTGTACACATCAAGGTAATTCAAATGTAGCCCCATTGGTTGGGTCCACTGGCAATGACCTCACATGGACACAAAGAGTGAGGAGGAGCCAGGGTTTTCTTGGCGCCTGAATCTTAGGACCCAACACTTACCTTTCCACGTTCTCATGTTGTCTAAACCAGAGAGAGAGATTCTTCTTGGAACCAGAGTGCATTCTGGCTTCTTGCTGCCACTGTGTGTACTCCACTCCTCTTGGCGCCGTTCAGACAGATGGCTTGGCTTAGGGGGGCGGGGAGGTGGAGTGTTGGACATAATGTCTAGTTCTTTTGCTCCACAGGGTAAGGAACCTTGATTTTTATCTACCTGAATGGTGGAACTTAAGGAACTTTCCAGCAATGGTGAAGAAGACAAGTGGTCCCTGGGTGGCCCATTGATTTCTCTACTCCAGATCAGGGCAGGCTGAGGCCTCGAGGATGGCACCTCCTGAGCTCCATTGCCATGGCACGAGGGGTGGACCAAATGACTGGACGGGAGCGGCTGCAGGCAGTCAACAAAAACGTCATCAAATGAAGCCTGTTCCAATGAACGGTCTGAGTTTGACCAGCTATCACATCTGGTGGGTAGACTGGGGAAGAAAAGCAGGTAAGTTGGACTAAAATGCAGCCATCCGCCTACCACAAAACCAACACTGGCCTCATTCCCATCCCCCCAGTACCACCTTGCTTGCTACTTGCACAGCCACATTCCCTCTACAACACTCAGTTACACCAACCCCTTGGTGTGGCAAAAGAAAAATGGTTTGTTGATTTTTTCATCCTCTAAGCATCAGATACACATGAAAATGCAAGGCTAGAAATGAAACCACAATGCTGAAATGCATGACTCATTCTGTTTAGTATACTACATGCTTCATCTTTCACAGTGGTTCATAGCAATGTGTTCCTGCCTTGACATTGGCAGGAAGAGAGATGAGAGCAGACACACCCACTAGAAAATGCTACCACTGAATGGACTAATTTGGTGAAGCACACTGAACACATCTCAGCTACAGACTCTGCAAGAGGAGGCAGTGTGACTCTAGAGAGCATGCTAGCAGGCCCAGCTCAGACAGAGTCCTGGGCATAAACATACCTGGTATGGTGCAGTCTTCCAGTCTCACAGTTGGACAAAACCAGATAATCTGGAAGGAAGAGAAGCTCTGACTCACTTCTTGTTTCCTCAGTGGCTACAGCATTAGTGTTTGGGTCATCTCTTGGCAAGGAGGAGCTGGCAGCATGGGCGGTATGAAGGGAGCTGGCAGAGGATGGCTGCAGGGAGGAGGGTGTGTAAGAGAGGCTCTCCATGGAATCTGCTGGAGAAATCATTTCCCAGGTTAATGTTTAAGAATGGCTATAACACGCACTCAAAATTTCTCAAACAGCATCAAAGAAGCCAAACAGAAGATGCAAATCACAGCTGGTGTTTGTACTGATGGAGGAGACCATTTCCCCAAGCTGTAAACAATGTCTGGGAAAGAAGGCCAATGTTTCAAGAGCAAAGTGTTGAATCAATTAAGAGTAAAAAACCCAGCATTCTTGGCCTAAAACTCTGCAGTTAGTCTACACACAGCTTCTTTATGGCCCTCAGCAGCAGCCCTGCATCATTGTTTTTTCACTCAACAAACATACATATATATATGTATGTATAACAAGTCCATGCATATAATTATATATGTACTTGTGCATATATGTATGTGTATCTATACATGTTTATATCGGTATATGTCTATATAGAATACCTATCACATCTACCATGTACCCGGAATGCCACTAACCCTCACAATACAGACAAGACAAAGATCCTACCCTTATCGAAGTTTAGATTCTAGCAGAGAAGACAGACAAATAACACATAAAGAAAGAATCCTGTTCATCACTGTTATAAGTAAAGGGAAGGAAAGAAACACTGTGCTGTGGTGGCTGGAAAAGCACATTCCTTTTTCTCAAGGAGCATAACATCCTCCCTATCACCTGAAAACATGGCCCTTAAGATGAATTTGAATCAGGAACCAATGAGAACTTCAGATCAGAAACAGCTAATGAAAAGCCTGCTTTTATTTCCCCTTTGAACCAAGTTAATAGTCCAGGATTCCTGAGTCAGGATGAGCCAGAACTGCCTGAGTTCAAGTCCAGGCTCTACTACATAGCCATTACTACATGGCCTGCCTTCTCCAAGTTTCCTTTTCTATAAAGTGGAGATAATAATCACACATAGGCCATAGAACTGCTGTGGGGATGAGACGAGTTACTATACAAAAGCATTTCAACAGAGCTCCTGGCCAGGGTACACACACAATGTGTTGACTACTATATGGTTGCTGGAGACAGAACCAAACACTCTGTGAAAAGTCACAAGAAAGCCCTTTGGGTGCAATTCTCAGATGAAGAGGACCCTGCTCTTACGTGGTTCTAAAAACTGAGGGGGGCTACAGAGAATGGAAAGGGTCACAGGTGAGTTTTCTGGCTTCCTCCAACTTCACGCCGGGGCAGGCTCTCCGGTTTTGGCCTGGTGCCTTACTCATTCCTGTTGCTCTTGGGTTATTGGGAAACATATTATGTACATATGTTTTAGGATAACTCCTGGATAAGGAAAGAAACAGAGGAGACATATAACACAGTATATGACGATATACCTATTTAGGGCTGAAGGTGTGGAATAGGGTGGTAAACAGCCAGCAGCAAGGCTGGAGAAGTTGGTCAGGGAGGCTCTGCTTGATTTGCATAATGTCAGACTCTAGCCAGAACCTACTTAATGCGACTTTCCAATTAAGTTTTGTCCATTGTACCAAGGATAAAGAACTTGCCATCACTTCATTTCCTTTTATTTGAGTGCTCTCAATGCTCAGCAATATTACCGAATAGCCTCACTTAATACGCTTCCCTGGTTCACGAAACGAAAAGGAATGTGTTCTCAGGAAGCACACTCTCTTGTGCCTGTCCTGGAGGGAGATACAACTCTGACTCTCCATTGCCACCTAGTGTTAGAGTGTGGATATTTCAGTGGCAGATGGTGGAAACCATACAGTAACCCTTAAAATGTTGAAGCAAGTATAGATCACAGGATTTAGGGGCCAAGTTTTGTCTACTAGACCAAGAGGCTAAAAGAAATCAGATTCAAAATCTCATATTTTGAGGAAAAGGGCATGTTGCAATAATGTCAGGGGCTCAAAAACAAAATCCATGAAGGGAAGTGAATTGTAACCCTAGGTTACAATATACCTGGTAAATTACATAGGAAGAGTTGTGTGTATGTGTGTGCGTGTGTGCGTGTGGCAGAGAGAGAGAGAGTTTGGGGTACTCTTCATGGGTCAATTGCTCCCACTGTCCAGAAATGGCCCAGAGCAAACTTACAACTAATTTCCTCTGCAGAGAACTTGAGACATTTGGAGGTATCAGGAAATCTTTCTTGCCTACGGTAAGTAGCCAAGTTCTCTCTTTCTACCATTTAGTGATGAACAACCCAATAGGCACCAGAAATACTGGAGTTCCACAATATTTTGAAGTGTGGTAATATCTGATATTTCTAGAAAGTCATGAGTGTCAGCATCATGGGAAGACATCCTCATCCACATTTGACTTTCACTGTGGTTGAATGAGAGCAAAGACATGAAGGGGTTTTAAAGCCTACAATGCTCAGTGTGTGTATGGACTCTGCCTTCCCACATTTGGACTGAGTAAAAGAGGGCAATTTCCAGTACCGTATTTGGTAGGGACAGTTCTGACATAAATTAGCCTGCCAAAACACCCTCGAGGAGGCAGGCTTGGCATCTTGAACTGTTTTTCTGCAGTAGCCCTCCAGTCCTGGGATACCCCTTAGCACATGGGAGCCCCAACTCCGCTCTTACCTGTGCCATCCTCTAGGTGGCCAAGGTTGCAGACCTGACTGATGCTGTGCACCCACACCTGCATTTCTTGCTCAGTTTTGGCCACCAGGTAGAATGTACGGGAAGTAGTCTTGACAATGAACACGAAATTATTCTGAAATTCCTTCCGAACAAAGCCGGGGCCCACATGCTTCCACACTGCACACTCGCTGAGGTCTATTACCCGGATAGGCTTGCTGGAGTGCTTGTTCCTGTAGTACTCCAAGACATCGGGGTTGCCGCTCATGCGGCCTCGCCGGAGGACAAACCAGCGCTTGCGCCAGGCCTGCAGAAAGGCAATTCAATAAGGAGTTACTGGACCAATTTCTCTTGCTTCTCAGGCTATGCCAAGAACCCATGTCATGACAAGGACAGCAGGAAGGAAGCAAATCAGCCATTCTAATGATGAAACGCTTTGTATTACAGGACTAGTGCCCATCTTCAAGTCTACTTTATTGGATGATTTTAAGGACAGGTCAGGATATGAGAGTCTAGTAATGGGATTCACACCCACAGTTTGAAGGACCAGAATTATACAATCATTGAAATTGATGCAGCAAAGGAATGTAGTACAAATTTAACATATGCTTAAGCTTTAAAAGAATCTTAGCAATAAAGAACTAGAAGGAAGCTTTCTTATTATTATCTATCTATCTCAGTTCAAGAGCCAATATCATACATTAAAATCAGATGCAAATCACAAGTGCTCACCACTGCCCCAGTATCTTCTAACATTGTTATTTAAGTTCTACACAACTGGCCAAGAAGGAAAATCATACACATTGGAGAGGAGGAGAGAGGATTGCCAGTGTCTAAAGGTGACAAATTGTCTTCCATAAAACTCCCAATGATGATTAAAACACTAATAGAATTCTCAGAGAATTAACTAGCCTGGTTAGTTACAATTCCTATGTAAGAGACCCTAAGTGCTTTACTATAATCCATTTAATCCCTAAAACTATACTATGGGAGGGGTAACTATTACTATCTCCATCTTATGTCTGATAAAATTGAGATTCAGAGAGATTAAGTAATGTGCCCAAGGTCACATAGCTAAACAGCTGTAGGAATGAATTTGAACTCAGGTTGGGATAGAAGGATCAGTAATGGATGTGAAGTCAAAAAAAAAAAATAGAGAGAGGAAGTGTATTCAGCTCTTCAGAAACATCTGACTGTAAAGGGGGAAGCTCTGGGGTCAAGGGAGTTTTTAAAGATGGGAGACTCTTAAGCATTCCCCCCTAAGTCACAGTGTTTCTCAACAAGGGATGGTCTAATTCCTCTCTGGAGCGTCTGAAAATATGTGAGTTTTGCTTGTTATAAAGGCTGGAGATGGGGTGGGGGGTGAGGCATGGCAGGATTGGCCTCAAGCTATCAGTGCCTCTGTTTTGAAACACTGTAAAAACTAAAAGGAACTTTCGTTAATGGAATAGGAATCTTGGAAAGAGCCAAGCCTGGAGGTCAGATGAACAGGTAAAGCTCAGTCAATGCTCAGAAAAGAAAACAGAATGATATTCCACAGAAGCCAGTGCCAAGATACGACAGGTCTCTTTTGTGCCACTGAGAACTACTGAGGATGACCTAGGGCTCCTTGGCTCCCCACTCACCATTGACCTAGAATGTTTGATGTAGACAGTACCATCTTGGCTCAGTACAAAGAAAGGGTGCAGATCTCTGGCCTGGGGAAAGAGGTATTTTCAATTGACCAAAGCCCTAAGGAGTCCCCTGGATCTGTAAACTTCCCTGCCCTCTCATGGAGCCAGGGGGAAGGAAATGTTTGAGTTCCTTGTCTTCTTACATTTAGGTGCCCTTTGTTCATCAAAGGGCCAGACAGGCCAGCCTGCATGGATAGCGTATGCTTCCTTTCTGCGGTAGGGAACTATGGCATGAGCCCCAGTTGGGAATTGAGCACAGAGAAGGATGACGGGCTGACCACAGGGCTCTCTTCCATTGGAGACACTCAATGTTGCATAGGAGAGATTTATAGCTCTGTGGTTTTCTCTCCCGTGCAGTAGCATGTGTGACAGCAGGAAGTGTCGGGTTCTGCCAGGAGGTACAGCGACCCCTGGGACAGGAAGTCTTTTGTATCTCTAGCTTCATTTATGTGTAATACTTTTTAAGCCCACCAGCTTTGACCAAGAGGCCAGAGAAAAAGGAAAAGACACTATTTGGAGTATTCTCAGCTCCCTCCCTGCTCAGAGAACATGAATCTGAGATGTCAGAGAATCCAAAGAAGCACTGACCTCCAATTATGCCTTAGAATAAAAAGCCCTTCCAGGACTGTGGCAAGGGGCAGCAAGCAGAAGGAAGGCAGTCACTCCGTGTCAGGTTGGGGCAGGTGAACCCTGGTTTGCTCCTGCCTTTACAGACAGTATATAGCTTTGAGAAGAGGTCTGGCCATGAGTCAAACAAGGAGACAAACTCAGGAGACAAACAACGTGGTGTGATTAAGTCCACGTTTTTAAGACAGGAAAAATAACAGCATGTTTGTATGCTCGTGGGGGTGACCCAAGAGGGAGAGAAAAATTGATTCAATGAATTCCTGTTGCAAAAACATGGCATTGGATGGGAGTAGAGCCACTAAACATAAGAGAAGTAGCTTGAGTCTTGCTGTGGGGTTTGAAAGTGGGAAACTTGGGCTTCTGGCATCAACTGAGGCAAACAGGAACATAAGACCCAGTTCAGGGAAGGGGCTCAGGGGATAAGAGAATGGCATGTGTGCCTGCTGAGGAAAGCTTTCATGAGGAGGGAGCATGGGGTGCTCCAAACTTTCCAAAAGCCACTTTGGTAGGGGAAATGTAAAGAGGAACTTTGTTGCACTTCCCAAAAATGATTCTAAAAGAGGAAGTCAAATTGAGCACACAAACAAGTTTCACATTAACTGCTCTTAGTGTTATGGAGACAATAGGTTTCTTATCTTTTAATAACAATATTGGAAGAGAAGTAACACCAAGAGTTTATTTATTGAGTGCCTACTCTGCACTATGCATCCTGCTAGACAATGAAGATAGAAAAGGAGATTAGAGCTGGTCTCTAAAAAGACCTCACTCTCTAGCTGGGATAGGGAGAAGGGTAGAATTATGATATGAGTAGATTTCAACTCAGGATAGTGAGCGGTCTAGCAGAAGAGTAAACCAGAAGTGGTGGGAGTGCAATGGAAAGAGTGACATGAAGAAGTTTGGGCTTTATTCATTCATTCAACAATTACCTATTGATAGCCTACTAATATGCTGGACACTGTGCAGACACCGGGGAAGATGAAGTAAGCAAGCCACAGGCCCTGCCACTCACAGTCTCATGGGCAACAAGGGAGTGAGCAGACGGATAAACAGACAATTGCAATCAGTGAGATAAGTGCTACGATAAGGCAAAACCAAGATGCTATGGGAACAAACAAAAGAGACATCTCTGTCAGATCAGTTGTCTGGGGAGGCTTCCGGGAAGAAGTGGTGACTAAGCTGAGGCTAAAGTGGGGCAGGAGGAAGCAGCATGCACAAAGGCATTAAGGTGGAAAGGCTGAAAACTTTGCGTAAGTAGTTCAGCAGGGCTGGAAGGCAGGCATGAAGGTGGAAAGGAAAAAGAACAGTCACACAGTAACTTAAATAGGATGTAGCGTAGTCTTGATGCTAAATCATGCAAAATTGCCAGTGTGTCATCCCTTAGGTTTTTAAATCTCTACATAAGAGTTGTGATTATGCAAAAACAGAAGTGGGTGTTCTTGGAGCTCTTTGCTAAGTAGGTAAAACCAGAGGCCACATACAGTTCTGTTCCACCAGGCTTACAGGCTTCTGGAAAATGAAAGACATGTGACAAAGCCCCTGAAAGCAGTCAGTCTGCCAGCACCAAAGCGAAGCTTTTTACAATGAAACAAAGCCACAAGGAATGGCGAGGGCCATCTCAAAAGGATTTAGGGGCTAACCTGAAGAGGTTACCACTGGCCATATATGAAAGAATTTTTGCTTTCATAAATACGGTCATATGCTGCATGACATTATAGTAACAATGAACCACATATACAATGGTGGTCCCGTAAGATTTTTTTTCAATCCTCCGAGACATCTGAATCCCATAAAATTTAATACCATATTTTTATTGTACCTTTTCTATGTTTAGATACACAAATACCTACCATTGTGTTACAATTGCCTATGGTATTCAATGCAGTACCATGGTGTACAGGTTTGTAGCCCAGAAGCAATAGACTATACCATATAGCCTAGGTGTGTAGTAAGCTACGTTTGTGTAAGTACACCCTGTGATATTTGCAAACTGACTAAATCGCCTAATGACACATTTCTCAGAACATATCCCTGTCATTGAATGATGCATGATTGTATAATAACTATAGTGGCTTGCAATCCACCAAATACACTTAAATCCATGAGTTTATTGTGATATTAGAAAAAGAATTTGTCATCTTCAGAGGATGTAAGGGAACTACTTCATTTCCTTGAAAACTAGTTAAGTAAAGGGAAGAATCAAGCATTATCCAACCTTTGCTATGTGAGCTGTCCCACTTGGGTAGATGAAGGGAATGTTTCTTTATGAATGTATTCTGATTAGTAATAGAAAAACAAATGACAGAATTAGAATATCCCCACTTTGCTAGCCCCAATGAATTAATAGGTATAGCTATTAAGCATCAACAGCTGCTAACTTGGGAATAGAAACAATCAGACATTTTGTGCCTTTGATAGACTGATATGAGGGTGCAATCAGCAAAGAAAAGCACAGGAAAAGAAGCAATCAATAAAATGAAAAGGCAACCTATATACTAGGAAAAATATTTGCAAACTACATTAAAGGGTTAATATTCAAAATTTATAAAGAACTCTTACAACTCAATTGCAGAAAAAGAAACAATTAAAAAATGTGTGAAGGATCTGAAGGAAGTGAAATCACCATCTCATAAAGATATCTGCACTCCCATGATCAGCACAGCATTAATTTACAATGGCCAAGATATGGAAACATCCTAGGTGTCTGTTGACAGATAAGTGGATGAAGATACTGTGGTATGTGCATCGCATCACACTATGAAATATTATTCATCCTTAATAAGGAAGGAGATCCTGCCATTTGCAAAAATATAGATGGATCTACAGGACATTATGGTAAGTGGAGCAGGACAGACACAGCAAGACAAATACTGAATGATCTATCTTGCATGTGGGGGGAAAAGGTCAAATGTACTGTGGTATATTTATAAATATAAAAAAATAAAACTGGTTACCAGAGATAGGATGGGAGGAAATGGGAAGATGTAGGTCAAAGGATACAGAGTAACAAATATTTAAGAGGAGCAAGTCTAAAGATCCAATGTACAGCATGAGGGCTGCAGCTAATGCAATTGTGTTAGGGATTTCTGTGAAATAAGTACATTTTTGCTGCTATTGACACACAAAAATAAACATGTGAGATTATATGTTAATTTACTTCACTATAGTAACCATTACTATCCATAGGTATCCTATAAGGTCATGTTGTAAACTCCAAATTATATACAATAAAATTTATTTTTAAAAAGAAAGAAAAATAAAGGGACAGAGGAGAGATCTATGGATTAGATGATACTTAAAAGACACATCAAAATTTTTAAGTGTGCTTAGCAGATACTCATTTGAGTGATGAAAACATTAAAAATGCAAAGAAGATATGTCTGTACATGTCAGGATAGTGCTTATTTATGGGGAGAAGAAGGAGGAGGTTATGATCGACAAGGACACATGGAGGGACTTCTGTTGTGGGTGGCAAAGTTCTATTTTTCAATACATTTCTTTTATGTGATTTTCAATATTTGTTTTGTTTGTTTGTTTGTTTTTTCTTTTTTTGAAATGGAGTTTTTTGCTCTTGTCACCCAGGCTACAGTGCAATGGTGTGATCTCGGCTCACCTCCCGGCTTCAAGCGATTCTCCTGTCTCAGTCTCTCAAGTAGCTGGGATTACAGGCATGCGCCACCATGCCTGGCTAATTTTTTGTACTTTAGTAGAGACGAGGTTTTGCCACGTTGGTCAGGCTGGTCTTGAACTCCTGACCTCAGGTGATCCGCCCGCCTCGGCATCCCAAAGTGCTGGGATTACAGGCGTGAGCCACTGTGCCTGGCTTTGTGTTTTCTTTTATGATAAAAAAAATCTTAAAACAATTCCTCTGTACAGGGCACATTTGTGGATTCATTCAATCAATATTTACCGAGTGTCTACTATGTGCCAGACGCTGTGCATGTAAAGAAAAAGGGTGCTATGTTTATCAGGGAGTTCATAAGCTCACAGAATGAGGAAGGAAAGCAGAGGTTTATGCTCAATGTCCAGCATCAACTACCAGATGTGAGGAGGGGGTGTCAGAGTATAAATAAGAGATAAGTGGAGGGGTCTGAACCTAAGAAGTTCAGAGATGGGTCAGGAAGTAAAGAGTACAAAAGATGATGGTGAACACTTCAGAACAGAGGGTATGAGGATGCTGGGACCTGAGGGCTGCCCTCTCTTCTTACTGAGATGTTTGCATTTTATGGAAACATAAAATTGCAGGATTGCTGGCTTCAAGTAGCTGCGCTGGACTTCACCTTCTCCCCTCAGTCCTTCTCTGCCGGCTAGGTCATGAGCAGCTTGGGAAGCCAAGATGGAAAAGGGTGAGGTCAAGAGTTCAGGATAGACTGTGAAGATAAGCCTGGGTCAAGAGGATCTAGAAAGCAGAATCACTATGCAAACAAGTATCCACAACAGTAACTTAGAGAAATGGAGTACAAAAATGGGCGTGGGGGAGGCACTGAATTGAAAGTCAGGAGACCTGAATTTGAATTCTGATTCTACTTTTGACTTTCTGTGTGACTTTGAGCACACAGTACTTGAGTAACTCAGCTTCTGCAAACCTCAGTCCCGTCACCTGTAAATGGAAATAGTAAACCCTGCCCTGTCACCCTTATGGTATAATTGTAGTGAACCAATGAGAAATAATGGCAAAACATTATCAATGTAAAAGTAACTTATAAAATGACAACGTGGGCTAGGGGCGGTGGCTCACGCCTGTTATCCCAGCACTTTGGGAGGCCGAGGTGGGTGGATCACTCGAAGTCTGGAGTTCAAGACCAGCCTGACCAACATGGTGAAACCCCTTCTCTACTAAAAATACAAAAATTGGCCAGGTATGGTGACATGCACCTGTAATCCCAACTACTCAGGAGGCTGAGGCAGAATTGCTTGAACCCAGGAGACGGAGGTTGCAGTGAGCCAAGATCGGGCCACTGCACTCCAGCCTGGGCAACAAAGTGAGACTTCATCTCAATAAATAAATAAATAAATTAATTAATTAATAAAATAAAATAAAACAAAATAAAATGACAATGTGACTATTGGCCACCAGGGCTCATGGCGTCACTTGCCCTGGGGAAACTGCTTCTCCCCATACTATAAAATGATGAGCTCTGAGGGCTTTTCCAGCTCTGACCATCAAAAGATCCACTTCCCATCAGCCTTTCCTGCCACAGCCACCAAGCTGACTCATTACCACCGACCAGTATCATCTCTAACAACAAAACCCTGCAATATCCTGTAACCTTGTGTAAAGGTGTTTGTGCTCATTTCTAGTCTCCTCCAGGAAGGTGTGTCTAGGTCACAGGCTTGTTAGTTTTTATAAAATTGTTAGAGAACAGTTTAATCCCATTCTTCTGAGAGTAAAAGCTACACATTGTTCTCATCTTAAAACAATCCAACTTGCTGATTACATAGTTAACAAACATCTCCAAGTTTGTTTCCTAATGGAGTGAACTAAGGTGTGAGTACCTGCAAGGCTGAAGTGGGTCCTATGCAACGGCAAGGTGTCACCCCCCCACCAAATTCATATGTTAAACTCCTAAGCCCCCAGTATCTCCAAATATAACCTTATATGGAAATAATCTTTAGCAAGTTAAAGTGAGGTCATAATCAAATATGACTGGTGTCTTCGTAAAAAGGGGAAATTGGAACACAGAAATGCATAGAAGGAAGACATTGTGAAAAGACACAGAGAGAAGATGGCCATCTACAAGTCAAGGAGAGAAGCCTGGAACACATCCTTCCCTCACAGCCTTGAGAAGGAACCAAATCTGCTGACAGCTTAATTTCAGACGTCCAGCCTCCAGAACTGTGAGACTATAATACACCTCTCTTGTCTAAGCCACCCAGTCTGTGGTACTTTGTTACAGCAGCCCTAGGAAATGAATACACTCTGCAACCTTTATTATGCATTTGAATCACCTGGAAGGACTTCCACTTCCAGCCACATTAGTGTACTGGACACTGAACTTGCCCCCTACACATAAAACCAACTAGAAAACTAGATCAAATAAATATATGAAATAGACATTAGATGGCAGTCAGTGCAGAGCTGTGGCCTGTATAAAAAGGAAAGCAAAAGAGGTGAGTCCCTGATCACCCTGGCTTTCATCCTGTAAGCACTTTCTCAACCATGGCCATCTCACAGAGTTGAGAAAGCAGAGATTGGAATTCTGGGTGGTTGAGGTGGGTAGAATTTGCAGGACAAAGGACCACAGAGAACACAGCTATGTAGAGAAAGAGCTCTAGAAATCTACATAGGTGTTTCCCCATGAGACTTTGGCTGAATACTAACATTCATGTGTGTAGAGTGAAACCCCATGAGGTGAATCCTAAAACAACTACTGAAGACCCCAAATCTAAACAACTGCCAGAGCTCTGGCTGAGAGATGTTTGAGTGCTTTTTTTTTTTTTTATCAGCCATGATGGAGAGACCTGGAACATTCAGTAGAGACTCAAGAAAGGCCACACCTTAGAAGCAACAGTAAGGCCAAACTAGCCCTAGAGTACAGGCTGCTCTAGATTTGCCCTAAGAAAGCTTAAAAAGAAGGCTTGGAATGATCAAGCTCATCAGCAAGTTACTGAATTGGTGGCCAAAACAAAGTTCAACACTCTAAGGGAAGACAAAAGTAGACACTCAATAATATAATATTTACAATGAAAACATCCAAGAAATTACTAAGTATGCAAAGAAGCATAAAAATATGACTAATAACCAAAGGAAAAAATCAGTCAATAGAAAGAAACCTAGAAATGACAGAGATGATAGAATAAGCAGACAACTTTAAAACAGCTGTTATAAAATTTGAGATGTAAAGGAAAATACGAACATAATGAGAGAAATGGAAGTTACAGACAAGAAAAAAATGGAACATGTGTAGGTAAAAAACATAATATCTGAGCCACACAAAAAATACACTAGATGGGCATAATAACATCTTAGATACTGAAGAAGTGATCAGCAAACCTGAAGCACAGATAGAAAAGCCTGGGAAGACAGGAATAACCAGAATCACCCAGAGAGCTGTTAAAAATGCACATTCCTGGACCTCACTCCAGAGATCCTAATTCACCAGGCCTGACTTGCGGACCTCTGCAGATCACAATGCATAAAACTAAGTGGCCACAGATGAAAACAAAATAAGTGAAAAGGGATATCAAGAGGGTAGAAGGAATTGCACTGTGATCACTAATAGACCGAAGATACAAGAGGAGGTGTACACAAAACCTACTTGAAAGGGAAAAGTATTCTAAATGGTAGTTTGGCTGGATCCTCAGGGTACAGAGGAATAAAAAACAGTTTCATGAAACTAGTTGCTTATACCTCAGGATATATGTATTATCAACAGAAGTGGAATTCGCCTATCTCGAAACCACAGTCTCAAGATGGATCATTTCAGCAGTGAATTCCTCATCTTTTATGGGCTGTGAACCTTTTAGAGAACATGATTAAATACATGAATCTTCTTTTGTCAGAAACATGCATGTGTGTGCCTGTGCATGCACACACACATACACACAAGCTGTTCTGCCTTTCCCCTTAATGAACTACTCATACTCTCCCTTAGAGGCTTCATCCAGTCTCGTTTCCCTTAACTACCATCTATTTGATGATGGTTTACAAAATTATGTTTCCAATCTGGATCTTTCCCATGAACTTCAGACCCATGTAGCCAACCATCTAACTAACTGACATCTCCACTTACACATCTAAGAGGTCTGTCAAACTTAACATGGCCAAAATGCAGCTTTTATTTCATGCCCACTTAACCCACTCCTCTCCCAGCCTCCCAATACCTCCCAATGGTACCACCATCCTTCCATTTTCTAAATACAAAAACTTTGGCGTGATCTTTGCTTCCACTCTCCACTAGTGGTTGACTCTACTTTCAAAACATTCCAAATCAGTCCACTTCTCTCCATGCACCACTCCTGCCCCAAAACCACCCTAGTCCAAGTCACCATTGTCTCTCACCTGGGTAATTGAAATAGCCTCTTGTCTTCCCACATCCACTCTCAATTCCCCCCATAAATTCATTCTTAACAAAGAAGCCAGTAACATTTTAAAATCATAAATCAGATCATGTTGTTCCCTTGGTCAGCACCCTCTAAAGGCTTCCCAATATATTAATAACAAAACCCAAAACCCTTCACATAGACTAGAACGTCTCACATGAACTGGCTCTGCCTGTCTCTCCCACTTCACATCCCAGCCACTCTCTTGCTCTTCCACACTAGTCTTTTTGCATTCCAGAACATGTAGAATCTTCTCTCCATCTTGGGGGCTTTGCCTTACTTGTTCCTTCTTCATGGAATACTCTGTCACACAGATCTCTGCATGGCTGTCATGCAGATCTCTGCTTCCTGTCATTGAGACCTGAACTTAATTGTCATCTCTCAGAGAGACCCTCTTTGATCATCCATATTGAAGTGGCCAGCCTCACTGGCCACACTGGCCAGTCACAGTCATTCTCTGCCTCCACCAGTAGAATGTGAGCTCCTGGACAGTAGAGGCCTTGTCTGTCTTGATCACTGTTTTATCCTCTGGGCCTAGTAGTGCCTGGCACAGGATAGTCGCTCAGTAAATACTTGTTGAATGAATGAATTGTACACGTGATTTCATGATATCACAGACCTAGGTTTAAAACACTACTCTTGAGGAACAAGACTAGTATTGTGGTTTATAGCAAACCTAATTACCAGAATTTACTCATCATATATTTATGTGCTAGGAGCTGGAGATGTAACAGTGAACCAGATAGACACGGTCTCCAAGCTGGAACTTAGGCTGTCAGGCAAGGCGTCATATCAGAGTTTTAACTCAAAACCAACAAATACGCTATCCAGATATTGCAGCATGTTGTTCAGGATTAAACTGAACAACGAACAAGGCTTGGAAGTTTGGACACGTTCCTTCTGCACTCAATTCTACTTGCACAGTAAAATAAACCTGGCTGGGTTACAGCAAGTTTCACTTCTTTGGCTCCAGAATTCACTCCAATAAAATTGAAGTGGCCTGCCTGGATTGTATCCATTGTCAAAAGACACAGAAATGAACTGAGAAACATCCTGAAAGTCTCTGAGGCTGTAAAGAGACACCTCTGATTTAAACTACTTTTCTGGTGAGAGTGATTATTGTCCCTTTGTTTCAGCAGAATTGGCCCTCTGCCCCCTCTGCAGTGGTGAAATCCCAAAGCTATGAAGTCATTTCCTTCACATGTGCACAGGAGGGGTCAGCAACCTGCCTTCAGAGCCAGGCTTTCCAACTCAGGCTGAGGAAGGAGAAGCTATATCTATCTGCATTTGGAGCTCTGTGTTTTGATCCTTCAATACTGCTGTCATTTCAGCAATGGCACTTTTTGACTGAACCTGCCAAAAGGAATTGTGTGGGCTTTTTCCCCTCCTGACCCATGGACGTGCTTCATACTGTCCTGGCCAAGAGCGTCTACAGCGCCAGGATTTTGGTGCTCAGATTCTGATTGTTCTGATTGCTTACAGGTGTTGGTCTCCTTCTGCACTGCTTTTTCAGTGGCCTTATTGACCAGGTATAGGAGATGCCTCAGATTAAAAGATAACAAGGAGGAAATAAAAATGTTGCTAAGAACCTACCTGAACCAACTGTGAAAGGCTTTCAAGTTGAATGTAAATTGGTGAGATGTTGGAAATGGAACTAGCTTGGGGAGCAGTTAGAGTTACAGATAGAACACAGAAATCCTGGAAACCAAGCCACACCCAGTGAACAGCAACTGGCTCCAACTTTCCCTGGAACTTTAGCCTGTGCTGACCTAAACTGTATGCTCTGTGAAGGCAAGGACGTTGCCCATCTTGGTCCCTAAAGTACCTCCAACATCTTTAACAGTCTTGGCATACAATACATACTCAATGTGTTGTTGTGGACAGAATGACTGACTAAAGTATGGCTATAAAGGGGCAACACAAGGGATCTTTGTGATGGAACAGTTCAGTATTGGTTTCAGTGGTGGGTACATGACTCTACACAGGTGATGAAATCACACACAGCTACACATGTGCACACATGCACGTGCAAGGGGTGACACCTACAGCTGCTCTTAGAGGGTATCAATGTCATTTGCTGGTTGTGAGACCGCACTAGAATTATGCTAGATGGCGACACTGAGGGAACTGGGGGAAAAGATGCACTGGTCTTCCGGACATTTCGTTACAACTTCCTGTGAATCCAGTGACTTCAAAATAGTAAGTTTACAAAAAGACACTCAATCCAAAGGAAAATTTAAAAGTGCAGAAAAAGAAACCTAGAAAAGATAGGGCAAATAGAAAGCACAATAAGACGCTTGACGTCAATCCAAAGGCACCCATAATTACTTTAAATGCAAATGGACTCAATGCTCTTGTGAAAAGACATTTATCCAATGCCTACTGTGAACCAAGCCCTGTGATGTGTGCAAGGGAAACAGCGATGAATACGACCCAGGCCCTGCTTCTATGACGCTTGGTGCAATGAACCAAGAACTGGGCCAAATGCTGTTAATGAGTGCCACCTGAATGAGTGTGTAACTGCCAGAGATTTGGAGCGACGGAAGATGAAGCTAGAGATGTGGCCATAGCAGACAAGTTGCAAGGAGAATTAATAGGACCGGGTCACCAAATGCATGTGGGCCACCAGGGAGAGGAAAGGATTCAGACTGAATCACAGGGTTCTGGTTTGCAATTAGCAGATAATACTATTGTGTAGCATGCTATCAAGGCCTCATGGAACAAGGGCAAATGAGCTTTCACTGATGACATTTCTTTCTCCTACAAGTTTTTATCAACTTACATTCCTAATCTTGTGCAGTGGTCAAGGCAGCTACTACCCTAATTTTCCAGAAAAAGAAACTGGTACTTAGACAGATGAAGTGGCTTGCTCACTGAGTAACAGTGAATCTGAACCCATGGCTCCCCCATTCGGTGTTCAACAACATTGTTTCAAATTCTTTGAAATTAAGAGAGAAAACAGAGAGCCACAGTAAGGATAGGGTATGTGGCCATTCAAGTTGGTTGATGACCCTTCAAGATAGCTTAGAACTTTACCAGGCAAGTTTTCAAGCTGGTTGCTCCTGCCACACTCTGCAGTTTGCTGTGGGGGTATCTGGAGGAAAACAGTCATGTGCTAGAGCACTTTGAGCACTGTTCTATCACATGGAACTGTCAAAGTTATTTCCTCTGATTTAGCTCTGTATTGCAAAGTTGGATATTTCTGTCCCTTCATGTGCAAACATTCTTTGGAGTCCAGAAGACACAGAGGAAAAGAAGGAAAGAAGAATAAGACTTGCTCTTGTCTGATTTACTGACTTTTCATTTCCTTTGACACCCTTCCTCACCCCTGCTCCTCTGACTATGGACAACTTTCCCCTACGGTGTTTTTCTTGTTCTTGTGTTGCTATTGACATATACTTAGTAGATTCTAGTTACTGTTTAGAAAACCTAACAACTCAATTACTGACTGCCACTTGCAAGGCCCCTAGGAATCTTGGATGTGGTCCCAGAACATGAAATGAAATAAAGCATTTGGTAACAACTTAGATATTTTTGGTAACTTCCCAAGACCTGCTCCTCTAAGCTGATCTCCCGTTCTCTGCCCAGTAGCTACACCTTGAACGCACTCACGAGGCTTGGGGGGTGTTTATATGTTATATGTTGCAAAAGGTAAGCATCATTAAAGAAACAGAAATCTGGTTAATTTTCTATTTTCTGCTGAGCTTTACTCAAGAGGGCCCTTTCCCTCTGCCTTCTACTTCCTTGCCAAGGGGGGGCCACAAAGGTTGGGAATTTCCAGGAGCAGGTTACACACTTCTCCTCTCTGTCCTGGCTCAATGCCACTAGCCCTGGCATTGCTGGTGACCTTTCAGCCTGATGGCCTGTAACCTTCTGCTCCCTGCCAGATAGAGTTGGGACTTGTCCAAGGCATGGAATAACTTCCTGTGATTGTCCTGAAGATGGCCTGGCCCACAGGATCTGCTTCCATAGCTTGTCAACAGAAGCAGAAAAGTCCTGTATCTCTACAGTATGGTGGGCCTTGGAAGGAAGAATCTCGAGGAGAAATGTTCAGCAAATATAAGCATGCCAACAGGGCTGTGTTCAAGTACAGCCACACTACATGACATGGACTTGACCTTCCTCATGTATTGTCAACCAAAGTGCCACTGAATATCCTGGCTAGTTGCTCATTATTTCTTGTGTGGCAGAATCTTTGAGGTCATTAAGACCAGCTAATCAAATTTGCAGGTGTTTACAAACCTGGGAGGGTCACCAATATGTTAAGTCAGGATCAGGATGCAAAATTATGGGTTGAAACAATGGGCCAAAACCAACTGAGGAATAAAGTTATTTTAAACTCTGGTAAGTTCTGTGATACATTAAGTATCTGAGATGCAGTGGAGGTAATCAAATCTGGATGGAGGATCAAGGAAGGTACAATATGGAGGAAGTGACGGTGCAGCTGAGCTCACCAGTTGTATGAGACCAATGTGGTTGAGGGGAGGCTCTTCTAAGCAGAGGTACTTGCAAAACATTAAGAATAACTCCAAAGTGTTAGGTATAATTAGTGGTGATGGTTACACAACATCATGAAGGTACAGTAGTTAATGCCACTGAACTGTCCCCTTACACATGGTTAAAATGGTCAATATTATGTTATGTATCTTTTCCCACAAGAAAAGTAATGAAAAATGTTACCCTCACATCCATGGGTGTCCCCTAGGGACATTCCCCATTGCCCAAGCTGAGTGCACAGATGTGGTGGCTCCTGGGATTGTCTCTAAAGGAGTCCATTAACAATGAGAACATATCAGTACCAGAGTCACAGACAAACATGAAGTAACACAGATCCCTCAAAATATGCAATAGCAATATTAATAGCTAACATGTATATCCCAGGAATTATTCTAAATGCTTTAAATTAAATTAAATCATTTGACACTCACACAGACCCCATGTGAGTAAATACTCTTTTTAGGGCATTCTACACGTATGCAGAAACTGAGGCACAGAGAGGTCGAGCAATTTGCCTAAGGGCAAGAGCAAATATGTAGCAGAAGTGGCCATGAAATCAGATCATCTGCTTCAGTCTGGTTCCTAATCGCA
Source organism: Macaca thibetana thibetana (assembly GCF_024542745.1). Classification (NCBI taxonomy): domain Eukaryota; kingdom Metazoa; phylum Chordata; class Mammalia; order Primates; family Cercopithecidae; genus Macaca; species Macaca thibetana. The sequence goes on from NC_065598.1 coordinate 149,408,693, forward strand.
GACTATGTGTGATGTCGAGAAGTTGTCATCCACTGACTACAGCTATGTAGGTCAAAGAGCTTAGCACATCAGAAGAGTGAGCAGTGGGTGAGGAGTCAAAGAGGAATCTCATTCCACGTGAAGAAAAGCATGAGCTGAATGACTGAGATTGTGGAAGAGTGTGTATTCAGGTTAAAAAGTCTAGGAGAGGAGAAAAATACAACATCATATTGTAAAAACGAGCTCATAGTCTAGCAAGAGGTCCTCCTATTCTTTTTCCTAAAATACATGAATTTGGAAAGCATTCAGAAAACCTTGTATCTTGTGTTATTGGGCATAATATAATCTGATGTTTAATACTGAAGAAAGTCTTTCTCAAATGTCCCAACAGTGCCTGGTGCCTAACAGGGACTCGGTAAATCTTGTTGAATTAATTAATGAATCTCTGTCTCATCCCACATATAATAAAAATAAATTCTTTCTGGATTAAACGTTTACATTGAAATAAAGAAACTGACAGTACTGAAAAAATAGAGGTGGACACTTACATGATACTGGCAGCTGAGAAGGCTTTCTAACCATATATGAATTCCTAAACAGTAGAAATGCTTGAAACACCTAAGTGCTATGTGTGAGTCTAAGGGCGGGAGGGAAGAAAAGAGATGACAGGGGAAGGAGTGAGCCGTTCTAGAATGGGTCCCAGCACCCCAGGGTCGGTGGGAAATCCAGCAGTCAGCTACAGCCCCGAAATGAATTCTTTCAGAGTGGTTCATCACTTCTAAGTACTCCTCTGGCTGGAGGAAGTTGCCAAAACCACCTCCGAGCCCCTGGCCAGCACATAACCTTGAGTCAATAGAAGCTGTTCCATCAGAGACCACAGGGCACCAGTGTTTACTTAAACTCCTGTCTCAGCATGGGAGAAGTTAAGACCCCAGAGGGCATCTGCATGCTGACTTATCCCCAGGTACCTGGAGAGGAAAAGAACATTCTCAATTTCAACTTGGTTTCATTACTTGCTTGGCTCAAAGCACACCAACTAGACGGAAGAACCCTTTATTGTTTACAGTTCCAGACAAACTCTTGGCCTCTTCACTGTTGAACCAAATGCCCTTTCTTTTCTCCCAAGAACACATGTGCAAGTTAGGGTTCCGAAAATGTTTGCTGAATGAATCAGTGAGCACTGGTCCAGAACATGTCAATATGCACACTTGGATACAACACCAACCAGTCTCATTTTCAATTCAATGTATGTTATTTTTTATGTGTCATATCCCTTTGTGAACTGCTGTGAACTGTCTGTGAACTGCTGTTCAGGTATGTTGCCCATTTTCCAATTGTGATGCTGATCTTTTTCTAATAATTGATCAGGATTATTCATAAAGGTGAAGAATATGAACTCTTTGCTTGCCTCGTACGATGTGAAAAACTTTCACATTTTGTCATTTGTCTTATAAGTTGGTATTGTTTTTGAATTACCTAAAACAGTGTTCAGCATATAGGAGACACTCACTAGATTATTTGTTGAAGAACTGACTGAATAAATAAATGAGCAAAGAGATATGTTTTATTTTCATGTAGCAAAAATCCTTGTCTCTTCCTTTATAGTTTTTCCTCTGCTATCATGTTTAGAAAGGTTTTCCCAACCCCAAGATCAGATTGAGATTCAATAACATTGTCCCTTCTAGAAATTATATTATTTTGTTTTCTTTACATTTAAATACAACACATCTGGAATTCGTCTCTCATATCTACGCTAAGTGAGATTGATTATAATTTTCTTTTTTGTACTGTAATCTCCTTATGTAATTTGGTATCAGGGTCATACTAATGTCATACAATGAACCAAAGGCGTTTGCATCTTTTTCTGTGCCCAGTTTCAAGAGTATGAGAGTTATATGTTCTTTAAAGCTCAGGAGATCTCAAATCTAAGACTTTCTGAGTTAGTTATCTGTCCTGGAGGTAATTATCTGACAATACTTTTCATCTCTTATATTTACTTACAATGTTGATTAGTCTAACATTTCAGGGGCTAACACTTTGAAGAGTGTACCTTTTTTTTTTGGCAAGGCGATGTTAGAATTCTCATTTGGTGTGAAAATTTGGGTGGGGTTAAATTAATGTTTAAACCTCAGTTTAACTTCTAATTACACTGTTCTCGTGGCTAAAGACCCTAAACCACTGATTTTTTGTTAGCACTAAAAGCCACAATGTAACAGACTGGCTTCTTGTGAAATAGGAACCAAATACTGCCAGAACTGGAAGCCTCTAACAGGAAGTCATGACTTAGTGGTGAAATAACTAAAGAAAAGGAGAGGAGAGAAAAGCAGCCATCCCCCTTTGGGGGCCTAGCTGTCATTTTGCTGCTGTTGCCTTTTAGTAAGTAATAGCCAAATCTTTAGCTTGGTCTAGAGCATGGTGACATTCTTATGTGCAAAGAAGGCAAAATAGGCTGAATTACTTGGATAGAAAGTCTCCAGTGAAAGGCTACAAATATGAGTAAGTCAAACAAATAATCACTGTGCAGAATGCTAATGTTGTAACAGAGGGAAGTCCAGGGCCTAAGAGGGAGGATGGGAAGGTTTTTGCCCACACACTTCGCAGGTCAGTGGGACGTTCTTACAAGGCTCTACTTGGCAGGAAGACACTGTGTTTTCAGGCACTGGGCACAACCCACAAGGGAAGGAACCCCGACTTTGATGTAGTACACTGCAGGCCCTGGGGAGACAGCGCTGAGCAAGGCGCTCAGGGAGGGAGACAGACAAGTAAACAGAGGGGCTGCTTTGCAAGGGAAGGAAACTGACTTTGATGGCTGTTTCCACTCTAACGCTTGCCCTTAGCTACAGAGACAGCAGATCTGGAGCCACCCCAGCCAAGGCTTCCCAGCATGCTTTCAGCACATCCAGCCTGACTGAAGTGGGGTCATCCTCCTATTACGCGATCTGGAAGCCTTCTCCACTCCAAGATTATCAAAATATTTTCCTATGTTTTCTTTTAATCTTTTATGTTGAATTACAAATAAATGTGTATCGAATAAATAAAGCATGAAAAGAGCTTCTATGAGGCATTAAGATAAATATGAATAACCTAATAGGAAAACATGGGCAAAATATATGAATCAGTATTTCACAGAAAAAGAAACAGAAATGGCCCCAAACTATATATCCATATCTAATTTTAAATGAGACATCTTTGCATATAAGACTGGCAAAAATGTTCAAACATGTGCAATGTATCTTAATGTCATTTTTCATAATGACTAAAAATCAGGAAGAAACTAAACATCTATCAAAAGATAAAATAAATTATGGTATGAATAAGCAAACCACACACATAAGCCCCTCCACCCCAGTCTATGCTTATATTTTGGCAATCTCGGCACTCTTGTGTGCTGTGATTATTTGAGTTCCATTCCATTTATCCCATTTACAAGTCGGAGTGAAATGAAGAGTAAAGTCTATAATTCCAAAAGCAAATTTTCAAAACAATTAAATACAGACTGTTCACATGACATCTTTCCAGAATGGAGCCCATGGGGGTAGTTGGGGGCTCCCTGAATCTGTTCCTTCCACACGCTTCCAAATCTCAGTACATGGCAACTCTATCCTTCCAGGTGCTCAGGCCAAGACACTGGAATTCTTGACTCCTTTCTTTCTCTTGCACAGAATAACCAATCCGTCAGAAAATCTTGCCGGTTCTATCTCCAGAATATACCCCTCTCCACGCACCTCACCTGTATCACTGCACTAGCCCCCAACCTGGTCTCCCTGCTTCCGCCCTGGCCCCTACAGCTTGCAGGCAGCTGCCAGAGTGATCCTGTCACAATTCACATCAAATCATGTCAGTTCTGTTCTCAGAACCCTCTGGTGTCTTCCTCCCTTACTCAGACGAAAAGCCAAAGGCTAAAGTAAGGCCTCTACTTGTATCACCACTCTGACCTCATCTGCTCCATCCCTTACTCCCTGGGCTGCAGCCAAGCTCACTGCTCTTGGAACATTCCAGGTGTGTTCCTGCTTCAGAGGCTGTACACTGTCCATTCCCTCCCCTGATTAAGGAGTGGGGTATGCCATTCCCAGACACTTTGAGCTCTCTAACATGCAAGCAAAATGGTCTCTGGTAGGCCAAGAGCAATCTCTCAAACAGAAGCTGCCACTGTTGGAAGTGAAAGCCCCCCAAAGTCGGGGTAGAGGAGCACATCCTCCAATATCTTTCTGTGGTACTAGTACTAGCAGTACTAGTAATACAAAATGAATTGGTCACCTTTATTGGCTACTTATGAAGTGCATTACATATAACTCACTACATCCTCACAACAACCCCATGACGTAGGATATTGGTCAAACTTGACAAGAGCAGTTTTGATGGAGTGGTGGAGTAAACACGTGATTAGGAGTGAATGAGAAATAGAATCTCACCATTTGTAATCCTTAATGAATTAATCAATTTAAGCATTAAGCATTAAGCATCAGTGGCTGCTACAATCACAAAAAGGGAAACAACCAGATATGATTTTCCTCCTAATGGAAGTACAATAATACCATCTAGGAAGGGTTCATTATATTATTCTCTCAGAAAATAACAACATGTTTGAGTGCTGACTGTTATCATCTAGAGCCAAGTGGATCCACATACTGCCATCTTCCAATTTAAAAAGAGTAAAATGCTAGAGTTGAAGTTTTCTTTCTGCTTTTCTGTGGTGTGTATGTATTTTGGTGCTAAGAGTGGTTATTCTCCTGAAAGATCTTAAAGTCTTATATCAGATTCATGACAAAGGTTTAAGGTATTCATCAAATGCAGGGGCAGGGAGAATAAGCCAGGGTTGGACCTGAGTGACCTCTCTGCCATTTAGAGAGCTTGTCCCAAAGCATTTGGCCTGTGGAGGAAACAGTCCAGGGGTTTTTTCCTATTAAGACTTCTAACCAGTACACTTTATCCTCAATCTCACAAATACCTATTGGCAGAACTCATCTAAAACACACACTTCAGGCCCTAAAGATGTAGTCAGCCCTTTGGAAAATTGTTGACTTTGAGTCCATCTCACCACTTGGTTGTATTTCTTTCTTTATTAGGCCTGGGTCTGGTAGCCTGGGTCACTGGTTTTCTGGCTGATACTGCAAATGAATAAATACTTTCCTCCCATTTGCTTCTTTCACTTTTAACTACCATCTCATCTCCTTTCTCTTCCACTGCCATACTTCTTGCTGTCCTTGCTACCCATTTCTTCCTAAACCATTAATATTGGGAATCTGCTTCACTAGAAAGACTCGGAAGCCCCACTTAGACTTCACGCTCAAGTAGCTTTCTCCAATTCGGCTTTTTTAGTGATAAAACAGCTGTTTTGCATCCATCTTCCTTATCTTGTGCCCCTTGTCCATTCCTTCTCTGTGCCCTATCAGTCAGAGCCCTAGGAGGAAAGACGGGTGACTGGCATTACCACTGCAAGGTATTTAGGGTTATCCATCGCTTCTAATGGTCTCTCCTCTTATCTCTTCTCAGTTCTGCTGACACTTTTCCTCTTACTCTCTAACTGTGGTATCTCCCAAAATTCTGCCCTAGGTCCTTTTCCTTCTTACTCATCACACCCTCCTTGGATAGTCTCATCTACCCCCATAACTTTAACTACTTCCTATACCCCAGTAACCACCAAAACTCCATCTGGAGCCCAGGTCCCTCCCCTTGGCTCTAGACAAATTTACCCACGGATACTTCAAACTTGGTATGTGCCAGCATGAATGTACCAGTCTTACTGACTTGCCCCCAAACTGGGTTTTTTCTCCCATGCTCTTGCTCACAGTGTCTGTATGACACTGTGTCCAAAAAGATGTGGTGTAAAAAATCAATTACAGGCCAGGCACAGTGTAATCCCAGCACTTTGGGAGGCCAAGGCAGGAGGATCACCTGAGGTCAGGAGTTTGAGCCTGGGCAACACGGTGAAGCCCCGTCTCTACTAAAAATACAAAAATTAGCTGGGCGTGGTGGCAGGTGCCTGTAATCCCAGCTTCTCAGGAGGCTGAGGCAGGAGAATTGCTTGAACCTGGGATGGGGAGGTTGCAGTGAGCCGAGATTGCGCCACTGCACTCCAGCCTGGGCAACAGAGTGAGATCCTGTTTCAAAAAAAATAAAAAAGAATCAATTACAAAAATGAATAAATTAAAGATGAAATTCAACAGTAATAACGTAGGTCCTGTTCCTGGGCTTAAGCAAAACACCAATAGCACAAGAACAGACTGGAGAAAAGATAGCTTAGCTGAAACACAGAGGAAAACTAAGTCCGTTTGACAGGAAGCTCAGTGTGAGTCAACGGTGTGGCGTGGCTGCCAGAACAAAGCTAATGGAATCTCCAGCTGCCTTCTCAGAAGCACGATGTCCAGATGAGCAATGATGGTCCTGGAGGAGTTTATTTAGTTCTGGTACCAGTTCAGAGGAAATATACAGGACAGTGAGGGAACTCAGAACTCTGTTCTATCCTAAGGAATGACTGAGTAAACCAGCAACATTTAGGTTGGATATTTGCAGGGCTCTGAAATTGAAAAAGAATTAGAGGTGTTCCGTATATTCTAATGAGGTAACACCAGGACCAATTTCTCGCAGTCAGAACTATCACACGATTATTTGGGTAGCATATTATGTAACCGGTTTCCTGTCATTGGAAGTGTCCAGATAACAAATGACTGGCAAAAATGTGGCCAGCATTGGAGTTGCTGTAATTCATCTTGGGCTAATCACCCTTCTCCACATCCCTACTCCTGCCAAGTTCAAAATCTTTAATTATGCCCTCTCTCACATACCTTATAATTAAGCAATCAACATTTCCCATTGGTTATTTCTCTAAAATATTCTCATATTTTCCCTTCTGCTGCATTCACATTAATACCCTGGACTAAGTCGCCTTGCATAGGAAAGAAGATTTTTTTAAAAAGGACATCTTCAAATACCATCCCAATCAACCTGACTTCCAGAATCTAAGTGGCAATCTGGAGTAACATTGTCAGTTGTTTTGGCCACCCAGCATCTGCACCTTTTTCTATATTTGGGGAATTCCCAACCTTATAAGTTACTGGGACAGAAGAGACCAACTCCAGTTACAGAAGCAAGAAATGACGGATCCTTTCTTTTCCGATCTCCCTTACTATGAAGGTACAGATTCTGATCGTCTTTCCTGACAGTTTAACCTCAAGACTGTTTCTGCAGATCCCACAACAGTACTTTTTATCTGCCTAATTAAATCATCATCTAGTTACCTGAAATGACATGCTCACTGAAGATAAGGTTTTAGGGGAGTGGGGAGTGGGAGCCCAGTGTCAAAAATTAAAGTTTTTATTAAAGATATATGATTTTAAAAAACAAAGCTTCTCAGTACCATGCCCTGAAACTCATTAACAGAAGCTGTTTTTACATATTTATACCATACTTAAAGTATACTCATGTCATCCATGTGTATTGCAGCACTATTCTCAATAGCCAAGCTACAGAATCAACGTAAGTGTCCATTAATGGATGAATGGAAAAAGAAAATGTGGTACCTACACACAATGGAATACAATTCAGCCATAAAAAAGAATGAAATCCTGTCATTCACAGCAACACAGATGGAACTGGAGGTTATTATATTAAGTGAAATGAGCCAGGCACAAAAAGACAAATTTCACATGGTCTCAATCATATGTGGGGACTAAAAAACTTGATGCCATGGACGCAGAGAATAGAACAATAGATACCACAGACTGGGAAGGGGAGGGGGTGAATGAAGAGAGGTTAGTTAATGGGTACAAATGTACAGTTACATAGAAGGAAGAAGTTTTAATGTGTAATAGCAGAGTAGGGTGATTATACTTAGCACATATAAATGATAAATACTTAAGGTGATGAATACCCCAAACAGCATGACTTGATCATTATACATTCTATGCATGTAGCAAACATACGTACACCATAAATATACAAAATATGGCCGGGCGCAGTGACTCACGCCTGTAATCCCAGCACTTTGGGAGGCTGAGGCAGACGGATCGCCTGAGGTCAGGAGTTTGAAACCAGCCTGACCAACATGGAGAAACCCTGTCTCTACTAAAAATACAAAATTAGCCGGGCATGGTGGCGCATGCCTTTAATCCCAGCTACTTGGGAGACTGAGGCAGGAGAATTGCTTGAACTCAGGAGGCGGAGTTGCGGTGAGCCGAGATCGTGCCATTGCACTCCAACCTGGGCAACAAGAGTGAAACTCCATCTTTATATATATATATATATATATATATATATATATATATATATATACACACACATATATATATAATACACACACACACACACACATACATATATATATATATAGTATCAATAAAAGAAAAAAAGATGAACTGAACTCTGGCCACTGACATGGAGACAATTCTAGGATAAATTTTTTAATGAACGGAGTAATGTACAGAACATTCTGTATCTTTTGTGTTAGAAAAGGAGGAATAAGAAGTTGTATATGTATTTCCTTGTGTTCATATGAAGAAATACTGAAAAGATTAAAGAAAAAAATTAAAAAAATTGTTATTTGAGAGGTAAGGGTAAAAATAGGGTGGAGGAAGGCAGAGGTGGAAGGAGTTTTCATTAAACATTTAAAATATATTTTTTAATTTTTGAAACATGACTGCATTGCCTATTCGATAGCAATTTTTAAAACTAAGGCAAAAGTAGAAGAATTGACAGGAAGATCAACAGAACTGCCCCAAAACAGACCCAAAGAAAGATTTAAGATTTAGGTTACATTTAAGATAATTTTCTAGAAACAGAAATATAAATAGCTTTTATACTTGAAGAGATGTTCAACCTCACTCAGAAAGAAATTTAATTAAAACAAGATGCCATTTATCATCTATTGATTTTTCAAAGATAAAAACATTTAATAGTACACTATATTTGAGTGGGTGCAGGAGGACAAGCACTTTCATACTCTGTTGCTGAGAGTAAAAATTGGCATTATACATTTACATGCACTTCGACTCAGCAATTCAACTTCTAACAGTTTTTTTTACAAGCATAATTGCACATAACCACAAAGACCAATGTACGAAGATATTCACCGCAGTATTGTTTACAGCAGCATGAGACTGGAAACAAGAGAAGTTCTATCATAGTATCTCCACATAGTGAAATATTATGAAGCTGTTATGGACTGATACAGACCAATCTCCAAAATACATTAATAAGAAAGGAGGTTACAAAATAGTGAGTATAGTGTACTACCATTTGTGCAAAAAATGGGGAAGTATATGTGCTTGTATATGCATGGAATATATCTGGAAGGAAAATCAAGAAACTTGTCTCAGAGAAGAAATATAAGGGGTCTCCACTTCTAGGAATGTAAAAAGATGCAAAGAACATCCTTCCCACTATGACGAGAAAAGCTGGACAAAACACAAAATCTTCATTTTATTAAGCCTGTCAGAGAGTGGAGGTCACAAGGCACCCAAGTGATCTGACTTCCAAAGAGGGATGACAATCCCTTCCCACAGTATATAGGGCTCATGGAGGAGATCCCTCCCTTAGTGGTAATCCTAAGTACAGAGACTTCCAGTTGCTGAGGTAGCCCACGACCCAGAAAACAAGCTACCTGTATAGCCAACCCAGGTCCCTGGCATTTCTCTTCACCATAACAGGAAACAGTCTCCTATAATTAAAGTGGATATCTATAAACAGGATTCTCATTTAAGCTGAAGGAATTCACTGTTCAATCTGGAACAGAATATCCCCCCTCTTGGCACCACTTGGACCCATTTGGGCCAAATTCATGGTGGTGGAGGACTGTCCTGTGCATTGTAGAATATTTAGCAGCATCCCTGGCCTCTGCCTACTAGAGAATGCATCCACAGAGATATGGTTTGGCTGTGTCTCCACACAAACCTCATCTTGAATTGTAGCTCCCATAATTCCCACGTGTTGTGGGAGGGACCCAGTGGGAGATAACTGAATCATGGGGGTGGGCCTTTCCCATGCTATTCTCATGATAGCAAATAAGTCTCACAAGATCTGATGGTTTTATAAAGGGGAGTTTCCCTGCACAAATTCTTTCTCTTGTCTGCTGCCATGTGAGACTTGCCTTTCACCTTCCGCCATGATTGTGAAGCCTCCCCCGCCACATGGAACTTTGAGTCCATTAAACCTCTTTCTTTTGTAAATTGCCAGTGTAAAAACAGACTAACATATGTGGGGTACTAGTCCGTTCTCACACTGCCATGAAGACATACCCAAGACTGGGTAATTTATAAAGGAAAAAGGTTGGGCCGGGCGTGGTGGGGCTCATGCCTGTAATCCCAGCACTTTGGTAGGCCAAGGTGGGCTGGATCCCTTGAGGTCAGGAGTTCAAGACCAGCCTGGCCAATATGGTGAAACCTGTCTCTACTAAAAATACAAAAATTAACCAGGCATGGTGGCAGGTGCCTGTAATCCCACCTACTCGGGAGGCTGAGGCAGGAGAATTGCTTGAACCCAGGAGGCAGAGGTTGCAGTGAGCTAAGGTTGTGTCACTGCACTCCAGCCTGGGAGACAACGTAAGACTCAGTCTCAGAAAAACAAGGAAGATTGTAGCATTAAATGCTTATATTAGAAAATAAGAAAGGTCTCAAATCAGTAATTTAAGTTTCCTCCCTAAGGAACTAGATAAAGAAGTGATTAAATTAAACCCAATGCAATCAAAAGGAGGAAAATAATAAAGATAAGAGGATAAATTAACGAAACAGAGAAAAGCCTTGAAAGACACTAATGACACTCATTCAAGAAGATATGGATAACCCAAATAGCCCTATATCTATTAAAGAAATAAAATTTGGCCGGGCACAGTGGCTCATGCCTGTAATCCTAGCACTTTGGGAGGCCGAGGCGGGTGGATCACCTGAGGTCAGGAGTTCGAGACCAGCCTGGCCAACATGGCGAAACCCTGTCTCTACCAAAAATAAAAAAATTAGCTAGGCGTGGTGGCGGGCACCTGTCATCCCAGCTACCCAGCAGGCTGAAGCTGGAGAATCTCTTGAACCCAGGAGGTGGAGGTTGCAGCGAGCCAAGATCGTTCCACTGCACTCCAGCCTGGGTGACAAGAGTGAAACTCCATCTCAAAAAAAAAAAAAAAAAAAAAAAAAAAGACAAGAAAGAAAATTTGTAGTTGATAGCCTTCCCAAAAAGAAAAGTATAGGCCCAGATGTTTTCAATGGTGAGTTCTACCAAACATTTAAGGAGGAAGGAATACCAATTCTACACAACATCTTTCAGAAAATACAAGAAGAGGGAGAACTTCTGATTTCATTTTATGATGCCAGCATTATGCTAATATCAAAACCAAAGATAGTATAAAAAAGGAAAACTGCAGACCAATATCCCCCATGGACAGAGACACAAATATCTTCAGCAAAACTATCAGCAAAGCAAATCCAGAAACATATGAAAAGAATAATGTTACAACCAACTGAAGTTTATTCCAGAAGTTTAAGGTTGGTTCAACATTCAAAATCAAGCAGCATAATTCACCATAGTAACAGACTAAAAAATAAAAAACATATCATCATTTTTATAGATGCAGGAAATGCAACAAAATCCCACTCATGAGAAGAAGCCTCAGGAAACTAGCAATATGGGGGAACTTCCTCAATTTGGTAAAAGGTGCCTACAAAAAGCCTACAGCTAACATATTTAAAAGGTGAAAAATAGAATGCTTTCCCTCTAAAATCAAGAAAAAGTCAAGGATGTCTGCTCTCGTCATTTCTATGCAACATTTATAGTATTGCAGGTTGCAACTACAGATAAGGCTATTAGAACTAATAAGTGAGTTTAGCAAGGCTATGGGATATGAGGCCAGTGAAATCAATTGACAAACCAATTCTAAAATTGTTATAGAAAAACAAGGGACCTAAAATAGCCAAAACAACTCTGAGAAAGAAAAAGTCTGAGCGCTAAAATAACCTGATTTCAAGAATTACTGTAAAGCTACAGTCATTAGTCATTAAACAGCATGTTGTTGGCATAGAACAAATAGATCAATGGAACAGACTAGAGAATCCAGAAATAGATCTACATGGATATGGTAAATGGATTTTTTTTTTTTGAGACAGTTTTGCTCTTGTCGCCCAGGCTGGAGTGCAATGGTGTCATCTCAGCTCACTGCAACCTCCACCTCCCGGGTTCAAGCAATTCTCCTGCCTCAGCCTCCCAAGTAGCTGGGATTACAAGCGCCCACCACAAATTTGTAAAAATACAAATTTGTAAAAATACAAATTTTTTTGTATTTTTAGTAGATACAGAGTTTCAGCGTGTTGGCCAGGCTGGTCTCGAATTCCTGACCTTAGATGATCCTCCAGCCTCAGACTCCCAAAGTGCTGGGATTATAGGAGTGAGCCACTGTGCCCTTCAGGTAAATTGATTTTTGATGATGTTTCAAAAGTAAATAATGGAATAAAGGAAGTCTACTCAATAAATAGTACTGGAACAAATGAAATTGGTATGCAAGGAAAGAAACCAGGATATAAACCTCACAGCTTTTATAAAATTTACTCAAAATGGATCATAGATCTAAATATAAAATGTAAATATATAAAACTTTCAGAGACCAGGTGCATTGGCTCACACCTATAATCCCAGCACTTTAGAAGGCCAAGGTGGAAGGATCGCTTGAGGCCAAGAGTTGGAGACCAGCCTGTGGGCAACATGGAGAAATCCTGTCCTCTCTACAAAAAATACAACAATTAGCAGTGTGTGGTGGGGAGCAGCTATAGTACCAGCTGCTCAGGAGACTGAAGTGGGAGGATCACTTGAGCCCGAGAAGTCAAGGCTGCAGTGAGCCATGACCATGCCACTGCACTCCAGCCTGGGTGACAAAGTGAGACCCTGTCTCAAAAAGGAAAAAAAACAAAACAAAACTTATAGAAAAAACAGAAGAAAATCTTCAGGATCTTAGGCTAGATGAAGAGTTGTTAGATTTGACATTAAATCCATGATTCATAAAATAAAAATTGTATTGGGGATTTCATTAAAATTTTTAAATTTTAGTTCTTCAAAAGAGAATGAAAAGACAAAAACTATGGGCTGCTAGAAAATATTTGCAAATTAAATATGCAACAAAGAACCTATATCCAGGGACAAAAACAGTGCCTGGCTCTTGTCATTGTTTTGAAAACTAAATGAGTTAATATAAGTTCTTAGTGTAGTGCCAGGCACATATAAACACTCAATAAAAGTGAACTATTATAGCTTTATTATCACTGTTATTATAGGATTCTTTAAAATTGATAAAATAGATGCAAGCCAAATGTTCACCAATAGAGAAATTGTTATATTATATGTATTACAAGGAATATTTGACAATGCTTTAAAGAACGAAGTAAATCTATATGTACTAACCTGGAAAGGTGTCCAGAATTTTTGTGAACAAAGCAAATTGCAGGACAGATAGTATAATATGATCCCAGTTGTGCAAAAAGAAAATTATATATTTTCTGAAAAATTTTGTAGAATGGTACTCACTAAACGGCTAACAGTTGTTATCCCTGGGTTGGGGAGTATGGAATAAGGAGGAGAGCAAAGGGAAAGTAGGGGGTAGGGGAAATATAAAGGGGGTCTTCATGTTTCATTCTATTTATTAACATAAGAATATATTTATTGTGAAACAAAACATACAAATGAAAATAATTATCTTTTAAAAGACCAATGATAAAAAATAACTTTCTGATTGTCTTCACTGATGGATTCAAGTGGATGAAGTACAAGCCTACTTTGGACTGAAAGGTTTGCCTAAAAACTGCCTGAGCTTCCATTTGTAATAGCAAACATTGATGGAGTGCTGCTTGCTGGCCTGACAGCACGAAGAACTGAGTTATTGTCCTGGTTGTGCCAATAACTAGTTTTGCTATGTTATTATTATAAATGTTAAACTATAAACTGTAATCAAGTCTTTTTTTTCTGTCTTCCCAGCCTGTAACACAGGGCCTAGTTCGGAGTTAGCGCTCCGTTAACAGGAGGGAGTGACAGGAATTGAATTTAAGCAGCTGCAACAGCCCTGTCCAGGCCCCGTCGAAGTGACACATGATCACCATCTAGTGGTAAAAAGGATTCCTGCAAAATTTAGCTATGAAAGGAAAAAGAATTCTTTCTGTGATGTGTTCCAGGGACAGATGCCAGTCAGCAAAAAAAGCATTGACTATCTATGATCTTTCTTAGAGAGAGTTCCCAACCATCAAGGTTTATGTCTTGGAGTGTTGGTAAGATGACACCTAGGTACTCTTGTGTCTTAAGTCTGGTCCCTGCCCCATCATCACACGCCCCACATATCTCTTAAGTTGCACGGTGTCCACTCCTGCCACATCCCCTACAGGAATGAACCACATGTGATAATAGGCACACACACCCACGCCTTTCCAAAGTTGATGAAATACTAATAAACTTCCCTAAGCCAGTCTGTTTAAGATACAAAAAAAGACTGGGGAATAAAATACTCTATAATCTTTGCCCTCCAGGTCCACCATCTTTCTGTATCATCTACTAAAACTGTATAGTGAACCTTTAAAATGTCTGTCATTCCAAAGGACAACAAGGAAACCCATCTTGAGCCAACATTTCAAGCACTGCTGTGTGACAAAAGCCTCACCCGCTCATGCAGGTGATGGGAGCAGGTTTTCTTCTCTTGCCTCCTTTGAGTAGCTTCACAGTTAAGGAAGCAGCTGGATAATGCAGAGGCCAAGAGATATTGGACCCTGTGCTTATGGACTCCTGGACTCAAAAGCAAATGATGCAGGGACACACTGGCACTTAGAGAAATCTCAGTATTTATACACCCCTGATATTCACATGCTAAATAGAACAACCTTCCTCTAAAATTCTGTTCTGCAGAACAAACAACAAAAATCTTTTCAAAGACCCTTAAGAGAGAAACAAACACTGTCTAGCCTGGGGTGAATGGGGAAAGAAGGTTTGAGCAACTCTATGTTCAGGAAAATCTCCTGCCACATATTCTGGAAGTATTCATACATTATTAAAGTCGTTTTATAATCCCATCTCTTGAACTTCCACACAATATGTGCCTCATTTATGTGGGAACAAAAACAGTTGTGAAATTTGGCCAAAAGAGGACAGCAGTTTGAGGGCATTGTATAGACAAGAGCACAAGGCTGAACCACATTTGGGGTGGGCTGCTTTGGATGAGCGCAGACATGGGCGAGTTTGTTCCTACCACCGTGCAGTGAAGTTGCAGAGAAATTAGGAATTAAAACAAGATGATTCCATCCAGCTACTCCCAGCCTAAAAAAAGCAAGAAGGCCTAATATCTATTTATATGCAACTCCCTGGGGACTGAAGTGGTTCTTCCTAATGGCTGAAAAATACTGAGTAGCAATCAGGTCTTTAAGCAGAATGTTTTTAAAACCTTATCGTGAGGACGCTGATGGAGATAACGAACTTTTGAGGTGTCGATAGCACATTTTAAAACAGTAATGGAATATGTTGGAAGATATGCTCTTCCAAGTATTCCTAATTTCATACTAGTAAAGGTCAATTGTCCTGCTGGCACTATAAAAGCGCAGTGTCAGCATTAAGAAGAAGCTGAAACGGGTTACACGATGAGAAACGAGTTACACTGTGTAGGGTTCCAGACAGCAGTGTCCGATGACAGCTACAAGAGCAGCACTCCGCACTCCTTACGGTCCTGGGGGAATGCAGGCAACTCCCCTCCGGCTGTCAGTCTCCCTATGCCCTGCCGCGTCCCCCTCGCAGGGCAATGGGTGTCAGAGCCACCCCCCGCCAAAGAAAGGGGCACGCTTTCGAGATGTCACCCTGGCCGCTCCTGCACGGAGACTGGTGCCTGAGGTTTCAGCCCCAACCCGCCTCCCTCCGCTAGAGTCAGCGGCGGTCTGGAGTCCCTGAGACCCGCGGGCAGGCGCCACCTGGTCTCTGGCCCGCTGCCTAGCACAGCGGCGACGCTGGCTCGACGTGCGATTTCGCTTTCTGTCCATCGGCCTCGCCCGCAGTCCCGGCGCTGGGAGCGGCTGCGCCTGGCGCGCCCAGAGCCCCGCGGCTTCCCCGCTGCCGCCCCGCGGGCGGGTGCCACGGGAAGCGAAGGCCGGGCGGGTGGCGGCGCCCCTACTCACGTAGCGCTGTAGCTTCCTCTCGGGGGGCGACTTAACGAGCCAGCCGGTGCACACTGCGTCGCCCGCACTCATCGTGGCCGCCGCCGCCGCTTCCTCCAGCTGGGCCAGCCGCCCGCGGCAGAAGGAAGTCGAGCCAAGGATGCCGGCGGGGCGGGCCCAGCGCCCGCCCGCCCAGCGCCGCCCCGAGCGGCCGCTGCGACCCCCGCCTCCGGCCGCTGCGGCCCCCGGGGAGGGAACCGACGCCGCCCGCCACCCAAGACGGCGAGAAAAGCAGGCAGCGAAGCCTGGGAAGCCCCTTCGAGCAAGTGCAGCGCCGCCAGCGGCTGTGCCCAGGGGAGCCTATGCAGCAGGGCGCCTGCCACTCTCACCCAGGGTCACGAAAAAGCGCTCGGAAGGAGCCCTGCGACCTAATGGGAGCACAGCCTGGAACCTGTTGCCCTCAGGCCCCATCCCCAATCAGCCAAGCCAAACGGGATGGTCCCTGGGCCTCAGGGACCCTGGAGCCGAAACCGACGTACCACCCACAACTGCCATGTGCATAGTTCACGGAGAAACAAAAGCACGACTCCTCTTTGACTTCCCTATTCCACTTAATTGTTTGCAGAGTACTGTGTTTTCTATGTCCCTCCCCCAAACATCGTTGTATTGAGTGATAAGCTTTGCTGGCTAAATGGTCTAAATGTCTTAATGAACCCAAATGACCCAAACCGTGTTTGCAGTCTCTTTGACTCTAAGGTTTTAAAAGATGGATCTAAAGTTGATTGTGCCAACTAGTGTGCTGACCACGCTAAATAAAAATAACAATCATGAGCACCTAACACTTGTGACCTTCCTTACTGCCAAGCGAACACCATGCCAGCGATTGTGCTAAAGCACTTTACAGGCGTTATCTCATTGAATCCACACAAACACCCTGTCAAAGGGCTCTTATTATTATCTCAATTTTGCAGGTTACTAAAATGAAAAACAGGATGACAGTGTCACTTGTCAAGAGCTACACAACTAGAAAATCATCCATAGGAAGCCAGAGCTGTGCCAAGAGCCCATCCACTTAAGCACCACCCTCTGCTTTTTGTGGGCATCATCTGTGTGACGTTTGCTAGCATCTTCAACAAAACGACCATCCTACCATCCTATCAGGCCAGGTGCTTCAGGGTGATGAGCTAACATGGTAACACTAGTGGAGTCCATCAGCATGCGCACACTGGCTTATAATGATTTCCTTGTGTGAGATAATGTCTGTGAATAATGGGTTCAGTAAGTCAATGGGTGGGAGTGCCAGCAGAAATGTGAATTTTTAAAAAGCGAATCCATGTACAAAATTATACCTGTTCAAGTGAGAACAAATTGCTGCCCCTTCCAGATGGCAGTCCAGGTGGCTGGCTGGTCCCTCCAGGGAATGCTATGTTATTAGGGGCTCATTGTTTGTCTCTGCCTGTGGGCAGCTTGAGCACTTAGCAGTGGCTGTGGCCATATCAACTGTTGCCAGTCCCTGAGAGCCCCGCTATGCATTGCTAATTATCTAAGTCTTGCTCACACCTGTGTTAAAAAAAAAATCCCTTAATTATATTTTCCTCATTTCAACCCCTTGAGTCTACCATTTGCTTCCTTTTGAAACCTTGACCAATAGACCTGGTCATGAGGAACTCCCTATGACATTCTAGGTGTGAGTCCAGGGAATGGTGATCATGCAGCAGCAGGGGCCACAGAGATGTGAGCCACCTGCTCAAGCAACTTTCCTATACCTTCCAGACCTGCTTGAGTCTGGTCTCAAATATTCCACTTCCAATAGAAGACCAAGTAGCACCAAATGTATCAGGGGCAGCTGAAGTTACATGGTTCTTTGGTGCCCCACGGTCAAGCATTCAGACTTTGCCACAGCCCAGGAGCAAGCTGGAAGCTGTTGGTCGAAAGGAAAATACTTCTTTTGTGGTTGAGGGCATGGTTTACTTCAAAACTCTAGGGGTTTGCTGTATGTTTCTCTTATTGGGACTTGCCAGAGGCTTCATGTAGCCTCCCAATGTGTCAAAGGTTCTGTACCTGTCGAATCTACATAGTCATAAGGGTCAAGTGGCCTGGACCTGTCACAGAGCCTTTTTTTGCCGTGGATCTCTCCCTGAAAACATGCAACCCTACAGATTACTTGCTGAGTGCATTGGTGCGGCACAATTAAGTGTAGCATATGTTGCCTACAAAATTCAAACACCCACACCAAATGCTGTGCCTCTTTCTGAGTGGTAGGTGGTATGAGGTACAACAACATGTTGAATACCCAACATGGTCCAGACCATCTAAAAACTTTGCTGAGGTTCAGGCTCTTGAGTTTTCATGGGGCTTATCACCCGCCCTGTGGTGTACTTGTATCTTAATAAAGCATCTAGAGTATTCGCTACCTCTTGATCATCAGGTCCAGTACATATGTCATCAGTGTAATAAACCAGCACGACATTCACAACAATCAAATTCCATTCAACGTGGATTATGACAGTGAGCCAGAGAATAGATACAGCCCTAAAGTTGTACTTCTGTTCCTGCCAGATGAAAGTAAGCTGCTTCTAGTGTTCTCTGCTGAATGGGAAAAAATAACATTTGGCAGATGGATAGTTGTATCCCAGGTGCCAGGGGCCTGTGTTGATTTGCTGTAGGAAAACAGCATCATCTGGAATAGCAGCTTCAGTTCGAATCACAACCTGATTAATTCTACAATTACCCACTATTAATCTCCAAACTAGCCAGATGGGTTAAATAAAGATGTGATATGGCCGGGCGCGGTGGCTCAAGCCTGTAATCCCAGCACTTTGGGAGGCCGAGACGGGCGGATCACAAGGTCAGGAGATCGAGACCAGCCTGGCTAATACGGTGAAACCCCGTCTCTACTAAAAAAATACAAAAAACTAGCCGGGTGAGGTGGCGGGCGCCTGTAGTCCCAGCTACTCGGGAGGCTGAGGCAGGAGAATGGCGTAGACCCGGGAGGCGGAGCTTGCAGTGAGCTGAGATGCGGCCACTGCACTCCAGCCTGGGCGACAGAGCGAGACTCCGTCTCAAAAAAAAAAAAAAAAAAAAGATGTGATATGAGTAATTATTCCTGTATCTTTTAGGGTACACTGTTCTCCCTGCCAGAGAAATTGAAATTGTTCCTTCATGGAAACCCATCCCAGTTTCTCTGCACTCTAGCCTGGGAAGAGGAGAGAATTTGAATAGCAAGTAATTTTTGGCACCTGAATTCCCTTTGTGGCTTCCCCATTTATTTTTTATTTAAAATAGACTTTGTTTCACAGTTCATTAACTTCTGTAAATCTTATAACTACAAACTTGTGAAAATAAATGCCCACTATTACAGAAGAGTTTCTATCTCAATTACATCATGATGAGTCAAAGTGGCTATGCATCTAACTTATTCGCTATGAAAAGAAAATTTGAAAAGAAAATTCTGGATCACAGACAGGCATGGGAAACAGTTTCACATGTGTGTGAAAGCCAATAATGAGGGAAAGGACTGCACCTTCCTATATCTCCCACCTCCCACCCACCTCTTGATTTAATAAATCGAAGAAGTATGTGAATTAAAGGCCTGGAGTGCCATGGCACAAGTTCAGATAGGGGAACACTCTTTTGCCTAGATAGGCATCCATAAAGGACTTCTCTAAGAGTTAAAATCATCTAATTTTCATCTGGAATATGAAATTTGACTTTATCATTATCAATGATAGTCTTTCATCATATCCATTATTGTTGTATTTCAAATTGCCCAAAATTGGTCAGGTATGGTGATTCACACCTGTAATCCCAGCCCTGTGGGAGGATGAGGCAGGAGGATCCCTTGAGCTCAGGAGTTTGAGACCAGCCTGAGCAACATAGGAAGACTCCATCGCTAAACAAACAAACAAATAAATAAATAAAAGATTGCACAAAATTGTTGTCATAAGTCCAAATCAAACACTTCTCAATTGATTCCACAAAGCCAGTATTACTCTGATACTTCCAAAACCAGAAAAAGTTAAAGAAAGAAGGCTATATGCCAATATGCCTCATGAATATAGACACAAAAATCCTTAGAAAAATATTAGCAAATAGAATCCACAAATACATAAAAAGAATTATACACCATGCATCTCAAGATGCAAGGCTTGTTCAATATTTGAAAACCAATTAATGCAATACAGTACATTAACAGACAAAAGAAGAAAAATCACATGATTTATCAGTTGATGCAGAACAAGCATTTGACAGAATTCATGACAAAAACTCTCAGAAAACTCTCAGAAAATGGGGGAATTTCCTCAATTTATTAAAGAACATCTGCAGAAGACCTACAGGTAACATCATACTTACTGGTGAAAACCTGGACACTTTCCCCCTAAGACTGGGAACAAGGCAAGGATATCCACTCTCCCCACTTGTATTCAACATAGTACTAGAAGTCCTAGTTCAGTACAATAAGATAATAAAAAGAAACAAATTGCATAAAGATTGGGAAGAAAATGTCTCAATTTGCAGAACATAATTGTCTCCACAGAAAATCTCAAGGAATATGCAAAAACAACTCCCCAAACTAATAAGTGAGTTTTGCAAGGTTGCAGGATAGAAGGTCAACATATAAATCTCTTTATACAATTTCAAGGCTTATTATAAAGCTACAGTAATCAAAACTTTTTGTATTGGTGAAAGGATAGACATATAGATAAATGGTATGGAATAGAGAGCCTGGAGATAGGCTCACATAAATTCGTCCAACTGGTTTTTGACAAAGGTGCAAAAGCAATTCAATGGAGGAAGGATAGTCTTTTCGACAGACTGTAGCAACTGGACGTCCATAGGCCAAAACCAAACAAAATACCTCAACCCAATCCTCACACCTGATACAAAAATGAACTCAAAATGGATCCGAGATTTAAATATAAAATGTAAAACTACAAAACTTTTAGAAGATAAAATAGGAGAAAATCTTTGGGACCTACGACCTGGTGATGAGTTCTTAGACATTGCACCAAAAATACAATCCATAAAAGAAAAACCTGAGGCCAAGTGCACTGGCTTATGCCTGTAATCCCAGCACTTTGGGAGGCCAAAACAGGAAGATCACTTGAGCCCAACAGTCTGAGACCAGCCTGAGCAACAAAGATAGACAGCGTCTCTACACCAATTTTTTTTTTTTTTAATTAGCCAGGTGTGGTGGTGCACACCTGTAGTCCCTGCTACTCAGGAGATTGATGCGGGAAGATGGCTTCAGCCCAGGAGATTGAGGCAACAGTGAGTCACAGAGCGAGATCTTGCCCCCCCACCAAAAAAAAAGGAGAGAAAAAAGTGATAAATTCGACTGCATCAAAATTAAGACTTGTGCTCTACAAAATACCTTGTTAAGAAGTATAAAAAGACAGCCAGGCATGGTGGCTCACACCTGTAATCCCAGCACTTTGGGAGACCAAGGCTGGTGAATCACCTGAGGTCAGGAGTTCGAGACCAGCTTGGCCAACATGGTGAAACCTCGTCTCTACTAAAATTACAAAAATTAGTTGGGCGTGGTGGTGGGCCCTTGTAATCCCAGCTACTCGGGAGGCTGAGGCAAGAGAATTACTTGAACCTGGGAGACAGAGGTTGCAGTGAGCCCAGATCATGCCACTGCACTCAAGCCTGGGCAACAAAAGCGAAACTGTCTCAAAAAAAAAAAAAAAAAAAAAAGGTGTAAAAAGACAAGCTACAGACTGGGAGAAAATATTTACAAATCATGTATCTAACAAAGGATTCATATCAAGAATATATAAAGAATTCCCAAAAATAAACAGTAAAAAAAAATCCAATTATAAAATAAACAAAAGATATGAAGAGACATTTCACTGAAGAGGATATACAGGTAGCAAATAAGCCCATAGAAAGAGGTTCAGCATCATTAGCTATTAGAGAAGTGCATATTAAAACCACCATTACCTACTCATCTAAATGGAAAAAAATAAAAAAAAGTTAGCTGGCCAGGCGCGGTGGCTCATGCCTGTAATCCCAGCACTTTGGGAGGCTGAAGCAGGCAGATCACCTGAGGTCAGGAGTTTGAGACCAACCTGGCCAACATGGTGAAACCTCATCTCTGCTAAAAATACAAAAATTAGCCAGGCATGGTGGTGCATGCCTGTAATCCCAGCTACTACGGAGGATGAGGCAGGAGAATTGCTTGAACCTGGGAGGCGGAGGTTGCAGTGAGCCAAGATCGAGTCATTGCACTCCAGCCTGGGTGACAGAGCAAGACTCCGTCTCAAAAAAAAAAAAAAAAAAAAAAAAGGTCAGCAAAATCCCCACATTGGGCCAGGCGTAGTGGCTCATGTCTGTAATCCTAGCACTTTGGGAGGCCGGGGCAGAAGGACTGCTTGAACCTAGGAGCTCAAGATCAGCCTGGGCAACATAGTGAGACTGCGTGTCTACACAAAACACAAAAATTTGCTGGGCATGATGGTGCACGTCTGTAGTCTCAGCTACTTGGGAGGCTGACAAGGGAGGATGACTTGAGCCCAGGAGGTTGAGGCTGCAGTGAGATGTGATCACACCAATGCACTCCAGCCTGGGTGACAGAGTGTGAGACCCTGTCTCAAAAGAAAACAAAACAAAATTCCCACAATGATTTCCTGACCTACAGAATGAGGCCATCCTGGCAGAAAGGCCCAAGTGGAAACCCCTAGAGTTTCCCCTTCTCACAAAGTGTAAATCAAAACAAATAATACCACATACTTAGGAGCAATTTCAGAAATTAGTTCCCTCACCAAAGACTTGAAAAATGCAGAGAAGAAAATTCCTATCACACCCTCATTTAATTCATCTGTTTGGCCTGCACAGCAGTTGGTTAGGTCTTGGTGAACGTGGCAGTTCTAAACCAGGACTCCCAAATTCTTGACACTCCTCCCATTGAGAAGTGGGGTTAATGTTCCCTCCCCTTGAACCTGAGCAGGCTTGTAGCTGCTTCAACCATAGACTGCAACAAAAATGGCATGATGAGACTTCCAAGGCTAAGTCATAAAAGGTGATGCAGCTTTTTGCCTTTTTCACTCTAATCCTTGCTTTGGAGGTCCTGAGCCACCAAGTACAGACTCCAGCTAGTCTAAGGCTGCCATAAAGAGAGGCTGTGTGTAGTAGGTGCTCCAGTTCCAGAGGAACCCAGCCTTCCAGCCATCCTAGTATAGGCAACAGGCTGAAGAAGCTTCCAGAAGATTATAGCCTCCAGCCATCCTGTCACCCCTATCCATCAAGTCATCTCAGCCAAGACCTCAGACATTACAGAACAAAGAGAAACTATTCTCACTGTGTCCTGTCTTAATTTCTAACCTGAAGAACCTGTCAGCACAATGAAATGGCTGTTTAATGGCACTAAGTTTGGGGATGGTTTGTTATGCAGCAGTAGAAACCTAAACTGTGGACATTAAACGGCTGTGGATTACTGAAAGCATAATCAGATGGTTATTTCAATTGCTGCTACGGTTCCAGATGTGATCTATTTGCTAAAACAATTCCATACCTCTTCCAACATTCTGTATGCAGCTGTTGATCTGGGCAATGATAAAGTGGCCTGTTGAAGATTCTGCTGTGTTGCTAGCTGGGACACAACACTCTTGCGAGGATCTGGACCATACGCTGAACTAGAAACCATTAAATGGTGCAGTTTTTCTCATGGTCAGAATATAAGAGGTCTGGAAAACAGAGTTGAGGTGGGGAATGGCATATCTCACAGATATGCTGAATAATCTGCCTTCAGAATTTTTGCTTCTCAACCTAATGACTTTGTACCTGGCTGGTTTAGATTCTAGTACCCAAGAAAAACATGCTTCCACTTATGAGAATCACGCCACTAACCTGGAAACAGAGCCACTTGGCCACTTCTGGCTCCTCGTGCCATTACCCAATCCTCCCCTCTCCAGCTGACTTCCAGTTACAACTCGTTGGCCAGCACTGTGCCACATGGCCACCCGAACTGCAAGAGAGGCCAGTAAATGATGTGATAAAGGATCTGATTGGCTTAGAGCGACTGTGATACATCCCCCGCTGCTGGGCACAGTGCTGTCCTGGCCAAAACTGGGGCTCTTTTATGGAGAAAGAAGGGGAAAGGGATAGCTGTTAGGCAGCCAACTAACAGTGCTTACCACACATGACCTAGTGAAACATTGTAGAAGCAATATAACCCTACAGGACCTGAGGGCAAGAGAGCAGGCTGGGAACTAAAGAGCATCCATGCTGGGCATTGTTAGGGGCTTTTCTCTTAGAGTACAAAAAGATATTTAGAGCTATTGTTTTACATTCCCTTCTTTACATTTGATTTTCTGTTTTTACTTCTGCAAACATCCACTAAAGTCTTATTTAATCGTATAACTTGGTGTGGTGTGGTGCTGTGAAGGTGAGAGATGAGACATAAACAATTTTGAGGCCTACCCTAAATGTTCACTCACCCCACTCTTTAAACCTGTTCTTTATTGAGTCCCACAGTCTATAATACCCTTCCAATAATAACAGTCTGTTTCTTTTACTTCCAAACAAAACATTTCTGGCACAAGATTTGGTACTAGAAGCAAAGTCTTCCATGAATCTTGCATTCAGACAAATGCAAGAATTTTGTTTTGGTTATCTGGCTAGATGTAGTGAAAACAATGTGGTGAAAAATAATCTGGTATGGGAATCTAGTAGCTTACAGCATTTATTAGCAAAACACCTCCTTCAATCCTTGTACGTTCTCACCTGAACTCCATCGTCCATTGCAGTTAAAGTTCTGGGATAGGCTTCTTGGTCCAGGCATCACCTCCACATGAACCTCTATTCCAGCATCTATACCAAGAATTCAGCCCGATTTAAAATGATCTCCCTTTTTGAGTCAAGAACCTTCACATATTATTTACATAAATATTACCTATTTCCTGGTACATGTTTGCAAACTTCTACTACTGTTTTCATATGCAAGCTTTGTCCTGCTGCATGACTTAAATTGTTCAGTTGAGGCAATGTAGAGGTTAACTCTAGTCACAGGCCTGGAGACGTTGGGGTGGGAGAGTAGGAGGGAAGTGCTTTTGCTTCCCTGCTAATTCCCTCAGGAGAGAGTAAGGGAACCTGCAATCAGATAAACGTGGGGGTTGTTTAACAATGGAGGCTCAGTAAGAGTTGGGGATTCTGGGGACTCCCAATTCTCCAATTTACTCCCATTTCCAATCCCAGTGTTCTATGCTTTTCTGATCATGGCCCCAACCTTTACTAAGGGAACTGAGAAGGCTGTGAATTCACTGAGTTTTGTAATTTGGAAAGGTGATGGGTCAAAATTTTAAAGTTTGGTTTTTAGTTGTTTTATTCTTGTGCCTGTAAAAGATAAGTACTTCCTTAAGCATTGTTACAGAAATTCCCTGGATTTCTGTCTGTGACCCAAACCAAAAATTCGAGGAATTTGGCTGTCATTTAAATGATCCCAAACAGTCATGAGTGGCCATCCTATCCCACAATTCTTGAAATCTTGTGCAATCATCACCAAAATGTAATTTTAGAACCTTTTTTATCACCTCAAAAAGAAACTCTGTGCCCATTAGCAGTCATTCCCCATGTTCCCCTAAATTCCTAGGCCAAGGCTACCACTAATCTGCTTTTTGTCTCTAGATTTGCCTAGTCTGGATATTTCCTATAAATGGAATCATACAAAATGTGGCCTTTGGTGTATGGCTTCTTTCACTAAGCAGAATGTTTTCAATGTTGTATCCATGTTGTAGCATGGATCAGTACTACATCCCTTTTTATGGCTAATAATATTCCATTGTATGAATAGACCACATTTTGTTCATCTGTTCATTTTGGTTGTTTCTACCTTTTGGCTATTGTGAATAGTTCTGCTATGAACATATGTGTAGAACCATCTGTCTAAAAATCCATTTTCAATTCTCTTGGATCTATACCTAGGAGTAGAATTGGTGAGTCATATGGTAACTCTATGTTTAACCTTTCAAGGAATTACCAGACCATTTTCTAAAGTGGCTGCATCATTGTATTTGAGGATGGAGTGCTGCTTCACATGCCCAACTTTATGGTTTGGTCAGACAACACCCAGTTTATCATGGGCAGCTCAGGTCTTAAGACCACGTGTATCACAGTCATTCCGTTTCAGTAAATAATTACAGTAAGCCAGGAGCTTTTCCTCCTGGCAAATTATTATTTTTTGTGTGTGGAGGTTTTAGCTTTAAGTTTATTTCAAATTCCAGAGGGCTGAACTGTGAGTCTCTTACTAAAGCTTGGAAAAGGCTCTGTGTAGCATCCTAATGGGATATGCCATCTCCAGAAAATGGCCCACTGAGGGTCATGCTTCTTGTTTAGTAAGCAGAGGGTTCCAAGTAAGGCAACTTGTCTTTCTCTTTGGAGGGACTGTCTCAACATGCCTCAGCCCACTGGATGCCCAGGAAGCTCACTGAGGTGTCACCTCCCTGAATTTTCAAGGGGCTTATCTCTCACCCTGTGGTGAAATATTTGCTACTTCCTAAGCATCAGGTCCGCTCTGCATGATGTCTTGGGGTACAGTGAGATTATCAAATCAGTTTCCAGGGAATCAATTATGATAATGTGCCAGAGGCTTCCTTTGATCTTTCCTTCCATTATCACCCTCAGTCCTTGAGTCAGGAAGCCCCTGTGGGAATTTTTCCAGCTACCAATTTACTGTTTATTACAAGTACGGATTCAAGAACTGGGGAGAGAGCCACAGGGTGGCTGATAGTGAAAGGGACGTGGGCTGACTCCACTTCTGACCATTGGACCACAGTGGCATTCTACTTCCCCAGCGATTAACACAGGCTAGTGCAAGCCCCTAGGAAATGGCCATGGGTCCCAGGAGAAGGCAGGAGGCAGGCTTAAAGTACACACTTGTAGCGTTACATATGCCTGGCCTCACCTTTACAGGTTCACCTCACAGGCTCTGGCCTGTGGACTGACTAGATCTGGGAATTAGATGAGGCGCTATGATTTTCCATTGTGGTGATTCAAGGCAGGATGCCTTTAGCCAGACCTAGAGTTACCGGGGTTATACAGATCATGATGGCTTACTACAGGACACTGTGATCAATTAGACACCATCAAAGATCCCTGGGGAGAAATCAGTTTGGTTCCAGCTTCCAGCCCTGCTGCCTATCATGATACCCAGGCTCATCCTGTTTCTATGAGATTTAGTGCCAGTGCTTTGTCTCTGCTGTTTGGCGTGAAGCCCGGTCGTGGAGTTCGAATTGAAGTGTGCCGTGAGCATAAACGCACACTCCGGAAAGTCTTCGTGAGGGGACAAAAAAAAAATGTAAAATATCCTATTCATACTGTTGTGTTTTGCCTATATGTGGAAATGATAATATTTCGGATACGCTGGGTTAAAAAAATTCATTATAAAAATCATTTTCACCTTTTTCTTTTTACTCTTCTTTCATGTTGCTGCTGGAAAATTTAAAAGTCAACATGCAGCACGCACTCTACTCCTATTGGCCATCTGCTCTAGCTGGATGGGAACTGCAAGCAGCAAAGGGCTTTCAACCTCTCCGAGCTTTAACATGTTCACTTATTAATCAGGACTGATCCAACACCAACCTGAAAGGGTCGGTGTGAGAAAGCAAAGAAAGAAGTACTGTTTACGGAGCGTTCAGCCGTGAGCCCAGGCGCAGGCGCGGAGCTAAAACCGGAGGTGAACCAGTTACAGCTGAGGCCACGCCCACCGACTCCAGGCTGCCGGGGCGGGCGGCAGTCGCGCTTCCAGCCTGGGCCAACCGGGCTGGTTGAGGCTCGATGCGCACGCGCGGTCGCGCCCTCCGTACTGGCCAAGCCAACAAATCGCATTGCGCGGACTACCAGCGCGCGCCTCGGATTCCGCCCCCGGGATGGCCCCGCCCCCTCCCGCCCCGCGGCAAGGCACGCACAGGGCGGTGCGCGGGTGGGTGGGTCCTAGCAGCGCGGCCTGACGGGACCGAGGCGGCGGGAGTCTGCGGTCGGTCTCTCAGCTGTGGTCCGGGCTGCACGCACGCGGTGCAGGATAACATGGCGGATGCGGAAGGTAAGGGCTGCAGGCGTCCGGGCCGTGCTAACTCCGGGCGACTCGGGGAGCTGGGGGTGGGGGGATGGTATCGGGGCCCGCGCACGCCTCCTTCTGGTTCCCGCCGGCGTGTCGGCCTCTTCTTCGCCAGGCTTTAAGCCGGCCTTGTCGCTCGGTACTGGCTCCATGGCAAGGGCGCGAGAGTGGAAGCCCCTCGTGGTGACTTAGTATGATGGGGCTCGGCTCTCTCACCTCTCTGGGGTCCGGGTCGCCGTCGAAGGACCTCTGCCGTGCTGCCCACCCTGTGGTGGTGGGGGACGTGGCAGTGTCTGTGCTGCTGCCAGCCCGGACAGCGCCGTTACAGCTCCATGCGACTAGGGGGGCAAGGGTAGTGGAAAGGGGCCGAGAAGAAAAGGAGCCGAGGGACCTCGGAGCAGGGATAGAGCTCCAAGTTGCAAGAAAGTTCTAGAGGCCACAAGCCCGTGGGGACAGTCGAGTGGTCGCTTGTGGAACTTTCCGGCCCGCTGCCTGAGTGCTTCTGTTGGGTATTTAAGCCCTGCCATAGCCACGTGGTGAACCGGAAGGGAAGCAGACACGTGCAGTAGCCTGCAGTCAGTTACCCAGCCGTGCGACCCATTTATTTGGCCTTACACACTTTGTTTTCTCGCTTACCTACGGATATACGTTCTGAGAAATGGGTCGTTAGGCGATTTCATCATTGTATGAACATCAGAGGACTCTTACACAAACCTTGATGGCACAGGCTACTACACACCTGGGCTGTATATGGTGTAGCGTATGGCTCCTAGGCTACAAACCTGGACAGCATTGTACTGTGCGGAATGCTGTAGGCAGTTGGAACACAGCATCGAGAGTTTGTGTATTTAAACATGTCTAAGCAGAAAAAGGACAGTGAAAATATAGCACAGGGCTGGGCGCGGTGGCTCAGGCCTGTAATCCCAGCACTTTGGCAAGCCCAGGCGGGCGGATCACCTGAGGTCAGGAGTTCAAGACCAGCCTGGCTAACATGGTGAAACCCCGTCTCTACTAAAATTACAAAAAAATTAGGTGGGCGTGGTGGTACACGCCTGTAATCCCAGCTACTTGGGAGGCTGAGGCAGGAGAATTGCTTAAGAACCGGGAGACCGAGCCTGGGGAAAGAGGGTCCCCCCACTCAAAAAAAAAAAAAAAAAAATATATATATATATATATACACACACATATATATAGTACACAAGGTTATAAGTGGTGCACCGGAGGGCACTTACCATGAATAGAGCTTGCTGGGCTGGAAGTTGCCCTGGCTGAGTCGGTGACTGAATGTGAAGGCCTCAGACTGAAGACTACTGAAGACTTTGTAATCTGTATACCTAGGCTACACCAAATTTATAAAAATATATTTTTCTTCAGAATAAATCAACCTTAGCTTACTGTAACTTCATAAACTTTTTACTTCGACTATTGTAATAGTACTTAGCTTAAAACAAACACATTATTCAGCTGTACATAAATATTTTCTGTTTATATCCTTATAAGTTTTCTATTTAAATATTTTTTAATTTTTTTCTTAAAAAAAAATTTTTTTTGTTGTTAACTAAGGCACAAACACACACAACACACACAGTAGCCTTGACCTACACAGGGTCAGGATCATCAAGACATCACTAGGAGATAGGAATTTTTCAGCTCTGTTATAATCTTATAGAGGCCACTGTCACATACGCAGTCTGTCCTTGCAAAACATTATGTGACATGTAACTGTAATCGTAGACCTAAAATACATTTCCTGCCTGACCTAATTTCGGTCTTTATTTTAAACTCTTGTTTCATTTATTCTTGGGGAAAATTCCCGAATCCTGTGTTTGTTTTTTTAGTAATTATTTTGCCAAAGAAACATAAGAAGAAAAAGGAGCGGAAGTCATTGCCAGAAGAAGATGTAGCTGTGAGTAGTAATGTGTTTGACTTCACTTTGACTAAAAAGGTTTACTTAAATAACAAACTAAAAGAAAGAGGTGTTTTTAAAGGTTTCCAAGGAATGGGCCAGCATTGGTGGTCATTGTGTAGATTTGAAAAAGCATTGAAATGAGAGCCCCAGACAGTCCAAGTGTCCTTCAGGCATAGCTTACTAAGTGATGCCGGCCTTAACCAACTGCTCTCTCTGAATTTCTCTTCTTTATGCCACCCACAGACCCACCATCCCCCTTTCTCTTTAAATGTTTGGACCTATCTTAGTGGCATTTCACTTCCCCTCTGTACTCCTGGTTCATTTCTTCTCTCTCTTTCCCTTGGAGGTCCCAGTGAAAATACATAGGAAGCCTTATTTTCTATTTAAAAGGCATACATTTCCATGGCAGTAATGGAATTGTTCAAAATCGGGTGGGAAGTTTAATAGGTTATGTTTCTGTCCTGTCGAAGGAAATACAACACGCTGAAGAATTTCTTATCAAACCCGAATCCAAAGTTGCTAAGTTGGACACGTCTCAGTGGCCCCTTCTGCTAAAGGTATGTGGTTAAAATCGTGCATCAGGTGAATGCCTGCTTTTATGTTATTTCCAAGTGTTAAGCAATTGATTGAGAATGCTTACTGCTGGCATCCTTGACTTTAGGAAATGCCCACTGATACAGTTTAAAGCAGGATTCCTTAAGGTATCTGAAATGAAGAACCAAGTTTTTTAAAAAATTTGCAGTGCACTTGACACTGTTGTAGAATAAATATCCCCACAATGTTAAATTGCTAAGTTTGTA
The DNA here is from genome assembly GCF_024542745.1 of Macaca thibetana thibetana. Lineage (NCBI taxonomy): Eukaryota > Metazoa > Chordata > Mammalia > Primates > Cercopithecidae > Macaca > Macaca thibetana. The sequence continues at coordinate 149,439,524 of NC_065598.1, forward strand.
AACAGTTCTCAGTTTTTGTACTTAGTCCATCCTGCAGACCTATGCCAGTTTGTGGGCCACATAGTGGTACTGACTCTTTTTTTACATGTGCTCACGACATGGTATTTTGTTTTGTTTGTGTCGTTGCTTTGTAGAATTTTGATAAGCTGAATGTAAGGACAACACACTATACACCTCTTGCATGTGGTTCAAATCCTCTGAAGAGAGAGATTGGGGACTATATCAGGTAAGTGTTGGGAGGAGGCACTGTGCAAACTTACTTTCTTTTGAAAATGCTTTCACACTAGCTATTCAAGAAGGCAGTGACATGCCAGAATAGCTTTGTCTTGAATATATAACCTGTACCCACAGTGAATTCTTTTTCTTTTAACTCTAGATGTGTTGTTTCATTGGCGCACAGGAGTGGGTTATACATTAATTTTTTTTTTTCATTCTAGGACAGGTTTCATTAATCTTGACAAGCCCTCTAACCCCTCTTCCCATGAGGTGGTAGCCTGGATTCGACGGATACTTAGGGTGGAGAAGACAGGGCACAGTGGTACTCTGGATCCCAAGGTGACTGGTTGTTTAATCGTGTGCATAGAACGAGCCACTCGCTTGGTGAAGTCACAACAGAGTGCAGGTATTTGGGAGAGGGAGGGAAGGACTGGCTAGAGTGGAAAGCTTTCTGTATTTCCCTTCTATGTTTTGTCTGCTGGAAACTATTTCTTCGTTAGGGAAAAAAAAAATCCTAAAGCAGAGATACTGTTGGTTTCTGTGTACCTTCTGTCCCCTGCCAGATCTTGGTGGTCCACCCTTTTTGGAATTCCACATACTAAGCATGTATTCATCAAGCTGATGGGATCCATTTGTAGCCTGGAGGCAGAACTCTGTCCAGGTTCAGCTCTCAGCTTGTCACTCTAGGCTTCTCACTCTGTGCCACTGCTTCTGCCTAAAGTATCCTTCCTTCATTTTTATCTGAGAAAAGCCTGCTGATCTTGCAAGGCTTTTTCCAGGCAGGTTCTACACTGGGTACTCCCAACTGTCCCTGTCAGTACATTGAATTCCCAGTGAGAGAGTATCTTCATTCTTTCCTACATCATCACCATGAAATCTGTCTTCATGCAGATTTTATAGAAACACAAGGTCAAGCTGCCTGCTTTTCCTGTTGTGCAAAATGGGAGTGACTGAGCATATAAGAAATATGAAAAACAGAAAACTCAGTGGCCAAACCTGACTACTCTTGTCATTTTTCAGGCAAAGAGTATGTGGGGATTGTCCGGCTGCACAATGCTATTGAAGGGGGGACCCAGCTTTCTAGGGTAAGTCTGCAATTGTAGGGAGGACACCCTTTGTTGATTTGGATCTCTGAGCCCCTAAACATCTGGAGATGGGTTAGCTGTCCTGGCTGACTCCTTTTGTGCCCTTTTCAGTCAGCTGCCACAGCCAGCCTGGACCAGTGACTGCACATTTACATTCTGATGAGGGTGTTTGTTTTGCTTTGTGTTTGTTCTTAGGCCCTAGAAACTCTGACAGGTGCCCTATTCCAGCGACCCCCACTTATTGCTGCAGTAAAGAGGCAGCTCCGAGTGAGGACCATCTACGAGAGCAAAATGATTGAATACGATCCTGAAAGAAGATTAGGTGGGTCATTAGGTCTGTGAGTGGGTATGAACACATTCTTCAGGATTCTGTTCTCTTGTTAAAAGTAGATGCCCTCGAAGTTGAAGACTTTCTGAAACCTGCGCTACAGCTGGGATATTGTCTGTGGGCAATAGTTTTTATTATCTTTTGTTAAACAGTGAACAGTGCCTAGTAAAGTGAGATGGCTTTTGTACTTTTTATGATGACTGCTTCTGCTGGAATTGAAATATTTTCATTCTGCATTTGTGTAGTTCGGTGCTTTGTTCAAAGGTGTTTTCAGCAAAGTATGTTTTGCATGTGTTTTTTACTTGTTGCAATTTTGACTGCTTAGAAGTTTCTGTTGTACAAAACATCATTTAAAAGGTTTTTCTGTTGAATCCAGAGTATTCTCCAGATTGAAGCCTACGTGTAAAATGCTACCAAATGGCAAAAAGCAACAATAAACAGTTGTATTGTACTTTTCTTTTAAACATAGCAATACTTAGCAGGGCTGGTCAGATTAAGTTGTCAGAAGTAAATTTAAGACAATGCCTATTTTCCGCCCATCCATGAAACATACCATGCTGAATATACCTGCAACTAAGTGTTAAAAATTCTGTTAATATCAGAATTACAGATCTTTAAATACAACAAATGCTTATATTTTAAGAAGTGGTTGCCCTTGGCATATTGTGTTAGTCATGCCCTCTGTCTGTCACCTCTAGTCTTGATGGCTCAGATGAAGGATAACCATTTCTCAACCAGTGATGTATTTATAGTAGGTGCTGCTTTTCTTTTGTGTGTATATCTTAGGAATCTTTTGGGTGAGTTGTGAGGCCGGCACCTACATTCGGACATTATGTGTGCACCTTGGTTTGTTATTGGGAGTTGGTGGTCAGATGCAGGAGCTTCGGAGGGTTCGTTCTGGAGTCATGAGTGAAAAGGTATGTGTTACGGGGCTAGAAGTTTTAGAGCTTGTTCTTAACATCTGCCAGCCTTTGGTGGCACTCCACTTGCTTCATGTTGTGGGAAAGGCGCTTTCCAAAGTGTTGAGTTCAGTCCAGGGCAGCTTCCCTGTTCTGTTAATTAAACTTTGGGACATTAAAATGGACTAAGGGAGATGATTGGGTAGGAAGTATTATTCTATTCATTTGCCTCCCAGCCTACAAAAATGCCTGCTTGGGATCTAATACGTCAGTGGTTAAAGATGCCTGGAAGAGCCAGGACTGAAGAGGCTGAAGACATAATGAGCTTGGACTAGTAGACAAGTTACATTCAGTTTTAGGAAGTTTGGGATCTGATGGGCCGAGATGCAAAAAAACTGAATTATTTTCATACATGGCTGCTTTTCAGGACCACATGGTGACAATGCACGATGTGCTTGATGCTCAGTGGCTATATGATAACCACAAGGATGAGAGTTACCTGCGGCGAGTTGTTTACCCTTTGGAAAAGTTGTTGACATCTCATAAACGGCTGGTTATGAAAGACAGTGCAGTAAGTTCCGGGTTAGGAGTTTATATTTGGACAGAACATACTCCAAAGATGAGGCTTGCTCTTTTTATTGTTTTCCTTGGGTTTTATTTATTTATTTTTTCAAGTCCAAACCAAGTATACTAATTTAAAGTAAAAGTTTAATGGTAGGAATACTTAAAAATAAGGCACATTAGGCTGGGCACAGTGGCTGATGCCTGTAATCCCAGCACTTTGGCAGGCTAAGACAAGAGGATCACTTGAGCCCAGGAAGGAGTTTGAGACCAGCCTGAGCAACATAGTAAGACCCTGTCGTCACAAAAATAAAAAATAGCCAGGTGTAGTGGCACATGTCTATATTCCCATCTACTTGGGAGGCTGAAGTGGGAGAATCGCTTGAGCCCAGGAGATCAAGGCTGTGAGCTGTGTTTTTATGATGATCAGAGAGTTGGCCTTTTATAAATTAAAGCATACTCTCTTTTCTCTAACTTGAGGGATAAAAATTTCTGGATATTTAAAATGTTTGTAGTTGGTAATTATTTATATTCAAATCTTGTACAGATGTTTGCATATTTTGTATGTGTATACGCTGTAATAAATACTGAAAGATGGCACCATAATAGTTGAAAAAACTCAGTCACAAAACAGTGGACAACATAAATGTGATAACCTCTCCTTATCAAACCATTGGCTTCTGGGTGAATGTAAAGGGAGGGTCAAATGTGATCAGCAAAAGAGATCTAGGTGAGTGGAGATGGCATGAGGCAGATGGGTGCCTTGGGCACCATTGAACTTCTGGAGAGGAAGCCTTAAGTTGTACCTACTGATCTATAAATTCTGCACCAAGACTTTTGTGTGATTGGTTCAACAGGCCTCAGTAATCTTGTTTTCAAGTTCTTTAGGAGCCTGTTATTGCCTGGATCTCTAGTAAATCTATTCTTTCTCCTGATAAGGAGGAGAGAGGAGCAGTTAAGGAATGCCAAGGCTATTTTTATGTTTAAAATGAAAATACCGACCAGGTGCAGTGACTCACACTTGTAATCCCAGCACTTTGGGAGGCCAGGCCAGGCAAATTGCTTGAGCTCAGGAGTTTGAGACCAGCCTGGGCAATATGGTGAAACCCCGTCTCTATTAAAAATACAAAAATTAGCTGGGCGTGGTGGCGCATGCCTGTAATCCCAGCTACTTGGGAGGCTGAGGCACGAGAATCACTTGAACTCTGTAGGTGGAGGTTGCAGTGAGCTGAGAACGTGCCACTCCACTCCACCCTGGACGACAGAGGGAGGTTCTGCCAGAAAACAAAAAATAAAAAAATAAAATGAAAATACCTGTGAGTCTCTAGAACCTGAAAACCTGAAAGTCTTCTTTACGACTTTTAAGTCGTGTGTGTAAAGTGCAGAGAGTGGTGCCTAGCACAGTGAGGTGGCTGTTGCTCTTCTGAGTCCCTTCATGCCCCTTGCAGCTAGTGGGCTATCAGTCAGTGCCATCCCTGTTTCATGGAGTCAGACCCCACCCCCTTGTTGTCTTCCTTTACTGTGGTGTGGGAGTGGGGTGGAAGGCAGCAGCTGGGCCCCTCACACATGGTGCCATCTCTGCAGGTAAATGCTATCTGCTATGGGGCCAAGATCATGCTTCCAGGTGTTCTTCGATATGAGGATGGCATTGAGGTCAATCAGGAGATTGTGGTTATCACCACCAAAGGAGAAGCAATCTGCATGGGTAAGAGGGGATGTTTATTTTTTAAATTGTAAATGTTTGTGGTTACATAGTAGGTGTATATATTTATGGGGTTCATGAGATGTTTTGACACAGGCATGCAATACATAATAATCACATCGTGGAGAATGGGGCGTCCATCTTAAGCATTTCTCCTTTGTGTTACTAACAATCCTATTTTACTGTTAGTTATTTATCTATCACCTTAGTTATTTTAAAATATACACTTAAGCTATTGATTATAGTCACCCTGTGACTATAATCTATCAAATAGTAGGCTATCAAATAGTAGGTCTTACTCGTCTTGTTCATTCATTTGATTTTTTTGTTTTTGTTGTTGGTGTTTTGTTTTTGTTTTTGCTTTTTAAGAAGACAAGAGTCTTGCTCTTTCACCCAGACTGGAGTGCAGTGACGTGACTTTGGCTCGCTGCAACCTCTGCTTCCCAGGTTCAAGCAATTCTCGTGACTCAGCCTTCCGAGTAGCTAGGATTACAGGTGCACACCATGACACTTGGCTAATTTTTTGTATTTTTAGTAGAAATGGGGTTTTGCCATGTTGGTCAGGCTGGTCTTGAACTCCTGACCTCAGGTGATCTGCCTTTATTTTTTTTTTTGTACCCATTAACCATCCCTACCTCCCTGCCAGCCTCCAACTACCCTCCCAGTCTCTGGTAACCATTCTTTTACTCTTCTCTGTCCATGAGTTCAATTGTTTCGATTCTTAGCTCCCACAAATAAGTGAGAACATGCAATGTTTGTCTTTCTATGCCTGACTGATTACACTTAACATGATCTTCAGTTCCATCCATGTTATTGGAAATGACAGGATCTCATTTTTTTTTTAAGGCTGAATAGTATTCCATCGTGTATATGTACCACATTTTCTTTATCCATTTATCTGTTGATGGGCACCTCGGTTGCTTCCAAATCTTGGCTATTGTGATCTCTTTGATAACACTAATTTCCTTTATTTGGGGTATATACCCAGCAGTGGGATTGCTGGATCCTATGGTAGCTCAGTTTAGTTTTTCGAGGAACCTCCTAACTGTTCTCCATAGTGGTTGTATCAATTTACCTTCCCACCAACAATGTACAAAGGTTCCCTTTTCTCCACATCCTTTCCAGCATTTGTCATTGTCTGTCTTTTGGATATAAACCATTTTAACTGGAGTGAAATGATATTTCATTGTAGTTTTGATTTGCATTTCTCTGGTGATCAGCGTTGAGCACCTTTTCATATGCCTGTTTGCCATTTATTTATCTTCTTTTGAGAAGTGTCTATTCAAATATTTTGCCTGTTTTTTGATTGGATTATTAGATTTTTTTCCTATAGCGCCGAGTTCGTTATATATTCTGGTTATAAATCCTTTGTCAGATGGGTAGTTTGCGGATATTTTGTCCCGTTCTTATGCATATGGATATCTAGTTTTCCCAGCACCATTTATTGAAGAGACTGGTTTTTACCCAGTGTATGTTGTTGGTACCTTTGTCAAAAATGAGTTCAATGTGGCTGTGTGGATTTGTTTCTGGGTTCCCTATTCTGTTCCATTGGTTTATGTGCCTGTTTTTATGCCAGTACCATACTATTGTGGTTACTGTAGCTCTATAGTATAATGTGAAGTGAGGTAATGTGATTCCTCTAGGTTTGTTCTTTTTGCTTAGGATCACTTTGGCTAGTTTGAGTCTTTTGTGGTTCCATGTAAAGTACCAGTGTTTTTTAACTCGTGAAAGCTTAGCTACTGTTGGATTGTCTCTTAAGACTTTAAATGCTCTGCACCCTCTTAGCGAATGAACCTTAGAGCTATTCATTTAATGGGTCCAATATGTACCAGAAGTAAGCATGTCATCAGGATTCCTTAGCTCTGTGAGCAGGCAGGCCAGCCATGGCCTATGGACAGCAGCAGAAAAGGAATCCTTAAAACTTCAAAGGTTCTGTGGCCGCAAAGGGAGTGTGCATGCCATTCCTATAGATGTCTTGAGCTGCAAGCCTGTTATGTGTATCGTTAGGTGCTTTGGTTAGGTGTTTTTTAACTTGAGAAGTTTAACATCATTTCAGAAGCCTCCTTCTCATAATGGGGGATTTCTTCCATATGCATATCCTGAGCAAAGGAAACCCCAATTAAAGTAGTAGAGCTCAGAGTTTTAAAAGTGGCATACAACAGTAGAGTTGGGGCTCATCAATTATCAATTCTTTCCCCCTTCAAATAATTCTTTTCTTTATTCAATGCCTGTAGCTATTGCGTTAATGACCACAGCGGTCATCTCTACCTGCGATCATGGTATAGTAGCAAAGATCAAGAGAGTGATCATGGAGAGAGACACTTACCCTCGGAAGTGGGGTTTAGGTCCAAAGGTAAGTGGTACTGGGTTGCGTGCTCTGCCAGGTTCTTTTGTTTGGCATTGTTGAATACTTGGGCAGCTATTGGTGTATTTCACCACCACAGCCTTGTATTGTGCTGGGCTCTGGATTGTTGATGAGTGGAAACAGGCCCTGTCTTGGGCCTTAGAGATTTCAGTCTGAGGGGAAACAGTTGGGCATTACTTACGTAATCACACAGTGGAATGGCAAATTTCATTCATGTTAGTGGCTACCAAGAAGTGCAGAGAGGTGGCTGTCACCTGGAGTGTCCACAGTGCTCAAGGAGTCTGGGCAAGAGATCATCTGTTAAGCCACACCAGTGTGAAGAGTGGATTAGGTGTTGATGAAGTGAAGAGGGGAGGGGAGAGTTCAGGGCAGTGGGAGGCAGCAAGCAGCATGTGCAAAAGCAAAAGAGTAGAGTGGCTGTGGTGGGGACATATGTCTGCAGAGGCTCTCACTAATAAGCTTTGTGACCTTCAACAAGTCCTGTGTGTGTTGGAGTTAGTGGGCGAATTCTGAATGCTCTGGAGAGGAGTTTGAGGCCCTGCTGAGAATACACCAGGGAGGAACCTTGTTCTATTCTTTGCAGTCACCATGCCCGCTTCCGCATTGACACCATTCTAATGTTGACACCTTGATGTTCCACCAGGCAAGTCAGAAGAAGCTGATGATCAAGCAGGGCCTTCTGGACAAGTACGGGAAGCCCACAGAGAGTACGCCTGCCACCTGGAAGCAGGAGTATGTTGACTACAGGTGAGGGCAGGATGTTTCAGAGCCAGGGGTGGGTAGAGACAGCACACATGCTGCCTTGATGCAGGAGTACGTCAACAACAGGTGAGGATGGGAGGGTAGAGAGTGCCCACTTGCCATTTGGATGCAGGAGTACATAGACGACAGGTGAGGGACAGGTGAGCACGGAGGTTGTAGAGCCCAGGGGAGGGGGAGTCACTTGGTTTGGGGCAAACTTGCTAAATGCAGGACCACAGGAACCAGCTCTTTGGCTCCCATGAAGTCTTGGCTGCCCAGGCCAGTTAGGGGTGTGGGCCTGCACGGCAGACAGTTACCCCTTTCTAGTCTGGCTCGTGGGACTCTAGAGGGAGTCAGTCTGCAACAGTAAGTGGTGAGTTCTTCTGTCCAGCGTCAGTATTTTGATGGTGGTTTGAGACTTGCCAGATAACACTACATAACATCAGTACTGCCGTGGAAAGCCATTCAGTGAATTTGACCTATTGCTACCTCTTCTCTTTCAGTGAGACTGCCAAAAAAGAGGTGGTTGCTGAAGTGGTAAAAGCCCCGCAGGTAGTTGCCGAAGCAGCAAAAACTGCGAAGGTGAGTGGCATATGCTGTAATCAGTTTGGAATGTGCTTAGGGAGATAATCCTAAGAGGCACTGGCATTCGTCTTACTTTGTGACTGTCTGCAGTCTAGCCATATACCCTGGCGTCAGAGGTGTAGTGCATACACAGGTAATGCTGCCTTATACCCTGGGGTGCTTGTTTGGGCTCTGCAGGCTCCTCTGATTTGTATTCCCTGTCGTATCTGCTGGGAGGAGGAATGTGGGCTCAGGAATCAGATCGGCCTCGACTCCTACCTCAGCTATGGCAGCAACACAGGGATAGAATGGGTGCTGGTGTGTGTGTCATTCTGGCCCCCACCCTGGGTCAAATGGTAGGACACATGTGTTGAAATCAGAGGCCATGGCTGTTGGACACTCGAGGCCATACGAAATTCAGCAGAGAACAGAATTGCATTTTAACTCGGCACCACCTGGTGTTGAAAGAGTCAGTCAAGCATGGGGTGGCAACTCCACCCCATGTTGCTGCTGGCATTAGCGCACAGAATGACAGGTCTGTACTCAGAAACGGGGGGCGGTACTGAGTATCCTGCACAAGACTGTGTGGGAGGAGCTTCTGACTTGTCAGATGTGAATTCCTGCTTTGCCTGCTTTCTGTGAGAGGTCCTTGCAGTCGTGAAAGAAACAGCTTCTCTGGGCCTTTCCATCCCCAAGCCCCATGCTGCTGCTGTGCTGCTCCTCTCTGCCTGCCTCAAGGCTTCTTGGATTTGGGGGATGAGACTGTCTTCAAATCCTCAGTAAACTAAAGCCCTGTCCGGGTTTGTAGTCACAAAACGTCCTGTTGGATTCAGTTGGGATCTTTCTCGGTGCCTCACTACCTTTTGACTCACTGAACCTTTCTTGTCCATTATTGCCCAATATCTAACACTTAACCAATTGCTTTCATCTCAGCGGAAGCGAGAGAGTGAGAGTGAAAGTGACGAGACCCCTCCAGCAGCTCCTCAGTTGATCAAGAAGGAAAAGAAGAAGAGTAAGAAGGACAAGAAGGCCAAGGCTGGTCTGGAGAGCGGGGCCGAGCCTGGAGATGGGGTGTGTGGAGATATGTTCAGGTTCCTTGGGCTGGCTTAGTCCCTCCATGGGGAAAGAATTACCCAGGTGGTACCAGCTTTGTTACTCTTCTTGGAGGAGCTGTGGCCTGGGGGTGGCATGCGACTGAGTGCCTTTAGTGCTTCCCCATGTTCCTGGACTGCTTTTGCCCTCCCTGTGGAATGGACAGATAGAGGTACTCGGCATCTACCACTTACACTTACAGCTCTATTGATGGTGGGGTGGAGAGGATGTGTAGGATGGTGATCTGAATGTTTCTACTTCCAAAAGTAGACCACTAGGGTGTCACTGAAAGGTTCGCAGAACTTTGTGTCACATGTAGTATTTAACCCAAAATATCCTTACAGGTCCTGAAAAAAGGCTTGCTTGACTGTGGACCTTTACCAGATTTCCTTCTGGGAGAGTGATAGCTTTGTTAGTGGATCCCACGGTATCTATAAGCTTTCATTCTCTTTCTTTCTAGGACAGTGATACCACCAAGAAGAAGAAGAAGAAGAAGAAAGCAAAAGAGGTGGAATTGGTTTCTGAGTAGTGAAGGCCACTTGAAGCATTGTGTCCAGCTGGAGGAGAAACTAAAGCCTTATTAAGAAAACATGTTATAGATCCTTTTGTTGCTGAGAGAGTGGAACATAGGTCCTAGACAGGGTGAAGATTTCCGGCACATTTTAGCTGCTACTTTGAGACCTCGGTGATGTTACCTGGTGTGGTCATCCCATCTTGTCCTGTTTTAAGGATATGGGTGATGAAAGAGGCAGAGTTTATCCCAATGACTTCTCGGTTTGAGCCTCACCTTCAGACCCAGTAACTGTCCGCAGCTGTCTGCTAGTGGTTGTCTTAACATCATAGTCCTAGTTTGCATTTTTTTATCCCCTCTGTTTATAAGGTTTGTAAAACAAAACAAAACAAAAAACTAAGTCTGCTCAGTGAAATGGTGTAGAACCAACCGTAAATAAGTGATAGAAGAGTGTCACTGAATTTTGTCTCTGAATTCAGTATAACTGAGTTTTGTCCATGCTGGTGTCTGACGGGCCTGGTAGTTTTCCATCTTGTTCTGGCCTAGAGGTCAGTCCTTTGCACTTCCTCAAAGCTTCTGTACAGTGTTCACCTAAATCCATCTGACTACTTGTTCCTGTGCCGTCTTGTTTTAGGCCTCGTTTACTTTTAAAGAATGAAATTGTTCATTGCTGGGAGAAGAATGTTGTAATTTTTACTTATTAAAGTCAATTTGTTAAGTTTTTAATGTATTCCTGTTGGGTTTTCTTGTTGGTGATCTCATGCTAGCAGAGCAAAAATTGTAAAATATTTTGATTAAAAATCTAGGGACCTTTATGTTCTATTTGAAGTGTGATGCTTTTATGTTTTCTGGTTTTTACATTTTCGTTCTGTATCTTACACAGTTCACCTTGGGCCCTGTCATCTGATGTGAGTACTCAGAGGCAGTGATTACCACAAAACCAGTGATCTGTAGAAGAACAGAGGAGAGGGTTGATGTATTTATACATAGTGGGCCTGGCAGGAGGGAGGCAGGGTGAGTCGGGAGAAGGAAGCTGAAAGTTAGGGACATTCAGGAATCTGAAGGCCTTGGTGACAGATTAGTGGAAGAAAGGTCTAGGGTTGCTTCCAATTTGGTATTAAGAGCCAAGAAAGAGGCCGGGTGTGGTGGCTTACACCTGTAATCCCATCAACTTTGGGAGGCTGAGGCGGGCAGATCACCTGAGGTCAGGAGTTTGAGACCAGCCTGGTTAACATGGCAAAACCCATCTCTACTAAAAATACAAAAATTAGCCAGGTGTGGTGGTGGGCACCTGTAATCCCAGCTACTTGGGAGGCTGAGGCAGGAGAGTCCCTTGAACCTGGGAGGTGGAGGTTGCAGTGAGCCGAGATCCTGCCACTGCACTCCAGCCTGGGCAAAGCAGTGAGACTGTCTCAAAAAAAAAAAAAGTGTCGCTTCCTGGGGGAGTCCTTGGATGCAGTGAGGAGAGGCCCTGAGCTGTAGCCACATTATGAGCCAGGCGTGCAGAGTGGACCCCAGCCCTGGCTCAGTGACCAGCCTCCACTGTACCACGGGACCCCAGGCTAGGATTTTCTCTAAATATGTGCCCACAATGGGCTTTCCTCCAGATATGACAACCTTAGGGTGTTTTTCTACATGGGCACTAGCCAGTAGAGACCTGCAGTGGGGGCACAGAGAATGGGGATTCTTCAAGGGCACTGGTGTTTATCATCTTGTGTTAATGCCGTTGTCCAGGAGCTTAAGTGAAATGGACCACATTTCTTTGTGTGGAAACCCAGAGTTACAAGGTCATTGGCATTTTAACACAGCATTTTTATTGCTTTTGAAGGTTTCCCTAGAGCAGACGTCATTCTGTTGCACAGATGTGTCATTTTGGCATTATAGAAAGTTGCAGTTAAAAACGCTTTCTCCAAAATAAAAAGACAAACGAGATACAGTTGAAGGCAAAGGAGGGCAGGCTTTAGAGGGATGGGGTTGTTGCTTTTGCTGTGCATCATCCTTGATCTAGCAGTTACGTTTTGGTAGTACTGCTTACCCCCAATTTGTAGAAATCCTTTTGAAATCCAGATTACTGGGGCCCCATCTATCAGGAAAATCAAATCCCAACCCTTCAGGAGCCTGAGCAAGAAGACTGAACCCTACTGGCTTAATTAGGATAGCTGCAGAGAGCTGGAAGCTGACACAAAACTAGTTGGAGCAGCCCTGTTTGTCTTAAAGCAAGGGGGGTGGAGTTCCAAATGCTGGAGAGGGGCATACAGTGGGTTCCCCCATTCTATGAGCTTAGTAAACCCAGGAGACAGGCACCCACTGTGGAGAACTGCACGCTTGGTCGAAGGCTTCTTGTAATTTCTTAAGGGTTTCATCAACACTATTATTGACCAGTGAGAGGTCAAAGTAGTGAGCGTACTGGCTGCGGATGGCCTCAGAGTCCTTCTGCAGCTGCTGCAGGGCTTCTGTCTGCAAAGAAGAAAGCCACAGATGAAGCAAGCTGCACCACCCCCAGCCCAGAGAGGCCAGTGACAGATTTTAAAGAGCAATTGTTAGCGCTGCTCAGCTGTGCATCATACTTGAAGAGTCAAACTTGGAAGACATTGTGAAAGAATGTTAATATAGGGCATGAAGAGGCAATCTCAAAAGACCATGGCAATTCTCAGAGGATCTCAAGCTAACCCTGACCAATCAGAGCCCTCTGGAGAACCAATAGCTATGCAGAGACAGCATGGACTTCACCAGCATCTCCTATTAATGCCCTTTGAACATGGAAGAGCCATTTCAACGAGCACCAGAGCTGCAATACTAAAACAAAGATAAAGGTGATTTTGTTTTGTTTTGTTTTGAGATAGAGTCTTGCTCTGTGGCCCAGGCTGGAGTACAGTGGCACAATCTTGGCTCACTGCAACCTCTGCCTGCTGGGTTCAAGCAATTCTCGTGCCTCAGTCTCCCGAGTAGCTGGGATTACAGGCATGTGCCACCACATCTGGCTAATTTTTGTATTTTTAGTAGAGACAGGGTTTTGCCATGTTGGCCAGGCTGGTCTCGAACTTCGGACCTCAGGTGATCCACCCACCTCGGCCTCTTAAAGTGCTGGGATTACAGGCGTGAGCCACTGCACCCAGTCAGATAAAGGCGATTTCTAATCCCAGAGCACACCTGTAATCCCAGCACTTCGGAAGGCCGAGGCAAGATGATTGCTTGAGCACAGGAGTTCAAGACCAGCCTGGACAACACAGTGAGACCCCATTTCTACAAAAAACAAACAAAATTTAAAAATGTGTGTGTATATATCTCACGACTCTTTCTTTGACCTAAAACCAAGCAGCCATGAAAGACAAATCATGTAACTACATAAAAGTAAAAATGTCTGCATAGCAAAAAGACATGCCAAATTGGGAAAAAAAAAATTACAGCTGATATTACAAAGGGCTAATTACCCTAATACAGACTTCCTATACATCAAAGGCCAATAACTCAGCAGAAAAATGAGCTAAGGACATGACCAGATAATTCTCAGAAAAGGCAATACAAATTGCTCTTCATATGAAAAAGTACCCAATCATCTCTTTTAGTAAAAAAAAATGAGATACCATTTTTCCCGCCAGTAGCCTGGCAAAAAAAGAAAAGACAACATGCTACAGGCAAAGAGAAACAAGCACTCTCACAGGTGGTTGGAGGGACTACAAATCCTGAAGGAGTGTAGTTTGGCAGTCCCTGTCCAAATTCTAAGTGCATGTGCTCTTGGACCCAGTGATCCTACTTGGGAGTTTTTCCTACAGATATATTTGCACACATATGCTATATGCACGGGCTACTGATTGCAGTATTCTTTATAATCAGTGTTTGAAAGCAACCCAAATGGCCATCAACAGGTGAATGGTTAAGTAATTACACATGCATGCAGTAGAAGACCATGCAGCTATTGAGAAAAATAGTTCCTCACACCCTGATAGGGAAAGGTGTCCATTGTTCAATGAAAAAGCACAGTGTAGCAAAGTGCATGGGTAGGGCTGGGCAGAGGAGCAGGGTAGGCTTTTCAATATATTCCTGGCCCCTCTGTCTTTCCTCACAGCCATACTGCACCCCAGGGCAGGTTCAGTGCCACCTCTGTCCATCACAGCTTCCCCTGCCAGAGCCTGCATCCCACCAGTATCAGGATCTGCTCAACTGTCCATCTCTACCCCTGGAACTGTGTGCCTCTGGGACAATGACTGGGTCTGGTTTGTTTTGTCCCCATTACCCGTCATGGGCACCGGCCTAGGTAGTGGTTTAAGAGCTCGAATGAATGTGCATGCCCTTTGGCTTCTTGGCCCTGGAGAAGAAGCCCAGCTGGAGCTGTGACCTCCAGCCAGCACTCTGGCCAATGACCTGGACTGAGGTCCTCGTCTGGGCAGGCCCGGAGAAAGTGAATTCCTACCCAACCCGCACAACCTCTCCTCACCTGAGTGCCCTGGTCAGTAGGTGCAATGAATACAATGAAAGGTGAAAGTTCTGCTGTCCGAACAATTTTCAGGGTCTAGGAAAAAAAAAAAAAAAAAAAAAAAAGAAGGGGAGGAAGGAAGAAAAGGAAAGTGAAAACAAAAAACAAAACAAAACAAAAAACCTACATAGCTGTCGTAATGGATTCCTTCTAAATAAGCAGCTTTGAGCTTTACCCCAATACTACTTTCCAGCTTTCCCAGTACTACTGTTCTTGTTCCAGGCTGACCCCATTAAAAGTGCTGAAGCAATCCTGAGCCCCCAGAAGATTCCCAAGGAGCACTATCTTTTTCAGCACTCTGTTTGCCATCCCTTGTGTGGCTGAGCCCATCCGTCCCTGCCCTTCCATGCCTACCCACCTGGGGCTCAATGTCAAGGATGGCAATCTTGTCTTGCTTATGAATCTGGTGCACTGTTTCAAATTTGGTGCCAAACATGTTGCCTTGGTAGCTGCCAAACTCCAAGAACTCATTGGCAGAGATGTTCCTTGTCATCTCCTCTGTTGAGATAAAGTGGTACTCCTTCCCATCTTCCTCACTCTTCCTTGGCGGCCGTGTTGTATCTGTGTACAAGAGCCCAGATCCCTGACAAACTCCAGGTCCTCACCCTTTCATGAGGGCTTGGACCATGGTTGTCTGTATTGAAACCCTAGCTGCCTTTGGTGCATTGACTTTAATACAGGGGTTCCTGAAGAGCTGATGCTCGAAAGTGATGTACACCAGGAAATCCCTCCATCTGCCCAGGACACATTCAATTTTTAAGGGGCAAAGCCTAACATAGAAAATTCCTATTATCATTTTCCCTAGATGAAGTTACATCTCTCACACTTCCAAATCTAGGAATATTGAAACTCAGAAATGAAAACAGCAGAAAATATTTTTAAAACAGATCTATAGACTATGCTCAGGATCTCTTGGAAATATATTTAAGGTTTCCTTTTCATGACTTGGAAAGAAGAGTACTTTGGTTTACTCTCAGCTCATGTTGTTAAAAATTGGACTATTTTCTATTACTCGTATAAATTGTCTAATCAGTAAAATATGCTCCAGATATTGTAGTTTGAAACACAATCCTCCCAACCTCCCCTCTTTCCATCTTCCATTGACTGTCTACTTTGCCTCCCAGATCACACTTGTCTCTCACCTGGCCCCTTCTCCTCAATCTACAACCACGTGTGATTCTCTTGAAGGAGGAGCCTGTACTGGTTATTTCTGCTTCCCCACTCACTCCTGGGGCCATTTGCTTTCTGCTCCT
Source organism: Macaca thibetana thibetana (assembly GCF_024542745.1). Taxonomy (NCBI): domain Eukaryota; kingdom Metazoa; phylum Chordata; class Mammalia; order Primates; family Cercopithecidae; genus Macaca; species Macaca thibetana. The sequence continues at coordinate 149,455,315 of NC_065598.1, forward strand.
AATGCGAACCTGGAATAAGTCTACGTCCCTCCGGCAAGGAGACAACTTTCAATGATCCATGTGTAAAAAAGCAAAATGAAGAAAGAATAATAAAAAAAAAACCTAATATGAGGTTTAGAATCTGGTTTTCTATTTTGCTTAGCAGTACAGTAATTCCTCACTTAATATTATTATCAGTAGGTTCTTAGAAAATGTGAGTTTAAGTGAAATCACATGCAGTTGGTCCTTGAATAACACGGTTTAGTTCAACTTCATTTCATTGTATTGTTGATGAGTAAAAAAACTGTTTCTTGTTATATGTCATTTCACTTAAAGTCACAGTCTTCGAAGAGCCTATTGACAATATTAAGCGAGGAATGACTGTATTTCTTTCTGGGAACATACACAACTATACCATGCAGCATCACTTCTGGGAATGGAAGAGTTATCAAATTCACCTGATCACTGGCGCTACTCTTCTCCATATCTAGGACTGCTGTTGAGATAGTTTGGGCCTTTCCTAGGCACTGCTTTGATTTAGAAGACATTCCATGAAAATGAGAGGCAGCCTGAATATGAAGAGTGGGATAGCCAAGGAAATCTACCAAGGACATCCACTCAGTGGACTATAAAACCATTCTCAAAGAGAATTAGGCAAATTGCAGGGGAACATGAGAAAATGTTTAAAAAGTAAAATGACAAAGTTATATGTATAAACTTTAATACTTAGTAATTTTTAAGGCGGTATAAAATGTTTACTACAGCTTCTGTTATGTAGACAAACAGCACGAATAACAATAAGAAAACAGTTATTCTGTTAGGTGGAGGAATTGTGGGCACAAATTTTTATCTTTCCATATTTTGTTTAGTTTTAATAATCAAACATTTAAAATAAAATAATTTTAAAAAATAAAATAACACTATGGTATTTCAGATGGAGAGTGGTACTGTGATAAAAAGTGCTACTGATGCCCTGTCCGCCTGTCACCTCCCCTCCACAGTGCCTATGAGCTACTTACATGGGGCAGGGTACACAAACTTCTCCGGATTCTGGCTGAGCAGGGCATTCTTAATGTGGCTGCGACCCACCCCACTGGCTCCTGTGTAGAGAGAGAACATCTTTTGGAAAGCGGGGAGAGGAGCAGGGATCGGGGATAAGATACAGATTTTCCTCTCTCGGCACTCAAAGCTGCCAACAGGTGAACATGAGTTCGGGTTCCATGTGGGCTGGAGTCAGGGCCTTTAAGCTGTCAGAAGATTTGGGGCCACCAAGGGGCTTCAGGTCCTTTTTTCCATTTCGGGGAGAAGGCTCTTTCTGAGGACTAAGGGTTGGGACTCAGAATGTAACTGTCACTTCTGCAGAGGAGCCAGCGAACACAGGAGGCTTTCTGGTTATTTTCTAAAATTTCTTCAAAATTAATGGAACTGAATTTAAGCCAGTGTTTTTACTAGAAATTTTACCAAAACCTTAATGTAGATCCTCTAACCAACTAAAGTTTCAACTCTAAAGACAGGAAGGTGAGCAGCCCGCCAGAGGCAAAGCCTACATACCTGGGTTTGAAGCAAGGACTTACTCTGTTTCAGGTCAGAGTCACTGCTTGGGGGAAGCTTCCAAGGCTTATATGGGTGACTGACAGTTCAGAATACTAACAAAATGCTAGCGAAGCTCTCCAACATATTTGCTTTAAAAAGCATATCACTGCCAGTGGACAGATGAACAAAGAGCAAAACCTTGTTTCGGACCTGCCAGCATGAAACCTAACCAAAGAGAATTCGTTGCTAAATAGTAGAGAAACTTATAAGGTTTAGTTTCACTTGTGAGGTGGACCCAGATGGGGTGCATGTGAGGATTCAGAAAATTCCTTACACCTGCTCTATGTGGAGAACCCAAGAGACCTCACTTATTTTCTTCCTCACTGCCTTTTTCTGGGGTGGGCACATGATGCAGGCAGGAAAATAAAGACAGAAATGTGCAAATGAGAAGATACCGATCAGCACCAGGGTCTTCCTCTTGAATGCAGGGAGCCGAACGACTTCCTCGTAGGAAACAACATCCAACTGATCAAAAACTAGAGACAAAGAAAACCAAGCAGTGTTCATTTCCAGAGCTGAGAAGAACAGTGTTCCACACTCTGAAGTGGGAAAGAACCTCACGATATCTCAACAAGCAGGGAGGAAGTGACTAGAGATGAGGCTATTGACCCAGCTGCTCAAGATGGAGACCTGGTGTCATCCTGACTCTCCACCCCCTCACCTGCTCACAACCCAAGACTGCCATGATCATTCCCTGGCTGGTGGTGTGCATGTGACATCTCAGAAAGAGAAATGCAGATGGAAAGCTGACCGTGTGAATTCTCTGCTCAAAACCCTTCACTAGCTCCACAGTCTGTAGTACAAAATTGAAAACGCTAGGGAGGGTGCACGAAGCTCCTATGACCTGGTCCTGGCCTCTCCCTCTGGCCTGTGTTCTTGCCCCACTTCTCCTCTCCCACCACAGATGTTCTGGCCACATCTACTTCTGTGTGAGGGGTGGGGTGATGAGTAGGTGTAGGCAGACCACTAGTCCTCCTTTACCTCCACTGGTCTGACTGCGGCAAGCTTGTGAAGATGGATTCAATAAAAAGAAACCAGAAGAAATTATATGCTTTATGTAGAATGTGCCTTCCGCTGCACACTGCACCACCTCCCCTTTTCTGCTGGTTACAGAGACTGGGAAACACACGAATGCTGGAGGAGCCTGGGGCAAGAAGGCTCAGAAAGCTTACTCGAGCTGTGCTTGGCCAGATATTTGTCTTTGTACTTCTTCTTCTTCCCAAAGGGACTGCAGCTCGGGGCTTCGCTAGGAGCTGACTGAGCTATACTTGCCACTCGCCTGGTAGGAAAAGACAATCAAGGGGTCAGCTTTCCTCCCCCTCCCCTCATAACCCCCTAGTCACTCATTCCCTAATGCCCTTCACTCTCTGAGTGTCCGTTACAGTGGGACATAATGTGTGCAAAGCGCCCCATACGCTGTTTGGTGCATCTTGCACTGTGCCCTGCCCTCAGTCAGGGACCTGGCCCCTTGAGTCTGTGTCATCCAGTACCTGTCAGCACATTCTGGACACAACGCACAAACAACGTGCTTTCTTTGGTCTAGACCATCAAGGTCTCAAACCTTTATGACCCTAAGAAATACACTGTACATTGCAAGCCAGTATTATACATACATCTATAAACAAAACACATACACACACCCCACATATATATATCTAAAACAACTGCTTCACAAAACAATAACTTGTATTACTACATGTAATAGATTCTAATATTTCTATTCAATGTCAACCCCACAAGGGTTGTAATCTTTACACTGGGGTAATTTTGCACAGGCAGAGGGAGGCTCAGTGTTGGATATGTTATAGGTTGGAACTGTTTTGTGAATTTTTTTGGGAGCAATCTGACTCAGGGACAGGAATTATTTTTTCTATGTACCAGAAATGTGCCTAAAGGACACATACTTAAATGTGACTGTTTTCTGCAGGACTCCAAGGAAATCCCAGAAACAGTATGGCTGGTAGAAGTGCACTAGCTTGGGAGATAGGAGACCAGGGAGGGCTCCGTCCCAGCACTGTCACGTGCTTTGTAACTATGGGGAAAACGTTTAAGGAAGCAAGAGGCCCACATAGGAATGAAGAGCTATTTGGGCTCCCTTGCCTGTAGTTGCCTCTTTAACCCTCCCCCACCCATTATGCCAGGAAATCTAGGAGGTCTCCTTGGTCAAGAAACAGAAACTACAAACAAAATGACAGATTTTCTGAAGCTAAGTTATTTGTGGCAGGCACATGGCCCTTCCGCCTGCACAAAAATGGCTCACCATTCCTGTAGTTCAGGGGAAGGGATCAATCCTGCTGACTCCTTGGAGGAGCCTTCCACCCGTCCCTGCCACCAATTGCTGTCATCCTTGTTGATAATCTGGATAATGTCCCCAGTAGCAAACTTCAGTCCCGCCTCCTTGCAAGGGATCAGGTTGTCCTTTTTGGGATCATAGTCAAACTGCGCTCTCATGAACACCTAAAAAGAAGGCAAAAGGAACTGCAGGCGGCAGCTTCAAAAGAAACACCAGCATCAGAGCATGTCCTGCTGTAAACAAATTGGGTCAAGATACACAAATCTGACAAGAATCTTACAATTTCTCTCTGCAACAGAGATGTAAAAACGCCAAACAAAATATTAGCAAGTCAAATTTAGCTATGTATAAAAAGTATAATAAATCACACCCAAACAGGATCTAGTTCAGCAATATAAGAAGGTTTACTACCTGAAGGCCAATAAATTCACCACATTAACATAAAAATGGAAAAAGATCATATGATCCCCTCAACAGATGCAGAAAAAGCCTATGATAACATTCAAAACCCATTCAAGATTAAAATTCTTAGCAAACTTGGAATAGAAGGGAAGTTCTTTATTGTGAGAAAGAATACCTACAAAAACCCTACATCCAGCGTCATACTTCTCAGTGAAAGATTAAAAGCTTTACCCCCTTTTTTTTTTAAAGGACATGGGTCTTGCTATGTTACCCAGGTTGGTCTCGAACTCCTGGGCTCAAGCAATCCACCCGCCTTGGCCTCCCAAAGTGCTAGGATTACAGGCGTGAGCCACCACACCTGGCCAGCTTTCCTTTTAAGATGGAAAAATAAACAAAAATGCCTGCTATCATCACTTCCACTGAGATATGGTGCAGATGCCTCTTTTATCCAAATTGACATGCAGGTTTGGCATAGGGATAAACAAACAGTACAATGGAAAAGAATAAATAGGCCTGTAAATATCACTCATGACAAAAGTGATGGTGTACAGTAAATGATACTGGTTCAATTGGTATCCATATGGAAAAACTGGAATCTTGACCTCTTACCTTACAATATGTATAACAATGAATCCCAGATGGGTTGTGGATCCAAATGTGAAAAATCAAACAAGTAAGCATTTAGAAGAAAACATAGGAGAATATCTTAACCTTGTAGTAAGTACAAACTTTTAAAACAAGACGTAAAAAGTGCTAATCAGAAAAAAGTGGTAGATTGGATTTCATTAAAATTGAGAGTTTCTAGTCATTAACAGGAACCATGAAGAAAATAAGCCACAGAAGAAGAGAACATACTTGGGATGCATATGACAAAGGACTCTTATCCAGAATATATGAGGAACTCCTACAAATCAGTGAAAAGCCTTGAATTGGCATCTTACAAAAGAGGATACCCAAGTGGAAAAAAAACATATAAAAAGGAGTTTACCCTCACTAGTCATTAGAGAATTTTTAGAATCACAATGTGATACCACCATCAGGATGGCCAAAGGGCGAAAAAAAAAACCAAACAAATCAGACAATGGTAAGTATTGGTGAGAATATAGAATAACCAGAACTGTCATACTATGCAGCTGGGGATGTCACATGGTTCAGCTACTATTTGGCAATATCATCTAAAGATGAAGACACACATATACTACAACCTGGCAATTCTACTCTCAAAAGAAAGGCATTTTTCTCCATTTTTCTGTTAACGTGGTGAATTCATTGCCCTTCAGGCAGTAAATCTTCTCGTATTGCTGAATTAGATCCTGTTTGGTTAATGGCAGCACTACGTAAGACCAAAAAAGCTGACTGAATAAATTGTAGCATGTTCATACAATGAATGAATGAGAATGAAGCAATATAGGCGATTCTCATAAACATAATACTAAGTGAATAAAATGAGACACCAAAGAATTCATACTGCATAATTCAATGTTAATACATTTCAAAAAGGGGCAAAACTCATCCCTGCTGTTAGAAGTCAGGGTTATGGTGGGCCTTGAGGAAACAGGCATGGTGGGGCTGGGGGCGGTGGTCTTAGGCTGCTGGCATATTCTGTCTCTTGAGCTGGGTGCTGGTTGCATGGGTGTGTTCAGTTTGTGAAAAATTCATCCAGTTTTATACTTGTGATGTGTGCCCTTTGTTGAATATATACCCATATATGCCAAAACTTCAATTTAAAAGTTTACTTAAGAAAATTATACCATCATACTACAAGTAACCTGCAATAGAAACTTCAGATGTATTCTTTTAAATATCTCCTTCTTCCACATTGACTTGCCATGGCCCTGTCCAATCTATTCCTCTACTGGCTGATGAGCTGTGTGCAAACTGGGAACCATTTCTCTTTATGTCACCTCCATGTTCTAGCACAGTACTTTGTACATGGTAGATCCTCAATAAATTGTCAATGAGTGCTCAACAGATTCTATCTTCTTTCTTTCTTTACTTCGCCACTATCAATCACAGGGCTTTATTATTGCTATTTTAAAAGTTATTTGCCAATTTGCTTGGTGAAAACTGGTGTCCCATGCATATTTCAATTTGCATTTCTTTGATGACAGGTAAGATAAAATATTTTTTTCATATGTTCAACGCTCATTTGTAGTTTTCGTCCTGTGAATGATCTCTTCATTCCCTTTACCCATTTTCCTCTTGGAGTTGTATTGATTCCTTACCATCTGTAGAATAAGATTACCCTCTCCCTTCCTACCTGATCACTAGCAGCAAAGGCTCATTCATTCTCTACTACTGTCGTCACTATGTTCTCCCTTGAGGAAAGGGGAATGAGCTCCTGTATTTTATACCAGGCAGGGAATAATGGGACCCTGAGCCAAGCAGCTACACACTTGTGAGATACTTAGAACTTATCCCTTATAATCAAATTTCAAAGAATACAAGACAAATGGCCCAACTCCTGCCATCATGACAACAGAGAAAATGGTGCCCACCCACCTGTAGTGCAGGAAGACGGCTTTGCTGGTTGGGAATTACTTTTAATGAGATCATTCCTTTGGTTTCTTTCTATTTAAAAAAATGGACATAAAATTGTACAGAAAACTCAGTTGAATGATGTGATCATTCATTCAAAGTCCCAGGTTTTTTTCCCCAACAACCATCTTTATATTTTGAGATTCTGTAGGACAATTCCTCCTTTAATACAAAAGTATCATGTGCCCCATAAAGCAGCATAACAATATGAAGACATGCAAAGAGTAACAAAGAAAAGCTAACTAAAGACTTTTCCGAGCTGGGCACGGTGGCTTACGCCTGTTGTAATCCCAGCTCTTTGGGAGGCTGAGGTGGGTGCATCGTCTAAGATCAGGAGTTCGAGACTAGCCTGGCCAACATGGTGAAACCCCGTCTCTACTAAAAATGCAAAAATTAGCCAGGCGTGATGGTGGGTACCTGTAATCCCAGCTACTCGGGAGGATGAGGCAGGAGAATCGCTTGAACCCAGGAAGCGGAGGTTGCAGTGAGCCGAGATCGCGCCATTGCACTCCAGCCTGGGTGACAGAGCGAAACTCCATCTCAAAAAAAAAAAAAATAAATAAATAAATAAATAAAAACTTTTCCTCCCCAAAAAGTCCCGAAGAAGTTCCTAAAAATGAACTATGGCACATATATATCCAAGCCTTTCCCTATACCAATAAAAGCATTACAAATATTTATATACATTATACATATACATACATATGTATTGTTTGTTTTTAACAAAATGGGATTCTACTATACACATGATAACTTGCTTTACTTCATTTGGCATTACTTCATGGAATACCAGATTGATGCTCCGGGTTATTTGCCCTGCTTTAGAATTTTATGAAATAAAGGCAGAAAATTATCATTTCTTACACAAAATAAAGACTAGCAGTGAAAAGAGCCCCCTCAAGAAGGTACAAATACTTTGACAGAAAGACAAGGTCACTGATACCAATGTGGATCAGCACTTATGGAGACAATGGAAGGTCTTCATCTAGCATAGAAAATACCCACCATCGCCTTCTGCAGCTGATCCACTGAATGATTAGTCACATTTGTGCCATTGATTTCTAGGATCTCATCCCCCACGTGAAGAGAGCCTGCCATGAAATGAAAAATCAATCCACAAAAGAACAAAGGTTCAAACAGGAGCTGTTGATGTAACTCAAGATACCACAGAAGAGAAACCAGGATTTACAGCATGTTATGAAACAGATTGCGTCAAATACTCAGGATTGAAAACATTTGACTTGACAGTTTAAGATGGTCTCATCCTCCTTGGCCTCAGTAGTCCAACAGCACAGTAAAACACCTTGTCCTCAAATTCCTGGAACTAGAGTGGCTACTGACTCCAGACTATGATACAGATGTATATACTAAAAAGAATAACAAAGCAAGGCAAAGAACTCAGTACTCCTCTTTCACCAGCAAGCTCCGTGTTTCTTTGTTGTTTAGCTCAAACCCCAAAATGCTACCAAATGGTACTGCTGTCCTTTCCGAGTCTAATGCAATGGGTGGCATGTGGCAATTGTTCAAATATTAACTACTAGAAAAATATTGGTATAAATAGGTGTGAAAGAAGGCTCAGATAGAGAGATGGTCGCACTGGGCAATTCACATAGAGATCTTATCATGTAGTGATTCTACAGAGCCAGTTATTAAGCCACAAAAAGTCTCTTGGCACACTCACAAAAATGCTACCAGTTTGGAGGATTGTAAGCTTCATGCCCCACACCACTGAACAGGGAGTAAATTATTAATCCCTGAATAAAACCCCACCCAGAGCTCCCACAGAGCACCTTGTCTATGGATCATGCCACCGTGAAGAATTCTGGCCACTGTACAGGACTGTTTTTCATTCAGCTTCAGAGTGATTCCCTGAAATAAAGATAATGGCATGATAAGCTTTATTTTAAGGTCTTTCTGAGGTTACTTTAGAAATAACTTATGGCAATTTCGCAGGAAAAGCATTTTCTATTTATACTCAGGATAGTCCTCAGCTAGAACAGGCATGAAGCCTGCTTTGAGGAGGAATTTGAGATGAGGATGAAAAGACAATATTGGGGTTGGCCAATTCCCTAACTCCATGAGCAGCCTCCTTCACTGGGCCAGAAGAGTCACTGGTGGGCAACAATAGGACGAGGGATTACCATGGGCTCCTCTGTGACCTTCTCAATCTGTATGAGTCGCACTTTCCGCACCTCCTGTCCCTTGACTTGGGCAGGGCTACCTGGGGCAGGAGACCCGTTGGTGTACATGTCCTCGGTCACAGTATTCAATGGATGCGATACAGCCTGTCAAGTCAAAACAACAAAGCAATGTATGAAATCAGGAGCAAGGCCCACAGTCAGTCCACAATCTGCAATTCTAACATTCAAGAGGCTCTGAAAACTTATTTCATAAGTTTGGCCTCATTCTTATTTGAATTAACATGAAGCTGTTTGTAAGCTTTATTTCTCCAACTTAATAGACATGTTAGCCAAGTGTGGTAGTATGCACCTGTAGTCCCAGCTATAGTCCCAGGGCAACAGAGCGAGACCCTGTCTCTAAAAATAAGTAAAACAGACATGTTTATCTAGGTTGCTGCAGAAATATTAATGTGCCTTGATTTACATGGTGCTCCCCTGGATCCTACTTGGGAGATTACATAATATATAACAAAATTAGAAAGATTCTGAATCCTGCAGCACCTCAGGCTCCAAGGGTTTCTGGCATGTCCCCTTCTCCTCTGTATTTCCTTGAACAACCTGATGCTCTCAGTCACACAGCAGCAAAGGTAATTCAGGTTAACATCAGTTTCTCATGAATCACCTCTTAGGCTACAAAGAACTTCTACCTGTAGAATTAGGTGCTTAGGACTGGGCCCCAAACCACGGTGATGACAATAATACATTGCCACTGTGACTCCTTCCCCTAATCTCAAAGACAGCAAAGCTAAATGAGTTACTCTACCAGGCAGCAAGACCTCTTCATTATAAATCTAAAGTGATTTAAGGCACTGTGGTAAGAAGAAAGATAAAAGACCAATGTAACAGAACAGAAAGTGCAAAAACAGAGCCACACATTTATAGTCAGGTGACTCTGCAGTGAACTCAAGCCAATGACGTGCATGCTGAAGCTTTCAGGGGTAAAGTGCTCTGATATCTGAAAATTATTTGAAATACCAGGAAAAAAAGGTGGACAGATGGGCAGTTTTTGGATAGAAATGTGATAAAGCAAACATAGCAACATGTTAATTGTAGAATCTAGGAGGTGTGGCTATATGGGTGTTACTATAAAATTCTTTCATCTTTTTGGCGCCATTCCAAGAGCAGCCAGTACCCTTTAAAAATGTTATAAAATTCAATTTTGAACCATTTGAGCTTAATCTGAAGACTTTATTTTCCTTTACCCATAAGTGTCTCTACATGTTAGGAATGAGCATTTTCAAAACTGAAAATTTAACATTGACACAATATTGTCATCTGGTCCTCAGTTCATATTTAAATTTTGCCAACCCTTTCAAGAATGTCCTTTATAGCTATATATTTCTTCCCCAGTACAGAATCCAATCTAGGACTTTTTGGTCCCAGAATCCAATCTAGGACCAGAATCCAATCATGCATTTTTCACATTTCCTTACTCTTCCTTAATTTGGAAAATTTCTTCTTTCATGACCTTGACATTCTTGCAGAGTACACACCTGTTATTTTGTAGATGTCTCTCAGTTTGGGTTTATCATCTGATGTTTTTTTAAAGATTAGATTGGGATTTTGCATTTTTGGCAGGAATTCCAGGAAAGTAGTGGTGTGCCCTTTCCAGAACAACACTATTCTTAAAAGCCCAAACCTGAAAATACCCCAAAAGTCCATCACCAGTAGAATGGATAAACTGTGGCATATCCAGTGGATATCCCACATCAATGGGAATGAATGGCTACTGCTCCACCACAACATGGTGGATCACCTGTGGATCACTCACAGGTGATTGCTCTCTTCTCCTTAAAACACTCCTTCTCAGTTTGCTTTGCTGGTCTTTCCTCATCTTACTGATCTGTTAATGTCTAAGAAGCCCAGGGCCTGGGGTAAGAGCAATCACAATGGGGAAAAACTATGGAAACCTCTGAAAACGCTCCCTTCCCACCCCAGATAAAATATTAAATCAAAAATAATATAGCCACCTGGAGGAGGAGGAGGAGGAGGAGGAGGAGGAGGAGGAGGAGGTATATGCCTGAAGTGGGCTTATGGAAGGATCTGCTGAAAATAGAGGATAGCTGCATTCCAGTCATACCCAGAGGTGACCCTCAAAACAGTAAGGAGGGAAGATCTTCCCAATAGGCAGAACTGTGAGGAGTGTGCCATTCACTGTGTGGGGAAGGAGAAGGGTCCCTAGAAGGGAATACATGTATTCCTGAGCAGTGTCCACTGGCCTGCCCAAAGCCTAGAAAAGGACTAGAAGACGAGAGACAAGGAAGTCTGGAGTAGAGGCTTACATCATTTCTAAGGGACTCTGATTTCTAAGTAGAAACTTTGATAAGATAGTGAGGTTTGGGCCAGGTGCAGTGGTTAACACCTGTAATCCCAGCACTTTGGGAGGCCAAGGTGGGGAGATCGCTTAAGCCCAGGAGTTTGAGACCAGCCTGGGCAACATGGTGAAACTCCTGCCTCTATAAGAAATTTTAAAATTAGCCGGGTGTAGTGGTGCAAGCCTGTGGTCCCAGCTACTCGGGAGGCTGACGCAGGAGGATTGCTTGAGCTCAGGAGTTGAAGGCAGCAGTGAGCCACGATCATACCACTACACTCCAACCTGGGCAACAGAGGAAGACCCTGTCTCAGAAAAAAAAAAAACAAAAACAAACAAACAAAAAAAACACAACATGGTGAGGTTTGAAGTAATGTTCACTATCAGGTGACCTCAATGAGGGAAGTACTGAGAAAGAGAAACTGCCTTGTCTAGCAACTAGAAACTGCCTTGTCTAGCAACTAGAACTTCAAAAAACTCACATGACACCAAGTCATATGGCATTGCTGTTATAACAAAATTGTCTAAGATAGGCTTATATTAAAAAATTGACTTATGATACCTGGGATACACCATGCAGGTATGAAAAGGAGGTTCTGAGGGTAATCTTGAAGATTTATTGTTAAGCAAAAAATAATAATAATGTGATGAAGGGTATATTAGCTTCATCATAAAGAGTGAAAGAATGATTATATTCATATTTGCTTAAAAATTCATAAACTGGCCAGGCGCAGTGGCTCACACCTGTAATCCCAGCACTTTGGGAGGCTGAGGTGGGAGGATCACTTGAGCCCAGGAGTTTGAGACAAGCCTAGGCAACATAGTAAAACCTTGTCTCTACAAAAAATAAAAAAATTAGCCGGGCATGGTGGTGTGCACCTGTAATCCTAGCTACTCGGGAAGCTGAGGCGGAAGGATTGCTTGAGCCCAGGAGGTCAAGGCTGCAGTGAGCTGTGATTATGCCACTGCACTCTAGCCCGGGTGACAGAGTGAGACCCTGTCTCAAAAAATAAAATAAATAAAATAAAATAAATGAAAATACATAAACTATGTCTGGAAGGAGACATAAGAAACAGTGGTTACTTCTAGGGAGAGGAACTGGGTGGCTATAAGATGGGGTGAGAAGGAAATTGTTTTCACTGTGTATCAAGTTATACCTTTCAAATTATGTATTATGTGCTTGTGTTACTTTAATAAAAGAAATTAGTAAAAGAAGTTTCCAAAGTGATTGGGACTCAGGTTCAAGTACTTGTATGGATCTTGTCCTGCCTCAGCCTTGACCCTGTTTAAGGTGAGGAGGGAAATAGAAACCCACAAAAAGTCATCAGGGTTGAAGGATTTCTTTCTCTTCTTTACTTTTCTTTCTTTCTTTTCTTTTTTATTTTTTTTGAGAAAGAGTCTCACTCTGTCGCCCAGGCTGGAGTGCAGTGGCGTGATCTTGGCTCACTGCAACCTCCACCTTCCGGGTTCAAGCGATTCTCCTGCCTCAGCCTCCAGAGTAGCTGGGATCACAGGCATGTACCACCATACCTGGCTAATTATTGTATTTTTAGTAGAGATGGGGTTTCACCATGTTGGCCAGGCTGGTCTCCAACTCCTGACCTCAGGTAATCTGCCTGCCTCGGCCTCCCAAATCTACTGGGGTTACAGGCATGAGCCACCGCGCCTGGCCAGGATTTCAATAGCTTTCTAGAAGACAGAAAGCAGATGGAGGAACGACCAAGGAGAGTTGAGACAGCTAGAGCCTAGAATGTGCATACCGGAGGCACCAGCCAAGGGGATAACTGTGCCCTCTGCAGAATACAACAGATTCAGGGCTCAGAGACCCCCAAAAGAAGTGAGGCTTGTGGTTCTTGTCTCATTGGCCAGAACTGTGGAACACGGCCGTCCCAGCTAAAAAAGAGGCTGGGAAGATTAGTTTAGTTGAGCATCTTGCCATCCCAAACAAGATCAGGGATCTATAAGTGAGAAGTGGGATGTTGGATCGGCAACCAGTTATAACAATATAAAAACCACTTACTGATTTTTACTTTTTAGAACTCACTTAGAAACAAATCATGAAACAAATAACAGACTGTAAATATCACCACCATGACAATATTAAGGTACATATGTACATGATAGGAAGTTGGCAGGTAAAAAGGGGAGAAAAAAATGAAGGGAAGAGACCTGTAATCTTGTTCTGTTACAAAGTGGGGATTCAAGAAGTAGTATCTGCATTGGTTGGACAATAAATGAAGGAATGAATGCATAATTTAAAGTTCCAAGCCAGGTGTGGTGGCGTGTGCCTGTAGTCCTAGTTACTTGTGAGGCTGAAGCAGCAGGATTGTTTGAGCCCAGGAGGTCAAGGCTGCAGTGAGCTATGATAGCACCACTGCACTCTAGCCTGGGCAACAGAGTGAGACCCTATTTCCAGAAAAAGAAAAGAAAAAGCTCCAAGGGTAACCACCAAAGCAGAAGTTGCAAACTGTTTTATTTCAACCACATGTCTCTGTTTTGTTTAGTAAAAATCAGGGGACTATAACTTCTTTTTTTTTTTTTTTTTTTTTTGTTGAGACAGAGTCTTGCTTTGTCGCCCAGCCTGGAGTGCAGTGGCCGGATCTCAGCTCACTGCAAGCTCCGCCTCCCGGGTTCACGCCATTCTCCTGCCTCAGCCTCCTGAGTAGCTGGGACTACAGGCGCCCGCCACCTCGCCCGGCTAGGTTTTTGTATTTTTTAGTAGAGACGGGGTTTCACCATGTTAGCCAGGATGGTCTCGATCTCCTGACCTTGTGATCCGCCCGTCTCGGCCTCCCAAAGTGCTGGGATTACAGGCTTGAGCCACCGCGCCCGGCCAACTTCTTTTTAAAGTACCGGAAAATCTGGCACCGCTCTCCAGGTGGCCCCAGCTCTCACATTCCCTACTGATGCCTCATCCAGAAGCCAGTGTTGGCTACCGATCATCCTACACTTGGGGTGTTATTTTTCTTATACATAAGAGTTTTCACTCACTTGGTCCATGTAGGTTACACTAAAAGCACGTCTAGACTTGCCCCTTTAAAAATCATATACATGATGGAAAGGTACAGGCCCATGAAAAGCTAAAACAATTTTGAAAAACAAGACAGTAGGAAGACCCAGTCTGCACAGTTTTGAAACTGACTGTAGTATAGTCTCAATAAAGACTACATGGTATAGACACGCAGATCAATGGAACAGGACAGGGAACCCAGAAACAGATCCACAGAGATATGCCCAGTTGATTTTTAACAAAGATGCAAAAGCAACTCAATGGTGCTGCAGCAATTGGAAACTCACTGCCAAAAAGGGAAATGCTGACCTGAACCCTACCTTCTAAAATGGATATGGACTTACATGTAAAGTGCAAAACTAGAAAATATTTTTGGAAAAAATAGAAGAAACTTGTCAGGATCCAGAGCTAGGCAAACAGTTCCTATACATGACACCAAAAGCAAGATCCATAAAAGGGAAAATTGGTAAATTGGACCGCATCAAAATGAAAAACTCTTGTTCTGTGAAAGCCCATGTGAAGATTATGAAAATACAACAAGCTACAGACTGGCAGAAACATTTACAAAGCACATATCCAATAAAAGACCGGTATATAGAATATAAAAAGAGAGTACTCAATACTCAACAGTAAAAACAATCTAATTAGAAAATGGGCAAAAAACATGAACAGATATTTCACCAAAGAGGATATATAAAGATGGCAAATGAGGATATAAAAAGATATTCAACATCATTAGCCATCAGGGAGAAATGCAAATTAAAAAAACAATGATATGTCACTACACATCTATCAGAACAGCTGAAATAAAAAATAGTGACAATACTCATAACTGGTGAAGCTGAGGGGAAATTGGGCATCTCATACATTGCTGGTGGGAATGTAAGTGATATGGCTTCCTTAGAAAATAGTTGAACACTTTATTAAAAAACCAAACACGGCCGGGCGCGGTGGCTCAAGCCTGTAATCCCAGCACTTTGGGAGGCCGAGACGGGCGGATCACGAGGTCAGGAGATCGAGACCATCCTGGTGAACACGGTGAAACCCCGTCTCTACTAAAAAATACAAAAAACTAGCCGGGCGAGGCGGCGGGCGCCTGTAGTCCCAGCTACTCGGGAGGCTGAGGCAGGAGAATGGCGTAAACCCGGGGGGCGGAGCTTGCAGTGAGCTGAGATCCGGCCACTGCACTCTAGCCCGGGCGACAGAGCCAGACTCCGTCTCAAAAAAAAAAAAAAAAAAAAAAAAAAAAAAAACCAAACACATAACTACCATACAACCCAGGGATGGCACCTAGAGAAATGGAAATTCATGTCCGCTCAAAAGCCTATACATGAATGCTCATAACAGCTTTATTTACAACAGCCAAAACCTATAAAGAACCAAAATATAGGTGAACAGTTAAACTGTAGTACATCCATACCATAGAACACCTCTCAGCAATTAAAACAAAAAACACTATTGATAGTAAAACAACTTGGGATCCATCTCAAAGGCATTATCCTGACTGAAAGCAAGCTAATCTATCTCAAAACATCACATACTATATGATTCCACTTATATAACAGTCCTGAAATGACAAAATCATAGAGACATTGAACAGAGTAGTGGCTGCAAGGGGTTGCGGGGATGGAGTAGGGAGGAGGACAAGTGTGAGTATGAAGCGACAGCAGGAGGGAGGTCTTTGTGGTGATAGAACAGTTCTGTATCTTCATTGTGGTGGTGGGTAGAGGAATTTTATTTTATTTTATTTTATTTATTTTTTGAGGCAGAGTCTTGCTTTTGTTGCCCAGGCTGGAGGGCAATGGCACGATCTCAGCTCACTGTAACCTCAGCTCACTGTAACTAGTTGAACTCCTTCAACTAGTCCCCACGTCTCCTCATTACTGACGTATCATAGGAGAAAAGATATGCAGAATTCAATCAATTCTCCTGCCTCAGCCTCCCGAGTAGCTGGGATTACAGGCATGCACCACCACACCCAGTTAATTCTGTATTTTTAGTAGAGACGGGGTTTCTCCATGTTGGTCAGGCTGGTCTCAAACTCCCAACCTCAGGTGATCCACCCGCCTCAGCCTCCCAAAGTGCTGAGATTACAGGTGTGAGCCACCATGCCCAGCTATGTTATATTCTTCTTATCCAGCTTTATTACAGTGATTGCTTTTTACATGTCAGCCTTTAAATTAAATTAAAGACTCAGCAAAGCTTAGTAAAGGCAGAACACATTCCAGCTAGAAAAGTTCAAGAGTTGCTATCCCAAAGGTTGGTCTTTCAGATGTGCTTATCCATCAAGATGTTCCTCTTTGCGATGACTAAGAGTCATTATCACGCTTACCCAGAAGTTGCAAATGATGACTAAGAAAAACGGAAACTTTCAACGTGGTAACTAAAGTACACACTTGCAACAATAAGTTTTCCAAAAGCAAAGCACAATTTTCTCCCCCATCAACTTGTCCCTGAGCCACCCTGTCTTCATGAGACTCTCAGAAAGGGAGGGTCAGCTTCTCTGAGACCTCATCTTACAGAACTCCTTCAACTAGTCCCCACGTCTCCTCATTACTGACGTATCATAGGAGAAAAGATATGCAGACATATACTGTAAGTGACATGAGTAATGCTGAACAAATAATAAAGGTCAAAGGTACTAGATTCTATTTCTCAGAGGTCACTTCACAACCTCCACATCATCCCCTCAAAGCAGCCACCATCATCTCTACTGGATACAGGAGGCCACAGAGCTATGGCAGGCCTGCCCCTGACCAGTGACAAGGCAGGGCGGAAGTGGCTCTGTTAAGGATGACTGCTGGGATTCAGGAGGAGCCAGGGAATAAACACCCACCCATGACTCCATGTCTGGCCTTTGTTCTGCCGCATCTGGCCTTTAATCAGACAAAGTGCTGGAGTGGCAATGCCTGCCGCTCTGAAAGCCCCTGCGGAGGAAACATCTGCAGGGTTCAAAGGGCAGAGGCAGTTGCTCAAAGGAAGTTGGAATTTAAAAAGAGATGAAAAACAAACTGGGTGGGGGCAGGTGGTAGTGGGGGTAAATAGAGCAGGGGCAACTGAAGTTGGCTTTCTAATCCAAACAATTAGATTAAGTGACAGTGAACATAGGAAAGAACAAACATTTGCTCAGCCTACTGTTAGGCTTTTTGCCAACTGCTCCCACGTGGAGACTTAGAAAGCCAAGTCCAAGACGGCGAGAGGATGCCAGACAGCTGCCCAGCAAGCCCTGGCCCCAGGTGCCCGCAAATTCCCTCTCTTTGCATGGGCAGTATCCTATTCCACTTTGGGAAAAAAACAAGAGAAACTGAGAAAGCCAAGGGTATTCTGAAGTATTAGAAAAGGATTAGCAATGTTTAACCACAAATGAGAGGAATTAGGGAGAGAGGAAGGCCTAAGAGCCAGGATATTCTTGCAGGTACTGTAAAATCATACATTAACCAGGTGCTTTGCTTCTCAGGTACTAAATCCATCTGGGAACACACACATCAACCTAAAGGCCAAGTCTCTAGAGATCCCTTTCCAACGAGCTTTATCTACCCCATGCTTTCAGTACACATGCAAAGGCTTTTGCTTTCACTGGGCCGGGACGGAGGTGGGGAAACAACAGGAAACTCAAGTAGCACCGGTCCACACAGAAGAAACACAAGGCTGCAGATACCTGGTGCTGAGTCCGCCATTAAACCAGTGCCAGAGCTGTGTGCAAATAACAACACTCGTTAAATCAAATGCTCATCCCCATTCTATGGTCAATATTTGAAGACATGAAATGGTTCAGAAACCTGTCTGAGCTTAAAGGATGAGTAAGCCTCAGACTCCAGAAGTTAAACTATAAGCATGGACTTTGGAGTTTGTGCAGGTACAAGGAGAGAATGCAGGTGCTGTGTCGCTCACATAAAGGCTGCCTCTGCACTGTGCAGAATATTCAGAGATGATGACAGGTGCTAAGGAGGAAAATAAAGCAGAAAAGGCCTCGCAAGGAAGATAACTTTTGAGGGAAAACCTATTATGAGTTTTGTTCATGTATATTTCTTCATATGAAAGAAAAAAAGAAAAGCAAAACTCTATGTTATGAAAGTTCCTCTTCCCCTCCTCTGGCGTCACTTCCCCTACCCCAGCCAATCTTGGAAATATGGCTATTTATTTTTGCCTTTCTACACTCCACACTCAGAGTTCTTTTTTAGCAACGTTGAAAGGTTAGAGGCAATTCACTGCTTCTGAGAAAACTCTCTGCATCGACTAATTTTGTCTCCCCTCCTGACACTGTCTCAGGACATTTTTGATGGTCACAACTTAGCGGCGAGATATTACTTTTTACAACAGAATTATCAGACCCAAAATGTTAACAGTGCCCAGGTTGGCAAACTCCAATTTAAGGGAATTGATCTTAACCTGAAATATCTGTTCCTGATATTCTATTATACTTCAGTGTCTTGAGTAGGGAGAACAAATGAGTTAGAAAAGAATAGAACGTTCATGATGAAACTCGAATCTACTTAGCCACAATAAAAGCAGATTCTTATCTACAAGGTATCCTAAGCCCTTCTGGTGTTGAAAAAAAAGTCATGAAAGGCCAGGGATGCTGGCTTATACCTGTAATCCCAGCACTTTGGGAGGCCAAGGCAGGCGGATCACCTGAGATCAGAAGTTTGTGACCAGCCCGGCCAACATGGCGAAAACCCATCTCTACCAAAAATCAAAAATTAGCTGGGTGTGCTGGCAGGTACCTGTAATCCCAGCTAGCTGGGAGACTGAGGCAGGAGAATCGTTTGAAAGTAGGAGACAGAGGTTGCAGTGAGCCAAGACCACGTCACTACACTCCAGCCTGGGTGACAGAGCAAGGCTGTGTCTCAAAAAAGAAAAAAGAAAAAAAAAAAAAAAAAAAAAGAACAGAAGAAAAGTCATGAAGTTCCTGGAACTGAAGGATAGGAAAGGCAGACTGGCTGAGACCACACCACATACTGGGGAAACTGGGCAGAGGATTGCATAATTTGAAAATTACACTTTACTTTCTAGTATCAGGTCTGTGAAAAGAGAAACCTTGAACAGAAACATTTCCTTTGCAAATGAAACAGCAAGATCCAAGTCTGGAGCAAAAGTTCTTTCTCAGGTGAAATTATAACTAGTCAGAAGCAGAGTCAGTGATCATGCACACCATAGACTCGACCTCCTCCCATCGCAGAAGGTGCCACACCTGGCATGCACCTTGGTGTCTGTGCACAGGCTATTCCCTCTGCCCGAGTGCTACTTGCCAGTTACAGCCTAGGTACTGGGAAATGCAAGAGCCCCACCGTGCTGGGTGCCCCTCCTTGCTCCACAGCGCTCCACGCCTGCCTCTATCACATCACCACCACACTACTCTGTATTTGTTTCTATGTCTGTGTCCTTCCTTATTTGCCTCCTAGCTCCAGCAGCAGACCTGGAGTAGGCAACAAACAACACTGCGTCACACTCAATGACCACCAGCAGGGAGTAATGCTGCATGTGATGGCCCTAAGAGCCAAGAAACAGGTTTTCTTAGTGGAAATTTGCCTGGAGCCTGACTTATCTGTTAGGTGATTTTTTTGATGTGGGATAGGCCTAAGTGAATTTTCAGGGATTCGCAACCTATTGCTTCAGGTCCTGGGGAAAGTGTTGCTTCAAACAGGCCCAAAGAGGAAAGCAGTAACAGGAATTTTACAACTACTTTTATGTGCATTAATGGGTGCTACTGTGAAGAACAAGGCCAGAGAGAGCTAATAAAATTAGTTTCTCCATCAACCTGCCTAGACCACATTGAAAAAAAAATAGTTTATCTAAGGAAGGAGATATACTTAAATAGGGGAGACAGGCTACATTCAAACCTATTGCAAAATTATCTTTAGACAATATTTTTTCAGTATTAAATGTGGATTATAATTGGAAGTGAAACTTTGTGTTTTGAATTGGTAGCCTTTTTCCATAAAGTGACACCTTTAATGAAACTTTCAGCAAAATAATTTTATAATTTCTATTGAAGCCAACAACTTCCTCACAGGTTTTCCTGCTTCAACTCTTGCCACTATAGAAAACCTTTCTGACTGCTACTACTGGGCAGGCAGCTCCTAGGGGATACTGAGTCATTATCCTGGATGTCCCAGTGTGGCTCAAGGTCCTTGTCAAGTATTACCTCACGTAAATGTTGCCACAACCTTCCAGACTTGCCAGTTTCATAAAGGAGAGAAACCTAAGGTACAGAGAGCTTCAGCAGCTTGCCCAAAGCCACGTAGCAAGTGAAAGGCAGAGCTTGGTGCTGCAGCAAAGACTGGTAAGAGCCCCAAAGGGAAGGTGAACCTAAAGAAATAAGAAGCTGCAGGTTTGTGGAGTCAAGCCACACTTCATCATGTGAAGATTCTCCCTCAGATGCTCACTTTGGCACAGCTGGATGCTATTTCATTCAGGGATTTAGTAAGTTTTCTTATTTGATCTTCTTCAAATCCTTTAATAAAGACCAAACAAATTAGCTAACTGGTAGACTATCTCCAATATTATAGTATAAACTCAAAGCCCCACAAAACATGCTGTTTACTCAGGGGGTGTGCCCACAACATAACACTGGTGGTGACAGGGCCTCTTTTCGAAAAGGCAATCTTTCAAGCATGCCCATAAGAGAACACATAGGTTTACATAAGAACCCCGACACAAAATACATCATACTGTAGGATTCTATTTATATAAAATTCCAGAAAAGGCAAATCTATAGTGATAGATCAGTGGTTGCCAGGTTCCAGGTGGAGGAAAGTGACTGACTGCCAAGGCCCACAGGCGAACTTTCTGGAACCCTGAAAATGTTTATTCTTTGTCATGATTGTGATTGTCGTTACATGACTGTATACATTTGTGAAATGTCATCAAACTGCACAATTAAATTTCATGAATTCTACTGTATGCTAACTGTACCTCAATAAGACTTCCAAAAATAAATAAAGAGATTTTAAAAAAATAGTTGAGGCTCAGCCAAGTGAGTACTGACTGTGGGGAAGAAAAAAAATTACAAGTCCAAGTTCATGGGGAATCAGGTAACAGAACTTGTAATTTTGTCTTGTCATCTGTATAACAATAGCATCTTTCACGTCTGTATTATTTCTGCACTCATGTAAATCCAGGCTGTTGCAATCCGGATTTGAAATGACAGGCAGGTGTGAATGCCTCACTCCGAGTGGAATATAAAGGGAAAGGCAATGCGGCGCAGCAGAAAGTACACTGACCTTTGACTCCGCAGACACAAAATCTAGCCTCAGTTCTGATGCCCATTACTTGTTTCCTTGAGTTAATGCCACTCAGCCCAAAGAGTCTACAGCTCTACTGTTTGCCTTACGTTGCAGGGATCTTCAGTTTTCTCATCTGTGAAATTGGAGGGTTACTCTAAATCCCAAATGTCCACCTCTTCAGTCATTTAGTAATTGAGGCCTTGCAGTCTAGGAAGGATGTTCATGCTGTGACTTCTAAGCTTCTGCCTGGCTCTCTGGTTCTCTCTGGACATTTTCCCCTTGGGACCTGGCCAGCATGCTGTGAGGAAGGCCAAGCCACAGGGAGAGGCTGCTGGTTGATTTTCCGGCTCATGGCTCCAAATGAGAGCCAGCATCAACCTCCAGATGAGTAAGTGAGCCGTGTCCCCACCTGACAGACCCTGAATGACGACCACCTTGCTGGGCCCAACCAAAACGAACTATGAGAGACAAGAAAATGCTCAGTGTTGTAAACCAGCGAGTTTGGGAGAGATTTGCCAGCAACAGATAAGCACAACCTACCCTTAGGGCATCTTTGAGGACACAGGTTAATAGCTATTTACCAGCCATCCATCCCTGGAATCTGGATTCCTTGTTCCACCCGCAAATACACACTGGCCACCCTCTTTGCACCACAGCACAAGGGGACCTGCCTAAATGAAGAGGAACAGTGAGTGAGCTGTTTAGAACCAGAAGCTGGCTTTTACAATCATTTGTGCGGATCCAAACACAAGTACTTCAACAACAACCAGGCAGACCTACTCCTTGATGTGTTCCTTAAAGACTTTCTGTTACTCTGACTTCCGTCCACGAGGAAGTTTTCCTTGACCTTAATAAGCTCATTGTCCAGGCCGCTGTCTCTCCTGATTTCCAACTAGAAGGACTGCTGGGGGCAAGGATCCACTGCACCAGCAGCCCGGTAGGAACCCGGCCGCGCGCTGGCCTTGTCCCCACCCCGCTGGCTATCGCGGCCTCCGGCCTATGGCCAGGATCCGCAAGGTCAGGCCCCCCGAGGACACGGCCCCAGACAGGGAAAGTCCCGAGATGAATAGCCGAGCCCCGGCCCAGTACCCTTGAGACTCGCGGAGCCCGCTCACCTCTGGCCGACTACGCTTCTGCAGCAAGTGCTCCAGGTAGAGGTCGGAGAGCGCCGTGTGCATGCTGCCCCCACTCTCGCCCTCGCTCGCCTTGAGCGTCATCTCGCAGAAGCTGGAACACTGGAACCCAAGACAGGGCAGCGCTGAGAATGAGAGGGCCCGGGGCCTGCCGGGCTGCAGAGACCGCGGGAGACGCGGTGCGGCTGGGCCAGTCACCGCCCAGCAGGCGGTGCGCCGGGCGGGCGTGGACGGAGCTCCGCCCACGCTCCACCCACTCCTGCCCTCGCTCCGCCCATGGAACCCTCCCACGCCCCGGACTGCGCAGCGCCCTGCGCTCTGGGAAGCGGCCCTTAAAGGGCCTGAGGAAGTCGTAGCTGTAAGTGGCCGCGTGAGACGAATCCCCGAAAGATAAGAACGGGGAGGGGGCCCCCAGTTTCTGGCTGGTTGAGCACACGGCCCACGCCCCGTTGGGCCTGAGCCGCCCGGGTGCCCGGCCAAATTCGTGGGGATTGCAGAAAGGCAACAAGGGAAGTCGGAATCGGCCGGCTTAGAGGAGTCTGAAGGATGTAGGTGAACTCTAGACTCTTCCCATAAATTGATGCGGGCGCAGCATTACCCTTTGAGATCTGGACATTGCGAAAATGCCTTTAAGGCTCCTGTGCTGCTGCACCCTGTCATTTAATTGCTGTATGCTGTTCGATGATGAAACATCTTACTGCCTTCAAAACCAAACTGTTTTTACTTAGGGCAGATCTCCTGCTGTAAATGCCACAAAATTTTTCCGGCTCAGCGAAAGCAAAGGGAGCAAACATTCCTTAGGAACCGTAGAGGAGAATTCCTTAGCATCCTAACGCGTTGGAGACATTCAAACACCAGTCACAGTGATGGAAGGCTTTCTGAACAAAACAAACATGTAATGGACTTGTAGGGCTCTTGGTCCCCTACCCCAAGCTAGTAGCCTCACAGTATTAGAAGCAGTTCATCACTACATGTAATCTTATTCTGACCTTCCTCAAAGCTTCCTGGGAAGGAGGAGCTCATAGCCAAGAGGAGAAAATCCAAGGGCAACAGTTTAGAGCTGCATTGCCCAGTTTTCTCTACAAAGAGGCTGAACTCATGTGAATGACGGTTCCCTTCCACAAGATCACGCTAAACGAACGAGGCGGGGGCGGGGTAGAGATTGAAGTTAACACTGTGATATTGATGCACGGATAGACTAACTGAGCAATGGCGTAGAATAGAGAACCCAGAAACCCATCCATGCCAGTATAGAAATGCGGTATATGATAGAAGTGGCATGTTAGGTAAGTAAACAGGGACATTTTATTAACTGATGGTGGAAAATGGTTATTTATATTGGAAAAGATGAAATTCGAACCCTCATTCATGTGATATGGAAAATAATAATAATCTATTCCAGATGGATTAAGGAATTAAATGTCAAAAACATACCCTTAAAGCTCTTGACAGGAAACATAATCAAGAAACTTTTAGACTTTGGGATAAAGATTTCTAAACAATGTGGACAAACCATTGACCATAGAATGGAACAGTGGTAACTTTGACTTTAAGAATTTTAATTTATGAAGACACCATAAAGAGCAAAAAACACAGCTGTGCATTGGGGGAAAATATTTTCAATACAGATAAGTGGCAAGGAATTCCAATTGTGAATATATAAAGGACTACAAATTATTAAGAAAAACACAATCCAGTAAAGAAGTGGGCAAAACACATGAATAGACATTTCACCAACGGAGAGACACATATGGCCAATAAACATATAAAGAGATGTTCGACATCATTAGTGATCAGGAAAATGCAAAGCAAAACTACAATGAAATACCACTGTTCACCCATTCAGTTGTCAAAAATTTAAAAGTCTAACAGTATCAAGTGTTGGGGAGGATGTAAATCCATATGATTTGTTGAATATTGCTGGTGGGAGTCTAAATTGGTACCAGTTGTAAGGAAAATGGGTTTCCATTATCTCTTACAGTTGAACATACATCTACCCTCTGAGCCAGCAATTCTACTCCTAGAGGGAACAACTATTCCCAGTTTGGTCTGTAAGGTCTCCCTCTGTGCATCTGCAAAATATTCAGGACTAGAGTTGCCTTGTTTGTCCAGGTATGAAAACCATAGTATGCATGACCTTGCTCCAATTTATACTCCTTCCATATTTTCTCAGCCTTATCTACTTCCCAGGCCATCAGGCACTTGATCAATGGAAATCCCTGACTGCCACTGCCTTTTTCACATCTCCTGACATTTCTGACTCCTTCACTTTTCTAAAGTGAGGGCTGGGTTCTGAAATGTCCTCTACTGCACTCACTGCAGCAGAAGCTTCTGCACTCAAGCTCATCCTGACTAGATCCATGGAGGCTCTGATGACTCCTACCACTTTTGGACTCAGGATTGAACTGTGGTGTGTGGGATCTGGCTTTCCTACTGACTACCAGGACCAAGGTAACACAACAACTCAGAGGTGTGAGGAAACTAACAAACACCCAATAGGGTGAACTTTGACCACTGACAGAAATGAGACAAACACCTGTAGGCAGATCAATTCCTTTCCTCAACCATTTCAAGATGCTGTGATTCTATACAACTCGTCTAGAAGCATTCAGGAAGACTGTGAAACAAGGTGTGTTTTCTTGAGTAACAGTGGCGAACTCAGTAGCACACCAAAGTATATTTTATTTCCATCCTTCCCTACCTCACTTCATTTATTCCTTCACTCTTACACCCATGGGATTGCATCCTTCACTAAAGCTTTACCACATATGTTTTGCTCCAGGCTTTGCTTTCTGCTGAACATAGGCTAAGAAAACAGGTGTCAGAAATGGGGTGGCCTCAGAAAACAGACCCTCAGGATAGGACTTTTTCTATACAAATACATGGACATTAAATAATCTGCTCTTGAATGATCTTTGGGTCAACAATGAGATCAAGATGGAAATTAAAAATGTATTTGAGCTGAACAGTAACAGGGACACAACTTATCAAAACCTCTGGGATACAGCAAAAGCAGCACTAAGAGGAAGGTTCATAGCATTAAATGCCAAATCAAAAAGTCTAAAACAGCACAAATAGATAATCTAAGGTCACATTACCTGACTTCAAACTATACTACAAGGCCATAGTTACCAAAACAGCGTGGTACTGCTATAAAAATAGGCATGTAGACCAATGGAACAAAATAGAGAACCCAGAAATAAAGCCAAATACAAACAACTGATCTCTGACCTAACAAACAAAAACATAAAATGGGGAAAGGACACCCTGTTCAATGAATGGTGCTGGGAAAATTGGCAAGCCACATGTAGACAATTGAAACTGGATCCTCATCCCTTGCCTTGTACAAAAATCAACTCCAGATGGATCTAAGATTTAAATCTAACACCTGAAACCATAAAAATTCTAGGAGATAACATTGGTAAGGCTCTTCTAGACATTGGCTTAGGCAAAGAGTTCGTGACCAAGAACCCAAAAGCAAATGCAACAAAAACAAAAATAAATAGGTGGGACCTGATTAAACTGAAAAGCCTCTGCACAGCAAAAGAAATAATCAGCAGAGTAAACAGACAACCCACAGAACGAGAGAAAATATTTGCAAACAATACATCTAACGACAAAGGACTAATATCCAGAATCTACAAGGAACTCAAACAAATTAGCAAGAAAAAAATAACCCCATCAAAAAGTGGGCAAAGGAATGAATAGACAATTCTCAAAAGAAAATATACAAATGGCCAATAAACATATGAAAAACTGTTCAACATCACCAATTATCAGGGAAATGCAAATTAAAACCATAATGAGATACCACCTTACTCCTGCAAGAATGGCCATAATAAAAAAATAAAAAAAGAATAGATATTGGTGTGAATGTGGTGAAAAGAGAAGACTTTTACATTGCTGGTGGGAATGTAAACTAGTACAACCACTGTGGAAAACAGTACCAAGATTCCTTAAAGAACTAGAGGTAGAACTACCATTTAATCCAGCAGTTCCACTACTGGATATCTACCCAGAGGAAAATAAGTCATTATGTGAAAAAGACACTTGCACACGCATATTTATAGCAGCACAATTTGCAATTGCAAAGATGTGGAACCAGTCAAATGCCCATCAACCAATGAGTGGATAAAGAAAGTGTGGTATATATATATTATACTATGGAATACTATTCAGCCATAAAAAAGAACAAAATAATGGCAACCCACAGATGGAGTTGGAGACCATTATTCTAAGTGAAATAACTTGGGAATGGAAAACCAAATATCGTATGTTCTCACTTATAAGTGGGAGCTAAGCTATGAGGACAAATGGCATAAGAATTATACAATGGACTTTGGAGACTCAGGGGAAAGGATGGGAGGGAGATGAGGGACAAAAGACTACACATTGGGTGCAGTGTACACTGCTGAGGTGATGGGTGCACCAAAATCTCAGAAATTACCACTAAAGAACTTATCCATGTAACTAAAAACCACCTCTACCCAAATAATTTTGAAATAAAAAATAAAAATATTTTAAAAGAACTCTTTAAAATAAATAATGAAAAGCACCAACAGACTTATGAACAGGCAATATAAAAAATGAGAAATAGAAAAGAATACAAATAAAAGTACAGAAAAAGATACCACACTGGTAATTTGAAATACAGATTGAAATAATGCAAAACAAACAAACAAAAAAAAAAGGCAATTTCTGGCACCATGGCAGACCAGGTACCTGGATGACTTTGTTGGTGAAAACAACTGAAAATGCTAGTTAAAATATATTAACACATTCTTGAATACAGTCATGGCCAAAGGAAGTCACATGACTAAGCCCACCGTCAAGGAGTGAGAAAGTATTTTCTTTTTCTTTCTTTTTTTTTTTTTTTGAGACGGAGTCTCGCTCTGGAGTGCAGTGACCGGATCTTGGCTCACTGCAAGCTCCACCTCCCGGGTTTACGCCATTTTCCTGCCTCAACCTCCCGAGTAGCTGGGACTACAGGCACCCGCCACCTCGCCTGGCTAGTTTTTTTGTATTTTTTAGTAGAGACGGGGTTTCACTGTGTTAGCCAGGATGGTCTCGATCTCCTGACGTCGTGATCCGCCCGTCTCGGCCTCCCAAAGTGCTGGGATTACAGGCTTGAGCCACCGCGCCCGGCCGAGAAAGTATTTTCTACCTACCACGAGGCCAGGGCAAGGGTATGCACTTAAAATTCTATTACAATAGTCAAGAATTAGACCACTAGCTTTTTTTTTCCTTCTGTTCATTGAATACAGTCACTGTGCATTTTACATACTTTCATTTAGTTTTATGACAATCCTATGAAACAAGTACTTTTTAAAAAATTGAGATAACAGTTGCATACCGTGAAATTCATCCATTTAAAGTGAACAACTCGCAGGTGCAGCTAGCTCAGTCATCAGAGCATAAGACTCTTAAAGTGAAAAATTCAGTGGTTTTTAGTATATTCACAGAATTGTGCAACCATTGCTACTATCTAATTGGTCTTAGTCTGTTTGGGCTGCCATAACAAAATACCACAAATGGGATAGCTCATAAACAACAGGCATTTATGGCTCACAGTTCTAGAGGCTGGAAGTGCAAGATTAAGATGCCAGCAGATTCTGTGTCTGCTGAGGGCCTGTTCCTCATAGAAGGTGGCCTCTTGCTGAATTCTCACATGGTGGAAGGGGGAAAACAAGCTTGCGTGGGCCTCTTCAATCCCAAAGGCCCCACCTCTAAAAAGCCCCACTTCTGAATACCATTACATTGATAATTAGGTTTCGGCATAGGAATTTGGGGGAACACAAATATCCAGACTGTAGCATAATTCCAGAACAGATTCATTACCCACGGAGACCCCAGCCCCATTAGTAGTCACTCCCCATTCCTAGTCCCTGGCAACCACTAATCTACTTTCTGTGGGACCACTAACTGAATCTACCACAAGGGACTAATGAAAACCCTGCCCTGAGAATTCATAAGTACAAGTTGGCCCTTGCTCTGGTTGGCAGCTCAAAGTTGCACTACCTGAGTAACCTGACAAACCTTAAGTAGAGAATTTAACTTCAAGTGTTTTCTTGACTGATAGAGCCCCGAGGTGCCTGGCAAAGCAAAACATGTCTTTTTGAAGGAGTCCTCATTGATACCAGACCTTAAATTCCATACATATCCATAGACGAATAAATCACTAAATAATCAAGGAAACAAAGTCCTGTGAGTGAGATCCAGCAGAAACTACAGATAACCAAACTGGACCAAAAACTTCAGATACTGAAATTCAAGATTAGTTAACACTAGAAAATTTATTAATCCAATTTACCATATTTATGGAGAAACTCATATTATCTCAGTAGGTGGAAAATATTCAATGTAATTCAATATCTATTAATGATAAAAAAATCTTTTATCAAATTAGGCATAGAAAGAACCATCTTTAGTCGGGCGTGGTGGCTCACACCTGTAATCCCAGCACTTTGGGAGGCCGAGATGGGTGTATTGCTTGAGGTCAGGAGTTTGAGACAGCCTGGCCAACATGGTTAAAAACGATCTCTATGAAAAATACAAAAATTAGCTGGACGAGGTGGCAAGCACCTGTAGTCCCAGCTCTTTGGGAGACTGAGGCAAGAGAATCGCTTGAACCCAGGAGGCGGAGGTTGGAGTGAGCTGAGATCATGCCACTGTACTTCAGCCTTCAGCCTGGGTGACAGTGAGATTCTGTCTCAAAACAAACAAACAAAAATTCCCTCTTTAATCTGATTTTTAAAAACTATTTGTAAAACATCTAAAACACCTACAACAAATATAGTATTGAAAAGCTGAATGTATTTCCTTTAACATTTTGAACAAGACAAAGATGCCTCTATAACCACTTTTCTCTGTGTTGTATTATAAGTTCTATCCGGCAGAATAAGGCAAAAATAAATGTATCATGGTATAAAGACTGGGAGGGCAGAAACAAAATTGTTGTTATCAATGGATATATTATTGTCTATGTAGAATATTTAAAAATCTACAGATAAATTACTAAAATTAATAAATGCTATTACCAAGGTTGTTAGCTACAGTCATATAATCAATTGTATTTCTATACACCAATGACACACAGAAAATATAATTTTAAAAGACTCCATTTCGTTATGACATCTAAAATGATCAAATACCTAGGAACAAATCAAACCATATATAGGTACTGTATGGAGAGAATTATAAAATTCTGTCCGCATACATTGAAGAAGAGCTAAAAATTGAAAGAGAAATCATGTTCATGGTTTGGAAGGCTTAATTTTATTAAGATGTAGGTTCTCCTGAAATTGGCCTAAAGATTCAATGCAATCCTGATAAAAATCTCAATAGGTATGTTTTGTGAAACTTGACAATCTAATTTCAAAATATGTGTAGAGTTGTCAACAGTAAGACTAGCCAAAGAAGAACAAAGTGGGGGACCTGTCTTGCAGATAGCAAGACCTTAATAAAGCTATGGTAATTAAGAGTGTGGTATAGGCACAGAAATAGACCAATGGACCAGAAAGAAGAGGCTAGAAACAGAGTTATGCATATTTAGACACTTGATAATATGACAGGTAAATCAGTAGGAAAGGACAGACTTACACCAAGTGGTACTGGGCGTACTGGGTATTCATAGCATCAAAATGGAAACCGAAACTAGATAGAGGTGAAGGAAGGTAAGCACTTTACCTAAACTACTGTAGTCAGAAGAACAGAAGAGGGAGTGACTCCTTGAGCGAAACTTGGTTTTTACTGAGGCAAAGCTCAGAGTAGAAAAGTACTGCAACAGCAAGTCGGTTGCCTCAGAGGCTGGGTGGTCATACAGCTTGTCTTTTTTCAACATTCCGATGCCTTTTTATGGTCAGCCAGCTGTGGTTCAAGGTGATCATGTTCAAAATCTGATTTTGCTCCTTCGAATTTATTGCTTCTTGGAATTTATTGCAACTATCTGCTATTCACAGTTCCTAGAACTGCCTTTAGGTACAGCAGTTCAGTTCGAAGTTCATGAGTGGAAAGTTACAACTTTTCACAATATAAAAAAATGACATTGGACTCTACCTCACACCATATAAAAAATCAATTCCAAGTAGCTTAAGGAGCTAAATATAAAAGGCAATATAAAAGTTTTGTCTTCCAAAACTTTTGGAAGACAAATATAATCCTCAAACTGGAAGAAAGTATTTTCCACACACATAGCCTACAAAACATTAGTGTATCAGGTATATAAAGAATTCCTATCATCAATAAAGAATAAGCAAAACTACTAATTAGAAAAATGGGCAAAATCCATTAACATGATTTTCAGAGAAGATAGACAAATGATCTATAAACACAAGAAAAAGTCTTCAATCTCATCAGTTATCAGGGAAATACAAATTAAGAAAACAATGGGACATAATTTCTCATTCACCAGATTGACAAACAATTAAAAGGCTGATGATATTGCATATTATCAAGGATATGGGATAATGGCAACATTCACATACTGCTGGTAGGAGTGTAAATTGATGCAATGTCTTTGGGAAGCTGGCATTGTATCATAAAATGGAACATTTGCTTACCCTTTGACCCAGCTATTCAATCACAGGGTATATTCCTTGCAGAAACTTGCACATGTGCACTGTGAGACATGTGCAAGAATATTTATGGAAGCTTTACTTAGAATAGAAAAAAACCATAGGATCAATACAAATATCCTTCTGCAGTTGATAGTCTAAATGAGTAGCGTTCTCTTCATACTATGGGACATTATGCAGAATGAGTGAAAATGGACTAACTGCAACTACAAGCATCAACATGGAAGAATATCAAAACGTTATATGAATAAAGCAAGAAAATCACAGAATACATATGTATAGCTTAGTTTTTATAAAATTTTAAAATGGGAAAGGTTATGTGTTAGATGAAAGGATAAGGGCTGCTTTGGGGGTTAGGAGGGGCTGGTGACATGGAGGGGGAGGGGAGGAGGAATTTATTATCTTTGTGGTAACTCTTTGAGCTACATACATATGATCTGCATTCTTTCCTGTATGTATATTTCAAAAATAAATTTAAAAGTTCTAGGGCACCAAGCAGAGGAACACTTCAAGAATTTTTTAAAATACAGGCAAAATTAAATAATATATTGCCAAACATATTAGCAAAAAATGTAAAGAAAAACAAGGAAATAATATTAGGGACAGAGGGAGGAGGGCTGTGAGTGTGGAATGTAAATTGGTATAACCATTATGTGGAACAATATAAAAACCTTAATATGGTGATAGTCTATAACCCAACAATTCCACATTCAGCAATTTGTAGTAAGGAACAACTTGGACAAGAGTATAAAGACTATAAAGCTATGTGTAAGGTTACTCAACAAATTGCTGTGTGAGTAGCAGGGTTCCAAATGCCCCTAACACCAAAACTCAGATGTTCACAGAAAGTGCAACTCTTCTGTTTTATTATAACTTATTGACTTCCCCCACAAGCTCCCACCTGTTGGTTAGTGAAAAAGAATTTAAGTAAATATCACTCTGATTTAAAGTTTAGTGTAAATTGATAAATTAAACAGTCATTGCAGATAGTCTCTGATAAGAATGATAGTCTCTTTCTACCATCTGGATGTATGGGACAAAGGGTGTGTGGCTAATATGCTATGGGGAAATTGGTCCCCTCACATCAGCTTGCAAATGCGACCTGGCACCCACTGGTGTCCACAGGGATGTCTCTTGTTCCCCAGTCTTTCTCTCTGTTGGTCTCTAATGCGGCCCATCATATTTTGGTTTGAGCAATGCTCTCAGTAGCTCCCAACTGGCAGCAGTACCTTAAGCTTCTGTCAGGTCCTCCCCCTAACTGACCACTCCTAGTCTTTTAAAAAAAGTTTTCGCCTCCAATTTTATTGAGATATAATTGACAAAATTTTATATATATAAGGTACACATTGTGACGATTGATATACATGTATATTGTGAAATGATCATCACAACGAAGTTAGTTAACACATGCATCACCTCATATAGTTACCACATTTTTGTGGTAAGAACATTTAAGATCTTCTCTCGCCATACTCCATGCAAATGGTAACCCAAAGAGAGCAGGGTGGCTATATTTATATCAGACAAAATAGACTTTCAGTCAAAATCTGTCACAAGAGACAAAGAAGGTCTTTATATAATGATAAAGGGATTGTGAATCCCAAATATCTGAGACAGGTCTCTGTCAGTTTAGATAATTTGTTTTGCCAAGGTTAAGGAGACACCCATGACACAGTCTCAGAAGGTTCTGACGACATGTGCCCAAGGTGGTTGGGGCACAGCTTGGTTTTATACATTTTAGGGAGACAGGAGACATCAATCAATATATGTAAGATGTACATTGGTTTCATCCAGCAAGGTGGGACAACTGCAATAGAGGAGGGAGCTTCCAGGTCATAGGTAGATAAGAGAAAAATGGTTGCATTCTTTTGAGTTTCTGATTAGCCTTTCACTGGATACACAATTTACAGGAATAGTCAATTATGCCTTATGCACTGAGTCTGGCTCAGTGCAACAGTAGGGCAAAAGAAGTAATCAGATATGCATTTGTATCATGTGAGTAGAGGGATGACTTTGAGTCCTGCCTGCCATTTGTTTCACAAGGAATTTCCTTGTGGGCAAATTGTGAGGGAGGCATGTAGCTTATTTATTTGTTTGTTTGTTTGTTTATTTATTTATTTATCTTTATAGCTATCTTATTTAGGAATAGAATGGGGGGGGGGACATTTACCTAATGCAGTTCCCTGCTTGACTTTTCCCTTTGGCTTGGTGATTTTGGAGAGATTTATTTTCCTTTCATATTCTCCCCTTTTCCTTTTAAAATCTTTCAGAGAAAGCATTTTAGAAGAAAATGAGTCTCTGGTCTCAGCTTTTGTCTGATCTGTCATGGCTAGGATGCTTTATTCCCAGACAGATAGATCCCACATTATTAGGAAAGCTCATTTTTAGCAGGTTGTGAAGTCTCATGTCCTACAAAGGGAAAATAGGGGTAGGAAGGGAGAAAAACAACAACAAACAGACATAAATTGAAGAACAATCCTGGAAAATCGATATAGGCCATATTCCTCTGAAGTCCATACATCAGTAGGCAGGTATGAAATTGGTTTATGTATAATATGTAAATAGGTTGCTGTTATTTTCTTTCTTCTGAAGTTTAAGTTGTCTAGCTTTAGTTTACAGAGCTTTAAGAAAGCACAGCTTAATTTTTAAATTTCAAATCAGGAAAAATGGGAAAAAAGGAGACTTGTAGCCAGAAAAAATTTTAGAATTCAGCCCAAACTGCAGAAAATAATAAAAAATGAAAAATGTTAGGCAAGACCAGAATCTAATTAATAATTATTTGCCATATAGGCTCCTCTTTTTTTAAATTGGCTTTGCTGGAACTTTATTCCATAAGCAATCTCGGATTTGAATTTAATGTCTTAAGCCCAGCCTATGTCTGCAAATACCTGTGTTAATTGGGTGAATTCCTTACCTTGAGGTTCCAAGAAAACTTGGGGATCCTGGGCCAGTCAGAAAGTGACATTTTTTACTTACCACAAGTCAGGAACCTGTATAGGGACTGCACAGACAAGGTGTGAGGCCAGTTTTCCCAAGGGGCTTTTATTGGCTCTATAAGTCAACTTTGATTACATGAAGGAATCTGTATTTGAAAGCATGTTATTCCAGTCAAAACCTTGCTAAAAGAACCAGTGTGTCTCCAATTGTGTCCTGTTACAAAAGAAAGCAGGTTCTTATTATACTTAGGCAAATAACAATATTGCCATAAGTTGAGAATACTCACAACTACTTTCCAAATTTTGGAGAAATCAGGTAGAGAGAAATGTGCTCCAAATTTTCTTTATAGGAATATATTTTACTCAATTGTCAAAAGCTTCAAAAAGTGTCTTTGGCTCTGAAAAACAAACAAAAGATCAGCAATGTTTTAAGCAAAAAGTCATAAAAGGATTTATTTCAGTCTTCTATTAGTTTAGTCCATGCAGTTAACTCCTGTTCTGCTTGATATTCGTGAATATTTCAGCTCTCTATGGGAGTCTTGGGAAGTTTTTCCTCTATTGTAGTGTCACTATCTCCAATGTTATCAGAAACCTGCACTCAAGAGCACCTGTCAGAGTCCTATGTTGATTATAAAACCACCTTTTGAAAAGGATAAAAATAAAACAACTGTGGATAACAAAAGTCTTAGAATAGTCATAGTTAAACACACAATTGACAAGAAAATTTGGTTATTTCTGTGGCATACAACAGTTTTACATAATAAACATAATTACTGCTGATAACATATGCTAAGACATCAGAATCACAGGAATTTCATACAATTCTGGAACATTCACTAATAACACAGTTATATAAACATAATCCAAAGAAGCTTAAACACTGTTTCATATTTGACAATACTTCCTGTTTGATTTTATTATATCAAATAAGCTGAATATGTCTCTTCTGAACTTCAGAGGACTAACATAAAACATTAATGAGTACTGAAGTTAAAATTTGATTTGGGAAAGTCTGTCAAATATAAAAAGTTTAAAACACTTGATATCACAAAATAGGATCACAGGTCATTGTAAAATAAGTCATTCATTTAGCCAAAGTGATAACTCAAAGTTTTTTTTTAAAGGTAAAAATCTTTAGTCTTTGAGAGAGGAGACTTAATTTTCCAAACAATAAGCCCTAATAAAGACAGCATGAGGCCAATTAAATTTTTTTCAAAATTTTATAAACAATCTATAAAATGTTAACCATCTTGACCCTAAGATATAATTTCCATAGCCTTTTTATAACCTTTATAATCTTTTATTAAGGAGTGGTTTAATGCTCCAAGAAAACCTTGTTAATCTGACACAGGGACCCATACACTACATCAGTGTGCCTTCAACATTAATGGTTAATTTATAGAGAAACTGAACTTACTTTATCTCTCAAAATCAGCCCTTAGAATCTCATGTGCTCACCTCTTCCACGATAGTCCCTGGACCTTGAGGAGTTAAATAGCTTTAATTTCTGGCCATGTGTCTCATGAACAAAGTTTATTTTGATTGGCATCTTCTATGGGGTCTGGAGATGAGGATTTAATTGCTGTCAGTGTTTAATATTTAGCAGGACTTGGGGTTCTTTTTAGACCCAGTAGTCATAGCCCTGTAACTTAGTGGCACAAGAATTTTAAAAGCACATATAGAAAGTCATATGGATGTAATAACCTTAATTTTAAAAAAAGTTTTAATCTCAGTTTTTTCCCTAAGCAAATCAAAACTTAGTAATAATGACATAGAAATTATTTTGATAAAGCGTAAAATCTGTTTATCAGGCCAGTTACCCAAAGGCAAAAGACATCTTCTGCAGTGTGACTGCTGTTCCCTATGGGGAGTTTCATTTAGATAACTTCAAGTCAAAACTAATGAAATGGGTACTTGAATTAGTTAGACATAGGAAGAATGTTTTCTGGATCATAAATGCAAATTTTCAGATTCATAAAACAATTTAAAGCCAAGAGCACTGAATATTATGTTGGAAGGAAACATTTTCTTTAGACCTTTAAGATAAAACACTTTTAGCATCAGACCACAACAAACAGAAACCAAAGGAGGGAAAAAAAAGAAATGTACAGGAGCTGAAAATGAGTTGAAGGAGAGTTATTATTTCAGACTTTTAAAAGGGGAGAGAAAGCTGAAAAAGTGAGACACAATTAAAGTTGAACTCTGCATTAAAAAAATCATAATGTCTTATGATTTTATTAAGGGTAAAGCAAATACCTTAAGAAAATACCATTTTTCTAATCGATCCTTTAGTGTATAAGTGTTTTTTCTTTAAATATCAAAACCCGATCTCTAGCAAGACCATTATAAATGATTTCCCTTTAATTATAGACAACTTGATCATACAAGATTTGATCCCACATTTTTTTTTTCTTAAAAGGAGGAACTGAGCTGTGGCCAGACCATTCATGATATGCTTGGACTTTCTGGTTTGTCTTGACCTTCCCTCTTTCTTAAATAACCAATCATTTTATTCTGGCACACAAAAAAATACCATATAAGATTCTTTATCATATAAAATTATTTTTAAGCTGTTTTACCAAAAATACTTCTTTATTTCTATACCTTTCTTTACGTATCTCTTATTTCCCCATTCTTTTTACTTGTTTTATACATAACCTTTAAATAAGCTTTGAATTAGACAAAAATTATTCACCTTTTAATAAGAACACACATGTTTTTTAGAAAAAATGTTTTCCTACAATATATATTTTTTAATTAGAAAATACCCATTTAATGAAGTATCTATTATTTAACTTTAGATTCTAAATTATGGCAAGTTTATCTACAAGTATTTATCCCATCACATTTACCTAATTATTTTATTTTAATAGTTTACCTAGATTATTTATGAGAACTGCAATAGTCACCAAAGTTATTTTCCTGTCAACCATTTTATAGCTTGTGAATTTCAGGCATTTATCTGAGTTAGAATCTTAAGATTGAATATATGGTTATTTTATCAAATAATTCAGGATATAGCTGTTTTCATTAAACCAATAATAATGTCTTTTTTGTGAAAGATTACACAGGCAAAGATCATTCTGTTTTGGGTTCGGTTTATTGTTTAATAACCTTTATGACGGCTGGGCACAGTGGCTCAGGCCTGTAATCCCAGGACTTTGGGAGGCTTAGGCGGGCGGATCACGAGGTCAGGAGATGAGACAATCCTGGCTAACACGGTGAAACCCCGTCTCTACTAAAAATGCAAAAAATTAGCTGGGTGGGTGGTGGGCACCTGTAGTCCCAGCTACTCGGGAGGCTGAGGCAGGAGAATGGCGGGAACCTGGGAGGCAGAGCTTGCAGTGAGCCGAGATGGCGCCACTCACTCCAGCCTGGGCGACAGAGCGAGACTCCGCCTCAAAAAAAAAAAAAGTAAAATAAACTTTACGACAAGTTTTTTTTTCTTTTTTTCTTTTTTTTTAAAAATTAATTAATTAATTAATTATTATTATTATACTTTAAGTTCTAGGGTACATGTGCATAATGTGCAGGTTTGTTACATATGTATACTTGTGCCATGTTGGTGTGCTGCACCCATCAACTCGTCAGCACCCATCAACTCGTCATTTACATCAGGTATAACTCCCAATGCAATCCCTCCCCCCTCCCTCCTCCCCATGATAGGCCCCGGTGTGTGATGTTCCCCTTCCTGAGTCCAAGTGATCTCATTGTTCAGTTCCCACCTATGAGTGAGAACATGCGGTGTTTGGTTTTCTGTTCCTGTGATAGTTTGCTAAGAATGATGGTTTCCAGCTGCATCCATGTCCCTACAAAGGACACAAACTCATCCTTTTTTATGGCTGCATAGTATTCCATGGTGTATATGTGCCACGTTTTCTTAATCCAGTCTGTCACTGATGGACATTTGGGTTGATTCCAAGTCTTTGCTATTGTGAATAGTGCCACAATAAACATACGTGTGCATGTGTCTTTATAACAGCATGATTTATAATCCTTTGGGTATATACCCAGTAATGGGATGGCTGGGTCATATGGTACATCTAGTTCTAGATCCTTGAGGAATCGCCATACTGTTTTCCATAATGGTTGAACTAGTTTACAATCCCACCAACAGTGTAAAAGTGTTCCTATTTCTCCACATCCTCTCCAGCACCTGTTGTTTCCTGACTTTTTAATGATCGCCATTCTAACTGGTGTGAGATGGTATCTCATTGTGGTTTTGATTTGCATTTCTCTGATGGCCAGTGATGATGAGCATTTTTTCATGTGTCTGTTGGCTGTATGAATGTCTTCTTTTGAGAAATGTCTGTTCATATCCTTTGCCCACTTTTTGATGGGGTTGTTTGTTTTTTTCTTGTAAATTTGTTTGCGTTCTTTGTAGGTTCTGGATATTAGCCCTTTGTCAGATGAGTAGATTGCAAAAATTTTCTCCCATTCTGTAGGTTGCCTGTTCACTCTGATGGTAGTTTTCTTTTGCTGTGCAGAAGCTCTTTAGTTTAATTAGATCCCATTTGTCAATTTTGGCTTTTGCTGCCATTGCTTTTGGTGTTTTAGACATGAAGTCTTTGCCCATGCCTATGTCCTGAATGGTACTACCTAGGTTTTCCTCTAGGGTTTTTATGGTATTAGGTCTAACATTTAAGTCTCTAATCCATCTTGAATTAATTTTCGTATAAGGAGTAAGGAAATGATCCAGTTTCAGCTTTCTACTTATGGCTAGCCAATTTTCCCAGCACCATTTATTAAATAGGGAATCCTTTCCCCATTTCTTGTTTCTCTCAGGTTTGTCAAAAATCAGATGGCTGTAGATGTGTGGTATTATTTCTGAGGACTCTGTTCTGTTCCATTGGTCTATATCTCTGTTTTGGTACCAGTACCATGCTATTTTGGTTACTGTAGCCTTGTAGTATAGTTTGAAGTCAGGTAGCGTGATGCCTCCAGCTTTGTTCTTTTGACTTAGGATTGTCTTGGAGATGTGGGCTCTTTTTTGGTTCCATATGAACTTTAAAGCAGTTTTTTCCAATTCTGTGAAGAAACTCGTTGGTAGCTTGATGGGAATGGCATTGAATCTATAAATAACCTTGGGCAGTATGGCCATTTTCACAATATTGATTCTTCCTATCCATGAGCATGGTATGTTCTTCCATTTGTTTGTGTCCTCTTTTATTTCACTGAGCAGTGGTTTGTAGTTCTCCTTGAAGAGGTCCTTTACATCCCTTGTAAGTTGGATTCCTAGGTATTTTATTCTCTTTGAAGCAATTGTGAATGGAAGTTCATTCCTGATTTGGCTCTCTGTTTGTCTGTTACTGGTGTATAAGAATGCTTGTGATTTTTGCACATTAATTTTGTATACTGAGACTTTGCTGAAGTTGCTTATCAGCTTAAGGAGATTTTGGGCTGAGACAATGGGATTTTCTAAATATACAATCATGTCATCTGCAAAGAGGGACAATTTGACTTCTTCTTTTCCTAACTGAATACCCTTGATTTCTTTCTCTTGCCTGATTGCCCTGGCCAGAACTTCCAACACTATGTTGAATAGGAGTGGTGAGAGAGGGCATCCCTGTCTTGTGCCGGTTTCCAAAGGGAATTTTTCCAGTTTTTGCCCATTCGGTATGATATTGGCTGTGGGTTTGTCATAAATAGCTCTTATTATTTTGAGATACGTTCCATCAATACCGAATTTTTTGAGCGTTTTTAGCATGAAGGGCTGTTGAATTTTGTCAAAAGCCTTTTCTGCATCTATTGAGATAATCATGTGGTTCTTGTCTTTGGTTCTGTTTATATGCTGGATTATGTTTATTGATTTGCGAATGTTGAACCAGCCTTGCATCCCAGGGATGAAGCCCACTTGATCATGGTGGATAAGCTTTTTGATGTGCTGCTGAATCCGGTTTGCCAGTATTTTATTGAGGATTTTTGCATCGATGTTCATCAGGGATATTGGTCTAAAATTCTCTTTTTTTGTTGTGTCTCTGCCAGGCTTTGGTATCAGGATGATGTTGGCTTCATAAAATGAGTTAGGGAGGATTCCCTCTTTTTCTATTGATTGGAATAGTTTCAGAAGGAATGGTACCAGCTCCTCCTTGTACCTCTGGTAGAATTCAGCTGTGAATCCATCTGGTCCTGGACTTTTTTTGGTTGGTAGGCTATTAATTATTGCCTCAATTTCAGAGCCTGCTATTGGTCTATTCAGGGATTCAACTTCTTCCTGGTTTAGTCTTGGAAGAGTGTAAGTGTCCAGGAAATTATCCATTTCTTCTAGATTTTCTAGTTTATTTGCATAGAGTTGTTTATAGTATTCTCTGATGGTAGTTTGTATTTCTGTGGGGTCAGTGGTGATATCCCCTTTATCATTTTTTATTGCGTCTATTTGATTCTTCTCTCTTTTCTTCTTTATTAGTCTTGCTAGCGGTCTGTCAATTTTGTTGATCTTTTCAAAAAACCAACTCCTGGATTCATTGATTTTTTTTGGAGGGTTTTTTGTGTCTCTATCTCCTTCAGTTCTGCTCTGATCTTAGTTATTTCTTGCCTTCTGCTAGCTTTTGAATGCGTTTGCTCTTGCTTCTCTAGTTCTTTTAATTGTGATGTTAGAGTGTCAATTTTAGATCTTTCCTGCTTTCTCTTGTGGGCATTTAGTGCTATAAATTCCCCTCTACACACTGCTTTAAATGTGTCCCAGAGATTCTGGTATGTTGTATCTTTGTTCTCATTGGTTTCAAAGAACATCTTTATTTCTGCCTTCATTTCATTATGTACCCAGTAGTCATTCAGGAGCAGGTTGTTCAGTTTCCATGTAATTGAGCGGTTTTGATTGAGTTTCTTAGTCCTGAGTTCTAGTTTGATTGCACTGTGGTCTGAGAGACAGTTTGTTACAATTTCTGTTCTTGTACATTTGCTGAGGAGTGCTTTACTTCCAATTATGTGGTCAATTTTGGAATAAGTGCGATGTGGTGCTGAGAAGAATGTATATTCTGTTGATTTGGGGTAGAGAGTTCTATAGATGTCTATTAGGTCTGCTTGCTGCAGAGATGAGTTCAATTCCTGGATATCCTTGTTAACTTTCTATCTCGTTGATCTGTCTAATGTTGACAGTGGAGTGTTGAAGTCTCCCATTATTATTGTATGGGAGTCTAAGTCTCTTTGTAAGTCTCTAAGGACTTGCTTTATGAATCTGGGTGCTCCTGTATTGGGTGCATATATATTTAGGATAGTTAGCTCTTCCTGTTGAATTGATCCCTTTACCATTATGTAATGGCCTTCTTTGTCTCTTTTGATCTTTGATGGTTTAAAGTCTGTTTTATCAGAGACTAGTATTGCAACCCCTGCTTTTTTTTGTTCTCCATTTGCTTGGTAGATCTTCCTCCGTCCCTTTATTTTGAGCCTATGTATGTCTCTGCGTGTGAGATGGGTCTCCTGAATACAGCAGACTGATGGGTCTTGACTCTTTATCCAGTTTGCCAGTCTGTGTCTTTTAATTGGAGCATTTAGTCTATTGACATTTAAGGTTAATATTGTTATGTGTGAACTTGATCCTGCCATTATGATATTAACTGGTTATTTTGCTCGTTAGTTGATGCAGTTTCTTCCTAGCCTAAATAGTCTTTACATTTTGGCATGTTTTTGCAATGGCTGGTACCGGTTGTTCCTTTCCACGTTTAGTGCTTCCTTCAGGGTCTCTTGTAAGGCAGGCCTAGTGGTGACAATATCTCTAAGCATTTGCTTATCTGTAAAGGATTTTATTTCTCCTTCACTTATGAAACTTAGTTTGGCTGGATATGAAATTCTGGGTTTAAAATTCTTTTCTTTAAGAATGTTGAATATTGGCCCCCACTCTCTTGTGGCTTGCAGAGTTTCTGCCGAGAGATCTGCTGTTAGTCTGATGGGCTTCCCTTTGTGGGTAACCCGACCTTTCTCTCTGGCTGCCCTTAAGATTTTTTCCTTCATTTCAACTTTGGTGAATCTGGCAATTATGTGTCTTGGAGTTGCTCTTCTCGAGGAGTATCTTTGTGGCGTTCTCTGTATTTCCTGGATTTGAATGTTGGCCTGCCCTACTAGGTTGGGGAAGTTCTCCTGGATGATATCCTGAAGAGTGTTTTCCAACTTGGTTCCATTTTCCCCCTCACTTTCAGGCACCCCAATCAGACATAGATTTGGTCTTTTTACATAATCCCATACTTCTTGCAGGCTTTGTTCATTTCTTTTTCTTCTTTTTTCTTTTGGTTTCTCTTCTCGCTTCATTTCATTCATTTGATCCTCAATCGCTGATACTCTTTCTTCCAGTTGATCGAGTCGGTTACTGAAGCTTGTGCATTTGTCACGTATTTCTCGTGTCATGGTTTTCATCTCTTTCATTTCGTTTATGACCTTCTCTGCATTAATTACTCTAGCCATCAATTCTTCCACTTTTTTTTTCAAGATTTTTAGTTTCTTTGCGCTGGGTACGTAATTCCTCCTTTAGCTCTGAGAAGTTTGATGGACTGAAGCCTTCTTCTCTCATCTCGTCAAAGTCATTCTCCATCAAGCTTTGATCCGTTGCTGGCAATGAGCTGCGCTCCTTTGCCGGGGGAGATGTGCTCTTATTTTTTGAATTTCCAGCTTTTCTGCCCTGCTTTTTCCCCATCTTTGTGGTTTTATCTGCCTCTGGTCTTTGATGATGATGGTGACGTACTGATGGGGTTTTGGTGTAGGTGTCCTTCCTGTTTGATAGTTTTCCTTCTAACAGTCAGGGCCCTCAGCTGTAGGTCTGTTGGAGATTGTTTGAGGTCCACTCCAGACCCTGTTTGCCTGGGTATCAGCAGCAGAGGCTGCAGAAGATAGAATATTGCTGAACAGCCAGTGTACCTGTCTGATTCTTGCTTTGGAAGCTTCCTCTCAGGGGTGTACTCCACCCTGTGAGGTGTGG
This sequence comes from Macaca thibetana thibetana, assembly GCF_024542745.1. Lineage (NCBI taxonomy): Eukaryota > Metazoa > Chordata > Mammalia > Primates > Cercopithecidae > Macaca > Macaca thibetana. The sequence goes on from NC_065598.1 coordinate 149,498,397, forward strand.
GGTGTCAGACTGCCCCTAGTGGGGGATGTCTCCCAGTTAGGCTACTCAGGGGTCAGGGACCCACTTGAGCAGGCAGTCTGTCCCTTCTCAGATCTCAACCTCCATGTTGGGAGATCCACTGCTCTCTTCAAAGCTGTCAGACAGAGTCGTTTGCGTCTGCAGAGGTTTCTGCTGCTTCTGTTGTTGTTTACTGTGCCCTGTCCCCAGAGGTGGAGTCTACAGAGACAGGCAGGTTCCCTTGAGCTGCTGTGAGCTCCACCCAGTTCGAGCTTCCCAGCAGCTTTGTTTACCTACTTAAGCCTCAGCAATGGTGGGCGCCCCTCCCCCAGCCTCGCTGCTGCCTTGCCGGGAGATCGCAGACTGCTGTGCTAGCAATGAGGGAGGCTCCGTGGGCGTGGGACCCTCCTGGCCAGGTGTGGGATATAATCTCCTGGTGTGCCTGTTTGCTTAAAGCGCAGTATTGGGGTGGGAGTTACCCGATTTTCCAGGTGTTGTGTGTCTCAGTTCCCCTGGCTAGGAAAAGGGATTCCCTTTCCCCTTGCGCTTCCCAGGTGAGGCAATGCCTCGCCCTGCTTCAGCTCTCGCTGGTCGGGCTGCAGCAGCTGACCAGCACCGATTGTCCGGCACTCCCTAGTGAGATTAACCCAGTACCTCAGTTGAAAATGCAGAAATCACCGGTCTTCTGTGTCACTCACGCTGGGAGTTGGAGACTGGAGCTGTTCCTATTCGGACATCTTGCTGCGCCCCTCCTTCCGACAAGTTTTGACACCTTATAATATTTGGCAGGGGTAAGTATGAAATCTCTTGATCAATAAGTGCAAACAAAAATGTATGCTGACATTTCTGAAGATATTTGTAATATTACTCTACCAATAATTTCAAAGCTAGCTTATTAAAAGTTCTACTTAAGTCATCTGAGCTTGAAAAGCATTTGGGCTTATTATTTAATTTATGAGTACTCTTTAAGCCAAATTTGGTACCTTGTGGCAGAAAACATATAACAAAATACGTCTACATACACATAAACACACACATACACACTCATATAAACAAATATCCTAGAGCATTTACTTCAGAACTCTAGCCATGAGATATTAATAACAACTCATTGGTTTGCAAACCCTAGGCCACAGCTCAGTTCCTCCTTTTAAGAAAAAAAAAATGGGGAAACACATCATCTAAGAATGAGGAAAGGCAAGGAGAACAACCCCCCCCCCTTGGAACCCCATTTGGTTTTATGGCTCCTCGACTTGCAAGTAGCTGTGTAAATAGAAGGGCATGCCAGACTTAAGTCTGTTGTTACTTTTCTACTGAGATAAAATCCACTGTTTGCACCTAACCATTTCTAATACTCCAGCTGGTTACATGTTAGGTCTGTTCTTGTGCACATTTTAAACTGACAAGCAAATTACATCAAGGAAAATTCAGAGCCTGAAGGTCGATTGCAACTATAAAGCTCCTAAGTTCTCTATCTCTTTTGCAAACCAATGAGTATGTAGACGTATTTAATGTGGTGGGTCAAAGTGTGCTGGTTGTGGACAGGACTCCCCAGTGCATCACCTCTGAATCGCTTCGGTCCTCTTCTGTGTCTCAGTTTCTCTCTCCAGAGGTCTAGCACCCCTGGGAGGGCTCAAAGCTTGGGGTGAGCAGCTCCTATATGTGCTCCCTGGATGAACCTTTTAAAACTAATTTTTTTTTTTTTTTGAGACGGAGTCTCTCTCTGTCACCCAGGCCGGAGTGCAGTGGCGCGATCTCGGCTCACTGCAAGCTCCGCCTCCCGGGTTCCCGCCGTTCTCCTGCCTCAGCCTCCGGAGTAGCTGGGACCACAGGCGCCGCCACCACGCCCGGCTAGTTTTTTGTGTATTTTTAGTAGAGACGGGGTTTCACCGTGTTAGCCGGGATGGTCTCGATCTCCTGACCTCGTGATCCGCCCTTCCTAAAACTAATTTTGTTGGCAGTTCCCTGTAGGTCTACTGCACATCAAAGGGAGGCAACCCCCAGACACTCCCACTTGGCCTCCAGTCACTGAGGAGCACCTTTTTTGACTGGGAGGAGCAAAATGCCCTTTCTCTTTGGAGTTGAGGAAACTCAGTCTCATTTATCTATGAAAGTGACAGTGCAGTTCCTCATGCAAATATGCAGACAAGCCAATGGACATTAATTTGGGGAGGAAAGGCAACAGAGAAGACTCTTTAGAATGTACCTCTGAATTAGAATTGAGATCCTAAACAACTTCCTAGGAGGAAAAAAACCCAGCCAAGACCACCTTCTGTAAACTGTCCTCGGCCACCTTTAACTGTAGCTCTTGTCTGCTATTACACATGCCAAGGTCAAATCCTCTCACAGCACAAGGTAATCTCTGGTACCCCTGATACAGGACTTAAGAAGAAATCACTTGGGCAGATAGTAAGGGTATGGGGTAAGGTTTTTGTGTTTAATGAAAAGCAGCCCCAAATAATTTTCTAACAAAGAGCAGCCTGTAAAGTCCAGCTGCAGACATAGAGAGGCAAGATGGCTCTAATCAACTGGAAAGTCTATTTGCATAATAATATTCAGCTGGGGCCACCAGCCTTCCCCATGCACCATGTAAACATCATACCTGATCGAACCAATCTGTGAGCCCTATGTAAATCAGACACCGCCTCCTCAAACCTGACTAAAATTTGGCGCATCCACCACCTGCTGGTCCTTTCCACTGGGAGACCCCTTTCTGTATAGAGAAAGCTGCTCTCTTTCTCTTCTCTTTTGCTCATTAAACCTCTGCTCCTAAACTCCTTGTGTGTGTCCATGTCCTAAATTTTCCTGGTGCATGACAACGAACCCCAGGGTGTATACCCCAGACAACGTAGCCACTTCACCCCCAAAAGCCGAAGAGATCAGGTAATGCAATACAGGAGAGGAGAGCTTTAGACCTAACAAGACTCTGCCCATGACTCTTGAAACTCCACAAAGAAAACAGAACACCCCCAGAGGAGTGAATGGTGTCTTTGTCCTGAGTTCTTTAAAGGGTTAAAGTCATTAGATGCCTTCTTTAGATTCTTCTTGGTACCAAAGATGGCGAGAGGAGAAGGAGGAATAGGGTGGAAGAAAAGTAAATGAAAGAACAATTATTTTTTTAAGACAGGGAGCAAACACACAAAGCAAGTGCATGTTTGGTCATTTTTTTCTCTTTTGCAGCTGCAAGGAATTTTAGCCAATTCAGAGATACCTTGTTACCCATTATTTGGAATTCTCATTCGGATTTTACCAAGTCCAGTAGAATTGGCCAAATGTGATGGGAGAAATACTGGAACAAACAACAAAAGAACCCCAACAATATGATTACTGAGTCCTCTAATGGTAAGGAGAAATTAAGACCAGCTGACTGTTAACCATAACTTTAGCCAAGACAAAACTCCAATTCAGCTTCTTACCTAGGAGTGGGTCTCAGGCTGAAGACTGCTCTCTACCATCCCAGAAGCAGGAAAAAACTCTAACTCACCTTCCCTGTTGGAAGTGAGCTCAAATTCCAGAATGCAGTTATCTGCCTTTCATTGTCATGGAAGCAGGAAAACTTGCCTTCCTTGTTGGAAGCAAGCAAAACTCCAGAAAAGTAGTTGTACAGCAAAATGAACTTTAGATCTCAACCAAATTTTGGGAGATGAGGGATTCTCTGGAGGGAGAGGAGCTCCCAGGCCTCAGCAAATTGTTCTATTGGTTTGAGCTCAAGTTGGTACCAAGTACTGATAGGAGATTTGTCAAAGGTCAGGGCCACCTCCACTCAGTCTCTTTGTGGTCACCAAATGTGTACCTCGAATATCTGAGACACGTCTCAGTGAATTTAGAAAGTTTATTTTGCCAAGGTTAAGGACATGCACATGACACAGCCTCAGGAGGTCCTGATGCCATGTGCCTAAGGCTTGGTTTTATACATTTTAGGGAGACATGAGACATCAATCAGTATATGTAAGATATGCAATGGTTTGGTCCAGAAAGGTAGGACAACTTGAAGTGGGGAGGGGGCTTCCAGGTCATAGGTAGATAAGAAACAAATGGTTGCATTCTTTTGAGTTTCTGATTAGCCTTTCACTGAATACACAATTTACATGTGAGAGCAGGAATAGTCACTTATGTTTTAGTCTGACTTTGTGAAACAATAGGGCAAAGGAAGCAATCAGATATGCATTTGTCTCATGTGAGCAGAGGGATAACTTTGAGTTCTGCCTGTCCTTTGTTTACAAGGAATTTCTTCATGGGCAAATTGTGAGGAAGGTATGTAGCTTTAAAAAAATATATTTGTAGTTATTTTATATAGGAGGCAGGTTTGCCTAATGCACTTCCCAGCTTGACTTTTCCCTTTGGCTTGGTCATTTGGGGGAGATTTATTTTCCTTTCAATCCATCAAGAAGACATAACAACTGTAAATATATATATGTGTGTATATATATATATATATGTATGCACCCAACATTGGAGTAGCTAAATATATAAATATATAAATATATAAAGCAAATATTTACAGAACCCAAGGGAGAAATTGACAGCAACACGGAGACTTCAACACCCCACTCTCAACAGTGGACACATCATCCAGAAAGACAGTCAATAAGGAAACATTGGACTTAAACAAAACTCGAAGTCTTTTCTGAGTTCACCTTGGCTTTCTCTGTAGTAAATTCCTAACCTCCTGCAGTTTTCTCTAGCTCAACAAATGACAACCCCATTCTTTCATTTGCTCAGGCCAAAAACCTGGGAGGCATCCTTGAAGCCTCACTCTCTCTCTCTCATCTCATCCAAATCCTAATCAAATCCCATCTGCTCTCCCTTCACATCCCTCCTCTGATCTAAACCTTCTGTTGGCCCCTGCTATGGCCCCCAGGAAGAGCCTAAATCCTTTCAATGGCTCACAATATCTGCTCTGCCCCTCGCTTAATCTGGTTTTTCTGCTACCACTCAAATATGCTAGGGATGCTCTTGCCTCAGCACCATGTGGCTGTTTGAAGGATCTGAATCCTCACATTAGCATGGTGGCTCCACAAGAGCTGGGCAGAGGGGGGAGGGGGGGTTAGATAGTGCCATTGCACTCCAGCCTGGGTGACAGAGCAAGACCCCATCTGTTTGTTACCTGTCCAGTATCTGTCTCACAGTAGGTGATCAACAAGTGTCTGTTGAATGAATGATTTCAAACTCAGAACAGCAAAAAGGAAAAGCAAATTAATATATCTATTTTTTGAGACACGGTCTTGCTCTGTCACCCAGGCTGCAGTGCAATGGCAGTATCTCAGCTCACCGCAGCCTCCACCTCCCAGGTTCAAGCAAGTCTCCCACCTCAGCCTCCTGGGTAGCTGGGATCACAGGGGCGCGCCACCACGGCCAGCTAATTTTTGCATTTTTAGTAGAGATGGGGTTTCACCATGTTGGCCAGGCTGGTCTCCAACTCCTGACCTCAGGTGATCCACCCGCCTCAGCCTTCCAAAGTGCTGGGATTACAGGCGTGAGCCACTGCACCTGGCCAATAATTTTTAATAATATTACCTGTATTACATTTATAATACTGAATAAATAGAAACACCTTAAATAATTATTACATAGGGAGGTGGTTAAATGACTCATGTCATATCCACTACATTAAAAAAAATTTCATGTTTAAATTAGTTTGGGAACTGCTATATATTATACTCACTTGTGGAGATTAATATTAGCCTGTTAAAAGTTCTTAGAAGTCCTGGAGCAAAGAAAAATAGGTTTAATGTGTTTAAATGTGTTTAATCCAGCATTTCCCAAACATAACTGACCACAGGGCCCTCACTGTTTTGTGACTTTTATTAAAACGAACTATTGTTTCACAGAACAGACTTTGGAAAACTTGTAATACATATATAGAAAAAAATTGAAGGGAGGTACATCAAGATGTTAATGATGTTTATTTCTGGGTGCTAGAATTATGAAAACTTACTCTTTTCTCTGTATTTCTCAACTTTTTTTTGCAATAAATATGTGTTACTATTATAATCAAAACAGTAATAAGGATATTCACATTTTAAAATTGCAACTTTTGAAGGAGAAAATGAAGGCAAAGATAATTCAAGTTGGAAGACAATTTAATTTTAACTGATAGATACTTCCTCATTTTAAGCAGATAGCAAATGCCCCACTCTTTTGGAGTCCAACCGGAGAGACCACATGTGCCCTGTTGAATCTTCTAGTTCTTCACTGGACTGGGTCAACTACAAGAATGCTGGGAAAAGAAGATAAAATGGTAAATGCTCTGCACAGAGTTACTATGTAATTATATCCCTTTTTCAAAGATTGGATTTTTCACCACTTTTTCTCTTAATATGAACCAAATAATTCCATACAAACAAAATGCTTTGATGAAAAAGCAGAATGTGTTTCCAGTACAGTGGGGCTTGGAGGTAGTGGTATAAGTATGGTTAGGTAGTTTTTCTTCTTTTGTTTTTAAAGTATCTTTTAAAAAATGAACTGACCAAACAAGATAGCTCGTTGTAGAAAGATCAGAAAGTGCAATTAGATGGGGAAAAAAAAGTTAACACCACCACCAATAATAATAAAACAATCTACTCACTACCACAAGGAGATAACCAATGTCTAATACTTCGGTAAGGTTCTTAGAGGCTTTCCCCCTATATGATTAGTTTTTAAAAAGAAATTAGACTAAACTATGTATCTTCTGTTATAATCTGTTTTTTCCACTCAATGATATTTCATGAATATCTTTCCGTGTAATTATTCTTAGTACTCATTGTATGAATGTGCAATGCTTTCTTTAGCCAGCCCCAGACTGATGGACATTTAAGTTTTCATTTCTTCACTATTGAAAACCATACTAAAAATTCCTTGTACACATATCTTTGTGGACTTGTTAGAGCCTGTCAGTCCTCCTGATTGCCACCTCTGCTTCTGGAATGCTGGGAGATTAGCCAAGCTTTCATGTGCCTCAGGTAATAAGCAGCTTGCTTAAGCCTTCATTACAGCTGCAGCTAATGGTATATACAGGTGAGTATAGAGGAGGAAGAATGAGGCACAGAAAGACTGCAATCCTCACTGTGAAATGTCTTAATTAAAAATCAACAAGTATTACTGAGAGTCTACTATGTGCCCAGTACCAAGTCCCAATTTTTCCTGGGAATTGATGTGTCCTTTATGACCACAGACTTCAGTCTTCTTTAATTCCTGCAACACTTAAAAAATTATAACTTGACCAGACTCTGTGACTCACGCCTGTAATCCCAGCACTATGGGAGGCTGAGGCGGGTGGATCACGAGGTCAGGAGTTGGAGACCAGCCTGACCAACATGGTGAAACCCCATCTCTACAAAAAAGACAAAAATTAGCCAGGCGTGGTGGCGCGTGCCTGTAATCCCAGCTACTCAGGAGGCTGAGGCAGGAGAATCGCTTGAACTCGGGAGGCAGAGGTTGCAGTGAGCTGAGATGGCGCCACTGCACTCCAGCATGTGTGACACACTGAGACTTAATCTCAAAAAAAAAAAAAAAAAGAAAAAGAAAAAATTATAACTTTTTCTTCTGTTGGATTATTTTGGTTCTCTTAATCAAAGAAATCATTCTGTGCCTCCTATATCTACCATTTCTTCTCTAATCTTACTTTCACCAAACTGTTTAATACTGCTTGCCTATGTAATCCTGTTTTGCATATTTTCTTTCATATTTTGTACCAATGTCTCTCTTTCTTCATGGTTCCTCATTTTGGTGATAGTTTTACTTTTTGTCTTTTACATTTTTCTTGGGATTTTCCATCTAATTTTCATCTTCTCCTTTTGTTTTAGTATACCTTATCTGCCCTGTTTTATTTCTGCATATAGCTTTTATTATTATTATTATTATTATTATTATTATTGAGATGAGGTCTTGCTGTGTTCCCAGGCTGGTCTCGAACTCCTGGCCTTAAGCAATCCTCCCGCCTCAGCCTCTCAAAGTGCTGGGATTACAGGCATGTGCCACCATGCCCGACCTTAGCTATTATTTTATATTTTGTATCAAATGTTTTGAATTTATGGCAATATGTTAGTACACAGTTTTTATCTGCCCTGAGATATTTTTCTAGTGAGTATTCCTCATCTGCCATTTCTTGCTTATATGTTTCTTGTCTTTTCCATACAGTAACTCAGTATAGATCTGGTGCTGTTTCCTGTTGAATGAGATAAACTCTTACTGGACCAGTTATTTACAGGAGATTTGCACAAGTCACCAGCGCTATACTTTAGACTAACAAATTACCTTCATGATGCTGAGGTATGTGTAAGCTCTTATAGCCTTTACTTCTTTCCAGCCAAGTGAGAGCAGCAGCTGTAGGTCTGAGCATAAAGAAGTTTCAGACTTCACCTTCTTGCCTCAACAGACTGCTTCTTAAAAATATGGCTTGCCTATATGCTTATTCATTCAAATTTATCTGTTAGGCTTCTACTTGGTGCCCAGTTGGGTCCAGAAATGTTTCTTTCACTAGTTAGCTTGCTTGTTCCCAGTAAGGGCTTATTGGCTTTTCTCTTCAGGTTAAGCCATCTACTTCAAAGAAGGAATTATTTTTGTTGGCATATAGTCTGCCTTATCTTCACAGAAGTCCCTCTGAATGTGCATGGTTAACCAATACTTCTGATGCTTTTGATACCGCTTACCTGCCGACCACAGTTTGAGTAACAGTGACTTCAAAGATGTGGAACCAGACATATCTTATTTGAGTTCCAGCTTCCTTGGTTGGTTACTAGGTATGCTATTCAGGGATATTCAGGTGCTATAACCGTCCTGAGGTCTTAGTAGCTTAACACAATAAAATTGATCCTTCACTCATGACTCATTCTGATGTAGGTTAAGTTCTCCTCCATGAGGTGATTCAGGGATCCCAGCTCCTTCCATCATGTGACTTCACCACCTTAGAGTCCTTCAGTTGAAGCCATGCATATGCGAAAGAGAGAGGTAGCATGGACACATGTGCAAGACATTTTATGTCATACATTCCTTTTGCTCATATTTTACTGGCCAAATCTCAGTACTGTGGTCCCAGCCTAGTTGGAAGGAAGGTTGGGAATATAATGTTACTCTGTGCTTGGGGAAGAAGGAACAGGATTGCTGAACAAATAGCCAGTCTCTGTTACAGTCTGTCTTTCTGATCATCCAGTATCTGTTTCACTTTTCTTTTCATATGTGGAACACAGCCACCCTGTCATGCATATGGAAATATTCCACCCATATTTCTGCTTGAGAAAGGCCTTATTTCCCTAGCTGCTGAGAGTGTTGTCAGCAGAGAGCCTCTACCTGTTAGCTCATTCAGAGGCTGCCTCAGCTGCAGAGAGCTTCCATGTACTTTCTGGGAACAGCCCACATCCAGTGAATGATCTAGGTGGGGTTAGAGAGGTCCAGCCATTTCAGCCATGTGGGACAACTCTGATGGGGCTGACTGAGTCTTTGTTGGGCTTGCAAGACAGTTTGATTTCTCCCTTCCACCCCATATCTTCCACAGGCGTTGATCATTAATAATACCCTGAATGCCAAATTCTGGTCTCCCTGTCTACTTTCAGAATACCTGACTTGTGGCAAACCCTTTCCTCAGGACTAAATCTCATTTATCACTGTGTCCAGCTCAAAGTCCAGAGTATCTGGTGATGCTGAGTTCTCTCAAGTCTGGGGGTGGCTCTGCTTGGTTAAGTGATCTGCTCCTGATCTCTACAACCCAGAATAACGATGGAACAGGAAGAGGATAAGCACCATAAACATTCCTATTTGAAAAGAGGAAGAACGAGAGACACACAGCAGTCATTGCTCTGTGGCAATCCTGGAGTCCTGGTGGGTAGGCATCGATTAGACCCAAATCCTGCTTTCAAAGGGTGGCTCTGTGGCCCTTTGTCCGTTCTCTGGGAGGCTCTTCTGATCCATTATTCTTCTGAAGCAAATGTTGGGACCTTCAAAGCTGGTGTCCTTCTTTTTCATGGAAGGTTGGAGGCCTAACTATTGTTCACAACTGATGGCTCATTTAGTTCTGGCTTATGGTTTCTCTGGCAATAAGCTTCTCTCAAAAGCTTAGCTGATATCTAATCTATTTGCCTCCAATCAGTTCCATGTGCCAGTAACCACATCCAAGGTTGCTTCCTAGACACAGTTCTTGATCCTGTGATCATTTCGAGGTTACAGGAGCCATAGGTGATGCCACACCCTTGATCTGATCTTTATCCTCAGCCACTTTCCTTAGATTTTTGAGCTCTTTTAATTGCTTTCTTTCTCTGTCTTTCTAGCAACCAGCACACAGACAGGCAAGTAGTCATTTGTCGGTAAATACTGACTGAATTAACAAAATTTAGCTCAACTATTTTGTTTTCCTCAGGATTCTTTTGGCTTCATATGATTTATGTAGATAAATATTATGGTAAATTTTGAGGAAATTGAGAGCACAGCTAATTATATATTTTCTATGTATAGTTCTTGAGCCACAGGGAAGAAAAATTAGGAGTTAATAAAGTTGATAAAAGAAATGACCAGTTGTAAACACTGGTCATTAAATGTGACCTGTCAGTCATTGGTAACAAATGGAGCAAGTTGGAGGAAATAAAAGAGAAAGTAGAGAAGACATTTTAAAAAGGGGTTGCATGACCTTTCACAGTTTTCCTCCCAGAATTGAATTTCTTAAAACTTTCCCTTAATTACAGATATGCAGGCTGGTGAGCAACCTGTTTCTGTTCCCGCCCCCCTTCATGTTCCCTCTCTCCTCCTCGTCTCTTCTTCCCGCAGAAGCTTACGTGAAGCAGCAGAGGATCCCCATTAGTGCTGAGGTGAGAAGAAAAGCAACAATGGCTGCTGGAGGTAAGGCACTCTTGATAAGTTGCCATAAGTAATCCCTGAAGTTGTTCAGCCAGGACCTGTCATTACCTGCAGAAAGAGCATAGATGTTCATTGAGGAGAGGTCAAGTAAATGATAGGGCTGGCGTTTGAATCCAAATTCAAGTTCAAATAGTTGTCCCAGATATCATGTTCTTATAGTTGTCCAGAGCCCATATCCTAAACTACTTTGCTGTGCTGGCTGTAAGATGTTCAAAGGGCAAACATTTTGTTTTTAAAGTATCCTTAGATGGATATAATTTTTTGCCTCCTTGTAAGTCAAATAGGATCAATAATTGTTGTTTCAGATACCTTAAGGGTTGTTTCGAGTATATTGGGTACTTTTTGAAAGAGAAGCATGAATTGATAACAAGAAAGTCTTTACTAAAGTGTTGCTGCCTAGAGTATATCTCTGGGAGTCCTGCAGGAGGCTAAGGGGAGGGAGTATCCCAGGAAGAGAAAGGAGAAGGCCACCAGCCCTAAGAGCAGAGGAGGAAGGGGCCAGGGAAACTGGAATAAGGACCTCTAGGGGGAGTTTGCTGATCAATGTAAGGCTCGGGCTGTTGGGTCTTTTCATTAGCAACTGGGGGAGGAAAGTACAGTGCTTTGACCCTAAAGAAAGAAGTAGGGGAAAATGAAAGTGTCTGCAGCATGGAGTTGAGAGGATTCACCACTAACCAGCAAGACACTTGAATAGCATGTTGGAACCTAGATTGTGGATCAGTGGACCATCAGGTTTATTGTCAATTTCACCACCTTTGTCAAGTCTTTCCTGACCCCTCCCCAAAAACAGTTTAAATGATCCCCTTGTCCGCTGGGACATTGATCATGCTCCATGGAAGGTTGGCATCTATGGCTTTGTCTGCCTATCCGTGAGCTCCTTCATAACAGAGGCTGTTCAATTCCTAATCCATGTAGTTCAGAAAAGGACTTGGTACATAGTAGGTAGGTTAATGCTTGTTGAACTAAATTGAACCAAACCAGAATAGTTTGCTTTCCTATGAACATTCTTTTTAAACATGAAATTCATTTTACCTGACCTGAAACATGAATCTTAAGTCCTATGAAGAAAGGAACATTCATCCTAACAGCAAACACACCCCCTGAGCGTGGTTTCGATCCTGTTTTTTCTTGTATTCCCAAGGCAGACAAAGGCGAAGGAGAGGAAGCTACTGTCTCCAACAAGAGGCAAGTTAGAGAGCATAGCAGAAATCCAGTTAGCAGCAGCTTCTGGGGTTCCATGGATGCCCGCCTTCAGCTGCGGCTGAAGAGATGGTAATCCTAGCTCACTCCGCCAAGGAGAGATGTCTTTGTCCGTAGCTCTTTCCACAGAAACTTTGTCTGAAAAGTTAGACAATGATGGTTTAGTTCATATTCCAAAAATCTTCTCACCATTATGAACATAAGGATAATTGACCGACTTACACAGGTGACTCCTGAAAATGGTCAGTTTCCAAAGCAAAATGTATCCCCTCCAAGAAAACAAAACAAAACCTCTATCAGGTCAGATACCTGACATTCCCTCCCACCCCTGATACCTTTTCAATCGTCCCCAAGTCAATTAGTAGAAACTGTTTCATCTGTTCAGGCCAAAAAAAGTATATTCACATTGTTGTGCAACAGATCTCTAGAACTTTTTCAACTTGGAAAACTGAAACTGTAAACAGCTCCTCATTAACCCCTCCCCTTCAGGTCCTGGTAACCACATTCTACTTTTTGTTTCTATGAATTTGACTACTTTAGATACCAAATATAATAAATTTCTATATATCCATATATTTTTAACTCCATAATATATTTTATATATTCAAGTAACAAACTTTTATATTGCTTTAAAAAGTAAATGTTTGTTTAGGTTTACATATAATGACTCTTCTTTTTCTTTCATACACTTTATCCATCAGAAGTGTCTAGTCACCTTTACTCACAAAACGTATCCAGAATCCTGCCACTTCACACCACCTCCACTGCTACCTACCATCATCTCTGTCTTTCTGCTTCCATCCTTGCCTCCCTTAAGCCTCTTCTCCAGTGAGTGGTCAAAGAGATCTTGGTAAGTTGTAGGTCAGATTATGTCCTAGTTACTGCTGACCACATATCCTACCAGTCTCCTCTTGATCATCACTCCAACTTAGCCTCATTTCATTTTGAACAAGCTAGGCGTGTTCCTACCTTGGGGCTTTTTCACTTGCTTTTCCCTTTCCAGGGAATGCCTTTCCCCCAGGTATTCTCAGAATTTATTCCCTCACCTCCTTTGATTACTCAAATATCACCTTCTCAATGAGGATTTTCCTTAGATCCCATTGTTAAAATTGTACCACCCTCCTACAAACTTCCTAATTGTCTTACCTGCTTGATTTTTCTCCAAAACCTCATTAGAACCTAGTAGAATATATTTTACTTTACTTTATTATATGTATCTCCTGAATATAATGTAAGCTGTATGAGTGCAGGGATTTTTGTCTGTTTTGTTCACTGCTAAACAGTACCTAGCACATAGGGTATCCAGGTGCTCAATAAATATTTTTTGAATGAATGGTGACTTTTGGCGGATATTGTTCCCACCCGTTTTTCATTTACTACGTCCAACTAGATAAGCTGAAAAAGCTGAATCCTCCCGTTCTCAGCCATCCTTGAAGTTAGGCTTGGCTATGTGACATAGCTCTAGATAATGAAACATAAGGGCAATCTGATGGGTAGCTTTTGGGAAGGCTTTTTGCTGTCTTGATAAAAGAGATGATGCTGCCTTGAATGTTGTTTAAGAAATGTTGCCTGAAGTTGCTCTGACAATTTCAAGCCAATAAACTAACACCTGTAGCTCCTCACCTCTGGACTACATGGTATGAGAAAAATATACTCTTATTTGAGCCATTATAATTTGGGCCTCCTATTACTTAAGACATTTATAACTGATACACTCACCTACTGTTTGCTAGGGCTTAAAGAGACCCACATCCAGTGGGAAACCACTTACCTGAAAATGGACTTAGCACCACGGAATTCAAAGAAACCAGTGGAATTAGGCCTTAGTCTTTAGAGAGCAGGTCTTCAGAAGAAGCTGGTCAGTCTTCTCCTTAGGTCTCTGAAGTTCCAAATAGAATTCCACGACTCCTTATGATATCATCGATTACATTTAACTCTCCCCCAGTCTCCTTATTCGACAGCTAAGCACACAGACATCAATTTCTGTCTATGTATAAACATCTGTGTTATACCAAAACCCATCCTTACAGTAGTTGTATCCTCTTAGGCTTGAAGAATTCTAAGATATTTTATTCACCACATGGTATCTAACTATGCCTTATAATAACATATATATAGAACTTCAATAGATGGTAAATATGGCATTTCATATTGGGGAAAAAGACATTATTTAATGTGATGTTGGGTGTGAGCCCTTTGCCATGCTATGCAAAATAGAAATTCTAGATGGATCAAGGACTAAACAAAAATAAAATCATATATAAAATATGACATTTTCTGTCATACTTTTATGATAGAAAATTCTATGAGTGGATATTTTTATAATCTTGGTGCAGAATAAGCTACTCTAAGCATGTCATAAAACCCAAAGCCATAAATGAAAATACTGATAAATTTATAACATAAAAATGTAAAGCTTTCATATAGCAAAACATTGTTTAAAAAAGATAAAAGATTAATGACAAATTAAGTAATTTCACAGCATATACGACAGACATTCAATTAAGATTGTTAATGTACAAAGAACTCTTATAAACTAATTTAAAAAAAAATAGTTCTGGCTGACGCCTGTCATCCCAGCACTTTGGGAGGCTGAGGCAGAAGGATAGCTTGAGCTCAGGAGTTTGAGACCAGCCTGAGCAACATAGCGAGATCCTGTCTCTACAAGACATTTAAAAATTAGCCAGGTGTGGTGGTGCACGCCTGTAGTCCCAGTTACTCTGGAGGCTGAGGCAGTAGCCTGCCTTGAGCCTGGGAGATTGAGGCTGCAGTGAGCTATGATCATGCCACTGCACTCCAGCCTGGGTGACATGTGGGGCTTATAACCTAGATGACGGGTTGATGGGTGCACCCAACCATCATGGCATATGTATACCTATGTAACAAACCTGCATGTTCTGCACATGTATCCCAGAACTTAAAGTTTAAAAAAATGCAAATCAAGTCTAGGCAACATAGCAGGAGCCTGTCTCTACAAAATATAAAATATTTTAAAAATTTAAAAAAAATAGTTATCCATAGAAGAACGGCAAAAATGGTATCTCAGTTAGGGGTCTATCAGAAAACAGGGCTCCCAGGAAATACATAAAATGAAAGTTTTTGTAGAGTCCTCCAGTCTCTCCCAGTTTCTTGCTATGTCATGATAGAAAATCATGGAGTGGCTTGACCATTCTGTGACCCAGCCAGCAGGCCTGAATGAAAATTGGGACCTTGAACATTCCCAGGCACTGATAAAGGTATCTAGGTTGTGACCCAAAACACTGAAAGAAACTGGAGGATCTACTTCCAAGATGGTGCACTCACATGACTATTGCTAGATGACCAAAAGTCCCAGCTTGCCTGGGACTCAGGATTGGCTTCATGGGAGTTTGATCTATGCCGGTCCACAGGGCCTCACACCCTGAGGGGCCCTATGTTTTGTTTGCTCTGATGTCACTGTCTTGAAATTCTTAATAATTTTATCTTTGATCTTGTGTTTTGTAAGGGAAGTTTAATGAGACTGCCTATTTCATCACATTCGTTTTCCCCTCCCCACTAACTTTGTTAACATTCTTCTCCCTTTGAGTCTCACTGAACTCCAATGCATTGTGGGTCCACTGGAATGTTATGCTCATGGGCATCGTGTACATTCTTTGCTATTCTATTTGCACATAGTGTTTACAATGCATTTTTACATTGTGGTAAAATTGTAGTAAGAACACAACATGGTAACTGCTCTCTTGACACATTTTTCAGTGCCCAGTATGGTATTGTTAGCTATATGCACAATGTTGTACATTAGATCTGTAGAACTTATTTCATCTTGCATAACTGAAACTTTTTTTTTTTTTTTTGAGATGGAGTCTCACTCTGTTGCCCAGGCTGATGGAATGCAATGGCATGATCTCGGCTCACTGCAACCTCCACCCGCCTCCTGGGTTCAAGCAATTCTTGTGCCTCAACCTCCCAAGTAGCTGGGACTACAGGCGTGTGCCACAATGCCCAGCTAATTTTTATATTTTTAGTAGAGATGGGATTTTGCCATGTTGGCTAGGCTGGTCCCGAACTCCTGACCTCAGGTGATCCGCCTGCCTTGGCCTCCCAAAATGCTGGGATTACAGGTGTGAGCCACCATGCCCAGCAGCATAACTGAAATGTTATGCCCATTGAACAGAAACTCCCATTTCTCTCTCAGTCTCTTTCTCTCTCCATATAAGCTGTTCGCCTGGATTGAGACTCCATTTCTGATTTATTTTATTCAGCCTCTCATGAATTAAATCATTTTTACTCTGAGTTCAATTTAATCTGGTTTTCTAACTCACTAATTTGGTTTTCTAGAGTGTCCATCTTGCTATTCAGTGCCCCTATTTGTTTTACAAATATCAGTGCTCACATTTTTATTTCCAGTGTAAAAACACAATTCTCAAAGGCATTTGTTTATATGTGTCAATGTTTTATTTAACTCATTACTGAAGAAACCAGCAGGAAAATAAAAGAACTAGTTCCATTAACATTTGAGAAATAGAGATGTATATAGTCAATGGGAAAAGAATGCCAAAACAAGATTGCCAAGTTAAACATAACAGGAAATAAAACCATATCACCTTTGGGGTTAACTCTTCTACCGGGCTATAAAACAAAACAACTTATTCATTTCTGTAAGTTAGCCTCTAAATGTTAAGAACTTCACAGGGCTATAAACCATTTTCACCTTTATCATTTGTGGATTGTGACTATACTGTGACAGCTATGTTATAGTTTCCAAAGCGGTCAGCTCAGAATCAAGCAGGATTATTAGAAAATACTCCAGCATAGAAAATAAGTAGCCATTCTTTTGCCTTTTCTCAGATTGGGATCCATTTTTCTTTCATATTAGGATCTCCTATTTTCAAATTGCCCTGGGTTGCAATCTTCAGATGCTTCCTCCAACTGCTCTATAACTTATCCTTGCCTCCAGTCCCCTTTACTAAATCAGGAGATTCTGTGTAGTCTTAGTGAAGGGGTCAGGCAGATGGAAGGAGCAGTAAACCCTTCGCAATATTATTGGGGTGGAGGGCAAGATGGGGAATCCTACTGTGTGGTGACATGGCAGGCTGGAGTGTTTTTTCAGTTTTCACCAGTCCAATTTTCTTCTGACCTCCTTGATACTTCAACTATGTAAGTGGGACTCTAGTTTTCAGTCATGGTATAAAATTTCCCATTACATTTTTGTTGTGTTATTTTCAGCAGGAAATTAGTAGAGGGAGAGAGTAAACTGAGTGCATTATTATAGCACAGTAAGCACTCATAGGGCAGACTATGCTGTTGTTGTGTTGTGTCACAGGGCGAACCTCAAAGCTGGGGTTCAACTTGAGAAGTCACATAGGTTATTGGCTTTGCACAGGAAGGAATTCAAGAGCGAGCTGACAGACTTAAGTGACAGCAAATTATTAAGACATAAAAGAATGAAAGGTTGGCTACTCCATAGGCTGGTTTGCTATTTTTATGATTATTTCTTGATCACCTGCTAGACAAGGGGTGGATTATTTATGAGTTTTCCAGGAATGGGGTATGGAATTCCTGGAACTGAGGGTTCCTCTTCCTTTCAGACCATGTACAGTAACTTCTGGATGTTGCCATGGCATTTGTAAACTGTCGTGGTGCTGGTGGTAATGTCTTTTAGCATGCTAATGCGTTATGATTAGTGTATAACGAGCAGTGAGGACCACCAGAGGAAGCTTTTGCTGCCATCTTGGTTTTGGCAGGTTTGGCCAGCTTCTTTACTGCATCCTGTTTTATCTGCAGAGTCTGTTGAACTCCTATCTCAGGGCATGTGCCTCTTAGTACAGCAGATGTCAACAAAATTTTGAACTGTTTGCTATCAGTTCCTTTTCTTCCTGTCCCCCCAGGATTCATTATGGAAATTTATGATTTTTCAAAGAATTTGCTAGATCTTTAGGACTTTATGTGGCACTACCTCAAAGATTTAAAAAATCCATCTGCATTTATTACAAAGTAGGCCAAATACAAAATACAAAGTTTGTATCTCCTATCCCAGATAACCATGGATTTTCCTCATATTTTAACAGAAATATTAAATATATGTCCTTAGAAGCCTATTATCATCATCATTTTCTTTCTTGGCCATCACAAATTTCAAGAAGACATAGTTATTTTGTTTCAAAGCTTTCAACAATTCCATCCTCCTGACTTATTTTTTATTGGTCAGAGTTAAGACCAAATGGTTTTATGTCTACATCTTTCTGAGATTAAATCTATGGACACTCGTCAGAAAAATGCACATTTGCATTTATACAGAATGTCCCATATAATTTCAGGAAACTTAGGGATTCTTGAACCCTATCTATAATTCTCAGTTTAAGACTGCTAGTTTTGGAGATAAGAATGTGCCCCTCATGACTAAATAACATAATTATGTCTATGTGTAAGGAAGCAAAAACAACTTTTTGCCTAGTTACATTGGAAGGAAGGAATAATCTGGGAGCAGCTGCAGAAAATAGGTAAGAGTTAAGTTAAATTGGATGCACCCTCCTGGCCCCCCACCAAATAAATGCAGGATTAATGATAGTTAATTCAGGAGGCTTCAAGGCAGTGTCTGCTAGGACTGTATAGTTTAAATACATAGCAAAATAATGGGGCCATGGACAATGTGGGGCAGGAAGTAAACCGAAGGTCAGCACAAAGGTAGAAGGCAAGCCAGGAAGGGACACTGCCCTGGAGCTGAGGAGGGAGGGGTGCGGGCACTGGCAGGTGCTGCTGTGGCCACTCTCAGTAGAGCTCCTGTGCCTCGCAGCCCAGAACCTCTATCCTCAGGGCAATCTGGTGCACCCAACTCTGGGGATGAATTCGAAGGTAGCGAGTCAGTAACGGTGAGTCTAGAGAGTTCACCACAGGTGTGAAGGAGTCTTGATTTCCCTGAAAAACCTGAAAGAGGAAAGATAGCATTTATTGATTGTCTGACAGGACAGTGGTCACTGCAAAGCACAGATGCTTTTCTCACTTCTAGTTGTTTCCAGTAGTCCAGGATTAAATCCTGGAAGATGACTAGATTACTCTGTCCCATGCATCTGGGACATCTAGAATTAAGAGCACCCTGCTTTGGAGGCCTTCACTCTAGCTAGGCTTTATATCTAGAATGTTCTCACCCACTTTCCAAACCTCGGTGATATTAAGTGCTTTGTCCCGGGTCACACACAGCACCTGTGTTGGATCATCTGGAGATGAGAGTCAGGCTTTGGCCAGCAGACTCCCTTGTCAATGCATTTGCTGTGGCAAGAAGAGTATACAGTAAGAGCTCAGAAAATGGTAGCTATCATTACTAGTTAGATAAACTGGTTTCCCACATGTTGGTGACAACTTTAGAATGATAACGAATGCAACACAGCAAGGCATGCAATTTAATGTGGCTGGGCAACCTTGGCAGGAGGGGATACAGAGAGAAAGAAGTGGGAAGACAGTCTAAGACTCAAGGCATCTTGCTACTCCAGGACTTTGGAGCAAAGGCCACCTATAACTGGGTGGATGTTTGGGAAAATGAAGATCTGAATGTTCAAGTGTGTAATTCAAGGCAACTCTAAAACCCTGTGGGTTTTGTGTGGATTCTGAGGTAAACCTACAGAAGAAAGTCCAGCCAAATGGTGAGAATACGCAAGAGTCTTGGAGAAAAAGGAACAGAATGAAGGTAATGTCCTACCATAGTGCATGCTCTTGCAAGGACAGACACCATGATATCCTTAGGATCTCCTGAGGCAGTTTGTGTGTAAGGAGGCAACTTGCCGCCATACCGGAAAGAAGTGGTTAAATAGCAACAAAAGGGCTCCTGCTTCCTGGGACTATTGGGTGACATTTTCCTCTAACAATCCTGGCATCTTCAAGTGTGGTGTCGGTTTAACTTCAGATTCCAAATGGGAAGAGACTTTTCCTGGCGAATGCACTGTAAAGTAGCACTGTGTTCCTACAGAGAGTTTAGGTATCAGAACAAAAGAAGTTTGGGCCATCTTCATTAATCTAGCTACATGTCCCCCCTAGGTTCCCAACCCTGGCTGCTTATTGGAATCGCCTTTGGAGCTTTTAAAAAATGATGCATGGGCTAGCTCCCTGCCCCCCACCCCCCGGGGAGAAATGCCAATTTAATTGGTTTGTTCCCACCTTGGCCCCCTTATTCTGGTCTCCAAGCTCTGCCTAATATAGCCCCAGCCCAAGTCTCTGATCTATTCTCCCACTGCATTCCTCCTATTCTACTGCATCGCAGATAAACTAATCTTTTAGTTTCTCAACAATGTCAACTCTTGTTTTATTTAACATGAGAGCCTTTGTATATGTGATTCCCTCTGCTTGGAAGGCTCTTACCCCTTCTGTTTCTTCTTTTATCCATGTTTTTTTACCCTTCGGGTCTCAGTTTAAATACTACCTCTTAAACTAGGCATAGTGGCATGCCCCTATAGTCTCAGCTACTCAGGAGGCTGAGGCAGGAGGATTGCTTGAGCCCAGTAGTTTGAGACAAGCCCAGGCAACATAGCGAAATTCTGCCTCAATTTTTTTTTCTTTTTTTGAGATGGAGTCTCGCTGTGTCGCCCAGGCTGGAGTGCAGTGGCACAATCTCAGCTCACTGCGAGCTCCGCCCCCCCGGGTTCACACCATTCTCCTGCCTCAGCTTCCCGAGTAGCTGGGACTACAGGTGCCCCCCACCAGGCCCTGCTAATTTTTTTTTTTTTTTGTATTTTTAGTAGAGACGGGGTTTCACTGTGTTAGCCAGGATGGTCTCAATCTCCTGACTTTTCCTAACAATTTGTGGAGTGAGACTTTGTGATCATGCAAATATTCTGTTTCACAACAAGCTTTTATCCAATGGTATTAGCAACCCTTAAAGTTCTTTACAAGTATTCAATAGTATATTGATGGTTGCAAACTGATTTTCCGATTATGATCCATTACCCTCATTATTCCTTTTGATGCTCAAATTGTCTCAAATCTAGCCAACAGGAAGCCCTTCGGGCCAGTTGCTGTGTTCTTTTCCCATGATCCCATTTATCTTCTGGCACATCAAGATCACCAAGATCATCTAAGATCACCTGGCAGTTTCCTTGATCCAGCCTTGAAAAAGTCATTTCTCTAGGGAGCTCAGATTCTTTTGAATGGAAAATGGCAGTTAGAGACCAAGATTTGGGCATGCGATGGGCTTGTTATTACTGCAGTGTAATTACTTCTAGATTTCTTCAGTGAACAGTGCTAAGAATATGCTTTTTTAATTCCTAAGTTCTCACTGACACTTCTAATTCAACTCTAATATTGTTTTTGCTAGTATTAGATTTCTAGGGCTACTGTAACAAATTCACTACACACTTGGTGCCTTTAAAACAAAATAAATTTATTCACTCATCATTCTAGAGGCTCAAAGTCTGGAGCCTGGAGCAGTGGCACAAGAGTGTCAAACACAAAATCACATTTAAAGCTTCTGTTTGGAAGTGGTATATGTCATGTCCAATCACATTCTATTGATCAAAATGAGTCACATGGCCATGCCTAAAGTTGATGAGGTTTTCAAGGAAAGAGGGAATAAAAACTCAAGAACATTAATACCATCTGCCTCATGTGCTATTTTCTATTCATTTAGAAATTCCTTACATTTTCTTGTTTCAGCAAAAGAGGTGATTTATGTAGGCAGACATGAGGGCTGGGTGCCTTACTAGGTTTCTGAGCCAGGAGTACGCTCTACTGTTGATAAATGGAAGTGCAATTTATTTAACAGATGGGACCAAAGAGGTCTGTGGGTCTTGTGATTTCGTGATTCACTTTTGTTTTTATAGGACAGTTAAGTTCCAACATTTGCTTTCTTCTTTCTTCCTTTTTTTTTTTTTTTTTTTTTTTTGAGACAGGGTTTCTCTCTGGAGCAAGGTTGTCTAGATTTGTAGATTTATTTTCTACTTGTAAATATAAACTTTCAGTACTTTTTATCTTCTGGTTATTCTGTAGATGGGTTATGGGTGGTTTTAGTCATAATTTAAAATTGTGTGTGTGTATGTGTATGTATGGTTTTTGAAGACTGTGTGGAGAGATTTAGGCAGCTGCCATTATCTGACAGGAATGTGTGACTCGTGCTTGGAATTTTAAAATGCTATTTAAAACTATTTTCCCAACTGTTTCTGGTATACAGAAATACAATTAATTTTGGTATTTATTTTGTTTTCAGCAAGCTTGAAAAATTTTTTAAATTCTAATAATTTATATATAAATTCCTTTGGATTTTCTATCTATGCCATCATATCTTCCATATACAATGAGTTTTCCCCTTTGATCATATTAAATCCTTACATATTTTCCTTCTTTTTCTCATCTTATTGCACTGTTTAGGATATCCAATATGTATAATCCTTCAGTCTATCACTGTGATAAATTATATCAGTTTTCTAATGTATAAGCCAACCTTACATTCCTAACATAAATCCAATTTGGATCCATATTGCTAACATTTTGTTTGGGATTTATATTTATGAATAAAATGGGCCTATTATCTTCCTTTCTAATACTGTTCATGTTGGGTTTGGTTGTCAATGTTATGCTATTATTATAAGAGAATTGAATAACATACCATCTTTTTCCATTTTCTGGAAGAAGTTTTGTAAGGTTAATATTATTTCTCCCTTGAAAAACTGGTAGAATGTAGTTAGTGTAGCCATCTGGATCTGGATTTTTTTTTTGCGGGAAGATTTTTGAATACAAATTCAGTTTCTCAAAGGTTTTAGGAGTTTCAAGGTTTTTATTCATTCTTGTTGTATTTACCAGGGATTAATCCATTTTACCTAATTTTCCAAACTTACTGTTAAAAGATTAATAAGTATTCTCATTTTTTATATTGGCAGAAATTTTTGTGGGATCTTTATTGATGTCCAATTTTTTAAAGTTTCTGATATCATTTGTGCCTTCTTTTCATCTTGATTGCTCTTGCCAGAAGTTTGTCAATTTCAAGGAACCAACTTTTGGTTTTGTTTATTCTCTCTATTGTATGTTTCTTTTTTACTTCATTTACTTCATATCTTTATTATTTCCTTGCTTCTACTTCCTTTTGGTTTATTTTGCTGTTCCCCTAGCTTCTTGAGACATACCTTAGCTCATGAATTTTCAGGCTTTCTTCTTTTCTAATATATGTTTTTAAGGCTATACATTTCCTTCTAAGTATTGCTTTAGCTGATTCCCACATTTTAATATGTCATGCCTTGTTATCATTCAGTTTAAAATATTTTCTAATTTATGATTTCTTCTTTGACATATGGGTTTAAAAGTATATTTCTTGATTTCTAACATAGGAAGATTTTATAGTTATCTCTTTCTTACTTATATCTACTTTAATTGTATTGTGACCAGAAAACATGTTTTATATTATCTGAAATTTGAGACTACTTTATTTGTAGCTTAAAATGGAAAATTTTAACATGTTTCCTTTGTGTACTTCCAAAGAATGTGTAATTCTGCAATTTCAAGGTGCTATTTTCTAAATATGTCTATAAGATCAAACTTGTGAATTGTTAACTGTTCTATTTCTATACATTGTTCCATCACTTGATGAGAAATGTGTTAAAATCTAGCACTCTAAATTGTGAATTTGTCCATTTTCCTTTTTCTATCAGTTTCTGCTTTAAATATTTTGAAGCTATGTAATTACATAATATAAATTCAAATTTTATTTTCTCAGAGACCTTTGATTATTATGAAATCACTTTTCTTTTTTTTTTTTTTTTTTGAGACGGAGTCTCACTCTGTCGCCCAGGCTGGAGTGTAGTGGCGTCATCTCTGCTCACTGCAAGCTCCACCTCCTGGGTTCATGCCATTCTCTTGCCTCAGCCTCCTGAGTAGCTGGGACTACAGGCACCCGCCACCATGCCCGGCTAATTTTTTGTATTTTTTTTTTTTAGTACAGATGGGGTTTCACCTTGTTAGCCAGGATGGTCTTGATCTCCTGACCTCGTGATCTGCCCGCGTTGGGCTCCCAAAGTGCTGGGATTACAGGCGTGAGCCACCACATCTGGCCATGAAATCACATTCTTAATCTCTAGTAATACTTTCTTGCTTTAAAGTCTATTTTTCTGCTATCAATAGAGCTGCAATCGATATCTTTTAGATATTTGCATAACTTCTTTTCCTATCTTTGTCTTGCAACTTTTCTGTATCTAATGTTTTAGATATGCCTTTTATAAAATGCACACGATTTGCTTTTGCTTTTTTTTTTTTTTTAAATAGGATACAATTTTATTTTTATTTTTTAGAAATGGAGTCTCACTCTGTCAACCAGAGGTTGAAACACAATAATAAAGACAAAAAAGAGGTTACTATGTGTGTAAATCTAAACAAACATTTACCTTTTAAACAATATAAAAGTTTGTTACTTGAATATATAAAATATATATTATATATAATATATATAAAAAAATATATATATTATGGAGTTAAAAATATATAGATATATAGAAATTTATTATATTTGGTATCTAAAGTAGTCAAATTCATAGAAACAAAAAGTAGAATGTGGTTACCAGGGCCTGGAGGGGAGCGGGTAATGAGGAGCTGTTTAGAGTTTCAGGTCTTCCTTTTTATATTTGCTCATTATTCACCTCTCTCTGCTATGATTTCAGCTCATTATTTTAAAATGGAAGTTTGTGGGGTTTTTTTTGATGAGGGGGCTGGAGATTCCCCTTTCTTTGCCAAATACAACAATGTATTGTCAGTGATATAGCCTTTTTTGTTGTTGTACAATATACATAAAATTTACCATTTTAATCATTTTAAGTGTACAATTTAGTGGTATTAAGTATATTCACAATATTGTGCACCCATTACCACTATCCATTTCCAGAACTTTTTCATCACCCCAAACAGAAACTCTGTACTCATTAAAAATAACTCTCCATTTCCTCCCCATTCCAAGCCCCTGGTAACCTCTTTTCTACTTTCTGTCTTTATGAATTTGCCTACTCTAGATACCTCATTATGGTGGTTAATTTTATGTGTCAACTTGACTGGGTCATGGGGTGCCCATATATTTGATTAAACTTTATTTTATGTGTGTCTGTGAGAGTGTTTTGTGGTGAGATTAACATTTGAGTTGATAGACTAAGTAAAGCAGATTGTCCTCCCCAGTGTAGGTGGAACTTATCCAATCAGTTGAAGGGCTAAATATAACAAAAAGGCTGACTGTCCTCTTAGTAAGAGACAGTTCCTTCTATTTGACTACCTTTAAACTGGGACTTCGGTTTTGTTTTTTTTCTGCCTTTGGCCTCAAACTAAAACATTTTAACTCTTTCTAGGTCTGCAGCCTGCTGATCTTTGAACTGGAACTACAAATCAGCTCTCAGGGGTCTCTAGGTTGCCAACTCATCCTGCAGATCTTGAGACTTGTCAGACTCCATAATCACATGAGCTAATTCCTTATAAGTGTGTGTGTGTGTGCGCGCGCGCGTGCGCGCGTGTGTCTCCTCTTGGTTCTGTTTCTTTGGGAACCATGACTAATATAGATTTTCACACCAAGAGTGATTCTAAAGGAACAGAACTTCAAGGATAAATTTTATACATTTGTTATTGGATTTCTGGAATTGGTTCTGTAATCTGATGAAATTAAAGACACTACTGACTATTTTCAGTAGTAAAAATTGTCCACGGCATGATCTGGTAATAGAAATATGCAGGCCAGGCTGGGCGCAGTGGCTCACGCCTGTAATCCCAGCACTTTGGGAGGCCGAGGCGGATGGATCACCTGAGGTCAGGAGTTCGAGAGCAGCCTGGCCAACATGACAAAACCCTGTCTCTACTAAAAACACAAAAATTAGGCAGGTGCCTGTAATCCCAGCTACTCGGGAGGCTGAGGCATGAGAATCCCTTGAACCTGGTAGATGGAGGTTGTAGTGAGCTGAGATCACGCCACTGCACTCTGGCCTGGGCGACAGAGTGAGACTCCATCTCAAAATATATGTATATGCAAAATATCTCCATTGGATACTCCTAATAACTACTTATAAGAAGCAAGGGTCTTGGTGACTATGTATATTGACATTTATGAACATATTTGTCAAACTAATGAAATGATGAGATTAGTCGGTTGCTGCTAATGTTGCTGGAAAAAGTGATGAAAGAAAAGGAGGAGCTCAGAAATTTGAATTCCCAGCTCAAGAGCTGCATAAATGACCTGACAGATTCTATGTATGCCCTGAAGGAGACCCTTATCTACTGTAGCCACAGAGCTGAGATTGCTGAAAATCAAATGCCAAATCTCATCCCGTGACTAACTGAATTACAAAGCAAGTCAAACTTCCAGCTTTGCAGGGTTTCTACTGTTAAAGCAAGGGCATTGATTGGGAAAGAATGGGGCACTATAAGTTGGATTAGGTATGTGTGGAAGACCCTGATTAAGCTGGGGACATTGAGCTCCTAAATATTGATGAGTCTTCTTTGCCAGTGAAAGTTGTCTCTCCATCCCTGTGGTGGCAGTGTCTCCACTCCAGTCTAAGTGGATTAACCCTGCACTGCCTGCGGAAACTGTAATGGCCTCCCCTGAGGCAACTGCCATGCAAGATAATGCTGATTGCCTTCAGGACCCACCCTACCACCCCTCTTTGTTATTAGATCTCTAACTACACTCAAGTCCCAGCAGGCGAGGTGAGGTATGAAGGTGACCCATGACAAGATGCACTACACTCCAAAAGAATGACTTGAGTTTTCTAATTTACACAAACAGGAATCCAGAGGATATGTATAGGAATGGGTACTAAGGATGTGAGATAATAGTGGAAGGCACATAAAGTTGGATTAGGCCAAATTTATTGACATGGGCCCACTAAGCAGACATTCTGGATTTAATGTTGCATCTCAGGGAATTAGGAAGGCCTCTAACGGTTTAATTGGTTGACTGAAACACAGACCAAAAGATGGCCCACAGTGAGCAAACTAGAAATTTCAAACTTGCCCTGGTTTAACGTAGAAGAAAGGAGATTGAAATGCTTGAGTTAATTTGTCATTTAAGACCTACTCACCAACACTGGGAGAGTTCAGAAGACACAGATCTCACCATTACTTTGAGAAATAAATTTGTCAGAGGAACCTCAGCATCCTCGAAGGGCTCTGTGATCACTCTTCTCTGTAGGTGACACCTTACAGCAGGACTTGCATTCACTGAATTAGAAAACCTAAATACGATGGGAATAATTGGATCCTGGGGTGACAGGGGAAAAGGGGCAGCACTCAACTGCCAAAGGCAAGGTAAGTGTGGTTACCATAAGGGATAGCAGAGTCAAAGCAGCAATTAGAATAGTATGACTATGGTGTTGGCTAGTAGATTATAGTGTTCCTAGATGAGATATAGATAGAATGCCTACCAAATACTTGATCTGTATAAGCGGAAAAGTTCTAGGTCAAGTGAACAAAAGTCTAACTTGAATAATAAAAACAGAGTTACGGCCTCTCAATCAATTCCCAGACTTGAGCAAGTTTACAGATCCAGCACTACTTGAATGAAGGGGAGGCTCAGTCTCCTTGAGGAAGGACTCTGGTACACTGCCAAGAATACTGTTACTTTCTCTCAGCCTTCCCCAAAGGGACATATGGCCTTTCTATCAGAATAACTGTGCATTGAAGAAAAATACTTAATCAGACCTTTTAGGGACTACTGGACAATGGCTCTGAACTGGCACTAATTTCTGGAGACCCAAAATGTCACTGTGGTCCACCAGTCAAGAGTATGGGCTTATGGAGGGTCAAATGATCAATGGAATTTTAGCTCAAGTCCATCTCAAAGTGGATGCAGAGGATCTGTGAGCCTATCTTGTGGTTATTTCCCCAGTCCTGGAACGCGTAATTGGAACAGATACATTGAGCAGCTAGCAGGATCTTCACATTGGTTCCCTGACTTATGGAGCAGGGGCTATTATAGTGAGAAATCCTCCTGTAATCCTCTGTGAATAGCTATTCTCCTTTTGTGAGTAGCTCTTGGCCTACAACTGGGCCTTAGTAGATACTGAATGCTTAGCCACAGACCACCAAGTTGCCATGTGACCTGAACTGCCCATCATGAACTAGGTGTTATCTGATCTACCAAGCCATAAAGTTCGGTATGAATAATGGCACTCCATCATCAAATGGAAGTGGTATATACATGGTTAGGTCTGAGCAGGTCCTGAAGGCACATGTAAATTACATTAAGAAGTAGCCCAAATGTCCATGGTGCCTGTTTCTGCTACCCTGCCTTCTCTCTCCCAGCCTGCACTTATGGCCTCATTGGGAGTTCCCTATGATCAGTTTACAGAGGAAGAGGAGTCTTGGACCTGGTTTACCAATGGTTTTGCATGATATGCAGGTACTACACAAAAGTGGACAGTCTGTATCTGAGATATCCATGAAGGACAGTGGGCAGAATTTTAGGCAGTGTACCTGGTTGTGGACTTTGCTTAGAAGAAGAAATGGCCAGGTGTGCAATTACATGTCAAATTATGGGCTGTAGTCAGTGCTTTGTCCAGATATGGACTTGGAAGGAACATGATTAGAAAACAGGTGACAAAGAAATTTGGGGAAGAGGTATGCAGACAGATCTCTCTGAATGGGCGAAGGATGTGAAGATATTTATGTCCCATGTGAGTGCTCAACAAAGGGTGACCTCAGCAGATAAAGATTTCAGTAATCAAGTAAATATGATGAGCCGGGTGCAATGGCTCACACCTGTAATCCCAGCACTTTAGGAAGCAAAGGCAGGAAGATCACCTGAGGTCAGGAGTTCAAGACCAGCCTGGCCAACATGGTGAAACTCTGTCTCTACTAAAAATACAAAAATTAGCCAGGTGTGGTGATGTGCACCTGTAGTCCCAGCTACTTGGGAGGCTGAGGCATGAGAAATGCTTGAACCCGGGAGGCAGAGGTTGCAGTGAGCCGAGATCGTGCCATTGCACTCCAGCCTGGGTGACAGAGCAAGACTCCATCTCAAAAAAAAAAAAAAAAAAAAAAAAAGTAGATATGATGACCTGTTCTGTGGATACCAGTCATCCTCTTTACTCAGCCACCTATGTCACTGCCTGATGGGCTCATGAACAAAGTAGCCATGGTGGCAGGGATAGAGGTTATGCGTGGGCTCAGCAACATGGACTTCTATTCAACAAGGCTGACCTGTCTATGGCCACTGCTAAGGGCCCAATCTGATAGCAGTAGAGACAAACACAGAGTCCCCAGTATGGCAGTATTTCCCAGGATGATCAGCCAGCTATCTGGCAGCAGGCTGATTACACTAGAATATGTTAATCATGGAAGGGGCAGCGTTTTGTCCTTCCTGGAAGGAAACTGGACTACTACTTCACAATGGAGGTATGGAAGAGTGTGTCTAGAATATAATAGATCCCTTAGAGTATCTCTTACTATTACCACACCCTATGATTCTGGTCAATGGGAAACTACAGCAACCCAATCCATGCAGGACTACTAATGGCCCACGCTCTTCAGGAATAAAGGTTCGGGTCACCCCATCAGGTAAAGAACCACAATCAGCTGAGATGCTTGCTGAAGGCAAAGTCAACACAGAATGGGTAGTAGAAGAAGGTAGTTATCAATACCAGTCAAGTTTTGTCATATCATGTTAGGTGGAATTAGGACCTCATTTCTGTCTCTATTTAGAGATAAAGGAGATGTGTATGGTGGGTGCTACATTGACAAGGGGTGGACTTGTGATGGTTATTTTTATGTATCTACTTTACTTGGTTATAAGGTGCCCAGATATTTACTCAAACATTATTCTGAGTATTTCTCCGAGGGTGTTTTTGAATTAGATTAACACTGAAGTCAGTAGACTGAGTAAAGCAGATTGCCCTCCCTAATGTGGACAGGCATCATCCAATTAGTTGAAGGCCTGAATAGAACAAAAAGGCTGAGTCTTCCCCAAGTAAGAAAGTATTTTTGCTGCCTGACTGCCTTTGGACTGGAACATCTGCTTTTTCCTGCTTTCAGTCTTGAACTGAAAGAGTTTAGCTCATCCAGAGAGAGAAGGCAGACAGACAGACAGAATCTCCTATTGGTTCTGTTTCTTTGGATATCCCTGACTAACACACTCATATAAGTAGAATCATACAATATCTATATCCTTTTATGTCTGGCCTATTCACTTAGCATATTGTCTTCTTTTTTTTTTAGACTGAGTTTCACTCTGTGGCCCAGGTTGGAGTGCAGTGGCGCAATCTCAGCTCACTGCAAGCTCCGCCTCCCGGGTTCACGCCATTCTCCTGCCTCAGCCTCCTGAGTACCTGGGACTACAGGCGCCCGCCACCACGCCCGGCTAATTTTTTGTATTTTTAGAAGAGACAGGGTTGTACTGTGTTAGCCAGGATGGTCTCGATCTCCTGACCTCGTGATCCACCCTCCTCGGCTTCCCAAAGTGCTGGGATTACAGGCATGAGCCACCGCGCCCGGCCTTCGCTTAGCATATTTTCAAAGTTCGTCATGTTGTGGCACTAATCAGAGATATAACCTTTTTTAAATGGGAATTTCTTCTAGAATGTCCAATGTCTAGACTTTAGTTCACCAAACTGCCAGTTTGGTGAAGTCTTTAATCCAGCCTTGATGGATAAGGGAATTCTTCTTGAACATGATGTTTATCTGAGACTTAAAGAATGAGTCAGGTGAAAGTGGCAGTAGTGCGCAGCTAGAAAAATGTTCCAGGTAGAAGAAATAGTATCTATTTAAAAGCCTGATATGAGATACAATGTGCTGTGTTTAGTGACCTGAGAATTTCTTTTTTTCTTTTTTTTTTTGAGACAGAGTCTCGCTCTGTCGCCCAGGCTGGAGTGCAGTGGCCGGATCTCAGCTCACTGTAAGCTCCGCCCCCCGGGTTCCCGCCATTCTCCTGCCTCAGCCTCCCGAGTAGCTGGGACTACAGGCGCCGCCACCTCGCCCGGCTCATTTTTTGTATTTTTTAGTAGAGACGGGGTTTCACCACGTTAGCCAGGATGGTCTCGATCTCCTGACCTCGTGATCCGCCCGTCTCGGCCTCCCAAAGTGCTGGGATTACAGGCCTGAGCCACCGCGCCCGGCCGAACTTCTTAGTATGGATGGAGCTTAAAGAGCCAAGTGGCAAGAGACGATATTAGAGAGATTGGTAAGGACCACATCATGGTTAACTCTTAGTGAACAAAGAATATAGAAAATACCAAAGAGAGGAACTATTCCTTCCCCCATTACTCATGGGATGATAAGAGTTTATGTCATGTCTTTTCATCAGCACAATTTGTTGAATTATCCAGTAAACCCAGATTAAGAATGAAGACTTCCTGGACCACTAAAGTTAAAGGTCAAAAAGGCTTGGGAATCAAGGTGCTGATGAGGAGAATCAACTCTTGGATCTACTCTGCCCTTTTCTCAGTACTTTACCTTTTTCTTAAAGTCACCGTGTTCTCTCAGAATGCCTTTTACAATGTCTTGCTACCTTAGGTACTTAATAAATGTTGCCCTGAAAGTTTGGTCATATATCAACCTTGTTATGTTATGCTAAGCTCTAGGAGAGGTGGTTTTTTTTTTTTCCTTTCTTTCCAAGGAGACCAGCATACCTTTACTTTGCCATTCTGAAAGAAGAGAGTCCAGTGATGGCCATCTTGACTGCTGGAGATGAGGAACTCCTTCACATACATGCTGGTAAGTAGAGATTTTACTCCCTGAGTAGTTATTCCTGTGACTTTCATTGTCTTCTGGAAGTCCACTTGCAGCCACTCTTTTGGATTATTCACCTGAGGGCAATAGAGTTGGATTAGTAGCCTCTTGGTAACCATTTACTCCCAGAAATTCCCAAATCCCTCTTAACCATACCACAGCATTTCTCACTCTACTTTCTTTTTTGGAGATGGAGTCTCGCTTTGTCACCCGGGCGGGAGTGCAATGGCACGATCTCAGCTCACTGAACCTCTGCCTCCCAAGTTCAAGCGATTCTCCTGCCTCAGCCTCCCGAGTACCTGTGGTTACAGGTACCCACCACCATGCCCGGATAATTTTCTATTTTTAGTAGAGATGAGGTTTCACCAGGTTGGCCAGGCTGGTCTTGAACTCCTGACTTCAGGTGATCTGCCACCTAGGCCTCCCAAAGTGCTAGGATTACAGGAGTGAGCCACTGTGCCCAGCCTCACTCTTTCTTTCTTTCTTTTTTTTTGAGACGGAGTCAGGCACGGTCGCCTGGGCCAGAGTACAATAGCGTGATCTCAGCTCACTGCAACGTCCGCCTCCCAGGTTCATGTGATTATCCTGCCTCAGCAAAAGACTGGTCTCGAACTCCTGACCTTGTGATCAGCCCGCCTCAGCCTCCCAAAGTGCTGGGATTACAGGCATGAGCCACCGCGCTGCCAGGCCTCTACTTTCTATTGGCTAATCAGTCTCTCTTATTCAACTCTAAGCAACTTCAGGGCCAAAATTTTTCACAATTCACCTTTGTATCCCTAGACGCATCCTGGGGATACTAAGATGCACAGTAAATGTTTACTTTCCATTGATGTAATGAGAAACCTGGAAAGAAAGCTAATTGTTGATATTTATATGTAAAATGGACTTTAGCTTCTACAATTCTTTGACAGATATTAGCCCATAATCAAACTTCCTTGACACTCTTTTTAGGACTAACAGTTGACAGAAATACCTCGGAAGAAACAGTCAAGGGCTTCCCCCATTTTTTCCCCAACCACTGCTTTGAGTCAGTTACAGAGTAAATCTGTTGCCTCTTACCTGAGGTCTCCAGGCATTACTCCTTCCTTGGAGGTTAAGTCGAGCTTTTGAAGGAGACCAGGTGGCAAACATATTGGTGAAGTAGGATGAAGCAGTAATCTGTGCATCTGATATTGCTTTACTCTCCATTCCCAACGGCATGCTGCAACCTCAAAGAAAAGAAAAAAGAAGGTTATCACAAGGACATGCTTCAGCATCAGTTATACTGAGCAGCCTCCACTGATATTCTAGGGCTACTGTCATCATAATATCATTTCTCAGGTGTTAACTTTTGCATAGATTCTGTTATTGGTTTTTTGTTTTGTTTTGTTTTTTGAGATGGAGTCTCGCTTTGTTACCCAGGCTGGAGTGCAGTGGCGTGATCTCGGCTCACTGCAACCTCCACCTCCCGGGTTCAAGTGATTCTCTTGCCTCAGCCTCCAGAGTAGCTGGGACTACAGGCGCACGCCACCATGACCAGCTAATTTTTTGTATTTTTAGTACAGATGGGGTTTCACCGTGTTAGCCAGGATGGTCTTGATCTCCTGACCTCGTGATCTGCCCACCTTGGCCTCCCAAAGTGCTGGGATTACAGGTGCGAGCCACCACGCCCAGCCAATTCTGTTATTGTTATCTGTTTTCTGGCCAGCTCTTCCCACTTTGTGTGACTCTTTAATTTTCCTTGTTTCTTTTCTTCTTCTACTTTTATTTTAGGTTCTAGGGGGTATATGGGTAGGTTTGTTGCATGGGTAAATTGCATGTCACTGAGGCTTGGTGTATGAATGATCCCCTCACCCAGGTAGTGAGTGTAGTACCCAATACGTAACCTTCGAACCCACACCCCCCTCCCAACCTCTCCCTGCCTGAGTTTCCATTATTGTGTCCATGTGCATTTAATGTTTAGCTCCCATTTATGAGAACAGGTGATATTTGGTTTTCTGTTCTTGCATTAGTTCATTTATGATAATGGCCTCTAGCTGCATCTATGTTGCTGAAAAGGACATGAACTCATTCTTTTTTATGGCTGCATAGTATTCCATGGTATGTATGTACCACATTTTCTTTATCCAGTCTGTTGTTGATGGGCATTTAGGTTGATTCCATGCCTTTGCTATTGTGAATCGTGCGGAAATGAATATATGTATACATGTGTCTTTATGACAGAATGATTTATATTCCTTTGAGTATACACCCAGTTATGGCGTTGCTGGGTTGAATGGTATTTCTGGGTTTGCCCAGGACTGCGCTGGTTTTAGCACTGACAATTTTGTGTCCTGATACTGGGAACCCTCCCCCAGTCTCAGGATAACTAGAACAGTTAGTCGCCCTACCCACAGTTGAGGGAAGAAGGATATAGGATGACTTGGCACTTACTATTTAAATCACAGCCCATCAACTCCATGCGAAGAGTGCTGCGAATGCTATAATGAGTTGGGTGCAAACGGATGTATCGAGCAATAATTGGAGGGTTAAAAATATTGTGTTTTATCCCAGATGAATCCACATTGCCAAAGAAGACCTGTATGGAGAGATTAGCACAAATACATGGAAAGTGAATACACAGTAAAAAACAATTTCTGTCAATCACATCTTCCTTCTAATTTGCTTTGTGCATTTCTCAACAGCAACCAACATCTACGTAAGACAACTATGGTTAGATGAGTGTTACGATGGTAGACACAAAGGAGGAAAGCACCAAGAAGAAGTGGGAACAAGGGAAATTATTAGGTCTGGGGCAAGTGAAGTCATTTTCTACTGCAAACTGAACAACCTGCTCCTGAATGACTACCAGGTAAATAATGAAATGAAGGCAGATGTAAAGCTGTTCTTTGAAACCAAGGAGAACGAAGACACAACGTACCAGAATCTCTAGGGCACATTTAAACCAGTGTTTAGAGGGAAATTTATAGCACTAAATGCCCACAAGAGAAAGCAGGAAATATTGAAAATTGACACCCTAACATCAAAATTAAAGAATTAGAGAAGTAACAGCAAACAAATTCAAAAGCTAGCAGAAGACATGAAATAACTAAGATCAGAGCAGAACTGAAAGAGATAGAGACACGAAAAACTCTTCAAAAAATCAATGAATCCAGGATCGTGATCTGCCTGCCTTGGCCTCCCAAAGTGCTGGGATTACAGGCGTGAGCCACCGCGCCTGGCCTTCACTTAGCATATTTTCAAAGTTCATCATGTTGTGGCACTAATCAGAGATAAAACCTTTTTTAAATGGGAATTTCTTCAACAAAATAGATAGACTGCTAGCCAGACTAATAAAGAAGAAAAGAATCAAGTAGATGCAATAAAAAATGATATTGGTGATATCACCACTGATCCCACAGAAATACAAACTACCATCAGAGAATACTATAAACACATCTATGAAAATAAACTAGAAAATCCAGAAGAAATAGATAAATTCCTGGACACATACACTCTCCCAAGTCTTAGCCAGGAAGAAGTCAAATCACTGAATAGACCTATAACAAGTTCTGAAATTGAGGCAGTAATTAATAGCCTACCAACCAAAAAAAAAAAAAATCCAGGACCAGACAGATTCACAGCTGAATTCTACCAGAGGTACAAAGAGGAGGTGGTACCATTCCTTCTGAAACTATTCCAAACAATAGAAAAAGAGGGAATCCTCCCTAACTCATTTTATGAGGCCAGCATAATCCTGATACCAAAACCTGGCAGAGACACAACAAAAAAAGAAAATTTCAGGCCAATATCCCTGATGAACATCAGTGCGAAAATCCTCAATAAAATACTGGTTAACTGAATTCAGCAGCACATCAAAAAGCTTATCCTCCACAATCAAGTTGGCTTCATCCCTGGGATGCAAGGCTGGTTCAACATATGCAAATCAATAAACATAATCCATCACATAAAGAGACCCAAAGACAAAAACCACATGATTATCTCAATAGATGCAGAAAAGGCCTTCGATAAAATTCAATACCTCTTCATGCTAAACACTCTCAATAAACTAGGTATCGATGGAACATACCTCAAAATAATAAGAGCTATTTATGACAAACCCACAGCCAATATCACATGGAATGGGCAAAAACTGGAAAAATTCCCTTTGAAAACTGGCACAAGACAATGATGCCCTCTCATACCACTCCTATTCAACATAGTATTGGAAGTTCTGGCCAGGGCAATCAGGCAAGAGAAAGCAATAAAGCGTACTCAAATAGGAAAAAAGAAAGTCAAATTGTCTCTCTTTGCAGATGACATGATTGTATATTTAGAAAATCCCATCATCTCAGCCAAAAACCTCCTTAAGCTGATAAGCAACTTCAGCAAATTCTCAGGATACAAAGTCAATGTGCAAAAATCACAAGCATTCCTACACACCAATAACAGACAAACGGATAGCCAAATCATGAGTGAACTCCCATTCACAATTGCTACAGAGAATAAAATAGCTAGGAATACAACTTACAAGGGATGTGAAGGACCTCTTCAAGGAGAACTACACACCACTGCTCAACGAAATAAAAGAGGACACAAACAAATGGAAGAGCATTCCATACTCATGGATAGGAAGAATCAATATCGTGAAAATGGCCATACTGCCCAAAGTAATTTATAGATTCAATGCTATCTCCATCAAGCTACCACTGACTTTCTTCACAAAATTGGAAAAAACTACTTTAAACTTCAGATGGAACCAAAAAAGAGCCCACATAGCCAAGACAATCCTGGGCAAGAAGGACAAAGCTGGAGGCATCATGCTACCTGACTTCAAACTACAGTACAAGACTACAGTAACCAAAACAGCATGGTACTGGTACCAAAACAGAGATATAGACCAATGGAACAGAACGGAGGCCTCAGAAATAACACCACACAGCTACAACCATCTTTTCTTTGACAAACCTGACACAAACAAGCAATGGGGAAAAGATTCCCTATTTAATAAATGGTGTTGGAAAAACTGGCTAGCCATATGCAGAAAACTGAAACTGGACCCCTTCCTTACACCTTTTACAAAAATCAACTCAAGATGGATCAAAGACTTAAATGTAAGACCTAGGACCATAAAAATCCTAGAGGGAAACCTGGGTAATACCATTCAGGACATAGGCATGGGCAAAGACTTCATATCTACAACACCAAAAGCAATGACAACAAAAGCCAGAATTGACAAATGGGATCTAATCAAACTAAGGAGCTTCTGCACAGCAAAAGAAACTATCATCAGAGTGAACAGGCAACCTACAGAATGGGAGAAAATTTTTGCAATCTATCCATCTGACAAAGGGCTAATATCCAGAATCTACAAAGAACTTAAAACAAATTTACAAGAAAAAAACAACCCCATCAAAAATGGGCAAAGGATATGAATAGACACTTCTCAAAAGAAGACATTTATGCAGCCAACAGACATATGAAAAAATGCTCATCATGACTGGGTATTAGAGAAATGCAAATCAAAACCACAATGAGATACCATTTCGTGCAGGTTTGTTACATATGTATACTTGTGCCATGTTGGTGTGCTGCACCCATCAACTCGTCATTTACATCAGGTATAACTCCCAATGCAATCCCTCCCCCCTCCCCCCTCCCCATGATAGGCCCCGGTGTGTGATGTTCCCCTTCCTGAGTCCAAGTGATCTCATTGTTCAGTTCCCACCTATGAGTGAGAACATGCGGTGTTTGGTTTTCTGTTCTTGCGATAGTTTGCTGAGAATGATGGTTTCCAGCTGCATCCATGTCCCTACAAAGGACACGAACTCATCCTTTTTTTTTGGCTGCATAGCATTCCATGGTGTATATGTGCCACATTTTCTTAATCCAGTCTGTCACTGATGGATATTTGGGTTGATTCCAAGTCTTTGCTATTGTGAATAGTGCCGCAATAAACATACGTGTACATGTGTCTTTATAGCAGCATGATTTATAATTCTTTGGGTATATACCCAGTAATGGGATGGCTGGGTCATATGGTACTTCTAGCTCTAGATCCTTGAGGAATCACCACACTGTTTTCCATAATGGTTGAACTAGTTTACAATCCCACCAACAGTGTAAAAGTGTTCCTATTTCTCCACATCCTCTCTAGCACCTGCTGTTTCCTGACTTTTTAATGATTGCCATTCTAACTGGTGTGAGATGGTATCTCATTGTGGTTTTGATTTGCATTTCTCTGATGGCCAGTGATGATGAGCATTTTTTCATGTGTCTGTTGGCTGTATGAATGTCTTCTTTTGAGAAATGTCTGTTCATATCCTTTGCCCACTTTTTGATGGGGTTGTTTGTTTTTTTCTTGTAAATTTGTTTGAGTTCTTTGTAGGTTCTGGATATTAGCCAACATGGCACAAGTATACATATGTAACAAACCTGCACGTTATGCACATGTACCCTAGAACTTAAAGTATTAAAAAAAAAGTTATGTTAAAAGAAAGACTGAAATGAAAGCAATAGTTGCTTGGAATTAGGGGTGGTAGTGGGAATTTACTGCATATGGGCTGAGGGAAGTTTTTGAGATGATGAAAATGCTCTAAAACCATAAATTTACTAAAAAATAATGTATACAGTTACAATGGGCACATTTTATGATATGTAAATTATACCACAATAAAGCTTTATGTACCATTAAAAAAAAAAAAAAAGAGATACCATTTCATGCCAGTTAGAATGGTGATCATTAAAAAGTCAGGAAACAACAGATGCTAGAGAGGTTGTGGAAAAATAGCAACGCTTTTACACTGTTGATGGGAGTGTAAATTAATTCAACCATTGAGGAAGACAGTTTGGCGATTCCTAAAGGATCTAGAACTGGAAATACCATTTGACCCAGCAATCCCATTACTGGGCATATGCCCAAAGGATTATAAATCATTCTACGATAAAGACACATGCACATGTATGTTTATTGTGGCACTATTCACAATAGCAGAAGACTTGGAACCAACCCAAATGTCCATCAATGATAGACTGGATTAAGAAAATGTAGCACATATACACCATGGAATACTATACCGCCATTAAAAAGGATGAGTTCATGTCCTTTGCAGGGACATGGATGAAGCTGGAAACCATCATTCTCAGCAAACTATCACAAAATCAGAAAACCAAACACTGCATGTTCTCACTCATAAGTGGGAGTTGAACAATAAGAACATATAGAAGCAGGGAGGGGAACATCGCACACCAGGGCCTGTTGGGGGGTGGGGGGTTAGGAGAGGGATAACATTAGAAGAAATACCTGATGTAGGTGACGGGTTGATGGGTGCACCAAACCACCAGGGCACATGTATACCTATGTAACAAAACTGCACGTTCTGCACATGTACCCCAGAACTTCAAATATAATTTAAAAAAATAAATAAATAAAATAAGCATCCAAATAGGAGAGAATAGTAAAATCATCTCTTTTTGCAGATGACACGATCGTACATGTAGAAAACTCTAAAGACTCAACAAAAAATTATTAGAACTAATACACGAATTCTGTAAAGTTGCAGGATACAAAATCAACATACAGAAGTCAGTGGTGTTTCTATACACTATAAACTATCCCAAAGGAAATTAGAAAATAATCTTATTTACAATAGCAACAAAAGAATAAAATACTTATGAATAGACTTAACCAAAGAAATGAAAGACTTGTACAATGAAAATATAGAAAACATTTATGAAGGAAATTAAAGAAGACACAGATAAATAGAAGATATTCCATATTCCTAGATTGAAAGAATTAGTATTGTTAAAATGTCCACAATACCCAAAGTAATCTATAGATTTGATGTGATCTGTATCAAAATCTCAAAATCTCAATGGTGTTCTTCACAGAAATAAAAAAAAAATTTAAATTAATATGAAATCACAAAAGACCCCAAGAGGGCAAAGCAATTTTTTTTTTTTTGAGACAGAGTATTGCTCTGTCACCCAGGCTGGAGTGCAGTGGTACAATCTCGGCTCACCACAACCTCTGCCTCCCAGGTTCAAGTGATTCTCCTGCCTCAGCTACCACACCTGGCTAATTTTTGTATTTTTTCAGTAGAGACGGGGTTTTACCATGTTAGTGAGGCTGCTCTTAAACTCCTGACCTCAAGTGATCAACCCATCTCAGCCTCCCAAAGTGCTGGGATTACAGGTGTGAGCCACCACATGCAGCCAGGCAAAGCAATCTTAAGAAGAACAAAGCTAGAGGAATCATACTTCCTGATTTCAAAATATACTACAAGTCTCCAGTAATCAAAATAGTATGGTGCTGGCATAAAAATAGACACATCAACCAAGGGAACAGAATAGAAAAGCCCAGAAATAAATTCACACATTTACTGTCAACAGATTTTTGACAAGGGTGCCAAGAACACACAACAGGAAAAAGAGAGTCTCTTCAATAAATGATATTGGGAAAACTGAATTTCCACATGCAGAAGAAAGAAATTGGGCCCTTTTCTCAAACTATACATAAAATTCAACTCTAAATTGATTAAACACTTGTATATAAGACCTGAAACTATAAAACTCCTAGAAGAAAACAGGAAAAAAACTTCCTGATATTGATTTGGGCAATACTTTTTTTATATGACACCAAAATCACAGGCAACAAAAACAAAAACAGACAACTGGGATTGCATCAAACTAAAAACTTTCTACACAGCAAAAGAAATAATCAACAGAGTGAAAAGGCAACCTATGGAATGGATGAAAATATTTGCAAACTGTATATCTGATAATGGGTAAGAAACTCAAACAACTCATTAGTAAGAAACAAACTACAGACACTTCTCAAAAGAAGACATTCATAACAGCCAACAGACACATGAAAAAATGCTCATCATCACTCGCCATCAGAGAAATGCAAATCAAAACCACAATGAGATACCATCTCACATCAGTTAGAATGGCAATCATTAAAAAATCAGGAAACAACAGGTGCTGGAGAGGATGTGGAGAAATAGGAACAGTTTTACACTGTTGGTGGGACTGTAAACTAGTTCAACCATTGTGGAAAACAGTGTGGCGATTCCTCAAGGATCTAGAACTAGAAATACCATTTGACCCAGCCATCCCATTACTGGGGATATACCCAAAGGATTATATGTCATGCTGCTATAAAGACACATGCACACGTATGTTTATTGCGGCACTATTCACAATAGCAAAGACTTGGAATCAACCCAAATGTCCATCAGTGACAGACTGGATTAAGAAAATGTGGCACATATACACCATGGAATACTATGCAGCCATAAAAAGGATGAGTTCGTGTCCTTTGTAGGGACATGGATGCAGCTGGAAACCATCATTCTCAGCAAACTATTGCAAGAACAGAAAACCAAATACCTCGTGTTCTCATTTATAGGTGGGAATTGAACAATGAGATCACCTGGACACAGGAAAGGGAGCATCACACACCGGGTCCTATTGTGGGGAGGGGGGAGGGAGGAGGGATAGCATTAGGAGATATACCTAATGTAAATGATGAGGTAATGGGTACAGCACACCAACATGGCACATGTATACATATGTAACAAACCTGCATGTTGTGCACATGTACCCTAGAACTTAAAGTATAATAATAAAAAAAAAAGAAACAAACAACCCAATTAAAAATGGGCAAAGGACCCAAATAGAATTTTTCAAAAGAAGAAATATAAAAGGCCAACAGATAAATGATGCTCAGCATCACTAACCCACAGGGAAATGCAAATCAAAACACAATGAGATATTCCCTCACATCTATTAGAATAGTGTCTTAGTCTGT
This sequence comes from Macaca thibetana thibetana, assembly GCF_024542745.1. Classification (NCBI taxonomy): domain Eukaryota; kingdom Metazoa; phylum Chordata; class Mammalia; order Primates; family Cercopithecidae; genus Macaca; species Macaca thibetana. The sequence goes on from NC_065598.1 coordinate 149,539,831, forward strand.
TATTATGGACTATAACTTATTATGGACTATAATTTATTATGCTGATATGACAGAATACCACAGACTGAGTAATTTGTAGTGAACAGAAATGTATTTGGCTCACAGTTCTGGAGGCTGGGCAGTCCAAGATCAAGAGGCCAACATCTGGCAGAGGCTTTCTTTCTGTATCATAACATGGCAGAAGGGCAAAAAGAGGGCAAGAGACAGCAAGAGTTCAAATTCACAGCCTTAGGTGCTTTTGTAACTGGCATTAATCCATTCATGAGGGTGGAGTCCTCATAACCTAAACACCTCCCATTCGGCCCTACCTCCCAACACTGTTGCATTGGGAATTAAGTTTCCAACACATGTTTTTTTGGGGAAAACACTCAAACCAGAGCAAATAGCTATTATCAAAATGATAAAAAGATGACAAATGGTGGTAATGTGAAGAAAAGGAAACCCTTGTATGCTGTTGCTGCAAAAATAAATTGGTACAGCCATTATGAAAAACATCATAGAGTTTCCTCAAAAAACTAAAACTAGAATACCATATGATCTGGCAATCTCACTTCTGGTATATATCCAAAGGATATAAAATCAGTATGTTGAATATCTGCACTCCCATGTTCACTGTAACAGTATTCACAATAGCCAAGATATGCAAACAACCTAAGTGTGTTCATTGATGGATAGAGGGATAAAGAAAATCTGATATATATCATATATCATATATATATATCATATATATATATCATATATATATCATATATATATCATATATATATCATATATATATCATATATATATCATATATATCATATATATTATATATATCATATATATCATATATATCATATATATATATATATCTGATGGAATATGCCCACAATTATAAAATATTATTCAGACTTAAAATAGAAGAAAATCCTGCCACTTGTGATAACATGGATGAAGCTGGAAAATATTATGCTAAGTGTAATAAGCCAGACACAGAAAGAAAAATACTTCATGACCTCATATGTGGAATCTAAGATGGTCAAACTCCTAAAAGCAGACAGTAGAATGTTAGGTGCTAGGGACCGTGGTGTGGGGGAAACAGGAAGATGTTGATCAAAGGGTACAAAATTTCACTTATGCAAGATAAATTAGTTCTGGAGATCTAATGTACGATATAGTAACTATAGTAAACAATACTGTATTGTATACTTGAAATTTGCTAAAACAGAAAGTCATAAATGTTCTCACCACAAAAAAGGTAGCTAGGCAAAGAGATAGATATATCTTAATTAGCTTGCTTGTGGTGACCATTTCACAATGTATCAAACATCATATATCAAAAACAACATAAATCGAAACATCTTAAATATATGTACCTCTTAAATATATGCAACTTTTATTTGTCAATTATATCTAAGTAAAGATTTTTAAAAAGAGATGCAGTTTCTTGGGCACCAAGTCAGGTCTACTGAATCAGAATCTAAATTTTAATAAGATCCTTAGGTGTTTCATGAGCACACTAAAGTTTGAAAAACACTGGCAGAGGACAGAGACAGCTGTGAAAGAGTACTGGGAATGCACAGCCTATCCTCCACACTGGTCTCAGAATGATCTTCTAAGAATGTAGTGTGTACGTGTGTGTGTGTGTAGAGAGACAGAGAGAGAGTCTACAATGTGGGCATTAATGAATGATCCCACTGTATGAATTAATGAGACACATATTAGTATCCAAAACATAGGATTTCGTACCTTGACATGTCTGGGTTCTGGACAAAATTATATAACATATTCAAGGGAAAGGGAATACAGTTTGAGAAATATGGTAGTAATGCCAATTTGAAAGGCCTAGATTTAAACCATGGCATACAGCATAAGAAATACTGAAAATGATATAACTCGCAGAACACTTGGGATTTTTTTATCTGCTTGAATACACTAAAATAGGAATCAATGTAAGTCTATTATATGATCACACATCAGAGTTTAGTATCATGGGAAATTTTTAAAAATTATTCTGCCATGTAGCATTTTTTCTTCCCATGGAATAGAAAATATTAATAAATTTGTGGCTTTGTTCCTAAACAAGTTACACCAGAAATCACAACATTCTTTTTTATAAATATGTCTGTATTGGGGGGTTAAAATAGAATGAATAAAATATTCAAATCATAGAACTTTATTTAAAGATTTACCAAGGATTTTGTTTTCTCTGCTGCTCTCCTCTCTATATAGGAGAAGATTTGACCTTCTATTTTATGGCCTTGCAAGAGCTTGCAAGACTTGGCTCTTGCAAGAGCTAGTATAATTAAATCCCAGGTAATAAGTAAACACTCCAACCCACCTCTCTGGGGTGGGATGGTGCAAAATTATTTGTAGAAAGCCACCTGTTTCGTCTAGCTACCTCCTGCATAAGTGGGTACTGGCAGCTCTTGGGGGCCTGAATTTTATGTCTCATTTTGACTAAAATAATGAATGTGTAGTCTGACTCCAAAAGGGGATAGTCATCTTTGATTTGAGATAGGTCTCGTTGTGTTTCCAAATTTCTGATTTAAAAGAAATTTGTTGCTACAGAATAATCATTGAGAAGTAGAAAAAGTTTTGAAATGAAGTATATATCAATGTAAAATGCCATTCCGTTTTATCAGCATCTGAAAAGTTTATGTTGAACTTAAGAGTATTATATAGCTAATAAATGTTGATCATTAACTTGTGACTAAACTGTATGTGCTAGGAAGAATATGATCTCCCAGTGATGTCCACATTTTAATCCCCAGAACATTTGACTATGTTATGTTGCATGGCAAGAGGGACTTAAGGTTGCAGATGGAATTAAGTTTGCCAATTAGCTGATGTCAAAATAGGGAGAATATCCTGGATTATCCAGGTCTGCCCAATGTAATCACAAGAGGCCTTGAAAGTGAAAGAGAGAGGTAGAAGAGGAGAGTCGAAGGGAGATGTGACTACTTAAGAATAGTCAGAAAGGTGCAATGTTACTGGCTTCGAAGATGGAGGAAGGAGACCATGAGTTAATGAATGTGTGTGGCCTCTAGAAGCTGGAAAAGAAAGGAAAAAGGATTCTTTCTTTTTTGAGACAGAGTCTCACTCTGTCGCCCAGGCTGGAGTGCAGTGGTGCGATCTTGGCTCACTGCAAGCTCTGCCTCCCAGGTTCACACCATTCTCCTGACTCAGCCTCCCAAGTAGCTGGGACTACAGGCTCCCGAAAAAGGATCCTTTCCTAGAGCTTCCAGAAAGAAATGCAGCCCTGATGACACCTTGATTTTAGCCCACTGAGACTTGGGTCAGTCTTCTGCCCTATAGAACTGTAAGATAATAAACTTGTGTTGTTTTAAGCCATAGTAAGTTTGTGGTAATTTGCCACCCCAGTATTAGAAAACTAATACCCTACATACATTGACTTTGCTTTCATTCATTACTCAATCTTTGTGCCTTGATTAGAAACCTGCTTGGGGAGACAATTTATTAATTCAACAAATAGTTAATGACTGACTACATAAATCCTAGATTCCATATATTATGTACCAGGCATTGTGCTAGAAGGCCTCACTGGTAAATTCTACTAAATGTTTGAGGAAGGATTAACATTAATCCTTCTTAAACTCTTCCAAGAGATAGAAAAGGAGAGTAAACTTTACAACTCATACTATGAGGCCACCATTATCTTGACATCAAAGCCAGACAAATATATCACAAGAAAAGAAAATTACAAATTGCATGCAATTGAATATGTGAATATAATATTCCCTTAGGCATATAGATGCAAAAATCTTCAACAAAATATTAGCAAACCAAATCCAGCAGCATGTTATAAAGGTTATATCCCATGCTCAAGTGGAAATTATCCCAATAATGCAAGAGTGGTTCAGCATAAGACAATCAATCCACCAGTCAACTCCACATTAATAAAATATAGGGGAAAAAAATCCTGCAAGTTTATTCTGGTTGATGCAGAAAAATCACTTGATAAAGCTGAACACTTTTTCATGACAAGAAAAAAAAAAAACCAGTAAGCAAACTAGAAATAGAAGAGAAAATCCACAACATGATAAAGAGCATTCATAAAATACCCAAAACTAACATCACACTCAATGGTAGAAGACTGAAAGATATTTCCCTAACATCAGAAATGAGACAAGAATGCCTGCTGTTATGACTTCTATTCAAAATTGTATTGGAAGTCTTAGCCAGAGCAATTAGGAAAAAAAGAAATAAAAGCCTTCCAAATTGAAAAGGAATAAGTAAAGCTATCTTATTCTCAGATGAACATGAGCTTATATATGGAAAACCCCAAAGAATCCACAAAACACTATAGAGCTAATAAATGAATTCAGCAAAGTTGCAGGATATAAGATCAACACGCAAAAATCAGTTGTATTTCTACACACTAGCAATGAACAATCTGTGATGAAATTAACAAAATAAAAAATAATTCTATTTAAAATAGCATCAAAAAGAAGAAAATACTTAGGAATAAATTCGGCCAAGGAGGTACAAGACTTGTACATTGAAAACTACAAAACATTGCTGAAAGATATTAGAGACAGCATAAAGAAGTGGAAATATATCCTGTGTTCATGAATTAGAAGACAATATTATTATGATGATGGTACTACCCAAAGTGATCTACAGATTTAATACAATCTGCATCAAAATCCCAGTGACCTTTTTTTTTTTGGCAGAAATGGAAAAGCCAGTCTTAAAATTCATGTGTGATTGTGTGGGACCTCAAATAGCCAAAATAATCTTGGAAAATAACAAAGCTGGAGAACTCACATTTCCCAAATTCAAAACTTCTTATAAGGCTACAGTTATCAACACTTTGTGGTACAGGTGTAAGGACAGACATATATATATATAAATGGAATAGAATTAGGAAGCAAGAAATAAACCCGTAAATGTATTCATGGGTATGTACCTCAAATATGAATGGTTTCCAGCTTATAATGGTTGGACTTACAATGTTTTGACTTTATGATGGTATGAAAGCAACATGCATTCAGTAGAATGTATACACATAAAAGTACTTAAAATACACATACAACCACATACAACCATTCTGTATTTCACTTTCAGTGCAATGTTTAATAAATTACATGAGATAGTCAATACTTCATTATAAATTTGACTTTGTGTTATATGATTTTGCCCAACTGTAGCCTAATTGTAAGTGTTCTGAGCATGTTTAAGGTAGGCTGGGCTAAACTATGATGATTGGTAGGTTAGCTGTTGATATGGTTTGACTCTGTATCCCCACCCAAATCTCATGTCAAATTGTAATCCCCATGTGTCAGAGGAGAGGCCTGGTGGGATGTCATTGGATCATGGGGGTGGATTTCCCCTTGCTGTTCTTGAGACAGTGAGTGAGTTCTCATGAGATCTGATGGTTTAAAAGTGTATGACATTTCCCCACTTCACTCACTCTCTCTTCTGCTCCACCATAGTAAGGCGTGCTTGCTTCCCCTTCACCTGCTGCTGTGACTGTAAGTTTCCTGACGCCTTGCAGTTATGCTTCCTGTTAAGCCTGCAGAACTGTGAGTCCATTAATAAATGCTTCATAAATTACCAAGTCTCAGGTAGTTATTTATAGCAGTGTGAGAATGGACTAATATAGCTGTATTAAATGAATTTACACTAATAATGGTTTTAACTAACAATGGGTTTATCAGGATGTAATACCATTCCAAGTTGAGGAGCATCTGTAATTTAAAACAGCTGTTCAAACACTTGTACAGGAGCGTTCATGGCAACACTATTCACACTATCCAATCAGTAATGTAGGGGATCAAATGCCACCTCAAAATATGCCACTTTGGCATATTGATTATTTTGAGTTTAAAGGCACTTGAAAATAGCAGATGCAAGAAGAGCATGCTGACCTTCCTTTTTTTTTCATGAAAGGAAGAGATGAAACTCTGATGTGAAAGGTATTATCTGTATACCAGGAAGAAGAAACACATTCTTATTGCCCCAGATGGGGAGTCCAGGTTTGAGGGAAAGCTGCTCCAAAAAAACCTTGTTAAACAACTCTTACCTTCTTAGTGACTTTTCCACAATTAACTCTCCTAGCCCAAACCCCATTGTCTTGTTATGTTTTCACAATTTAACACACTTTTTCCACCCTAGTATGTAAGTATTCAGCTGTAATTGCTCATTTGAGTCTTCGTATTTCTTACGAGGGCTCCCATGTACATGTAAAAAAATTTTGTATGCTTTTCTTTTGTTAATCTGTCTTATTTAAGTCCTAGCTGGAGAATCTAAGAAGATAGAGGGCAACATTTACCTCCTCTGCCATGGAAATCACTTAATGAACTGTTCATCAACTGATGAGTAGATAAACAAAATCTGGCCTATTTAAACAACAGAGTATTTCTCACTGGTGTTGTCTCAATGCTTAACACAGTATGCCTGGCGCTACCCTTCAATATTTTTTGAAGAATGAGACAATGAATTATCATGTCTCCAGCTAGGTTCGCCAGTATGAGTAATATGTAGTGAGTGCCTACTGTGTGCCATTTTACTACCTAAACTTTGCATGGACTCTGTCCCCTAATCTTATCTACCAATGCCATTGTCTTAGTTGAGATATCTGTCATTTCTAGACTGGTATAATACAGCAGCTTTCTAATTCCAATCTCAGTCCTCTCTGTTCTATTCTCCACACACAATCCTCTCTGTTCAATTCTCCATGCAGCTTCCAGAGTGATCCTTCTAGAGGCAAATCAGACCATGTCACTCCCAAGCTGAAAGACCACAGTGGGTTCAGTGTAGCCTACAGGGTATTCTAAACCCTGAGCATGGTATAATAGAGCCTCCATGTCTTGGCTCCTGCCTACCTCTTTCCCAGCCACATCAACCACTACTACTCCACTGGCATCCTACTCTCCAGCCTTAATGAATTGGTTGCAACTCCCCTCCTCCCACCAGTGCCTTGGCTTCTCATCATGCTACAGACTCTTTAACACACGCACTGTCCTCCAAGAAGCTTGCCAGATCCACTCCTATTCTTTCAACGAAATGTTTATTGACCACTCTTTATACACTATGACCAAACAGGATTTATCCCACAAATGTAAGGTTGGTTCAACATGTGAAAATCGGTTTATATAATACACCATATTAATGGTTGGTTCAACATGTGAAAATCAACTTATATAATACACCGTATTAACAGAATGCATGGTGGAGCGGCGGGGGGCGCGGGGTGGGGGAGACTCATGGTCATCTTAATCATGTACAAAAAGGATCATCTGACAAAACGCAATACCCTTTCATGAAAGTACATTCAACAAACCAGGAATAGAAAGAAACTTCTTCAACCTGGTAGAGGGCATCCATGAAAAACCCAGAGATAATATCATACTTAATGGTGAAAGACTGGTTGACTTCCCCCTAAGATCAGGAATGAGAAAAGGATGTCTTCTCTTGCCACTTCTAATTCAACATCGTACTCAAAGTTCTAGTCTGGGCAATTAGTCGAGAAAAAGAAATAAAAGGCATCCAGATTGGAAAGGAACAAGTAAAACCATCTCTATTCATACGTGCGTAGATGGCATGTTCTTATATAGAGGACACTAAAGAGTCCATCAAAAGGAAAAAAAAGAAAAACCCGAGATGGTTTGGCTCTGCGTCCCCACCCAAATCTCATGTCGAATTGTAATCCCCACCTGTTGAAGGAGGGGCCTGGTGGGAGGTGACAGAATCACGGGGGCGGACTTCCCCCTTGCCATTCTTGTGATAGAGTTCTCACAAGATCTGATCGTTTGAAAATGTGCAGCCCTTCCCCCTTCGCGCACGTTCTCTCTCTCTTCCTCCTGCTCCAATATGTGAAGAAGGTGCTTGCTTCCCCTTCGCCTTCCGCCATGATTGCACGTTTCCTGAGGCCTGCCCAGAAGCAGAAGCCTGTACAGCCTGCAGAACCATGAGGCAATTCAACCTCTTTTCTTTATGAATTACTCATTCTCAGGCAGTTCTTTATAGCAGTGTAGAAACGGACTAATACGCCAACCCTATCTGAGTATGCTCAGCAAAGCTGCAGTACCCAAGATCAATCTGCAACAATCAGTGGTATTTCCATACTCTAGCAGTGAATAACATGGATGAACCCTGATGAAACCATTATGCTAAGTGAAAGCAGCCAGACACACAAGGCCTCACATTTGGTCGTACGATTCCATCTATAGGAAATCTCCAAAACAGGCTAACCTCTACCGACAGAAAGCAGATTGACAAGTGGTTGCCAGGGACTATCGGGAACGTGCGTATGGGCAGGGGGGGGGAGAGGGCTGTGTGTGGCGGGGTGTGGGGGTTGGTAGTGGCGGTGTGGAAGGAGGCGTGTGGCAAGTGACTGCTTATAGGTGCAGGGGTTTCAGTTTCTTTTGAGGGTGTTGAAAATGTTTTGGAACTAGGTGGTTGTGACGGATGTGCAACATTGTGAAGGCGTGGTACCCACTCTCCCCTCGCCCACCCCTCTGTCTTTCCCACAATGTTCCCATCCAGTAGAAAGGGAGAGTCCCCACTGGCAGAGAGAGGGTCACGAGCGGGATTCCCCTCCCCAAACCATGGCCCTCCAGTCACTTCTAGGCCCAGGCCTGCTCCCTCGAGGCCAATGGGAAAGCGCTCAGGTCACCTGATGGACGTGTCCCTTGTGAGGCCGTCACCGCGTGCGTGCCCGTCACCGCGTGCGTGCCCGTCACCGCGTGCGTGCCCCTCACCGCGTGCGTGCCCGTCACCGCGTGCGTGCCCCTCACCGGACGTGCGTGCCCCTCACCGGACGTGCGTGCCCCTCACCGCGTGCGTGCCCCTCACCGCGTGCGTGCCCCTCACCGCGTGCGTGCCCCTCACCGCGTGCGTGCCCCTCACCGCGTGCGTGCCCCTCACCGCGTGCGTGCCCCTCACCGGACGTGCGTGCCCATTGGTTTCGGCTCCCCAGCCAATGAGGGGCTGGGCCCTGGTCGCTAGGATACACAGTACTGGACGCGGTAACTGTCATCTTGAGAGCCATCTTGTCTAGCTAGGGCAAGCCGAGATAGCACACTCAACGCCCAGCATGTCGGAGAGGAGGAGCCATCGCCGGTCCTCCAGGGCTGGTGGCCGGGGGCGGACCCGCTCTCGCACCGTCCGAGCGGAGCTTTCGTTTTCGGTGAGCCAGGTGGAGCGCGGTCTACGGGAGGGCCACTACGCTCAGCGCCTGAGTCCCACGGCGCCGGTCTACCTCGCTGCGGTTATCGAGTACCTGACGGCCAAGGTCCTGGAGCTGGCGGGCAACGAGGCCCAGAACAACGGAGAGAGGAACATCACTCCACTGCTGCTGGACATGGCGGTTCACAACAACAGGCTGCTGAGCACCCTTTTTGACACAACCACCATCTCTCAAGTGGCTCCCGGCGGCGACTAGCTTCTGACGCCCGGCCCCTGGGACCTGGCAGGTCCACTCGTCCACCCACCCAGCCCCAAACTCCCCGGCCTCAAATCCCCCCGCCCGAACCCCCGGCCTTAAATCAACCCCCACCACCCGGGCCCCAAAGTCTTGGGTCTTCATTAATTCTGTCAATAAAATGTTTAAAGGAACCCACCTGCCTGCTTCAGTCACTTTGCCTTGGGGTGGGGGGGGGCGTGGGCGGTGAGATCGGTGGGGGGGGTGGGTGGTGACATGGGGTGGGGGGCTGGGCGGTGACATGGGGTGTGTTGGGGGCGTGGGCGGTGAGTGGGGTGGGGGGTTGTGAGACCTCCACAGCTGGAGGGATGGAGAGGTGGTGGGGGTCTGGGGTTGGGTGGGAGTCGGGGATGGCACAGAGGAGCGGTCCCTCCCGGTGACAGTGCAGGGGACTGGCCCTGGGTGGGAAGGGGACACCCCCGCTGGTTCTGAGCAAGTCAGGGCCTGCCCGGGAAAGTCCTCAGCATGATGGCGTTCGTTGGGGCGGGTGGGCCTCAAGACCATGACTGCAGCGTTGCGACAGGATGGACTCCTAAAGGCAACCGGGCTGGGGACGGAGAGGTGGACCCGGCGCTTGGCAAGGGGCCCTGGACAGGAAGATGGAGGAGTGAGCGGTGGGGGGAAAACAGTCGAGAAATGCACGGACACGGAATTAGGGTCACGAGTTTAGTTTGGGTCATGTTCAGATGGAGAGGCTGTGGGAGGCCTTCAGCAAGCGAGACCATCTGCATTGCAGCCGAGCTAGCAGCAGCTGGCGCCCGGCCAGGCCCCGCGTACCTTCCCAGGGTCTTGGCTCCGCATCCCCGAGACCCTGGATTTGCATGCGCCGCTCACAGCCCGGCCAGGCCCCGCCTCCGATCCCGCTCTTTGCACATCACCAGGGCAAGGGGCACGCTCGGGCTGGGGAGCGGGCGCCGGCACGCCTGCAGCCCGCCAAGGGGGACGCAGGGCACGTCGCCCCGCCCCGCCCCGCCCCGCCCCGCCCCGCCCGTCCGCCAGCTGCCGCAGCGCGTCCGGAAGTGCCTGGGGCGGCGAGCATGGCGGCGGCGGCGGCCGGCCTGGGCGGCGGCGGCGGCGCCGGCCCGGGACCCGAGGCCGGGGACTTCCTGGCCCGCTACCGGCTGGTATCGAACAAGTTGAAGAAGCGGTTCCTGCGGAAGCCGAACGTGGCGGAGGCCGGCGAGCAGTTCGGACAGCTGGGCCGGGAGCTGCGCGCCCAGGAGTGTCTGCCGTACGCGGCCTGGTGCCAGCTGGCGGTGGCGCGCTGCCAGCAGGCGCTCTTCCACGGGCCCGGGGAGGCGCTGGCCCTCACCGAGGCCGCCCGCCCTCTTCCTGCGGCAGGAGCGCGACGCGCGCCAGCGCCTGGTCTGCCCCGCCGCCTACGGGGAGCCGCTGCAGGCCGCCGCCAGCGCCCTGGGCGCCGCGGTGCGTCTGCACCTCGAGCTGGGCCAGCCGGCCGCCGCCGCCGCCCTCTGCCTCGAGCTGGCCGCCGCCCTGCGCGACCTGGGCCAGCCGGCCGCCGCCGCCGGTCACTTCCAGCGCGCCGCCCAGCTCCAGCTGCCCCAGCTGCCCCTGGCCGCGCTGCAGGCGCTGGGCGAGGCCGCCTCCTGCCAGCTGCTGGCGCGCGACTACACCGGCGCCCTGGCGGTCTTCACGCGCATGCAGCGCCTGGCGCGGGAGCACGGCAGCCACCCGGTGCAGTCACTGCCGCCGCCCCCGCCGCCGGGGCCCCAGCCCGGGCCCGGGACCGGGGCGACCCCCGCCCTACCGGCCGCGCTGCTTCCTCCAAACTCCGGCTCGGCGGCGCCCTCTCCCGCCGCCCTGGGCGCCTTCTCGGACGTGCTGGTCCGCTGCGAGGTGTCCCGCGTGCTGCTGCTGCTCCTCCTACAACCACCGCCGGCCAAGCTGCTGCCGGAGCACGCCCAGACCCTGGAGAAGTACTCCTGGGAGGCTTTTGACAGCCACGGGCAGGAGAGCAGCGGCCAGCTTCCCGAGGAGCTCTTTCTGCTGCTCCAGTCTTTGGTCATGGCTGCCCACGAAAAGGACACGGAAGCCATCAAGTCGCTGCAGGTGGAGATGTGGCCACTGTTGACTGCTGAGCAGAACCACCTCCTTCACCTCGTTCTGCAAGAAACCGTCTCCCCCTCAGGACAGGGAGTCTGATCCATCCCATTCACCCAGTGACTTTTTGCCCAGACCGGCAGGGGATTCCCATCAGTCACGTGAACCAGATGACTTTGCCTGTTACCAAACCTCACACATCCACGTTTGCATCTGGGGAGGAATAAAAAAGACATCGTTCCCGCTTCTGCGTTTTGTTATTCCTGTTGCCGCCATAGGAATTATTTCGTTGGCTGAACGTTACCTGCATCCCAAGAACACACTTTGATAGAATCAGAGTAGAGGACACCGCCGTCTTCTAAAAAGCCACGACATGAAAATGACAGTCCCTTTCGTCTCCTTCCTCTGCTTCTTCCACCCAACGCAGCCTCCTGCCTCCGCCTTTGTTTCATAGTGAGGATTTTATTTTGCACGGCACTCTCCCTCTAAATACCTACCCTAGATGATTTCATCCTGCCCCTCATTTCTGAACGTATTTCTGTGTCTTTGTAATGGCCACATTTCTCCTTCCACTCGTCCGCACAGTACGTCTTCGTGGCAGGGGAGTCATTTTATTCCTTACAGCTTCCTTGTAACCACAGCCCTAAATCCATGATAAAGCTACTCTTGCACTCCTCATGTGTGGTTTTGGTGTCCCTCGTCTATAAAATGTGACTCTCTTCCCTACTTGTCAGGAGGCCAGAAGCAGAACCAGATAGCTCTTTGGGCTCCAGGATGTGTTCCTTCCTTTGAAATTTGCACTATGCCTGCCTCCTATGTGGGCAACGAACCTGCCTCAGGGCAACGAACCTGCAGAGATCATCTGTGATGTGCTCCGTACTGGGGTGACTGCAATGCAAACGTGTCCAATGCAGCGGGTCCGGTGCCCATGCATCAATTTGCATTGGAATTCACGGTTCCGGTTCTTTTCCCAGAGGTATATGCAGTGTGGATCACAACAGCTTTTATTTGTAATAGGGATTCCCCCCGCCCCCCATCCCCGAGATGGAGTCTCACTCTGTCACCCAGGCTGGAGCACAGTGGCGTGATCTCGGCTCACTGCAACCTCCGCCTCCTGGGTTCAAGCGATTCTCCTACCTCGGCCTCCAGAGTACCTGGGATTACAGGCGCGCACCACCATGCTAGGCTAATTTTTGTATTTTTAATAGAGACGGGGGTCTCACCATGTTGGCCAAGCTGGTCTCCAACTCCTGACCTCAAATGAGCCACCCTCCTCGGGGTCCCAAAGTGCTGGGATTACAGGCATGAGCCACCACGCCTGGCCTGTAATAGGGATTTTGCTGCAACTTTTAGTTAAGTGGGTGAAATCAGAGTGCGTGGCCCTTTGGTGGTGTGCGATCATGTGACTGCAAGGCAGCCTCCGTGTTCCCCAAAAGCAGGATGGCGTTCCATTTGAAAACACTTAAGTTTCCAAGGCTTACTGGCTCAAATGGAGCATGCAACCCAACTAAGCTGTTTTTTCTTATTTATTGCGTCTTTTTGATCCTTTTGATGGTGACAACAAGAACCCTTTGGAATATAGCCTCTTTCTCAGACTTTCAACCCTGGGGAAATGCATCCTTTGGGCCGAAGTGGCACACAATACTGATCTTCAGGGCTGAGATATAAGGACACAGTTTGGAGTAGGTGTTTTTGTTATGCGTCTTTTTGCGGGGGAGAGGTGTGGAGGGTTGTCACTGTGAGTTGAGTGCCTCAAAATGGGTGGGACTTGTAGGGTGTTCTTTTCTGCTTCTACTTCTATTTCAACAGTGTGGAAGTAACGGGAAGCACCGTCATTCCTCTTTCTCTCACTCTCACTTGGCTGCCAGGAAGGGTCCTACGGAGCCCTGAACGCCTAGCCCAAATTATTGTAAAAGCGGTTGAAGGGCTCATGGTCCTTTGCTCTTTGGCTGTTTCCTGGTATGCTCCTCTTAACCCGGGCTGCAGACCTGGCCGGCTGGCTTATTGTCAGGTTTAGGAGTTACGGAGCATGACTGGTGACCAGTTTGGGATTTGGGCTTCAGGAGAAGCCCCCTTAGGCCTCTGGTCCAAACTCCTTGCATCAGGGAGGTGAAGGGAAGGATAACCAGACAGTCAGGTACTGGGTAGCTGAGCATAATTCTAGGAAACACTGAAACTCCTCATTTTCCATTTGCCGTGGGCTCATTCATGTATCTCCCTCAGAAACTTAAGAGCAGTGATAACTGGGCCGGGGCCAGATTTCAGCATTTTTGAGAATTCCCTCCTAATGTACCACATCAGTATCAAAAGTCAACACTGATTTATAGCATGCCAAAAGCAAATATTTTCAGAGGACATGATTCCTTTGCTTTTTAACTTGAAAACAATTCCAGATCCACATTTAAAACAGTGTAAACCGTCGGAAATGGTGGCAGCGAAGCAGTGAACCCTTAAAGGGTGTTGGGGTTCCCCTTCTCCCCATTATGAGGCACTCCTAAAAGGAGAAGTGTTGCTTATGAAAGAATATTTTATACGCGAATAGCACAAAGACAAAGACGTTTGAGAACCGCTACGCCGGAGGAAGGTGATCAAGACTGAAATTAGTGTATTAGGCAAGATCTGGTTCCTAGGTGCTGAGGATTCTGGTGCCAAGGATTAATGTTAACCGTGTAGGCATCTCTACCACCGTTAGAGGAGACCAGCAGCCCACAGACTCTTTCTGTCAAGGGCCAGATAGAAATGTGTTAGTCTTTACAGACCGCAGATGATCTCTGTTGCACAGTCTTCTTTGTTTCTTTGTATGTTTGTCTTTGCAATCCTTTAAACGTGTAAAAACTATTCTTAACTCTCAGTCCGTACAAAAGCAGGCTGTGGGCCAAATTCTGGGGCTATAGTTTGCCCACCCCTGAATTAGAACCCAGAACATAGTAGTTGCTCAGTGGCTGTTCAAGGAATGAACCTCATGAGAGTAGTTAATAACTATAACTAATTTATCCTTATCATTAAAGGACAAAGATTGAAGAATAAGTGAACTAAGCATTCACCTCCAGATTGTAGAGAACAAACAAAATAAACCAAAAGAAAGGAAAATAGAATTTTTAAAGTTTTGAACAGAGATTGATGAACTAGAAACACCTCTTTCAAAACCAGGTTTGAGTTTAAAACTGAGCTGATTCTTTGACAAATTAATAGAATAGACAAACACTTGCCAACTCTTGCTACAGAGGGGAAAAAAGGAGAAAAGACATATGTATGTATACAGATATAGATGTATGGCACAGGAAGGGATATATGACTCTAATGTGCACATTTGCAGACATTAACTCAAGGCAACACAAATGAGAATAGCAATAATCACATAAGGATTGGAAAATATAGCCTAGTATCTCTCACTAAATAAAGCACATGGCTCACATGGCTTTTTCATTTACTCTCATTAAATACTGGATTCCTACATTAAATAAGCTATTCTAGAGCAATAGTTTCATGGAAAAAATGGAAGCTTTCCCATTTTATTTTCAAGTTTAATATAACTCTCATGCCAAAACCTGATAAGTAGAGCTACTGAAGAAGTTAAACCCATTTCATCCATGAATATAGATATAGAAATTATAAATAAAATGTTGGCAAATTGGATCCAGCTAAGTTTTAAATGACTAACACACTATGACTGATGAAAGTTTTCCCAGGAATGGAGCACAGTAGTTCTCTTGCACTGGTCTGTGAGAGCCAATTGTAAGTAAGCATCTCTTCCCACCCCTGGGGCCAGGCATGATGGGAGTATTATTTATGTCAGGGATATCTGCCAATGCTATAAATCAAGGCCTTTACTTCCTAACCTCCTCTCACTTTGCTCCCCTGTGGGTTGCTAATTTATTGTCAGCACACTACTGAATGTTAAGTATAATCTGACAATACAAAAGAGAAATGTGACCATGTCAAAGATGCTGGAAAAGCATTTGATAAAATTCAGTTGCCACTGCAAATAGGAATAGAAGAAAACTTTTTAGACGTCATAAAAAGTATTTGAAACTAACAGTGAACATTATATTAAACAATGAAACACAGGTTACATTCTCATTAAAGTCAGGAACAAGATAGGCTTATTTGTTATGTTTACCAGGTCCTGTCAGTGTAATGTCATCAGTGTAATGGACAGGCATGGTGCTTGTGGGATGTAAAGATGTTTGAGGTCACTTGAGTCTATATTATGATAGAAAACAAAAGAGCTAACATTGCCCTGATGCATGGACAGTAAACTTAATACTCTTGTTCCTACTTGGTAAATTCAAATGTATTCTGATTTTACTAATGCATGGAAATGAAGAAAAAGCATTTTCTAGGTAAATACTTCTATATCAGGCTCCTGGGCCTGTGTAAATTTGCTTCAACAGAGATATGATATCTGGAATTGCAATTTTTTTTTGGCATCACCACCTGATTAAATTTGTGATGCTCTGCTGTCATATTCCGTGACTCGCCTGGCTTTTGTAGTGGCCAAACAGGCTCTCTAAGGAGAACAGTCACTGGTTTGTGAGGCACCTATCCCAGTTATAGCCACTGAAAGGCTTTTATGCAAAAGAGGGATGACTGCTTCAGAGACTGGTGAGTGGTTGCCTCCTCAGGCAAAGGAGGTTCAGGGGAATTTGGAGGTTTGCAATTCTCAGCCTCATCCATGTCTGCCTAAATGCCTCCATCTCAAATGGAGGTGGAGTTTCAATGGAGGCCTCAGAGTTTCACTCCTTCCCACCAGTACTCTTACCACAGCACAGTAGATCTGGTAGAGTTGAGCATTTAATTGTCACTGCAGCTCTGCAACTTATGCTCAGCCCTTAAGTCGTATCTGCCTACAACCACAGGATGTGGAGGATTCCTCAAAAGCTCTATGTATGCATCCTGATTTTCCATGTATGTTCATCAGTGTTCTTATTTTGTATTGAAAGGACACAAAGATAGATGTGTACCCGCTCCCCCCCGCTACACCCTTTGTTCTGCTCTCTAATCTTTGCACATACCAGAGATTTCGTAAGTTCTGTGAGTACCTGTTTTTCTGCACGTACCAGAGATTTTGTTTTGCACATACCAGAGATTTCGTAAGTTCTGTGAGTACCTGTTTTTCTGCACGTTCTGAGATTTTGTAAGTTCTGAGGCAAGGTCACAAGACGTGTTTAAGTAAGATAAACTCTTGCTGCCATAAACCTGCTCTCCCGCCTCAAAGGTTGAACCGAAATATCAGAAATGGCGGGAACCAATCATAGTTAGCCAAATCGCCTTGTTCAAACACTAGCCAATCATATATCTGATTTGTGTAATAACTCTATGCCCACTTTTCTTAGACTGTATAACACTGCTCGGAGCTCAGTGGGGGAGCTCTCCTGCCCGTCTCGTTTTGCGAGTGAGTGAGAGTTCCAGGTTCGAACCTGTAATAAAGATCATTGCTGCTTAGCTTTGACTCTGGACTCTGGTGGTCTTCTTTGGGGAATAAACGGTCTGGGCATAACAGTATATAGTCACATTTCATTTCTTTTTCCATGTGTATGTCCTCTAGGGCTGTAAGAAGACAGACCATTCTACAATCAGGTAATGGCTATGTTTGTTGCCACAGTGACTAAATGCCACTGTCATTTAATCTCCCCAGTGTCTTACTTGCCATCTGCAACTCATCCCATAGTATCACTGGTGATAATCTGAGAAACTATAATACTAACACATGTCATGGATTCCCTAACTGCTTATTTTCTTCCTAGGCAAATATGTTATCTCTGTGTTTCTTGAATATATTAGCAATGTAACCTTAGAATTGCATTTTGAAAATCTGTTTCCTGGGGTTTCTTCTAGCACCAATTACTGTATGAAACAAGGGATCCAGCAAGGAACAGAAAACATGGAAATTAGGATAATTTGTGGAAGATTTAATAAATATACTAGTTAGGAGGGTGGGAACAGAGTATTACCATCCCGTAAACCCAAAATAAAATTCTAATCCCCCCAACCATCTGAATGAACCCTTCCTTTCAGCAAAGGGCATTCCAAAGTTAACCTGAAAAACTAGTTCAGGCCATGATGAGAAGGTGGGGATCAAACATGCCTCATTATACCCTCCTCCCTTTTGGAATTCAGAAAAATCTGACCAGCATTAACATCAACACAGACCTTAAGACGGATAGAAAAGACTCTTTAAGTCTGATAAGAAACATTTACAATGTATTCTCTCTGAAGCCTGCTACCCGGAGGCTTCATCTGCATGACAAAACCTTGGTCTTCACAATCCCTTATCTTAACCCAGATGTTCCTCTCTATTGATTCTAAGTCTTTACACAATAACTTAACTCTTTCAACTAATTGCCAATCAGAAAATCTTTGAATCTACCTACGACCTGGAAGCCCCACCTCGCTTCCAGTTGTCCTGCCTTTCCAAACTCAATGAATATACATCTTACATCTATTGATTTATGTCTTATGTCTCCCTAAAATGTGTAAAACCAAGTTGTAGCCAGACCACGTTGAGTACGTGTTCTCAGGATCTCCTGAGGGCTGTGTCACAGGCCACTGGTCTCTCATATTTGGCTCATAATAAATCTCTTCAGGTATTTTACAGGGTTTAACTTTTTGTTTGTTGACAATCCCTAAACCTGAAAGGATCAGAAGAGACAGAAACATCCTGAAAGAGAGAATTGGATAGATTATTGTAGTGGCTTTTAAAAATGACCATCAATTATTTAACATTTCTCCCATTAAAAATTAGGGTCTATGTCTCTTCCCCTTGAATCTAGGTGGATATGTGATTTGCTTATAACCAATAGAATGTATTGAAAGTGAGGACTAAACTCTGATTTTTTTTTATCTTGCCCAAATTCCTATCTAAGGGGCCTGGGGAGTCATGCCCTACAAATCATAAATTCTCATCAGATGGGTTTTATTTAACCTTTATATATCATGATTTACTTTCCAACCTGACTCTGGAATAACATTGTGAGACAAGGAAGAAAATAAAAATATTTTGCCCCATAACATGTTTCTTTGCCATATTTTTAAATGGCCCTGCAAAGCTGTTCTTTGTAGGGGGAAATTTGCATCTGTAAAGAATCTCTATTAACATAGCTAGATCTTTTTCTTCCAGCCCCTCCCAATCCTAAAGAGATTAACTAAGATCTGAATACAAAACATTTGTCATCTATTGTCTCTAAGGGCAGCCACTATAAGACTTCAAAAGAACTTTGGTCTCCACAATGTTTATCTTAACCTGAACATTCCCTTTCTATCAATCCCAGGTCTTTAGACAAACTCAACCAATTGTCAACTAGAAAATGTTTAAATTCACCTGTAGCCCGGAAGCCCCCAGATTGAGTTGTCCCGCCTTCTGGACCAAATCAATGTATTTCTTAAATGTATTTGATTGATGTCTCAAGCCTCTCTAAAATGTATAAAACCAAGCTGTGCCCCGACCATCTTGGGCACATGTTCTTAGGACCTCCTGAGGGCCGTGTCATGGGCCATACTCACTCATATTTGGCTCAGAATAAATCTCTTAAAATATTTTACAGAGTTCAACTCTTTTTGTTGACAAAAGTGATGCTACATAACTTAAAGACTAGGGCAGAAAAGGTTATGTAGTCTTCACCTTGTTAACTGTAACACTCACACTTGGAGGCCCTAAAATGGTGTATAAGAAGTCCAACTACAGGCTGGGCACGGTGGCTCACGCCTGTAATCCCAGCACTTTGGGAGGCTGAGGCAGGCGGATCACCTGAGGTCAGGAGTTCAAGACCAGCCTGGTCAACATGGCAAAACCCGTCTCTACTAAAAATACAAAAATTAGCTGGGTGTGGTGGCATGAACCTGTAGTCCCAGCTACTCAGGAGGCTGAGGCAGGAGAATCACTTGAACCCGGGAGGCAGAGACTGCAGTGAGCCGAGATCACACCACTGCACTCCAGCCTGGGCAACAAAGTGAGACTCTGTCCTCCTCCCACCCTCCCTGCCCCACAAAAAAGAAGTCCAACTACCTTGAAACACGCTGTAAGGAAGCCCAGGCCTCAGGGAAAATCCATGTAAAGTTACATCAGTCAATAACCCCAGATTCTGTCCTAGCTGACAGTCAGCACCAACCACCAGAAAAGCAAGAGAAGGAACTTCCAGATGATTCTAGCACCCAGCTGTTAAATATTCCTAACTGAGGCTCCAGAAACCACCCATCCCCACTGTGTCCCAAAGTCTTGATCTACAGAATCTGTGAGTAAAACATAATGGTTTTTGTTATGACACTAAGTTTTGAAGTGGGTTGGTACACAGCAATAGTAACTAGTACAGGTTGAAAAAGCCACTCTGAGGGAAACAGTGACCTTAAGTGGAGAGAGAGAGTGAACTCCTCTACAAGGGGAAAGTCGGAAGAATAAATATGCCAATCTTTTGCCAGTGCTCCCTGTTGGTGAAATCCAACCAAAAGCTGGAGGACAAGGTAGCCTGTTGATGTATTCTATACAAGCTCACCTCACAGAACAAGAAGCAGGATAGAGAAGCAGGAAAATGGATCTAAAGGGGCAAACAAAAGTTATCTTGCTTGGGGTCATTTGAAGACTTTGAACTTTATTCTGAAGACAATGGGAAGATATTGAAAAGTTTTAGACAGGCAACTGATGCTTATCCTGAAAATGATGTGCAGCCTTTGTTGGAGAATAGATTAGAAACAGGGGAAGACTAGTTAGGAATGTAAAACAATAGATCAAGTGTGAGGTGATGGGACCCTGGGCTGTGGCAACAGTGGTATAAATGGAAACAGAAGAAAGATGTGAGAGGCATTACAAATAAAGGATTGACCAGATTTGTGGGCATAAAAATGAGGGAAGAGTAGACAATAACGCTGAGGTTTTAAGCCTTTAAGGGTCTTGAGCTCACCTCTAGAGAATTCATCAATTCCCAAAGTTTCACCCATCCTTTTATGTGGAAGTCATAAATCTTCATCTCCATCCATGGTTTTGCCCCCTAAACTTGTCTTTCACCTACTGCCTGCTGGACATTTCAACCTGATTGTCCTACTATAACCTCAAACCTAGGATATCAATAAGCAAGCTCACAATCATCAATCCACACAATCCTGAATCACATAATTCTGTCAATACAGCATCTTTTCATTTCTATCATCTATGAGCCTTGACACTACTACATTTTTGCTGATATGTCCGTAATAACTCCTATTGTTTATAAGTGAAAAAGTATTTTTTGGAGTTAAGTTTGTAGAAGCTAAGAGTGTTTGTCCAATATCTGAAATCTGCCAAAATTCTTTAAAGTATTCAGGCATTCCTTTTACATGACTAATTACATACCATTAAGGTTCCAGTGGAATTTCCTCGATAAGTCTGCCACTTTTTCCCATCAAGACTATACATGATGATAAACTGAGAGATGTAGAGGCTGGAGAACTTCTGACGGGCACCCTGGGTCTTGATGCCGTGAATAATCATTGGTGCCAACAGATCCACCTACCAATTAAAACAATACTTTATTTCAACCTATTTTTAAATGTATGTACTACCTCCTGAAACTAATTATTAGCTTAGGAAGAATCTACATTGCTACAGATGTGTCCATCATTACCTGACATGTGCAAGTGAAGCAGTCACCAATGTTGAAATGTGCATGTGTGTGTGAAGCTGTGGGATAAACAATAGAAATGAATAGAAAAATGCTTATTGAGTTCCCAGCCTGCTTCTTGACAAACCAAACCACTACCAAATCATTGAGTCCCCATTTCCTACACACACACACACACACACACACACACACACACACACACCCCTTTTGTGGACTCACATAAGCTAATGGACCCACATAAGCTAATGCTTTGCCCACACCTCAGTCTCAGACTAAAGCCAATTTCCTGCCCTCTTCCCAAACCAGACCCAGCCCAACATCACTGTCAGTGATGAACTGCTACACCTCCTTTGAGTGTTAGTTCAGAAACTATTTTTCCTGGTTAGCCTGCTCTGACTCACCCAGACAAATTTAGTGCTGCTTCTTCTATGCTTCTACTTCACTTTGTATATAACTTTATTATAGCAAATTATTGCACCATATTATAAGGTTGCTTTGCTTTTCTGCTTTTCTTATTAGACTGAGATCCTTAAGGCAATGAACCTAAACTTTCTGTGTCTCAATTTATCTGTAAAGTGAAGATAATATTAGTTTTTATCTCAAAGGGCTGCCATAAGGGTTAAAGAGTTAATACATGTAATGTGCTGAGTTCAGTGCCTAGTGCATACTAAACACTCGATCAATGTTAGCTTTTATATTCTCTCTAGCCCCAGCACCTAATATGGTATCTGGTGTAATACTGCTATATAGCAAATGCTTTGGAATGAATGAGTGAATAATGGAAAAGTAGTATAGAATGGACACTTCTTAAAGAAGAGGTCGTGGACTACAAGAACATTAGAAGTATCAGTTACTGTCCTAACAAGCAAGTCAAATTTAGCATGTTTTCACAGATGCCTGACACACACAAATTGGACTGGTCATGACTCTTGTGCTTAATAACTGCCTCCTTCAGCTCACTGTAAGTTCCATTCATACACTCATCCAAAGAATATTTTTTTAGCACTTGCTATGTGCCAAGCACTGTTTTAGGTACAGGGAATAGAGTAGTAAACAAGAAACAAGGCCCTGCCCTCATGGAACTTACAGTTGAGTAGGGGAAATAGACCTTATATCATATATGTTTTTATTTGTTTATAGCCTCAAGTAGTGATAAATGCAGGAGAAAAATGAAGCAGGGTAACAGGACAGAGTGTCAAGGTCTTCAGAAGTTGCAGCACTGTCTTTTTCCAGATTAGATGGTATTCCCATTCAAAGACACTTCATTTTAACATCTTGGTATTATGGCATAAAAAAGTGAAAGCAACAGGCACAAAAATCATGATTTTTACTGAATTGACTTTTACTGTTTCTTCATATAGATAGAGTATAAGAGTTTTTTCTTGGACCAGTGATTATTGTATTTTCTAGCAGCCTTGCTAGAATAAAGCTGCAATAGAACCAGGCTACAATAAAGCCTTGGCAGCCTACCTACATTCTGCAACTGACGAATGCTTGGCAACTGATGAATGCTTGACAAACTGCCAGGCTTATCTACTTCATCTTCTTGTGCCTCTTCTACATTATAATTGACACCTGGGAGCAGTTTGACAATTACAGACTCAATAGCTTCACCTATGTGCACCAGCTGGGTGTTTCAGTGTAACTACAAGACACATCTGTCTACTAGGAAGTAAGCAAGGGGGTAATGAGTTTCATTGTATAAAAGTACAAATATTGCAGCTGCGTATCTCCATGGAGCCTGCTGACTTCCCCCTGTGCATTGCCTGGTCTTGGTCACCTGGTGCTCCTCAAGCCAGCCCAGTGCTCTTGTGGCCAGGCTGTTGTGCACTCTTCAGGCCTTCTCACGAGAATAGATGCCTTCTCCAACTCCCTTCCTTGTCAGCACGCCTTTCAACTCCATCTCCATGGTTTATTTTAAAGTTACAAGATATATAAAAAGTCTAGCTGGACCTTAGTAGGACAGATGGCAAAAACCACCTTGAAGATAAGGTGATTTAATAGTGGTAGATGATAACATAACTAGGTGGATTTGTAACTGGTTTAATTTCCATAAGTAAACAGTGACAGTTAATAGATGGTTATCAACTTAAAGGGAGCATTCTGGAAACAGTGTAGTACAATGGTTACCAACTAGGGTTCTGGAGCCCAACCATCAGAATTTGAATTTTGGCTCAGTCACTTACTAGCCATGTGACTTGGGCCTCTCTATGCTTCAATGTGACTTGGACCTCTCTATGCTTCAATTTCATTATCTGAAATGAAGATGATAGTAACATCTAGCTTGCTTAGTATTGTGCACATACTAAGGAAGTCTTATCTACTTCAATACTTTGATCATGACTTTGCTGCAGTATTACAAAGTTTACTGATCAAATCAGTAACTGGAAAAACTAGGAAACACTTTGGGATACTGAAGATTGGCAAACTGAAACAATGGGCCAAATCTAGTAAGTGGAAACAACAGGGTATATTGTTCAGGGTTCATTGGCTAGGCACAGACAGGACACTCTATTTACTAGTCTTATCAGGTTGTATCTAGGGAGGAAGATATAATTCCCCCCTCCCAAATAAGAATGTTATTACAAAAAATTAAATAGCACAGACACAGGGCGGCCAAATAGATAAATATGTCCTCTATATAGGGATACATTTAAGGTTGAAAATAACCATAGAAATACAAGGTGAAGAACATAACATGTTGTTTGGCAGAAGCACAAACAAACAAAAAATACTTAGGGATTAGTGAACAGCAGCTCAGATTGAGTCAAAATTGGCAGTGTCTACAAAACAATGCTGTGGCATTAATAGACATGCTATTTACAAAGATGGAAACCAAAATGTTTTCTCCATTTCCTGTTTAGGTGGAGAGGCTGAGTAGGCACTGCCAAGCTGCCCTCAGCTTTTGTGAGGCATGGAAGAGACCCAGAAGTTTCCATCATCTGTCTGCCTGTGAAGGGGCCCGATTGATCAAATGTTGAAATGATAGTATTTTCAGATATGTTGAGTTAAATAAAATGTATTATTAAAGTGAATTTCACATTTTTGAAAACGTGGCTGCTAGAAAATGTAAAATTACACATGTGGTTTGCATTTGTGAACCATTGTTTTATGTTAAAATAAAGGGGATTGGAGTACTTAAGGACACCTGGGCGGTTGGCAGCATCTAATAATAACATATACTGTATTGAGAGATGATGAGTTCAATATTATAGAAAATATTCAGAAAATATTCAGTAGAAGGACTAAAATACAGAAATACAACATATCAGTATACTCAATTCTATCCCCATATCTCTTTGTTCATGACTGCTTTCATACAAATCATAAGGCATTCTGTTCTTTAGTTTTCTCATATTCATAGAATCCTTTGAGCTTACAGGAGGAATAAGTAATGCAATTGACTGAATGTGATACATTTCCCACCATTGATTAAATTTTCTAACCTTGATCCAAGAAAAGGGCTCCTTGGTGCTCCAGGCATTGATTGATCCGGAATAATGAAGTCTGGCCAGCTTTGGGGCCCACTGTCCTTTGCCGAAGTAAAGAAACAGAGATTAAATCAGCTGGGTTGGTCCTAGACACTTGAGAATAAAATTATTGTCTTGAGAAAGATTAATCTAAGCTGTGGTGAAAATAGAGAAAAACATAAAGGCTTTATGGCATACCAGTATCAATTACTATCTAAGGATACTGCTTATCCTTGTTGTCCATTTTATTTTCTAAAATTTATAATTTTGTTAATTGTTAGCACCGCTAATTAGCTGATACTGCAATTTGTTACCGACACTACCAAATAATAATATTATTATTTCTTTTCTTTTCTTTTTTTTCTTTTTTTGAGATAGAGTCTTGCTCTGTTGCTTAGTCTCGCTCAGGCTGGAATGCAATGGCGTGATCTTGGCTCACTGCAACCTCCACCTCCTGAGTTCAAGCAATTCTCCTGCCTCAGTCTCCCGGATAGCTGGGACTACAATTGCGCACCACCATGCCCGACTAATTTTTGTATTTTTAGTAGAGATAGGGTTTCACTATGTTGGCCAGGCTGGTCTTGAACTCCTGACCTCAGGTGATCTGCCTGCCTCAGCCTCGCAAAGTGCTGGGATTACAGGCGTGAGCCAACATGCCTGGCCTATTATTTATTATACAATTTATATTCATTGTAGAAAAATCAGAAAATGAAAAGTAAAAATAAAAATAAGTAAAAATACAAATAAAAGAAATTTTAAAATGTAACCCTTCCACCTAGTGAAAAATGTTACTATTTTGGTATACAACTCTTAAGCCTCTTTTTCAAGGGGATTTTTTACCCCACAAAAACATAGGTTGGCAAACTTTTTTTGTAAAGGGCCAGATAGTAAATCATTTAGGCTTTGCATATTATATGGTCTCTGTTGCAACTATGTTACTGCTGCTGTAGCCATAGATGTAAATTAATGGACATGGCTGTGTTCCAAAATAAGACTTTATTATGGATGCTGAAATTTGAATTTTATAATTTCACGTCGTAAAATAGTCTTCATCTTTTTGTCAATTATTTAAAAATGGAAAATCTGTTCATAGCTCACATGCCATACAAAAACAGGCAGTGTGCTGCATTTTGCCTGTGGGCAGTAGTGCTCTAAAACAATTTTTGAGAATTCTCTATAGACCCTAGTCAAACGTTACCATTACTGCTCACAGGAAAGTGTAGCTTCCTGCTACAGTGAAAAGAATTGACTCAAGGAAGGAATAGTGAAGGTAGGGAGGATATTTAAGGAGGCAGTGTCATTGCCCAGGTAAGAAATGATAGTGACCAGAGTTAAGATGGCCACAGTGGGAAGTGGAGAGGAGGAGATGTATTTGAGAGGCACTTATGGAATAGAGCAAATAGAAGCATGGAGATGGATTCATTATCTGAGATTCTCCAACAGATTATTAAAAAAGATATAATCAGCCCAGGTTCTTGGAGCAAAAATAATAGTATTTACCATATTGTCCTGAAGCTGTAATCTGAAAATCTCTAATGCGTCCAGAAGCCATTCCCAGGGGAGTCTGACACTCTGAAATGAAACAGGTGGAACACAGTAACTAGAAGTGCACAAAATTCAGCTTCTCAAATGTAAGTCAATGAAAATGGGAGAATGTCAACAAATGCTAATATTTTTTAGTGTTTAAATGTGCCAAGAACTGTACTAAATGTTTTACTGTATTAGTTCATTTAATTAATCCTAACGGGTGCTAGAATGATTCACATTTTACAGCTGAAAAAACTGGGGTCCATACATAAATAGACCAGTGGTTCTCTTACTTGTTTAGGGTTAAATCTCCAAACTCTTCCAAGTAATATTTCTAAATTATCTGGTAACTAAATCAACATTAAATTCCAAAATCTGCTAGTGGAGATCTTAGAGCTTTACCAAGTTGTGAAAATGAGGTGTTTTTCTGGTCAATTATTTAGAGCTTCAGGTTCAAAGTGTTCAAAGCTTCAAGTATATCTGCCCTCCTCTGAGAACTCTGATGATTTCTACCAGCAATATTCTTTTTAAATTTGATAATGATGTAAGCTTGTATTTATTTCCTGACACAAGCAACCATTCGAGAAAGGAGGAAAGCTGTAAAGAAGTAGGCTGAGTGGGTAGGGAACCTCTGCCCACATGGCTACTCACTGTTGCTGTACACCAGAAAAAGTGTGCTCATCCCAGCATGTAGGTGCTCGCCAATAAGGCATTCCACCCGCCAAATTCCAGCTTTGGATGGTAACATTTCAACTGTCTCAAAAACACCTTATAAAAACCAAAAGGAACACAAATTATTTCTTTTCACTAAAAAATGAGCATAAGATACATTGGTTTATGTGAAATATCAGGGTAGACCTACCAAATTTGGTAGTTCCACTATTCTTGGACCCCTCAAACCCAAAGTGCTTGCTAGGTGACCCTTACAGTTGGGAGTCATGGAGATTGAGTTCTGACTACTCCCCTCCCCCCAGGAAATGAGAAACAGGGTGACTGAATTCTTTGATGATAGGGACAGGAGAATGCTACTGCATTATGATTGACCTACATCCCCAGGGTTTTTCCAAGCAAAAGGTGTGTTTCCCATTGGCCAGATGTGGACTCTGTGAAAGAGATAAGTCAGGGTGAGTTCCCACTGGATCCAGTCCACTAGGGCTGCCTACAAGGGTAAAGTTACCCCAGCAACAAGAAGCTGCAGGTGAACACTGAGGGCTGAGAAATCAGTCACAAGTGACCACCCAGAATAAAGGTGGAAGAAACCATGTCAAGGGGATTTCATGACAGTCATGTAAGGGAGTCTCTAAAGAGTTCCCTGAAAGTGCCCTGCAGGAGAAAGAGTCAACTTTAAGTATTGCCAGGCACAAACAGTGTTAAGCTAGTTTACAACAATGGTGCCAGCTGTAAATAGGTAAGAACTATCTTATCCCCTTACCTTTAACCTATCCATGTTGGAGTTCAAAACAGCAGCTATAAAGGGGCTGTTGCAAAGCATGATCATCACAAGGTACAGACACAGAGGACTCAACCATGTCTCCCTTTTCCAGTGCAGACTTCCAGCCTGATGCAGGCTCAAGTTGGAGGGGAGATTGAAGTTAAATCAAGTTCAGAACTTTGATTAATATCTTGAGATGGACATTGTAATTTCTGATTCGAACTGTATTTGTGATATAAAGTGACTTTAGTCCTGTTTATTACTTAAGGGCGAGGAGAAAGTTACAGGGCTTATCAGAATTTTTATGAAGAAATAGGGTAAGTTTACCCCCACTCTTAAACCAGATTTTTTTTTTTTTAGAGACAGGGTCTAAATCCAGTCTGTCATTGATGGACATTTGGGTTGGTTCCAAGTCTTTGCTATTGTGAATAGTGCTACAGTAAACATATGTGTGCATGTGTGTTTATAGCAGCATGATTTATAATCCTTTGGGTATATACCCAGTAATGGGATGGCTGGGTCATATGGTACTTCTAGTTCTAGATCCTTAAGGAATGGCCACACTGTCTTCCACAATGGTTGAACTAAAAAATGTGGCACATATATACCATTGAATACTATGCAGCCATAAAAAGGATGAGTTCATGTCCTTTGTAGGGACATGGATGCAGCTGGAAACCATCATTCTCAGCAAACTATCGCAAGAACAGAAAACCAAACACTGCATGTTCTCACTCATAGGTGGGAACTGAACAATGAGAACACTTGGACACAGGAAGGGAAACATCACACACCAGGGCCTGTCGTGGGGTGGGGGTAGCAGGGAGGAATAGCATTAGGAGATATACCTAATGTAAATGACGAGTTAATGGGTGCATGCAGCATGCCAACATATGTAACAAACCTGCATGTTGTGCACATGTACCCTAGAACTTAAAGTATAATAAAAAATTTAAAATAAAATAAAATAAAATAAAAATTCAATAATTGTTAGTATATACATAGAGTTGTGTAGTCATCTGTGATCAACCTTACCTAGTAGTGTTAAGGGGCAAAGTAAGATGAAAACTGTGGCCTGTGACTTTAGATAGTGGTATGGTAGAATTTAGAGTCAGATTGCAATGGATTAAGGAGAAAGTAGAAAGTGAACAAGCAAAGAAAACAAATGTGGACTATTCTTTATTACAAAGATGAAGAGAGACATAGCTCTGGGGGATGTGAGATCACAAAGTTTTGATTGATTTTTATGATTTAAAATATGTCAATACTTTTCTAAACTGAGAGGAAGGAGCCATTTCATCCAATTGCATTGGAAAAGGGAGACATGGCTGAGTCCTCTGTTTCTGTACCTTGTGATGATCATGCTTCCCCAAAGCCCCTTTATAGATGCTGTCTTTCATAGCTCACTGCAGCAATCCTCCCACCTTGGCCTCCCAAAGTGCTGGGATTACAAGTGTGAGCCACTGCACCTGGCCAAACCTATTTTAAAGGGACAGTGGAGAACCAAAATAGAATTGTGTTGTGATCAACATTATGAGTAGTGCTTAATCAATATATTGGTTACATACATAAACAAATCACTCTTTGGATGACTACTGGTGCCCTATGGGATTTGAGATGGTAAATGATAAAGGAATAAATTCCTTTTCCCTAGGAAAGTACTATGACATTAATTATCCATTTATTATGTTCTATTTCCTTTTTAGCAATTTTTCTATATGTGAAATTATCTTGTTCATTTGCTAATTTATTTATCTCCCTGTAGGTTTGAAAAAGTGTTACTTGAGAGCATGAAGAAGTGTTACCTGAGAGCATGGAGCTTGTCTGCTTTGTTCACTGATTGTGTTCCCAGTGCCTAGACCATTTAAAGTAAGTACTCAACAAATAGAGTAGGTAGAAGAAAGAACGCAAACGAGCTCATACCTGGATAGAGATTGTACACTGCCATTTTATACTCCTCTTTTTTTCGTACAGTGAACACATGTCCACTAAAATGAATAGAATGGATGTTTTCATTGCTGCCCATGCTGAGCAGATACCATCGAATCCTTTGATCCTGAGCCATTACTAAGCCAGGTAGTGTATCCATTATGTAGCCATTGATTGCTGGAGAAGGACACAGAGAAGCCTGTTAAAATCTATTATATAAGTTTCTTTCCCTCCACTCCACCAAAAAAACTGACATCTATCAGGATTCCACTCCCACAGATATACTCTAAATAAATACAATGTTTAAGGCACTGGATCAAGTCTCATTTGTCAAAGTGCAATCTGCATTTCACAGTGATAATGTTTGGATGTGGGATATATTACCATGGAAGCGATAATTCTCTTTAAAAGTGGGATCTTCCATCTGGATATTGCAGGGAGCCCTGCAGTTTCTTTCTGTGTTTTCAGTGAAGTACCAGCTTTTGGTCTCATCAAAGATAGTGAAAAACAGAGCAAATTCCTGTACTGTCACTTGTCTCCCATGAGCAGGGTTCAGTGTGTTAGTGTGGCAGACCAGAAGGGGTCCAATCAGGCCTGAGTGCACATCTTTTTCCTAGGGAGGGAAGACATCAATCCCATGAGTATAAGCTCTCTCACCTATGAACCAGAGTGGATTTCTCATCAATTTTTATGCCACTCCAACCTGCCTCCCATCTTCCAAAAATATAATCCATCCTCTTCAGTAGATTCCAGAATGACATTTCTAAAACACAAATATAGTGATCAACTCCCTATTTAAAGCTTCTCATTGCATGTAGGATAAAAACCAAAATTCTTAGCACACAAAGACCATTTCTTTTAAACCAAAAAGTGGTCAGTACAATAGACACCTGCTTACCAGGTCAACATCAGAGAAATAAGCCCAGGCTTTGCAGTCAAACTCATCTTTAGTGGGCGCCATATGATGTTGCACTTTCCAAAAGTAAGTTTTGGTTTCATTAGGCTTGACAAAATTTTTTCTAGGTTCTGCTCCTTGCCTCTGATCTTCCTCATAAGAAATAAGGCTAGAATAGAAGGAATAGGGACGAGAGGCCTGATTTTTGAAAGTTACCTGCAGAACAATAACGACAAAAAAAAAAAAAGCAAGAATAATCTTCTAGGATCTTAAAGTCCTTAGGGTTTACATCCCTAAAAGAAATACCTGTCTTTTGGTCTTTATCAAAGTTTTTAATACCCTGGAAGAAGTGGTACAGATGGATGCTGTTAGAACCCAAACCTAATCCTGAGGAGGTTTTGTATTCTAAATTTAAGGCATGAACTCAAAGTTGCAAAGGAGAAAACTCCTAAACACTTAAAGGCAATTCCAGAGTAAAAGGGAAAATGTCACTGCAGGGGTTATAAGAGACCATAACGCCAGTAGTTGATATGTAAGTTAAGGTTCTTCATGACAAATTCTAGAATGAATGCATATTATCTTTTTAAAAAGGTTTATTTTCCAGATTAAAAATTATACATATTTATCATAGAATATATGGAAAGTCAAATAAAATGTAAGGCAAAAATTGCCCACAATTCCATAATTTTAGATCCTTCTACATCCTTAATATAAACAATCAATTAATTGAAACAATGAATAGATATTTTCAGGAAAAAATAAAACTACTTTGATCTTTGGTTCACACAATGCACCAAAATAAATTTTAGTCTACAGGAAGTATTAAAAAGTTAAATGTAAAAAATTAAACTGTAAGAGAAAAACTGAAGAAAGTATAGCTGTTTTTAAAAAAGTCTCTGGATAGGCATGAATTTTTATAAACATAAAA
Source organism: Macaca thibetana thibetana (assembly GCF_024542745.1). NCBI lineage: Eukaryota > Metazoa > Chordata > Mammalia > Primates > Cercopithecidae > Macaca > Macaca thibetana. The sequence continues at coordinate 149,571,093 of NC_065598.1, forward strand.
GCAATCAAAGTGTCAAAAAGTAAAAATTGATGGGTTATTATCTAAAAATTAAAACTTGTTTTATTTCAAAAACCATCGTTTATAAAATTAAGAGAAAACAAAAACTTGAAAAAGTACTTTTCATTAAAATGTTCAGTGGTTTACTATCTAATATATAAGGCAACGTAATTAATAAGAAAAGCACTTCCTCCACGAAAGACAAATGTGCAAGGGACGTTACCAAATAATTAATAAGAAAAACTCTTAAGATGCTCAAATACATTGCACTTCTGGAATTTTAATCTTAGAAAAACTGTTGTGATTACAGCGTTATTTATATAGTGAAAAAAGAAACTGTCTAAAAGGTTGTTCAAATAAATGGTTACATAAACTATGGTTCCAAAAATTCATATAATAGACTATTATGCAGTATTTTAAAAACATACATAGGAAGTGTTTTTAATGACATAAGAAATGTTTATGATGTGATATTTAGTTAAAAAACAAGAATCAGAATTCTGTATGGTATAATTTGAATATATAAGGAGAAAAATACACAGGAAAAATATAAGAACATATACAAACATGATAATTATGGAATTATTTTTCTATACTTAAACATTTCAAAAAGTGGGAATACATTATAGTCAGCAAGAAAATAAATATATAAAATTAATTTTCTTGTAATTCCATTATCCTTAACTCACCATGATATTATCTTCAACTTCTGCTCTTATATATGGCCCCAGGAGTCCCAAATGTTCATTTAGTTCTCCACGGTATAAGGGCTGAGTAAAGGAGCCATCAGTAAATTCCTGGAAAACAACTTTCTTGAACTGAGGGACACTGCCACTCTGAGCCCTGGAGAAAAGAAAGCAGAGGAAAAGCAATAATTTTATGTACCAAGTGGGTAGAAATGCCTCACATCCTCATTTTCCTAGGTGTCTGAGAAGCATTTTGCATAGTTAACCACTTTATCTTCCTTGAAATATACTTTTGCCAAGCTTTATTAGTATGTAAGTTCCATGAAAACTGGGGTTTTGTCTATTTTGTTCACTGTTGTATTCCCAGCACCTGTAATGGTGCTTGGCACAAAGTAGTAGCTCAAAAAATATTTGTTGAATGTTGAATGAATGTAGAGTTTATAAACATACTCCAAATATAAGAGAGTCCCATGGTCAAGCCCTTGGACCTCTTTTCTTTTTACTTTTAAAAATCCTATTAAAATTGTGAACTAAAAAAAATTGTGAACTAAAACATGTACAATAAAGTGCATAAAACACAAATGCCTTTGGTACAAAAATGCAATCATCACCCAGATCAGTAACATTGTCAGTAACCCACAAGACTCACTGAATGTCCCTTTTCAATCATACTTTCTCCCTTCCCACTGAAGGTATCCACCATTCTGATCTTTATGATAATCGTACATCCTTTAAAAATATAGTTTAGTTTTGCCTGTTTTGAAGTGTGTAAATAAAACATACTACATATATTCTTTTGTTTCTTCTTTCACTTAGCATTCTGGTTGTGAGATTCATCTATATTATTGTATGTAGCTATAGTTTGTTCATTCCTATTGTTGTATAGTATTATATGAATATACCCTAATCACGGACATTTGAGTCGTTATAATCTTTGGTGCTTTCAAATGGGCCTGCTAGAACCTTCTGGTGCATATCTTTTGGTGAACATATATGTGCATTTCTGTTGGGCACATACACAGTGGTGGAATTGCTAGGTATGCATGTGTTCGACTTTGGTAGGTATTGCCACACTGTTTTCCAAAGCAGCTGCACCATTTTCCATTTTCATTAGCAATGTATGAGAGTTCCATTTGCTCCAAATTATTACAAATACCTGGTATTGACTGTGTTTTTACATTTTTTGATGTTCTGTCAGGTTGAGCATCTTTTCTTATGAGTAGCAGTCATTTGGATTTCCTCTTTTGCGGAGCACCTATCCAAGTTTTTTTCTGCTAAGTTTTCTCTTGAATAATCTGCTTTTTTCTTTTTGAATCAAAATAGTACCCTATATATCCTTGATTGCTGGAGAAGGAGGACACAGAGAATCCTGTTAAAATCTATTATATAAGTTTCCTTTGTGTGTTCTTTGTGTTATGTATTGCAAACATTTACCATTCTGTGGCTACTCTTTCCTTCTTTTTATGTTATCTTTTGATGAGCATAAGTTTGTAATTTTAATGTGTGGAATTTATTTTAAAAATCCTTATTGGCTAGTGCTTTTGTATCTTGATGTCAATTCTCTTTCTTTCCCTACCCTGTGGTTATTAATATATTCTTTTACTTTTTCTTTCTAAAATGTTTATGATTTTATATTTCACTTTTAGACTTGTAATGCAACATGAATGGATTTTTGTGTATGGTGTGAGTTAGGAATCCAGTGTAATGTTTTGTCTATATAGATACCAACATTTTTCAGCATCTTTTATTGAAACTCTTCTTCTGTGACACCTTTGTCATAAATTAAGTGTCTATGTGCGTTAGACTAGTTTTGAATTTTCTATTCAATTTCATTTACCTGTTTGATTATCCCTATACCAATTGCTACACTGTTTTAATTATTATAGTTTTAAAATAAGTCTCAAGATATTATACAACAATTACTCTCATCTTATTCTTCCTCTTCAAGAAGGACTTGGCTATTCATAAACCTTTACATTGTCATATTAATTTTAGAATCAGCTTGTTGAGCTCTACAAAAGGAAAGGCTTGGGATTTTCATTCAGGTTGCACTGAATCTATAAATCAGTTTGGGAATAACTGACAGTTTCAAATATCATGTTTTCCAATTCATGTATGTGGTGTATCTTGAAAGTTATTTAGGTACTCTTTAAAGTTTCTCAGTAAATTTCCATAGTTTTTTTTCCATAGACATCTTGCATATTTTTAGCTAGACTTATTTCTAGGTACTTGTTAGTATTTTATTCCACTGTTTATTTTGTTTTTACTTCATCATTGTGTCTCACCTAGCTGACACACTCAAACTTAACCTTCCCCCTGGTCAGGACTCTCCTAGAAAGTGGCTATCTTGGCTTATGACCATTCTCAAGGGAGAGACCTCAAGACTAAACTAGAAAGAAACCATAGAAATAAAAATCACAATGGGGGTCATCTTCCAGCTTCTAACCAGAAGGAAATCAACCACCTTCAGCTCAGCAAACCTGCAAGCAATGTGAGCTGTGTGACAATCCAACACAGGTGGAGAGCCAGCACTGATTTGGCCTGGATGGTTCAGGATAATCACTTGAGCAGTGAAGCCAGCTACTTCCGTTGGTGAGTCATTTTTGCTGTCACAAGCCATATTGCCATGATGAACATCTTGGCAATGTGGGCTTCAGAGAAAGCATAGGTGTTTTTTTAAAAAAACCTCTGGATAGGCAGGAATTTTTACAAACAATATACTACAATTCAAGATGAGACTTGGGTGGGGACACAGAGCCAAACCATATCATTCCACCCATAGTCCCTCCAAAATCTCATGTCCTCACATTTAAAAACAGAATCATGCCTTTCCAACAGTTCCCCAAAGTGTTAGCTCATTCCAGCATTAACCCAAAAGTCCAAGTCCAAAGTCTCATCTGAGACAAGGTAAGTCCCTTCCGCTTATAAGACTGTAAAATCAAAAGCAAGTTAGTTACTTCCTAGATACAATAGGGGTACAGGTGTTGGGTAAATACAGTCATTCCAAATGAGAGGAATTGGCCAAAACAAAGGGGCTACAGGCCCCATGCAAATCTGAAATCCAATAGGGCAGTCATTAAACCTGAAAGTTGCAAAATATTCTCCTTTGACTCCATGTCTCACATTTAGGTCACCCTGATACAAAAGGCAGGCTCCCACAGCCTTGGGCAGCTCTGCCCCTGTAGCTTTGCAGGGTACAGCCCTGCTCCTGGCTGCTTTCATGGGCTGGCATTGAGTGCCTATGGCTTTTCCAGGTGCATGGTGCAAGCTGTCAGTGGATCTACCATTCTGGGGTCTGGAGGACAGTGGCCCTCTTCTCACAGCTCCACTAGGCAGTGCCCCAGTGGCGACTGTTGGGGGCTCCCACCCCACATTTCTTTTCCTCGCTGCCCTAGGAGAGGTTCTCCATGAGGGCTCTGCCTCTGCAGCACACCTCCGCCTGGATATCCAGGCGTTTCCACACATCCTCTGAAATCTAGGCGGATGTTCCCAAACCTCAATTTTTGTCTTCTGTGCACCCACAGAACAAAGGCTGGGGGCTTGCACCCTCTGAAGCCATAGCCCAAGCTGTACTTTGGCCTCTTTTAACTGGGGTGGCTAGGACACAGGGCACCAAGTCCCAGGCTGAACACTGCAGGGGGGCCCTGGACTCATCCCACGGAAGCATTTTTCCCTCCTAGGCCGCCAGGCTTGTGACGGGAGGGTCTGCTGCGAAGATCTCTAACATGCCCTGGACACATTTTCCCCATTATCTTGGCGAATAACATTTGGCTCCTTGTTACTTATACAAATTCTTGTAGCTGGATTGAATTTCTCCCCAGAAAATGGGTTTGTCTTTTCCACTGCATCATCAGGCTATTTGTTGAATAGCTTTCACCAAAATGCTGATAGTGATATGGACAATGAAACTGCCCCCATGACCCAATCACTTCCCACTGGGTCCCTCCCATGACATGTGGGGATTATGGGAACTACAATTCAAGATGAGATTTGGGTGGGGACACAGCCAAACCATATCTGGGTCTTTTGTGGTTCTGTACAAATTTTAAGATTGCTTTTTCTATTTCTGTGAAAAATGTTATTGGCATTTTGATAGGTAATACATTAAATCTGGTAGTACTGATATTTTAACAATATGAATTCTTCCATTCTATGAACATGGGATAGATACCTTTTCATTTTGTGTGTGTCTTCTTCAATTCCTTTCATCGATGTTTTACAGTTGTCAGGATACAGATATTTCACCTCTTTGGTTAAATTTATTCCTAGATATTTATTTTTATTGTAGCTATTATAAATGAAAATGCTTTTATGATTTCTCTCTCAGATTGTTAGCTCTTGGTATATAGAAATGCTACTGATTTTTATATGTTGGTTTTGCATCTTGCAACTTTACTGAATTTGTTATCAGTTCTAACAGTTTTTTGGTGGAGTGTTTAGGTTTTTCTAAATATAACATTGTATCTTCTGCAAACAAGGGGAATTTGATTTCTTTTTTTCTAATTTGAAGGCCTTTTGCTTAATTCCTGCATCTTGGACTTCTAGGACTACATTTAATAGAATTGATAAAAGTGGGCATACTTGTCTTGTTCCAGATATTAGAGGAAAGGCTTTCAATTTTTTCCCATTCAGTATAATGTTAGCTGTGCGTTTGTCATATATAACATTTACTGTTTTGAGATATGCTCCTTTTAAATCAAGTTTGTTGAGAGTTTTTATCATGAAGGGATGTTGAATTTTATTCGATGCTTTCTTGACATTTATTGAAATAAAGATATGGTTTTTGTCTTTCCTTCTGTTAATGTGGTATATCACATTTATTGATTTCCATATGTTGAACTATCTTTGTATTCCTAGGATGAATCCCCCTTGAGCATGACAAATACTCATTTTAATGTGTTGTTGAATTTAGTTTGCTAGTAGTTTGTTGAGGATTTTTGCATCTATATTCATCAGTGATGTTGGCCTGTAGTTTTCTTTTTCAGGTACACTGAGAATACATACGCTGTTCCATTTGATGGTGTCCCATAAGTCTCTTAAGCTATCTTTGCTCTTTTGTTCTTTGTTTCTTTTGATCTTTGGATTAAATGATTTTCAGTGACCTGTCTTTGAGTTAACTGATCCTTTCTTCTGCTTGATCTAGTCTGCTTTGAACCTCTCTACTGAATTTTTCTGTTTAGTTATAGTATTCTTTAACTCTGTGATTTCTGTTTGGTACTTTTTAATACTTTTTATCTTTTTGATGAAATTCTAAATTTTTTTCTTGCATTTCTCTCCTGATTTTAGGGAACATCTTTATGACCATTGTTTCAAATTCCCTTTTGGGTAAATCACATATCCCTACTTCACTCGGGTAGGTTTTTGTAGGTTTATCTTGTTTTCATTTTGAATGTATTTATTTGTTTCTTCATTTTCCTTGGCTCCCTGTGTTGGTGTCTGCACATAAGATAAGAAAACTGCCTCTCCCAGTCGTGTCAGACATGCCTCATGTAGGAGAAGGATCTCACCAGTTGGTCCAGCTGGAGACTTTAAGGTGCCTCACAAATCTTTGTGTTTGGCCAAAGTGCTGTCTCTGTTTTTGGTGGTCCCCTGGAGATTAGAATTTGCCACGTCCTGTCAGTACCCTGTGACCAGTAAAGTAGAAGGCAGACCCTCTAGATGTGACTGGAAAGGCCGGGGCATTGGATATGTATTCCAGTTCCTTCTATCCTCATGGTGAAGCTGAGTGCAGGGTTTATCTCCAACTCTCTGTACTAAGATGGAGAGAAAATCTGTGGCAAATGCCTGTATATTCAGGCTGTACCTTCTGATCCTGGGGAGATGGCTGCTGGAATTTGGCCTGTTGTATGTTCACCTCTTTTTTTTTCTGTGGTCTATGGCCACTTGGGAGCACAAAGCCTCATTGACTCCCAGAGCTTGGTTGTATAGGAGACAGTCTTTTGGGTGGAAGCTATAGAAGTTGTGCTTGTGCATGGACAAATTTCTTCCAGGTAGAATGAGGACTTTAATTTATCACTGGGGTGAGCCAGAGGAAAGGCTCAGGAATTGCTGAGTTTCTGCTCAGGCTGCCTGAGGGCTACTGTTCTTCTGCCCTTTTAGCTCCCTGATGCAATTTCATTAGAATCTAGGTTGTCAAGTAGTCACCGGAATAGTGTGAAGTAAACCCCTTCTGGAAAGAAAATGGGAGTTGTGTTTTCCAGCCTCTTTTCTGCACAGTTCTCAGTGGGTATAGCCTCTGGAAGTGTTTGCATGCCCATTTAAAACCATCTCTTTCTGTGATCTAGGAAGACTTGCATATGCCTAGTCCTTTTCCCTCCCAGAGCCAGATTTAGGATGCATTCCTCAGGTAATAGCTGTAAACGTTTGGGTGCTCAACATGTGCCATAAACCCCTTCCAGGGAAAAATAGGAAGTTGTATTTTTATACACTACTCCCAGGGGATGAAGCCCCTGGAAGTACTGGTGAGTCTGTATAAAATTGCTGCTTTTTTCCCCTGTGGTATTGAGAAAGTCATGTTTGCCTAGTCTCTTCTGCTCTCAAAGCTAGGAGAGTTAGGATGCAGTCCCTCAGGTGGAAGCTGTAAAGCAAAAGTTCGGACACTGGATGTATGGACAAATTCTTTCAGGAGGGATTAACAGATCTGGAGTTATCATTGGGATGAGCTGAAGGAGAAGGTTTGGGAAGTACCAATTTGCTCCTCAGGCTGCCAGCAGGCTACTATTTGTCTGTCTTCAGCTCCTTGATGCAAGTTAATTAGAAGCCAGGCCACAAAGTAGCTACTGGAAGAATGTGTCATAAACTCTTTCTGGACAAAAATAGGGAGCCACATTTTTTTTCTATGGCCCTTCTCTGTACTGCTCCCTGGGGATGAGGCCCCTGGGAGTGCTTACAGACTCACACAAAACCACCACATTTTTCTTATAGTATAGAGATAATTGTATATGCTTAATATCCTCTGTTCTCAGAGTTGGTGATTTAAGAGCCAAACCGTGGGTAGCCTCAGAGTTAGGGACTTATATGTAATGTCCAAACCCTCCTCTCCACAGAGGGAATCTGGGTGCTGGGGATTCTTTTCCCAATTGTATGGTGCAGTGCCTGGGGCAGGGCTCATGCCTCAGCTTTTCCTACCCATTTGATGTAGAATTTTGCTCAGTTGCCCAGTGGGTAGAAGTCCCTTGACTGATTTCTGACTTTCCCTCAGAAGGAAATGATCTGTGAATAGATGTTTATTTGGTACATCCGTGGGTGGAGGGAGAGTCAGGAGCCTTCTATTCCACCATGTTCTTCTATCTTTCTTTTTTTTTTCTTTTCTTCTTCTTCTTTTTTTTTTTTTTTGAGATGGGACCTTGCTATGTTGCCCAGGCTGGTCTTGAATTCCTGGGCTCAAACAATCCTCCTGTCTCAGCCTTCCAAATAGCTGGGAATACAAGCATGTGCCACTGCACCCAGCTTCTATCTTTAATTAGTACTATTGAAAACTTGCCTGTCTGCATCTCATTTGAGAGTGTGTCTTTTTTCTTTGGTTACTTTGAAGAGTTTTCTCTTGGGTTTCTGCAGTTTCACTCTGATGGAATATGCCTTTGTGTTTATTTTTTATTTATCCTGGTTGGGATTTGTTGAGCTCCCTGAACCTGTGTATTGATATATTTTTTAAATTCTGGAAAATATTAAGCCATTGCCTCTGCAAATATTGCTTCTTTTCTAATCCCTCTTTCCTTTCCTCCTGAGATTTCAATTAAACACAGTTTAGTCCTCCTCACTCTGTCCTCCATGTGTCTCTTCTGGTTATCTGTTGCTGTATCAAAAACTACCTCTAAATGTTAGTTGCTTAAAACAGCAACCATTTTATTATAGTACTGATTTTTTGTGAGTCAGGAATTCCAACAGGGGTTGGCTAGGTAATAGTTTTGCTCCTCATGGTGTGAAATGAAGTCACTCAGTAATATAGAGCTGGCATCTGGGCTAGTATGGAGGGTCTAAAATGGCTTCATTCACATGTCTGGTGTCTTAGTAGAGAATGCTAGAAAGCTGGGCTCAGCTGGGACTCTTGACCAAAGGGCCTACATGTGAACTGTGGCACCAGGGTCAGACTTTTTATGTGGTGGCTACATTTTTCCAGAGAGAAAATCCCAAGAGAACCAGGTATAGGCTGCATGGTATTTTCTGGCCTAGCTTCAGGGATCACACAACATCACTTCCACCACATCCACAGGTTGCAATTTTTTGTTCCATTCTATTGGTCACACAGGAGTTGTAATGCCAGGCCAGATCAAGGGGAGGAGAATTATACTCTACTCCTTGAATGACAGAGTGGCAAGGTCACATTGTACAAGAGCATGTAGGACAGGCTTTATTGCCACATCAATTTTTAGAAAATACAATTAGCCATAGTATCTCATTATATCTTTTGTATTTTTCCACTTAAAAAACTCTACATGCTGTATTTCACAGTATTTCTTTTTTACTTACCTACCAACCCACCAATTCTTTCTTCATGTTTTAATAATGGTATCTGATGATTCCAAGATCTTAGGTCTGTGAGTTTATTTTGGTTCTCTGTTGTTTCTGTTATGTCTTGCTTATTTTTTCTTATTTGTTTTTGTACCTAATATCGTTCTGTTCTGGGTATTGTATTTGAAACATTTATGAAAATAATTTGAGTTCTAGAAAGTTGATTTCTTCTTTAAATTTTATATTTTCTTCTGCCAGATGCCTGGGAACACTGCCAATCAGAAATTGGCTTAAATTATGATCAAGAATAGAGGTTTCAAATTCCACATGTTCTCACTTATAAGTGGGAGCTAAATGATGCGAACACATGGACACATAGAGGGGAACAACACATATTGGGGCCTGTTGGAAGGTGGAGGGTGCAAGGAGGGAGAGGATCAGGAAAAATAACTGATGGGCACTAGGCTTAATTCCTGGGTAATGAATAATCTGTTCAACAAACCCCCATGATGTAAGTTTACCTATGTAAGAAACCTGCACTTGTACCTCTGAACTTAAAATAAAAGTTCGAAAAAAATTCCCAGACCTTAGCGACTTCCTGATCATATGCTCCACTTGGGGAAAATTCAGATCAGTATTATAAACTGCCAACAGACACCAGTTCCCAAACACATGGACCATTCTTGCCTCTGAGAATCACAGAATGAAATAAAATGATTGAGAAGAAGCTCAGGAAGTATTCCACCAGCCCAGACAATAGTTGTATCAGACAACTATTGTCCAGAACATCAGCCCTGCAATTCAATCTAAGGGTCTGACACCCCTTTAGAGAGGGCCAGAAAAATTTGGAAAGGCCAGAAGGGCAAGAAAGCAAAACAAAACAAAAGGTCCAGTGAGCAAGATTTGAAGGAATAGGAGCTATTTTGCTGGGACAGAAGAGTTACCTAAGATAGAAGTATCTGAAAAGCTGTTATGTGGAGGAGATATTGGGTCTGTGCTGTGTAGGATGTGGGGCGGGTGCAGGGGGGCGGGTACGTCCAGGGATCCACAATTAGCACAATCCAAAAAATAAAGTGAGCTGTTTTGGAAAGTCACCATAGTGGCTGGAATAACCACACACAAAAAAAGAATAGAGGTTTAACAGACAACACAGATGATAGAAAACTGGACTGTAAGTTAACGAAGTGAAAGTTAACTGATTCACCATTATCTTGAGGATATTTCTCTTTAGGGACTGATATGGTTTAGCTGTGTCCCCACCCAAATCTCATCTTGAATTGTAACTCCCACAATTCCCACGTGTCTTGGGAGGGACCCGTTGGGAGGTAATTGAATCACGGGGGCAGATCTTTCCCGTGCTGTTCTCATGATAGTGGATAAGTGGAGACTTATCCACTATCATGAGATCTGATGGTTTTATAAGGGAGACTTTCCTTGCACAAGCTCTCTTCTTGCCTGCTGCCATCCATGTAAGATGTGACTTGCTCCTCCTTGCCTTCCAGCATGATTGTGAGGCTTTCCCAGCCATGTGGAACTGTAAGTCCATTAAACCTCTTTCTCTGGTAAATTGCCCAGTCTTGGGTATGTCTTTATCAGCAGTGTGAAAACGAACTAATACAGGGACCAAGCTTAAAGTTAGAGTGGTTTACATCTATTTGTATTTCCTTGCTTACCCCATTAAGTGTTATTTGAATGCTATCTATGTGCTTATGACTCCTAAATTTATATCTTTAGCACAGACCTCTTCCTTAACTATCCAGACTCATACATCAAGCTACCTACTAAACATCTCAATTTAGATATCTAATTGGCATCTCAAACCTAATATGCAAAAAACAGACCCTTCAGTGTTTCCTCAAATAAATCTGTTCTACCTCAAGCCTTCCATATCTCACTAAATGACACCATCATTCACCTACTTGCTCAGGACAAAACTTAAAAATGTTCTTTACATCCTCTCTCCTCATTCTTCCCATACTCAATTAACAGCCAGTCTCATATGCTTATCTTAAATTATACCCAACATCCTTCCATTTCTTTCCATTTCTATCACCACCACACTGGTCTAAATAACTGTCTTCTTTTATCTGTATGACTGCAATAGCATCTTAACTGGTATCTCTGCCTCCATTCTTGCCCATGGATGCTGTGTTCCATATAATTGGTCTTTCCTAGAGTCCTAGAGTTTGGACATAAATGGGAGACCTGCTTTTGTCTCCCTACATTTATCATTTACTAATTCATTCAACATACATTTATTTGAACATCTACCATGTGCCAGGCACTGTTCAAAGTTCTGGGGACACACTATTAAACAATACCTCCAAAGTTTGTGTTCTTAATGAGCTTAACTTATAGTCAGAGAAGATAGACAATAAAGAAATAAATATATAATATTTCAGGCACTGTTAAGTGCATTGAAAAAAAATGATGGGAGTAATATTTACACACAGTGTTTAGGGAAAGCCTCACTGATAAAATGAAATTTGAGCAGCGTCTTGAAGGAAGTAAGAGAACTAGCATTAGAGTATCAGGGGACATAATTTTAAATATAGATAACAGAAATTGTAATGGTCTAGAGACAGGAGCATATCTGGTCCATTTGAGAAGAACAAGGAGGTCAGTGTGGCTGGGGCAGGATTAACAGGAGACAATGGTAACAGATGAGGGCAGAGAGGTTGCAGAGGGTCAAATTTCACAGGGTCTTGAAGGCCATGGTGAAGTCTTTGGAATTTACTGAGTGAGATGAAAATCCACTGGAGGATTTGAAGCAGAGAACAGTGATCAGAATTGCAATTTGAAAAACTACTTTAGATGCAATGTTGGGAAAAGACTATATGAGGGTAAGGTTGGAAGCAGGAAGGCTTTCTATCAACTCTCATCTGGATTACTGCAATGGCTTCCTGCAATAATTCAGATGAGAGTTGATGATAGTTTAGATCTGGATGGTAGTCACTGAGGTGTAGAGAAGAGGCTGGGGTGTGTGTGTGTGTGTGTGTGTGTGTGTGTGTGTGATTTATAGACTTGATTATTTTAGTACCCTTTTATTATTACAGAAGCAGTGCATATGCAGTGTAGATAATTTGAAAATATAGGCAAATAACATTCAAAAAATAAAAACATCACTTTTATGGCATCCGAAGTGACACTGTATCCTCTCTTGGCTTGTAACCTGCTTTCCCTGGTCAATTATCTTCATCGTTCCATTTCGGTACATTTTCATCTTATTCAATACTAAGTCCATAATCAACCCTGATTATTTTTTGAAATTATAGCCAACAGGATCTGATATGGTTTGGCTGTGTCCCCACCCAAATCTCATCTTGAATTCCCATGTGTTGTGGGAGGGACCTGGTGGGAGGTAATTGAATCATGGGGGCAGGTCTTTCCTGTGCTGTTCTTGTGATAGTGAATACGTTTCATGAGAGCTGATGGTTTTAAAAATAAGAGTTTTTGGCCGGGCACGGTGGTTCTCACCTGTAATCCCAGCACTTTGTGAGGCTAAGGTGGGTGGATCATAAGGTCAGGAGTTAGAGACCAGTCTGGCCAATATGGTGAAACCCCATCTCTACTAAAAATACAAAAATTAGCTGGGCATGGTGGCACATGCCTGTAGTACCAATTACTTGGAAGGCTGAGGCAGGAGAATCACTTGAACCCGGGAGGTGGAGGTTGCAGTGAGCTGAGATCACGCCACTGACTCCAGCCTGGGTGACAGAGCAAGACTCCATTTAAAAAGAAAAAAAAAAAAAAAAAAGAGGAGTTTTCCTGCACAAGTGTTCTCTCTTTGCCTGCTGCCATCCATGTAAGACATGACTTGCTCCTCCTTGCCATCTGCCATAATTTTGAGGCCTCCCCAGCCATGTGGAACAGTAAGTCCATAAAACCTCTTTCCTTTGTAAATTTCCCAGTCTCAGGCATATTTTTATCAGCAGTGTGAGGACAGACTAATACAGTAAGTTGGTACCAGTAGAGTGGGGTGCTGCTGAAAAGATACCTGAAAATGTGGAAGCGACTTTGGAACTGGGTAACAGGCAGAGGTTGGAACAGTTTGGAGGGCTCAGAAGAAGACAGGAAAATGTGGGAAAGTTTGGAACTCCCTAGAGACTTGTTGAATGGCTTTGACCAAAATGCTGATAATAATATGGACAATGAAATCCAGGCTGAGATGGTCTCAGATAGAGATGAAGAAGTTCTTGGGAACTGGAGCAAAGGTAACTCTTGTCATGTTTTAGCAAAGAGACTGGTGGCATTTTGCCCCTGCCCTAGAGATTTGTGGAACTTCAAATTTGAAAGAGATGATTTAGGTTATCTGGTAGAAGAAATTTTTAAGCAGCAAAGCATTCAAGAGGCAACTTGGGTGCTATTAAGGGCATTCATTTTCATAAGGGAAGCAGAGCACAAAAGTCTGGAAAATTTGCAGCCTGACAATGTTATAGAAAAAAAAAATTCCATTTTCTGAGGAGAAATTCAAGCCGGCTGCAGAAATTTGCATAAGCAATGAGGAGCTGAATGTTAATCCCCAAGACAATGGGGAAAATGTCTCCAGGGCATGTCAGAGGTCTTCACAGCAGCCCCTCCCATCACAGGCCCAGAGGCCTAAGAGGAAAAAGTTGTTTCACGGGCCAGGCCCAGGGTCCCTGTGCTGTGTGCAGCCTAGGGACTTGGTGCCCTGTGTCCCACCTGCTACAGCCATGGCTGAAAGGGGCCAATGCAGAGCTCCAGCCATGGCTTCAGAGGCTGCAAGTCCCAAGCCTTGGCAGCTTCCACATGATGTTGAGCCTGTGAGTGCACAGAAGTCAAGAATTAGGGTTTGGGAACGTCTGCCTAGATTTCAGAAGATGTATGAAAATGCCTGGATGCCTAAGCAGAAGTTTGCTGTGGGGGTTGGCCCTCATGTAGAACCTCTGCTAGGGCAGTGCTGAAGGGAAATGTGGGCTCAGAGCACCCACACAGAGTCCCTACTGGGGTGGAGCTGTGAGAAGAGGGCCACCGTCCTCCAGACGCCAGAACGGTAGATCCACCAAAAGCTTGCACCAGCATCCGGAAAAGCTACAGACAATGCTAGCCCATGAAGGCAGACACGAGGGAGGCTGTACCCTGCAAAGCCACAGGGGTGGAGCTGCCCAAGACCATGGGCACCCACCTCTTGCATCAGCATGACCCAGATGCAAGACATGGAGTCAAAGGAGATCATTTTAGAGATTTAAGATTTGACTGCCCCATAGAATTTCAGACTTACATGGGGCCTGTAGGCCCTTTGTTTTGGCAAATTTCTCCCATTTGGAATGGCTGTATTTACCCAATGCCTATACCCCATTGTATCTAGGAAGTAACTAACTTGCTTTTGACTTTACATGCTCGTAGGTGGAAGGGACTTGCCTTGTCTCAGATGAGACACTGGACTGTGGACTTTTGAGTTAATGCTGAAATGAGTTATGACTTTGGGGGACTGTTGGGAAGGCATGATTCATTTTGAAATGTGAGGACATGAGATTTGGGAGGGGACAGGGTGGAATGATATGGTTTGGCTGTGTCCCTACCCAAATCTCATCTTAAATTCCCACGTTTTGTCGGGGGGACCTGATAAGAGGTAATTGAATCATGGCAGCTGGTCTTTCCCTTGCTGTTCTTGTGATAGTGAATAAGTCTCACAAGATCTGATGGTTTTAAAAAGAGGAGTTTCCCTGCACAAGCTCTCTCTCTTTGCCTGTGCCATCCGTGTAAGACATGACTTGCTCCTCCCTGCCTTCTGCCATGATTGTGAGGCCTCCCCAGCCATGTGGAACTGTGAGTCCATTAAACTTTTTTCTTTTGTAAATTGCCCAGTCTCAGGTAAGTCTTTATCAGCAGTGTGAAAATGGACTAATACAGGATCCTTTACAGATTAGATGTTAATGTAAGAAAAAAAAAAGTTGGAGAACTTCAAGGTCTGTGAACTGAATAACTGAAATAGGAAATGGTTTTATTTATTTATTTATTTATTTATTTATTTGAGACCAAGTCTGACTCTGTCGCCCAGGCTGGAGTGCAGTGAGGCCATCTCAGCTCACTGCAACCTCCGCCTCCCCAGTTCAAGCGATTCTCGTGCCTCAGCCTCCCGAGTAGCTGGGACTACAGGTGTGCACCACCATGCCTGGCTAATTTTTGTATTTTTAATAGAGATGAGGTTTCACCATGTTGCCCAGGCTGATCTTGAACTCCCGGGCTCAACCAATCCACTTGCCTCAGCTTCCCCAACTGCTGGGATTACAGGAATGAGCCACTATGCCTAGCCAGGAATGGTTTTTGATTGCCATGGAGAAGGCTGGGCAATCAGCAGGTTTGGGGAAGGGGTAGGAATTAAGAGTCTAATTGTGTACATGTTAAGGTAGGGAGTTGATATGTAAATTTTGACTTCAGGAGAGAGATCTGAGAATATCTCCAGATATTCAACTGGAATTATCTGCAGATAGATAGTACTTAAAATCATGAGGCTAAACAATATCATCACAGAGTGAGTAAAAACACAATAAAGGAGAAGTTGGACAACTAATCCCTGGAGCACTCTAACCTTTAAAGATTAGGGGGATGAAGAAGGACTCACAAAGTTGACAAAGATTGGCAGTGAGTTTAGTAGAAAAGTGAAGAAAAGTGGTGTTAGAGAAACCAAGTGAGAACCTGTATCAAGGATGGAGTAATCCCCTCTCAAATACTACTGAGAATTCAAATAAGATGAGGACTAGGAATTAGTAATGTAAAGATCAATAATGACCTTGAAAATGTAGTTCTTATAAAATAATAGCGATAACAGCTTCTTTGGGGTGGGTTAAAGAGGAGAGAATGGCAGGAAAAGATGCAAAGGCTGCAAGCAGGGACAATTATTTTAAGATGGTTTCTGTAAAGATAGGGGAGGAAATAATAGCATAATTGATGTTGATGAGATTAATCTAGTGGAGAGAGAAATTGATGATGTAAGGGAGAAACGGAGAAATTGCTGGAGCAACATTTTTTATGAAGGGAGAAGAGATGGGAATCAAGTACAAAACTGGAGAGGTTGGCCTTAGGAGCACATATATTCTATTTATTGTAATAAGTGTGCAGGCAGAGTATATGGGTACAAATGCCAGTAAATGTGATGCTGGGAGTCTATGGAGGTTCATTGCACAGCATCAGCTAAGAGTGAAAATGGGCATTGGAGAATGGAAAAAAGGTGTTTTAGATGTAAGGAAAACAGAAAATCTAAGATAGAGGTCCAGGAGAATGAGAAAGTCAGTGGACTAAGGAAATATTCTATGGTTGCTGTGCAGCAATAAGGGCTTAGTTGAGCTAGAAAGCAAGGTGGGAAAGTGACAAGTCATGCTTGTCCCTTCTTGTTCCTCAAACATGCTAAACTTTTTCCATTCTCAGGGCCTTTGCATTTTCTGTTCCCTCTGTCTGGAAACGTCTTCTCTCAGAGCTCCATCAGCTGGCCTCTTATCATCATTTAGGTCTCAACTCCTCAAAGATTATTTCTGTGACCACCACAGCTAATGTAACACTCTACCATATTACTCCATCATATTATTCTCTCTACCATATTATTCTATTCTATCTTCTGAATAACACCATTGAGATTGCCTTATTTAGTTTTGTACTAACTTGTCTCTTGCTCTTTCCAACAGAATATAAGCTCCTGCTGTGCTGCACTCCAATGTGTACAAAAGTGTCTGGCATGTAGCAGGTGCTCCATAAATATTTGCTGACTGACTGACTCTCCTTATGTTTATATTCCACATTTCTCTGTGGTACTTGACCGCTCAACCTCCCTCTACTCACCTAAAAATAAAATCCTCCTACTTTGCCCTCTGGATCCCCAGTATCATGAAAACCAATCCTCCACAAGTCCTTAACCTCTTTAACATGAACTCACTTCTTCTGCCTCGCTTAAAGTTCTCTGATGAGACTAAGATCTCCCCTGCAGCTCATAAGGTTGATAGGTGAGGTTGACTTTCTTCCTGCTCCACATTGCTCCTTCTTGACCCTGATTCCTCTACCCTCTTGTAAACCTCTCTTCTATCTCACCAGAGTTAAGAGTTTCAAGCCACCTTGATTTTTCATCCTCTAACTCTCATTGTTGGTATCATCATCTGGTAAAGTCAAATGTCACAAGAGCAGAGCAAAGGAGTAACCAATGAATTCATACCTGTTTCTTAGAACATGCGGGGAACTACTCATCCCATAATCCCAGAGCCGCTCCACTGCAGCAATAAAATAGTGTCGTGTTTTCTTTTGAAAGCTGCGGGGGCTCTGATTTTCATCCTCACCATAAATGTCAAAATCTTCCTTCTTCATTTCAACTGAGATGGTATCATCATAGTCAATTTCCTCTTGATCTGACTGAAGAGTATTAAGAGTTATTTCCCTTTGATGACGTTTCAAGACTGGTGGGTTTTGAGAGCACAGCCTTTCAGTCCCACCTTGCTTTGCCCAGGTGACTTCTATTTGGGGCTCATTTTGTTCCTCATTTACTGCTGCTATTGTATGATTGCTTTCACAAGGGTTCAGGGGCAAAATGGTATCCTTTTTCTTAAAAGCTGTGTTTTCTGGTGACTTCTCTTGGGATTTCCACTCTTCTTTTGGTATCTGAGTACCATAGTGGTTATCCCAAGCAAGAGGATCCAATAGCTTGGAAGGAGTCTTTGCAGAGCTTTCTGTTGCTCCTCTCAGAAAGGGAATTTTTCCAGGTCTATTTGCTTCCTTCCACTTAATTGCTCCCTCTGTTTCCTGAAGAAGGCTCCCTTCCATGAGATCCAGATGGCCAGGAGACCCACTGCTAGTTTCTGTAGGGAAAAGGTCCTTCTGATAAATGCGAACTTTTGGAAGCAATTCAACTTTGCCAGATGTTTCGGGCAAGCCTGGTTTCAAGAAAGCAGTGTTCTCAACTTTCTTGTACGTGACTGAATTTGTAGCACTTGTCACCAGGGAGCCAACCTCTCTTTGATCACCAATCATCTCCAAGGTTAGAATGGCTAAAGAAAGGTTATTTTTTTTGACTCCTTGTAAGAAATGACTGCTTTCTTGGACCCCAGAATCTTTCTTTCTGTAAGATGGTGCTGGAAGATGAGAAAAGTTGTCTTGGAATAGGACCCTGGTCAGATCCATAGGTCTAATAGATGGAAATGATGATACCTTTGCAATGGGTAATGGAGATCTATTTGCTTGAGTGATGCTATGACTCCTCGTAAGACAATCTGATAAGGGAGACTGAGTAATGGCTCCTTTCTCCTTCTCATTGTAGTCTATCTGTGTGAGGGTGCTGGGGGTCAAATGTTTTATGTTTTTGGACCACTGGGTTGAGGTCTCCTCCACAATTAGCCTTTTTTCAAGTTCTGTTTCTTCTAGTGGGAGTCTGAATTGTTTCAAAGCTCTCTTACCACGTTGCGTGACAAAATTTTGCTGGTTTGGATTAGGAGATATCCTTGTGGTGTGTGGATATTTCTCTACAATTTGCTTGGTTTGATTTCCCAAACCTTCCAAGTTTTCTTCCTCCCCTTTTTCTGAGAAATGAGCCATGTGGTTCTTTGTTCTATTTGTTGAATCACTTAATGACCTAAAATCTTGAAGTACTGGAGCATATGCCCCCTCATATGAACCTTCTACATTTTGCCTAGTGCTCAGTAAGAAAAGGTTCTTCATGAAATTCTTAGTGCCAGTCACTGTATGTATCTGAGGCAAAACTATATTATCTTGGATTAATGTTTCCTTTCTTTCTATTTCTTCCTGAATTTTTTTTTCTTGATTGTGTGTATTATTTTCATGTAAATTATCCAAGTTAGTAAGAAATAGGTTTCTGCTGCTTGGAAAAACTATCTCTTTGAGTCCTATATCCTTTGTAAGTTCACCCTTTCCTACTACCACTTTATTTTTCTCAGACAAGAAATTCTGACCTTCCACAGAGTTTTCTGGTCCTAAGGATATGAATAGTTTTGCACTGGGGCCTTGCCCCGAGTTCAGGGAGTTCTTTCCATGAGTCCTTTGTATCCAATTTGCTGATTCTGGTAAGAATAGCATCTTAAAGAATGACATATCTGGATTTTCTGCATCTGGTAGTATGGGGCCCTCTATTTTTTGTTGGACCATTTCCATGTTTTTCGATGAAGTAGTTTTATTTGACATATGATTTAGCCTCAAAGCTGTAGTATTTTTGTCTGTAAGCATTCTGTCATGAATCAAAGGTGTCACTTTTTGAAACTCAGTATCACTTTCTAATATATTTTGCCAGACTGATGGACTATTCTCAACTAATAATGATGGGCCATCAATGTGAGTCTTTCTATTAGTTGCTGAATTATTGGAAGTTTTGTTTATCTTTAACAAAGAGATGCTAACTTTGAATAAGGCATTATCTTTAGTCAACAAAGCAGGTCCATGAGCTCTTTTCTCTTTAAATAACCTACCACTCTCTGTTGACCATACATTTTTTCCCCATGAACTTTCTTGGCTATTCATTAAACCTGATTCTAACAACTTTGAATCATTATTTTCTTCACTCAAACTCAGAGGTCCACCAGACTCAATAAGGGGAGATGACTTTTTGCCAGACAGAGTGGTATCTAATTGACTCTCATAATGAACTGGTATATTTGGGGGTCCTAAGGAACTTGTATTATCATTACCTGCTGCCAAATTGTCTGACGGAATTGTTGAAATCAGACTATTTGATGAACTAGAAACTTTAAAATCAAATTTTTTCAACTCTGTTGCTACAGTTGTCCCCAGTTTCTCATTTAATCTTAATTGGAGGTCTGGCTCAGGGGTAAATACCATGTCCCCACTGTGATGGGGCTGTGGCCTGAGGTGTGTCATTTTAGAAAGGTTGTTATTAGTGTCTATTGCTCCAGGTGATGGATCATCAGAAAAAGTCTCATATTCGGCTTCTTGGAGATCAGATAAGGATAGCCCATGTGGAGTAGGACTCTGTCGCAAGAGCATCAGCAAATCACTAGAGGAGACATTCTGTACTTTAGGCATTGGTGTTCTGTGTGCAAACCAAGGGTCAGTCTTCTCTATGTCATTTTTGGGAATTGTGGTGGCATTAAATTGCTTTTGCCTAGGGCTAGGGTGTCTTGAATTCTGGGAGAAACTTCTTGGCTCAATGGCATTGTTTTTACTCAGCAAGTATGTTGAAATATCTTCATAACTGTCCTCGTAATAATCACCAGTGTTCTTGTCACAACTAGAAACCTTCAGTAAGGCGGTCATGCCTCTGTTCCGAAAGTCTGAGTTGTGGCACCCCAGAATCCATAGGCCTGGAGATGAGGAAGAATAAGACTCTGGTTACTCATAACACAGATTCTAAAACGTTCTGTTAGAGGTTCTCTCCCATTCCCAGATAAATGAAAA
Source organism: Macaca thibetana thibetana (assembly GCF_024542745.1). Lineage (NCBI taxonomy): Eukaryota > Metazoa > Chordata > Mammalia > Primates > Cercopithecidae > Macaca > Macaca thibetana. Next base: position 149,591,591 of record NC_065598.1, read on the forward strand.
AAATACTAGTCAGTATCATTATATCACAGGTCATTGGGTTAAATCCCTGGAACATGTAATATAAAAGTGGTTTTTGCATTGCTGCTGTTGTTCTATGCCTATTTCTGACCATAAGAAAAGACTGTGATAAAAATGAATAGATATTGGGATTAAAATGGGGAAATGTAATTAATATACACAATAGTGGAGGGTCTTAATAGTGACACAGAACTCTGAATATGACAGTGATTTAATTCAGGAAAGTATATTAGCTAGATGTTATTGCTATATCACATAGTGGCACAGGTTCCTCTTGAATCCATCAGATTGCCTGGATTCAAATCCCAGTTCTACCATTCACCAGCCATGTGACTTTGAGAAAGTTACTTAAGCTTTCTGAACAATAGGTTTCTAATTTGCAAATGAGGCTAATAGTATCTACCCCATCATATAATACAATGAAATCACATTACACAATACCTAGCATCCACCGTCACCTACTTGCAGAATACGTAAGCACAAGGAAGAAGCATTTAGGTCTAGGATCCAGCTAATATAAAATTCTACCATGATACTAGCAATACTAATTTCTACCATGGCTGGGCATGGTGGCTCACGCCTGTAATCCCAGCACTTTGGGAGGCTGAGGCGGGTGGTCAGGAGATGGAGACCATCCTGGCTAATGCAGTGAAACCCTGTCTCTACTAAAAATACAAAACATTAGCAGGGCATGGTGGTGCATGCCTGTAGTCCCAGCTACTTGGGTGGCTGAGGCAGGAGAATGGCGTGAACCCAGAGGCGGAGCTTGCAGTGAGCCCAGATTGCACGCCACTGCACTCCAGCCTGGGTGACAGAGCAAGACTCCGTCTCAAAAAATAAAATAAAATAAAAATAAAAATAAAAAATAAAATATAAAATTTCTACCATGAACAAGATTAGCTGACTGAAGGAATGCAATAAATTATAATAGGCTAATTCCATGGTGGTAAAGTAGATGCATAAACGTAAGAGACAAGATATACCTTTACCAAGCTACCCGTTGGGTACCTCAACAGCCTTGTCATTTCACACAGTCTTTGCTGGGAAGATCTTAACTGTATCTATCTTCTCCTCAAGGGAAGCTGCTCCCAAAAGCCCTGTGAATGCCTACATTCTATGTGCAGCCAAATTATCAATCAAGTGGCAAAGGAGAATAAAAACATATTCTAACATATAAAGACTCAGAAAATCTACCTCAAATGTCACCATTCTCAGGAAGTGATTACGGAATGTTTGCCACCAAAATAAAGGAGTATATCAAACAAGAGAAAGACCTGGTATCCAAGAACCAGGTACCTATCCTGAGGGAGGATAAATAAAAGTCCCAAGTTGATAACTGAGCCTCAGGCCTAGAGAGAACCAGCTCAGACTGGAGTAGGGGGATGCATGCCTCTAGGAGGTCAATCTGTAAGCAAAAAGGAATACATCATATGATGGAACTCTTGAAAAAAAGAGGATAATTCAAAGGAAGACATTATAAGAAAAACAGGGAAACAATGAAAGATTCTGGTTAAACTAGTTACCAAAATGGACTTTTACTTACCCTCCCCTCTGAGAAGGGCCTGGTATTAGGAATGGTGATCAAGCTGGAGTTTAGTTTTAACTGCTTGGGTTAAAATTTTGTAATGAAAATATCTTTTTGTATTGTATGTGTGACTAATGGTAAATTTAAAACAATATAATTAATTAACACATTTCAATCCAAGTGCTTAAAGAAGAGTTGGTTGTTTGATGAAGAAGTCAATAAAATAAATAGCCAAACAAAAATTAAGAAATTTCACATATACAAAATTTGAATAAAAGGGATATAATTACAGACACAAAGAAAATGAAAATAATTGTAATTCCCTTGGAGACACCTCAGCTGTCAATCTCCTCCTCCAACTTTTGACACAGGTACAAGCTACCTGGCCAAGTTTGGGGTCTAGTCAGCACTACAAATATAGCTCAGTCTCTGCCTCTGTGATCAAACCAGGGCTTTCACTGAACTAATTAATTCTGTAAGCTATTATCTGATCTTGAAACTAGTAATACTACCAAAGCAACTCAGAGAGACAGAGCCCAGCTGATCACATCCTGCACAGACAGTAAAGGAAGTAAGAGGAGAGAAGCCACCATAGAAGACATATAAAAGTCCAGTAGAAACTAGATATTGGACTGGGGTTAGTTTATCTTAACCTTTCTTCTAGTTGTTGAGTTGAGAAGGGAATTCAACATCCATTAAGTAGACAGAGAGTTAAGCTAAGAGCAAGCCACTTATCCTCTCTGCTAGCAAACCTTGATCAGAACATTTTTGTACCTTGTTTAAGGATAAGAGAAGACATGCAATCTATAAAGATACTACAGAACAGGGAGAAGGAAACAGAAGTCAGGAAACTTAGAAGCAATACCTACTTTTGAAAGTAATCCACTGCAGATTCTAGAGGAAAAATAAGAACAAATATCTTGCCATGCTAAAACACAAGAAGACACAGCTTCCATAATTTAAAACCACAAAGACATAGCTTCTATAATTTAAGACTGGAAAGGGCATACACAAGATGAAATGGTAGTTCAACTAGACAAAATAGAAAAGAATAATTATAAGAAAACTTAACACAAAACAAGAGATGATCAGTTTATGTGTGTATGGGTTCCAATAAAGCCTTACAAAAATAGACAGGAGACCAGACTACCCAAGGCCCATAGTTTGCCCACTCCTGAGGTAGATGGTCACCCACTGTGCCTTTCATGGGGTTTCAAAAGATGACCAGTTTTTAAAGTGGCAAAGAAAGGTCTGGTCTTTCTTCTTGCTCCTTTCAGAAATTGCTGCAAATAATTAAAGACAGAGCACAATTAAGCTGGAAGATATCTGAAGCCATGAAACCACAAAATAGAAGTATAGTTAATATAAAATGGGTATCAAAAGATACAAAGAGTGGAGGCTCATGGCTGGCAGATTTCAGAAAAGTCCAAGAAGACATCCTTCTTCATATCTTATACCTCCATATCTTCCCCATTTTTTATATCAAAGTCTAATTATTCCTCCTACTTCAGCCTCCCAAAGTGCTGGAATTACAGGCGTGAGCCACTGCTCCAGGCCTTGTTTCTTTCTTCTGTCAAGGTGTAAGTATGACACTTTGATATGAAAAACAGTTAGTCATTCATTATAACAATGGGACGGGTCTACAAGCTGGCATCGGTGGTTTTACTGGACTCCTTTCAACACAAGTCTCAAAAGGTAGGAAAGATGGGACCAGAACAAATAATCACACTGACAAGCCATTTTTGCAGTGAAAGTCTGTTTTGTAAGGTGGGGAGGGGAGGAAAGAAATTCTGAAGTGTAAACAACTCTGCAGCTTTGATCTTGATGGGCTAGAGAGAAGTAAAGGCTGAAAACTCACACATACAATCAATACCTTTCATAAGAGAATTCCTGCTAATCTAAAACTCACTCCTAATGCCTCATTAATATTAATATATCCACATAAACTTTCCGCAAAAAGTTTATTTAGGACAAACTCACCTCAATGATAAATAATAAGCAAAAAGGATCAACATACTACAAGATAAAAGGAAGAAAGGAACAACAAGGCCAGGTGCAGTAGCTCATACTGGTAATCCCAGCACTTTGGGAAGCTGAGGTTGGAGGATTGCTTGAGCCCAGGAGTTCAAGACCAGCCCAGGCAACAAAGCAAGACCCTGTCTCTACAAAAAATAAAAAACTTAGCCTGGCATGATGGTGCATGCCTGTAGTCCCACTACGTGGGAGGCTGAGGTGGGAGGATTGCTTGAGCTCAGGAGATTGAGGCTACAGTGAGCCATGATGATACCACTTACTCCACCCTGGGCAACAGAGTAAGACCTTGTCTCAAAAAAAGAGAAAGTAACAACAAAAACAAATAAAAGAAGAGCAGTAATCAAAAAAATGTTGCCAAGGAGAAGATAAAACTTGTAACCAAACATGTCACCATAATCTAATGAGATTACCACATCTGAAAACCAAAGTCTAATGTAGAATTAGCTATAAGAATTTATAGAAGACATATGGGTCACTGGAACAGAATGGAGAGTTCAGAAACAAGTTCTCACATTTATGGTCAATTGATTTTCAACAAGGGTGTCAAGATGACTTAATGGGAAAAGAATCATATTTTCAACAAATGGTGCCAGGACAACTGGATATTTACATGCAAAAGATAAAAAAGAGGTTAGACCTCTTCTTCACACCATACACAAAAATTTATTCAAACTAGATCATAGACATATATGTAACAGCTAAAACTGTCAAACTCTTAGAAGAAAATATGGAAGTAAATGTGGCCTTGGGCGAGGCAAAGCCTTCCTAGATGTGACATCAAAAGTACAAGTGACACAAGAATAAAAAGATAAATCGTATGCCATCTATGAGTTCATCAGTTAACTCAACAACCCAGGAAACAATTATTGAAGTAAAAATAGGTCAATAAATGGGAACAAAACTGAACAACTAGAAGGAAAAATAGTGAGAAAACAAACTAGAACAGTGTACTCAAGAACTGTGTGACAAATTGAACAGTATAACATATGTAAATGCGATACCAGAAGAAGAGAAAAAATTAGAAACAATATTTGAAGACACAGATGATAAATATTTTTCAAAATTAATGAGATACCAAATCACAGATTGAAGAAGCCTAGAGAATGCCAAAGTAGAACACACACACACACACACACGAAAATCAAAGTAAAGAGCTTGAAGGCATCCAGATTTTTAAAAACAGATACATTATATACAGTTGAACACAAATGGGAATTACAGCAAACTTATTGTGAAAAACTATGCAAGCAGAAACAATGGAGTGGCATTTTTAAAGTGCTGAGGGAAAACCAATAAAACAAAATGTAATAAAACAAAAACAACAACCACAAACCCAGAATTCTATACAAGGCAAATATATAATTCAAAAACATAAATAAAGACTTTTCAGAGAAGCAAAACCTGACAAAATTAATTAACCAACAGACTTGCACTACAGAAAATGTTAAAAAAAAAGACACACTGTAAATATAAGGATACAGATAGGTTGAAAAGAAAAGAATGGGAAACATATACCACACAAACATTAACCAAAATAAAGATGATAGTGCAGGTGCATAAATTTTAGACAATGCAGACATTTAAGGCAACAAGTAGTACTTCAGACAAAAAGGACATTTCACAAAGATGAAAGAATTGATCTAATAAGAATACAATCTTAAATTTGTAAGCACCTGATTTTATTTTGCCTTATTTATTTTGAAACATCTTACTAACAAATACAAACAGCAAAATAACAAACTCAACAATCATAGAGATGTCACAGTTTCCTCCATGTCTGTCAGAAACGACAAAATATCAGGAAGTTTATAAGGATTTTAAAAACATGATAAAGCAACTTGACATAATAGACAAATATATGACACTCTACCCAACAACAGCAGAGACATATTTGTTTCAAATGCAGTGGGCCATTTATCAAATTAAATTATTTACTGGGCATACAGCAAGTCTCAACAAATTTCAAACGATTGAGATAATACAGAGTATGTTATGTGATCACAGTAAAACAAGTAAATCAGCAACAGAGAGAGAGTCAGAAAATCTCCATATGTTGGGAAATTAAAACACTGTAAAATAACTGTGAATAAAACAAGAAATAACGTAAAAATTATAAAATATTTTAAACTCAATGATACTAAAAATATGACTCATCAAAATTTGTGATATGGGGTTAGAGCAGTATATAAAGATAAATGTATAGCACTTTTAACAAGTAAGAAATGTTGAAAATCGATGAACCAAGTTTTAATCTGAAGAAGTCAAGAAGAAAAAGAAAACTGAATCCAAAGAAAGTATTGGAATAATAACAAAAGACCAGAAATAAATGAAATGAAAAGCAAAATAAAAATAAAAATTCAACATAGAAAATAAACAAAGTAAAAAAATGTTTTAAAATTCCATGACCTGCTGAACAAAGCAAAAATTTGATCCTATGGTAGGATTAGTAAATTTGATGAACCTATAACAAAGCTGATAAACTTAAAATAGTTAAAATATAAATTAAAATATCAGGTATGAAAAGGGAGGCATCAGCACAGACATTATAAGGATGACAAAAGAACATTACAAATAACTTACTTCAAGTAAATTAAACAACTTAGTTGAAATGGACATATTTCTAGAAAAACACAACTGATAAAAACTGATACCAGAAGAAATAGAAAATAACATTAAATACGAAAGAATAAATTTTACAAAAATGTGCAAGACCTGTACACTAAAATTTTACAAAAATATTGCCAAGAGAAAATTTAAAAGATCTAAATAAATAAATAAATAAATAAATAAATAAATAAACAAACAAACAAACTATGCTCATGGACAGGAATGCTCAATATTGTTTAGATGTATGCTCCCCCAAATGGATCTATAGAGTCAATGTAATTCCTATCAAAACCTCAGAAGATATTTTTGTTGATAAAATTAACAAGATGATTCTAAAATTTATATAAAAATCAAAGAGAGAAAAGTTGGAGGAATTATACTAACAAATATTAAAACTTACTATAAAGTAATACGTTACTGGTACAAAGACAGACCAATAAGTCAATGGAATATAAGAGATCAGGGGTTGGCAAACTTTTTCTGTAAAAAGCAACATAGTAAATATTTTAGGTTTGTAGATACATATGGTCCATGATACATATTATTTGTTTTTTTGCTGTCTTTTTGTTTTGTGTGACAATTCTTTAAAAATGTAAAAAAATTCTTAGCTCAATGCCATATAAAAACAGGCTGCAAATTTGGCTTGTGGAACATAACCTACCCCTAAAATAGAGTACAGAAACAAAGCTATAGTGATATGGTCATCAGATTCATGGCAAAGACAACAGTGCAATTCAGTGAGGAAATTATTTTTTTCCAACAATTGGTGCTAAAGCAATTGAATATCCATATGGAAAAATGAACTTTTATCTGCATCGCTCCATCAAAATTCATTAAAAATGAATCATAAACTTAATTGTGAACAATAGAACAATCAGACTTCTAGAAGAAAATATTTAAAATATGTAGAAAGAATATATAGAAGGATGGCATCATGTTCTTAGGATAGGCAAAAATTTCTGAAACAGAATACAAAACGCACTAACCATAAAAAACTGAAAAATAAGAATTAATTAAATGTAAGAACTTCTATTAACCATAATGCACCCTTAAAGGAGTGAAAAGACAAACCACAGACTGGGAGAAAACATTCACAATACATAAATCCAACCAAGGACTTGTATCTAGGCAAAATAAAGACCCATTCTGACCAAAAACTGACAGGGAAATTTTACCAGCCAACCCACACTGAAGGAAGTTCCAAAGAAGTTTCTTCAGACAAAAAGAAAATGATCATAGATGGAAGCAAGAAATGCAGAAAAGAATGAAAGAAATGAAAGGTGTAAATATATATATATATACACACACACACACACACACACACAAATGATATTGATTACATAAAACAATAATAATGTCTTATGGGGTTTAAAATAGATATAGAATTCAAATAAATGACAAGAGTACAAAAGGTAGGAGTAAGAAATGGCGTCATGTTGTTTGAAAGTCTTTGCATTGTCTGGGAAGTGGTAACAAATTAAATTAGACTTTAGTAAGTCAAGAATGCATGCCGTAACCTTTAAGATATCCCATATGAAACAGTAGAAGAATGTAAACTAACAAATGAATAGAGTGAAAATGAAATAATAAAATAATAATAAATAATAATAAAGACTCAATTCCAAAGGAAAGAAAGCAGAGAAAAACGATAATAAAACAGGTGGGACAACTAGAAAGCAAATAAGATGCGAGATTTAAATCCAAATATATCAGTAAATCCACTGAGCGTAAAGGATCAATTACATCAACTAAAAGATCAATATTATCAGACTGGATAATAAAATAAAAACCAATTATTTGTTGTTTACAAGAGACGCATGCAACTGTAAGAATGGGGAAAGACTGCAAATAAAAGTAAGGAAAAAAGAAATACTGTACACAAACTAAAATAAAGCATATGTAATAATATCAGACAAAGTAGATTTTAAGATGATGAACATTAGTAGATTTAAAGAGGAGGATTTTATAATGACAAAAGGGGCATACCCCAAAGGATATAACAATTATACATTTGTACATACTAGTAATACAGTCTCAAAATATATTTTAAAATTGACAGAATTAGATAGACAAAATCACAATATAGTAGGAGATATTAACACATCACTCTAACTGATAGAAGAAACAAAACTTAATTGGAATTTTTATGTAGAAAATCACTGTCTTTGGTTCTCCTTTCTTACTGAACCAAAGACAGTGATTTTCTAGAAGTCAAGTGAAGAAAGTTTCAAGAAGAAAGTGACCAACTCCATCAACTGATGCTGAGAGGTCTGGTAGGTCAAGGTTTGGGAATTGTTGAAATTGGCAAGTTAGAGGTCAATTTTGACTTATTCCTTGAAAAGAACTTGTTCAGTGGAATGGTGCAAATGAAAGCCTCAACTGTACCCTCAAGTACACTAGGACATAAAATTATGATTTTTATTTTATTTTATTTTGAGATGGAGTCTTGCTCTTGTCGCCCAGGTTGGAGGGCAATGGCATGATATCAGCTCACTGCAACCTCTGCCTCCCGGGTTCAAGTGATTCTCCTGCCTCAGCCTCCAGAATAGCTGGGATTACAGGCACACACCACCACGCCCAGCTAATTTTGTATTTTTAGTAGAGACTGGGTTTCTCCATGTTGGTCAAGCTGGTCTCGAACTCCTGACCTCAGGTGATTCGCCTGCCTTGGCCTCCCAAAGTGCTGGGATTACAGGTGTGAGCCACCATGCCTGGCCAAAATTATGATTCTTATGGGCAAGTTTTCTCAAACCTTCAAGAAATCCATGGTTCCTGGATTATTTAAACTGTTTTGGAACATAGAAAAAATGGTATGCTTGTGATTTCTGTACAAAGCTAGTATAATTCTAATATTAAAAATATTAAAATGGCACAAAAAGGCAAAGGAGTTAATCTCATTTATTAATATAGATGTACATTATTCTAAATAAAATATAAAAATAGTGCTTAACAATATATTAAAAGAGTAATATACCCTTAGCTCATATTCTAAGATAATTCTCAGAAGACAAGGTTTGATTTGCTTTTTTAGAAAGGAGAAATATTGTTAAATATATATACCTCTCTTCCACCCATTCTCTCAATATTATATCACAAGTTTTGGTTAAATCAATTTCTGGTATTCATATCATTATAACTATGTAAACATTTGTTCACAGATGAGCCATGTAGTGTACTATGCTTAAATATTTTTCTTGTAAAATTTTGTTTATACTGGGGTTAATAATTGGCTCATTTTTTGTTTTACTAGTTTTTCTGTATACTTATTACTACTTCACCCTTAAACTGACAGAACCATGAAACTCCTTTCAACACAATTATCTTATCATCTGCCAAATCAGCTCAATGTCTCCTGTATTTTCATCACCTTTAGACTTTGTTTTGCTTCTCCCATATAGACTGGTTGTTCAATTAAGCCTGCTACACAGGTGTTAGTCTGGGATCTTCATTGACCCTCCTCCTGGGAATTCGCTTTGCCTGTCTATTGTGTTGCATACCCTGAATCCTGGATCCCAAGATTTTCCTTTTCATTGATTCGCTTTATCATCTTGGTAGAGTACATCCTCTAGTATTTTCCCAAGAATATAAAAATTGCACAGGAGATAAATTTTTCAGAGTTTGCTGACAAGTTTTGTAGAGAAGTGGCATTTTGTAGAGAAGTGGCAGGCAATGATCATCCCAGAACAAAAAGGGGGAAGAGAAAAAAGCAGAACTCTAAATAGTTTTTTCTAATCCATTTTCTCATTGTTGCATACAATGCCCTGCTCTTCATTTTGCAGCCACCCACCTCCCCTACATACATATCATTTCAATACAACCATAAAAAGGGGCAGCTGTTGTGGAAAACATTCTGGCAGTTAGTTCCTGAAAAAGTTAAACATAGAATTGCCATGTGACTCAGAAATTCTACTCCTGAGTACATACCTCAAATAATTGAAAACAAGTGTTTAAACAAATACTTGTACATGAATTTTCATAATAGCACTACTCACAATAGCCGAAAGGTGAAAATGACCCAACTATTCATCAATAGATGAGTGGATAAGCAAAATGTTTTCTATCCATACAATGGACTACTATTCATCCATAAAAAGAATGATGTACTGATACATGCTACAGTGTGAATGAATCTTGAAAACAATATGCTAAGTGAAATAAATCAGATACAGAGGGCAAATATTGTATGGTTCCATTTATATGAAATGTCCAGAATAGAGAAATCTACAGACAGAAAGTAGATCAGCAGTTGCCAGGGGCTGGGAGAGGAGGAAATAGGGAGTGACTTCATAATGGGTATGGGGTTTCAATAAAATAAACAAATAAAAGGGACCAGACTTTACCATATTAAACACAGGAAATCTTCCTTAGGCATTTTGTTTAGTTTGAGCTTTGTAATCAATGATACTATATTAAAATTTCCCATCAAAGAATATAAAACAGAGTTTTAATTTGTCTTTAGAAGTAAGTGATCACCAAAGTAGCTTAAATGTTTCTCAAATTATTGATATCTAATATTTTTCTCTGCCTACACAAACACACACACATTTTCTCTCTTTGTTTTAGACAATTACAACCATATTATACATATCATTCTATAATAGGTTTATTATATTGTATATATGTTTTTCCACCTAGTTGTGAATATTTTCAATGTCATTAGATATTCTTCCATTTAATCATTTTTAATGGCTTCACAGGATTCTTACAATATGGACAAGCCACACTTAACTAATCCCCTATTGTTGGACATTTACATTTCCTCCAAGTGTTTACTAGTCCCTTTATAGGTAGTTCTGCCATATATACCCTTGTATACAATCTTTTTGCATTTATTTATTTGTTTATTTATTTAGAGACAAAGTCTCACTCTGTCGCCCAGGCTGGAGTGCAGTGGCATGATCTCAGCTCACTGCAACCTCCGTCTCCTGGGCTCAAGCAATTCTCCTGCCTCAGCCTCCTGAGTAGCTGGGATTACAGGCGCCTGCCACCTCGCCAAGCTAATTTTTTTTGTATTTTTAGTAGAGACAGGGTTCTCCCATGTTGGCCAGGCTGGTCTCAAACTCCTGACCTCAGGTGACCCGCTCACCTCGGCCTCCCAAAGTGCTGGGATTATAGGCGTGAGCCACTGTGTCCGGCCCATTCATTTATTTTTACATATTTTTAAAGTATCTACTATATGCCAGGCACCATAGATATTGGGGATATGGTGATTAACAAGATAGACTAGGTCTCTGCTCTCAGAGAGCTTACAACTTAGTTGGGAGACAGATAAAGACATAAACACACAAACATAAATAAGCAAGATACTTTCAGAGATGTTACTGGGGTTCTTCCAGGTTCCTCACTCACTTCCCACAAAAATATATCACTTGAAGTAATATAAGTTTCCAGGTATGAAAGTAAATGTGTGATTATGTATGATGACATTAGTTTTTATTCTCTAGAAACTTCCCCATGAGCACTTATCTCCAGAAATGCTGTAAGAGTAAGACAGTAACTACAATCTGCAGGTAGTTCTATGTTCTTCCCTCTGTAGATGGTGGGGGTTGGAGGGGCCAGGAAGCATGCACTGGCCTAGTGCTTGTTAGTAAGCTGCGTGAACATAGAAGTCTGTGTTGGACTTAGGGTTGATAGTCTCAAAAGCCTTGCAGTGGTTATTGAGGGAGAGAGAGAAAGAGATGCTGAAAGCCACATTTGTTCTGGAGGCCTCACAGTGGTTTGGGGATATATGTGCAGAAGATTACTATGCATTTCCCAAGGTCTTCTAGGTGGTATTTATCCAGCAATACCAATGTTCACAAGGCACATACAAATATTCACAAGCCTTGTGAAAATGAGGTTCACATGTTCATTGCATATTTAAATATATGTTTACAACTATAGTTTAGCAAACACATTTGAAAATTAGGCTTTTCAGTGGGCTTGAGGTATACTCCAGTGTGACACCAGCTGTAGTGGCCATGGGAGTGCCTGTGCCACTCCTTCCTGAACTCCAGGTGATGCAGTGCAGGGAAACACAGCTTCCACTTGGGAGAAGGAGAGGGAAGAATACAGAGGACTTTGTCTCGCAACTTGGGTACCAGCTCAACTACAGTAAAATAAAGCACCAGGCAGATTTTTGAACCCCCCAATCCTAGGCCTTTGCTTCTGGATGGCATTTCTAGACCCACCCTGGGCCAGAAGGGGATTCACTGCCCTGGAGGGATAGACCAAGTCCAGGCAAGATTTACCACCTGATAGCTAAAGTGGCCTTGGGCCTTGAATAAACAGCAGCAGTAACTGGGCAGTAGCAGTCATGGGCCTTGGGGAGCCTAGGTATTGCACTGGCCTGAGAGACTATGGGATTCAGGTGCAACCCACCACAATGCCAGCTGTGGTGACCATGGGAATGCTTGCATCACCCCTCCCCCAACTTCAGGCAAGCCAGCATGGAGAGAGACTCCTGCCTGGAGGAAAGTGAGGGAAGAGAGTAAGAGACTTTTCCTGGGAATCCAAGGAATTCTCCCTTATCTTCCCCAAGTCCACCAAGTCTGTATATCTAGGAGTCTGCAAAAGTTGCAGCATTCCTGGGCTTAGAGTACCCCCAAGTGCTGAAATGACCATAGTCATCTAAATAACAACACTCAATCCCCTTTGAATTTTTGGAAAGCCCTCTCAAGGATGGGTACAAATAAGCCCAGCCTGTGAAGTTTGGAATAAATACATAACTCTTCAATGACCAGACATGAATGAACACCCACAAGTATAAAAAACAACAAAGAAAATATGACCTCACCAAATGGACTAAATAAGGCACCAATGACCAATCCTGGAGTGATGGAGATATGTGACCTGTCAGACAGGGAATTCAAAGTAGCTGTCTTGGCTGGGCATGGTGGCTCATGCCTGTAATCCCAAAACTTTGGGAGGCCAAGACAGGTGGATCACTTGAGCCCAGGAGTTTGAAACCAGCCTGAACAATAGGGCAAAACCCTGTCTCTACTATTTTCTATCTATCTATCTATCTATCTATCTATCTATCTATCTATCTATCTATCTATCCATCCATCCATATACTGGGTGTGGTGGCACACACCTATAGTCCCAACTACCTGGGAGGCCGAGGTGAGAGAATCACCAAATCACCTGAGCCAGGGAAGTCGCGGCTGCAGGTTACAGAGTAAGACATATATATATGTGTATATATAGTAAGACATATATATAGTAAGACATATATATATGTGTGTGTATATATATATATAGCTGTCTTGAGGAAGTTCAATGAACTTCAAGATAACACAAAGGAGGAATTCAGAAATCTACCACAGAAACTTAACAAAGACATTGAAATGATTTTAAAAATCAAGAAGAAATTCTAGAGCTGAAACATTTACTAGACAAACTGAAAAATGAATGAGTCTCTCAACAGCAGAATTGATCAAGCAGAAGAAAGAATTAGTGAGTTTGAAGACAGGCTATATGAAAATACATAGAGGAGAAAAAAGAAAAAAAGTTAAAAAAGAAGAAAGCATGCCTACGAGATCTAGAAAATAGCCCACAAGGGCAAATCTAAGAGCTATTGGCCTTAAAGAGGATGTAGAGAAAAAGATCATGGTAGAAAGTTTATTAAAAGAAATAATAATAGAGCTCTTCCAAGATGGCCAACTAGATATAGTCAGGAAGAGGATCTCCCAACAAGAAACCAGATTATCGAGAAGACACTCCAAGCAGATCTATGGGAAGGAAGGCATTGAGAGTGGACTGAGGGAGGATACAGACCCTGGGCTGAAGGGGAAGGAATCTTGGAACCCTGCATGGGGGCTGCCAAGCACCAGGACTCATTCCTGGCCCCAAGTAGCTCCTGGTGAATGGATGAGTTAAATAGGCAAGGAGTGGCTCATTCTCACCACGGACCCCCAGAATCCTAGCTGAAGAAGACTCCTTGACCCCCATGGGCATTTCAACTGACAGGGAGAGCTGCTTGGAGAGGTGGACAGGACAGAATTCCAGCCTTTGCGGAGCCTAGAGGGTTTGGCATGGGAAGGGTTGCAGTGGAGCACGGCCAGGGATGCCCATCCCCCAAGGCTCACCATGTTCTTCTAGGTGGCTTCGGCCTTTGTTGACTATCAGACCTGGACAGAGCAGGGCAGTCTTGCCTGTGGGATGGGGCCAGTCTGATCTGAGCACCCTCTGTCTGCCAGCCTCTGTTGGGGTCCCTACGTGGCTGCACCCACTTGCAGTGCAGCCTTGGATGCTCAACCAGGGCACTTCCTGGTGGCCACCACCATAGCTCCTTTACTGGCAGACCCTGCCTAATCATTGGAGAGCTTCAGTAGATGGGCCTCTGCCAACTCACACCCACTCACCTGCAGCCTCCCCTCACCACTTTGCCGGCATAAACTCGGCCACAGCCTCCCTCCACTGCTTTGCTGATGCGCAGGGCATGTGGACCTTATCATCCTGTTGCCACCAGTGCACGTGCATGTGAATGTTGCTACCACTCCTTTTCCCTCACCAGCATGTGCACACACACACCCTGCTGTGATTGGCACACATGCACCCTGCCACACTACCATCAGAATACACACAAGCATATAGCCCACTGCCACTGCCCCAATGAAGCAATTTGGCTGGCACCGTCCCCCTCCCCCCCCACCATTGGAGTGTTCTCGCCAGTGGACTGGGAACACCTCAACTCCTCCAGTGCAGCAGGTGCTTAACCTCAAAGGGCCAGAGAACAAAGCTGTGGGCCTGGTACCAGCACCCCTGGGATAGAGCACATAGCCCAGGTGTGCTGAACTGAGCCTTGGCCCCCTGAAATTTTCCAGAAACGAAGCCAGTCAGCTGAACCCAATTTATATCACAGTCAAACCCTCACTGGCCTCAAAGAATATGAAAGCAAAAACAGAAACTTCAAAGATTAAAGGAACATTAGCCCACACAGATGAGAAAAAAACCTGTTCAGTAATTCTGGCAACTAAAAAAGCCAGAATGTCTTCTTATATCCAAATAACTGCACTAGCTCCCCAGCAATGGCTCTTAACCAGGCTGAAATGGCTGAAATGACAGGCATAGAATTCAGAACCTGGATAGGAACAAAGATCATCAAGATTCAGGAGAAAGTGGAAACCTAATGCAAGGAATCTAAGGAATCCAATAAAACGATACAAGAGATGAAAGATGAAATAGCAATTTAAAAAAGAACCAAACCGATCTGATAGAGTTGAAAAACTCACTACAAGAATTCCAGTAATAAAATCAGAAGTATTAACAGCAGAATAGATGAAGCTGACGAAAGAATCTCAGAACTCGAAGACTGGTTTATTGAATCAACTCAGTCAAACAAAAATTTTAAAAAGAATGAACAAAACCTCTGAGAAATATAGGATAACTGAAGCAATCCCAAGAAAAAGAACAAAGCCAGAAGCATCGTGCTACCCAACTTCAAACTACACTACAAGACTACAGTAACCAAAACAGTATGGTACTGGTACAAAAACAGATGCATAGACCAATGGAACAGATTAGAGAACCCAGAAATAAAGCTACACACCTACAACCATCTTATCTTTGACAAAGTCAACAAAAACAAGCAATGGGGAAAGGACTTTCTATGCAATAAGTGATGCTAGGATAAATGGCTAGTTGTATGCAGAAGATTGAAACTGGACCTCTTCCTTATACCATATACAAAAATCAACTCCAGATGGATTAAAGACTTAAATGTAAAACCTAAAACTATAAAAATCCTAGAAGAAAGCCTAGAAAATACCATTCTGGGCAAAGTCCCTGACAAAGATTTCATGGCAAAGACCCCAGAAGCAATTGCAACAAAACCAAAAATTGAAAAGTGGGGCCTAATTAAACTACAGAACTTCTGCACAGTAAAAGAAATTATCAATATCAACAGAATAAACAACAAACCAATAGAATGGGAGAAAATATTTGCAAACTAAGTATCTGATAAAGGTCGAATATCCAGAATCTATGAAAAACTTAAATTAACAAGCAAACAAAAATTTTTACAAAGGGCATAGGACATGAACAGACACTTCTCAAAGAAGATAACGCATGTGGCCAACAAATATATGTAAAATTGCTCAACATCACTAATCATTTGAGAAATGCAAATGAAAACCACAATGAGATACCATCTACCAGTCAGAATGCCTGTTATTACAAAGTCAAAAAATAACAGATGCTGGTCAGGTTTTGGAGAAAGGGAACACTTACACACCGCTGGTGGGAATGTAGATTAATTCAGCCACTGTAGAAAGCAGTCTGGAGATTTCTCAAAGAACTTATAAGAGAATTACCATTTGACTGAGCAATCTCATTACTCATTACATACCCAGAAGAATATAAATCATTCTACTATAAAGACACATGCATGTATATGTTCATTGCAGCACTATTCACACTACCAAAGACATGGTTTCAACCTAAATTCCCATCAATGGTGAACTAGATAAAGATATTGTGGTACATATACACCATGGAATATTACACAGCCACAAAAAACAAGATCATGTCCTTTACAGCAACATGGATGGAGTTGGAGGCCATTATCCTAAGCGAATTAATGCAGGAACAGAAAACCAAATACTGCATGATCTCACTTATAAGTGGATGCTAAACATTGAGTACACATGGACACAAAGAAGAGAACAATAAGATGCTGGGGTCTACTTGAGGGTTGAGGGGTGAGGATGAAAAAACTACCTATTCAGTACTATGCTTGTTACCTGGGTGACAAAATAATCGGGCCACCAAACCCCCATGAAATGCAATTTACCCATGTAACAAACCTGCAGGTGTACCCCCTGAAGCTAAAATAAAGTTGGAAAGAAAAAAAAGAAAGAATGACAGAACTTTCCAAACCTAGAGAAAGATATGAATATCCAGGCACAAGAAGTTCAAAGAACATCAAGAAGATTCAACCCAAATAAGACTACCTCAAGGCATATAGTAATGAAATCTTAGAGGTCAAAAAAAGTATCTAAATGCAGTAAGGGAAAAGAAGCAAATACCATGTAAAGGAACTCCAATATGTCTAGCAACAGTCATAATAACAGAAACCTTATAGGCCAGGGGTAAATGGGATAACCTATTCAAAATGTTGAAGGTAAAAGACTTCCAAACTAGAATATTATATCCAGAAAAGTAATTCTTCAAACATTAAGGAGAAATAAAGACTATTCCAGACAAATAAAAGCTAAGGAATTTAATCAACACTGGACCTATCTTATAAGAAATGGTAAAGAGAGTTCTTCAATCTGAAAGAAAAGGATGGCAAAGAGTAAGAAGAAAGGATCTGAAGGCACAAAACTCACTGGCAATAGTAAGTACACAGACAAATACAGAATACGCTAGCACTGTAATTGCAGTGTGTAAACTACTCATATCTTTAGTATGAAGACTAAAAGAAAAGCCTAACAAAAATAAGAGTAACTATAATACAAAATTTTGTTAAGAGACAATGTAAAAAGACATAAATTGAGACAACAAAAAGTCAAAAAGAGGCAGGGGATGGACTTAGATAAAACTAAAAACTATCTTTTTAAGTCCATCCAACTATCTTTTTATGTTTTTTTTTCTTTGAATTGTGACTCAGAGTTAAGTTGTCAGCAGTTTAAAATAGTTGGTTATAAAATGTTACAAGCCTCATGATAACTACAAAGCAGAAACCTATAATAGATACACACACAAAAAATAAGAGATTAAAACATACTACTAGAGGAAATCACTTTTATAGAAAGACAGACAGGAAAGGAAGAAGAGAGGACTAATAAAACAACCATGAATCAAATAACCAAGTGGCACTAGTAACTGCTTACCTAACAATAGTAACATTGAGTGTAAATGAACTAAATTATTGAATGAAAAGACAAAGAGTGGCTGAATGGATGAAAACAAGATTCAACCGTATGCTGCCTGCAAGAAACTCACTTTACCTTATAAAGAAATGCAGACTGAAAATGAAGGCATGGAAAAAGATATTCCATGCAAATAGAAACAAAAAAGCAGGAGTAGCTATATCAGATAAAATAGACTTCAATCCAAAAACAGTGAAAAGAGACAAAGAAGGTCATTATATAATGATAAAGGGGTCAATTCAGCAAGATGAGATAATAATTCTAAATGTATATGCACCCAACACTGGAGCACTGAGATACATAAAGCAAATATTATTAGAACTAAAAAGAGAGATAGACCCCATTACAATAATTGGGCATTTCAATACCCACTTTCAGCACTAGACAGATTACTAGATAGAAAATCAACAAAGAAACATCACACTTAATATGCACTATACACCAAATGGACCTAATAGACACTTACAGAATATTTCATCCAATAGCCACAGAATACACATTTTTTTTCTCCTCAGCATATGAAACATTCTCAAAGACAGATTACATATTAGGCCACAAAACAATTAAAAATATTCCCCCAAAATGAAATCATATCTAGTATCTTTACTGATCTTAATGGAATAAAACTAGAAATCAATAACAAGAGGAACTTTGGAAACTATACGAATACATGGAAATTAACAACATGATTCTGAATGACCATTGGGTCAATGAAGAAATTAGGAAGAAAATTGGCCAGGAGCGGTAGCTCATGCCTGTAATTCCAGCATTTTGGGAGGCCGAAGCGGGTGGATCATGAGGTCAGGAGATCGAGGCCATCTTGGCTAACATGGTGAAACCCCATCTCCACTAAAATACAAAAAATTAGCTGGGTGTGGTGGCAGGCGCCTATAGTCCTAGCTACTCGGGAGGCTGAGGCAGGAGAATGGCGTGAACCTGGGAGGTGGAGCTTGAAGTGAGCCAAGATCGCGCCACTGCACTCGAGCCTGGGCGAGAGTGAGACTCCATCTCAAAAAAAACAAACAAACAAAAAACAAAAAACAAAACAAAACAAAAAAACAAAACAGAAATTAGGAAGAAAATTAAAAAAATTTTTAAACAAGTGAAAATGGAAATACAACATATCAAAACCTATGAAATATAGTAAAAGCAGGACTAAAGGAAAATTGTTAACAATAAATGCCTACATCAAAAAAGTAAAAGAACCTCAAATAAACAGCACAATGATATATTTTAAAGAACTAGAAAAGCAAGAGCAAACCAAACCCACAATTAGTAGAAGGAAAGAAATAATAAAAATGAGAGCAGAAATAAATGAAATTGAAACTAAAATAACAGTAAAAAGATCGGTGAAATGAAAAGTTGGTTTTTAGAAAAGATAAACAAAATTGAGAAACCTCTAGCTAGACTAAGAAAAGAAAAAGATAAGACAGAAATAATTAAAATCATAGACAAAAAAGTAGACATTACAAATGATATCACGGAAATTCAAAGGATCATTAGAAGCTACTATGAGGAAATATATGCCAATAAATTGGAAAACATAGACGAAATGGATAAATTACTATACATATACAACTTACCAAGATTGAACATAAGAAATACAAAACTTGGGCCAGGCACAATGGCTCATGCCTGTAATCTCAGTACTTTGGGAGGCCAAGGAGGGTGGATCGCTTGAGGCCAGGAGTTCGAGACCAGCCTGGCCATCATGGCAAAACCCCATCTCTACTAAAAATACAAAAATTAGCCAGGTGTGGTGGTGCACACCTGTAATCCCAGCTACGTGGGAAGCTCAGGCACAAGAATAACTTGAACCTGGGAGGCAGAGGTTGCAGTGAGCTTAGATTGAATGCACTCCAGCCTGGGTGAAGAACAAGATTTTTAAAAAAAAGAAAAGAGAAGAAAAGAAAAGAAAAGAAAAGAAAGGAAAAGAAAAGAAGAGAGAGAGAGAGAGAGAAAGAAAGAAAGAAAGAAAGAAAGAAAGAAAGAAAGAAAGAAAGAAAGAAGGAAGGAAGGAACTTGAATAGATTAATAACAGTGATGAGCTAGAAATAGTAAAAAAAAAAGTCTCCCAACAAAGAAAAGCTCAGGACCTGATGGCTTCATTGCTGAATTCTACTGAACATTTTTTTTTTTAAAAGAACAAATACCAACTCTCCACAAACTATCCCAAAAATCAAGGAGGAGTAAATACTTCCAAACTGATTCTACAGGCCAGTATTACCCTGAAACCAAACCAGACAAAGACACACACATACACAAAAAGAAACTACAGGCCAATATCTCTGATGAACATTGATGCAAAAATCCTCAACGAAATACTAACAAACCATATTCAACAACACAGTAAAAGATCATTCATCATGATCAAGGGGGATTCATCCCAGGGATGCAAGGATGGTTCAACATATGGAAATGAATCAATGTGATACATCATATCAACAGAATGAAGGACAAAAAACATATGATCATTTCAATTGATGCCAAAAAGATTAAATTCAACATCCCTTCAGGATAAAACTCTCAACAAACCAGGTACAGAAAGCATACCTCAAAACAATAAAGGCCATACATGACAAACTATGGCTAATATCATACCAAATGTGGAAAACTGAAAGCCTTTTCTCTAAGATCTGAAACAAGATAAGGATGCCCACTTTCACCAATTCTATTAAACGTAGTCCTGGAAGTCCAAGCCAGAGCAAGTAATCAAGATAAAGAAATAAAGGGTATCCAAATTGGAAAGGAAGAAGTAAAATTCTCCTTGTTTATAGATGACATAATCTTGTATTTCACATAAAAAAACTAAAGACTCCATCAAAAAGCTATTAGAACTGATAAGCAAATTCAGTAAAGTTGCAGGATACAAAACCAACATGCAAAAGCAGTAGCATTTCTATATATCAAGAGCTAACAACCTGAAAAAGAAATTTTTAAAAAATCACAGAAATACAAACTACCATCAGAGAATACTATAAACACCTCTGTGCAAATAAACTGGAAAATCTAGAAGAAATGGATAATTTCCTGGACACTTACACTCTTCCAAGACTAAACCAGGAAGAAGTTGAATCCCTGAATAGACCAATAGCAGGCTCTGAAATTGAGGCAACAATTAATAGCCTACCAACCAAAAAAAGTCCAGGACCAGATGGATTCACAGCTGAATTCTACCAGAGGTACAAGGAGGAGTTGGTACCATTCCTTCTGAAACTATTCCAATCAATAGAAAAAGAGGGAATCCTCCCTAACTCATTTTATGAGGCCAACATCATCCTGATACCAAAGCCTGGCAGAGACACAACAAAAAAAAGAGAATTTTAGACCAATATCCCTGATGAACATCGATGCAAAAATCCTCAATAAAATACTGGCAAACCGGATTCAGCAACACATCAAAAAGCTTATCCACCATGATCAAGTGGGCTTCATCCCTGGGATGCAAGGCTGGTTCAACATTCGCAAATCAATAAACATAATCCAGCATATAAACAGAACCAAAGACAAGAACCACATGATTATCTCAATAGATGCAGAAAAGGCTTTTGACAAAATTCAACAGCCCTTCATGCTAAAAACGCTCAATAAATTCGGTATTGATGGAACGTACGTCAAAATAATAAGAGCTATTTATGACAAACCCACAGCCAATATCATACTCAATGGGCAAAAACTGGAAAAATTCCCTTGAAAACTGGCACAAGACAGGGATGCCCTCTCTCACCACTCCTATTCAACATAGTGTTGGAAGTTCTGGCCAGGGCAATCAGGCAAGAGAAAGAAATCAAGGGTATTCAGTTAGGAAAAGAAGAAGTCAAATTGTCCCTGTTTGCAGATGACATGATTGTATATTTAGAAAACCCCATTGTCTCAGCCCAAAATCTCCTTAAGCTGATAAGCAACTTCAGCAAAGTCTCAGGATACAAAATTAATGTGCAAAAATCACAAGCATTCTTATACACCAGTAACAGACAAACAGAGAGCCAAATCAGGAATGAACTTCCATTCACAATTGCTTCAAAGAGAATAAAATACCTAGGAATCCAACTTACAAGGGATGTAAAGGACCTCTTCAAGGAGAACTACAAACCACTGCTCAGTGAAATAAAAGAGGACACAAACAAATGGAAGAACATACCATGCTCATGGATAGGAAGAATCAATATCGTGAAAATGGCCATACTGCCCAAGGTTATTTATAGATTCAATGCCATCCCCATCAAGCTACCAATGAGTTTCTTCACAGAATTGGAAAAAACTGCTTTAAAGTTCATATGGAACCAAAAAAGAGCCCGCATCTCCAAGACAATCCTAAGTCAAAAGAACAAAGCTGGAGGCATCACGCTACCTGACTTCAAACTATACTACAAGGCTACAGTAACCAAAACAGCATGGTACTGGTACCAAAACAGAGATATAGACCAATGGAACAGAACAGAGTCCTCAGAAATAATACCACACATCTACAGCCATTTGATCTTTGACAAACCTGAGAGAAACAAGAAATGGGGAAAGGATTCCCTATTTAATAAATGGTGCTGGGAAAATTGGCTAGCCATAAGTAGAAAGCTGAAACTGGATCCTTTCCTTACTCCTTATACGAAAATTAATTCAAGATGGATTAGAGACTTAAATGTTAGACCTAATACCATAAAAATCCTAGAGGAAAACCTAGGTAGTACCATTCAGGACATAGGCATGGGCAAAGACTTCATGTCTAAAACACCAAAAGCAACGGCAGCAAAAGCCAAAATTGACAAATGGGATCTCATTAAACTAAAGAGCTTCTGCACAGCAAAAGAAACTACCATCAGAGTGAACAGGCAACCTACAGAATGGGAGAAAATTTTTGCAATCTACTCATCTGACAAAGGGCTAATATCCAGAACCAACAAAGAACTCAAACAAATTTACAAGAAAAAAACAAACAACCCCATCAAAAAGTGGGCAAAGGATATGAACAGACATTTCTCAAAAGAAGACATTCATACAGCCAACAGACACATGAAAAAATGCTCATCATCACTGGCCATCAGAGAAATGCAAATCAAAACCACAATGAGATACCATCTCACAGCAGTTAGAATGGCAATCATTAAAAAGTCAGGAAACAACAGGTGCTGGAGAGGATGTGGAGAAATAGGAACACTTTTACACTGTTGGTGGGATTGTAAACTAGTTCAACCATTATAGAAAACAGTATGGCGATTCCTCAAGGATCTAGAACTAGATGTACCATATGACCCAGCCATCCCATTACTGGGGGTATATACCCAAAGGATTATAAATTATGCTGCTATAAAGACACATGCACACGTATGTTTATTGCAGCACTATTCACAATAGCAAAGACTTGGAATCAACCCAAATGTCCATCAGTGACAGATTGGATTAAGAAAATATGGCACATATACACCATGGAATACTATGCAGCCATAAAAAAGGATGAGTTTGAGTCCTTTGTAGGGACTTGGATGCAGCTGGAATCCATCATTCTTAGCAAACTATCACAAGAACAGAAAACCAAACACCGCATGTTCTCACTCATAGGTGGGAACTGAACAATGAGATCACTCGGACTCAGGAAGGGGAACATCACACACCGGGGCCTATCATGGGGAGGGGGGAGGGGGGAGGGATTGCATTGGGAGTTATACCTGATGTAAATGACGAGTTGATGGGTGCAGCACAGCAACATGGCACAAGTATACATATGTAACAAACCTGCACGTTATGCACATGTACCCTACAACTTAAAGTATAATAATAATAAATAAATTAAAAAAATAATAATAAAAAAATAAAAATAAATAAAAAATCATTTACAATAGCTACAATAAAACTAGATATCTCTATAATGAAAACTAAAATACTGATAAAGGGAATTGAAGAACACACAAAAAAATGAAAAGGTATCTATCCCATGTTAATGGGCTGGAAAAACTCATATTGTTAAAGTAGCAATGCTACCACACTTAATGTAATACCTATCCAAATACCAATGAAGTTTTTCACAGAAATAGAAAAAAGAATCTTAAAATTTGTATGGAACCACAAAAGACTCCAAACAGCCAAAGCAAACCTGAGCAAAATGAACAAAGCTGGAGGCACGACACTACTTGACTTCAAACTATACTACAAAGCTGTAGTAACTAAAACAGCATGGTACTGGCATAAAACCAGAAACATATGCCAGTGGAACACAACAGAGAACCTAGAAATAAATCCACACATTTATAGCCAAACTCATTTTTGACAAAGTACCAAAAACATGCACCAGTGAAAGAGTAGTCTCTTCAATAAATGGTGTGGGAAAACTGGATATACACATGCAGAAGAATGAAACTAGACCCCTATTTCTCACTATATACAAAAATAAAATAAAAATGGCTTAGAGACTTAAATATAAAACCTGAAAGTATGAGACTACTGGAAGAAAACATTGGGGGCATGTGCCAGGACATTGGTGTGGGAAAGATTTTGCAGGTAAGACCTCAAAAGCACAGGGAACTAAAGCAAAAGTAGACAAATGGGATTATATCAAGCCATAAGCTTCTACACAGCAAAAGAAACAATTAACAAAGTGAAGAGATAATCTTAGGATGGGATGAAATATTTGCAAACTATACAACTGAGAGGACGTTAATAACCACAATATATAAGAAACTCTAGTCAACAGCAAAAAAACAAAGAACCCTATTAAAAATGGACAACGATCTGAATAGACATTTCTCAAAAGAAGACATACAGGCCGGGCACAGTGGCTCACGCCTGTAATCCCAGCACTTTGGGAGACTGAGGCCGGTGGATCACGAGGTCAGGAAATCGAGACCATCCTGGCTAACACGGTGAAACCCCGTCTCTACTAAAAATATAAAAAATTAGCTGGGTGTAGTGGTGGGCACCTGTAGTCTCAGGTACTCGGGAGGCTGAGGCAGGAGAATGGCGTGAACCCGGGAGGTGGAGCTTGCAGTGAGCCGAGATCGCACCACTGCACTCCAGCCTGGGCAACAGAGTGAGATTCCATCTCAAAACAAAACAAAAAAAAAAACAAGAAGAAGACATACACATGGTCAACAGGTATATGAAAAAGTGCTCAACATCAATAATTACCAGAGAAATGCAAACCAAAGGCACAATGAGATATTTCACTTCAGTTAAATGGCTTTTATCAAAAAGACAAAAAAATTAATGAATGCTGCTGAGGATGTGGCAAAAGGGGAATGCTTGTACACTGTTGGTGGGAGTGTAAATAAGTACAAATACTGTGGAAAAGAGTAAGGAATTTCCTCA
The DNA here is from genome assembly GCF_024542745.1 of Macaca thibetana thibetana. Classification (NCBI taxonomy): domain Eukaryota; kingdom Metazoa; phylum Chordata; class Mammalia; order Primates; family Cercopithecidae; genus Macaca; species Macaca thibetana. The sequence goes on from NC_065598.1 coordinate 149,616,926, forward strand.
AAAAACTAAAAACTAAAAATAGAACTACTATGTGATCCAGCAATCCCACTGCTGGATATATATCCAAAGACAGGAAATCAAGGTATCAAAGAGAGAGCTGCACACCAACACTTACTACAGCACCATTCACAATAGCTAGGATATAAAATCAACCTAAGTATACATCAACAGATGAATGGATAAAGACAGTGTGGTATATGTACACAATAGAATATTACTCAGCCATTAAAAAGAATGAAATCCTGTCATTTGTGGCAACATGTGTGAGCTTGGATGTCATTATATTAAGTGAAATAAGCCAGGCATAGAAAGACAAATATCACATGTTTTCACTTACATATGAGAGCTTAAAAAGTGGATCTCACAGAGATAGAGAGTAGAATGGTGCTTAACAGAGTTTGGGAAGGGTACGTTGGATGGGGTAGAATGAAGAGAGGTTGATTAATAGGTATAAAATTACACTTAAATAGAAGGAATAAGTTGTAGTGTTCGATATTACAGTAGGGTGACTATAGTTAACAATAATTTATTGTGTAATTCAAAATAACTAGAAGAGTGGAATTGGAATGTTCCTAACAGAAATAATAAGTTTTTGAGGTGATGAATATCCCAGTTACCCTAATTTGATCATTACACATTGTATGCTTGTATGAAAATATCACATGTACCCCCTAAATAGGCACAACTATTATGTATCCATAAAAATTGTAAAAATTAGCCCTTGGCATGTGAAGGCACTTTTTAGAGCAAAGACTCTTAAGTTAAGTACTTGAGTGGGTGCTGTCATTAAAATGCCTGGCAATTACCAGAATCACTTGAACATGTGAGTTACTGGGCAAAAGAGCATATGAATGACTAGTGAAGCATTCACAGCTGTTGGTACAAGAATAATATACATAACTAACCTGGGTTTTCCATCGACATGAAGACAGTTTCTCCTGAGAATGGGAATAGGGTAAGTGTGTCTTCATAGACCATTTTGTGTTTGAAGGTATATCCAGAGAAGAAGACAGAAAGGAAGTCAGTCTGTGCTCCAATGCTTAGAATGTACCAGTATGCCACCTCATGCAAACAAACTGACAACTGCAGACTATCAAAAACATAGCCATTGATGCCTGCAAAAACAATGGGGAAAAAGAGATTTAGTCATATCACAGATTTAGTATTTTGGATTGTGATTGTCATGATACAATTAGGAATTATTGTATGTTATGCCCATTATCTTATTCCCAGGAAGAGATATTATGTCTTCAAAAAAAGTAGATTGTTAATAATCAGTTGGGCCACAATCCCAATGTGAGGAGATAGTCATAAACCATCATGATAAAGATTAATTTGGATGTTTTATGGGAGGCATTTTGATGAGTAGCAGGATGTTTGCATGGTCTTAAAGTATATCCCTTCAAACCATTTATTAATTGCAAGGGTGAAAATGGTAACTACACAGAGGAGAAACCAGAAAAAAAACCTTTGGGTGCTTAAAGTTACCTTAAAGTTATCAAGGTCCAGATTCAAGGAAATTAAAGAAGCAGGACAAGTAGTTACTTGTAGTAGATCCCTGTACCTCAAGGAAGAAATGCCATAAATGACAGCATTGGTTGATACAACTGGAATACCAGCTGTAAATTACAGAAATGTGTTTTATCATTTTGAAGTGTCTGTAATTTCATAACATCATTCTGTTTATGTAAAAGAATATCTTTATTCACAGGAAATGTGCATTAAAGTATCGAGAGGTAAAGGGGTGTGATGTCTGTAACCCATTTTCAAATGGAAAATAAGTAACAGAAGTGTGTATATAAAGAAAAGAAAATCAAAAACAAAATTGCAAAATGTTAAACATTTGTGAATCTGGGTAAAGGGTGTATGCAAGTTCCCTGTATTATTCTTGTAACTTTTCTGTACATTTTAAATTATTTCAAACTAAAGAGCTAAGCAAAAGTAACATTGGCCTTAGACTATAAAGGGAATTGTTTCTGAAAGCCTCTTCCACACATCCATCCATCCATCCATTCAATAAACACTTGTCTACTCTGTTACTAGGTACTGTGTAAGATGGTTGCCCACAAACCACTAAGCAATACTCAGACATTGGCTTAGTATAACTAATTAATAATTGAAGTTTTTTCCTATACAGCATTAAGAGATATTATAAAGATATTATAATTAAAGATGCAGTCTTAATGCAGAATAGATAAATATATCAAACAGAATATAGAGTCCAGAAACTGACAAGATATAAGTGGAAACTTAATATATAATAAAGGCAGCATCTCCAACCAGTACAGTAAAAAAATGAGCTATTTGGTAAATGATAATAGAACATATGACTATCCACTTGGAAAAAATAGATTCCTCTTCGTTTCACATAGCTAACAAAAATAAACTCCTTTTAAATTAATCTGAATTTGGCCTAAGGGTACCTTTGCACTTGAGTCCTTGCACAGCAAAGTTGCAGCCTGGTTTGGTTGATGAACTAACTGAAAGCCTAATTTAGGAATATGCTTTTATAACAAACAGCTCAGTCTCAACCGACTATAGCAGCTGAACTTCCATCAATTGCAGGCGACCAACACCTTCAAATAAGGCAAAAATGCCCAACTGTAATCACTTAAGATGTCTCTAAACCTCACTTCCAATTTCTATCCATACTACGTTGCTGGTTGCTGTTCTGTATTTGGTTCTGAGGGCTATCTGATTCTAGAACCATGTATAAAAGCCAATTATAATCTTTAAAGTACGTTTGTTGTATTTTTGCCTTTTGACACTCCACATGGATTAAATAATTACATGTCTTTTGTAAAATATGTACACACTACTTTTGGCTGCTGTACTAGTCTGCTAGGGCTGCCATAACAATACACCACAGACTGGGAGGCTTAAATAACAGGAATGTGTTTTCTCACAGTTTTGAACACTAAAATTCCAAGATCAAGGTGTTGGCAGGTTTGGTTTTTACTGAGGCCTCTCCTTGGCTTGGTCTTTCCTCTGTGCATATGCATCCCTGGTGTCTCTGTGTGTACACATTTCCTCCTCCTCCTCCTCCTCCTCCTCCTCCTCCTCCTCCTCCTCCTCTTCCTCCTCCTCCTCCTCCTCTTCCTCCTCCTCCTCCTCCTCCTCCTCCTTCTTTTTTGAGATGGAGTCTTGGTCAGTCCACCAGGCTGGAGTGCAGTGGCGTGATCTCAGCTCACTGCAACCTCTGCCTCCTGGGTTCAAGCGATCTCCTGCCTCAGTCTCTCGAGTAGCTGGGACTACAGGAGCTTGCCACCATGTCCAGCTAATTTTTGTATTTTCAGTAGAGACGGGGTTTCACTGTGTTAGCCAGGATGGTCTTGATCTCTTTACCTCGTGATCTGCCCGCCTTGGCCTCCCAAAGTGCTGGGATTACAGGCGTGAGCCACCGCGCCTGGCCCACATTTCCTCTTCTTATAAGGGCCACTAGTCATATTGGATTGGGGCCCATCATAACAACCTCATTTTAACTTAATAAACCCCTTAAAGACCCTATCTCCAAATACAGTCACATTCTGAAATATCAGTGTTAGGGCTTCAGCATATGAATTCTAGGGGACATGATTCAGGTATATACTAGGAGTAGATTTCCTGAGTCAATAGGGTATGCCTATGTTTGGCTTTAGATACTCCCAAAGTAAGTGCACAAATTTCCATCCTGACCAGAAATGTATGAGAGTTCTGATTACTCCACATCTTTACCAATACTTGGTATGGACAGTCTTTTTAATTTTAGCCATTCTGATGTATCTCATTGGTGGTTTTGTTTTTTTTAATATCATACTATCCAGTTTATTCTTTAACTTGCATAATGGTTATCTGAAATCAGGCTTAATTACTAGAATGGCTGATTCTTCTCTATCCAATCTTTTTAAATTTATTTTTTAATTGACAGGGAAAAATAGAATATGTTATGATGTACATCACAATGTTTATATATTTATATATTGGAATGGGTAACTTATTAACTGTAGTCACCATAGTGTACAATAGATGTCTTTAATTTATTCCTCTTGTCTAACTGGAAATGTGTGGCAAAGTCTTTATCTCTCTGCATTTCTGAAGGACACATTTTCTGAATAAAGTTTTCTCAATACTTGGAATATATCATCCCACCCTCTTCTGACCTGTAAAATTTCTGCCTTATTGGAATTTCCTTATATGTGGTTTGCTCCTTTTTTGTTGTTGCTTTCAGGATTCTCTCTTTGTCTTTGATATTTGACAGTTTGATTGTAATGTGTCCTCATATAGTCTTGTTTGAATCTAATCTGACTAGCGATCCTTGATCTTCTTGTACGTGGATATATACATCTTTCCCCAGATTTGGAAAGTTTTTTGCTATCATTTCTTTAAATACACTTTCTTCCATTTTGTCTGTCTCTTCTCCTAGTTACCCACATCAGAAATTTGGTAATCATCCTTGAATCCTCTTAGTCCTTTACCAAACATAGCTAATTATTTACCAAATCATGTGCATTCTATCTTCTAAACTTGTCCCTTCCTCTTCATTCCTACTGAAATTTCCCTATCATTTGTAGGATCCATCTACAAAATAAATCCTACAATTTTTTTAAAACACAAAATTATAAAACAAACGTCTAGGTCATGAAATACAATATTACTGGTATCCCCACAAAACACATGTGTTTATTCTCAAATGAACTCTTCTAAGAGGTAGCCACTATCCCATCTTTTATGATAATCATGTCCTTACTAACCTTTATACTTTTCTTCCTCTGTATCCCTAAACTATGTAAGTTCATTTTGCCCATTGTTGAACTTTATGTAAATAATATAATACTGTATATATTCTTTTGAGACTTACCATTTTACTAAAAATTGTCTTTGTGATACTTATTCATATTGTTGTGTATAGCTTTATTTTTGTGAATCTTCATTGTCACATAGTATTTCATTGTATGAAAATAGATTATCCATTTTACTGCTAATGGAAATAGGAGTGGTTTATGGTTTGGGTCTCTCTCCTCCTGGTCCTTTTTTTGTTCTTCTTTTCTTATACCTCTGTCTTAGCATCTTTCTCCCTGGACTCTTCCTCTGAAGATCCTTCCCCCGTGTCTCTTGGTCTCTGCCTTTGTGTCTCTCCCTGTGCTTTCCCAGACTCTTTTTCTCAACTCCAATCTCTTCTCTCTCGATTTCAGACTCTTATCTCCACCAAAAGCTATATTAGAAATCCCAGAGGAAAAAAAATTTGTTTTCTCCCAATACCTATATATCATTTTCAGTGAAAATGTTTTTTGGCTCTACTTATGTCACTATATCTCTTTTGTTTTAACCACTGTCTCCATGAAAATGAGATGGTTTAACTGTCTAGATACTGTGACAGGTGCACATCCTACTTGGAAAAATATGTGGTGGGAAAGGGAGCAATTATGAATAGAAAAAATAAAATAAAATAAAAGAACAATACCCTGCACTATGTAAAAAATAAAAATGCAACTCAAAGGACTAAACAACCTTAAAATTTTTAGAATAATGGATAGTAAAGTACTTTAACTCTGGAGAATAATATATCACTATTACTAGAAATTCAAACTAAATATGAGGCTCAACCCAAAGTTAAAGGGCTAAAGCTTTGAGATGAGGGGAATAGAATTGTAACATATGCCACATTCTGGTAGGTGAGTATAACCCACATTACAACTTTTCAAGGTTCCCATGCATTTTGTTCAGGATTTTTTTTTTTTTTTTTTTTTTTTTTTTTTTTTTTTTTTTTTTGAGACAGTCTCGCTCTGTCGCCCAGGCTGGAGTGCAGTGGCACAGTCTCAGCTCATTGCAAGCTCCACCTCCCGGGTTCACGCCATTCTCCTGCCTCAGCCTCCCGAGTAGCTGGGACTACAGGCGCCCGCCACCACACCTGGATAATTTTTTGTATTTTTAGTAGACACAGGGTTTCACTGTGTTAGCCAGGATGGTCTTGATCTCCTGACCTCATGATCCGCCCGCCTCGGCCTCCCAAAGTGCTGGGATTACAGGAGTGAGCCACTGCGCCTGGCCTCTTCAGGATTTTTAGTTGCATCCAGTGGGACACACAGGGAAATGTGTGCTCACTCCATCTTAAACATCTTAATAATCAGAATTTCGAAAGGCATATATTGGTTTTGAAAAGACTATACTACTTATCCACTAATATAGCATGAGAACATTCTTTTATCCACAAGCCCACTAGTAATTATAATTTTGGCAGTTTGATGGGTATAAAGTGCTATCTCATTGTTATCCTATTTCGCATTTCCCTGTAGCATATAGTGCAATTGGAATTTTTCACTATATTTTTGACCATTCAGATTTGTGGGTATATATAAACATATACACATGTGTATGTACACAATGGGCTGAATTGTGTTCCCCCATCCCATACTTATACCTTGCAGTCCTAAACCCCAGTACCGCAGCATGTGACTATACTTGGAGATAGTGTCTTTAAATAGGTAGTTAGTTAAAATAAGGTCATTACGGGGGGCACTAGCCCAACATTACGGGCATCTTTATTAGAAGAGGAGATTAGGACAAAGATATATAAAGGAGAAACCATGTGAAGACAAGGGAGAAAGCCATCTACAAGACAAGGAGAGAAGCCTCAGAAGAAACCAATGCTGCCCACATCCTGATCTCAAGCCTCCAGAGTTGTAAGACAATAGATATCTGCTGGTTAAGCCACCCAGTCTGCAGTACTTTGTTATGGCAGCATTAGAAGACTAATACAATGTATGTATGTGTTTATATATGATTATATAATTATAGAGAAAATATGTCTTAAAATATTACCTGGGCATGGAATGGTTGGTGAAAAGACATAATATAGAAGGAGATGGGGAATTAAAAGGGAGGGGAAACCAAGTAAACATTGAAAGGAAAAAATGGTGACTGGATTTTTAAAATATGGATTATATGATCACGTGTATTTGAGTAAAAATTACAATTTATAGGTAACACAATTGTTAAATTTATATACACATACAATTCATTCATTATCTGGACATCACTTTGATTACATCGATTTTTCTTTATTCACCACCCACTGGACTTAAGTGCTGCTTTACTCACTGTGCATGATGTTGGAGGCTTGGAACTCTGGATCCTCAAGCTGCACTCCAACTGGATTGGGGAGAAAGCGTTGTATATTCTCTGTGAGGTACCAGCTTTGGTTCTCATCAAAAACAGAAAACAGGATGACATTCCTCTTGTCTGACATTATCTGTTAATTACATATATTGAAAAGGGTAAAGAAATGCTGCTGATGTTGTCACGTAGGAGCTAGCAGTCTATGATGAAAGCGATGGCATGCATGTGATATATCTAATCCGTTGGTTTAATTCCATTTCCTCTTAGGCATGTACCAGGGCTTGGGAGTTGGGGGTGGGTGCTATGAGCAGTGAGTATATGCTTACAACAAATGTGTCCCCAGGACAAAAGGGTGACTGACCCACTGAACTTAGTTTTTCTGCACCCAAGGACATATGCTGCTTGATTTTTTTGGTACAGTCTGTAGCCTTATTCTCCTCATGTTCAGATTAGAAGATTTAACTCCTTAAAGAATCAAGTGATTATTCAGTGCCTTTCTTAAGTTAGTTAAGTCCAATGAGATACTGATTTTCCTAAACTTCCATCTAGCAACTGACCTTCCACAAGGCTATAAAAAATTAAAAATAGAAAAACAGAAATCAAATAAGAAAGATAAGGTGAACCACAAAAATGTCGAACAACACTAATACCTTAAATTTTCTGTTTAAAACATTCAAATTTTTTTCAGAAGAGCAGTTTGTATATGAACCAGATTTATGAATTAGATTTATGAATTGCTAATTGGATCTGCTAAGATTTCATATGTAAACCTCACTAATACGTATAAACTTTATTTTTTATAACCTATAGCTATATAAACCAAAATACTGAAGAGAGGAGATTGGAGAATATAGAATAATATTTCAGTTATCTTCCCAAAAGTGATGAAAAAACTAAAATTAGGAAAAATTGGTCAGGACAAGTACTTGGCAAAATTTATACTTCTCTGAGTTTATGTGCCACGTGTTTTATTGGCACCAAAGTTCATATACTTTACTCTCTAAACAAATGAAATGTTTTCAGACTAGTAGGGATCTTATGTATCATAAATATAATCAAATGGACACATAGTCAAGCCTCAGCAATATGGCAACGAGTTATTCTGGGGCCAAGCAATGAGTTTTTGTGAAGAACTAAGTTTTTCTTGTTCAGAGAATGTAGTTTTATTTTTTAAAGCAGTAGAAATGATCCAAATTCTAGCCATATTTTGAAATATTTTATATCTTTCCTGATGTTTTGCCCAAAAGTATTTATTAAGCTTTTTTTTTTTTTTCTGAGACAGGGTGTGGCTTTGTCACCCAGGCTCACTGCAGCCTTGACCTCCTGGGCTCAAGCTATCTTCCCACCTCAGCCTCCTGAGTAGGTGGGACTACAGGCACATGCCACTATGCCCAGCTAAATTTTTTTTTTGTAGAGACAAAGTCTAGGATGGTCTCCAAATCCTGAGCTCAAGCAATTCTCCCGCCTCGGCCTCCCAAAGTGCTGAGATTACAGGCGTGAGCCACTGTACCTAGCCTATTAGGCTCTTACTAAGTGCCATACACTGTGCTACATGCTGCAGACATGTTAATTTTGAGGTGCTTTTGAATCACCCATAATGAGATGCCCATGGAAGAAATCTAGGCTGTAGATACAAATTTGTGGGTCATCTGAAAGTAGACATGTAAAAATGGGGAGGATCACCTAGAGAGAGCTAAATCCCAGACTAGGAAAAATCTAGGGCCTACATTCTATGGCCTATCCATCCAGCAGGCATGTTTACTACACCAAACTCAAATTCAGTAAAAGCTAAGCTCATTTCTTTTACTGACCTATATTGCAAACCATTATATTTTCTTCAGGTTATAAGGGGACATACACTGAGAATTTATGTGCATCTCGCCTCATTTTTAGCTTCAAATCCAGCACTTGGAAAGGCAAGAACTCACCTGGTTTCCTCTTTGATCTACAGATTCTTTGTAGCAGATGAGGAGAGGGCCAATGAGTCCTGAAGCTAGATCTCTCTCCATATTAATGAAACTAGAGTAATAACGGGTCAGGCACCGAGGATCTGATTTAGTTGGCCCATCTTCTACAGTCACTGTCCATTTATATTTGAATATTTCTCCTGGCAGAATTGGAAAATCCTTCAAATGTTTTACACCTATCCACAAGCAAACCCAGAAATAGCTCAATTAGAGTACAACAAGCCACATATCGGTAATCATGTTGTTGTTGCAAGAGTTCTACAAATCTGTATGTACATATGAAGTTTCTCAGGAAGTGGAAGCTAAAGTTGCGCCTATTATAATTTTAAGATTCACACAATTTTTCAGAAAAGTAAAAAAGCTATAATTGATTATCCAGTCGACTGTGAAAGTTTCAGGCCTGAATATATGTCAAAGAGCTTGGCACTGGAGTTTTAGGACACAGTCTCTGACTTCTATGAGGAAAGGGAGCAAGAACTGAGATCTGCCCTCAGGGCAATGGGTCCTCAGGACAAGAACTAATTTTAGTAATTAAGTCTCATTCTGGGTATGTTTAATACCTGAAGATCCAATCTAAATCAAAATTTTAATTTTATATTCATTCTAAGCTCTTCCTCACCTCACTAAGTTATGCCTGACCTATGGTTAGAGAACCCATAGAAAGGGAACGGTGTTGAGGTCAGGAGTTTGAGACCAGCCTGGTCAACATGGTGAAACCCCATCTCTACTGAAAATACAAAAATTAGCCAGGTGTGGTGGCAGGCACTTGTAATCCCAGCTACTTGGGAGGCTGAGGCATGAGAATCGCTTGAAACCGGGAGACAGAGGTTGCAGTGAGCCGATATCACACCAATGCACTCCAGCCTGTGGGATAGAGTGAGACCCTGTCTCGAAAAAAAAAAAAAAAAAAGGAAAGAGAATGGTGTAGTATGTTCTTTCAATATTTCTCAGCCTTCTCTTCCCTTTTTCAGGAGCTGGGGGTGAGGGAGGGTAGGTAATAAAAGAAAGGGCAAACAGACTCTTGTTTAACAGGTCCTGCTGCTCTATCTTTGATAACACTATTTGGTCATCAAAGTTCTCTGTGTGGGAGGTGCCCAAATGCTGGTCTTTTCATAGGACCCATGTATGGTTTCTTTAGAGTTACCATGGGGACCTCAGCACTACATAGTTCCATGACATGAGAGATGTTTCTTTCAGCTATCCTTCTGCAACTCTCCTTTCCCCATCAGCTCTTCTTACTTCCAGGGATACATCCAATACTCTATTGGTTCTGCTATCCCTTTAGCATGCCTAACTGCCTTCTTGGGCAGAATATCTTCAAAAAGGGTAAAGCCCAGCTACTTTCAACAGCATTCACTTGTTACAGAAGAAACTCATGTCAAACAGCAGAAAGGTAAACTGCTCCACTCTTGCCCTCTCTTCTTGCCCACTATTATGGGCATTACAGCCTTCAAAATTCTCCATGGAAAAAGCAGTTTACCAGTAACTGTATCCATGTATGCCTCCAAATTTCAGGATACACATTCAAAATCTCCCCAGTACTCTGTACTATGCCTTCTTCTATAAAGAAATGCAAATAAAGAATTCTTATCAGCAATAAGGAATATTAGAAAACAGGGGAAGGATTTTTTTTTTTTTTTTGAGATGCAGTCTTGCTCTGTTGCCCAGGCTAGAGTGCAATGGTATGATCTTGGCTCACTGCAACCTTTACCTCCCAGTTTCAAGCAATTCTCCTGCCTCAGCCTCCTGAGTATCTGGGATTACAGGCACACGCCACAGTACCCGACTAATTTTTTTTTTTGTATTTTTAGTAGAGATGGGTTTTCACCATATTGGCCAGGCTGGTCTTGAACTCCTGACCTCAAGTGATCCACCCACCTTGGCCTCCCAAAGTGCTGGGATTACAGGCATGAGCCACTGCACCCAGCGGGAAAATTTTTATAACCAGTCTTTCTGCCCATGATGTGATACTGAAGGATTCAGAAAGTTCACCCTCTGTGTACCACATATTTAGAAGTTACTTGAGAATATACTTCCAGAAAAACAAAAGAAGAAATCAAAAAATAGAAATGTACAAGAGAAAAGAAGTTAATGCTATTAACTGCAAGAATGTCTTTAAAAAGAAAAATATTTGGTTCCAGCACTTTGGGAGGCTAAGGTAGGCAGATCACTCGAGCTCAGGAGTTCGAGACCAGCCTGGGCAACAAGGTAACACCCCATTTCTACAAAAAATTTAAAAAAAATTAAAAAATTAGCTGGGCATGGTGGTGTGTGCCTATGGTCCCAGCTACTCAGGAGGCTGAGGTGGGAGGATAGCCTGAGCCTGGGAGGTGGAGGTTGCAGTGAGCCAAGATCGTGTCACTGTACTCCAGCCTGGGTGACAGAGCGAGACCCTGTCTCAAAAAAAAAAAATAAAAGATTTGGATACTAAGCAATAAACAGAATGATTAAGAAGCTGAAGGGCCTAAGAAATAGGGTTGAAGAAGCATACATTTCTTTTCCTAATAAAAGGAAACAAAGTCTTACTTCAGGATACAGACACAAAAATTATAAGATCAATATGGTCCTAATACAAAAGCTAAAATTGAGCATGATATCAAACTACTGATGAGGAATAATGAAGGAGAATCTATTTGATCTTTTTATTTTTAAATTGACACATGATAATTGCACATATTTATGGGGTACAGAGTAATATTTCAATACATGTATACATGTGTAATGATTAAACCAGGGTAATTAGTACATACCCATCATCTTAAACATTTATCATTTCTTTGTGTTGGGAACATTCCAAATCCTCTCATCTAGCTATCTGAAAATATATGTCATTGTTGACTACAGTCACCCTACAGTGCTATAGAACATTAAGACTTACGCCTCCTATCTAGCTGGAATTTAGCATTCATTAACCAATGTCTCCTTATTTCCCCCTCCCCTTCCCCTCTTTAGCCTCTAGTAACCACTATTTTATCTCTACTTCTGTGAGATCAACTTTTTTCCTTCCACATATTATTTTATCTTAATAGTAAAATCACTTGAGCTGTAGAAAAGAGAGCAATCATAGCATATTACCTAGTTCTGCAGTTAACATTTATAAAAAGAAACTTGCATACTAAAATAATACAATGCTGTTTTTTAATTTTTTAAGCTTTAGAAAAAATATATAGACAAAGCAAGGAAGAGTTATTTCAAATTACGGTATAAAATGTAAATGTTATCAAGTTTAGTTTTGTAAAAGTAAAGGAATGGCTAGCAGCAGTGGAGAAAAGAAAGGTTTGGGGAAAGGAAAAGTGAGGGGTACAGTTTTTAATATCCTTAATTTATGAAGTATGGAGTCAAAAGATATTTTCCAATCATGATTGGAAAAATCCAATCATGGATTGAAAATATATTACTAAAAGTTGATGTTTAGTATATTTTTAAAGTTCTAATGATAGCCAATGGAACTGAAAACACTGATAAAACTGAAATAACTTGAATGGAAAGAAGCACAAAACAAAGTAACTATATAGTGTCTAAAGTTGAAAAACAAAGAGTTAGCAGTATAAGTAACTTTTTAGAGATGTAGAGATAACCACCAAAAATCAAAACAGAAATTCTTAAAAATGGAATCCTCTAGGGAGGCAGTCCTTTTGTAGTTTTAAGCATACACATCTATTATTTTGATAAATATTCATCCAAAATTAAATAATAGAAAGAATACATATAACATCCAATCTACTAAAAGAAAAAATAAATCTTTAAACAACAAACAATATAGTAAATAAAAACTGGAGTTGTGAACTATTTAGAAATGAATATGCGAAGAACCCTGAAAATATCAAACTAGATACCAAAAGTGAGAGTGAAACCCTGTCGAGAGAGAGAAAGAGAGTGAGAGAGAGAGAGAGAACAAGGAAGAGCAATAACATGGAAGTTGCAGCAAAGAATCCTGAAAATATCAAACTAGATACCCAAAGTGTGGAATACCACACTAGATACCAAAAGTGTGGAATACCACACTAGATACCAAAAGTGTGGAATGTAGCTGAAAACTGTACTCAGAAAAAAAAAATTATCTTAAGTGCCAGAAGAATCAGCTTCAAGATTTTAGGGCATTTATAGTAGTTGCAGTGGAAAAGAGACAATCTAATTGGCTGTGCAATATTTGAACATCACCACTAGGTAATAGGAAAAACACATCAGGTGACTCTTCACTAATTTACATGAAACATCACCTGAGGATTCCTATAATTGATTTTTATAACTTTAGACTGGAGCTTGAGGTCCAGCCAACAGTTGGAGAAAGGACCAACATGATTTTAGCTGTTATTGATGATATTGATTTAATCTGTATCTACAGGTAAAAAAGAGCTATAAATTGAGGGAATACTTACTTACCTTTTGGTAATCTCCTTGAATACAAAGGACGGACATCAGTGATTCCGTGAGGGTAGATGTTATATGGTCTGCTTGCTTGATTCTTAAATATAATCTGAAAGTATAAGTGAGATCTAAGATCAAATCCTAAAACAACTAGGATCAACAAGAAAACTGTGGTCTAACTCCAGATAAATAAAAGCGGCCTCTATCTACATTATAGTAATTTGAGGCTAGATAAAACTCAAAATATTTGGTCTTTTCATGAAATTGTCCCTTGGCATGCATGGGGGATTGGTTCCAGGACCCCCGCAGATACCAAACTCTGTGATGCTCAAGTCTCTAATATAAAATGATGTAGTATTTGCATATAACCTATGCACATCCTCTCATGCACTTTAACTCATGTCTAGATTTCTTATAGTACATAATATAATGTAAATGCTATGTAAATAGTTGTTATACTGTATTGTTTCTTTGTATTATTATTTATTGTTGTATTATTATCTTTTATTGTTTTGGGTTGTTTTTTGAATACTTTCAATTGATGGTTGTTTGAATATGAGACTAGAAACCCAATGATACTGAAAAATAAAAATAAAATCTTAAACATCCCCAAACAACTGAAGAGACCCCTTTCTTGACCGAGGAGACCCCAGAGATGGCTTAAAAACTGAGTTTCTGACCATGATGGGATGGGAGATCAGGCATGCCTTGTTACATTCCCTCCCTCCCTAATCTGCTGTTAGACTTTCTTTCTTAAGGGTTAAACATAAACCAGTCCTTTCTAAAGACGTGCTGGATTCCCCTCCCTTTGTGCAGTTTTGACACAACGACTGACCAGCATTCCTTCCTGATGCGAGACCACTGACCATGGACTGGCTCTGGCCAGTTTACAGAGGCTGCCTCTGTGTCCTCTGTTTCATCTTTTGACATATACAGCCTAATTTTCATGCAACTAAATGTTAAGTCTCCACCCCAAAGTGAACATGGAATGTATGTAATATGCATGTTTGCATGTGCCCCATCATAAATATTCACAGCTCTTCCTGGAACCTGTTAAATATGTATACTTAGCCAACTCATTCAGCATAAATCCCTAACTCATCCTTCCTTCTTCAAAGTGCTTGCTTCCAGTTGCTGCCAGAGGCTACACTTCCCAGCCTGCAACCCTTTCCACTCCAAATTTACAAACTTATGATTCTTCAGTTGACAATGTGGAGGGCGACAGTACTTAGGTTTCTCTCTAAAGGCCCCTTTCCATTTCTTTAAAAATTGTTTCAATTGCTTCAGGAAGTGTTCTCTGCACCTTCTCACACTAATTGAAATTTGGATGTCTGCTGAGGACACTGCTTCCTTTCAGCCTTTTTCACTATTTGGGCATTAAATTCACTGATAATAGAGAAAGAGACAGTGTTTCAGGAGATAAAATCTTCAGTGAATGAGCAGGCATGACCAAGAGGACAGTTGATTACAGTATTAAGCAAGGGTGGCAGGTGGTATTGCCTGATTGCACCAGCTGTAAAAGAAAACAAAGGCCTACGTGCAGTGGCTTGTGCCAGTACTTTGGGAGGCTAAGGCAGGAGGATCGTTTGAGCCCAGGATTTCAAGACCAGCCTGGGTAACATAGTGAGATCTCATCTCTACCAAAAAATTTAAAAATTAGCTGGGCATGGTGGTGCATGCTTGTAGTCCCAGCAATTTGGGAGGCTGAGGTGGGAGGATCACTTGAGCCCAGGAAGTCGAGGCTGCAGTAGTGAGCTGTGATCACACCACAGCACTCCAGCCTGGGTGACAGAATGAGACCCTATCGAGAGAGAGAGAGAGAGAGGAAAGCTGCAGTGAAGAACCCTTAAAATATCAATCCCACCTCCAGATCTGAGCTGTGTGATATGAGGATAAAAATACAACTTCCACTTCTGCTCTTGTCTTAAAACCCAGTCATTTGTTAAGCCCACGAAGCAGCTGATTCCTTACCTGCATCTAAGCAGCAGAATGATACTTCGAATAACAGCAGTTTTGCTTCTTTCCAATATTAAAATGCTTTTTTTCCATTTTTTTCGCCCTAAGAATACTCACTAGGATTTCCAATATAATATTAAGTAGAGATGGTGATATCTGTCACCTGTGTCTTGTCCTGATCTTAAACAGAAGGATTTCTGACTGTCACCACCAAGTACAATGGTTACAAGTTTTTTGCAGATCTTTATCAGGATAATGATAATTATTTCCTTGTAATCCCAATTTCCCGTGAGTTTTTATTATGAATGGATGTTGAATTTTGACAAATGCTTTTTCAGAAGCTATTGGAATTATCAAATTATATTTTTCCTTTTATGTGTTAATATGGTAGATTGCCACATTTGATTTTCTAATGTTAATCTAGTACTCCTGGGATAAGTCAACTTCATAATATGTATTATCTTTTTAATATATTGCTGTATTAGGTTTATAAAATTTTGTTTAGGATTTTTTGAACCCATGTTTATAATGAAATTGGTCTGTAATTTTTAATTTTCCTTTCTCATGGTGACATAGTCAGGTTTATAACCAAATGTTATACTAGCCTAATAAAAATAATTGATCTTTCATTTTTTATACTCTACATTTTAAATTTTAATATAAAGTTATTTATTTATTGAATATTGATATAAATTGCCAATAAAATGGCAATTCTTGCTAGGTTGATATTTTCTTTTAACACATGAAAGATATGATTTAATTGTCTTCTTACTTTCTTTTTTGCTCTAGAGAAGTAAGCTATCAGTCTATGTGGCAATTTAAAACATGGTCTGCAATTCTTTGGCTCTTCTCTCATCAAGAAGTAGATCAAATTTTCCCTCTTCTTGATTCGAGGTGGGTTTTGGCTGCTTTCAACTAACAGATTATGGCATAAAGTGCTGTGTGACTTCTGATGCTGATTGCAAAAAGTGAGGCATTTTCTGCTTTATTAACTAGAATACACAGTTAGAGCCTTGAGTCACCATATAAGAAGTCCCACTACCCTGAGGCTGCCACAGTGTGAAGAAGCCAAACAACATGGACAGACAACATGTAGGTGCTCTGGTTGGTAGTTCTAATTGTCAAGTCATTGCTACTCAGGTACCAGATATATGAGTGAAGCGGTCTTGGTCCCTCAAGATCCACTGATCAACATCAAGTGACCTTGGTCAATGATAAATAACTGCCCAGCTGAGCCTGAACTCCTGACACAAATAATCTATAAGAATAATAAAACAGCTGTTGTTTTAACCATTAAATGTAGAGGTAATTAAGTATACTACATTAATAATCATAACAGTTTAATTATCATTTCTTTGAATATAGTCTGCTTTTTCTGTCTGATTATTTGTCCACTTAAAATATGTTTATTGAAGAATAATTTATATGCTGCAAAATTCACACATTATAAGTATACAATTAAATGGTTTTTAGTAAACGTATGGAGTTGTGCAATCATTGCCACAATCCAGAATTAGAATATTTCCATCACCCCAGGAAGATTCTGCATGCTGGCTTGCAGGCATTCCCTGCTTCCACTCCCAGCCCCTGGCAATCACTGAAGAGATTTCTGCTCTATAAATTGGTCTTTTCTGTATATTTTATATAAGTTACATCATGCAATATGTAAGTCTTTTGTCTGACTTCTTTAACTTACAATGTTTTGAGTTTCATCTATATTTATCGTGTATAATTAGTTCTTTTCTTTTAATTGCTGAATAGAATTCCAATTATATGTATATACCATATTTTATTTATCCATTCACCATTTGGTGAATGTTTGAATGGTTTTCAGTGTGGGGCTATGAACATTTGCATACAAGTCTTTGTGGGTACCTATGTTTCCATTTCCCTTAGGTATATCTCTAGGAGTGGAAGTGCCAGGTCATATAATAACTCCATTTTGAACATTTTGAGGAATAGCCAAGCTGTTTTCCAAAGTGGCTTTACTATTTTGCATTCCCTTCATAAATTGATGAAGGCTACAATTTCTCCATGTCCTCACCAACACTTAACATCTGTCTTCTTGATTATACTTATTCTAGTGGTCGTGAAGTAGTATTGCACTGTGGTTTGAATTTTCATTTCCCTGACATGCAGCATTTTTTCAACTGCTTATTGGACACTTTGTATATAACCTTTGGAGAAATGTCTGTATAAACCCTTTGCTCATTTTTCCATTTGGGTCATTTGCCTATTTATTATTGAGTTGAAAGAGTCCTTTATATATTTTGAATACTACATCCTTATCAGATAAAAAATTTGCAAGCATTTTCTCCAGTTCTATGCATTGTCTTTGCATTTTCTGGGCGTCCTTTGAAGCACAAAAGTTTTTGAGTATGATGAAGCACAATTATCTATGTTTTTCTTTTGTTGCTTGTTGGTTTTGGTGTCATATCCAATAAACCATTGTCTAATTCAGGATCACAAAGATTTATTTTGTTATTTTCTTATAATTTTGTAGTTTTAGCTCTTACATTTTATCTTGGATCCATTTTGAGTTAATGTTTAAGTGTAGGATTCAGCAAGGTATCCAGAGCATAACCTGAATAAATCAAAGAATGAGGTAGATCTTTATATGTTGACATGAAATGATATCCAAAATATATTGTTACTTTTTATTATTACTATTATTTTTAGACAGAGTCTTGCTCTGTTGCCCAGGGTGGAGTGCAGTGGTGTGATCTCAGCTCAATGCAACCTCCGCCTCCCAGATTCAAGCGATTCTCCTGCCTCAGCCTCCAGAGTAGCTGGGACTACAGGCATGCACCACCATGCCCGGCTAATTCAAAATATATTGTTACTTTTTAAAAATCAAGGTACAGACTAATTTACACTGCTCTTGTTTTTGTGTGAAACACCCTCACACACACACACACACACACACACACACACATTCATACATGTATGCACTATTTCTGGAGGGGAGTATACAAACCCACAGCAATGACTGTCTGTCAGACTATGGGGTTGGAAGTCCAAGAGGGAGGAAAATTTACATTTTATTGTATGCTCTTGTTTACCCATTTTTAAATTAGCCAGTAAAAGTAACTCAAAATACACACCTATAAGTATGTACAATTATTGTGTCATTATGCATTTTTAAAATTAATGAATAAAAATAAAAGTATACAATCTTCAAAAACATCAATAAAAGAAAAATATGTAAACAAAATTTATGAAGAAAAATTGTACAAGAATAGCTAATAAAATTTTTGAAGAAGTACAATGAAAGAAGATGTCATACAGATATCAAACATATTACAAAGTTGAAGTCATTAAAACAGTGTGGCAACAGATTAGTTAAGGAGAATTAAAAATCCCAGATTTTAGCAATTTAGTATATGATAAAGAAGACATTTTCAAATTAATGAAAAAAGGATTGGCTATGTGAGCTGCCATTTGGGAAAATTTCTATTTGAATTATGCACTATATCCAAAAGTAACTTCCAGGGCAATTAGATTGTTCACTGTAAAAATAAAGCTATATAAGTAAGAGAATAAAATAGAGACTATTTTTATAATTTCTTGGAGCTGGCAAAGACATTCTTAGGCAGAAAATAAAAGTGAAAAAGATCCAGAGAAAGTTAAATGAAAAGATTGATAAAAGACAGGAGGTTTTGACTATATAAAGATAAAAAATCTTTGAAGGACAAAAAAATATCATAAAGGAGTGACAAAAAGTACAAGTGACAATGTGAGGAAACCATTTGAAAGATAAATCACAATGTGTCAATATCCGTAATCTATAAAGGCCTTTTACAAATACATAAGCAAAAGATGACTACCCAAATAGAAAACTGGACAAAATTTACAAGCAGGCAATTCACAGAGGGAGTTATACAAATAGCCAACAAACATGAAACAATATACAATTTGACTACTAACCAGGGAAATGCAAATGAAGACAACATATAAACATTTTGCTCATCAAATTGAAAACTTTTTCTGAAGGTTTATAATATATGTTGTTGGCAATGGTGTGGGGAAAAGGGCAGTCATATACTTATGGTAGGGGATATAAATTGGTACAAAATTGCTGAAAGTCAGTTTGGCAGTATCTAAAAAAACTCCACATCTAAAAACCAGTGTTCTTCATGACATTCTTGAGCAACTGAATTTATGCAACCGACGACCTATCTTCAAATTTCTTGTGAAGAAAATAAACCCTTATTTATTTAAACCACTGTCCATTGAGTATTCTGTTACTTACACCATACTCATTCTTAATATCCTAGATCAGGCGCAAGCAAGCATTTTTTGGAAAAGGCTGGATAGTAAATACTCTAAAATTGTGAGCCCTATTTAGCCTCTGTCACATATTCTCTTCCTCCTCCACCTTCTCCTCCCCTTCCTCCCATGCTCATTTCTTTTCTTTACAATATTTCAAAAATGTAAAATCTTACCTAAGCTCATAGACTATTCAAAAGCAGACCACAAGCCAAATTTGGTTCATAGGCCATAGTCTGCTGACTCCTATACGACATAATTAATGGGGAAAGATCTGGAAGGATATGTATCAAAGTCTAAGCAGTATTTCAAAGGAGTGTCGAGTTTAATGGGTGACATTAAATTTTTATTCTATATACTCATACTTCAAATATGTGCAATCAGCTATTATTTGTGTAACATTTACAGCTTTTAAAAGATCATGTCCATTGGAGACAAGGCTGAATTATGAAGTATTTTAGAAACTCAAAACTCTCTAGACTTTTTCTTCTTACCAGACCTTAAATCTTTTCCTCAACTTACCAACAGTGTGTCTCCAACTTCCCCATAAAGTAAAGGTCCCAAGATTCCTGATTCATACTGAATAGCTTCACGAGTCTTAAAGGTTTCATCTGTGTATGCCATAAATCGGACTTTTTTGTACTTCCTACCAATCCGCTGAGAGCCATTGTTCAAATATTGACTTTTATAACTTCTGTATAAGAGAAAAAAAAGATGCGAGGTTGGGAAGAAAAATTCTAGGTATGCTCAAATCCAACTCTAAAACAGCTTATATGATTCAATCAAGGCAAGGAATGAGAAAAATACAAGCTTCTCTGATGCTCTGCTATGTTAGTTTCCAAATGCAGACCTAATGCCGTAAAAACCCTAGAAGAAAACCTAGGTAATACCATTCAGGACATAGGCATGGGCAAGGACTTCATGTCTAAAACAACAAAAGCAATGGCAACAAAAGCCAAAATTGACAAATGGGATCTAATTAAACTAAAGAGCTTCTGCACAGCAAAAGAAACTACCATCAGAGTGAGCAGGCAACCTACAGAATGGGAGATAATTTTTGCAATCTATCCATCTGACAAAGGGCTAATATCCAGAATCTACAAGGAACTCAAACAAATTTACAAGAAAATAACAAACAACCCCATCAAAAAGTGGGCAAAGGATATGAACAGACATTTCTCAAAAGAAGACATGCATACAGCCAACAGACACATGAAAAAATGCTCGTCATCACTGGCCATCAGAGAAATGCAAATCAAAACCACAATGAGATACCATCTCACACCAGTTAGAATGGCAATCATTAAAAAGTCAGGAAACAACAGGTGCTGGAGAGGATGTGGAGAAATAGGAACACTTTTACACTGTTGGTGGGATTGTAAACTAGTTCAACCATTATGGAAAACAGTATGGCAATTCCTCAAGGATCTAGATCTAGAAGTACCATATGACCCAGCCATCCCATTACTGGGTATATATCCAAAGGATTATAAATCATGCTGCTATGAAGACACATGCACACGTATGTTCATTGCGGCACTCTTCACAATAGCAAAGACTTGGAATCAACCCAAATGTCCATCAGTGACAGACTGGATTAAGAAAATGTGGCACATATACACCATGGAATACTATGCAGCCATAAAAAAGGATGAGTTTGTGTTCTTTGTAGGGACATGGATGCAGCTGGAAACCATCATTCTCAGCAAACTATTGCAAGAACAGAAAACCAAACATCGCATGTTCTCACTCATAGGTGGGAACTGAACAATGAGATCACTTGGACTCGGGAAGGGTAACATCACACACCGGGGCCTATTATGGGGAGGGGGGAGGGATTGCACTGGAGTTATACCTGATGTAAATGACGAGTTGATGGGTGCTGATGAGTTGATGGGTGCAGCACACCAACATGGCACAAGTATACATATGTAACAAACCTGCACGTTGTGCACATGTACCCTAGAACTTAAAGTATAATAAAAAAAAATACTCTTGCCATTTGATTCCATACCCATACCTAACCTTAAACATGGCTTCAGGATTTGTTGGTTTGAATAACTGGTAAGAACTTTTTGAGTATGGGGAAGAGAGAGTACCAATAGTCAAAAAATGCTTACCTGTCATCAGGGGCGAGGACTGAGGGAGCATAGTCCCAGACCTCCTCTTCAGCAGCAATGTAATGTACCCAAGTTTTAGGATGCTTCTTGGCAACTGAGCGAATTTGGATAAAGGAAGGAGAGTTGTCATCATCAAACCTGACCACATCCATTTCAGAATCAGCAAGATCATCATCATAGTCTTCCGCTTCTTCACTATTTTTCATTCGTAGTTGGGGTTCCTCTGGGCAACTGTCTACTTTGACATAAGCTTCCATGCCATCTGGAGTCAGACAAACCAAACAATGTCAGAGTGTCCCGCTGTATTAGGCTGTTCTTGCATTGCTATAAAGAAATACCAGAGACTGGGTAATTTATAAAGAAGAGATTGAATTGGCTCATAGTTCTGCAGGCTATATGGGAAGCATGGTGCTGGCATCTGCTTGACTTCAGGGAGGTCTCAGGAAGCTTATAATCATGGGGGTAGGTGAAGGGGGAGGAGACATGTCACATGGTGAAAGCAGGAGCAAGACAGAGAGTGCAAGTTGTCACACATTTCTGAATGACCAAATATCATGAGAACTCACTATTATGAAGACAGCATCAAGCCATGAGGGATTCACCCCCATGATCCAAACATCTGCCACCAGACCCCACCTCCAGCACTGGAAATTACAATTCAACATGAGATTTCAGTGAAGACAAATATCCAAACTATATCACTTACCTTAACTTTTAGGACTCTTTCTCTCTTATTAGGCCTTCCAGGCTCTCCCCTAAGCACCCCCCTTTCCACATCACTTTCCCTTCTTGCCACTTTCCTATATATACTTATTTCTATATGGATTATCTGGTACTTGCTTGTTTCTTCCTCTGGTCTTTGCACTCACCATTTCCCTTCTGCCTGATCCTTCTCTATATATGTTTTACCTCCTTTTCAAAAGTTATTCATTTGCTCTTATAATATGTATTACTATTTCCCTTCTGGAACTGGTTTTGAGCCTATCATTGCCCTACAGCCAAATGATAAACAAAGAGACTTGAAGAACTGCGTATTTTCAGCATTTCGAAGCCTAGACCAGACCAGCTCCCCATCCCCATAGTCACCTAATGATTTCTATATTTACCCTATTGGATTATAATACAAATCATTGATTTAATAACAGCTTATTGGGAAAAATGTTAGTGTAGATATAAACTTTAAGACATGTTCCAAGTTCATAAAAACATGACAAGATACAACTTAAAATCAAGGAGATATGTATTTTAAGAGCATGTCTGCCTGTGACTAGTTGTAAACCCTACAGCAAATCTATTCAACATTCTCAGTCTCATCTTTATGGTTTGTAAAATGGATAATAATAATTCCTGCTGTATTTATAACATAGGGCAATTTTGAAGATCAAATACTTCTAAGAAGGGAGACCTGTTTACTTGATTATGAGGAACAGGGCAGGTTTTAGGAGCAGCAAACAACTAGTCTGAGGTTCATGTAGCCTTAAACATAATTCAGTTTGCATCTAAAAACGAAGTGTTTTGTCTGAGGTTCAATAAGATAAAGCATTATTTTTCTGAAAAATAAAGATTAAAATCAGTGGATAGAATCTGTGAAAGTAAAAAAACAAAACAAAAAACAAACTGTTAAACTGAATCAGGCTCCAACTGGACAATGATTGATTGACAATGATCATATACAAGTAAATGACCTATTCCTCTGTGCCTGCAAGAATTTTGTTTGTGCATCAACTTCCTGTTACTCATTCAGTATGACACTTTTTGTCCACTAAGGTCTTGTCAAAATTCCATAAATATTATGTGATGGATGGGGAAAAGAGATTTCTATTCTTAATCACTACAGAGGACTATAAACAAGGTCACTAATAGAACATAAGGAGGAAAATGGTGGATACATGGCAAGATCAAATCTCTTTTCTAAGTCAACCAACGAACCTGAGGAGAATGTTAATATGAGAGTACTAGGAAGAAAGAAATGCTGTTAAATATAAAAGATTAGGCCTCTCTGACATTTTTCTCCAACAGCTCTTGCTATGGTTTGAATGTCTGTCCCCTCCAAAACTCACATTGAAATTTAATTATCATTGTGATGGTGTTGAGAGGTGAACATATAAAGGTGTTTAGGTCACAAGGGTTCCACTCTCATGAATGGACTAATGCAGTTATCTGGGGAAAGGGTTCATGGGAGTGGATTCATTATCACAGGAGTGAGTTCACCCTCCTTTTGCTCTCTCTCTCTCTCACCCTTTCTTTGCCGTTTTGTCATGTAATGCCTTCCACCATGTTAAGACGCAGCAAGAAGGCCTTTGCTAGTTGCTGGCAACTTGATATTGGACCTCCCAGCCCCCAGAACTGTGAGCCAATAAGTTTCTGTCCATTATAAATTACTCATTCTGTGGTATTCTGTTATTGCAGCACAAACTGACTAAGCCTTCAATGGCCACAAGAGGGGTAGAGAAAGAGGGTTATTAGGTTGATCCAAGATTAAGAGTTAGCAGAATAAATACAAAAGTAAGGAAAATTGGGGTGAAATGATGATGCAATCTGAATTTGCACAACTAGCAGTTACAAATAAAGTTACATTAACAATAATTTAAAACTGTAGTTACCATCATCCTAATTTGCTTACACAGAACCTTTGACCCTTTGCAAAGTTCCCACCCAATAGTCCTTGAAAACCTCATGTGGTGCTTCACATATGCTGACCAGCTTTCAATCCCATGTTACTTGTCCTAAAAATCACTAGCTCCTTACCTGCCCTCAGTTTCACAGGTGTCTCTCATATACTGCCAGGTATCTACAGAGTGCCTCTAGCTGTCTGGTGCCTGAAGTCAAGCTTGCTCTACAATAGCCTGTCATATTTGCTATTTACTGCTCTGGGCATTACTACTGATATACTGGAGCCCTTACAGTTGCAACCTGGGCAATGCCTTTCTTCCATTTCCCTAGATTTCTCAAAAAAAAAAAAAAAATCTCTTCAGCTACAACCTGCAGTTCCTCTCTCAATATTGGAGCGTAGTTAATGGGAGAAGGCTGAGAAACCAAGGGCATACTATTCTCCTCATTTTCCCACCTCAGTCATCCATAAGCCATCTTTTCTCCATCACAGACATTTAACTAAAAATCCATGAGTCCTACTAATACTCAAGCCCTTTTATAGTCAAGGTAAAAACTTTACACTGGAAGCTAGAAACTAGGGGATCTTAGTTGAGGTCTAACACAGTAACTCTAAAATGCCCCCTTCAGCAACACACTATATTCCTGTACATTGTCCAGTAAATTCTATTAAAAGTAGGACTGGATATTTATAATACTCATTTTAAAGATCCAAGATATTACCATGTTGGTGGGAAGAGATATGACAAAACAGTAGAAACTGTCCAAGGTCCATCAAGAGTGTTTGAGCAGTAAGGAAAGTTATTGGTGAGATTTCCAAGGAGGCCTGGCGATGGTTCCTCACAAGAAATGTGTGACCTTCGAGGAATATTGAGTGCACTTCAGGAGTGGTGCCCATTCCAATCACATGCCAATAGACTGACTTCCTGTGGCATCCAATCAGACCTGTAAAGTAGGAATAAGACACGTATGGCTAAGAAGTAGAGAATTTGAAATGGAAAACACTTGCTAGGACAGAATGGACAAATTGATTTTAGACACTTGATTGCTACCTTGACTTGTAAACAAATTTATCTAGAATATTGGGCTACTATCAAACCAACAGCTCTTGCCAAGGTCATCAATCACTATCATGCTGCTAAATCCAATGGACATTTTTCAGTCTTTATTTGCATCTGTTGACCATTCATTCCTTCTTAAAACTCTCTCTTCCCTTGGCCTCTGTGCCAACATCTTTCTGGGTTTTTTTCTCCTACTTCTCAGACTGCTCCTTCTGTCTCCTCTCCTGAACTCTTCTGGAACTTCAGGCTCATACAGCCAATCACTTTCTCAACATCTCCACCTAGATATCTCAAAAAACCCACATGTTCAAAACTAAATTTACACTTTTCATCACTTCCTTCTCTTCCAGAGTTTTTTATAACAGTGAATGGCAGCATCCTGCATTCGAATATGCAAGCAAGAATTATCCTTTTTACCATTCTCATCTCCCATATGCAATTTGACACTGACCAGGGCAATATAATCAATAATAGCTAATATTTATTGAGCACTTGTTTAATGTCAAGCACTGTCCGAAGTATTTTACAAGTTTTAATTCATTCATTCCTCATAACAACCCTATGAATGTAGAAACCATTATCATCCATGTCTTGCAGGAGAAGAAATGGATGCCCAGAGAGGTTGATTAATTTTCTCAGTATTTGAACCTAAGTGTTCAGATCCCACACTGGTAACTACAAGGGCACAGCTGCCTCCTACTTTGGCTCTAAAAGCTTTCAAATGTATCTATTTTTTCACTATTACTACTACCACTATCTTAATCCAACTTACCATTATCTCGTCTGAGCTACTGATAAACTTGTTTTACAGTTCTCCCTGTAACTGGTCATATTCCCCTCTAAGACTTTTACCCACAAAGAAACTGGTGTAATATTTCTGCATTCCAGATCTGATTGTAGTATCCACCAGCCTAAAACCCATCGCAGGCTGTCATTTCACATAGAATAAAGTCCAGACTGCCTACTAAGGACTAGAAGGCCCCAGTAGGTTTGATTCCTAATACCTCTAACAGCTTCATCTCACATTGCCTCATTTTCCCAGTTTCAAAGCTAAATTCAAGGGGTACTTGCTTAGGGAAGCCTTCTCTGATTCCCCAGTCTAGGTCAGATTCTTTTATTATAGGCTTATATAGAATTATGTAATTTTCCTTCAGAGTAATGGTCAGTTTGTAATTTTGCATGTATTATTATGCTTATTTGACTACAACCCGTCTCTCCACTATAAGGTATGTGAGAACAGGAACTTGCATGTTGTCAAAACTAATTTCTTTTTTAATTATAAAATTATGCATGTTTATTATCAAATTACTGGAAAATACAGTAAAGAACTAAGGAGAAAACATCCCTCTCATACTTCATTATTCTCTTGGGTTGCTGAATCTCCCAAATTCCTCCTTTCTGTAGTTTCTGGTTTTACTATAGTACACATTCAGTGACTATTAAGGCCCTCTATATCTGAAAATGTCTTTTTTCTTCCCCCAAAATTGATTCAAAGTTTGACTAAAAATTCTAGGTTCAAAATAATTTTTCCCTTAGATCTTTTACAATATTGCTTAATTATATTGTCAGTCTAATTCCCATTCTTTTGTATGCATCCTGTTTCTCTCAGAAGAAGCTTTTTTTGTTGTTTGTTTGTTTGTTTTTTTGAGACGGAGTCTTGCTCTGTCGCCCAGGCTGGAGTGCAGTGGCACGATCTTGGCTCACTGCAAGCTCTGCCTCCCGGGTTCACGCCATTCTCCTGCCTCAGCCTTCCGAGTAGCTGGGGCTACAGGAGCCGCCACCATGCCCGGCTAGTTTTTTGTATTTTTAGTAGAGACGGGGTTTCACTGTGTTAGCCGGAATGGTCTCCATCTCCCGACCTCGTGATCCTCCCGTCTCAGCCTCCCAAAGTGCTGGGATTACAGGCCTGAGCCACCGCACCTGGCCACAAGAAGCTTTAAGTATCTTCTCTTTGTGCTCTGAAATGCTACAATGATAATTTTGTGTGGGGGTCTTTTTATTTATCCTAATGGGAAATTTTATTTTTTAAACTGTATTACTTTTTATTGACACATAAATAATTGTACACATTTATGGGTACAATGTGATGTTTTGATACATGTATACATTGTGTAATTATTCAAATTAGGGTAATTATCATATCCATCACCTTAAATGTTTGTCATTTCTTTGTTGTGAGAACATTCAAAATCCTCTCTTCTATTTGAAATATACAATATATTATTGTTGGCTATTGTCACCCTACTGTGCAATAGAGTACCAGAACTTATTCCTTCTATCTACCTGTAACATTGTACCCATTGACCAACCTCTCCCCATCTCCCACTTCCCCCTAATCTTCCCAGAATCACTAATTTCAACTACTATGAGATCAAATTTTAAAGATTGTACATAGGAGTGATATCATGCAATATTTGTCATTCTCTGTCTGACTTATTTCACTTAACATAATGTCCTTCAGGCTCATCCACATTGTTGCAAATGACAGGATTTCATCTTTTTTAAATGGATGAATAGTATTCCATTGTGTATATATACCACAGTTTCTTTATCCATTCATCCATTGATGGGCATTTAAGTTGATTTTATATCTTGACTATTGTGAATAATGCTGTCATAAACATGGGGATGCAGATGTTTTTTCAACATACTGATTTCATTTCTTTTTGGTATATACCTACTAGTGGGATTGCTAGAAAATATGATAGATCTATTTTTAATTTTTGAGGCATCTCTATACCGTTATCTCTAATGGCTTAACTAATTTATATTCCCACCAACAGTGTATAGGAGTTTCTTTGTCTCCACATCCTTGCTAGCATTTGTTATTTTGTTGTCTTTTTTATAATAGTCATTCTAACAGAGGTAAGTGATATCTCATTGTAGTTTTGATTTTAATTTTCCTGATGGTTAGTGATGTTGAGCATTTTTCATATACCTGTTGGCCATTTGTATGTCTCCTTTGGAGAAATGTCTATTCAGGTCTTTTGCTCATTTTTAGTAGGATTATTTGGATTTTTGCTATTGAGTTGTTTGAGTTCCTTATACATTATAGATATAAATCCCTTGTCAGATGTATAATCTGCAAATATTTTCTCCCATTCTATAGGTTGTCTCTTCACTCTGTTGATTGTTTCCTTTGCTGTGCAGAAGCTTTCTAGTTTGATGTAATCCAATTTATTTTTGCTTTTGTTACTCATGATTTTGAGGTCTTGTCTAACAAATTCTTGCCCAAATTGTCTAACACATTCTTGCCCAAAGTGATGTCATGAAATGTTTACACTATGTTTCAAATTTAACTCCTTAATCTATTTTCCTTTCCTTCCCTCCCCTCCCCTCCTGTCTTGTTCCCTTCCCTTCCCTTCCCTTCTCTCCCTTCCCCTGTCTTGTTCCCTCTCCTCTCCTCCCCTCTCTTGTCTCTCTTCTCTTCTCTTTTCTTCTTTTGAGACAGAGTCTCACTCCGTTACCCAGGCTGGAGTGCAATAGCACGATCTAGGCTCACTGCAACTTCCACCTCCAGGGTTCAAGTGATTCTCCTGCCTCAGCCTCCCAAGTTGCTGGGACTGTAGGCATGCCACCACACCTGGCTACTTTCGTATTTTTAGTAAAGATGGGGTTTCACCATGTTGGCCAGGCTGGTCTCAAACTCCTGACCTCAAGTGATCTGCCCGCCTTGGCCTCCCAAAGTGCTGGGATTACAGGCATGAGCCACTGTGCCTGGCCTATTTGATTTTCATACATGTTGAGAGATAGGGGGTCTAGGTTCATTCTTTTGCATATGGATATCCAGTTTTCCCAGCACCATTTATTGAAAAGACTGCCCTTTACCCATCATGTGTTCTTGTCAACTATGTAGAATATCAGTTGGCTTTAAATGTGTGGGTGTATTTCTGGGCTCTCTATTTTGTTCTATTGGTCTATATGTCTGTTTTTAAGTCAACACAATGCTGTTTTGGTTACTATAGCTTTGTAGTATAATTTGAAATCAGGTAGTGTGATGCCTCCAGGCTTATTCTTTTTGCTCAAGACTACTTTGGCTATTTGGGATTTTTTGTGGTTCCACACAAATCTTAGGATTGTTTTTGTATTGCTGTGAAGAATGACATTGGAATTTTGATAGGAATTGTATTGAATCTGTAGATTGCTTTGGCTTTAATAATATTAATTCTTCAATCGATGAACATGAAATATCTTTTCATTTATTTGTGTCTTATTCAATTTCTTTCATCAATATTTTATAGTTTTCATTATAGAGATATTTCACTTCCTTGGTTAATTTATTTCCGGATATTTTTTGTAGCTATTGTAAACGTGATTGCTTTCTTGATTGCTTTTTCAGATTGTTCACTGTCGGCATACAGACACGCTATCAATTATTGTATGTTGATTTTGTAGACTACAACTTTACTACATCCATTTATTAGCTCTAACAGTTTTTTGGTGTAGTTTTGGCGGTTTTCTATATATAAGATCATGTCATCTGTAAACAGGGACAATTTTTTTTTTTTTTTTTGAGACGGAGTCTCGCTCTGTTACCCAGGCTGGAGTGCAGTGGCAGGATCTCCCCTCACTGCAAGCTCCGCCTTCCGGGTTCACGCCATTCTCCTGCCTCAGCCTCCCGAGTAGCTGGGACTACAGGCGCCCGCCACCTCGCCCGGCTAGTTTTTTGCATTTTTTTAGTAGAGACGGGGTTTCACCGTGTTAGCCAGGATGGTCTCGATCTCTTGACCTCGTGATCCGCCCGTCTCGGCTTGTTTTTGTTTTGAGACAGTGTTTCACTCTGTTGCCCAGGTTGGAGTGCAATCTTGGCTCACCACAACCTCCGCCTCCGGGGTTCTAGTGATTCCCCTGCCTCAGCCTCCCGAGTAGCTGGGACTACAGGAGTGCACCACCATGCCTGGCTAATCTCTGTGTGTGTGTGTGTGTGTGTGTGTGTGTGTGTGTGTGTGTATGTGTATTTTTAGTAGAGACGGGGTTTCACCATATTGGCCAGGCTGGTCTCGAACTCTGGACATCAAGTGATCTGCCTGCCTTGGCCTCCCAAAGTGCTGGGATTACAGGCATGCGCCATTGAGCCTGGCCAAACAGGGACAATTTGACTTCCTTCTTTCCAATTTGGATGTCTTACCTAATTGCTCTGGCTAGGACTTCCAGTACTGTGTTGAATAGAAGTGGTGAGAGTGGATATCCTTGTCTTATTCCAGTTCTTAAAGGGAAAGCTTTCAACTTTTCCTCACTCAGTATCATTTTGTTTGCAGGTTTATCATACAGGTATGTTCCTTCTATACTTTGTTGAGAATTTTTATCATGAAGGGATATTGAATTTTATCAAATGCTTTTACTGTGTCTATTAAAATGATAATATAATTTTTATCCTTCATTTTTAATTTGCATATGTTAAACCATCCTTACATCACTGGGATAAATCCCACCTGATCATGGTAAATGATCTTTTTAATGTGCTGTTGAATTCTATTTCTAGTATTTTGTTGAGGATATTGGCCTGTAGTTGTTTGTTGTTATTGCGCCCTTGTCTGGTTTTGGGATCAGGATAATGATGGCCTCCTAAAATAATTTTGGAAGAGTTTCTTCCATTTCAATTTTTTGAATAGTTTGTGAAGAATTGGTATTAGTTCTTTAGATGTTTGGTAGAATTCAGCAGTGAAGCCATCAGGTAGTGAACTTTTCTTTGATGGGAGACTTTTTATTTTTGCTTCAATCTCGTTACTCATTGTTGATTTGTTCAAATTTTCCATTTTTTCTTGATTCAACCTTGGTAGGTTGTATGTGTCCAGGAGTTTATCCATTTCTTCAAGGCTTTTCAATTGGTTGGCATATAGTTGTTCATAGCAGTTTCTTATAGTTCCTTGTATTTCTGTGTTATCAGTTGTAATGTCTCCTTTTTCATGTCTGATTTATTTCTGTTTTTCTTCTTTATAATCACTTAATCTGGCTAGAAGTTTACTGACTTTGTTTATCCTTTCAAAGAACTAAGTAACTCATTATACTGATCTTTTGTATTTTTTAGTTTCTATTTTGATTATTTGTGCTCTCATCTGTATTCATTCATTTCTTCTAATAATTTGGAGTTTTGTTTGTTCTTGTTTTTCTAGTTCCATGAGATGCATCATTAGGTTGTTTATTTGATTTTTTTTGGATGCAGACATTTATTGCCATAAACTTTTCTTTAAGGACTACTTTTGCTGTATCCCATAGGTTCTGGCATGTTATGTTTCCATTTTCATTTGTCTCAAGAAATTTTTTAATTTCTCCTTTAATTTCTTCATTGACCCATTGTTTGTTTAGGGGCATGTTCTTTAATTTCCATGTATTTGTACAGTTGTTCCTCCTGTTGTTGATTTATAGTTTTATTCCATTATTGGCAGGAAAAAAATACTTATTTTTAAAAAGTTAGTTAAGACTTGCTTTGTGGCCTAATGTATCATCTCCTGGACAATGTTCCATGTGCAGTTGAAAAGAATGTGAATTGTGTAGCTGTTGGAAGGAATGTTCTGTGTCTGTTTGCTCCATTTGGTCTACAGTGCAGCTTAAGTCCAGTGTGTGTTTGTTGATATTTTGTCTGGATGATCTGTCCGTTGGTGAAAGTGGGGTGTTAAAGTCTCCTACTATTATTTCATTGCTGTCTTCATTTCCCCCTTGGTCTATTAATGTTTGCTTTATATTAGGTCAGTGCAAAAGTAATTGTAGTTTTTGCCGTTATTTTTAATGAGACTAGAAAATACAAAGATCAAACATTAATATATTTAGATGCTCCAATGTTGAGTGTATATATATTTATGCTTGTTACATTCTCCTGTTGTATTAATTTCTTTACTATTATATAATGGCCTTGTCTGTCATTTTTTTTTTTTTTTGATGGAGTCTCGCTCTGTTGCCCAGGCTGGAGTGCAGTGGTGCAATCTTGGCTCACTGCAAGCTTTGCCACCCGGGTTCAAATGATTCTCCTGCCTCAGCCTCCTGAGTAGCTGGGACTACAGGCACCTGCCACCATGCTCGCCTAATTTTTGTATTTTTAGTAGAGATGAGGTTTCACCATGTTGGCCAGGTTGGTCTCGAACTCCTGACTTCAGGTGATCCACCCACCTCAGCCTCCCAAAGTGCTGAAATTACAGGCATGAGCCACCACGTCTGGCCGTTTGTCTCTTTTTATAGTTTCTGACGTGAAGTCTATTTTATCAGATATAAGTATAGCTATTCCTGCTTTCTTTTTGTTTACATTTGCATGGAATATCTGTTTCTATCCCTTCACTTTCAGTCTATGTGTGTCCTTACAGGTAAAGTCTTTCTCGTAGGCAGTATATAGTTAGATCTTCTTTTAAAAAAAAATCATTCAGCCACTCTATGTCTTTTAGTTGGAGAATTTAACCCATTTGTATTCAAGGTAATTTTTGATAGGTAAGAACTTGGTAGTACCATGTTTTTACTTGTTTTCTAGTTGTGTAGATCCTTTGTTCCTTTCTTCCTCTCTTAATATCTTCCCTTGTGGTTAAGTGATTTTTCTATCAGTATGTTTTAATCCCTTGCTTTTTATTTTTAGTGTATCTATTATAAATTTTTTTTGCTTTGTAATTACCATGAGGCTTACACAGAATACCTTATAGTTACAACAAGTTAGTTTGAACTGATAACAACTTAATTTTGATTGCAAGAAAATTTTTTTTTAAAATCTACTCCCAAATTTTGTGTTTTTGATGTCATCATTTACATCTTTTTATATTGCTTATTCTTTAACAGGTTATGGTAATTATTTTTATATGTTTTGTTTTTTAATCTTCCTACTAAGGATATAAGTGATTTATGTTCTACAATTACTGTGTTAGAGAATTCTGAATTTGTTGGGATACTTACTTTTACCCGTGGGTTTTATACCTTCATATGTTTTCATGTTACACATTAGGACCTTTTTCTTTCAGTTTGAAAAACTCCCTTTAGCATTTCCTGTAAAGCAGATCAGGTTGCAATGAATTTCCTCAGTTTTTTTCTTTTTTTTTTTGTCTGAAAATGTTTTTATCTCTCTTTCATTTATGAAGGATAATTTTGCTGTGTACAGTATCCTTGGCTGTCAGGTGTTTTTTTTTTCTCTCATTCTCTCCTGGCTTATAAAGTTTCTGCTGAGAAATTCACTGTTAGTCTGATAGCAGCTCCTTTATAGGTGACTATATGCTTTTCTCTTGCTGTTTTTAAATTTTTCTCTTTGACTTTTGATAGTTTGACTATAATGTGCCCTGCAGAAGACCTTTTTGCATTGTATTTATTTGGGTATTTTTGAGCCTTCTTTATCTGGATGTGTAAATCTCTTGGTAGACTTGGAAATTTTTTCATCTAATATTTCATTAAATAGGATTTCTAACCTCTTCATTTTCTCTTTATAGTGCCTAACATGTCATGAAATCTTTGGTCATTATTTTTTATTCTTTTTTTTTTTTATTTTTGTCTGATTGGGCTATTTCAAAAGATCTGTATTTCAGTTCTGATATTCTTCTGCTTGGTTCAGTCTATTGTTGAACCTTTCAAATGTATTTTATATTTCATTCAATGAATTCTTTGGTTCCAGAATTTTGTTTGGTTCTTTTTTGATATCTATGTCTTTGGTAAATTTCCGTTTCATATCCTTAATTGTTTTTCTGTGTTCTTTGTATTTTTTTTTTGTTCAAAATTCTCTTGTATCTCACTGAGTTTCTTTAGTATCAAATTTTGGAATTATTTTTCCAGGATTTCATAAATTTTTAAAGAGATGTTGGCCAGTTTACTTAAAAACCAAAGGTCACATATACTGTTCTGTTTGTAAACTATGATTTTTTTATTTTGTGGATACATAGTAGGTGTATATATTTAGGGAACACATGAGATGTTTTGATACAGGCATGTGATGTGAAACAAACACATTATGGAGAATGAGGTATCTACACCCTCAAGCACTTATCCTTTGAGTTATTAACAATCCAATTACACTCTTTAAGTTATTTTAAAATGTACAATTAAGTTATTATTAACTATAGTCACTGTGTTGCGCTATAAAATAGCAGGTCTTATTCATTCTTTCTAACTATTTTTTTGCACCCATCTTAAAATTTTTTTATTTGGATCTATTGCTACAGAATTATTGTGCTCCTTTGGAGTGTCATATTTCCTTGATTTTTCATGTTTTCTGTGTCCTTACATTGATATCTGCACATCTGGTATAATAATCACTTTTTCCAATTTTTAAAATTTGCTTTTATAGGAAAGAACTTTTTCCTGAAGATGTATCTATAGTGTTGCTTGGGTAGAGCACTTTGGTTTTGATTCTGAGTGAATGCAGTAGTCTCTGTATAAGACTCTAAACAGCATTAGTGATATTTGTGATTTTCTCAATGGCTTAGGGTGTGGTTATTAGTGGAGGCTGTGGTGAAGTTTTACTGAGAACTGGGATGCCAGGTAGGCCTGTCTTCAGGCCCCAGTGGTGGCAGCGGTGGGCTGAGCGTGCTTTTCTTTGGTGTACCATGGTGGCATATGATTGCACTGGTTTTAGGTCCAGGCAGGTTGATTTGTGGGTCTCCCAGTGGTTTACTTGGGTGCCAGAAATGGTATTGATGGATCACGTGGGTGGGTGGGTTCTCAAGTTCCTGGGCAGCAAAGTGGCATGGTTGATGGCAATCATAGTAATGAAACAACCTTCTGAATCTCAAGTGGTCTGTGCTGGCATTGGTGGTGGCTGCTATGGATTGCATGGGCCAGTCCCCAGGCCCTCAAGTGGTGCATGCAATGAGTGCTAACTGTGGCAGTAGTGGCAGGTTGGGTGGGCCTGGCCTCAGACCCCAGGAGGTTCTCAGAAGCTACCAGTGGTGGACAGGGCTAAGTGATCCCTAGGCCCCTGGATGATATGCTTGGGTACTAGGGGCAGGAAGAGCTGGGCTAGGTGAACCTGCCCTCAGGCTCCTTGGTGGTGTGTGAGGTGCTGGTTGTGCTATGCAGGGGTGGGGTGATACCCAGGTCACGAGCAAAATGCTCAGGTTGGCATGCAGCAGCAGCTGTGCTATGGCCCTGCTCTTGGTGAAGGTAGGGTTGCTTTCTCTGGGAGCAGCTGTAGGCAGGCAGCTTGGAAGCACAAGCTTCACTGGTGTTTTGGCCCCACAACAGCCTGCAGCAGCAGTGTTGTAGGTAGTGGAATGTGTTCTTGGAATATGTGAAAATGCATGGGCACTCCTCTGCTGGGTGGGGCAGGATCACTGCTCAGGGCTCCTGCCTAAGTCACGGCCATTATAGCAGGGCAGGATGTGTGGGCTGTGCTCTCAAAATGGTGCTGTGCTGCAGCTGCTTGGGAGATTTGCAGAACCCAGCGTGAGCTCTCTGTTGCAATGCCTTCACATGGTCTTTAGGCAACTTCCTATGCTAGTCTCTGCGCTGTCAAGGAATAAGGGGCTCTCCTGCGGCTAGGACTGCAAGAGTCCTTGGTGAAAATGAGGAACACTAAGGGTCTCTTACCCTTTTCCCACATTAGGAAGCTGTTCCAGACTCCCAGCCAATCCCAGGCAAACAGGCCGTATTTCTCTCTCCTCCCTTGCTTTCAATGCTTCCTATCTCTGTTGAATTCCAGTGTTCTCTCTTAGATGACCTATTCAAAGTATAATTATCTACTTGCTACTTTGGTTCCTCTCCATGGAAGGGATGAACACTAGATGCATCTAGTCAACCATCCTGGAGCCCCTCCTGATTGTATTTTTGGATAGCCTGTCTTTGAGCTTGCTGATTCTTTCTTCTGCCTGATCAATTCTGTTGTTGATGTCCTGTATTGCGTGTGTCATTTTTTATTATACTTTTCAGTTCCAGGATTTCTCTCTTACTTTTTTTATTCCTTCAATTTCTCTGTTAAATTTCTTTGACAAATTTCTGAATTGTTTCTCTGTGTTTTATTAAAGTTTGTTGAGTTTTCTTAAAATAGCTATTTTGAATTCTTTGTCTACAAGATCATTCACTTGCATGTCTTTAGGATTAGTCACTGGCACGATTTTTTGTTCATTTGGTGAGGCCATCTTTCTTAGGTTATTCTTATTCTTTGTAGACGTGTGTCCCTGTCTACACATTGAAGAATTAGGTATTTATTCTCATGTTCATTCTGGGTTTGTTTGTGACTGCTCTATTTCAGTAAGCTCGTTTAGAAATTGAGTGGGGCTGACTGTGGTGGCTCATACTTGTAATCTAGCACTTTAGGAGGCTGAGGCTGGAGGATTGCTTTAGGTCAGGAGTTCAAGACCAGCCTGAGCAACACAGCAATACCCCAATCTCCATACACACACACACACACACAACCAAAATTTAGCTAGGCATAGTGGCACACACCTGTAGTCCCACTCTGGAGGCTGAGGTGGGGAGACCGCGTGAGCCCAGGAGTTCGAGACTGCAGTGAGCTATGATCGCACCACTGCACTTCAACCTAGGCAACAGACTGAGACCATATCAAAAAGAAAGTGGACTGGCTGTTGTATTTCCTTTTAGCACTAGACACTAGAGGGCACTCTAAGCCCAGGTTAGACGCAAGTCTCATGCTGGCTTTGCTACTAATGCAGTGTCCAGCCTGGATGGGCCCATGGGAATCCACAGAGGGCACCCAGGCCATACCGGAGAGCCCGTCAGGCTCTCAAGTCCAGAGGATCTGGGAACCATGCTTCCCATGGCCTGGTATGGTATCTCCTCTGGCAGGGATGGAGAGCCACTGCCAAGTTCTGCTTGCTTGCTACCACTAGCCCCGCCCCCTTTCTTTGTACATAGCTGGTCTCAGGTGGTTCAACCCAGTTGATACTCGCAGTGCTCCCCATGAACTGGTGCAGGAGTGAGTCTCCTACAGAAGGACCTAGGATGGTGGAGAAGCCAAATGTCTGCCTCCGGCTCACTTTTTTTCCGGTGTAAAAACCATGGGTCCATGGTGACTTTCCGCCTGTGGTACTGCAGTGGCTTGGGGGTGGGGTCTCAGTCATAAAGAACCAATCCCCTTAACTTCCAACTATGGTTTTGCTCGTCTTTGCAGTCCAAAAGGGCTTCACAGTCTTGCTCATGGGTTCGGGTTTTCTTAACTCTTCTGATGGTAATTTCACGCATCAAGTTGTTAACTTGATGTTTCTGTGAGGAGATGATTGCTGAAGAGTCCTACTCCACCACTTTGCTCTACCCAGCATGCATTATTTACTTTAGACATCTGGAGATGAAGTCCTGGAAAGAAGACAATAGAAGCCCAAACCCCTCTCCCCAACCTTTATCTAGTAGACCACAGTGTCCTTATAATTCAGTAGTCAGCACCTTTTCTGATAAACGCCAAATGGAAGAGATGCATATATAAGGAAGGGTATGTGGGAAGGGGCGTGGGACCAGCCACTCTCCAGGAACCTCCATGTGTTCAGCTACTCAGAAGCTCCTGATGGGCAATTTTAATATGAATATCTTTAAATTCTTATCATTTTTCTATATTTCTTGATGTTAAAATCTGCTTTAAAATATACAGTTGACTCCTGAACAACACAGGTTTGAACTGCATGAGTCCACTTATATGCAGTTTTTTTTCAATAAATATACTGAAATTTTTTTTGGAAATTTGTGATAATTTGAAAAAACTTTCAGATGAACCACATAGGGGAAAAATATCAAAAAAATTAAGAAAAAGGTATGTTATGAATGCAAAAAATATATGTAGATGGCCGGTTGAGGTGGCTCACACTTATAATCCCAGCACCTTGGGAGGCCGAGATGGGTGGATCATGAGGTCAGGAATTCAAGACCGGCCTGGCAAACGTGGTGAAACCCCATCTCTACTAAAACTACAAAAATTAGGTGGGCGTGATGGTGCATACCTGTAATCCCAGCTACTTGGGAGGCTGGGGCAGGAGAATCACTTGAACCCAGGAGGTGGAGGTTGCAGCGAGCTGAGATCATGCCACTGCACTCCAGCCTGGGCAACAGAGCAAGACTCCGTCTCAAATATATATATATATGTATGTATATATATATGTTGATACTGGACTATTTTATCATTTATTACCATAAAATATATAAAAATCTATTATAAAAAGTCAAAATTTATAAAAACTTACATACACAAACCCTTACAACCATACATGGCACCATTCCCAGTTGGGACAAATGTAAACAAATGTAAAGATCCAGTATTAAATCATAACTGCATAAAATTAACAGTAGTAGCCATCTCCTACTGTTATTGTGGTGAGCTCAAGTGTTGCAGGCATCCACTTAAAACTCTGCATGATGCTAATAATCTCTCCATAAACTTTGAATGATACTTGGGACCCATATAAAGTGCCACTAGTGATGCTGGAAGTGCTCCCAAGAAGCAGAGAAAGGTCATGACCGTACAAGAAAACACTGACTTGCTTGATATGTACCATAGATTGAGGTCTGCAGCTGTGGTTGCCCACCATTTCAGACTAATGATTCAACTTATAGATGATAAACTTACGTTGTCTACAAATACAGTACAGTATTGTAAATGTATTTTCCCCATGCTTTTTAAAATAACATTGTCTTTTCTCTAGCTTACTTTATTGAAAAAATACAGTATATAATACATATACAAAATATTTGTTGTTTATGTTATTGATAAGGCTTCTGATCAACAATAGGTCATTAGTACTTGAATTTGGGGGGAATCAAAAGTTATACATGGGGCCGGGCGCGGTGGCTCAAGCCTGTAATCCCAGCACTTTGGGAGGCCAAGACGGGCGGATCATGAGGTCAGGAGATCGAGACCATCCTGGCTGACACAGTGAAACCCCGTCTCTACTAAAAAATACAAAAAAACTAGCCGGGCGAGGTGGCGGGCGCCTGTAGTCCCAGCTACTCGGGAGGCTGAGGCAGGAGAATGGCGTAAACCCGGAAGGCGGAGCTTGCAGTGAGCCAAGATCACGCCACTGCACTCCAGCCTGGGCGGCAGAGCGAGACTCTGTCTCAAAAAAAAAAAAAAAAAAAAAAAAAAAAAGTTATACATGGATTTTTGACTGTGCAGGGGGTCAGTACCCCAACCCCCACATTGTTCAAGGGTCAACTATATTGTTACTTTATTTTTAAATTTCTTTTTATTGATGTAAAATATACATATATAATTTGCCATCTTTACCATTTTTAAGTGTACAGTTCAGTGGTAATAAATACATTTATATTCTCTTTTTCCCTTCATCATCCCCACCCTCCCCACCCCAGACTATGGTAACCATGATTCTACTCTCTATTTTCGTGAGATCCACTCTTTTAGCTCCCACATATGAGTGAGAACATGTGGTATTGCCCTCCAGTGCCACCTATGTTGATGCAAATGAAAATATTTCATTCTTTTTTATGGCCAAATAGTATTCCATTGTGTATATATACCATGTTTTCTTTATCCAGTCATCCATTGATTACTTAGTTTGATTCCATATTTTGGCTATTGTAAATAGTGCTGCAATAAACATGGGAGTGAAGATATCTCTTTGATATATTGATATCATTTCTTTTGAATATATACCCGGTAGTGGAATTGCTGGATCATATGGTAGTTCTCTTTTTTTTGGAACCTCAATACTATTGTCTATAGTATTGAGTACGGCATTAGTGACTATACTGATTTATATTCCCATTAACTGTGTACGAGGGTTCCCCTTTCTCCACATCCTTACCAGCATCTGTTATTGCCTGTCTTTTTGATGCAAGCCATTTTAACTGAGATGAGATGATATCGAATTGTGGTTTTGGTTTGTATTTCTTTGATGGTTAATGATGTTGAGCATGTTTTCATATACCTGTTGGCCATTAGTATATCTCTTTTGAAACATATCTGTTTAGATCTTTTACCCATTTTTAATCAGAGTATTTGTTGTATTGCCATTGAGTTGTTTGAGCTCTTCATATATTCTGGTTATTAATCCCTTGTCAGATAGATGGTTTGAAAATATTTTTCCCATTCTGTGGGTTGTCTCTTTACTTTGTTCATTGTTTCTTTTACTGTGCAGAAGATTTTTAGCTTGATATAATTCCAATATTTGCTTTGATTGTCCGTGCTTTTGAGGTCTTACCCAAAAAAATCCTTGGCCAGGTCAGTGGCCTAGAGCATTTCCCCAGTGTTTTCTTCTAATAGTTTCATGTCTTAGATTTAAGTCTTTAATCCATTTTTATTTGATTTTGTGTATGGTAAGATATAAAGGTCTAGTTTTATTCTGCATATAGTTATTCAATTTTTCCAGCACTATTTATTGAAAAGATTGTTCTTTCCTTAATATATGTTCTTTGCGCCTTTGTTGAACATGAGTTAGTTGTAAATGTGTGGACTTATATCTGTGTTCTCTATTCTGTTCCACTGGTCTATGTATCTATTTTTATGCCAATACCATGCTATTTTGATTACCATAGCTGAGTAGTAAATTTTGATATCAGGTAGTGTGATACGTCCAGCTTCGCTCTTTTTGCTCAGGATTGCTTTAGCTATTTGGGGTCTTTTGTGGTTCCATATAAGTCTTAGGATCTTTTTTTCTATGAAGAATGTCATTGGTATTTTGACAAGGATTGCACTGAATCTGTAAATTGCTTTGGGTAGTATTGTCATTTTAACAATATTAATTATTCCAATCCATGAGCATGGAATATATTTAAATTTTGTGTATGTCCTCTTCTATTTCTTTCATCAGAGCTTTGTAGTTTTCCTTGAATAGATCTTTTATGTCTTTGGTTAGATTGATTCCCAGGTATTTTATATTTTTATAGCCAATAAATAGTTTTATTGATTTCTTTTTCAGATATTGGCTGCTGGCATATATAAATGCTACTGATTTTGGTGTATTGATTTTGTATCCTGCAACTTTACTAAATTTATCATTTTGAACAGTTTTTTGGTGGAGTCTTTAGGTTTTTCTAGATCATGTTGTCTGCAAGCAAGGCTAATTTGACTTCTTCCTTTCCAATTCGGATGCCCTTTATTTCTTTCTCTTGCCTAACTGCTCTGTCCAGGACTTCCACTATTATGCTGAGTATGGTGAAAGTAGGCATCCTTCTGTTGTACGAGTCTTTAGAGGAAAGGCTTTTGATTTTTTCCACATTCAGTATGTTAGCCATGGGTCTGTCATTAATGGCCTTTATTATTTTGAGGTGTGTTCCCTCTATATCCATGTTGATGAAGGTTTTTATCATAAAGGGATATTGAATTTTATCAAATGGCTTTTTAGAATCGAATGAAATAATCAGCTTGTAATCCCAACACTTAGGGAGGTAGAGGCGGGTGGATCACTTGAGGTCAGGAGTTCAAGACCAGCCTGGCCAACATGGTGAAACCCTGTCTCTACTAAAAATACAAAAATTAGCTGGGCATGGTGGCTCACACACCTGTAATTCCAGCTACTCGGGAGGCTGAGGTACGAGAATATCCCTGATGAACAGCGAAGTGAAAATTCTCAATAAAATACTGGCAAACCGAATCCAGCAGCACATCAAAAAGCTTATCCACAACAATCAAGTCTGCTTCATCCATGGAATACAAGACTGGTTCAACATACGCAAATCAATAAATGTAATCCATCACATAAAGAGAACAAATGACAAAAACCACATGATTATCTCAATAGATGCAGAAAAGGCCTTCGATAAAATTCAACACCCCTTCATGCTAAAAACTCTCAATAAACTAGGTATCGATGGAACATACCTCAAAATAATAAGAGCTGTTTATGACAAACTCACAGCCAATATCATGCTGAATGGGCAAAAACTGGAAGCATTCTCTTTGAAAACCAGCACCAGACAAGGATGCCCTCTCTCACCACTCCTATTCAACATAGTATTAGAAGTTCTGGCCAGGGCAATCAGGTAAGAGAAAGAAATAAAGGGTATTTAAATGGGAAAAGAGGAAGTCAAATTGTCTCTCTTTGCAGATGACACGATTGTATATTTAGAAAACCCCATCATCTCAGCCCAAAATCTCCTTAAGCTGATAAGAAACTTCAGCAAAGTCTCAGGATACAAAATCAATGTGCAAAAATCATAAGCATCCCTATACACCAATAACAGACAAACAGAGAGCCAAATCATGAGTGAACTCCCATTCACAATTGCTACAAAGACAATAAAATACCTAGGAATACAACTTACAAGGGATGTGAAGGACCTCTTCAAGGAGAACTACAAACCACTGCTCAATGAAATAAAAGAGGACACAAGCAAATGGAAGAGCATTCTATGCTCATGGATAGGAAGAATCAGTATCATGAAAATGGCCATACTGCCCAAAGTAATTTATAGATTCAATGCTATCCCCATCAAGCTACCACTGACTTTCTTCACAGAATTGGAAAAAACTACTTTAAACTTCAGATGGAACCAAAAAAGAGCCCACATAGCCAAGACAATCCTGGGCAAGAAGGACAAAGCTGGAGGCATCATGCTACCTGACTTCAAACTACAGTACAAGACTACAGTAACCAAAACAGCATGGTACTGGTACCAAAACAGAGATATAGACCAATGGAACAGAACGGAGGCCTCAGAAACAACACCACACAGCTACAACCATCTTTTCTTTGACAAACCTGACACAAACAAGCAATGGGGAAAAGATTCCCTATTTAATAAATGGTGTTGGAAAAACTGGCTAGCCATATGCAGAAAACTGAAACTGGACCCTTTCCTTATACCTTATACAAAAATCAACTCAAGATGGATCAAATATTTAAATGTAAGACCTAGGACCATAAAAATCCTAGAAGGAAACCTGGGTAATACCATTCAGGACATAGGCATGGGCAAAGACTTCATGTCTAAAACAACAAAACTAATGGCAACAAAAGCTAAAATTGACAAATGGGATCTAATCAAACTAAGGAGCTTCTGCACAGCAAAAGAAACCATCATCAGAGTGAACAGGCAACCTACAGAATGGGAGAAAATTTTTGCAATCTACTCATCTGACAAAGGGCTAATATCCAGAATCTACAAAGAACTTAAACAACCTTTACAAGAAAAAAAAAAAAACAACCCCATCAAAAAATGGGCAAAAGATATGAACAGACACTTCTCAAAAGAAGACATTTATGCAGCCAACAGACATATGAAAAAATGCTCATCATCACTGGTCATTAGAGAAATGCAAATCAAAACCACAATGAGATACCATCTCACACCAGTTAGAATGGCAATTGCTAAAAAGTCAGGAAACAACAGATGCTAGAGAGGTTGTGGAAAAATAGGAACACTTTTATACTGTTGGTGGGAGTGTAAATTAATTCAACCATTGTGGGAGACAGTGTGGCAATTCCTCAAGGATCCAGAACTAGAAATACCATTTGACCCAGTAATCCCATTACTGGGCATATACCCAAAGGATTAGAAATCATTCTACAATAAAGACACATGCACACGTATGTTTATTGTGGCACTATTCACAATAGCAAAGACTTGGAACCAACCCAAATGACCATCAATGATAGACTGGATTAAGAAAATGTGACACATATACACCATGGAATACTATACAGCCATAAAAAAGGATGAGTTCATGTCCTTTGCAGGGACATGGATGAAGCTGGAAACCATCATTCTCAGCAAACTATCACAAGATCAGAAAACCAAACACTGCATTTTCTAACTCATAAGTGGGAGTTGAACAATAAGAACACATGGACACAGGGAGGGGAAGAGCATACACTGGGGTCTGTGGATGTTGGGGGGCTAGGGGAGGGATAACATTAGGAGAAATACCTAATGTAGGTGACAGGTTGATGGGTGCAGGAAACCACCATGACACGTGTATACC
Organism: Macaca thibetana thibetana; assembly: GCF_024542745.1. NCBI lineage: Eukaryota > Metazoa > Chordata > Mammalia > Primates > Cercopithecidae > Macaca > Macaca thibetana. Next base: position 149,661,150 of record NC_065598.1, read on the forward strand.
TATGTAACAAAATTGCACATTCTGCACATGTAACCCAGAACTTTAAGTATTATAATAATAATAATAATAATAAAATTTACTTCTTAATTTCTTCATTGACCCATTGGCCGTTTAAGAGCATGTTGTTTAATTTCTGTGTTTTTATGTATTTTCTGAGGTTCCTCTTGTTATTAATTTTTAGTTTTATTCCATTGTGGTCAGAAAAGATACTTGATACAATTTCTGTTTTTTGAATTTGTACAGACTTGTTTTGGGGCCTTGGGTATGGTGTATTCTGGAAAATGTTTTATGTCCTGATGAAAAGAATGTGTATTCTGCAGCAGTTAAGTAAAATGTTCAGTAAATGTCAGTTAGGACTATTAGATCTAGTGTGTAGTTTAACTCCATTGTTTCTTTATTGATTTTCTGTACGGATGATCTGCCCATTAGTGAGACTGGGGTGTTAAAGTCCCATACTATTATTGTATTGCAATCTGTCTCTCCCTTTAGATCTATTAATGATTGCTTTATATACTTGGGAGTTCCTGTTTTGGGTGTATAGATATTTATAACTATTATATCCTCTTGGCCGGACGTGGTGGCTCATGCCTGTAATTCCAGCACTTTGGGAGGCTGAGGCGGACAGATCACAAGGTCAGGAGATCGAGACCATCCTGGCTAATACGGTGAAACCCCATCTCTACTAAAAATACAAAAATTTACATATTTTTATATTACCTATATCCTAACAGGCTGCTGTAGCTATTACAGTTGTTGATAGATGTGTACTTTGGGCTTCATACTACAGTTATGAGTGGATTGCACACCACAAATACAGTAATAGAGTATTCTGAGTGTGCCCATGTATTTAATTTTACTAGTTGGTAAAATTAAATTAAACCAGGTTTTATACTTGAAAAGTTTTCTTTTGCACATTAGTATTCTTTTTTTTTCAGATTGTAGAACTCTCTAGCATTTCTTGCAAGATGAGTCCAGTGTTTGAGTTCACTGATTCTTTCCTCTGCTTGATCCTCTAATGATCTACTCAGTTCATCAAATGCAGTCATCAGTTTCAAGATGTGTTTTTTTTATTGTTTCAATCTCTATGTTAAATTTCTCTGAGAAATTTTTGAATCAATTTTCTGTGTTATCTTAGGTATCTTTGAATTTCCTTAAAATTGCTACTTTGAATTATTGATCAGAGAGTTCACAAATCGCCATCTCATTAGGGTTAGTCACTGGGTTTTTGCTTTGTCTTTTTGGGAAGCTCATGGTTGCCTGTTTGCTATTGTTTCTTGTGGATATACATCTATGTGTTTACATTGAAGAATTAGCTATTTATTTCAGTTTTCTCTGACTTGTTTTTGTTTTATTGGATACATTTGCTTAGTGAATCTTCACTGCTAGTTCACTGTCCTTTATTTTGGCTCTAGGTGGCACCTAAGTCCAGGTTCACCTCAGCTCTAGTTTTTTTTTTTTTTTTTTTTTTTTTTTTTTTTTTTTGAGATGGAGTCTGGCTCTGTCGCCCAGGCTGGAGTGCAGTGGCCTGATCTGGGCTCACTGCAAGCTCCGCCTCCTGGGTTCACGCCATTCTCCTGCCTCAGCCTCCTGAGTAGCTGGGACTACAGGCTCCTGCCACCACGCCCGGCTAATTTTTTGTAGTTTTGGTAGAGACAGGGTTTCACCGTGTTAGCTAGGATGGTCTTGATCTCCTGACCTCGTGATCCACCCGCCTCGGCCTCGCAAATGTGCTGGGATTACAGGCGTGAGCCACCGCGCCTGGCCACCTCAGCTCTAGTAAGTGGTCAGAGCCCTGCTTGTCCCAAGTGGGTGAGGTCCCAAAGGTATTATCTTAGCAGTATTGGAAGGTCGGCTAGGCATTCATGCCAAGGTGACCTGCAGGATAAACCTGCTACAGCATGGTGCTGCTGAACGGCCATTCTGAATTTGCATGTCCTTTGGTCAAGTTATAGAGTAGAATTTCCAGGGCTGGGGATGGTAGTCCTTCCTTCCTCATTTGTCTCTGCCTGTACTCTGGGATATTTCTGCCTTCAGACAGTCATGATGCTTTCTGTGGGTTAAGGCAAGGACAAATCTCCTCCCAGGGAACCCAAGAAGGTGGAGAAGCTGGTTGAACACCTCAATGTCACTTTTTCCAGTGTAGAAACCATGAGTTGGGGGAGATTTTCTATACACTTGGTGCCAGGCAGAATAGGAAGACGGAGAGTCATGGATGTGGAAGTCTGATTGTCAAAGTTTTTGAATTTCTCTGTAGTTCCGGGAACTGTCTCATCCTCACATGTGAGCTCTGGGTTGTTGTTGGTGTAGATATTGGTACTGTACGTTTGGTTTTGGTTTTCTCTGGGAGGGAGTAAAGCGAGCCTGCCTCTATGCCCCTATTTTAAAACTGGAAATCATTTTATTGTTACTTTATTGATGCAGTATCTTCTTGAATCATGAAAATAGTAATAAGAGCTTCTGATGAGTTCTGTTCTGAGCAATAGCTCTTTTTATTCTGGGATTATTGTTTTCTTTGTTCATCTTTGCATATCCCTTCAATATTTTAGGCTCTTTTTGAATGTCTGTTCATCCTTGGTTGCCCACTCACATTTAAGAAAAGGAAAGAAAAATCTGACTGTGGGCTGTATGTACATGGGTAAGCCTTCATTTTCAGGTGACCAAAAGAGGAATTGCCTACTATACATTAAGATCCCCAGAGGCCAGAGATCTTAAAGTATTCAGTGGGTTATATCCTCTGGGATGCAGAGCTGTTTGTGAACTGAAGTACAGAACTCTGGTGCTGAATATGGAAGACCCTGAGGATTGTTGAGCAGATGTGTACATACCTGGTAGAGACCTGTTTACATAACCATTGACTGTGTGCATTTTAGGCCAGGCCCGAGCAGATGCATCATCCCTATCCTGCATCAAGGAGTTCTTTGTTTCTGAGTGCCAACTTTTCCCTGATGAGAGAGAAGGCAAAAATAAAGTCAGCTAAGCATGTGTCTCATGAATGACGCCCCTCCCCTTTCTCCTTCCCCACTCCCAGTGTGCTCACACCTTAAGCATTTTTGTCAGCAAAGTAGGCACAGAGCACTTATCCTCACAAAGTCAGTGTGAGGGAGGGAGAAGATAATTATCTAAAGGCAGACATCTCTTGCTCGAACTGATTTTCTCTCCCTCTATTTGTCCATGACAATAAGTGGGAACAGACAATAATAGAAGACAGAATATTAGTTAGCTTGAGGCATAAGGATTCGATTCTTTTTATTAGCTGACTTATCTAAAAGGAATCTTATGAAAATCATCCTAGGGGCTGGGCGCGGTGGCTCATGCCTGTAATCCTAGCACTTTGGGAGGCTGAGGCAGGTGGATCACTTCAGGTCAGGCATTTGAGAGTACCCTGGCCAACATAGTGAAACCCGATCTCTACTAAAAATACACAGATTAGGTGGGCACGGTGGCATGTGCCTGTAATCTCAGCTACTCAGGAGGCTGAGGCAGGAGAATCACTTGAACCTGGAAGGTGGACGTTGCAGTGAGCCGAGATTCTGCCACTGCACTCCAGCCTGGGCAACATAGTGAGACTCGATCTCAAAAAAAAAAAAAGAAAAAAGAAAATTGTCCTAGGAAAAAGGCTGTCTGTTGGTCCCTGTCTCTGTTATAATTGTCTCATCCCAGCTTATATTTATGAAACCACAGGAACCTGAAAGCTCCCTAACACTGTCTCTGAAATTGATAAGGGCTGAAGCACTGGAAATACTATTGAAACTTTATGAGGCAGCCATTCATTTGTTCAGTCATTCAAACACATATTTATTGAGCACTACTGATTGTAGGCACTGATGATAGAGAGGAAGATACAGCCTGTGCTTTCAAGGTGCTTACACTCTAGCTGGAATAGTCAGAGAACCTGATAATTATAATAAAGAGTAAAGAGTGATATAATAAAGATGAGAGTAGGGTGTTATAGGGAGCAGAGAGAAGAAATTTCATTTTGCTTGAAGGGAAAAAGATATGAGATCAAAGAAGATAAATATTAAATAAATAAAGTAGAAAATACTGATATAGTATGATAAGGAGTAAGCTCAAGATGCTGTGGAAATATAAGCAGGCATCTAATCCAGACTAGAGGTCATTCTGGGAGAAGGAGTTAAGGAAGGGGATAACCGAAGTAAGTCAGACTTAAAGAAAAAGGAGAAGCTTGCTTAGTGTAAAGAGGGAGACAGATTTTTCTAGGCAGAGGGAACTGCATAAGCAGAGGTCTCATGTAAGAAAAAGCATTACATGTTTGGGTGACATGGAAGATAAGGCAGGAAATGGAACACAACAAGGCTGGAAACGTCACCAGGGAATAAATAATGCATTTTGCACTTTACCTTGAAATTGAATTATTTTATTTGTTTTGTTGTTTTGTTTTGTTTTGTTTTTTGAGATAGGGTCTGGCTTTATCACCCAGGCTGGAGTGCAGTAGTGCAATCACAGTTCACTGCAACCTTCACCTCCTGGGCTCAAGTGATCCTCCCACCTCAGCCTCCCAAGTAGCTGGAGTACAGGTACCTGCCACCATGACCAGCTGATTTTTAAATTTTTTTGTAGAGATGTGGTTTCACCCTGTTGCCCAGGCTGGTCTCAAACTCCTGGGCTCAAGCAATCCACCCACCTCAGCCTCCCAAAGTGCTGGGATTACAGACATGAGCCACCACACTTGGCAAACTGAAGTATTTTAGAGGCTGGAGTGACAAGATCAGATACTCACTTCAGTAAACTTCCTTTGGGAGTTACGAGACAGATCATAAGGGTCTCAATTAAGAAGATGGCAATGTAAATTGATAAGGGGGTAAGAAGAAGATTATGTTATTGTTATTGATTACATAATGATTACATTAGGAGGAGGTGGAGGCGGAGGTACTAACACTATCGAGGGCCTACTCTATGCCACACATTGCTCTAGGTTACTTAAGTGAAAACACTCAGCGCTCACAACAATCTTATGAAAGACGTACTATTATTTCAATTTAGGAAACCGAGACACAGAGAGGTTAAATAACTTGCCAAACGTTGCGCACTTAATAATAGATGAAGATAAGAGAAAGCATTTAGAAAGTAGAGCCCAAAGTATTTGTTGATGGTCTTAATGAGGCGGATGAGGTCAATCCATTATCCAACTCCTCTATCTTCTTACCTCATAGCTGCCAATGGAACTGAGGTTACATTTTGTTTTCTTGGAATTCATTTTTAACCCCATCTCCTTCATTCCTGAACAGTAATGTAATTTATGACCTTTCTATAATCACCTCCTCTTAATAGTAGCAGAAGATTTCTTTCAGGAATCCAAAATTCAGATTAAGACTCACTAACCTTCATCAAATACAGCAAAAAGTAGTACAAATTTGTGCAAGGTCTGTGTCTTTTCCTTGGCCAGACTCCCTGGAAAAGAAGTGAGAACATTTATCTTCTATTTTAAAATCTCATGTAGGAAATTGTCACTAGCAGGAGACATTTCTTCATCAGTTACTTGAGAGTAAGAACAAATGTAGTCTTCTGTCTCTTGTTAACTTTGCTTTGTTGTTAGGTCTCCTACACCAGTATTTCTAAAACTATCTGGAACAAAGAGTTTTTTTATTTCAACTTTGATGAAGACCACTACTTGCGTAAAATATGATAAAAATGAATTACTAAAGAAAAAAATTTAAAACATTTACAAAATACAAGCCCTCATACACACACATCACAGAGAAAAAGAAAAATTACAGCAACAGTACACATTGCTTCTGAAAAAAGGTGTGTATAAGCAATTAATATACATAATTTCTGTTACTCTTATAACTTTTTATATTTCTGCAATTGTAAATTAAAAGTTTTGAGTAAAATAATAATTGTCCATATTAAACATCTATACTCATATTTTTTTCAATAGCCCACAGTGCTTTTAATTATACTCACATTTTAAATGAATACCGTGTATATCAATAGCTAAAGTTTTTAATGGAACAAACTAGCTTGTTTCATGCTTTAACTGTTGAGCTTGTTGGCTATCTTTCTTAGCCTTATATATTTTTTAAATTTGGGAACTTTTGTTTGCAGGCTTATTTTGAGTAGAAAGATTTTTGTTTATGACATTTTGCCTTTCTTTCTCTCTCTTGCACCCTTAATGCTTAGAAATAAAAATTAGCTTGAACTAAGAAGGTAACAGTATGTGTGCTGCTACTCATCAGGCTGGGTAAAAGACATAGGTAAAGCTAACTACAGAGTTAACAACACCATTTCTCCCAAGGACACATTGCCACTGTACAAACTCACTGAATACCAACTATTTGCTTTGATTATCTCTTGATTTCTTACTCAATTGAATTGTTTGTTCTTGGAATTCACAGCCTACCAGAAATGTCTGAACTAATAGCAATAAGAATGAAACATCTCATTCTTTCCTAGGTCATCTAAATTACTTTGACATGAAGCAGCAGCTCAATTTAAAGCTCAAGCTTCAGGTAAGGGATGCCTTGACTTAACATTTCATGTCTATGTTAACTTTTTACTTAACCAGGACACTTCACAGTCTAGACCTCATGGTTATTTCTTTACACACAACTCTACTGTGCTTCATCTAAATATTACCTAACCTCCACCCTTCCCCCAAATTCTTTACTAACTCTATATAGTATTTTCCTTTGTTTAGGGAGGTGTCCACAGTCTCTTGTTGCCATGAGCCAATAAATCTGACTTTGTTGAACTATAGTGATCTTTGCTGTCCCTTGTGATCATTGGTTGATTAAACAAAGGATGTGTTCACTATTCTCTATCTAGCAAATCACACCCTAGAATGGAATTTTGGAGATACTGGCTAATGGAAATCTTGGGGATATTTCAGATTCCCCCACTGAACCGAGAAAACTTAGTTCCTATTCTAGGACTGGGTTTGCCAGTTATGTCATTGGCAAATATTTTCTCCCACTCTATAGTTTGTTGTTTCCTTTCTTCTGCTTGATTTGGGTTTGCTTTGCTCTTCTTTTTCTAGTGTCCTGGGGTGGAAATTTAGATTATCGAGTTGATATTTTTCTAATACAAGTGTTTAATTCTATAAAATTCCCTCTAAGCCCTGCTTCAGATATAAACCAAACATTTATTATTATTATGTGGTCTGTGGTTTCAGTGTCAGATCAGTTTTAAACCCTTTGCTGTGCCATTGACTCCAACACAGTGGCCAGTCTGGTACGTGAGGGGAAATCTCAGTTTCACAGTCTTCAGCATGCTAATTAGGATTCCATCCAGATATGTGTAGGTTGGGGGTAAATCCAGGAGTTAATGCACAACTTTATGGGTTTACTTTCCTGGGATCTTTTCTCTCTGTCATCTATAAACTTTCCAGTTCTGTGAGCTCCTTTTTTTGGTTTTCTAACCAGAAGCTTCCAACTTCCACAACTACATCATAGCTAAGGTCAAGCAACGGAAGGGGAAAGACAGAGAGAAAAGTAATGTGCTTTTGCCCCAGGGTCTTAGATCTGTAGCTGTACTGAATGAAGGATAATGTTCCCCTCCCTAAGTTTTTACTCGTGCAGGCTTCTGTTGCCAGCCACTGTCACTGGCACAGGCAACCTTGGACTGAAGCTTGAGAGAATGGTGGAAAAGAGGACAAAAACCCTAGGGGATTTCCCCTTCCATGCTCTTTGTGCATTTAGAGTTACCTTTCCCACTCCTTGAAACCCTAGAGGGTTTCTCCTGGAGCTCTCTTTGCAACATAGTACTCACTTCCAAGTCTCCAGTTATGTTTTAATTCAGGTTAAGGAATACTAGAGTGGGGAAAAACGTATACTCCCCCACAAGTTTGGTAACACTTTGAATTTTAGTGCCTTTTCTCTATTTACTTGTTCTATTTGCCTTTTAGAAATTTTTAAATATCTGGGCTTTGCATTTTGTCAAGGTTTTATAGATAAGTTCAATGGGAAATAAAGGGTGGAGTGTGTTTATCCATTTTACCCGGAGCTAGAACCTCTGTTGACTCTTTAATTCAACTCTGTGTCAAAGAATTATTTGGGTTTTTAACTTATTTCTTTATATGTCATATGTAAACACTAATGTTTTGATTATGTCCTTGTTCAATTAGCCTTTACATCTCATAAATAACACACTGTGGTTTTGGCACTTTCTCATTAATTATGACTATGAAACTGAACTTAGTATATGAAAAATCATACTTTCATCTGAAACTATTATAAACTACAAACCTTTCTCATGTTCTCCACTCCCCACTCCCATCTTTTTTTTGAATCACATTCATCACCATTCAGAAAGACTATGGTGATTCCTGTTAATAAATTCTTTGCCTATTCCCCATCAAAAGGTGGAGTCCCCCTCTATAGACTGGTCTTAGTGATGCATTCTAACTAATAGAATGTATGTTATGTGAGTGATTTCCAAGGTTACATTAGAAAACATGAAACAGTTTCTAATGGGCTCTCTCAGGACCATATAAGAAGTCTGGCTACCCTGTAAGACCCATGTGAGAGAGACCATGTGGACAGTACCATCAAGCCAAGGTTAAAGACATGTGAATAAAGTCAACTCTGGGATGATTTCAGCTCTGGCCACTGTTTGACTATAGCCCTCATGAGACACACTTAGATAGACCAAGTCAAAACACTCCCAAATTCCATGAGACCCACAGAAACCATGAGCAATAATAAGTGATTGTTGTTGTTTTAAGCCACTAAATTGTGGAGTTATGCAGTAAAAGATAACTGGAATAAGAAAAAGGTACAGTGAAGCTGATTTCACCATAAAAAAATAGGGTGAAAAACAAATTATGCAAAATTTACTTCCCTAATTTAATTTATGCTAAGGTATAAATTAAAAACAGGTTTGATTAGAATTATTTTAGAATATATTAATTCAATCCAAATTAATTAATTTTCAATAACATATATAAATAAATGCTGACTTTTCTTAGATTTTTATATACTTTTGGTCTGCAAATGACAAACTAACCACCTGAACCAGTCTATATGTGTTCACCTTCATGAAGCTTTCAAGGAACATAGCTCAATGTTTGCAAAAGGCAGAGGACGGTAGAAATCACTACTGATAAAGCCCACAGATTTGAAGAGGGAAACAGCAATGCTTTGAGGAGAGAGATTTAAGTCTGGAACTCAGCTGCTCCTGATCCCAGCTTAGAATTTATTGTGGTTATATAGGATGCATATCTGCTTCTCTCAGAAACTGGATTATTCTCCTTTCTATGAGCATGATGCTAGAGTAAAGAAGCCTCTTTCAGGTTAAGGAACACAAATGCTAACTGTTATGGATAGATTCAGTTGTTTGTACTTCTCTGCTTATTTCATCTCAATCATACACTTTCATACACTTACCTTCTCTACATACTAGTAGGGCTCCAATGAGGCCCGAATTCAAGTCTTTTACCAGGTCCACATGAGAAAGATACGAGTAGGTAAGGCACAGCGGGTCAGAGGCCATTGGACCATTCTCTTTCAGGACCTGCCAGACATATGTATGGCTTCCACCAGGAAAGACTTTATCATCTTCTTTCTCCCTTTGACTGGTCTGATCATCATATTCAGCTCCTATAGCAGGAAGAAATAAAATTGTCCTTTCTATACCCATTGTCCACTTAAAGAAACATGTCAAGTTTACTGTCACCAATAGGTTCTACATAAGAAACAGACTTTTTGCATCTTTGTTGTTGTTGTTGTTTTGAGACGGAGTCTCACTCTGTTGCCCAGGATGGAGTGCTGTGGCACGATCTCGGCTCACAGCAACCTCCGCCTCCCAGATTCAAGTGATTCTCCTGCCTCAGACTCCTGAGTAGCTAGGATTACAGGCACACACTACCATGCCTGGTTAATTTTGTATTTTTAGTAGAGACAGAATTTCATCATATTGGTCAGGCTGGTCTTGAACTCCTGACCTTGTGATCCACCCACTTCAGCCTCCCAAAGTGCTGGGATTACAGGTGTGAGCCGCCACCTCTGGCCTACTTTCTGCATCTTAATTTGAAAAACTAACAAGTAGCAGCCACAAATGGGGAGAAGCCTCATATATTCCAGAGGATCTTGAGATCACTAACCGTAGTATGAGTAGTAAAAACTAGGTTCTGGTTGAGATCTCCACATTCTGTTAAATAATAAAATTGCTTCCATTATCGCATCTTTTTGCCTAATTCAATTCAACAACAAATACACTTTGTCACAGACTCTTTGGTAGGCACTAGTGAGGGTCAGGAAAGGGTAAGAAAGAGAGATTTAAGAAAATTTCTTAAACTTTGTTCTTTCCTAGTGGTACAACACTATGTTTGGTGGGGGACATAGACATATAAAGATATAATTATAATACCATGTGGAAATATTCACCTATTTATTCACAAATATTTATTGAGTTCTTATTCTTTACCAGACTCAGTTACAAGCTGAAAATATAAAGATCGAGATAGAAGTCTCTGCTTATGGAGCGAGCAACCCAGTGGATAAAAAAAGCAGTAAACAACTTCCTACTCTTCAGTAATGCTTGATGGAGGTGGAATTTGAGATGAATCTTAAAAGATAGATATATTTGCGTTATTTTTCATGTGTTTAATATAAAGAATTTAATGTTTTTGTGAGTGGATATTAGAAAATTATTCTTGGAATTGCATTGCTACTTTCACTTTTTTCTTTCAACACACTTTTTATGATGATGCATTTTAATGTACATTACAAATTTCATGACAGTCCACTCCTATATACTTTAGAAGTCATCTTTAAAAAAAATTTTCCCACATACACAAAATGACACTAGCACACCCGATCCAGTTAATATCACCTAATATCAATGCAATATTCAAAATTTTTTTTTTTTTTTTACTCAGAGGTTTCCAACACATTTTATTTTGCAGACCACTGGTTTGTAGCTTTTGAGGACCAACATCTGTATATCAATTCCTATAAAATGTCCAACCAATTTCAGTTCCATAGCAGGCTCTTCCAAACTGCACACTATGCTTATGGGTGGAGGTCCAGTTACACATGCATAAAGGCTGCCCTGCCCGCTGGTTCCCAGAGGAGGTCGCGTCGGAGTTAAAGCCCCTTCCAGGAGCTTGATCTTCCCAGGGGTCATTTCCTTTGGCAAGAAGTCAGTTTACACGTGCGGCTTTGATGCCTGTGAGCTAGAAGCACCAGAAACATGCAGGATGTGCTGCTTTTTCTCTCATGAAGGTGGGCACTCGAGGATCCAGTGCCCTCGTGCTTAGTGACAGGAATCCCTCCTCTTTGCTCAGTAGGTTAAAATATAAGGAAGCCTCCACTTTACGAAACACAGATAACACCTTTTTAGGTTGCCTATTTATTCTAGAACTACAAAATTTAATTCAAGAAAATATAGGTCCCATGAAAGACTTAAAAGTTTTATAAAACTAAAATCTAGTTTTTCCCGATAAATTGTACTTCAGGCAAAACCCTCCCAATGCTTCTAAAATAATACTAAAAGGGGCATCTGATTATACAAGAGCAATTTAAAAAATTAAATATTTATTTGAATAACAAGTTTTAAGTTTGAGCTGCAACGTTGGCAGTGCAGGTTTTTAACACAGATCACGAAAAGGGTGCACAAAAAAGTACTGGTGCAAAGGACAAAATAATGCTAAGAATTAGGCTAAACAGCTGCTGATTTTAAGAAAACAAAAGGCCTGAAATCACTATACAAAATATAAAATGTATTAAACACTACCATCCACAGAACAGTCTTTATTATTGATTATATTTAAAAATTATTTGCGTAATTATATATTGAATTATAAATGAGTATTATACATCAACCTCCATTCGGAAGGCAATTCCTTGTAGCACTATAGAACATCTAATTACATTGCAAAAAGTATCCTTTTTTGCTATTGATAAAACAGTTAATATTACTGTAAATATCAGGAAGGCTACAAAAAAAGAAGTAAGATTTCTTTTTTGTCTTCAAAGGGTTTTCCATGCAGTGAAGCACTTGCCATGTTGAACTGAATGCACTACTGGAGAATGTTCTGGGTTCAAGATGCTCTTGAGAGACAAGACTAGGCTTTTCAAATCAAACACTCAAAGGAATCATGCAACCCTCCTATGACTGGGATATGACTGGGATACCATCATGTGCCACTTACCAGTGCTGGCTCTCCAGAAAACCATTCAAGACGCTTAAAAAAAAAAAATCAGACTTATATGATAAATATACATAAAATGAAGACACCAACTGCTATTTGACATGACTACTGGTAATGTCTGTGCTATGTGAAAGCACCTTTAAAAAGAGCCTATGCGGCAAGAGATAAGTGTCTAAAGATTCAAAATGAATCAACAGTATTGGATAACAATATAATTCTCAACTCAGAGGCTGCCTCAAGATTAGGTGCATCTTCAGTTAATGTAACAGGAAAAAAGGCAATGGATTTTATTTTATTAATTGTATCCACTTACAAACAGACCTAAGGTCACCCCGATGTGTAGACACAATGAGATTTTTGTTGTTTATAGTCTTTAATTGAAGTGGTAAGGGAAACAGATCTATTTAAAATCAAAACCAAACAACTATTTCTGTCTAGATTAAGAGGTGGCCCCAGGTGTGGGATTCACCTTTTGAGTGGCCACTTGTGGTGCGACCTCGATGATCCGGGGTTTGTCTATCATTCTTGTTGTGCGGTTGTCCTTGTCTACAATCCCAATAATCCATGCTTGGTGGCCTTCACCATATTTGGGGGACTTTATCTCTGCATAGAACCGAGCTGCTTGCTCACGTGGTAAACAGATCAGAAGGCCGCCTGAGGTCGCTGGGCAGGTCCCGTGCATGAGGCCGAACATGTTTCCACAGGCTTTGCTCACCGCAGCCATCTTGGCCAGCACCGGGAGGCTGTGAATTACAAACGACACCTCGTTCCTCTGCTGCTTGACCAGGTTCTGCACATGGCCCCAAATCCCGAAGCCCGTGATGTCAGTGGCCGGGTGGGCACTGAACGTGTGCATAAGTCCTGCAGCTGTCTTGTTGAGCCTCGCCATGTTCATCATTGCCTCCTGGTAGGCCAGCTCTACATCTTCTTGGGTGATCACTAGTTTAATCTCATTCCATTTCTCAGGAATATCCAGCCACTGGTGCACAGCCACTGCCACCTGTGTCCCCAGGGGTTTTGTCAACACCAACACGTCCCCTGGCACTGCATTGTCTGGCATGATAAATTCATTGGGCTGACAGACAGTGGTAGCAACTCCTCCCAGGACAATCCAGGGGTTTAGTACTGTTTGGCCACCTGTTACAGACGTTTCTGTTTCCTCAGCTGCGTCTTTAAAACCTTCGATAATCAGAGGCATCACTTTATCCCTTTCCCTGTCGGTCATTTTATTACCGACTCCAAGGAGCATCAGCATATTGTCACATTCCGTGACCCCCGTTGTGTAGAGGTCACTGAGGACATTGGCACATGCTATCCTGCCCATCATGTAAGGGTCGTCTACGATCGGGTAAATGTAATCTGTGGTTTGAACCAAGGAAAGCCCACCGTGCCTCAAAGGAATTACACAAGTATCCATTCCAATGCCAAGCCTTGGCATAACGGCTCCCAGAAACTGCTCATCTTCTTGGAAGTGGTTCTCTTGTAAAGATTCCAGCAATTTTTGCAGGACATCTTGGGGCACTTTGCAGCCTGTGCCCTTCAGTTCAGTGAATCTGGTTAGCCGGAAGCTTTTGTCCAATTCGTAACTTTTCGGGTTAAACGACTCCCGCATAGACATGGTTCTTGGGCCCCGCTCTCCTCACAGCTCAGCCCCTCCCCTACCTCTGCGGGTTGGCTGGGTTCTTTATGGATCCACCGGCTCGCTTTGCGCCCTCCGCCGCCTCCCGAAAACGGGCCGCGGGCCGCTCCCACAATGCACCGGGCGCGGCCGGGCTCCCTTAAGCGTCGCCGGAATAAAAATGCCGCGCCCCGCGGCTGCGGCGCAGGCCCGCGCCTGAGCGCCCCAGGGGCTCGCCTGACTCGGCGCGGCCCTGCGGGAGCCGGGCCGCCGCGCTCCCGCCGGCTGGGCGCGCCTCAAATTTTCTTAATTGCTTCAAAGGCATCCTTTGTAGCTAGTTGGTCCAAATCAGAATTCAACCTAAGACTGCACATTGCATCTGGTTGTTTAGGCCCACACTCTCTTTTAGTACGGAGTAGTCCCTTTTTTCCTGACACTCATTTAGTGAAAGAAAGTTGGCTTGCAGTCCTGTAGAATATCTCATGCTATTGAATATACCTAAGTTCCGATTAGATTCAAGTTAAGTAAGTTTTTTGGCTAAAATACATCAAAGATGATGCTGAGTCCTTCATATTGTGCCATATCGGGGCAGATAATATCTGGCCATCCCATCCTTAGTGACACTAAATTTGACCCGTGGATTAGCCTGATACCTCCATTCTAAAGTTAACATTTCCAGTAGCAATCAAAAAGAAATCTCTGAGATATTATTTTGGCACCATACAAATGTCAAATTCCACATCAGCAATTCACCCAATGATTGTAACATCAGCTGGATGTGTTTGAAGTCAATCCTAGATAGGATGTCATTTCATTTATGAGTATTTCAATATATATCTCTATTATATAAGGGCTCCTTTTAATGCGATCATTATTTTTTCAATGATCAATTACTTTGAACTTTGACAATGAGAACCCTTTCCTGCCAGCCCCATGGAGGGTTACAGACTGTATGTAAAATGTTTAATTTTGTAAAATACATTAAGCAAAGATGACAAAATGTTAACATCTGGCAAAGTGAGGTGATGGGCACATGTTTGTTTGTTATATTATTTTCTGTATCTATCTTTGTTTGAAATATTTCATTAGGAAAAAAATACCCTTTGTCCTAAGGCTCAGACTGTGGTGGGGGCAGGGGCGGGAGCGCATGCTGGAGGTTCGATGAGAAGCTAAGAATGTGTGAAAGCTAAGAAGCTAAGAATGTGTGGATTAGGGGAAATGTAGCAGTAGAATGAAATGTAGCAGTAGAATGCTTCAATGCTGAAGGCCCACCTGAGGTGAGACATCATTCAGTGTGATTGCATGATTTTATTTCAGCTATGTCCATCTGTTTGGTTGTTGGTAGAATAGGTGGAGAACAGATGTAACCAAGGTAAGTGACCCAGCTCAGAAAGATTTGAGTCTCTTCCTCTCCAGGAATGGGTTGAACCTAGTTTTCCTTGGACAGAAGAACTTGGCCATATCTGAGATGAGCCACTGCATCAGGAGCAGTAACTTCAACATATGCTAAACATTTCACTGGAAATGTACAGATGAGTGCTGTTCAATAGAAATATAATGCAAACCACATATGTAATTTTAAATTTTCTGGTAGTCACATCAAGAAAAGTAAAAAGAAATAGGTGAAATTATTTTAATAATGTATTTCATTTAACCTAGTATATCCAAATATAAGCATTTCAACTCGTATTTATAAACAGTGAATGAGATATTTTTCATCTTTTTTGTACTTAGCCTTTGAAATCTGGTGTGTATTTTACAGTATGTCTCAAGTAGGACTCACCACATTTCAAGTGCCTGATAGCTCGTGGCTACCATTTGAAGTGTGCAGTATAGACTCTATGGCTGGTGTCTCCTCATTGGATAAGATGTGGCCATTTGGGGGTCCTGAAAGGTGTTACCTTTTCTGATGGGTTTAACTTGAGCTAGACTTTAAAATATTATTTCCCCATAATTATGATTTTAAAAGCTCTTATCTCTCTCCCTGATGTCAGCAGAAAAGAGAAAGATAAAATTGCATTGGCCACTCTTTCCTCCACCAATTTTTGGAAAATTTCACCAATGTTGAACCACGATTATATGTAACTCTTTTTTTTTTTTTCTTTATTGTGATACTTTCTTTTATTTATTTATTTATTTATTATTATTATACTTTAAGTTGTAGGGTACATGTGCATAACGTGCAGGTTTGTTACATATGTATACTTGTGCCATATTGGTGTGCTGCACCCATCAACTTGTCATTTACATCAGGTATAACTCCCAATGCAATCCCTCCCCTCCCCCCCCCCTCCCCCCTCCCCATGACAGGCCCCTGTGTGTGATGTTCCCCTTCCTGAGTCCAAGTGATCTCATTGTTCAGTTCCCACCTATGAGTGAGAACATGCGGTGTTTGGTTTTCTGTTCTTGTGATAGATTGCTAAGAATGATGGTTTCCAGCTGCATCCATGTCCCTACAAAGGACACAAACTCATCCTTTTTGATGGCTGCATAGTATTCCATGGTGTATATGTGCCACATTTTCTTAATCCAATCTGTCACTGATGGACATTTGGGTTGATTCCAAGTCTTTGCTATTGTGAATAGTGCTGCAATAAACATACGAGTGCATGTGTCTTTATAGCAGCATAATTTATAATCCTTTGGGTATATACCCAGTAATGGGATGGCTGGGTCATATGGTACATCTAGTTCTAGATCCTTGAGGAATCGCCATACTGTTTTCCATAATGGTTGAACTAGTTTACAATCCCACCAACAGTGTAAAAGTGTTCCTATTTCTCCATAACTCTTTAAGATATAGCCAAGTCCAGACCCTCCAGATTTGCCATGGCTTCCTGTCTCTGATTATACACCTACATGTTTAGGGTAGGATCAGTAGTATAGAAGGAGCAGATAAAGGTAGGTTGTCCTGCCTTTGCACCATGCCTGCAACTATGAAAAGGACAAGACCAACACCCCCTTAAGACTCCTATAAGATCCATGGCCCACAAGATATGAAGTAGTAGAATCTTGGTTTTATTATATATTTGGGCTCCATCCACTAAGTATAGGATTACCTGGTAATAGTAGGTCCTTTTTCTCACAAATTTCAAAATGCTGGCGGAAGTACTCTCATTGGCCTAGTTTGGGTAAGGTGCCCATCTCTGGACCGATCAACTGTGGCCAAGGAGGTGGGATACCAGTGTCAACTGCTCACCCCTAGATTAATTGCTATGGTCAGGGAGGCATGGGCTTTAAGAAAATGGCAGGTTCTGTTTGAAGTACATTCAGAAAAGCAATTCTGAGGGGGTACACAGGTGAGAAATGTTTAATTTTAGGAAGAAAAAGTGACTGGTGCCCACTGCACCCTCATTCTTGCATTGAGTATCCACTATAGGGTAGGCAGTATGTTATATGCTAAGGACACAGCAATAAATAAGACGAATTTCCCTATCTTGAGATATTTATGATCTAGTAAATGTTAAGAAACACACATAATGTTCAGTTAGGACCTTAAAAGAGTTGAAAGAATTTGGTTCCAAGTCTTTGCTATTGTGAATAGTGCCGCAATAAACATACGTGTGCATGTGTTTTTATAGCAGCATGATTTATAATCCTTTGGGTATATACCCAGTAATGGGATGGCTGGGTCAAATGGTATTTCTAGTTTTAGATCCTTGAGGAATCGCCACACTGTCTTCCACAATGGTTGAACTAGTTTACAGTCCTACCAACAGTGTAAAAGCGTTCCTATTTCTCCACATCCTCTCCAGCACCTGTTGTTTCCTGATTTTTTTAATGATCGCCATTCTAACTGGTGTGAGATGGTATCTCATTGTGGTTTTGATTTGCATTTCTCTGATGACCAGTGATGATGAGCATTTTTTCATGTGTCTGTTGGCTGCATAAATGTCTTCTTTTGAGAAGTGTCTGTTCATTTCCTTTGCCCACTTTTTGCACTCTAGCTTGCCCACATCAATCTCCAGACCATGTTCATTTGTATCAAAGAGGTCTGTGTGACCAGGTAAAGCAGAAAATTTGGAGATTTGGAAATTCAGGGAGATATTTTCATAGAGGTGGAAAATATAGTTGTCTGTCTCAAATCAAGATGCCCTACAAGCAAATTAACTTTAACTACCTCTCAAATAACTAACACTGCAACTCTATTGGGCTTCGTAAAACAATATGTCCTTGGTGTGGAGACTACTAGGTCTCTCAGTTTGTTACACATGTATACGTGTGTCATGTTGGTGTGCTACATCCATTAACTTGTCATTTACATTAGTTATATCTCCTAATGCTATCCCTCCCCCAACTCCACCACAGTCCCCGGTGCGTGATGTTCCCCTTCCTGTGTCCAAGTGTTCTCATTGTTCAATTCCCACCTATGAGTGAGAACATGGGGTGTTTGGTTTTCTGTTCTTGCGATAGTTTGCTGAGAATTATGGTTTTCAGCTCCTTCTATCAGAACCCTTTCTCAAGAGAGAGCTGAAGAACTCCATCATCCTGGCCATTGTCATTGGACTGGGTGAGACTGATGCTGCCTCTTGCTTTCTAACTCTTCCATACCACTCAACATCAAGAAATACTGGGATAGAGGCTTGCTTCCCACTCCTGGATCACAATCTGTAAGAATGAGATAAGCCTTGAGCTCCCAGTGGCTATCTTTGCCATCATATTAGAAAAGCCTGCCTTAGAATGAAAACAAAAAGGACAGCCCAGCTGAGATGGTGGGAGAAAAATGGTCACAATGCTGAAAGTATCACTTGAATCCTTGGATCCAGCCATACTTGACTGACTCCATGGAACTTTTCAGTTACATGAACCAAATTCAACATTATTTATATGAATGCTTGCACTGTAGCACAGTGGTTCCAAGTATAAGTTCTGGAGTTAGATGGAGTTAGGTTTGAATCCTGATTCCACCACTTATTAGCTGTACAACCTTCAACTCAATACATATTAGTCATTATTGTTGTTATTATTATTTTTCAGTAAGTTTGTATTTAAGAGAATGGATCCAACTCCAGGTGTGCCACCATTACAAAGCACACACATCTCACTGTTCTATTCCTAGAATGACAGGACAATAGGAGGGTATTTAACTCACCCTCAGAAGCTTTCCAGTAGGATACACCAACAGCATGAAGACTGACAGGATGGGAAGCCATGTTCTTAAGTGTAATGACCACTGTGTCATAAACCTCAGCCTGGATAGTAGGACCCAGCAGACCTGTAAGAATGAGATGTCCAGCAAAGGTCACTTGGGGATAGTACTCCAGAAAACCTGTTATCACAAAAGTTAAAGTCAAGGTCACAGTGGAGAAGCATGCCCCTGTAATTATTGATAAAAGGTAGTATTTGCTTGCCAACATCAGCCTAACCTTATGGTTGCTCTGAGGAAAGATTTCTGGCAATCATTCAATTCATTCATTCATTCATTCATTCATTCATTCATCTAGAGTTCCTACTATATTCTAGGAACTGTCTTATGCACTGGAGGTGCAGTAGCAAACAGGACAGATCATGGAGATCATATTCTCAAGATATTAATCATATAAAAAAATGAAAAAGAAAAATTCAAGTTGTTATAAATATTATAAAAGATAGTGGTCTGCTAGAAAATGATGAGGCAGGAGGTAGAGGATACTTTCAGTGTAGTAGTCAGGAAGGGCATCTCTGAGGAGGTGACATTTGAGTAGAGATCTGACTAATGAAAAAGAAGTAAGATTTTCAAAGATTTAGTGGAAGAGCATTGCAAGCAGATAAAACAAATGCAAAAGTCCAGAGGCAGAAATAAGCTTGGTCTAGTCGAGTAAAATGTGGCTGAAGCACAGTGAATCAGCAGGGGAGTAACAGAAAATATGGTCAAAAAGGAAACATAACATGTAGGACCTTGCAGGCCACAGGAATTTGGATGAATTTGGATTTTACAAGAAGTGAAATAAGAAGACTTGGAACTTGTTTTGGAGTAACAGTCAACAGGACTTGCTCATAAATATGATGCTGGAGATAGAAAAAAAGAGAGAGTAGTCAAAGAAAACTCCTATGATTTTGGCTTGTGCAACTGGGTTGTTAGTAAGGCCATGACAGAAAATCAAGAGGAAAATTAAGAGCTCCACTTTATGAATACACTAAATATAAAATGCCTATAAACAGTGTATTGAATGAACTGGATTTAGTGGGATAAAAACATAAAATAGCCTTATTTTTCTTAGACCACTGTTTTTAATTACATTATGTGAGGTCTCCCTTTTCCTGCACTTTGGCTGATCCCAGATCTTTTCCAGTAACCTTCAGATATTAACCAACAGTATCACTTTTAGGTTCTAACAAGTCCAGTCCAGTCTAATACCAAAGTTTTGATGTCTTCTGCAATTGCAAGTCCCCTTCCTTCTGCAGCTACGTTCTGACAGCCCCAGAAATTTGCAATATGTAAAATTAATTTTTTTGGCAGCTTCGCTGCTTTCCCATCTTCCGCCCCAACTCACCTTTCTGCCTCTGGACCCTCCATGGTAGGAGCAAGTGGGAAGGATGGCTGGACGGAGGGTGGGGGGAGGTAAAAAAAAAATAGGCACAACAACAAACTCTTTCTTGATAATGTGGCATTAGTACTCCCTAGTTGTGACACATACCAAAATTCTGCCTTTCTTTCTTAGGGAACTTATGAGTTCTTTGGAGACCTCTCCCTGCCAACATGGAGACACCCCACTGCACCTGATCTTAGCATGGGATATACCTTCTCCTGCTGGTCACTTGTATCTCTCCTCTCAGATTCTGCTTCTGGCAGTACAACCCACACAGGCTTTTTCTGTTGAGGTTATCTAACCCCGGCAGGAAGACCTCTCAGACAGAGTCTTTGTAAGACAAGTCCCATTCAGTGGCCTTCCTGGCCTTACACCTAACAGTGGTAGTGCAGTTAGCTCCCACTACAGCCCACTCCCCCTGCTATTCCATCAGAAGCCCTTTTGGCCTCTGACCTTGAAAATTTGTCCAGATAAAAACCAGGCAGTAGTCAGTGTCTCCCAAGTTCCATAGGTACCTTGTCCAGTCTTCTAAGTGGTTCTCCCGAGGTCTCCTTGATTATAACTTGACATGAGGGACAGGCCTCCCATCCCCCATGGGGTAAGCAACACATAAAACACCAAAGAGGCTCTCCAAAGAAATATTCAAATCTAAAGTTTTTCATAAGTTCCCAGCCTTTTTTTAAATACAAGGTTGGAGGTGAGTCAGGGGCTAAGGGTTGCAGAACCAATTGTGGACTGTTACCTGAACAAGTTCTAAATCGATAGGCTGATACCTCTCTTTAGAATAAGGGGATACTTCCCACCTGTAATTCTCAGCAACAATTCTAGGACAGAAAATATCCTATCATAACATGTTGTTACATATTTTATTTGACATCTAAGTAGAGGTAAGCAGTTGGCATAGACCAAGCAGAGGAAGATGGCCCAGTAAAAAGACAGAAAATGCAGTCAGTGTATTTCCCTATAGGTAGCAGTTAGGGAAACATTCTCTTTGGCAGCTGCACTTTTTAACTGCAACCTCAAGATTGGGGAATCTGTGATAGAAAATAAGATACCCAATTTCATAATTAGCATTCAACATTGTTTTTATTACCCATCCAAGGTGGCCTTGGCTTAGCGATGTTGAAAAGGTGATCCGTGAATTCTACAAACACAGTCTTTTTGTACATGACTGAGGTGTTGAATGGAAAAGATCTTGGCACTCTAGGAGGAAATCTGTGAAGAAAGGAAAAAGTCGTTCATTTTGGTGGACGCTTCAAAAAGCAGCTGGAAGTAATGCTTCCATACTACTCTTTTCTACTATTAACAAGGAGGTAAATTTGAAGTTGTATATAAATCCCTAACATCCATTAAACTGAAACACTGTTTTCACAAGTCAACTGACACATTAGGTGTCATGTGATAAGAATCATAAAATCAGTAACCATACACTGCATCAGCCAAAAATCCTTTGCCAAAGCAATAGCTACTGCATCCTTCAATTTAATCTCTAAAACAGGCTATAACTTTCATCTAAGTACTCTGTATTCAAATTTTGTCAGTATGTACCTAAAATTATACTTCCCTCCTTAGGGATACCAGGAATATCACAGAGAGAATTACCTTTCAGCAGACTATGTATATTGAAACCTACTAGTGCCAGGAGCTGTAATTCAGAATCAGTCCTACATTAATGCTCATTCTTGTCTCCACTCAGATACTCCCAATTACTCATTTATTCATGAACCAGCTACTGAATCAGAAATTATATAATTACTTATATAAATGTTCCCAAAATGTTATTATTTGCCTCCATTGTCAAAGCCGTTTTAAGTGAAAGCTGGTTCCCAACTTTTCCTCTCTCCCTGTGTGACAGTTTAGCATGTCGGGGGCCTCCTCAAGCCAAATAATCAAAAGGACCAATGTGAATCTTGGTGAATAAGGGACACTGGCCCCAAGTGAATTGGTAGAAATTACAAAGTGGTTGAAGGTGACTATCTCCACTCACTAGTTTCATGTGCTGATGAGTTTTGCACACCATGGAGCAGTTCTGCAGCTTTCTCTATGCCACAAAGAGCCTCTCTTCCTGACTTTTATGCTTCTGGACATCTGACTTTTATCTCCCATCGGATTTTACCAATTGGTATCATTTCAACAAGCCAAAGGCACAACACACGGGCATTTGGGTAATTAAGGGCTTAGTCGGAGAAAGCAAGGCTCCTGCCCTGGAAAAAAAGCTTTCATGTATAGATCTAAAATTGAGCATTCGCCCTCCACAGATGTACATTGATTCACTTATGAACCACATACTACATGCCACTGTGCCATAACAAAACACATCAGACATAAATATGGAAAAGGAGAGATTTTTAAAGACATACACTTAGATGTGAAGCAGTTGTTTTGAGTCTCGTGTCTTACTGACTCTCAGGGGCTTTTGAAAAGTGGTAGATGTGAAAGATGGAGAACAGCACAAATAAACGCTCGGTATGGTGGACTACTGAAGAAAGAACCCCAAATATCATCCAGCGAGACACTCCCTCCATTGTCATAAATGACGGCAATAATGATAAAGTGAGGGAAAGGAGAGGGAGTTTCTGATTGTAAGTATTCACATGCTTGGAATAAAAGCCATACCATGCCTCAGATCATCAGGATGTGAAATGAGTAAGAAGGGGTGTGGGCATTTATCACTCGTTTATTTCTTTCTCAGTCTTGTGGTGAAATAACAAAAGTCTCATTGTTCCTTTCAGGAGCAGCCACACTGGAGAATCATTCATTCTTGTAAGAAAGTTTGCTTTTCCTTTAGTCAGAATGCTGAGATAGAGAAGGAAAATACAATCTAAAAATGGTGAAAATAGCTAAATTGGTAAATCAGTGACCCATGGGGATTTCAGTTTCAATAATCGTGGTAAAATACACATAAAATTTACTATCTTAATCTTTTTTTTTTTTTTTTTTTGACAGGGTCTCACTTGGTCGCTCAGGCTGGAGTGCAGTGGCGAGATCCGCCTCCCAGGTTCGAGCGATCCTCCCGCCTCAGCCGCCAGAGTAGCTGGGACTACAGGCGTGCGCCACCATGCCTAGCTAATTTTTTTGTAGAGACAGGGTTTCACCATGTTGCCCAGGCTGGTGTCAAACTCCTGGGCTCAAGCAATTCACCCTCCTTGGCCTCCCAAAGTGCTGGGATTGTAGGCGTGAGGCACCACGCCCAGCCTAACCATGTTTAAATGTACAGTTCAGTAGTATTAAATATTCTGGCCAGGTGTGGTGGCACACACCTGTAATCCCAGTACTTTGGGAGGCCAGGGCAGAAGGATCACTTGAGCCCAGGAGTTCAACACCAGCCTGGGCAACATAGCAATACCTGGCCTCTACAAATAATAATAATTAGCCAGGCGTGGTGGTGTGCACCTGTGGTCTTAGCTACTTTGGCGCCTGTGGTGGGAGGATCACTTGAGCTCAGATGGTTGAGGCTGCAGTGAGCTATGATCGCAAAACTGTACTCCAGCCTGGGCAACAGAGTGAGATCCCATCTCAAAAAAGAAAACATGTGTAATATTCTCCCATTCACCTCCAGAATTAATTTTATGTTGCAAACTGAAACTGTATAAACATTAAATAATAACTCTCGCCTCCCCCAGTCTCTGGCATCTACCATTCTACTTTCTGTATGATTGTGACTACTCAAAGTACCCAATATAAGTGGAATCATACAGCATTTGTCTTTTTGTGACTGGCTTATTTCACTTAGCATAATATACTCAAGGTTCATCTATGTCGTAGCATGTGTCAGAATTTCCTTCTTTTGTAATGCTTTGTGTGTATCCATTCATCTGTCAATAGACACTTGCAGGACTTCTACATTTTAGCTATTGTGAATAATGCTGCTTATGAACATGGATATGATGGTTAATTTTATATGTCAACTTGACTGGGCTAAGACATGCTCAGATACATGGTAAAACAGTATTTCTAGGTATGTCTGTGACGATGTTTCCAGAAGAGAATAGCATTTGAATTTGTAAAGAAGATCACTCTCACCAATGTGGGTGGGCATTATCCATTCCACTGAGGGCCTGAATAGAACAAAAAGACAGAGGAAGGGCAAATTCACTTTCCCTGTTTGAACTGGGACATCTATCTTCTGCCCTTGGACATAAGCATTCTTGGTTCTGCCTTCTGACTTAAACCCTGTATTTTTACCACACACACACACAGACACACACACACACACATATATATACACACACACACCCACACACACACTCTTGGATCTGTTTCATTGAAGAACCCTAATACAATTGATGTATAAATATCTCTTTAAGACCCCGTTTCAGTTCTTTTGCATATATAGCCAGAAGTCGAGTTGCTGGATCATATGGTAATTCTGTTTAATTTTTTGAGAAACTGCCCTATTGTTTTCCACAGCAGCTGTACCATTTTTACATTCCCAACAGTGCACAAAGGTTCCAATTTCTCCACATCCTCACCAACACTCATTATTTTCTGTTTTAGTTTTGATAGTAGCCATCCTAATGGGTGTGAGGCGGTATCTCTTTGTAGTTTTAATTTATATTTCTCTAATGATTGGTGATGTTGAGCATCTTTTCATGTACTTATTGGCCATTTGTATATCTTCTTTGGAGGAATGCCTACTCAAGTCCTTTGCCCATTTTTAAATCAGGTTGTCTGCTTTCTTGTTGTTGAGTTTTAGGAGTTCTCCATATATTCTGGATAGTAATCTCTTATATGATTTGCAAAGATTTTCTCCATTCTATGGGTTGTCTTTTAACTCTGCTGATGGTGTCTTTTGATGAACAAATTTAAAATTTTTTCATGAAGTCCAATTTGTGTTTTTCTTTCATTGCCTATGCCTTTGGTGTCATATCCAAACAGTCATTGCCAAATCCAATGTCACAAAGTTTTGCCCTATGTTTTCTCCTGACAGTTTTATAATTTTAGGTCTTACATTTAGGTAATGGATCCATTTTGAGTTAATTTTTATATGGTGTTAGATAAGGGTTCAACTTCATTCTTTTTCATGTAGATAACCAGTTTTCCCAGCACTGTTTGTTGAAGACTATTGTTTTCCTATTGAATGGTCTTGGCACCCTTGTAGAAGATCATTTGGCCATATACAAAAGGGCTTATTTCTGGACTCCTTATTCTATTCCATTGGTCTATATGTCTATCTTTATGCCAGTACCACACTGTTTTGATTACTGTAGCTTTGTAGTAAGTTTTGAAATCAAGAAATATAAGTCCTTTAACTTTGTTCTTTTTAGAGTTATTTTGGCTATTCAGTGTCCTTTGAGATTTTTTTCTTTTGTTTTTTTTTTTTTTTTTTGAGACAGAGTCTTGCTCTGTCACCCAGGTTGGAGTGCAATGGCATGATCTCGGCTCACTGCAAGCTCCACCTCCTGGGTTCATGCCCTTCTCCTGCCTCAGCCTCCTCCCACCACCACACCCGGCTAATGTTTTGTGTTTTTAGTAGAGACAGGGTTTCACTGTGTTAGCCAGGATGGTTTCGATCTCCTGACCTCGTGATCCACCCGCCTTGGCCTCCGAAAGTGCTAGGATTATAGGCATGAACCACCATGCCCGGCCCCTTGAGATTCTATATGAATTTTTGCGTGAGTTTTTCTATTTCTGCAAGAAATGTCACAGGAATTTTGATAGAGATTGCATTAAATCTATAAATTGACATCTTAACAATATTGACACCTTAACAATATTGTCTTCCAATCCATTAACATAGGATGTCTTTCAATTCATTTATGTTTCCTTTAATTTCCTTCAGGAATATTTTGTTGTTTTCATTGCACAAGTGTTTCACCTCCTTGGTTAGGTTAATTCCTAAGTATTTTATTCTTTTATATGCTATTGTAGGTGGAATTATTTCCTTAATTTCCTTTGAAGTGTTCATTTTTGGTGCATATAAATGCAACTGATGTTTTAAATTTTTATTTACTTTTTTTAGGATAGAGGGTCATGGTCTGTCACTGGAGTGCAGTGGCACAATCATAGCTTTACTGCAGCCTTGAACTCTTGAGCTCAAGTGATCCTCCCACCTTAGCCTCCCAAGTAACTGGGACTACAGACTTGCACCACCACCTCTGGCTAATCTTTTTTTAAATTTTTTGAGACAGGGTCTTGCTATGTTGCCCAGGCTGATCTCCAACTCTTGGCCTCAAACAAACTTCCTGCCTTGACCTCCCAAAGTGCAGGATTACAGGTGTGAGCCACCATGCCCAGCCACAATTTATTTTTTTGTGTTGACTTTGTATCCTGCTACTCTGTTGAATTGATTGACTAGTTCTAACAGTGGTATGTGTGTATGTGTGTGTTTCTGTCTGTATGTGTGATTGTTAGGGTTTTCTACAAAAATGATTACATCATCTGTGAACAGAGATAATTTTGCTTCTTCCTTTCCAGTTTGGATGTATTTTATTTCTTTTTCTTCCCTAATTGCTCTGACTAGGACTTCCAGCACTATGTTGAGTAGAAGTGGTGAAAGGGGTCATCCTTGTCTTGTTCCTGATCTTAGAGGAAAAGCTTTCAGTTTTTCACCATTGAGTATGGTGTTCGCTGTGGGTTTTTCACATATGGTTCGTACTATGTTGATATAGTTTCCTTTTATTCCTAGTTTGTTGAGTGTTATCATCATGAAAGGGTATTGAATTTTGTCAAAAGATTTTTCTGCATCAATTGAGATAATCACATTTTGTCCTTCGTTCTGTTAATGTGGTAGATCACATTGACTGATTTTTGTATATTAAAACATCCTTGCATTCCAGGAGTAAATCCCATGTAGTCATGCTGCATAATCCTTTTAATATGCTCCTGGACTTGATTTGCTAGTATTTTGTTGAGGATTTTTGCATGATAAGAGATACCGGCCTGTAGTTTTTGTTTGTTTGTTTTGTTTTTGTTTTTGTTTTCTCATAATGTCTCTGTCTGGCTTTGGGATCAGGGTAGTGCTGACCTCATAGAACGAGTTGAGAGATGTTCCCTCTTACATTTTTTGGAAAAGTTTGAGAACGATTGGTGTGAGTAATTTTTAATTTTGAAAAGGCAACATACTTAAAAAGTAGACAATCAGACTTCTGGTTTCCAGTCTGGCATGTAAGGAGCTTAGAAGGTGCTACTCCGTCTTAACAAGTAAAAAGCTGAATAAACTGAAAAATCAACAACTCTTCTTCAGATAAGCCAGAGAAGTGAGGTCACAGGTCAATCTGCTGCCCCCACACATTGGAAAGACAGGTGAATACAGAGAATCACAACTTACTGAAGCCAAAACCTAAGCACAGAAACTTCCATGGGAACCAGCATCAGGGTAGGAAAACCTGAACTGTAATTGACAAATTGCTGCAAGCTCAGTGTGGACAAGTCTGAGAGTTTAAAACTCCATTGAGGAGGGGGGCGGGCATGGTGGCTCATGCCTGTAATCCCGGCACTTTAGGAGGCAGCTCAATCACTTGAGGTCAGGAGTTCAAGACCAGCCTGGCCAACATGGTGATACCCTGTCTCCACCAAAAGTACAAAAATTAGTGGGGGGTGGTGGCATGTGTTTATAATCCCAGCTATTTGGGAGTCTGAGGCAGGAGAATTGCTTGAGCCTGGGAGGCAGAGGTTGTAGTGAGCTGAGATCACACAACTGCACTCCAGCCTGGGTGACAGAGCAAGAATCCATTTAAAAAAAAAAAGAAAGAAAGAAAAGGTTCCAAGATGGCCAAATAGGAACAGCTCCTGGCTACAGCTCCCAGTGTGAGCAACACAGAAGACAGGCGATTTCTGCATTTCCAACTGAGGTACCAGGTTCATCTCACTGGGGTGTGTCGGACAGTGGGTGCAGGACAGTGGGTGCAGCCCAACGAGTGAGAGCCGAAGCAGGGCAAGGCATAGCCTCACCCAGCAATCGCAAGGGGGAAGGGAATTCCCTTTCCTAGCCAACAGAAACCGTGACACACAGCACCTGGAAAATCGGGTCACTCCCACCCTAATACTGTGCTTTTCCAAGGGTCTTAGCAAATGGCACACCAGGAGATTATATCCTGCGCCTGGCTCGGAGGGTCCCATGCCCATGGAGCCTCCCTCATTGCTAGCACAGCAGTCTGAGATCTAACAGCAAGGCGGCAGGGATGTTGGGGGAGGGGTGCCCGCCATTTCTGAGGCTTAAGTAGGTAAACAAAGCGGCCTGGAAGCTCGATCTGGGTGGAGCCCACCACAGCTCAAGGAGGCCTGCCTGCCTCTGTAGACTCCATCTCTGGGGACAGGGCATAGCCAAACAAAAGGCAGCAGAAACCTCTGCAGATGTAAATGTTCCTGTCTAACAGCTTTGAAGAGAGTAGTGGTTCTTCCAGCACAGAGTCTGAGATCTGAGAATGGACAGACTGCCTGCTCAAGTGGGTCCCTGACACCCAAGTAGCCTAACTGGGAGACACCCCCAATTAGGGGCAGACGGACACAACACACCTCAAATGGCCGGATACCCCTCTGAGATGAAGCTTCCAGAGGAATGATCAGGCAGCAACAATTGCTGTTCAGCAATATTCCCTCTTCTGCAGCCTCCACCGATACCCAGGCAAACAGGGTCTGGAGTGGACCTCAAGAAAACTCCAACAGACCTGCAGCTGACGCTCCTGACTGTTAGAAGGAAACCTAACAAACAGAAAGGACATCCACACCAAAACCCCATCTGTATGTCACCATCATCAAAGACCAAAGGCGGATAAAACCACAAAGATAGGGAAAAAGCAGTGCAGAAAAGCCTAAAATTCTAAAAATCAGAGTGCCTCTGTCCCTCCAAAGGAATGCCGCTCCTCGCCAGCAATGGAACAAAGCTGGATGGAGAATGACTTTGACCAGTTGAGAGAAGAAAGCTTCAGACAATCAAACTTCTCCGAGCTAAAGGAGGAAGTTCAAACCCATTGCAAAGAAGCTAAAAACCTTGAAAAAAGATTAGATAAATGGCTAACTAGAATAACCAATGTAGAGAAGTCCTTAAATGACCTGACAGAGCTGAAAACCATGGCATGAGAACTATATGACAAATGCACAAGCTTCAGCAACCAATGCTAGGAAGAAACTGCGTCAACTAACAAGCAAAATAACCAGCTAACATCATAATGATGGGACCAAATTCAGACATAACAATATTAAACTTAAAAGTAAATGGGCTAAATGCTCCAATTAAAAGACACAGACTGGCAAATTGGATAAAGAATCAAGACCCATCAGTGTGCTGTATTCAGGAGACCCATCTCACATGCAGAGACACACATAGGCTCAAGGGATAGAGGAAGATCTACCAAGCAAATGGAAAACAAAAAAAGGCACAGGTTGCAATCCTAGTCTCTGATAAAACAGACTTTAAACCAACAAAGATCAAAAGAGACAAAGAAGGCCATTACATAAGGGTAAAGGGATCAATTCCACAAGAAGAGCTAACTATCCTAAATATATATGCACCCAATACAGGAGCACCCCGATTCATAAAGCAAGTCCTTAGAGACTTACAAAGCGACTTAGACTCCCACACAATAATAAGGGGAGACTTTAACACCCCACTGTTAACATTAGACAGATCAACGAGACAGAATGTTAAAAAGGATATCCAGGAATTGAACTCAGCTCTGCACCAAGCAGACCTAATAGACATCTACAGAACTCTCCACCCCAAATCAACAGAACATACATTCTTCTCAGCACCACATCGCACTTATTCCAAAATTGACCACATAGTTGGAAGTAAAGCACTCCTCAGCAAATGTAAAGAACAGAAATTATAACAAACTGTCTCTCAGGCCACAGTGCAATCAAACTAGAACTCAGGATTTAAAAACTCACTCAAAACCACTCAACTACATGGAAACTGAACAACCTGCTCGTGAATTGACTACTGGGTACATAACAAAATGAAGGCAGAAATAAAGATGTTCTTTGAAACCAAGGAGAACAGAGATACAACATACCAGAATCTCTGGGACACACTTAAAGCAATGTGTCGAGGGAAATTTACAGCACTAAACGCCCACAAGAGAAAGCAGGAAAGATCTAAAACTGACACCCTAACATCACAATTAAAAGAACTAGGGAAGCAAGAGCAAACACATTCAAAAGCTAGCAGAAGGCAAGAAATAACTAAGATCAGAGCAGAACTGAAGGAGATAGAGACACAAAAACTCTTCAAAAAAATCAATGAATCCAGGAGCTGGTTTTTTGAAAAGATCAACAAAATTGATAGACCGCTAGCAAGACTAATAAAGAAGAAAAGAGAGAAGAATCAAATAGACGCAATAAAAAATGATAAACGGGATATCACCACCAACCCCACAGAAATACAAACTACCATCAGAGAATACTATAAACACCTCTACGCAAATAAACTAGAAAATCTAGAAGAAACGGATAAATTCCTGGACACTTACACTCTCCCAAGACTAAACCAGGAAGAAGTTGAATCCCTGAATAGACCAATAGCAGGCTCTGAAATTGAGGCAATAATTAATAGTCTACCAACCAAAAAAAGTCCAGGACCAGACAGATTCACAGCCGAATTCTACCAGAGGTACAAGGAGGAGCTGGTACCATTCCTTCTGAAACTATTCCAATCAATAGAAAAAGAGGGAATCCTCCCTAACTCATTTTATGAGGCCAACATCATCCTGATACCAAAGTCTGGCAAAGATAAAACAAAAAAGAGAATATCCCTGATGATCATTGATGCAAAAATCCTCAATAAAATACTGGCAAACCGAATCCAGCAGCACATCAAAAAGCTTATCCACCACGATCAAGTGGGCTTCATCTCTGGGATGCAAGGTTGGTTCAACATATGCAAATCAATAAACAAAATGCAGCATAAACAGAACCAAAGACAAAAACCACATGATTATCTCAATAGATGCAGAAAAGGCCTTTGAAAAAATTCAACAGGCCTTCATGCTAAAAACTCTCAATAAATTTGGTATTGATGGAACGTATCTCAAAATAATAAGAGCTATTTATGACAAACCCACAGCCAATATCATACTGAATGGGCAAAAACTGGAAGCATTCCCTTTGAAAACTGGCACAAGACAGGGATGCCCTCTCTCACCACTCCTATTCAACATAGTGTTGAAAGTTCTGCCCAGGGCAATCAGGCAGGAGAAAGAAATAAAGAATATTCAATTAGGAAAAGAGGAAGTCAAATTTTCCCTCTTTGCAGATGACATGATTGTATATTTACAATCGTCTCAGTCCAAAATCTCCTTAATCTGATAAGCAACTTCAGCAAAGTCTCAGGATACAAAATTAATGTGCAAAATACACAAGCATTCTTATACACCAATAACAGACAAACAGAGAGTCAAATCATGAGTGAACTCCCATTCACAATTGCTTCAAAGAGAATAAAATACTAGGAATCCAACTTACAAGGGATGTGAAGGACCTCTTCAAGGAGAACTACAAACCCCTGCTCAATGAAATAAAAGAGGACACAAACAAATGGAAGAACATTCCATGCTCATGAATAGGAAGAATCAATATCGTGAAAATGGCCATACTGTCCAAGGTAATTTATAGATTCAATGCCATCCCCATTAAGCTACCAATGACTTTCTTCACAGAATTGGAAAAAACTACTTTAAAGTTCATATGGAACCAAAAAAGAGCCTACATTGCCAAGACAATCCTAATCCAAAAGAATAAAGCTGGAGGTATCACACTACCTGACTTCAAACTATA
Source organism: Macaca thibetana thibetana (assembly GCF_024542745.1). Lineage (NCBI taxonomy): Eukaryota > Metazoa > Chordata > Mammalia > Primates > Cercopithecidae > Macaca > Macaca thibetana. The sequence continues at coordinate 149,693,104 of NC_065598.1, forward strand.
CTACAAGGCTACAGTAATCAAATCAGCATGGTACTGGTACCAAAACAGAGATATAGGCCAATGGAACAGAACAGAGCCCTCAGAAATAATACCACACATCTACAGTCATCTGATCTTTGACAAACCTGACAAAAACAAGAAATGGGGAAAGGATTTCCTATTTAATAAATGGTGCTGGGAAAACTGGCTAGTCATATGTAGATAGCTCAAATTGGATCCCTTCTTTACACCTTATACAAAAATTAATTCAAGATGGATTAGAGACTTAAATGTTAGACCTAAAACCATAAAAACCCTAGAAGAAAACCTAGGCAATATACCATTCAGGACATAGGCATGAGCAAGGACTTCATGTCTAAAACACCAAAAGCAATGGCAACAAAAGCCAAAATTGACAAATGGGATCTAATTAAACTAAAGAGTTTGTGCACAGCAAAAGAAACTACCATCAGAGTGAACAGACAACCTACAGAATGGGAGAAAATTTTTGCAATCTACTAATCTGACAAAGGGCTAATATCCAGAACCTACAAAGAACTCAAATAAATTTACAAGAAAAAAACAACCCCATCAAAAAGTGGGCAAAGGATATGAACAGACACTTCTCAAAAGAAGACATTTATGCAGCCAACAGACACATAAAAAAATGCTCACATCACTGGTCATTAGAGAAATGCAAATCAAAACCACAATGAGATACTATCTCACACCAGTTAGAATGGCGGTCATTAAAAAGTCAGGAAACAACAGGTGCTGGAGAGGATGTGGAGAAATAGGAACACTGTTGGTGGGACTGTAAACCAGTTCAAGCATTGTGGAAGACAGTGTGGCGATTCCTCAAGGATCTAGAACTAGAAATACCATTTGACCCAGCCATCCCATTACTGGGTATATACCCAAAGGATTATAAATCATGCTGCTATAAAAACACATGCACACGTATGTTTATTGCAGCACTATTCACAATAGCAAAGACTTGGAACCAGCCCAAATGTCCATCAATGATAGACTGGATTAAGAAAATGTGGCACATATACACCATGGAATACTATGCAGCCATAAAAAAGGATGAGTTCATGTCCTTTGTAGGGAGGGACATGGATGCAGCTGGAAACCATCATTCTCAGCAAACTATCACAAGGACAGAAAACCACACACCACATGTTCTCACTCATAGGCGGGAAGTGAACAATGAGATCACTTGGACATAGGAAGGGGAACATCACACACCAGGGCCTGTTGTGGGGTGGGGAGAGCGGGGAGGGATAGCATTAGGAGATATACCTAATGTAAATGACAAGTTAATGGGTGCAGCACACCAACATGGCACATGTATACATACATAACAAACCTGCACGTTGTGCACATATACCCTAGAGTTTAAAGTATAATTTAAAAAAAAAGAAAAGAAAGAAAGAAAAAAACTCTAGAAAAATGCACAGGGAATCCATAACAGTGGTTATATTTTGGGGTCTGACAACATAACAACAGGAACAGGAGCTGGGAGGAGCTTATCACTAGACTCCTTCTGTATGTTTTTCTACTTTTAAACCATGGAAGTGTATTACCTATTCAACAACTAAACCAGCTGCTATGGACTGAAAAAAAAAAAAAAAAACCCTCAGGGGACCCAGTAATAGATGGGTTCCCATGCTGTTGTGAGTTTTACCTCTAGGAGCTCTACCAGGTCCTCATAATAAATATTGAAGAAAAATCCCTGTGTTTCTGGCAGGAACAAGGGAGAAGTAACCATTTGAAATATGCCAAAACATTCTGCTCTTATATCAGAGCCTAACCTACTTAGGGAAAAGCAAATATCCAACTCCATCCCCTTCTAGCTATCTTGTACAACCTACGGGGGTTTGGGAAATCAGAGAAGCACCGATGAAGGGCATAGTTCAGGGGCACAGGCTCACCCAAAGACTGAAACCTAATCCATAGGATTATAGAACACTTTCCCTCCCACTACAATACCACCACATCACTACAGGCCTATTTACTGAAGTTCTTCTTACCCAGCACATCATGTCCACCTTTTAACAAGAAATTACATGGCATACTAAAGGGCAAAACCTACAAAATTTGAAGAGACTGAACAAGCAAGCATCAGAACCAGAGTCAAATATGGCAGGAATGTCATAATTATCAGACCAGGAATTTTTTAAACTATGATTAATATGCTAAGGGTTTTAATGTAAAAAGTAGACAATGTGCAATGACAGATGTATATTGTAAGGAAAAAGATGGAAATTCTAAGACAGAATAAAAAAGAAAGGCTACAGATCAAAAACACTGCAACAGAGATGAAGAATGTCTTTGATGGGCTCATTGGTAGACAAGACATGACTGAGGAAAGAATCTCTGAGCTTGAGGATATGACAATAGAAACTTCCAAAACTGAAAAGCAAAGAGAATAAGACTGAAAAAACAAAAACAAAAACGAAAACACACCAAAACAAACAAACAAACAAACAAAAACCCATGGAAGAGGCTATGCATGGGTCCAGAATGTCCAAAAACTGTGGAACAGCAACTACAAAAGTTGTAACATACACATGTTACAAATGGAAACGCCAGAAGAAGAATGCAGAAATGAATACAAGCAAATTTTTAAAGCAGTAATGACTGAGAAGTTCCCCCAAATTAATGGCAGACACAAGACACCATACCACAGATTCAGGAAGCTCAGAGAATACCAAAGAATATGGATGCAGCTGGGCGCAGTGGCTCATGTCTGTAATCTCAGCACTTTGGGAGGCCGAGGTGGGTGGATCACGAGGTCAGGAGATCGAGACCATCCTGGCTAACACAGTGAAACCCCGTCTCTACTAAAAAATCCAAAAAAAGTTAGCCGGACGTGGTAGCAGGTGCCTGTAGTCCCAGCTATTTGGGAGGCTGAGGCAGGAGAATGGTGTGAACCCGGAAGACGGAGATTGCAGTGAGCCGAGTTCGTGCCACTGCACTCCAGCCTGGGCAAGAGAGTGAGGCTCCGTCTCAAAAAAAAAAAAAAAAAAAAAAAAAGATGGATGCAAATGAACAAACAAATAAAAAACCCCTACACCTAGGCATATTATATTCGAACTCCAGAAAATCAAAGACAAAACATGTTGTAAGAAACCAGATGGGGAAAAATACTTTATCTACAGAGGAGCAAAGATAAAAATTACATCCAACTTCGCCTCAGAAACCGTAAAAACAAAAAGAGTGCAGTGACACATTAAAGTGTTGAGGGAAAGAAAAAAACAACCAACCTAACATTCTGAACTCTGTGAAAGTATCCTTCAAAAATGAAGGAGAAATAAAAACTTTCTCAGACAACAAAAATTGAAGGAATTTATGGCCAGTAGACCTGCCTTTCAATAAATATCCAAAGAAGTTGTTCAGAGAGAAGGAAATTGAATCTACAAAGGACATGCATTACAGAATGAATAAAGAACATCAGCCACAGAAACAGCACTAAACAACCAAGTAGACTGAATGACTTAGCCACTTGATGCTCACCAGCCTCTGCTGTTGGTACCCCAATTATTGCAAAATGGATGTATGAATGGAGGAGCCATGGCAGAGGCTATGCATGGGCCCAACATCATGGACTCATCAATACAGATCTAGCTACTGATGTTAACATTCAACTTGTCAGTAACAGAGACCAAAGCTAAGACTCTGATATGTCACCATTTCTCAAGAAAATCATTCAGTCGCTTGGTGAGCCTCAATAAACACCACCATTCAAGGCCTCACAGAATATTTCATCTTACATAACATTGCATCACACCAAGAGAACTACTTTAAAGCAAGAAGATACATGACCATGGAATCCACTACCCAGAAGCTACCCACCTGATAGAGTAGTAGGACAGCTTGTTGAGGGCACAGCTGAGGCACTAGCTTAGACATAATACCCTTAAGAATAAGGCACCATCCTCCAGGATGCAGTATATACTCTACATCAACGGCCATCATTTAGTGCCATGTGTTCCTAAGTAAAATATATGGTTTTGGGAAACAAGGACTGGAAGTAGGACAAGCCTCACACTACCATCACTCCCAGTGACCCAATTAGGGAAACTATGCCTCTTATCCCAACTCTGGGCTCTGAGAGTTTAGAAGTACTGGTTCTTAAAAGGGGAATACGCCCACCAATGGACACATCAAGAGTCTCATTAAACTTGAAACTATGGTTTCCATCATATTACTTCAGATCACTATTAAGAGACCAAGAGGTAAGGAAAAGAGTCACTATTCTGGCAAGAGTAACCAACCCTGATCATCAGGAGGAAGGGCTGACATTACACAATGGAGACAGAGGAGAATATATTTGGCAGCCAGGTCATCTGCTTGGGTATCTCTTAGTATTCCCTTGTTCAATGTTGATGATAAATGGACAAGTACAGTCATGGCTTACAAAGGGCATGATGACCAGGTACCTTATCTGGTAACCTATTTGGACCAGCAGAAGTACATATTGAGAGGGTGGTGGGGGGAGGGATCTAGAATGGGGAGTAGAAGGGGAAGATGATGAGTACCAGCTGCAGACTCAAGAAAAGCTAAAGCAGCAGGAGTTGTGCTCTGTTCCAAACCTTTCTCTTTTGTTTCCCCAGGAAATGGAGTCCATCAGAATCCTGAAGGAACCATTCCAGAACTTATGAAGCAAAAGAATCTGAGCAGCAGAAAGGGTGGACCATAGTGGAGGCTGGTGTCCAGATTCACTGCTTCAGGACTAAAGCACTTATTCCCTAAGCTGCTGGGTGTGCTGACAGCTGACAACTCTAATCTGAATTCCTCTCCGGGAACCAATTTTGGCTGAAGTCAGTCACCACACCCAAACTCATGCCTTATTCCTGGTAAATGTGGGACTATATAGGTTCAGACAACTTGCCTCAATAGAGAACATCTCTGCAGAGCCATCCTAGCTTGAGCTGCCTGTTGGATTGACCTTTGTTCAGACTGTATCACCTCAACTTCTTTTACCCAATGCTGCTTCCTTCACTCCCCCATGGGTGTTGATTCAGAGGATCCCCCTCCTATAAACTTTCTGTATGCAAGAAAAAAAAGAAAGAAAAAGGAGAAAGAAGCAGACAATAATTTTTATTCGTGTGTTTAAAAAGTTGTAAAATCGCCCAAGGAAGCACATAAGTTGTCAGCATTTGAACAATGTTGGAAATATCTTATTCTGTCTGATTTGCTTTGGGACAATTCACTGCCAGCTATAAATTTGTGGAAACACTGCCCCACAATCTTAGCAGACAAGATTGGCAGAAAATCGCTTAGAAACACTGAAAACATGTGACAAAGGGCTTTCCGTGAAAAGGGTGGATGTAAAGCAGTAAGGACCCCCTTCGTGAAGCACGCAGTCACCCTCCAGCCACCAGAACCACAGGAACGAGGTGGTAACTGAGGGAAAACACATCTAGGCACACGTCACGGTGGCACCTTCCAGCAGGTCCCCAGGGTTGTGCCCCTGGAGCTCTGACAAAGAGTGTGGCCCAGAAATGTCATGTTTGGACTGCGAGTTTTGGTGAAAAATAACAATGCATCAGGTTGCAGACAAAGCAGACCCTGCTATGTGCGTTTATGGGAGCCACGCCCAACAGGAACCACAGGGAATGATCCAGAGGAGAGCGATGGACAGACACAAAGAGACACACCAGAGAGAGGCTCTCAGGAGGAGGCTCTGTGGCCTCCAGACCATGTCAAAGCCAAGGCAGAAAGGATGAACTGAGGAAAGGAGGAAAATTTCCTCTTAAGGAAGGTAAAATCCAGAAGGGATCCCTAAAATGGTGAGCAGTTTAAACCTAGCAGTTTTGCATTAATTCACATAAAGTGTAATGAAAACTGTTAAGACACACAAGGAGAGACTGGCCAATCTACAGTCACAGAGGAAGACCCTTCACACCCCTTCACAGGATCTCGCAGCAGATTGGCTGAAAAGTATCCTTGAAACTGCAAACCTCTCTCAAGGAGACCCACTGAGTTGGGCAAAGGTGGGGCTGACTTAATTCTCGCCTCCCTGCTCTCCCACGTAGCCCTGCATTTCACTCCATTCCAGGGTTTCTGGGACACCCGAGAAAGCGTGTAGTCCAGGGAGCACGTCTGCCAACTGAAGGCCTTGACAAATGACTTTCTGTACTGGCTGAAGGCCAGGGCCCAGCGTACTGATAAGGAAGCTCTTCCAGTAAAAAGTTGGGACAAAAAGCATATTAGTGAGTGGACACAAACTAGAAAAGTCTCCACGTAATATGTTAATGCCAACAGAAAGCATCCACCATGAAGGAAGCACTAACCAACAACACAGATAAAAATGACTCTGGCAATTAACATCAGCCAGCCTCTGCATAGGCCATCCCAGTACTGGCAAGATGTGAGCTAAGTGGCTATAGCATCAGGGAGAGAATTTATGCACGGACCCAAAAGTGTGGCTTCCCACTGACTAAAACTGATTTAGCTACTGTTGCCACCAAAGTCCAACCTGCCAGCAACAAAAACCAATGCTGAGCTCCCAATATGCCATATTGGGCCCAACCCCTGGGCCGCTGACCCGTACTAGTCCGTGGTCTGTTAGGAATGGGGCCACATAGCAGGAGGTGAGCAACAGGCAGGGAGCAAAGCTTCATCTGTATTTACAGCGGCTCCTGATCACTTGCATTAGCACCTGGGCTCTGCCTCCTGTGAGATCAGCTGCCGCATTAGATTCTCATAGGAGTGCGAATGCTACTGTGAACTGCATATGCAAGGGATCTAGGTTTTGTGCTCCTTATGAGAACCTAACTGATGCCTGATGATCTGAGGTGGACAGTTTCATCCCGAAAACATTCCCAACCCCCCCACCAGTCTCTGGAAAAATTGTCTTCCACGAAACCAGTCCCTGGTGCCAAAAAGGTTGGGGACTTCTGCAATATGGTATTGTCCATCACAGAGACAAACCAGCTTTTCGGTGGCCAGACACACTGGACTCCTTCCCTCCTAGAAAGGACAGGACTTCATTGACATACCTAATCTTGGCATAGCTTAGCCTTTCCTCCCTGCAGGGCCTTAGCCAGCACCACTATCTGAAATCTTACAGAGGATTTGATTCACTGATGTGGAATTCCATATAACACCGTGTAGACCTGGGGAATCACTGTACAGCAAAAGAGATGAGGGAGTGGGTCCTCAACTAGGCACAGGTAAAACTCCAGCTTGGAGGCAGGTCTCTGTGAGGATGGAGGGCCAGCCTCCAAGGTGCTGTATATGTATGAATTCAAAGATGATTCTGTGTCCCCAGTAAGAAGATTACATAGGGTTTGGGTATCAAAGAGTGGCAGCAAAAGAACTCTGATTACCACCATCCCTAATGAGCCACGTGGGGAGTCTGTGCCGCCCCTCCCTGCAGCTCTGGGACCGGCGGTTTAGAGTGTATGGTGGGGAGCCACCTGGCACCCCTGGGCTAACCCAGGGCAATGCAGAGCAATGGTGGGGAGAGGAGGCGAGGGGGAAGAATGGCAGGGGCTAGGGGTGCCATCACGCCCAGGGCGCGGGCAGGAGCGTGCAGCTGAGCCCTGAACCCACGACGACCTGGAGCTGAGCAGCACCGAGGGTGAGGGGCGCCCAGATGGCAGCCTAGGAGAGAACTCCCCAGTCCCAGCCGCTGAATGTGGGAAGTCAGCCTTCACCTCCGCTGAGGTGTGCGCAGGGACTGCCCCAGAGGAATGTTGCCTGTGGGGGCCGCACACCTTCCTTCCCAAGACAGACCACGCCCCTCTACCAGGGCATGCCCCGCCCATTTCCAGGACAGGCCCCACCCCCTCTCTGGGCAGACCACGCCTCTTCCCAGGGCCGACTCTGCCCTGTCCCAGGATGGACAGTACTTCACGAGTGCTCAGTGCAGGGACACAGAGGCCTGGACATGTTGGTCCAACCTGGAAGGTTCATTCCAGCTCCAGAGCTCCCTGTAAGGTCCAACAAGGCTGTCCTGGAGCCTACCGGGCAGCGTGCTTCTCCCTCTGCCTATCCCTGATTCCTCAGGTGTTGATCCCAAGAACACTCCAAATAAAATTCCTGCATGTTAATCTTCATCTCAGAGTCTACATCTAGGGAACACAATCTGTAACATTAATTTATATTTAAACACACTTTAATGTCATCTACTTCTAAACATTTCCACGGCACTAGTCTTAACATAAGCCTATGTAGTTTTTAGTCATTTAACATTATTATGCCCTTTCACATTCACCAACTCATCCCTAGTTTGCTACCTTTCTCCTTTTTCCACATTATATCCTTGGTTCCACTGAGTCTATCCTACCCCCTCTCTGTGCAGTTTCCATTGGTTTCTAAGGTATTTCAACATAAGTTACCACAGTGCTTTCACTTTAAATGTTTCTGATTAAAGGCCAGACGCAATGGCTCACATCTGTAAACCTAACACTTTGGAAGGCCAAGGCAGGAGTATCACATGAGGTCAGGAGTTCGACACCAGCCTGAGCAACATGATGAAACCCTGTCTACTAAAAATACAAAAATCAGCCGGGCGTGGTGGGGCGTGCCTGTAATCCCAGCTACTCAGGAGGCTGAGGCAGGAGAATCGCTTGAACCCAGGAGGCAGAGGTTGCAGTCAGCCAAGATCACACCACTGCACTCCAGCCTGGGGGACAGAGTGAGACTCTGTCTCAAAAAAATAATAAATGAATAAATAAATAAATAAATAAATAAATAAATAAATAAAATGCTTCTGACTAAAATGAAGATATAAGATACATATAAAATATGTTCTAGAGCAAGAGATTGGAAGATCAGAAAGGGAACAGGATCAAGAGCACACAGAAACACTTTTTCCCTCTCTGAGGGAAGAGTGAAAACACATAATTGATAGAGAAACAAGATTGTGAGACAGTATGTGATTCAGGACAGGACTCTATTCAAACGGAATTACTAGACGTTCCTAAGAGCATTAACACCCTCCAAGTGTGTGGTTCAGTTCTGAGATGAAACTATTACAGGACAATATCCAGCTCCCCAGCCTGAGACCTTTGCCATCTGAGTGAATATTTTCCACTGTGGCAGAAACATGTGATTTATTTGCCTGTCTCACACTTTCAGGCTAATCTGCATAGTAAGCGACAAAATGTTCCAGGATTCCTGGGTTTTACTCCTTCCTAACTTTTGTGGGGTTTTGTTTGTGTATTTCCCTTGGGATTCAATATAGAAATCCTGCCAAATATATTTGGCAACCATTGTCCTTGACATGAACTGTTCTTTTACATTTTATCTAAAACTAATCAGAAAACCTATTATATTCCCTGACCCATGGTTAGAAGAAACTGAGCAGCTGCAGGAACAGATAATATAAAACTGAATTTTCCCAGCTGTTTATTTCAAACCTTGGCAGAGGCTGTCAGGATGTGTCCAGAGTCAGCTTATCCTGTTAATCAGTATCAAAATAATCTAAAGTGTAAAAGGGTTTCATCAAAATAAAAATTCTATCAACTTTTTTCTGGTAAATACATGTGACTGCCTATACAACAATAGAAAGCTAGATAATAAATTAATGATGTATTCTATTCAATTCAACTCAAACTATTATTCTCTGGCCTCAGGCTGCATGCTAGATGGACATTAAAATATACACAGTGTATGAAGTAAAATTATCTCAATATTAATTGTTAACAAGACTAACTTTAATGGATAAATGGTTGTTTAGTTAGATGCCAGGCTACTGATAATCTGGGCCTCTACTTCATAGAATTACCATGTGACCTAGCAATTATATTCCTAAGTATATTCTGAAGAGAAATAAAAGCACATGTACACAAAGACTTGTACATGAATGTTCTATAGCATCATCATTCATAATTGCCAAAAGGGGAAACAATCCAAAAGTCCATCAACAGATGAATGGATAAACAAAATGTGGTCTATCCATACAATGGAGTATTATTCAGCCATAAAAAGGAGTTAAATTCTGATACATACTACAACATGGAAGATTTTTTTAATTAAAAAATGAAAATAGTTTCATTCTTACTATATCTTTCTTTTCTTATTTTAACTCCTCTGTCATTCTGCAAAAATGGAAGAATCCTGAAAACATGCTAAGCAAAAGATGCCAGACATAAAAGGCCACATATTTTATCCCTTCATTTACATGAAATATTCAGAATAGGCAAAACCACAGTAAAGATTTAGGAAAGGAAAAAAATCTCCACACTGAAAATAGGTGATTTTTACAGTACGTAAATCATACCTCGAAGGAGTGAAAAAATGATAAGGAAATATTCTGAACTTTATACTATTAAATTCAACAGCTCAGATGGAATTTATTCCCATGCTGTTCACATGATAGTGAATAAGTCTCAAGAGATCTGATGGTTTTATAAAGGGCAGTTCCCTTGTACAATGCTCTTTTGTCTGCCACCATGCCACATAAGATGTGCCTTTGCTCCTCCTTTGCCTTCAACCATGTTTGTGAGGCCTCCCCAGCTATATGGAAATGTGAGTCCATTAAATCTCTTTCATTTATAAATTACCCAGTCTCGGGTATGTTCTTATAGCAGCATTAGAACGGACTAATACCACTCTTACACCAAAACCAGACAATGACATTATAAGAAAATCACAGTCAAATATCCATCATGAACACAGACGCAAAAACTAAAAAACCACCATCACCACCACCAAAACTCTTAACAAAACAGTTTTAGTTGGCCAGGTCTTCCATAACAAAATACCAGAGATTGGGTGACTTAAATAACAGAAACTTATTTTCTCACAGTTCTGGAGGCTGGAAATCCAACATCAGGGTGCCAGCATGGTCAGTTTCTAGTGAGAGCCCTCTTCCCAGCTGGTAGATGGTTGCCTTCTTGCTGTATGTTCACATGGCTTTTCCTCAGTGCATGAGTATGGAGACAGAACTTTCTCTCTTCTTATAAGGCCACCAATCCTATCAGATTAGGACTCCATCCTTATGACCTCATTTAACCTTGTTTACCTCCTAAAAGCCCTATCTCCAAATATAGTTACATCAAGAGTTAGGACTTCAACATATGAATTTGGGGCGGGAGGAGGTGGAGACAATTCAGTCCATAGCGAAAATATTACCAATATAATATGTCACAACCAGGTGGATTTTTTCCCTGGGAATATATACCTGGTTCCTCATTAAAAAATCAATCAAGGTAATTCACCGTAACAGAATAAACAAGATAAACCATATGACCATTTGAATAGATGCAGAAAAAGCATTTGACAAAATCCAACATCAAATCTTGATAAAAACTCTCACACCAAGAATAGAAGGAAACGTCCTCAATGTGACAAAGAGCATCTGTGAAAAAATTACAAGTAACTGTACTTAATGGTAAAATAATATTTTCCCTCTGAAATCAGGAACAAGACAAGGATTCTGCTATCATCAGTTCTATCTAACATTGTACTGGAAGCTCTTGCCAGTGCAGTAAGGCATGAAAAAAATAAAAATAAAAAGCATCCAGTTTGGAAAGGAAGAAGCAAACTGTCTTCATTTGCAGACAACGTTATTGTATATGTAGAAATTCTAAAAGAAGTGCAAAATGCTACTAGAGCTGAAATGCAAATTAACAAGATTAGAGTGAACAAGGTCAATATACAAAAATCAACTGAATTTCTACATTTTAGTAACAAATGATTGAAAAATGAAAACAAATAAAAATGATACAATTAACAATAGCATCAAATCCCTCAAAATACTTAGGGATACAATTAATAAAATTCTTCCAAGAAGTACTCTGTAGGCTACAAAATATCCTAGAGGGAAATTAAAGAAAATTTAAAGAAACAAAGCACAGACACACACATCTATGGAACTAGAGAATCCACAAACAGATTTGCCTATATACAGTCATTTAATTTTCTACAAAGGTGCCAATGGAATTCAACAGAGAAAGAAAAGCTTTTCACACCATACCGAAAATTTAACTCAAAATGTATTATAAACCTAAATACTAATCCTAAAATGATAAAAGTTCTAGAAGAAAACAGAAGAAAGGCTTTGTGAACTTGAGGTAGGCAAAGATTTCCTAGGACAGGGGAAAAAAAGCATGAAACATAGAAGAAAAAAAGCTAAATTGGACTTAACTACAACTATAAATTTCCACTATTTGAAAGACACCATTTGGAAAATGAAAATGCAAGCCATAGATTAGAAAAAAATATTCAAAACAAGTACATCTGAAAAGTATATATATAAAGAATTATATATAAAGAATTATCAAAACTCAACAATAACAAGACAGACAACCCAATTAAAAACTGGCCAAACCATTATCCTAAGTGATTTAACACAGGAATTGAAAACTAAATACCATATGTTCTCACTTATAAGTGGGAGCTAAATGATGAGAACACATGGACATAGAATCATAGACACTGGGGACTACTAGAGGAAAGAGGGAAGAGGAAGGGTAGCAAGGAGTGAAAAACCACCTATTGGGTACTATGTTCACTACCTCGGTGACAGGATCATTCATTCGTAACCCAAACTTCAGCATCACGCAACATACTCATGTAACAAACCTGCACATGTACCTCTTCGGTCTAAAATAAAAGTTGAAACTACGTTTAAAAAAAAGGATGAAAGATTTGAATAGACACTTCCAAGAAGATATAGGAGTGGCTAATTAGCACATGCAACATCTTTAGTCATCAGAGATATGCAAATTAAAACTATAACCAGGCACGGTGACTCAAGCCTGTGATCCCAGCACTTTGGGAGGCTGAGGCGGGTGGATCACTTGAGGCGAGGAGTTTGAGACCAGCTTGGCCAACATGGCAAAACCCCCTCTTTACTAAAAATACAAAAATTAGCTGGGCGTGGTGGCGTGTGACCGTAGTCCTAGCTACTCAGGAGGCTGAGGCATGAGAATTGCTTGAGTTTAGGAGGCAGATGTTGAGCTGACATTGCGCCACTGCACTCCAGCCTGTGTGATGGAATGAGACTCCATCTCAAAAAAAAGTATAGTGAGATACCACTATGCAGTCATTAAGTACTGGCAACATCAAATGTCGTCCAGGATATATTGCAACTAGAACTCTCATGCATTGCAGGTGGAAGTATAAAATGGTACATTCAAGAAATCTGTCTGGCAGTTTCTTTTAAAGTTAAACATGCACTTACCATATGATCCAGCAATTCCACTCCTAGATAGTTAACTAAGATAAATGAAAATAGATGTTCACACAAAACAGGTGGAACACTGTTCACAGCAGGTTTATTTGTATTTGCCCCTAACTGGAAATAACGCCAAATTGTGATATAATCCCATAATGGAGCAGTAATCAGCAATAAAAAGGATAGAAATACTTTATACAACAACCTGCATGAATTTCCAAATCATGATGCTGAAGAAAAAAAGCCATAGAAGAATGCATACCGTATGATTCCACTGATGTAAAATTCTAGAACATGTGAAAACAAATCGGTAATTTCCAGATAGCAGTTTATTGCCTGAGGCCAGGTCAGTGGGAGAGACTCATTAAAAAGTTGCAGGAGGGTTGATGTAAATGCATGTTGATTAGGGTGGTGGTTATGCAAGTGTATGCATTTGTCAAAACTCATCAAACTGCACATTTAAAACTGATGTGCTGCATTGTATGTAAACTATACCTGTGGCAGGTAAAAATTTGGCCCACATCACCTTTGCTCCTTGGTGTGATGACCAAAAATACATTATGTGGCGAACTAAAACTTTGAAGATGGAATTAAGGGTGCTGATCAGCTGACCTTGAGATGGGGAGAGTAATCTGAATTATCCAGGTCAGCCCAATGTAATCACATGTGTCCTTAAAAGTAAAAGAGAGAGGCAAAAAAGGCCAGAGATATGCACGGAAAATTGAAGTCAGAGCAATTCCAAGCATGAGAGAGTGCTGATGCACCATTGCTGGTTTCCACTACATGGAATAGTTTGCTGAGGATGGGGCCTAGGAATCTAAATTTTAATAAGCTTCTCGAGTGATTCATGAACTAGTTTGACAACAAGTGCCTTCATGAACTTCAGCTTTGGGATGAACTTTAGGAAAGTTGGGGTCCAGTTAATGTATATGAGAGATATTGCTTTTTTTTTTTTTTGAAATGGAGTCTCACTGTGTTGCCCAGGCTGGAGTGCAGTGGTGTGATCTTAGCTCACTGCAACCTCCGCCTCCTGGGTTCAAGTGATTCTCCTGCCTCAGCCTCCTGAGTAGCTGGGATTACAGGCGAGCACCACCATGCCCAGCTAATTTTTTTTTTTTTTTTTGGTAGAGATGGGGTTTCACCATGTTGGCTAGGCTGGTGTCGAACTCCCGACCTCAGGTGATCTGCCCACCTCGGCCTCCCAAAGTGCTGGGATTACAGGCATGAGCCACCATACTTGGCCGATTGCTTATTTATATCTCCAAGCTCCACTGATCAGAAAATACTTTTCCTGAAAAGTTATCCAGCAGAGGTCAGATCATGTTGAGAGGACAAGTCTCTGGAATGTTAATAAAAGTATATGGAGTTAGTGTAGTTGAGCTGTTCACTTTTTGCATAAGAAATCTCACTGTTCATGTTTTCCCATCGGACAAAATAAAACAGACTGAGGAGTTATATATTAATGTGTGAACAGTGCATAGCTACATGCCAATAAAGCAACGCGGTTAATGAATCAATAGCTTTTTTTCCTGCTCAGTGAAAATAAAAACGCTTTATACCAACTAGATAAAAAAATAAATCCAAAAGCTCATTCTTCGAAAAGAGCACCACCAGCAACAAAATAGACAAATCACTGGCAAACTTATTCAAGGAGAAAAGATAAATAGCAAAGATAGAGGAATTTAGGAATAAGAAAGGGCACATAACTACAAATAATGTGGAGTAAAAGAATCATGAGTGAGTGCTACATGCAACACTGTCACAACAAAATTGAAAAAATAAATAAAGTTACTTCCTAGAAAGGTATATAATTATTAGAAGTTGAAACTTGAATTGACTGATTATCATAGAAGAGCCTGGAGGGGTGATTAAAGACATTGCAAATGTCACTAGGACCAAATGGATTCATAAGTGAGTCTCGTCTAACTTTTAGACAATGGATAATTCTAATGTTACTTAAGCTATTCTAAGCAATAGAAAAAGATGGAGTACTCATCAATTCATTTGATAAAGCCAACAAAACTTTGTTTACTATTATTAGTAGGCTGAGCAGTGAAAATCCACTAATAATAGTAAAAAAAGAAAAAAGTTATAGATCAATCCCACATTCAAAGGCACACAGTGTCTAAAGAAATAGTAGCACATAGAACCCACTAATAATCAAATTACATGAATAGCAGATTTTACTCCAAGAATGTAAGTGTATTTAGTGTCAGGACATCTATTAACATAATTTATCAACATATCAAAGAAGACAGTTCAGATGATACCAGCTACTGAAAAGTTATTTATGATAAATATTTTGTGGCAAATGAGAATAGAAGTAACAAGCACCATTTGCAAAAACCAAAACAGCAAATGTTACTCTAAATAGCAAAATACAAAAATTATTTCAAGTAAACATAGAGTAGAAGGAATGTTCACTTTCATTGTTATTATTTAACATTTTCTCCTGTTTTCTAATAAATTCAGTAAGATAAGAAAATGAAATAACTGGCTATAAACATTGGAAATGAGCTAAAATCTGTCTCATTTCACTGATGATATGATTCAATACTCATAGAGACTTTAGGGTAAAATTACTAGAGTTAATAGGCGAATTTGGCAAGGTAGCTAGATTTAAGATGAATATACAATGGCTGGGTGCAGTGGCTCAAACCTGTAATCCTAGCTTTCTGGGAGGCTGAGGTGGGCAGATTGCTTGAGCTCAGGAGCTGAAAACCAGCCTGGGTAACATGGCAAAAACCCATCTCTAAAAAATATACAAAAATTTTCCGGCCATGGTGGCCTGCTCCTGTAATCCCAGCTACTTGCGGGGCTGAGACAGGAGAATTGCTTGAATCCAGGAGGTCAAGGCTGCAGTAAGGTGAGATCACTCCACTGCACTTCAGCCTGGGTGACAAAATGAGACCCTGCCTCAAAAGAAAAAGCTGAATAAACACAAACCAATAGCTTATCTCTATTCTGGTACTAAGCACTCATAAATGGAAACAGGAGAAAACTATCTTATTAACAATAGCATCACACTTATAAAATACATAGAGATAAATGTAATAAGAAAAATATTTAAATTTATTATATTAATAAAATTAAGGTATGAGTTTAATGAAATTTCAGTTAGAATCACAACAGGGCTTGGATCTTTTTAATTTGAAAAATATCTTAACAGTTTTATGTGGAAGAATAAAGTGTCTAAGAATAGCTAAGAAGGGTACAAAAAGAATAGTGAAGATTGCTTTCACCCACTAGATATCAGAAGATATCATAGGCTCACTGTAATCAAATCACTATGGTATTGGCATAGCAAGATAATACTAGATTAGTGAAACAGCCTAATGAATCCAGAAATATATGCTAATATATATGAGAACTTTATATGATGAATGTGTTGATTCAAATCAGTGGCAAAAGGTGCCATCATAATAGGCTATTGATCTGGATGGAAATAAAACTAGACAAATCCCTCTCTCATGCCATATGACAAAAGTAATTAGCAGATAATTGAAGCAATGCATATAAAAAGCAAAACAGTAAACATTTTGCCAAGAAAATCTGGGAGACTACACGTACAATCTTGAGGTGTGGGAAACATTTTTAACCAACCTTGCCAACTCTGAAGACATGAAAGAAAATATATTTCTGCTTATAAAAATTAAAAACTGTTTTGGTAAAAGTTATAACAAAGTCAACAGACAAACAATAGATCTTGGGGGAAACTGCAATATACATGACAAAGAGTTAATACTTGTAATAATAAAAGAGTTCTCCTAATTTTCTTTTAAATGAAAGAGTCCAAAGAATAATGGGCAAAGCATATGACTAATTAAATCCCCCAAATAAATTCAATAGCCAACAAGCATTTAAAAAGATGCTCAAGTTACTAGAAATAAAAATAACACAATGAAAGTAATGATGTAATATCACTCCACACCTGTAAAATTGGCAAATTTTAAAAACAGGATAAAACTTATCACTACGTGAGTGCAGAGAGAAGGCCATTTTCATACTTCGATGGTAGAAATGTGTGAAAAGTTCTGGCTTCTTTGGAAATTAAAACTTAGAAGGAAACATTCCCTTCGTTCCATTAATATTCCTCTTGCAAATTAGTTCGACAGAAGTAAAAGCACCAGTATGCAATGATATAGGATATAGTAGCCAAAAACTGGAATAAAGTGAATGTAGATACAGCCATACCATAGAATCTTATATAGCCAATAAATATAATGAATTAAGGCTATGCCAATTGACTTACAGTTCTAGCAGGTGTTAATGAGTGAGAAATGTGTGTACAATGTCCTAATTTTATAAAACAAATAGTGTCCAAGAAAACCTCTGTCTGTGTGTATGTGTATGTGAATATATATGATCATACCGGGGTTACCCAGTTGAGGTGGGGGAAAAGGGGACTGATGTGGAAAGAGGGTGGGGAGCCAAACAGAAAGAACCAAAAAGACTATAAAGTATGTACAATATGACCACATTTAATGTTTACGTAGCCACTATGTATTATATTTAAATCTTTATAATACACATTTAAAGAAGACAAAACAAAATATAAAATAAATGATTTCAACATTCAACTCAATAAGCAAAAATTGAACAACAAAATGAACCAAAGGAAATTAGAAGGAAGGAATGAACTAATGAAAGTAGAAGCAGAAACTGATGCAACACAAAGAAAAAAGAGATTTGATAAATCAAACCAAAAGAAAATTCTTGACAAGACCAATAAAATCAAGAAAACTCCTGGAAATATTATTTTTAAAAGAGAGAAGAGAACATATACAACATAAGAAATGAAAAAGGAAATATAACTACAGACACAGAACAGTTTAACAAAATCACAAGAGACTCACATGTAACTTGATACCAATACATTATCAAATCTAGGGATAGTAGATTTCTTTCTATGAAAATATAGACCAAAATATAGACAAAAATATACCAATATTTACTGAAGAGGTGGAAAAATCTGAATCAACTGATGACCATAGACAATATTGATAGTTATTTAGTACTCTCCCTAAATGCACCAGAAAAACCCCAAACATGAAAAGCTTCTGAACTCATGGCTCATATTATCCTTACACCCAAAGTAGAAAAGATATTTAAAAAACACACATCGCATGTACACACAAGAGAACCAGACATGAAACTCGTGTGTGATATTGATTGGATTTCATTGCCTTCTCTCTATGGAAGCTTGGGCAGGCAGAGGGAAGTTTTGTCTTTGTCTCTTCAACCTCCCTATACCCCAGTCTCTAGATTCTGGAGGAGCAGCATGTGACAAAGAGGAGCAATGGACAAAACAGAACAAAATATCAACAAATAGGTCAGACCTATGAAAAGAACTGGCAATTAGCATTTGTGCTAATAACACAGATGTGAGCACAACTTACTCAGAAATGTTTCTTTGGGGCCCAGGTAGCATCACAACCATCCTAACCCGATGTCTGCACCTTCTTCCAAGCAGACTTACACCCCCACAATCCTGGCCCCTCATCAGACCCCACAGAACATGCCTTTACCTTGTGTCCACAGGTAGCTCACCGAGATCACTTTGCATATAGTCCCATGACAGTTCCACTGCACCCAGGTAGTATCTTCTGGTGGCACTAAAGCAGAATCGGAAAAGGCACAGAAAGAAGTAGGTGGAGAGCTCTATTTGCATGACTTATTGCCACAAATGTTCAACTGAAGAAGCAAAAGGTTAATTCTTCTTTAAAATATCTTTAGCTCTCAGGAGGGGAAAAAAGTAAAATTTCTGATTTAATGAAAAGTGCCAATTTCTTTGCAGAGCATTTTAAGGAACTTTACACACTGGATGTGCTTAGCACTAAGCAGTAACCGACAGGATTGCTTCCTTTTTATCAGTGGGAAGTAGCCACAGGCAGAACTGAAGTAGGAAAAGGGAGGCTGCTAAACTTAACCCATTCACTTCTGAGAGCAGTAGGGGCATGAGAAGTCTGCTTTAATCAGAACCTTTAAGGAAAGGTGGAGAGGGATGGATAAGTCAAAGTGAACAGGAGCTTTAATTTGTGCTCCTATTCCTAGCCTACTACAACCCTCTTCCTGATTGGCAGCAGCAAGAGAAGTTCTGGATGTTGTCGAAGATTCTAGAATTCACTTGCACTAGCAAGAGTAACCAGCAACCTGTTAGTCTCTCTGCTTCTGCACTTGCCCCCCACACTGCTGCTAGTGTGAGTAATTTATAGTTTTTAAAACTATAGTTTTACATAAAACATGAGGTTAGGCAACTATTGTTTTAAAAACTATAATTTATAGTTATAATTTAAAACTATAAAGCAAATCCTACCACTCCTCTTCTCAGAATCCTCCAATGGCTTCTGACCTCCATCAGGGTAAAACCCTACATCTTTACCGTGGCCTAAGTACTAGAGCATCCCACATGGTTGGCATGCCCTTTCTCCTGACCTCTGTAGTCTCATCTCACTCTGGTTATACTGGTCTCCTTACTCTTCCCTAAAATACCAAGCACACTCATGCCCCTGGACCTCAATACTTGCTATTTCTTTTCCCCTAGATTTCCACGTAGTTCCTCTCCCACAACTCCTTCGCATTTCAGCTCAAATCTTGCCTGTTGAATGAGGTTTAAATATGGAACACCACATTTATGTTGTAAGCTCTTTACCCTACCTGCATTACTGATATTTTTCTCAATAGCACTCATAACCACCTGGCATTTATTCATTTATTTATTTTGTCTTGTTTTTAACCTAACACTTTTCCGGGTTGTTTACATTTGGCCCAGGTATAGAATCTTTACATCAGAATGTAGCCATGGTGGGCCGGGCGCGGTGGCTCAAGCCTGTAATCCCAGCACTTTGGGAGGCCGAGACGGGCGGATCACGAGGTCAGGAGATCGAGACCATCCTGGCTAACACGGTGAAACCCCGTCTCTACTAAAAAAAATACAAAAAACTAGCCGGGCGAGGTGGCGGGCGCCTGTGGTCCCAGCTACTCGGGAGGCTGAGGCAGGAGAATGGCGTGAACCCAGGAGGCGGAGCTTGCAGTGAGCTGAGATCCGGCCACTGCACTCCAGCCTGGGCGACAGAGCGAGACTCCGTCTCAAAAAAAAAAAAAAACCAAAAAACACAGAATGTAGCCATGGTGAGCTCAAACACCCTACGCAGGTTAATGTGTATTAGGGAGAGTGAGGTCTCCCACAGGGGCCTCAAAGTGTAAAAGCTTATGAGAAGAAACTTGATCAGGGTTGCTATAAAAACGTTATCATTGAGCTCAGTTCTGCACAAACAAGAATGTGTTCAGGAGCATTTGGTATACTGTTGACTGGTTTGGAAACAGGCGGCAAGAAGTCCCTTTGATAAACACTCCTCTCCAACAGGTACAAGGATGCAGAGATGACAGCTGATACTACATGCCAGGAACTATTCTAGGTGCTTTTAAATACAGGTACTACTCTTACCTTCATTTTAACTGAAGCACGGAGAGGTTAGGCAACTTCCTCGTGGTCACACAGCTTGTGAGTGGTAGCATTCAAACCCATGTACTCTGGCTCCAGAAGTCATGCTCCTAACCACTATGCTATACTTCTATGCCTCAGAACTGAAGAAATCCCAGTTCCCAATCCTCTGGGAATAACAGTGCAATGGAGGAGACAGAAAAGTAGACAGTTACAGTACAGGGTGATAAATTCTCTGCCAGGTGCTACATAGGCTATCTGATTTAATCCTCATGACAACACGGCAATGTGGATACAGATAAGGTAACTGAGGTACAGAGAGGTTAAATGGCTTGCCTACGCCACACAACTACCGATTTATTTTTACTCAACTCCTATGGTGCTACAAAATCCTATATTAAGCAGTATAATTGAAAAGAAAAAGAAAACAATAGCACAGTGATTATAAAGAAAATAGCTTGATTGTGTCTCTCCTAAAGTAGTGGATCAGATATCACTGTTTATTATCATTCACTAATTACATTTATGAATAATTTTTAAAAGTAAAGGAAAAGACTGGCTGTTTTAACTAACATAATAGAAACTTGCTGAATTTTCTGTTGAAGATATATTTTGAAGTCAGTTTTATTAAGTATAACTCACATGTAAAATTCAAAAGAAAAATTAAATACATAAATAAAATGTGTCTGCCTCCACTAAAAGAGTAGGGCACATCGCAGGAGCCGATAAATATTTGTTCAATGTTTACATGAGCAAACACGGTCACTCAGCCGCCTTTATTTTCAGTGAGTCATAGGTAAAATATTCTTCACCAGGTGAGGATTGAGTCGCAGTCGCGTCAGGAACTCGCCTCCACGTACTTAGCGAGCGAGCCCCGACGGCCGCGGTTGGTGGAGGGGGGAAAATGGGGGACAGTGAGGGGTGGTTTGGGGAGACTGAGGTGGGGAGTAGGGGGAGAACTAGGGAGGGAGCCTCACCCCCGGGAAGCTTTCTGCGCACGCGCATCTCGGTGCATCTGTTGGGCGGGGCTGCGGGGCCTGTGACACCGCCCGCTGAGCTCTGTGATGTAGCCGCCTGCGGAGACTGGAAGCAGGAGCGGCGCGCCCGGCCCGCCCTCTTCCGCTGCCGCTGTGGGAATGGAAACATCTGCCCCACGTGCCGGAAGCCAAGTGGTGGCGACAACTGAGCGCCACTCCGCGGCCTGCCGCGCAGATCCTCTGCGTGTGTCCTCGCGAGACAAGCTCACCGAAATGGCCGCGTCCACTCAAGGTAAGGGCGGGCGCGCGCGCGGCCGGCGCCGCGGGGAGCCGCCTTCCTGGGCTCCGGAAGGGGAAGGGCTCAGCGCCCGCCAGTCCCGACCGAGCTCCCCCGGGAGCCAAAGCGGCGCGGGGACGGGGAGGGCGCTTGGGGCTCGCCCCTGGCCCATCCGCTCCCAGGGTCCAGCCAAGGTCACGCGCGTGTCTGGGGCCTAACCACCCCGGTGTGTCGTCTCCAGTGGAGCTCACCCAGCCTTCCGGCGCCGCCCCCGGCAGCTGAAGCACGGAAACGTTCTGTCCCTGTTCTCGGAAGCGGTCTGGCTTCTTTGTCCCTTTGGACGTTCATCTCAAATGCCTCATGGCGTCGTTCCGTGTACAAGGCACCTCCCCAATTGCTTTATTGTTGGTTTTGAAAAACTAGCACATATGGGATGGTACTTAAGAATAGCCTTCTATTTAGTCGGCGTAGTCAAAGATTCCGTGTAATTCGCAGTGGAGCACGTCTTTAAGTTATACTTCTTACCCTATTTTGAATGCTTAGGTTGTATTTAATTTAGTACTGACTCACAGGATCCCATTGCTAAACAGAGCCATGATCGAAAACTCAATTATATAAAAGTAAAATTACATAAAGTATGTTAAAGGCAGTGGAAATACTAAAAACTCATCACTTTTATTATTTACCATCTTTTATTGTTACTTTGCTTTTGGGGTTATTTATACATCTATTGTATCTCTGTGGAGGAGATACTATACTATGGTGCTCTACTGTGCATCTCTTCCAAACTCTGGGTTCAGTGGTGTCACAATTCAGTAATGTCATGCTCACGATGAATGAATACACAATGGAAATTGGCTACACTACAAATCAGCCCTTGCCTAAAGCCAACTGTTAAACATTTTACCAGCGCACCGCTAAATTTTAGATGACTCTGGGAAGGTGGAATGTGCAATGTGATAATTATGTATTTACCTGCAGAGCAGACTTCTCTTATTGACTTTAAACGTATAGGTCGATTAGGTATTTGCACCTAGGAAATTGTTGTGAGAAATTTTGAGGTTAAGATGAATTTTAATTGTTATCACAGTGATGATCACATAATACTGTGATCATTGATTTTGTGGGCTCATAAACGTGGCTAGTGGCTGACTTTGTCTCTCATAGTGCTTAGCAGTGTTTGACCAATGACTGACCAAATATCTCGCATTTAATCCACCTTCCCCCCTACTCTCTTTTTTAGGGACTAGATCTGTCATTCAGGCTACAGCACAGTGGCACAATCATAGCTCACTGCAGCCACAACTGGGCTCAAGCGATCCTCCCACCTCAGCCTCTAATTCCCCCTTTTGACTGGAGCCACCTGTTGATCTAAGGGGCTTGGTCAAATTACATTAAAACAAAACTGTAATGTTTTGCTGTTACATTAGAAAAATTATTTTTTTAGAAAACTATTTTTAGAAAAATAAATTATTTAACTACTTGTGAGGCCATGGGGTACTCAAACATCCATATTTTGTCTGCTAAATGGGCATCTGTGATGTATCCTGAATGAATTCTTGAATATTTTGTGTATACTTTAAGGTAGAGGTTGAGAGTAGTTTTTTTTTTTTTTTTTAAATATGTAGTAGTTGTAACATCACTCGTTGTTTCCTTCATTGAATTACCTTGCTGCTGTGTTATTAAAAATCAAATGACTATATGTGTGGATCTATTTCTGGATTCTTGATTCTCTTCCATTGCTATATTTGGGTATCCTTGGGTCAGTTTGACAGTATTGAATGTCATCGCTTTATAAGTCTTGAAATTAAGGTAGTTGTATATTATACTGTAGCTTTATAATAAGCCTTGAAATTCCTTGAACCCTCCTCTTTCCCCTGCCCGCCCCCGCCCCCAGGATTATTCTGGCCGTTTGTGGCAGTTTGTATTTTCCTGATTGCAGCAATATTTACGATTCCTCGTGGTCTTTTTCCTAGTGACTTTGACACTCCTCCCACCCAGGGGTGGGGTCTATATTCCCTCTTCATGAATCTGGATGGGAGCTTGTGACTGACTGCCTGTTCCTACAGAATGTAGTGGAAGTAATAACTGCATTTGCTCTCTCCCTTTCTTGGGACTTTCACCTCCTGAACTCTGCTCCTATGCTGTGAGGAAGCCTAGACTGATTCACAAAGAGTAGCTGCCTGTCTATCTGAATAAGTGTAGAGTCTTCAGACCCAGCCTGTAAATCTTCTGGCTAAAGCCTCAGACATCATGAAACAAAGACAAACCACAGTGCCGTGACTGAATTCCTGATAGAATCTGAGAGCATAATATATGATTGTTTTGCTTCATGAAGTTTTGGAGTAATTGGTTGTACAGCCGAAGTAACTGGAACACAGCTGGGTTTTTTTGTATCTTCATATGAATTTTAGAACCAGTTTGTCAATTACATAAAACTTACTTTTTTGTTGGGTGCGGTGGCTCATGCCTGTAATCCCAGCACTTTGGGAGGCCGAGGCAGGTGTATCAGCTGAGGTCGGGAGTTCGAGACCAGCCTAACCAACATGGAGAAACCCTGTCTCTACTGAAAATACAAAAAATTAGCTGGGCGTGGTGGTGCATGCCTGTAATCCCAGCTACTTGGGAGGCTGAGGCAGGAGAATCACTTGAACCTGGGAGGAGGAGGTTGCGGTGAGCCGAGATTGCGCCATTGCACTCCAGCCTGGGCAAAAAGAGCAAAACTCCATCTCAAAAACAAAAAACAAAAAAACAAGAAAAAAATCTACTTTTTAATTGGGATTGTATTGAATATATAGATCAATATATGGAGAGAATGAACATCTTAAAAATATTGAGTCTTGCAAAACATAAACATAGTATATCCCTGTTATTTTAGGTCATCTTCAATTTCTTTGCAGTGTTTTGTAGTTTACAGTGAAGAGGTCTTGTGCATCTTTCATTGAATTTATTCCAACATAATTTTTGCAATTAAAATTATTTTGTTTTCCAGTTCATCATTTCTAATATGTAAAAATTCAAATGACTTTTTAATATTGGTCTTATAATCTGTGACCTTGCTTCTGGTACCTTTTTGTAGATTTTTCTGGGTTTTCTATATACACAGTTATATTATCTGCCAATGAAGACAGAATTATTATTGTACCTCCTTTCTAATCTCTTTGACTTTTATTTCTTTTCTTCTATTGTACTGGCTAGGAACTCCAGTACAGTGCTGGGCGAGGTGGCTCACACCTGTAATCCCAGCACTTTGGGAGGCTGAGGAGGGAGGATCACTCGGGGCCAGGAGTTCCAGACCAGCTTAGGCAACAAAGTGAGACCTCCTGTCTACAAAAAAAAAAAAAAAAAATCAGTTGGTCACAGTGGTGCACAGCTGTAGTCCAGCTACTGGGGAGGCTGAGGTGGGAGGATTGCTTGAGCCCAGAAGTTTGAAATTGCAGTAATCTGTGATAGTGCCACTGCACTCCGATGTGGGTGATAGAGTGACACCCTGTCTCAAAACAAAACAAAACAAAAAGCAGTTGAATAAATTTTAGGGAAAGGAAAGTGTTCCATATTTCACCATCAAGTATGATGTTAGTTGTATATTTTTCATAGATGTCCTATATCAGATTGAAGAAATTCCCTTCTATTCCTGTGTTCTACTTTTTATTCTGTTTTTTTCTTTGATTTTGAAGTATAAAATTTCTGTAATTATTATTTTGTACAGTAAGTATTCATTTAGATTTATCCAGCTATTTACCCATTCCAGTGTCCGTCATTCCTTTCTGCATTTCCAGACTTCCATGTGGCATCATTTGTTGTCAGGCCGAATGTTACTTCTATCCCATTCTTTCTAATCTTCTGGAACTCCGATTACATATATGTTTAATCTTTTGAGCAGTTTTCGAACATTGTTATTTGCTTACTTCAGCATCTTGATCGTCACTGTTCTATTTCTTTTTTTTTTTTTGAGGCTGGGTCTCGCTGTGTGTAATCTTGGCTCATTACAACCTTCGCTACCTGCGTTCAAGTGATTTTCCTGTCTCAGCCTCCCGGGTAGCTGGGACTACAGGCGCGCACCACCACGCCCAGCTAATTTTTGTATTTTTAGTAGAAACAGGGTTTCACTATGTTGGCCAGGCTGGTCTTGAACTCCTGACTTCGAGTGATCCGCCTCCTGGGCTTTCCAAAGTGCTGGGATACAGGTGTGAGCCACCATGCCTGGCCTGCTTCTATTTCGTTTATTTAAACAAATTTTGTTTCTTTATATGGCTTTGCCTTTGCATGGGTAGTAGTAATTTTCTATTGTTTATTGTATTATGTGTGAAAAGATTGTACAGACTCCATGCCAGATGAAGTTGATCATTTGAGGTCAATTTTACAGTAAACAGCTTTGAATAGTACATTGCTGACATTTCATATCAGACGTTTCTTAGTGCGGTGTTTCCAGGGAAACAGGGCTGGGTATAGTAGGGGAGCCTGACATTATCTTCCCACAGAGAAAGGGATTGACATTTTGTTAATTCTTTCTCCAAGCTTGGGCAAATCACTTAACTTTGGAACCTTCATTTCATTTTTTTTTTTTTTTTTCTGACACAGAGTTTCACTCTTGTTGCCCAGGCTGGGGTGAAATGGCGCAATCTCACCTCACTGCAACCTCTGCCTCCCCGGTTCCAGTGATTCTCCTGCCTCAGCCTCCCGAATAGCTGTGATTACAGGCGCGTGCCACCACGCCCAGCTAATTTTTGTAGTTTTAGTAGAGACGGGGTTTCGCAGTGTTGGCCAGGCTGGTCTTGAACTCCTGACCTCAGGTGATCTGCCCACCTCGGCTTCCCAAGGTGCTGGGATTACAGGCGTAAGCCACTGTGCCCGGCGCCTTTTTTTTTTTTTTTTTTTTTTTTAGGTGGAGTCTCATTCTTGTTGCCCAAGCTAGAGTGCAATGGTGTGATCTTGGCTCACCACAACCTCCACCCCTCAGGTTCAAGAGATTCTCCTGCCTCAGCCTCCCGAGTAGCTAGGATTACAGGCGTGTGCCACCACCTCTGGCTAATTATGTATTTTTAATAGAGGTGGGGTTTCTCCATGTTAGTCAGACTGGTCTTGAACTCCTGACCTCAGGTGATCTGTCTGCCTCCAGCCTCCCAAAGTGCTGGGATTACAGGCGTGTGCCACCACCTCTGGCTAATTATGTATTTTTAATAGAGGTGGGGTTTCTCCATGTTAGTCAGACTGGTCTTGAACTCCTGACCTCAGGTGATCTGTCTGCCTCCAGCCTCCCAAAGTGCTGGGATTACAGGCGTGAGCCACCGTTCCTGGCTTTCATTTCTTAATTATAAAATTGAGTTAATAAGTAGTACCTACCTTATTCTTTGGATTTAATTAGATATACATGATTAATGTTTAGCACATTGCCTAGTAAATAGTAAGAGCTCAATTACACATTACCTCTCATCTTCATTATCACTGGAGATCTACGTAGTACTTAGAAAATTTGTGGATTACTGAATAGCATTGAGTTACTCCTGAAGAGAAGGGGCAAATTTGTTTCATTTGGGATGCATTACTGGCAGTTTTTTGTAGGTCTTCTTGGATTGATTTATTTATTTGAGATGGAGTCTTGCTCTGTTGCCCAGACTGGAGTGTAGCGGCGCTATCTCGGCTCACTGCAACCTTTGCTTCCTGGGTTCAAGCAATTCTCGTGCGTCAGCCTCCCGAGTAGCTGGGATTACAGGCACCCGCCACCACGCCTGGCTAATTTTTGTATTTTTAGTAGAGATGGGGTTTCGCCATTTTGGCCAGACTGGTTTCGAACTCCAGACCACAGGTGATTCGCCCACCTCGGCCTCCCAAAGCGCTGGGATTACAGGCGTGAGCCACCATTCCCAGCCTTTTTTGTTATTTTTAAATTTGAGAGGACAAACTAGAGGACTAATTCTAGATTTTCTAGGTTTTTCCCTCTAATATAGACATTAGCATTTGCTGATTTTAGTCTGATTTTCCAAAATTGTAACTTAGAATAAATTTACTATTTAAAATACAATATTTGGAGGTTTCGTATTATATCTATCTCTGTTTCTTTAAATATATTTTAATCTAGTTAGGTATGGTAGTGATTTCTTATAAAAGTAAATATTTTCTTATTTAACATGTTATTTCTTGTAGGAAACTTTGACGGAAATTTTGAGTCACTGGACCTTGCGGAATTTGCTAAGAAGCAGCCATGGTGGCGTAAGCTATTCGGGCAGGAATCTGGACCTTCAGCAGAAAAGTATAGCGTGGCAACCCAGCTGTTCATTGGAGGTGTCACTGGATGGTAAGTGATGTGAAAGATGTCCATTGTCTTTTGTGCATGATTTAGTATTGCAGTTATAGGTACCATCATCTCCTTTAACCAATGAAAACACATTGGCTTTTGTGAAATTGGTCACTTAATGTGTAGCGTGTGTCTAAACATCATCTTAAAGTGCCATTTAATGGTTATACATAATGATTGTTTGCTATATGCCAGGTTCTGTTTGAAGTATTTACATAGATATCTCATTTCCTTCTCATAACTCTGGAATTAGTACTGTTATTTTCTATCCTCATTTTATAGAAACTGAGGCTCAGAAAGATTAGTTTGCCCAAGGTCACATAGCTGGTAACTGGTAGAATAAAGAGCTAACTACTTATTAGCTATGTCAGATGATAACTTAATATGATACAGCTTATGGTTTCATTTGTAATAAATTCAAAAAATGTTAATAGCAAATTTCATAGGTGAATATTGAATCCATTAATCTCATAGACTCTTTACATTTGAAAAATTTTATAGCACCATATAGCAAATATAGAACAGCGCATATAACAGATGTACATTTTAGCAAATACTTAGAGTGAACACCTATGTAACAACTGCTCAGGTTAAAAAAAATGTGGTGCACCCTAGAAACTCAAGAGGTTGTTATGCAGTTATTTCATTGCTTTTCTTTGTAGTTTTAACACCAGTTATGTCACTAAATAACATACTGTGGTTTACCTGGTTTCCAGATTAAAGTAAATGCAATCAGTATGTATTCTTTTGAGTCTTGCTTTTTTTGCTCAACCTGATGTTTCATATGTTCAACTACTTTGTGTATAGTTGTAGTTTCTTCACTTTCATTTGTATTTTGAGTTCCATTATATGACTATACCATAGTATATTGATCGAGTTGATGACTGATATTTGAGTTGCTTCCATTTTTGGCTAATACTATGCTGATATGAGTATTAGATTTCCCGGTGTATATATGCATACATTTCTGTAGGGTCTGTACCTAGAAATTGCCAGGTAATGGGTATAGGTATCTTTAGCTTCACTAAATAATGTCAAACCACCTTCCAAAACTGTTTTTAACAGTTTACAGTCCCAACAAGGACTGAATGAACCTGTTGTTGTACATGGCGGCACTTGATTTTGCCAGGTTATTAAATTTTTAAAAAATTAGTTAATTTTTCCTTAGCAAGGTAATCCAATTAAATCCAGACTGTTAACATTTTGCCAAGTCTGGTAGTTAGGTAGTAGTATTTCATGGTGGCTTCATTTACATTTCCCTGAGTAGGAGTGACATTGATCAACTTTTACGTATGTTTGTGACCATTTGGATCTCCTCTTTCAGTTCCACTCTAGTCTTTTTCCTCTGAAGTTGTCACTCTTTCCCTTGTTAAGCTGTAAGAGTTCTTTATATATTCTGAATATTCTCAGTCCTGTGTTAGTTGTGTGTATTACAGATATTTTCACTCATTCTGTGGTTATCTTTTCATTTTATGGTATCTTTTGATGAACTGAAGATCTTATTTTTAATATAGTCAATTTTATCAATCTTAACCTTAATGGTTAGTGATTTTTATGACTTATTTAAGTAATCTTTGCCTACCCCATGTTTCAGAACTTTTATTATTTGACCTTTCACATTTAGATTTATTATCCACCTGGAATTGTTTTTGTGCTCGGTATGTGGTAGATTCCTCTTTTCTTCCCCATGTGGAATACCCATTTGTCCCAACTTAATTTATTGCAAAAGCTATCCCTTTCCCCGTTGCGTTATGTGAGTGTGTGTGTGCATGCATATTTGTGTGTCTGCTATCTTATTCTTTAGGAACATCTTGGCTATTTTCTTTATCTCTTAGTTTTTAAGTTTAATAAATAGGTATATTATAAGTTGCACATATTTAAAGTATACAATTTGATACATTTTTACATATGTACATGCCCATAAAACCATCACCACAGTCAAGATAATGAACATATCTATCACTTCAAAAGCTGCTTTATACCTCTTTGTAATCCCACGCTCTTTCCTTCATGCCATGCTCCCACCACTGATCTGCTTTCTATTACTATAGATTACTTGACGTTTTCTAGATTCTTTTTAGAAGTGGAATTACATAGTATATATCCTTTTTTGCCTGGCTTCTTTTATTCACCATAATAATACATTTTTTTGTTTTGAGATGGAGTCTTGCTTTGTTGCCCAGACTGGAGTGCAGTGGCGCGATCTTGGCTCACTGCCTCCTGGGTTCAAGCAATTCTCCTGCGTCAGCCTTCGCCATAATAATTTTGAGATAATCTGTACTTTTCTGTTTATCAATAGTTCATTCCTTTTTATTGCTAAGTAGTACTCTGTTGTATGGATGTACAACAATCTGTTTCTCCATCCACCTTTGATGCACATTTGAGTATTTTTTTTTTCATTGTTTGGCTATTACAAATAAAACTTCAAGTTTGTGTCCGAGTCTTTGTATGAACATATGCTTTCATTTCTTTTTGGTAAATATCTAGGAATAGTATGGCTGAGTCACGTAGTAAGTGAATGTTCTAAATTTACAAGTACCTGCCAGTTTTTAAAGTGCCTGTATCATCTTACATCTCCACCAGCAATGTGTGAGGGTTCCAGTTCCTCTGCATCCTCACTAACACTTGGTATTATCTTTTTGATTACAGCCATCTTAGTGGGTATGAAGTTGGATCTCATTGTGGTTTGAATTTGCATTTCTCTAATGACTAATGATGTTGAACATTTTCATGGGCTTATTTTTTGCCATTCGTATATCTTTGGTGACTTATTTGTTCAAATCTTTTCCACATATTTTTATTGGGTTGTTGGTTTTCTTTCATTGCTGAATTGTGAGAGTTCTTTAAATATTCTAGATAGAAGTCTTACATATGTGATTTGCAAATACATTACTTCTGTGTAGCTTTTCATTATCTGAACTGTACCTTTAAAAGAGCAGAAGTTCTTAATCTTGAAGTGCAACTCTTTTGTAGCTCCAGCTTTTGGTGTCATGTCTGAGAATATTTGCTTAATCCAGGGTCACCAAGATTTTCTCTCGCTTTTTCTAGATGGTATATAGGTTCAGATTTTATATTTAGTTCTGTGATCAATTTTGATTTACTTTTTGTATATGGTATAAGGTAGGAATCCAAGCTTTTTTTGCATATGGATATCTAGTTGTGCCCACATTTGTAAAAAAGACTATCTTTTTCTCCACTGAATTGCCTTTACACCTATGTTGAAAATCAGTTGACTGTATGTTTTTGAGCTCTTTGTACTGCCAAATTGTTTTTCATCAAAGCTATTTTGAGTATTCTAGGTATTTAGCATTTCCATGTGAATTTTAGAATTAGCTTGGTGCCAGTTTCTGCCAGACACCTGATGAGATTTTGACTGGGATTGCGTTGATCCATAAACATTGGTGTCTCTCTCCAGTTTGTTTAGGTTTTCTTTAATTTCTCTCAGCAATGCTTATAGATCTTACACATCTTATATCAGATTTATCCCTAAGTATTTCATATTTTAAAAATTTTTTAACAGTAAAAAGATACAAATTAACTCAGCCAAGGGAAGAGGCACATGGAATAGGGTCCTGTGGAGTCTTTATATTTCTTTCTTTCTTTTTTTTTTTGAGACATAGTCTTGCTCTCTCACCCAGGCTAGAGTGCAGTGGTGTGATCTCGGCTTACTGCAACCTCTGCCCTCTGGGTTCAAGCAATTCTCCTGCTTCAGCCTCCCAAGTAGCTGGGACTACAGGTGTGAACTGTCACCCCAGGCTAATTTTTGTATTTTTAGTAGAGTCAGGGTTTTGCCATATTGTCCAAGCTGGTCTCGAACTCCTGACCTCAAATGATCTGCCTGTCTTGGCCTTCCAAAGTGTTGGGATTACAGGCATAAGCCTCCACACCCAGCTGAGTCTTTACATGTAAAGTAGGTTTCTTGTAGTTTCCATATAGGTGGTTGTTAATTTTTTAGAATCCAATTTGACAATCTCTTCCTTTAAATTAGGGTGCTTAGACTATTTACATTTAAGTTTATTTTAAAAATTCTTTTAATTGACTAGTAAAAATTTAGGCTGTGTGCAGTGGCTCACACCTTTAATATCAGCACTTTGGGAGGCCGAGGCGGGTGGATCGTTTGAGCTCGGGAGTTTGAGACTAGCCTGGGCAACATGGTGAAACCCCATCTCTACAAAAAATACAAAAATTACCTGGGCGTGGTGGTGTGCACCTGTGGTGCTAGCTACTTGGGAGGCTGAAGTGGGAGGACGGCTTGAACCTGGGAGGCAGAGGTTATAGTAAGCCAAGATCGTGCCACTGCACTCCATCCAGCCTGGGTGACAGAATGAGACCCAGTCTCAAAAAGGAAACAAAACAACACAAAAATTGTATATAATTGTATATACATGATGTTTTGATATATGTATACATTGTGGAATGGCTAAATCAAGCGATTTAACATGTATTACCTCACATACTTACCATGTTTTTGTGGTGAGAACACTTAAAATCTACTCTTGTACCTATTTTCAAATATATAATATGTTGCTATTAACTGTAGTCACCACGATATACAGTAGATATCCTACACTTCTTTCTCCTAACTGGAATTTTTGTGTCCTTGACCAACATTTCCCCAACCGCCCACCCCACAACCTTTGGTCACCACCATTCTCTATTTCAATGAATTTGACATTTTTAGATTCCACATATAAGTGAGACCATTTGGTATTTGTCTTTCTTTGCCTGACTTATTTTACTTAGCATAATGTCCTACAGGTTAATCCATGTTGTCACAATGTCAAGATTTCCTTTTTAAGGGTCGAACAGTATTCCATTATGTAATATACCACATTTTCATTATCCATCTGTTGATGGACGCTTAAGTTGTATGTATCTTGGATATTGTGAATAGTTGCAGTGAACATGGGAATGCAGATACCTCTTTAATGTACTGACTTCATATCCTTTGGCTGTATACCCAGTAGTGTGATTGCTGAATCATATGTTATTAGTTCTACTATTTTTAATTTATTGAGGAGTGTCCATACAGTTTTCCGTAATGGCTCTACTAATTCACATTCCTACCAACAGTGTACAAAAATTTCCTTTTCTCTGCATCCTCACCAACACTTGCTATCTCTTGTCTTTTTGATGATAGCCATCCTAACAGGTGTGAGGTGATATCTCATTGTGGTTTGCATTTTTCTCATGATTAGTGATGTTGAGCATTTTTTTCATATACCTTATTTATTGGCCATTTGTATGTTTGTATGTCTTCTTTTGAGAAATGTCTATTCAGGTCCTTTGCCCATTTTTTAATCAGGTTATATTTTTACAATTGAGTTGTTTAATCCCTTGTATATCTTTTATATTAACCTCTTATCAGATGTATGGTTTGCAAATATTTTCTTCCATTCTTTAGGCTGTCTCTTCACTCTGTTGATTCCTTTGCTGTACAGAAGCTTTTTAGTTTGATGTAATCCCATTTGTCTATTTTTGCCTTTTGTTGCCTTTGCTTTTTGGGTCATATCCAAAAAATCTTTGTGCAGACCAGTGTCATGGAGTTTTCTCCCTGGTTTCTTCTAGTAGTTTTACAGTTTCAGGTCTTATATTTAAGTATTTAACCTGTTTCCAGTTGATTTTTGCAACGGTTTGAGATGAGGGTCTCTTTTGCGTGTGGATAAACAGTTTGCCTAGGACCATTTTTTGAAGAGACTGTCCTTTCCCTGTTGTGTGTTCTTGGCATCTTTGTCAAAAATCAGTTGGCTGTAAATACATGGATTTATTTCTGGGCTCTCTATTCTGATCCGTTGGTCTATGTGTTTGTTTTTAATGCCAGGACCATGTTGTTTTGGTTACTATAGCTTTGTAGTATATTTTGAGATCAGGTAGTATGATGATGCCTCCAACTTTGTTCTTTTTACTGAAGATTGCTTTGGCTATTAGGGGTCTTTTGTACTTCCCTGTGAATTTTAGGATTTTTTTTCTCTTTCTGTGAAAAGTATCATTGGAATTTTGATGTGGATTGCATTGAATCTGTAGATTGCAAGTGGGATGTTTGTTTTTGTTATTATTGGGTTCAAAATTACCATCTTGGTATTTAATCTGTTCTTTGTTTTCATTTTTTGGTTTCTTTTGGATCAAGTATTTGTGTGTGTGTATGTGCATAATATAAGTATATATGTTATATATGTGTGTACATATATACTGAGATGAAATTCACATAACATAAAACTAACCATTTTAAAGTTTATAGTTCAGTACAACTTAGTACATTCACAATATTGTACGACCACTATCTCTATATAGTTTTAAAATGCTTTTATCACCTCCAAATAAAACTGAGTACCCATTGAGCAGTTACTCCTAATTCTTCCCTCCTTCAACTCCTGGCAACCACAGTGTGCTTCCTGTCCTTATGGACTGACCTATTCTGAACATTTCATATAGATTGAATTATGCAACGGGTGAACTTTTGTATTTGGCTTCTTTCACTTAGCATAATGCTTTTGAGGTTCATCCATGTTATAGTGTATATATATTGCTACTTCATTCCTTTTTATAGCTCAGTAGGATTCCACTGTATGTATATGCCACAATTTGTTCATCCATTCATCTGTTGGTGGACATTTGGGGTGTTTCCACCTTTTTTGACTGTTGTGAATAATGCTGCTATGAACATTGGGTAGAAGTATTTTTTGAATACCTATTTTTAGGTCTTCTTTTTTTTTGTATTTACCCAGGAGTGGAATTGTTGGGTCATACGATAATTCTATGTTTACTTTTTTGATGACTCACCTAACTTTTGGGCATCTTTTCATGTACTTGCTGGCCATTTGTATATCTTCTCCGTATAAATGTCAACTCAAGTCCTTTGCCCATTTTTAATTGGATTTGTCTTTTTGTTATTGAGTTGTAAGAGTTCTTTATATGTTCTGGATTCTAGACCCTTACCAGACACGATTTGCAAATATTTTGTCCTGTTCTCTAACTTGTTTTTTCACTGTTTTGATAATGTTCTTTGATACAAGAAAGTTTTTAATTTTGATGAAGTCCAATTTATTTTTAATTTTGATTAGGTCCAATTTATTTATTTTGTTGCTTCAATCAAATATTTTCAATTCCATTTTCATAATTTCATTTTCATGGATATTTTCATAATTACATTTACATCCTTTGTTAGCTTATTCGCTACAATTGTTCATTGTGTAATTTTAGTGGTTGCTTTAGGGTTTATAGGAGACATCTTCTACTTATAGTCTGCCTTCAAGAAATCTACCGCTTCATATATGATATAACAGTATGCTTCCATTTTCCCCTTCCCCCTTTGTTTTCATTGCTATAGATCTTACTTTTACATGTCTTATAAATCCATAATACATTCTTATTATTTTTGCATTAAATACTGAATTTTTATAGTTTTTAATAACAAGAAGGAAGCCTTTCATATTTCTCTCCATAATTTCCATTTCTTGTGCTCTTCATGCCTTTGTGTGGATCCTGATTTCTATATGATATCATTTTCCCCTGCCTGAAAACTTCCTTTAACATTTCTTGTATTGCTGGTCTGCTGGGGATATTTTTTTTTCCAGTTTTTGTATCTGTGAAAAAGGTCTTTATTTCATCTCTGTTTTTGCAAGATCACTTAGTATAGAATTCTAGAGTGACAAGGTTTTTTTTTTTTTTTTTCAGTACATTGAAAATATTACTTCATTGTCTTTTAGCTTTGTATTATTTTCTGTGGGAAATGTGTTTACTCCAAACTTTATTCCTCTTTACCTAATACCTCTTTTTTCCCCCTGCAGGCTCCTTTTAAGATGTTCTCTAGGCCGGGCGCGGTGGCTTACGCCTGTAATCCCAGCACTTTGGGAGGCCAAGGCGGGCAGATCACGAGGTCAGGAGATCGAGACCATCCTGACTAACACAGTGAAACCCCGTCTCTACTAAAAATACAAAAAATTAGCTGAGCTTGGTGGTAGGCGCCTGTAGTCCCAGCTACTCGAGAGGCTGAGGCAGGAGAATGGCGTGAACCCGGGAGGCAGAGCTTGCAGTGAGCCGAAATCCGCCACTGCACTCCAGCCTGGGTGACAGAGCGAGACTCCATCTCCAAAAAAAAATAAAAAGTAAAAAATAAAAAAATAAAAAAAAAGATTTTCTCTTTACCATTTATTTTAAGCAGTTTGATTAGGTTGTACCTTGCTATAGTTTTCTCTTTCTTTCCTTTCTTTCCTTCCTTTCCTTTCCTTTCCTTTCCTTTTTCCTTTTTCCTTTTTCCTTTCCTTTCTCCTTTCCTTTCCTTTCCTTTTTCCTTTCCTTTTTCCTTTCCTTTCCTTTCCTTTTCTTCTTTCTTTCCAGACTCTTTCTCTGTCACCCAGGCTGGAGTACAGTGGCATGATCTCAGCTCACTGCAACCTCCACCTCCGAGGTTCAGGTGATTCTCCTGCCTCAGCCTCCAGAGTAGCTGGGATTACAGACATGCGCCACTGCACCTGGCTAAGTTTTGTATTTTTAGTAGAGATGAGGTTTCACCATGTTGGCCAGGCTGGTCTCAAACTCCTGACCTCAGGTGATCCTCTTGCCTCAACCTTCCAAAGTGCTGCGATTACAGGTGTGAGCCACCATGCCTGGCCTTCTTTGTCTCTTTTGCTTAGATTTCATTGAGCTTTTTGGATCTGTAGATATATAGTTTTCTTGAAGCTTGGAATATTTTCTGTCCTCCTTCAAATATTTTTTTCTGTCCTCCTTCAGTGATTCCAATTACACATTTATTAGGCTGTGTGAAGTTTTTCCACAATTCATTAATACTGTTTACTTTTTTAAAACTTTATTTTGAGATAATTGTAGATTCACATGCAGTTAGAAATAATCCAGAGAGGTCTTATGCCCATTCCCCAATTCCCCCCATGGTAACATCTTGTATAACTATAGTTCAGTATCATAACCACTTTCATTTTTTTATCTCTTTTCTATTTCATTTTTGATAGTTTTTATTGCTATTTCATGAAGTTTATTAATCTTCTACAGTGTCTAAACTGCTATATATTTCATCTCAGACATTGTAGTTTTTATTTCTAGAAGTTTGATCTGCATCTTTTTTTTGAGACTGTCTTGCTCTGTTGCTTAGGCTGGAGTGCAGTGGCACAATCACAGCTCATTGCAACTTCTACCTCCTGGGCTCAAGAGATCCTCCCACCTCAGCCTCCCGAATGGTGGAACTGCAGGTGCATGCCACCATGCCTGGCTAATTAAAAAAAGTTATTTTTAGAGAGATGAGGACTCACTATGTTGCCCAGGCTGGCCTTAAACACCTGGGCTCAAGCAATCCTCTTGCCTTGGCCTCCTAAAGTACTGGGATTACAGGCATGAGCCACTGTACCCAGCCAAGATTTGCATGTTTTTAAAAGAGCTTCCTTGCCTCTACTTATTATGTGCAGTCTTTTCTCTAGCTTCTTGAACATATTGAATATAATTATAATAACTTTTAATGCTTTTGTCTACTAATTTTGTCATCAGTATCATTTCTGGGTTTCTTTTAGTTGATTTTTTTTTTTATCATGGTTCATATTTTTCTGCCTTGCAAGCCTGGTAGTTTTTAATTAGATGGTAGATATTATGAATTTTATTTCATTGGGTGCTAGATATTTTTTATTCTTATAGATGTGCTTGATTCTTGTTCTTGGATCCAGTTACTTAGAAATTGCTTGATCTTTTTGGGTCTAGCTTTATTATTAGGCTTTATTAAAAATGCATGTTTTGTTTTAAAAAGAGAAAAAGCCAGGTGTTATAAACAGTGCAACATTTTTTGTAACAGCAAAAATCTGTAACCATTCTAAATATGTATCAGTGACTCTGATTATACTTTAGTAAGTCTGAACAGTGGAACGCTCTTAAAATGGACCCTTATGATTTATTTACTGGTCCTACCAACCTTCCAATTTCAGAGTTGCTTCAGAAATATACTGCCTGACATCTAACTTTTGTTTAAAAAAGATTAAGTCTTATGAGGTTCTCCATGCATTGTTGTATTTGTAGTTCTTTCTCTTACTGAGCTGAAATGTAATAAGGGGAGAACAGTAGACAATGAGGGTAGTGAGGTAATGGGAGACAAGATGTTAAGTGTAAGGCTTTAACTTTCTCTCTTAGTGAGGAGGGAAGCTACTGGAAGGTTATGAGCAGAAGTGTACCTTGATCTTACATTTTAGAGCAGGGGTCAGCGAAATTTTTCTGAAAAGAGCCCATATGGTAAATATTGTAGGCTTTATGGGTCACACAGTCTCCGTTGCAACTTGATTTACAAAGAGATGTCTGGCAGGATTTGGCTCCCAGGCTGCGGTTTGTCGTCCCTTGTTTTAGGATTGTATGGTCTGCTATATTGAGAATAGATTCTAGGGGGAAAAGTGGAGGTAAGGAGTCCAGATGAGGAGCTGTAACAGTAACCTACATCAGAGATCATGGTATACACCCAGCAGATAGAAAGTGAATACACAGAGCAAACAGGTTCTAGGACTGAGTCTTGGGACAACCTAACATTCAAAAGTCAGAAAGAGGAAGCAAAATTGTCTGATAAGGAATGGCCAGTGATATATGAGGAAAACCAAGAGAGAATGGTATTCCAGAGCAGAAAGATGTCAAGAAGGAGAGTACAATAGCAGAATAACAAATAACCTGATAAAACATGGGCAAAAGACCTGAACAGACATTTCCCCAAGGAAGGCATGGAAATGGCCACCAGAGGTATATGATGCTTAGCATCACCAGTGATCAGGGAAATGCCAATTAAAACCACAATGAGATATCACCTGACACCTGTTAGAATGGCTGTTATCAAAAAGAAAGATAATTGTTGATGAGGGTGTGGAGAAAAAGGAACCCTAGTACACTGTTGGCGGTAATGTAAATTGCTACAACCATTATGGAAAACAGTATGGAGGTTCCTAAAGAAATTAAAATTAGAACTACCATGCAACCCAGCAATTCCTCTTCTGAGTATATACCCCAAGGAAATGAAATCACCACCTCATAAAGATATCTGCCCTCTCATGTTCAGTGCAGCATTAGTTTACGGTAGCCAAGATAAGGAAACATCCTAAGTGTCCATCAATGGATGAATGGATAGAGAAAATGTGTATACAATGGGATACTATTTAGCCTTAAAAAAGGAGATTGTGCTGTTTGCCATAGCATAGATTTGGGAGGACATTATGCTAAGTGAAATAAGACACAGAAAGACAAAATACTGCACGATCTCATATGTGTGGGGAAAAAGTCGTATATACAGACAGTGCTATAATGTAATAAATATAAATATAAAGAAATAAAACTGGTTACCAGGGATAGGATGGGAGGAAATGGGAAGATGTAGGTCAAAGGATACAAAGTAGCAAATATGTAAGAGGAGCAAGTCTAGAGATCCAATGTACAGCATGAGGACTGCAGCTAATACAATTTTATTGTATTCTTTTTTTTTAAGAAGGGGAGAGTAATCGACTGTCCCTTTTCTCTGCTCTCCTGTACAGCAAAACTACTTTGAGGCCATCTCTTTTGTCCTGTGTCCATATTCTCTCACACCTACTCCATTCAGGCAATTGTATTGCCTTAGGGATTTCCATGAAATAAGTGGATTTTAGCTGCTCTTACCACAAAAAAGTAACTGTGAGATGATAGATATATTAATCTGCTTCATTATAGTAACCACTTTACTTGTCTATATGTATCCCATAACATCATGTTGTAAACCTCAAATATACACAATAAAATTTCTTTTTTTTAAGAAGGGGAGAGTAATTGACTGTGTCAAAAGCTGTTGTAGGTCAGATGAGATTAAAGCTGAGAAGTGAACACTAGCATTTTGTGAGGTCAAGATCAGTGGTAACCTTGATAGGAATGGTTTCATTGAAGTCATGGGACAAAAGCCTGAATGGAGTAGGTGTGAGAGAATATGGACACAGGACAAAAGAGATGGCCTCAAAGTAGTTTTGCTGTACAGGAGAGCAGAGAAAAGGGAAGGTGGCTGGATAATTGGAGTCTAGGGAGGATTTTTTCAACAGTGGTTAATGATTACAGCTGATACGTGTTCAGCAATGAACACAACAAATCTCTGCCTTCATGAAGCTATGTATCGGGTGGGGGCAGGAAGATAGACAATAATAAAGAAACGCATAATTATATTAAACTGGCTACGAGATGTTGCCACTCAGATATCATGTGGACATTTTGCATTCAACACATTCAAAATGACATTATCTCTTCCCCTCCCTTCCCCCACCATTTCCTCTGTTTCTCTTCCTTGTTTTTATATTGTAAAAAATGCCACATTCAGGACAGAATCTTGTGACTTATCCCTTGCAACTGTCCTGTCCTCAAACTCAGGCGTGTTTTATTTTTTTCTTCACAAACAGTTCTCAGGTCTCCTCCCTCCTTGCAATCTCTACCTCGGCCCATGGCATTCATTTCTCTTCTGGATTGCTACTTTACCCTCTTAACTAGAGTCTCTGACTTCATCCTCCCCGTTTAATCATTTCTCCACAATGTAGCCAGAGTCGTCTTTTAAAAATATAACCTGAGAGTTTTAAGGGACTTACTCAAGACCACAACATTCATAGAGCCAAGATTTGATTTCCTTATGGCATGCTCCTCTTGGGGCTGGGCTTTATGTAGGGGATAGGAAGGAGCTAGATCATCTTAAGCTACATAAGATATGAACATTGCCAGAAATGCATTGTTTATGCAAAACTGACAGCTCATCAATTTGTCTGATGTTGATTTGTTTTTGTAGGTGCACGGGTTTCATATTCCAGAAGGTTGGAAAGTTGGCTGCAACAGCTGTGGGAGGTGGATTTTTTCTCCTTCAGGTCTGTATGTGAAATGTTCTCAGATGTTTGGAAATTCCACCTGCCCATTAAGGAATGTGGTGTGGGGAGTTGTAATACAGTCCTGGCTGTGTACTATTTTAAATGCTAGTGACCGTTTGAGTCAGATTTTATCCATTGTACTAGTAAATGTTATTTACCCAGTCACATTTTATTTCCTCATGTGGGGACAGAAGTGCAAATTCCTTATCATAGCTCCCTTGAAAGAGTTTTTAAGACCAGCTCAAATATTAAGCAGATGTGATTTCAAAAATATAAGTGTGCTGTGATGATTTAGTCTCATATGCTAATATAGCTAGCTTTTACAGAGGGGACGTGGAGCATGTGATGAGAAATGGGAGCTAAGTGACAGTACACTCAGATGTTGTCTGCTGTCTCCTTGACCCATAGTTTCAGAACCAGTGGTTGCCAGTTCTTTTGAGACTGCTTAGGAGAGACTTACAAGCAAGACTTGAAAAAGAAAAGGGGAGCAGTTTCTCCAAAAACAAAAGAAAACTGACGTTTGATTGTATTAAGCATACATTTCTTAGCTCTGCGGCATTGATATTCAAACCTGGCTCCGCATTGGAATCACCTAGGAGTTTTTAAAAGAGCCAACCTGTGCCACCCCTGACCCACAGTGTGATTTCATTGGAAAACTTAAAACTCCTGACGTGATTCTGTCATGCAGCGGTGCATAGAGCTGCTGTGTTGTGGGAGCCATAACTTGCTGAATCATGCCAGAGTCTCTGAATTCACAGCCCTTTGTCTCTTCCCACAGTTGGCAACCCTCACTTTTGCAAGGTAAGTTCTGCATTAGCACCATGATTGGAGTGAGTTTTGCAGATAGGTCAGGTGAAAATCAAATGTATTGAAGAGGGAAGCTGGTAATTGGCTGTATCTGGGTTGAGTGTGGTATTGCTGCATGACAAATTCCCCCAAACCTAATGGCTTCAAATAATGATCACTTTATTCTCTCTCATGGTTACAGGAGTTTGGGGAGGGTTAAGGTAGGGGCTTGTGGATCAGAGTCTCATGTGGTTACAGGCCAGATGATCAGAGGATTGGGGTAGGTCTGGACTTGTGGGGCCTCTTTGTCTCTCTGTCTCTGTTTGTCTTCCCTCCT
Organism: Macaca thibetana thibetana; assembly: GCF_024542745.1. Classification (NCBI taxonomy): domain Eukaryota; kingdom Metazoa; phylum Chordata; class Mammalia; order Primates; family Cercopithecidae; genus Macaca; species Macaca thibetana. Next base: position 149,735,176 of record NC_065598.1, read on the forward strand.
CCTCTCCTTACTTCCCCCATGTCCATAGTCTCAGTGCTCTTCCATGTGGTCCCTGTGCCGGCATAGGCTTCCTCACACCACCTTGACCTCAGGACTCCCAAGCACAGTGCTCCAGAAACGTGGTGCAAATTGCATCTCCTTTGTTGCCCAAGCCTCAAAAGTCATGTAGCCTCACTTTTGTTGGCTGCTTCCCTGTAGGCTTGTTAGGTGCTGGCTCTGTTGCTGGACAGGTCAGACGCCCTGCAAGGTGGGGCCTCTCCTTACACCTCTCTCTCCTTCCCCTTGACCCTTCAGGTGGAAGTGCAGTAACATCTCTATCCCTGTTGTTTCCCTTATATGCTGCCCCAAACTTCATAAACATCTTAATATTGCTTTGAAATGTCTTAATTTGAGTGTGTCCTCTCTTTCTTTTTGGGGCCCTGACAGAAATAATTGGTATTGAAAGTGTCTCCAGAAAGGCACCTCAAAATGAGATTTTGGTGTTGGATAATTCCAATATTCAGGGGGTACAGGGACACTGCTTTGCTGCAGAGGTGTAACGTGGAGAATTGGTGGCAGGCACTCATGTTATCTGTCACCAGAGGAGTGAGAGCAGGAGGCAAGCATAATGTTGGGAGATCAGTTATATCACGAGTTATAGTTTGACATAGGGATACAGTTTCCTTTTTTCCATACTGATAATTGAGCAGAATTTAGTGAATAATTCTTCCCATTCCCAACATTTGCAGCATTGTCTCTTTCATATATCAAAATCCATGTATGTGTGGCTGTGACTCTGGTTTCTGTGTTCTATTCCACTAGTCAACTTTCTATCTTTATGACAGTACTAAAGCTTAATATTTGGTAATGCAAATTTTTCCACCTTATTCTTCAGGAGTGTTGCAGCTACTTTTGTGTTCCTGCTTGTTCATCTAAATTTTAGATCAGACTTGTCAGTTATTTTCAAAAATCGTGTTGAAATTTTTATTGGAATTGCATTGGAACCATGTAGATATCTCTTATGATATTGAGTATTCTATCTGTGAACATGGGTTTTCTCTCCAATTATTTAGGTTTTCTTTAATGCCTTTGAATAGACTTTTATTATTTTTCCATATAGATCTTGTACATCTGTGATTCAGTTTTATTACTGGATACCTTATAACTTTAGTTGCTCTTGTGGATGATACAGTTTTTAAAACTACACATTCTGATTCATGCTAATGTGTTGAAATACAGTTGATATTTTATGATGTTGTTTCAGCCAGCCACCTTGTTAAAAAAGTCTCTTATTTCTGACTTGTCTGGGATTCTTTTGGGTTTTGTCTATAAAATCTTTTTATGCCATCTGTGAACAGTGAAATTTTTCCTTCACGTCTTTATGAATATAGTTGCTTTTGCTTACCAAGCTGTAGATCATTTCCAGCACTTTTTGCAGCTTTCAGAGCCCAGCAACAACGCTTGCCAGTTGTCAGTTTATTCGGCTCCCTCTACTTGTTGTGCTGCAATGGAAGTAGGATGTTGAGCTTTGTCAGTAGAGGACGCTGGAGGGACCTTGCAGCGGGAGAGGCTGCTTTTCCCAGTTCTGGTGTTGCTTTGCCCCTGCAGTGCAGTCCCCCAGTAATGCCAAGGAGAGCAGGAAGTCACCTTGCAGTCCTGGTCTGGGCCACCTAGGGGACTTCACCACCACCATTACTACTTTTGCACCCTTGTAAAAAATCAGTTGTAGTTGTCCAAGTCTGCTTCTGTACTTTTTATTCTGTTCATTGGTCTGTGTCTGTCTTCTTCAGTATCACATGCTGTCTTGACTGCTGTAGCATTATAGTAAATCTTAAATCAGGTAGTGTGATTCCCCCAACTCTGTGCTTTTTCAGAATCATTTTGGTGATTCCAGTTCCTTTGCCTTTCCATATAAATTTTAGAACCAGCTTATTTATGTATCTATAAGAAATCCTGCTGGGATCTATAGACAATTTGGAGAGAATTGGGCATCTCATTTCTGTGTTGAGCATTCCATTCCATGTACATGTCATCTCTCCATTTTTTTTTTTTTTTTTTTTTTTTTTTGAGATGGAGTTTCGCTCTGTCGCCCAGGCTGGAGTGCAGTGGCCGGATCTCAGCTCACTGCAAGCTCCGCCTCCTGGGTTCACGCCATTCTCCTGCCTCAGCCTCCCGAGTAGCTGGGACTACAGGCGCCCGCCACCTCGCCCGGCTAACTTTTTGTATTTTTTAGTAGAGACGGGGTTTCACCGTGTTAGCCAGCATGGTCTCGATCTCCTGACCTCGTGATCCGCCCATCTCGGCCTCCCAAAGTGCTGGGATTACAGGCTTGAGCCACCGTGCCCGGCCCATCTCTCCATTTATTTAGGTTGTCTTTGAGTTCTTTCTTCAGCGTTTTGTAGTTCTCAGTATACAGATCCTGTATGTTTTATTTGATTTGTACCCAATATTTAATTATTTTTAGCACCTATTGTTGTAAATCATTTAAACATTTTTCATTTCCAGTTCAAATTGCTAGCATTTAGAAATTCAGTTGGTTTTGTGTGAATTTGTATCCTGTGACCCTGCTAAACTCACTTTTTTAGTCTAGGAGTTTTTGTTTTTTTGTTGAAGTCTATGAAATTTTCTATGTAGACAAAGATGTCTATGATTGGAGACAGTTTGACCTCTTCCTTGTCAATCAGGATGCCTCCTAATTCTTTTTCTTGCCATGTTGTGCTGACTCTGAGTTCACTGCAGGGTTTTTTTTGGTAGATGTTCTTTATCAAATTGAGGAAGTTCCCCTCTAATCCTCTTTCTCTGAGAGTTTTATCATGAATTTGCGTTGAATTTCGTCAGATGTTTCTTGAGTCCTGCCTTGAGGTTAAGCCAGGCGATACTGCAGGAAAAGCAGGAAACACGCCACCAGTTTGGTGGTGCTTTGGTTTTCTGGTCTTTTCCAATCTGCATGCTGCTGTTTTTATGTAAGAGCCTTCAAATAGCTAGTCCATGTATTCTCTCAGTTTAATAGCAGGATTTTGTGGGATAAACAGAGTAAATGAACCAGAACCACCTTTTAGATACAAACATTGATACTCAACTATGTGGTTGCTATAAGTAATTTGTTCTTTTTAGTACTAAGTAATATTCTATTGTGTAAACATGATACAATTTGTTTATCCATTCATGTATTGATAGACTTTTGTGAATTTCTAGTTATAAACTCATAAGTAGAGCTACTATGGCTTGATTACTTGTGAGGTTGAACTTTTTCCTTTTCGTGGACACCTTCCTCTGTGAATTGCCCTTACCCATTTTTAAAGTGAATTTTCTTTCTTACTGATCTCTATAAGAAGTTCACTTTTTTTGAGTCTCAATGTTTTGTTTATGATACACATCACAAGTATTTTCTGTAGTCTGTTTGGGTGACTGGTGGTGCCATTAGCTAAAATAGGGACTAGAGGAAGAGCAACAATGCAGGAGGAGACTCTAGCAAAGTGACGACTTTTAGTTTGGGATATTTTGAGATATCCAGGTAGAGAGAAGTGATATTGATAGGCCATTGATTGGTCGGCTATAGTCATTCTCTTCATTCCTTGGATGATATTAATCCGTCATCAAAAAACTACATGCTTGAATCAGATTTACACTGAGTTTTAGTGTTTCTGCCTGCTGTTTTTTTATCAAGGGAAATAGGTATATGCTGTAGGTGTCTTTGGATGTGCTTCTCTTAATACCCGTTTATATGAAGTTGCTCATGAGAAATCTCTGTGGGGCTGGATGCTATATTTCTTCCTGTTAAGCAACAGTAATTACTGCCTGAATGCTTTATTCTGTTCACGTTGTCAGGAAACTGACACTCATGGGCACATTGTCAGGGTCATTCTCTGGAAACATTTGTATTGGCTGTAAGGTCCATCTCTTCACCCTACATCTTGATCCCCCACCTTGATTTTCATCTTACATAACTCTTTGTAAAAGGGTTGTAAGAGTATAAATAAAAGAATTGCCAGTAGTTATTTCTAGTGCCAGGCATATGGCTTCACATATTGGGGGGATGCTGAGTAGATGTCATCATGATACAAATAATCAAATGGCAGATGTCTCCAAAAATGGAAAGTCAGAGGGTTTCGAGAGTCTACTTCAGGATTTATCCTGATGAAAAGAAATAACAAATCTGTTTCTCATTTCTTGTTGTCATTATTGTTGATACTGTAGCTTGCAAACCATACTGGGTACATCAAAGTTGACTGGCAACGAGTGGAGAAGGACATGAAGAAAGCCAAAGAGCAGCTGAAGATCCGTAAGAGCAATCAGATACCTACTGAGGTCAGGAGCAAAGCTGAGGAGGTGAGACTCGCATTGTTCATGTGTAGTGTGTGAACAGTGCAGACAATTTTGTGTGTACAAAAACAAGGCTTAACCCTGTTGCACCATATCTCAGTGATGGACAGGGCTTAAGCATTACAAAGAACTTAGAGTAATGAGACAAAACTAACTTGGAATATCATCACTTCAGAGCATTTTTAAAAGCTGGATAATTAAAGTGTTTGGTAACCTTTGTCTGTGTACATTTGTGGAGTGATTATCCCTTTAACCAGTTCTTGTAGGAATGTAGGGCAGCATAGTATGATTTTGTCCCCATACACACGTATCTCTGAAACATTTATACTCCGCTTGTTCTGCATATAACTAGTGGAAATGTCACAAGTATTCAGCTCCACTGTATATCATGAAAATAGCCATAGATGATATGTTAAATAAGTGGATGTGGCTGTGTTGCAATAAAACTTTATCTAAAAAGAGGTTCATATTGGATTTGGCCCATGGGCTGTAGTTTGCTAACCCCTGATCTTGTTCATTAAAGCCAAGTTAGATTATAACCTGGCACTGTAGGGACAGGAGAAGTTCTTACTTTTTAAAAGGATATTTTTTGCTGCTTCGTTATTACCTTTAGAAATATGTCAGATGTCCCAAATAAATAAGTACACTGAACTGGGGAGAAATAAGCAAGGATCAGGGTGTCAAGAAGATAGCTGGTACTTTCTATAGCCTGGAGTGATGAGAGATTCTCCCATTATCTCACTCTAGCCTCACAGGGAAAACAGACAGATTGAGTGCAGGGCAGAAGAAATACCCTGTGTGTGCCTCAGGCTTCTCATGTTGTGAGTGGCTCTTCATCCTGGTGATTGGCAAGTGGCTGGTCAAAGCTGGTGCCTTTACCCAGAGTGGGAGGGTGACAGAGGTGGGTATCTACAGGAGCCCAGAGCCCAGATGGTTCCTCTTTCCTTTCTTCCTTCTGTCTCTCCTCAAAGTTATGAAAGTTATACTTTATTTCATGAAAACTTTATTATTCAAATGTTTATAAAAATAATACATGGCTGGGCACAGTGACTCACCACAGTGAGTAAAAAAAAAATTTTTTAAGAGAGGTCTCACTGTCACCCAGGCTGGAGTGCAGTGGCACAGTCATGGCTCACTGTAGTCTCAACCAAGCGATCCTCTGACCTCAGCCTTCTGAGTAGCTGGGTCTATAGGTGTGTACCACCACACCCGGTGAAGTTTTAAATTTTTTGGAGAGACAGGGTCTCCCTGTGTTGTCCTGGCTGGTCTCAAACTTCTGGGCTCAAGCAGTATTCCCACCTCGGCCTCCCAAAGTGCATTACAGGTGTGAGCCACGGCGCCGTGCTGAAAACTTCTAAAATAATACTGGAAGTGTATATAATAAAAAGTATAAAGTTAATATTTGATTGGAACCAACTGTTGACTCACAGAGGGAGTTTGTTATAAAGTAACCAGATGATTTGGAATTTCACAAATTTGTGTGTTCCTGTTCCTGGCCTGGCACTGTCACAGGCCCTGGGGATGTAGTGGCTGGTTTTCTTACTCATAGAGCTGGTGGTCTGATTTGAGAAATAGGATGAAGATTTAGTTCAGTATTTAGCAACAAGATGACTTCAGTGAGAACAGCTTAGTGGGGTGGTGCAGTTGAAAGCCAAATTAGCAAGGTTGAAGAAAGAGTAGTAAAAATAATAAACTAAACCAATTTTTTCAGGAAGTTGTATGATTTTTTTTCTTTACCCCAATGGCAGATGACAAAAGTGCTTCATTTAAGGAAATGTAGAGGTCCAGGAGAGTTGGGGCAGGAAGACATAGGCATAGTTGGAGTAAGGGCTTACTGGAGGGTTAGGAGACAGTGGTCCTAGGAGGATGGGGTGGTAGTGTGAAAAATGTTAGGGGAATGTCAGGGTGTGAGTAGCTTAGTTGGTTTGGAGATGAAGTCACTGTATTTGAGTTCAAGAAATGATCAGGCCAGGATGTTGGATGTCTTGTTCATATGAACACTTTCTAAGGTGGTGATCATACTTAGGAGAAAGAGGAAGTCTGAGCCAGTTACCAAAATTGTCTCTGAATTTGGAAGGGTGGGGAGTGGTCAGGAGATTGGTAGAAGACAGACTAAGGAGCCGTAAAGAGTGTCTGAATGTATGCACTGAGTCTCAGATGACTGGGAGCTTTTCCAGAAGGGTAGAGGGGAGGTGGGAAGCTTTGGGAACTTAAGGAAATAAGAACCTCACCTGTTAATCATCTTAGATGTGGTGAAGTGTGAGAATGAGGATTTATAGCATCTACCTGGGAGCAGGCATAGGTATAATAGAGATGATTCTTAATATTATTAACATCCTTAGCAAAACAACCCATTGTACTATCTTCTGTTTTCAGGTGGTGTCATTTGTGAAGAAGAATGTTCTAGTGACTGGGGGATTTTTCGGAGGCTTTCTGCTTGGCATGGCATCCTAAGGAAGATGACTTCATGTTCATTGTTCCTGTTTTTTTCCAGCCAGCAACCTCTACACTCCATCATAGGACATCGAGTCCCTCCTCCTCTTCTCCTTCCTCCCTGCCATGGCAAATCCGAGTGGCTTCTATAAGCGTCTGCTGGTACAAGTTAATGTGGCACCATGAGCCTGATGGTGGCAGAAGAGACAATAGTCCTTAGCTCTCCTCCCAGTACACCCCCTACTTGGTCAGTCTGTAGGTCAACAAGAAAGTTCCTTTACCCCCATGCAAGACACTTATGAGAACACGTTGCAAGATGGCTGACTGTGGAGGATGAGTAGATCCTGAAAGGTTGTCCCGAACTGTTGATTTGGAAAAGAAATAAGCACATAGATAACCTTATTGTGTGCTGCATGGAAAGGAACTGAATACATTTGCCTTTAAGCATGAAAGATTTTGGTATCTTGGTGTCTACTTTCTTTTTTAGTTGGCTTTACATTACAGAAAGAGCTATTTAAATCTGTTATAATTATGCCGACAAAATTGGCAGCATAATTATTATAATTGAAAAATCCGATGTTGTCCAGGAATGTTTTCTACCATACAGGATAATGTATCTCATGGCTGTTTCCAAAGGGTTTATTTATTGTAAAACGAGTGATTTAGGTGGGAAAGGGAAGATCTTGGATTTTTATTTCGTAGAAAAGGTTTTAAGCTTTGAAATGTGAATGAAGTATTCTTATCAAAACATTTTAGGGGTGGCCATAACTCCTCTGTGCCACTTCTATTTTTTTTTTTTATCTAGTTAGTTTGAAATATAACATTTAAACCAGAATTTTAAAGAAGTAGCTTTCCAGGGATTCCGAATTAAGAAAGATACATATTGTATCTTTCTTGTGATACATGTGAAATAAATTTCCGTCAAGTGTAATCTACCATCTCATGACGACCACAACCTCTAGAATTCTTTAAAAGCTTACACATGCACACACACGCACACACACACATGCACACACACAGAATCTTAGCATATTTTGCTGTAGTGGCATGTTACCATGTCTACAGTCCCAACCAGAATATCAGTCAGCTTTCAGAGGGTAAGACTTCTGTCTTCACCATTATACTCACAGGGCTTAGCACTTAATAGGTGCTGAGTATTTGTGGAATGTATGAATAATGACTTTATAGAAAGAAAACTCACTATTAAAGGTTAGTTTTACTCAGAATTAATCATTAATCTTGGAGATGATCTCTTGTGAAATATGAGTGTGTTTCTAAGGCCATACATTTAAAAATGTTTGCATTTTAACCCGTCTTGAGAATGATGTATTGAATTTGAAAATCAAAACTACCAGTGGATGTGTGGAACTTTACAGAAATCACCTATTTGTGTTTTTCTCCTTACATTTAAGGAAACATAAGCCATTTTGTTTGCAATATGTATGAATCATCTCAAAACCATTATGGTATGAGCCTCTTTGCTGCGTATTTTTCTATAAGAACTTATTTTTTTTCACTTTTTATTATGGATGCTTTCAGGAATATATAAAAGTAGAGAATATAGTGCAATAATCCCCCCATGTATCTATCACTCACCTACAACAAAATTATAGCTATGCTCATTTTTACCAATTATTGTGAAACAAATATCAAAATGTCATTTGATCATATTTCAGTATGTATCTCTAAAAGGTAAAAATTATTTCTAAAAATCATAAATATAGTACCTCATCATATCAAACATTAACAGTAATTACATAATATCCAAAATCTGATCAGTGTTCAAAATTTCCTTGTCTCAAGTATTTTACATTTAGTTTGTTTGAATCAAAATTCATGCAAGGTTCACATTGTATTTGCATGATTTGAATAAGTCTCTTAACCTTATATATCCTCCTCTAAATTTTTGTTTGCTATATATCTATATATATTGATATGGATATATGTAGTGACACTGAGTCATCTGTTTCCTGCTTCCCCATACTCTGCCTCTCCTGACATCTGGGTCTCTTGGGTTATGCCATATATGGTGATAGTAACTGCAGCCACTTTAGCTGTGTGACTTACCCACAGCAATGGGATGGTAACAGCAAAGCTAACCAAAATGCTCTGTGCCCCTTTGGGTTGCATGTGGGGAGACTGGCCACCCAGTGCCTCTCCAGTGGGGTAGGGGTTGTCTTTTGGTGCATCTGTTTTTCCTGTGATTATTGGTGAGTACAGCAAAGATTAGCAGGTGGTTCTAAATTACCCTGAGTAGGTTGTAATAGTCTGGCCTCAGACTCTATCCTGATTGTCTGAATTAAGATCTGTAGGTAGGTCTCTCCTGAAGTTTTTTCCCAGCTGGTTGTCTCTAGGACTGTGAGGGTCATGGTTGAGGTCAGTATTGCAGGTTGGCCTCATCCTGCTAGTATGAGAATGGCTGTGAGTTCTGCCCACCATGTGAGTCCACAGCGCCCACTTGGAATTGTACAGAGCTGGCATGGAGGTTGAACACGCACAGCTGCACACCTTGTTTTCAGTTTAGCTGAACCATCAGTGAAGTAGGCTCAGGCATTTAGGGGTACCTGTGAATCAAGGCCCTATTGTGCCAGCATCTTTGTTTCAGGTGGTGAAGTGGGAGTTAAGGTTTCCCCCAAAGGAACAGCTACCACTCCTCCATGCAAAACCGAGATGATTCAAGGACCAGGCAGCTCCACCTTTCAGTGCACTATTTTCATTTGACTGGAGAGGCCTGCTGAGCTAGGCACGTATTTTCTCCAGTAGCAGAGTCCAATAACGTTCCTAATTAGTGGTGGTGGGGCAGAAGTTTTTCCTTGGGAAGAGCGTTGTCGCTGTGTATGGCCCCCAGAGAAACTTGACTTGGAATGTGTTCGGAGTTTCATCGCCCCCTTGTGGCGGCGACGTGGTAACACCGCACTCAAGGCTTCCAACTTGTCAACCAATAGGATGGCATCAGGGACCCCTTCTGTCCCCCTTCCAGGCTACTGTGGGTCCGCCCTGCGTCCTCGCCACTTTGAGCCACCCTTTGACCCAGCGTCTCTCCTGCAATGGGACCTGGTGGGATGGGGACTTGGAGTATGCTACAGGAGAGGTAGAACGTTTGAGTCTCTTCTTTCCAAGGTTCTTCCCAGAGTTGGAGAGCAGAGACAGATCCAGGGGCACTTCCTGGCGGCTGCCTGCTCGGACTCAACAGATGGAGTCCAATGTTTCAGTCTCCCCCAAGGATGTGTATCCTCATTGCTGACACGGGAGCTGGGTCGGGGGAGGGATGTGGTGGTGGGGACCCTTGCCTGAGCAGCCCATTGTTGTGTTACTGTCATTGTGATAATCTATTAGCATGACTCTCCTCCCAAATGGCCACTTGTTTGCTGCCATCTCCTGCCATTCAGCCTCCAGATATTCATTAACAGGACAGTGGGGTTCTTGACTCCCCCACCACTGGGATGACAGTCCTTGCTACTGGATCTGGGCAGTTACTGTCTCATGGATGCTGGCAGAAGACGATTCAAGTTGGAGGACCAGATTCTACAAGGAATGAACTCTTGCATAATTCTAGCCAACATACTCTTGGGGTGGGTGCTTCTGGTTTTGGAAAGCAGAGTTATTGTGTGGTTAACTATTGTAAGAATAGTCTCTCCATCATTCTTTCGTTTGATGGTTGCCAGAAAGATGGGCATAACTAATGGCTGGGCTCTTATTTGGAACAGTTTGGGAATCTGCTTGAAAAAAAAAATGGTACACTGATGGATTTGAAATTTCTGAGTATCATCAATGTTTCATGATGATGTCAATTTCATCTCAGAGGGAAGCTCACAGCCAGTTTTGGACCCCAGATAAAAATTTGACTGCTGCCCTCTGCTCCCTCCACCAAATTATCAGCTTCATTTATCTGTCATGAAATCCAGTATGATTTCTCGGAAATCAGGCCCAGAACTAAAATACATTTTCTGCCCAATTCTCTAAGAGGTCACACTAACATTTGAGTAATTGGGCAGAAAACCTATTTTAGTTCTGAGCCTGATTTTTCTAGAAGTCATATGGTGTAGCTTATATTTCTGATGCTTGTATTCTTTTTAAGGGTCATGAATCTTAATACTTCTTTTTAAAAAGAAAACAGTGTTGCACTTTTTCACATTTGTATAAAGCTTTAAAGTCAGCTTATTGACTTGTCAAAACTGTCTTTTTAAATTTTAAGATGGTAAGAAATGACATTATTGAGAGCAGTGGTTTTCATCCTTGCTTGCACTTGGCAATCACCTGTGAAATTTTAAAAACTACTAATGCCTGGCTCTCATCCTACAGATTCTGATTTCACTGGTCTGGGGTGCTGTTCAGGCATCCCAAGGTTTTAAAGTCTTAGCTTTTTCTAATGAGCAGCTGAGACTGAGAACCACTGAAGTACAGAGTTGGAAGCTGGTGCTGAAAAAATGAAGAGTTTTGCTTAACAGGGCTTTAAGGCCTTTTATATTAAGTGCCATACAACTTCAGATGCCTTCTGAACACTGAACACAAGTGTAATATTATAGTTCATTAAATGTCTTAGGAATCGTATGGAGTGAATGCAAGGAAAGGAGTTGTTGCACTGTGGCAAAGTGGAAGAGCAAGGGCTTTTTCTAGCTAAAAGGTCAGTCACTAACCAAGTGATTAAATGTAGCATCACTAATAGCCAACTTAACGGTTGTTTTTTTTTTTGGGGGGGGGGGGCGGTTTCTAAACTGGGAGATCATAGTTTTCACCTTCCTAGAGTTCTTTCCTTAAGACTGACATTCAGTGTCAATGTTGGTCCCTAGCAATAAGAAGCACTCAGTAAATGTTAAGCCTTTTATGATGGCTATTTTATTTTTTTGTATATCATAATAGTAGCTAAGAATAATAAGAGTTAAATTAATGTCTTCAAATAGATTTGTTGACTTACACTGAGACAATCCTTTAAAGGAAAGAACTGATTTGAACCTTTCAAAACCGAAAGAAAGTAGTATACTGATACAGTTTGGATCCACTGAGTCTCATGTTGAACTGTGTTCCCTAATGGAGGTGCATCCTGGTGACAGGTGATTGGATCATGGGGGTGGGTTTCTCATGGATGGTTTAGCACCATCCCCTCTTGGTACTTTACTCATGATAGTGAGTTCTCATGAGATCTGGTCATTTAAAAGTGTGTGGCACTTCACCCCTCACTCTCTCTTGCTCCTGCTTTGGCCATGTGGAGTGCTCACTCCCCTTTTGCCTTCTGCCATGACTGTTAAGTTTCCTTGCACTTGCATCCCTAGAAGCCCATCAGATACCAGTGCAATGCTTCCTGTACAGCCCATGGAACTGTGAGCCAACTAAACCCCTTCTTTATAAATTATCCAGTCTCAGGCATTTTTTATAGCAATGCAACAATGGACTAATACATATACTTTAGCGTAAAAACATTTAAAAGAGTCTGAAACTGGAGTAGTTAACTCAGTAAAAATAAGCAATAAAACACAGAAAAACAATCTATTTGATCATGCAGTGATTCCTAAAGTAAATCCTAGTACCACTATCAACTGATAATTTTAAATGTAATTTAGATTTGTAGATGGTGTAACATTAAAGTTGTATAATGTTTTATTGTTTTATTATTAACACAAGACTTCATTTAAATTTCATGGGGATTTAGCTCTGTTACTCTGGTTTGTGAACCAAACGTCTCTAAGGCAGCATTTTTCTAAGTCTCTCTGGAGAGCATTCACACACACAGATGCAAAACAGGTTCACTTAGGCTTTTTGAAAGCTCTGAAGTCTGACAGGAAATTAACCTGTTTACTTGTATGCAACCTAGCATTCCCCAAACTTACCTGAACACAGAAGCTTTTTTTTTTCTTCTGGTTACAGCAATTCCTAGAAACACTCTGAGGAATGCTGCTTTAAGGAAAACAGTTGGTCTCAAATAATCATGGTATTTTAACATCAGGAACCTAGCAGAAATTGTTCCTGCTTTTAGTCATCTTTTTCTTTTTTAGAGGACGGACTTTGGTGGTTCAAGCATCCATTTGAGGAAAGCAAATGGCCTGTTGCATGCTGCCTCCTCCTACTTCATAAAGTGACTGACAACTGTCAATAGGCTTCATTCAGCAGCTTTGTATTAATATTGTCTGGATCCTCTGTAACAGGTTTTTATTATTACGATATGAAGAATAGATAAACCAACTAAGTTTGAATTATCTTGCTGCCTACCTGACTTCCAATGAAAATTTTTTCTTCAGTTCCTTCATGATAAATTAAGGATCATTAAACATTACAAGCATCATTTCTATGCCTTTCTTACCACTGACTGAATATTAAGCACTTCTGGTTAGTTGCTGGGGTGGGGATGCAAAAGCAGAAAGAAATGCTCTTACTGGCATCTGGAAAGACACTTTTTGCTCTGTATTTTTGGAAGTGCAAAAGGTAATGAGTTAGTTTAAAGGAAACTTTGAATTAATTTAGCATGTAATCTATAAAAGGTATCAACATTGGCTCACACCTGTAATCCCAGCACTTTGGGAGGCTGAGGTGGGCAGATCATGAGGTCAGGAGTTCAAGACCAGCCTGACCAACATGGTGAAACCCCATCTACTAAAAACACAAAAATTAGCCAGGCGTGGTGGTGCATGCCTATAATCCCAGCTACTCGGGAGGCTGAGGCAGGAGAATGGCTTGAACCCGGTAGGCCGAGGTTGCGGTGGGCTGAGATTGCACCATTGCACTCTAGCCTGGGTGACAGAGTGAGACTCCATCTCAAGAAAAAAAAAGGCATCAAAATTGTGATGCTGGAAGTGAGTCCTTTCACCTAACATACCTCACAGGACTTAAGTTTGATGAATGGCACTAGTGGTCTGAACTTCAAGAGAATTCATTAATACCCTATATCTAATAGTCTTAAAATACATTTAGTACAAAACCAAACATTTTCTCTTAAACAGGTTTATTTTAGCAGCTCAGTATATTACATTCTACATATTTGTCTTTTAATGTGTTTATATTTCTGCCTGTTCTGCATAGATGGCATATTCATTAACTTTTATAACTGACTTTTTCATTTGCTATTTGCTGCTACCTGACCTGAAGAAAGTCAGGAGGATAAAAAAAATTCATTTGGTGGAAACATGGAGCAGCACTTCAGCAGAACTTTACTTTGATGCAGACTTCAGTGTTAGGTTTTCTTCCTCTTCTTTTTCAAATCCTGAACAGACGACAGATCTTCCCTTGGGATACTGAGCACAACACTTACGCAGTTCTTGGATGACAGCCTGACACTTTGATTCCATGTAGTTGTTGGCTGAAAAACATACAGGCAGAGTCTAGTCATGATCTCATAGAACTAAGGTACAGGGAAGTTTAGATCAGTGCTTCCACCCCTTTTCACTGAAGATATACCAAAATCCACTGAATTCTTTCAAATTTAGAGACCTGTCAACAGGTTCATTAGGAAGAAAAGTATGATTTACAAAGTGGTTGAAAGCGATTTTAATATATAATTTCCTTCAAGGTTGAGTTGATAGCATGCATCTTTTTCCAGGACATTGGTTTTTAACATCATTATTATTACTGGTCACTAATTTGATGAATTAGGAAAATGCACCTAAACCACACATTATTTTGCATACAGTTTAAGCTGATTGTTAGACCTCCCCTACTAAGGCTGTGCATCAGGAATTGGCAAACTGCAGCCTTAGGGTCAAATTCAGCCCGTTTTTACAGCTGGGAGCTAAGAATGGATTTTAGATTTTTAAAGGGTTGTAAACACACAACACATACACAATATATACTACAAAGGCCTTTGGCCTCCAAAGCCTAAAATATTACTTGTTTGGCCTTTTTCATAAAACATTTACAGATCCCTACCATACATAAACACTAAGTTAAGAAGGACCTGACCTAAAAGCTCTAGGTCAGCTGAAGTTAATGAGTCCCCCAGTACTAAAATGGGGTACATAGTAGTTAGCTCAGGATAGGAAAGACAATTCTGATTAGAAAGGCAGTATAGCAGGGTGGGTAACAGTCCAGATTTGGAGCTAGACCAAGGGTGGGGCTGTGGGATGTTCAAATTGTCACCATACCTCTTACTAGCTATGTGACCCTAGTCAAATTACATAACTTCTGTGTCTGTTTTCCCCTTTATGAAATGGGGGTCATAGTAGCACCTACCTCATGGATGAAAGGCTTAATATGTATAATGTCCTTATAACGGTGCTTGTCATCTAGTGAGTGCTTAATGCTAACTCTTAGTCTTTCCAGTTCTCAATCCTCCCACACTGTGCTAAGGGGGTGTCACCAGCTCTTTTTAATTTATTTTTTCCCTTAGCCATGGGTTATTTCAAACAAGGTAAGGATTTATTTGGGAGAAGGAATTCAATGCAAAAAACTTTTTCCTTTTCCTTAAAGTTGGAGGGAAGAAAAGTTTAACTAAAATGGCATTATTATACATCCAGATTTTTATCTAAAAGATTTTATAAAATATTGCTTACATCAAAAAATGAAAAGTCCAAGAATGAAAGCTAAAAGTCCAAGGAAATACACAAAGGATTTCTTTGGTGGTGAATCTTTGGGGGAACTCTGAACATTTTTCCTTCATACCTTTCTATATTTTCATGACTGTCCATCTCTATTACTTTACTAGTGGGGAAAACTTACTAAAAATTTTTCAAATTCAGATAGCCTTATAGCTTTTTCTATTTGCTCTTCTGGCAATAATCATTTACTGATGAGAAAACTAAAATCCTCCAACATTTGGTCAAACTTAGTAGTTGGACAAATGGACAAATCACCTCAAATATGCTTTAGTTGAGATTCACTTCTGCCTTTAAGAGTTAGCTGATGGCTTTGGCAGCCTGAATTCCAATTGTTATTTCAACCCCACCTCTTCCAGATTGCTTTTAAAAAGTGAATTGTCAGCTGCAGTGAAGTATAACCAACCAATTTAAAACTAGCCTTTTAGTAAAAACAAACAAAAAAACCCTTTTGCTTAGCTCAGTAATTCTCAACTCTGGCTGTGCATTAAAATCACCTGGTTAGTTTTCTCGCCTGATTCCCAGCCAGACCCTAGCCCCAGGAAGTCTGAATTGTTCTAGGTAAGTTTTTAAAGATCTCCAGGTGATGCTAATCACCTGGAGTGAAAACCCCTAGCTTTGATCACATTTTTATTTTCTCCATCTTTGATGATACAATGAAGAGAATCTTCAGGATAATTACATATATGTTACATTCTTAAAAAAGAGTTAATACAGATAAAAGAATAATTGGTCTCTTATAGTTAGTTCACAGTGGAAAAATATTTTTAAAGCATTTTACAATGTACTACCTTGTAAACATTTCTGTATCTCACAGGCTTGCTTCTGGCACGGATCCTTCTGCGGCATATCCAGAAAACTAAAACAAGAAAAATGATTTTTATTTTCCTTTTTTCCATAAAGACTTTAAAGCCCCTCTACGTGGAATTTTCTTCTGAGACAAGCAGTATGCCCTTACAATTGCTGGAAAATAATTACACTAAAAATACTCTTCCCAAACACAGGATGAATCAACTGTATTTTTATAATATCCATTTCATTAGGCTTGGAAGATATAAATAGCTTTACATGGAAGAAAAAAACCTTGAATTCAATCAACTCTTTCTGAATACTGTAAACCAACGTTAGGCTAGAGGAGCCGACGGCGCAGCCTGGCTCTATCATTCGCAGAAGAAACCCTTGATAAATGATTAAACTCCTTGAGCTTTTTTTATTACTCATATATAAAATGGGAATCATACCTACCTCAAAGCATTGACAGGAGGATTAAATGTGATAAAGTATATAAGGTACATACAATAGTGCCTGGAAGGCAGAAAGGACTCAATACATGGTAGCTATTATTCCCAAGACTTTTTTTTTTTTAAAGTAAAACCTTACTTTTAATGTATATAAACTGTTATGACTACTTTAACTCAGGAAATTTTTTTACAAGTAGTAAATGTTTTCCTAGGAATCAGCAATATTTGGTGTTATTACTTCCTGAGAAAGGTGCCAGTTAAGCAGCTAAAATGGTTTTTCTTGAAGTTCTTATAGAAACCAGCTTATTTAAAATATCTGTAATCAGAGAATGAATTTAAGAACCCACAATTTTGATCAGCAACTTCCAGTAATTTGAAGACACGATTTCAGATAGAAAAAAAGGCCCAGAAGCCTTTGTAGCTAATTTCATCAATGCATATCTCTTTTCAGAGCCCTCTAAATACTCAGTAGATCCAAATTAGGTCAGTACTGGGATGGGAAACACTGGAGCAAAACCTAGGATATTTACAGGATGGGAGAAGGAAAGGCAGGTGAATTGCTGCAGGGCAAATAAGCGACAAATAGATGTTGATGCTGCTAGGAGCTGCTCTCTTCTCTCTAAATCAGTACCAAGTCCTTGGTGATCAGGGCATCTGTTCTGTAGAAGGTGCTGACTTTTGTGGGATTCATCAGATCCCAGGTCCAGCCGATGATGTCCATTAAGGGTTCTATGGCAATTTCCAAAGGAGTCAATTTCAAGTTACGGATCCTGACTAAGTGCTTTTGTTGACTTGCTTTCTGCCTACGTAACCTCTCTCTGCAGTTTCACTTGCAGTATTCTTCATGACCCTTCCTAAACTTCTGTTTCTTGAGCAGTTTTTCAACCCACTCCCTCCCCCCAGGCCCAAGGGTGGGTGCACTGCAGTAGTGGATGAAGTGATTGCCAAATACTGAACAGAACAAAGGAGCATATCTTCGTAGAATCCCAGCACCTGGAAAAAAAAATCATTAAAATCACCACAACTGAATAGAGCCAAAACAAAGAGGGGGAGGACGGAGGAGAAATAGAAATACATACCAGGTTAGTCATCAGGCAAAAGCTTAAGCAACAGCTCCTGTACTCCCCTGACCTGTCAGAAAAAGAAAAATTTATGGAGTACTCTGTTACGAGAGTCTCAATACAATGGAAAATAATTAAGCAACATGTGTACCATTAAATGATGCTGTATCTGCCACAAGCGAGAGTTGTTATCCATGTAGCGCTCCTCCGGGTAGAGTTGCCACATGAGAGGTAGCTGGGAGGTAAGAAGGTGACTTGGCCTAGCTGCGTCACCTAAGGGAACCTGAATTTGCTGGACTCGTGCCCTTAGGAAACTCGTCTCCTAATGGAAAGGAATGATCAAAAATAAAACCAAAGACTTCAGAATATTGAGACTGGAATAGAAACCAAGTTACTTGAAAGCAAAATCAAAGAAATAAGCAAAATGTAAACAGTTACCTCTTCCACGACGGCCACCCACGTGCGCTGGTATTCGTCGCGGTAGATACCCTCTTGGTGAACCCAGAGGTGATCGGGTGGAGCCCCCACATCCTCTCCTGCCATTCTGGGCTTTGGGTTCCAATTCTAGCCCTGCTTTTCTCCACCTAAGCCTGCAGCACCCGCGCACAGGACACAGGTGTGACTTTTTGGGTTTGAATGAACTCACCAGTAAGCAAGGTGATCTGGTAGTAGCAACCACTAACCAGAACCAAACCTCATATATGTCTATTTGCACAACCTAAATAGAACCAAGGACATCTGAAGCTTTCTGCAAGACAACTGAAGTGACACTCAGGCAGAGCCTCAGGTAGTGCTGCTGACTGCAAAGCGCTCAAGAATTTGGCTAGGTGAGGAGTTCTGTGGAAATGTAGGACTAGCACTACAGGAAGCGGGGCAGTGGTCTCACACGTACTGCATTCACAAGCGGTGTCTGGCAAAATGTAGTTAGCAATAGAATATGCAAAGAGCGTGCCTAAGGACACACTTATTTTGGCAGGAAGGCAGTATAACAGACACATGCATGCCATATTCCCCAGGTAAAAGCCACTTCCAAGCAGTTTCCATTTTAAAAGGTAAGATTCTGAAGGACATATATGCATGGCTTTCAGAGTTGAAATTGAAAGTTTGTTTTAAGGGCAAAGGATCTATTTATCAGTGTACTAAGAAAGTTTACAAATAGCGGATGGGCATTTCTAGAAGGGGATTTTCTTGTTAGGAAAAGTAAGCTAGCTTCATGGAATTTCTGAGCTGCAAGAGATTTTGGGGATCACAGTGATTTGGAGCTGAGTGAGTGCAAATGAAAGTTATCCATCTAGGTCCTTGTTTTATTTTACTAATTCTGCAGGATGTTACAGGAGCCCATGTTTCCATAGAGGACTAGGTTTAAATTTTGACTTCCTAAGCCAGAAGACCAGAAGCACATTTGAGAGGTGTAAAGGAAGCATACCTCCTGAAGCATTTGAGTGGTAGGGCAAACTCTCTCTATAATGATCCTCTGCCCAAGCCCCAGATCTCATTTTAGGACCTCACAATAACTTGATGTGCATTTGCATGAGTGAATCTTCTAGACTTTACTCACAGCATTATAGCGCAGTTGTACTGTATTTCTACCTTTGGCCAGAGTATAGATACGGCATTGGGGGAGCTGCCCCACAAAACATTAGGTGGGAAAGGAAATGCAGCGTGGGAGGGTGGTTGTTAGAGTCCTCAAAGTGAGACTGTCAAGAGCAACCAGATGCTTCACCCATTATACCCTGAGTGCATCTGACTCTGAGCCTGGTGCAAGCTCCTGTCTTAGTTTTCATACATATGTGCTCTCTCATTTCAAACTCATCTAAACTTTCTCCTTAACCAAATCCTGATTTCTCTCAATGGCAACACCACCATTCCTGATCCTGCAGACTCAAAACTTTTGAGTTATCTTGGATTTCTCCCTCTTATTCAGTTGCTACATCCTATATGTCACCAATTCCAGCAGGCACTACAACTACCACTGCAGTTGAGATCAACTTTCCCCAAATACCAGGCTCATTTCTTAGCTCCATACCCTTGCTATTGCTTTCCATTTGCCTAAAATGCCTCCCTGGGCCTCTCTGCCTATCTTAAGTGCTATTATAGCAGAGTCCAGGTGCCTGCCTCCTCTATGAAAACTTTAGAAAATTCTTGCCTCTTTTGACTACTGTAACATTTATATTTAAACAAAACCACCTTACACATTTGCTTTGCTTATTTCGCAAGTCCTGTCTTCCCGAAAGCACAGTACTGTATACTGCTCAACAGCAGGAATGACACAGTTCTGGGCACCCCAAGTCTCAGATACTGGTCAAGCAATGTTTCTGTGAACAGGTGTATATGTATGGTGGGTAGGGAAGGGAAACAAAGGAACGCCACAGTGGTTGTCATGATTGGCTACGTATATGTGGGTAGAGATTGATTCTCTAGGCATAAGCCTCTGGCTATACATAATTTTTTTCCAAAGCCCCCCCCTTTTTTCCCATTTGCAGATACAGTTGTTTTGCCTCTCCTCCTTCCCAGAGCTTTGGAAAAGAGAAATACAAACAAAAACCTGGTAAATACTAACGTCAAAATAAAATATATTAAATTCAGATTTCAAGCACAAAAGACTTAAATGTGGCCAATAACTGTTTTAAAAAAGTGGAAACCATGTGTTAAGGGTTTCAGGACCATCTCAACTTCATAGATAAGTCCTAGCAACAACCAACATGTTGACATTTAAATTTGTTTTGAATGGAAAGCAAAATTGCATTGGTTATACTGACATTAAAAGGAAATAATGCCAGTGGAATAGAGGGCAAAGAAATTGGAGATGATGGTCTGAGTTACTGAGTCACTACAAAGAGGCCTATGAGTTACTACAAAATATTATCAGAAGAAAGGCAGTGTGATGTGCTGCTGTGACCCGAAGGTCAATATGCTGGGCATCAGAGGGATGAGCCTGGGAACCACCTCTCAGCAGTATCCTGGATTTGTGTGTGCTACCATTCAGAGGGCATGCAGGCCCAGAGAAAGACAACTGCAGTGACCAAGGGACAGAGAAGTCACCATATGAGCACGAACAAAATCCTCAGCACAGAAATGCAAAGGCTGAGGGAGAGGGATTCAGATCAAAGCCTATAAAATCACAGGTTTTATGAGTGGAAAAATGTGATTCTTAGAAAACTTGCTCCCAACATTTTCCTTGGTCAAATAAGTTTGGGAATCTTGGAGAGTCATAAAGCACATTAGTGTAGTAACTGTTCTGGCAAGTTATGCAGTAAAGAAACTTTATGTTAACATTTCCCAAATTTATTTGACTAGAGAACATTTTATTTGCACATGATACTTGTTTACAAAATTCAGGACTTCTCGAACTAAGACGAATCTTTTAAAACCTCAACATAGACTTAGGTACAAGGTGCAATACAATACATGGAATATAAACTTGTGCAACTCAACTCAAGGAATACTGCCAGCTGCAAATACAAATGAGTTCCAAAAATGTTTAGATAACTGCATAACTTTATCATCCACTAGAAGAGATTGTCCCCATGAGGGTCACCTTGATTTCGGGGCCAGAGAGCACACTGGCCCAGACAGACAATTTCTTAGTAAGGCATTTTGTAAGTTAGGTTTTAAATGGGTGACATACAAGATAGAAGGGCTCTTAGGTAGTAATCTAAGTAAAACTATCATTTTTCCTTTACAGAATAAATTCTTTTGTGTCTTTTTAAAATAAGTATAGTTTGCTTTAATTGCCAGGTTGATGAACAGTTTTTAAACATTGATCAGTTGAATACGCTTATTTTATTAGAAGTCAATTAATAAACTCGTCCAATTACAATGAGTGAAATTACCAAGACCACAGGCCCAGGCCTGTGTACGAGTCCTGAGTCTGTCACTTACTAGCTTTGTGACCTTGGACAAGTTAACGTCTCTCCACCTCAGTTTCCTGAGGTGTAAAATGAGAATTAAAGAACATATTAATCACGATAGTCTTTATTTAGCATTCCTATATGTTTACATATATTGACTCATTTAATTTTCACAATCTTCATAGGGCGCTATGAGGTGGGCAGTATTATTATCATCCCCACTTAAAGGTGAGGAAAAGTAAGGCACAGAGAAGTTAGGTAACTTGCTCAAGGTCACACAGTGGGGAAGTTGTTGAGCTTGACTTCAACTGGGGCAGTTTACATGTACCAGGCATATAAATGCTTAGTATGTAGCATATAATAAGCTTGCCATAAATGTTAATAATTTTGGTCTACTCCAATTAAATGCCTGGAGCTGTAAAAGGCAGCCATGAGCATTAGAAAAGTTAGTGAACCTCATTCTGGAATATGAGATTGACTACCGCCGATAACAAACAAAAGGTATTTTTCTTCTTGAAAGTGCCTAAAGGCACTATATCCCATCACCAAATATTAATATCATAATAATAAGAACAGCCGTTCCTGCTCCATCAGGACGGGGCATACTAGCCACAAACAGTAACTGAAAATAACATATGATATAAAATTGAAACAAGAGAAAATTTAGACAGGTCCAATGTAACTGCACACGAAAATTTTCCAACCTTCATCATGATCAAATTAATTATAGAAAGATGTGCCACGTGATCCTTACAGATCGTTAGGTAAAAACGGAGGCTGCTGGCGTGCACATTACAGATCGTTGCACTGGATGGGGACCCTATGTGTGGGGAGACTTGGGTTGGAACTGACTTGGGAGAAAAGAGCAAAGCATCAACACTTGAAGTAGCACCTTGGGAATGTTCCCTTTCCAGTACTGCCATACCTGCCTGGCTTCAAAACTACACAAAGTAGAAAACCAAATCAAAGACACGAACACGGACGGGCTGTGGAGGCGGCACGGCATATATTGTGCTTTGATTTAGAATCGCTTCCAAAATCCACGTGTGATTCCTAGACTTGTGAGTTGGAAGATCTGTACTTTTATCCTTGGCACGTTTGACAAACCTCGAAATAAAATTACTTTTACATATATTTTCACTGTCTGATATCATCGAGACAAGGAGACCCGAGGAAACTTGCATTCTGGATACCTAATGTGATACATCCGAACTTGAATAAAAACTGAAGTTCTCCATTTCCCCTTCCCTGTATCCAACAAATAGCTACCTAAAAGCCTTTGTAGAAAGTAGCAGCAGCCAAGCTTAAGAGTGATACTTTTTCAGATACAGTATAACACTGTTTCTGCAAAAGGTTACTCACATGAATATAATGTTTCTTGGGCTAATTAATCCGCCTTGAGAACAGCTAGGCTAAAACTTCCAGGTCTCCCACCCTGGGCCACTCAAGCCAGGATCGCGACGTGAGCCCGGGGTGAGCCGAGGGGCATCCCGGGCCGAGGTCACTCGAACCGAAGTTATGAGGCGCGGGCCGGCAACCGGAAGTGGTCCAGGGAGAGTTGTACGAGATTCGGGGGCTGTGACTTGGAAATAAAACAAAATAAAATAAAACCTTAACTGTTTTGGGACTGACTTTCAAAAGAGCGTCCCCCTGGCTCAAGAGGCCGGCGTTCGCGGAGATGTCGTCTTAAAGGGCTGTCCCCCAAGCGTGTAGGCCGCGCACGGGTCTCCTTAGCGGGCGGGCAAAATGGGCGCCGGTACTCGGGAGGCGCCTGCCCAGGCGCCCGGGCGCGGCTCACAGAGTACGTCCGCCTGCGGCCCCAGAGCGCCGCCTCCCTGCCGCCCCCGCCGCCCGGCCTGACGCCCGGACCGCGGCCGGCCACCGCCCTCCGCCCCGACGGCCACGCCTGCCCCAAACCCCGCGGGCGTTTCCCAGGTGCTGCTGGGCGGGCCCCGCCCCCGCGCGCCAAGGCCCGCCCCCGCGCGCCAGCCTCGCGCCCGCTACCCCCTCCTCGCCCCCACAGCCCCGCCCCCACAGCCCCGCCCGCTCCCTAAGCCCCGCCCCCGAGGAACCCGCGCGCCGAAGGCCAGGCCTGGGCGGAGCGCAGAGCGCGGGGCGCTGGGGAGGCTGCGCCGCAGCACCCGGTTGGTCAGGACTAAGTGGGCCCGAGGCGGACGTGAGAAGGGTCGGGCCAAGATGGCGGTGCAGGTGGTGCAGGCGGTGCAGGCGGTTCATCTCGAGTCTGACGCTTTCCTCGTTTGTCTCAACCACGCTCTGAGCACAGAGAAGGAGGAAGTGATGGGGCTGTGCATAGGGGAGGTGAGTAGCTCTGTTAGCCTGTCCGGAACCCTGCTAAGCAGTCCCAGTGTGTCCCAGCGGTGGGTGCCAGCAGCTGCCAGGGCTGCGGAGGCCACAGGCATACTCGATTTAGATCCTTGGACACCCTTTACATAGCTCTGTCGCGGGGATCCCCGTTTCTTCTGGCCGCCTGACACTTGTTTAGTCTCCTGCGAGTCCCCGGCGGTATGTACAGGCCCCGGGAGCCTTGCCCTTTCTCCTGTAGCCTGGGGCTTCTCTTTAGATCTGCGCTTTTCGCCCCGTTGACCAAAACTGCAAGGCAAGTCAGAAAGACACTGGAGTATATTAAGGACGTCCGGGTATTACGATGCAGCAGCTGACCACGGTTAGAGCCCCTTGCCTCGCCTAGTCTTCCGTCTAGGGAGCAGAGATAACAACCAAAGCATTTGAAGGGTATCGAAGAGCCTAACAGAAGGTGCGGGGCTTGAAGGAAGCAAAAGTTTCCGCTGCATTGTGTTGAGGAGGGGCCAAAGAGGATGAGGAAATACAGTTTAGCTGTTTACGGGTCTAAAGTAATTCTCCAGTCTTTCATACCGTGTGCATGAACACATGACCTAATTGTCATATAATCTGCATATATATACGTCAAACAAACGTAATGTGATCAATAATGTTTTCTGCTTTTTCCCACTCTAGTTGAACGATGATCCAAGGTAAGACCGTATCTGTTTACTCATATCTTATAATCTCTAAGTCATTGTTAACTCAAAATTGTGGCGACTTTGACAGTATTGTGTCCGGATCGTGTCTTAAATTAATTACCATTATCGCTCCGGGGCTCTCTCGATGCAATTTGAGTTCCACCCCAACCTTGAACTTTGGTTTCTGCCTTACCTCCTATTGAGTTGAGATATGGGATAAACATCTTAATAAGCATTATCATAATTGTTGGGTTTTAGGGATGAGACAGGGTCTCGCTCTGTCGCCCAGGCTGGAGTGCAATGGCGTGATCTCGGCTCACTGCAACCTCTGCCTCCCAGGTTCAGGCGATTCTCATGCCTCAGCCTCTAGAATAGCTGAGATTACAGGTGCCCGCCACCACACCCGGCTTTTTTTTTTTTTTTTTTTTTTTTTTTTTTTTTACAGACGGGGTTTCACCATGTTGACCAGGCTGGCCTCGAACTCCTGGGCTCAAGCAATCTGCCCACCTCGACCTCCCAAAGTGCTGGGATTACAGGCGTGAGCCACCTCGCCTGGCCTTGCTCAGTGTATTTCATGTTCTGTCTCCCGTTAAATGCCAGTGAGATATCAGGAATTTTCTTTGTGACAGAGAGCATATACGTTTAGAGGCATTTCCCCCTGTTGATCCATTCCTTCACGTAAATTGACAGTTACATTGCCTTTCCTCCTGATGGACCTCAGTGATCTCAGAGATCCCCAGTAGCTTCAATGCTTGACGTGGTGAAACCTTTTGGTAACGTTTTAATTTAAACTTCACATCATAACATAGTGTACTTCTCAAGCCCACCTCCTTAATTCCCAGGATTCCAGGAATTTAGCTTTGTCTATGATAACTTTATATACTCAGCCACTTGTGCATGTGTCCCAGATTGCTTCTAACAGATATAGAGTGCAGCTCTAGTCTCAATTCAGTTTCCCTCCTCTTCTTTGGTCTCTGCTAAGATTTCATTGCGAAAACAGTTAATCCTGTTTTTTGCTTTAATTCCTTTTTATATTCCAAACCCCACTTCCTTTTTTTTTTTTTTCTAATTTATTCCCAGTAGGAGTGACTCCAAATTTGCATATACTGGAACTGAAATGCGCACAGTTGCTGAAAAGGTATGTGTGCTAAAATTTTGCATGATGGAAACTTGCAGTTGGGGAAGGATTTCTGTAATCCAGTGATCTCAGCCAGAGTATGTGGTTTCTGGCTGGATGAGATATTCTTTCTAGTAAAATCAGAATCTGCTCACTAGGAATGGGACCTAATTTTCTGTTCTTTGTAGCAAATTGTCTCTACTTGATCAAGATTAATAATCACTGTCAGTACCACCCTCTTGCTGCTCTCCTTGCTGTCACTGCCTGTTTTCTGGCCCTTCTTCCACTTTCCTTGAGACTTTGGCATGTGGTTCACATCACTATTACCTCTTTATCCCGAATTCCAACATCTACTCATGCAACCCTCTCTTCTTAAACAGGCAAACTAACCATAGCATCATAGTTCTTAGTCTACCTTGACTTTTTTCTTGTCTGCACTCCTACACCACCTTTTTTGGCATGCTCTAGCCTTGATGGTCTAGCGTAATGCTTCTCACTTAATCGTGGTATAGGACTGGTTATTGTTTTCCCCAATCTGTCACAGACTGATGCTTTTGTAAAATACAATAAAAATGAATTATTTCCCCCTCCTCCCACCAGGTTATCAGGCCACAGCTTCATCTACTTATACAAACTTCACCTTAATCACTTTGCATCTCTTCGCATATCAAAGAAATAAGTCCTCTTCCTATCCAAAGCTGCAGCTTCTTCAGAGACCCTGTTTATCAATGTTCTGTCTCTTTTCTGGGTCTTTTCCCTGTCACCTGGTTCTTTTAGGATAAAAATATGCTTAAATTACTCTCGTTTTCAGAAAGGAAAGCTACTTCTTAATCCTGTATCTTCCTGTAGTCACTACTCTTATATCCTTCCTTTAATAGCCAGACTTCTTAAAAGAATGGGCTACAATTACTACTCCTTCACCTTCCCCAGTCAAACCCACTGAGGTTTGGTTTCTAATTCTACCTTCGGTGGATTATTTCCTGGTGCTTATCTTAGTCTTTCTCCTTGAATCTCTGAACTTTCATGGGTTTCTGTTGGTTTTGCTGTATTCCTTTTATTCCTGTTTCCCCCTTCCCACAATCATTTGTGGACTTCTCTTCCTCCTCTGTCTATGCATTAAATATTACTCATTCCTCTTAGGCACTGAAATCTCTGACTAAAGTAAGAAAGAGAGAAAGAAACAATTCACCCTAGGCATCAGTTACTATGATACATTCCAAATCTTAATAATGTAATTTTATTATTCAAGATTTCATGCCCTCGTCTTGAGTTTTATGTCAGTTTTTACTGTCTAAATTAGATATTAAACTTTATTAGTTAAGCTGCCTTTTTAGTATTGCATAGTGTATTTTTTATCCTTTTATTTGTAGCCTTTCTATGTACTAATATATAAAATGTGTCTTATTAGCGGTAAAAACTTTAAAAAAAAATCCAGTGTGATCATCTTTTTAAGTGGAGTATTTAGTTGAAAAGCAAAACAAAAATAAACCACAAAAAAAAAGAAATATAATGTGAGCCTTGAATGTGAGCCATATGCATAATTTTAAATTTTTTAGTAATCACAGTAAAAAGGAATAAATGAAATTAATTTGAAGGGTGTATTTTATTTAACCTAAGTATGTGAAGGATTATTATTTTAATATGTAGTGAATATTAAGAAATGTTGAGATATTTTATATTCCTTTTTTCTCTTTTGTGTTGTCTTTGAAGTCCATGTGTATTTCATACTTGCTGCACATCTGAAATCAGACCTGTTGCACAGTGAAAATCTATAGCTGATTTCAAAGGCCTCCTCTCAGATTTCACCCTTGTCCCTTCAACATCTGATAATGTTAAGCCCACTCTTTCCCCTGAAACTCTTGTACCATTTCATTGTTCTGGTTTTGCCTTCTTTGTCTTCTTCCCTGGCCCTTCTTGTTCTTCCCCACACTAAATGTGGCCACTCCCCTTGATTCAGGCCAAGACCTCCGCTCCCTGACTCCACACCTTTTTTGTCCACTCATAAACGCTTTATTGATTTCTGCATTGATTCTGTTTGAGTCTAAGCTATAATCCCACTTGCCTGCTAAAAATTGCCATATTGTATATCTCTCATCCCAGATTATCTCATCTGAAAACAAGCTCTTCTTTCCTTCCTGACCCTTTCTAAACTTAGATCTGCCTCACATCTTCTACCTAGTTTCAACCTTGAAACTTTAGAATCATCTTTGACCGTTTCCTGTCTACCATCACCCATGGTCCATAAGCTACCAAATGTTGTAGATTCATTCTTTTTAATGGGTCTCAAATCTGTTTCTTCCATCTCTGCCATCTGCTTAGCCCAGTACTTCATTGTTACTTCATCTACAGTTTATCTGAAATAATTTTTTTCCTTTGAGTTCATCCTGCAAATTATGGCTTGGCATTTCAGGTCTTGTACATTCTCACTCCAACTTTCTTAGCCTTGCCATCTGCCATTTCACCTCAAGCTCTGTGTCTAAATCAGTTGGCCAAGTTGTCTCCCAGACACCTCATTCACACTTTACTACTTCCATTTGGCACCTGTAGAAATGTGTTCCCCCCACTTCCCACAGTAATCAAGGAATAGATACACTTGTCTGCCTTTTCTGTGAAGATTTTTTTCTTTTTTAGATTCATATCCTGCTTATGTAAAAGATTACTTTTCTAATGTAAGTGAGTTCTTTCCTCTGAGCTCCTGTATTAGTCTGTTATCACACTATAAAGAACTCTCTGAGGCCGGGTGCGGTGGGTTATGCTTGTAAGGTCCTGAGGTCGAGGCGGGCCTGAAGTCAGGTGTTTGAGACCAGCCTAGCCAATTTGGCTACCAAAAAATACAAAAAGCCAGGCGTGGTGGCATGTGCCTGTAATCCCAGCTGCTGGGGAGGCTGAGGTGGGAGAATCGCTTGAACCCAGGAGGCAGATGTTCCAGTGAGCTGAGATTGCACTGCTGCACTCCGGCCTGGGCAACAGAGTGAGACTGTGTCAAAAAACAAACAAACAAACAAAAACTCCCTGAGACTGGGAATTTATAAAGAAAAGAGGTTTAATTGATTCACAGTTCCACATGGCTGGGGACGCTTCAAGAAACTTATAATCATGGCGGAAGGTGAAGGAGAAGCAAGGCACATCTTACATGGTGGTAGGAGAGAGAGAGAGAGAGTAAAGGGGGGAAGTGCCACACTTTTAAACCATCAGATCTCCTGAGAACTCACTCTCACACTATTATGAGAACAGTG
Source organism: Macaca thibetana thibetana (assembly GCF_024542745.1). NCBI lineage: Eukaryota > Metazoa > Chordata > Mammalia > Primates > Cercopithecidae > Macaca > Macaca thibetana. The sequence continues at coordinate 149,763,935 of NC_065598.1, forward strand.
TGAGGGAAATCTAACCCTACAGTCCAATCACCTTTCACCAGGTGTCTTCTGTGATATGTGGGGTTTACAATTTGAGGTGAAATTTGGGTGGGGACATAGAGCCCAGCCATATCAGCTCCTATGGCATTGACTTACTACATTATCTTAGTGGACTTTCATGAATGACAACTTGCCACTCAACCATGTTGTTAGCACATTGAACCCTTTGTCAGCACCCTGATTTATATTCCTTTGTGTGACACAGTGTTTTGTACATAGTTGTAAGTCAAATAATTACTGGTTGATCATTCCAAAAGTCCTTCCTTGATCTAAATATTAGCATATATATTTTAAATTTTTGTGTCTGAAATGTGTATATTGAGGTTGGGTGTCTTTTATTTGAAACATTTCATTCATGAGAAAAGTGTCAGTTTTCTAAAATGGAATATTTTATCTGATATTATAATAAAATGAAATCCTATAGTTGAAGGGGGATGTGTTATTGGAGAGAGCCATAAGTAACCATTTCTGTGGATTTTCCTTTAGGTTGATGCCGTCAGAATTGTTCACATTCATTCTGTCATCATCTTACGACGTTCTGATAAGAGGAAGGACCGAGTAGAAATTTCTCCAGAGCAGCTGTCTGCAGCTTCAACAGAGGCAGAGATATCCTTACTGGTCGATAGAAGCTTTTATGTGCTCTGGGGTTCCTGGGCCACATTGCTGCTTGCTTGCTGCAATCATCCTACTTTAGGTGGTTTCACAAATTTTCTTCCCTTAGATCCAATTGTTTGGTTATTAGAATTTCTCTTTCTTCTTTTGAGTGGGTTTTATTGGAAGAATTAGAAATTTTCTGACATTCCTGCTCCTAAGTGCCAAAAGATGTCAGGGTCCATCACTGTGACAATGAACTCTGTGTGGAGTCCCCTCCATCTTCCTCCCTAGTCTTCTCTCCATTCCTCCCTGCCCCTCCTTCCAGTTTTCCTAGTATCATTTAATTTCTAGGCCATTTGCTACCTTGGTCTCTATCCTCTTGAGAGATTCTCCTTTGTGACTTCCTTTCAAAAAATGCAATGCTAGGAACTGAATGCAATGTTTCATGTTAAATATAACCCCAAAATGATCAAATGGGGCATTTGTTTCCTGTGATTTGTTTCAGTATGTTACTGAGTGCCCTGACTGGCGCCTCGTGAGTGTATATGAAGCTGATCCCCATCCCGCTTTTGTTTTCTTGAGGAATGCCGTCAGAAGTTCTGGTAGTTTCCTCACATCCTTCCGCTTCAGTGATCTGCTGAATGCTCAAGTGGGACCCTCAAGTGCGGATATGCAGGCTGTCTCTGCAGCTCTCCTCTGTGGTCCTCTGCCCTGCAAACTTCAGCTGCAATTACTATTTGTTAAGCACTTACTAGGTGTTTGCCAGGCACTACGCTAAACACCGTGTGTGGATTATTGCATTTACTCTTCACTGCTCTGAAACATTATTCCCCTGCCTCAGTCTGCAGCTGAAGAAATGGGCTAAGAGAAGTTAAGTAGTTTCTCTTGTCATTTGAAAACTTGAAAATATATCTTAGAAATATGTATAAAAAGGATTATTTTAATATAAATAATTTGCAGGAAAACTAATCAGCATTTTACAGGATAACAGCAGCAGTCTTGAAAGTGACAACTTCTGACGATTTAGAAAAGCTTTTCAGATAGCACATTGGTAATGATTCGAGTGATCAAACATCAGCTAAATGAAACTTGAGGATGTAACTATATACGGCATTGGAAACCATATGGTTTCTAGTTTAAAAAATTTTGGCTTTAAATGGGCGTTATGGGAAACTCAGCATTAACCTTATTTCATTCTTTTGTTGCCATTAAATTGCAATAAGCTTATTTTAAACTTCAGGGTGCTTTCTGAGCCCTTATAGGCATTAGAAAATTTTGTTCCCACATTTTGAAAGTACCTTGACAGACACACAGGTTGGCTGAACTGACAGGCCGCCCCATGAGAGTTGTGGGCTGGTATCATTCCCATCCTCATATAACTGTTTGGCCTTCACATGTTGGTGAGTATCATGGGGTTGCAATGTTTATTGTTCTCAGAAATTAATATCATGTTTCCTTCTCCATTACATAGGGTATGGTTATTTTAAACCAAAATTCGACTGTCCTTAAGCAGACGTCACTATTTTGATTTATTTTGTTATGTATTAAAAGTAATTATTTATGTCATATTGATTGTTTTTAATAAGTCTGTCAGTTGATATAAAAAAATTAAACTGTTAACTGAAAATTGCTGATTGCTGAATATCATTACTGTCCAGGATACTCCCATTCTGCAGACTTAAAGGGCAAAATTTGCAAAATTGATTTTTACAGTTGCTGTTTACGTATAGTCCATTGGAGCTCTCAATATACATCTTTACCCTTCTAATCGGTGTAATGTAACTAAATTGCTTTCTCTCTACCTTTACCCCTTTTTGAGAATCATGATTTTTTTTTTTGTCCGTATCTTCCTCTCCAGAAAGGAGAAAAGTAACTTGGGGAGAGTGAACTAATATTCACGAGCACTTAACTATGTGCTAATGGTTTACAAATGTTTTCTTCTCCAATCCTTGTGGCAACCTGTGAGTTAGAGATCTTACCCCCATTGTACAGAAAGGTAAACAAAGACTCACATGAATTAAGTGGCAGAGCTGAGGTTAGAACCCAGGTCTGACTGCCCAGCCTGCTCTTCCCACTGTGCTAGTACTAGTCATATGGGTTTGACTTGATAGCAAGTTCTAAATTCGTTTATGCTGTGATACGAATGGCAAAAAATCATCAGTGGTACAGTCCCAGACTTTAATGAAACATGAGTGGTCCTAAGAAATACAGTATTAATTCTCAGTCTTGGGTGGGTGAGGATGTTTCTCAGAATCACCTGAGAAAGCTTTTATAAAATGTACCTGCCCCAAATTAATCTTTCCTAGACCGTAACTCAGACCTACTGTGACAACCTCTGGGAGTAGGTGTTAGGTGGGGATATTGTTGAACACCCCCAGTTAAATACTGATTTAGAATAAGGGAGATGACAGATCTACCTTCTCCCAGAATTGCCAAATTTTAACATTTTGCAACATTTGCTGTATCATTCTCTTTTACATATATGTATATACATATATGTATATTCCTGAAGTATTAGACTAAGTTGCAGACATGGTACCTTTTACCCCTACTCTGCACTATGAATTTCCTAAACACAAAGAAATTCTCTTACATAACCATGGTACATTTATAAAAACTGGGAAATTAACATTCATATAATACTATTATTTAAATTACAGACGTTATTCAGATTCTTTAATTGGCTCACTGATGTCCCAATAAAGTTGTTTTTATAGCTATTAATATGTTCCTGTAAAGCCTTAATGTCACTGAAAAAATTCAGTGTCTGATTTGTTTTCCTGTCACTGTCAACACTGAAATCAGATTGGCCTAAAATTTTTCCCATGGTAGTGCCATCAGCCAGAAAGAATGAAGTACCAACCACTAATGAAGAAAAGTTTGACACATATATTACTGAACAATTATTTTCACTATAGTAATAAGTTACAGTGGGAAATAAATACATAAAATTTGGTGGTAAAAAGAAATTCCCTACGAATTTAAGGAAAAAAACCTTATAAGTATCTGAAGCAGAGCACCCAGAAAGTTTCAGAGTTCAGAGAACAATTGAATTCTCTCAGGGGAGAAGATCTGAGCCATTAAACAAGAACCCAGGTAGGTGTTTGTAATGCAGCAGTAGTGGGAACATTTCAATCTTTATAGCAGTTAGGAAAAAAAAAAAGGATATTGCAGAACGTAACTGAAAAAAATCAACTCTAAATTATGAAATGATTAAGGAGCCATGTGCTCCATAATTTAAGACAAAATAGATTTGGAGTCCAGAGTGTAGAGATCCTACCTGAACAAGTATTAGAATATGCAATAAAGGCTATGTGTATAGAAAATTTAGAGAGTTACCACAGCATGAGGGTTGGGAATACCAGCTTTGATTTAGTTGGGGACTAGGTCTGTGTTAGCATCTTGTTTCAGTCACTTACCAGTTGAGAAAATATTTTAACTTGTCTGTGCCTCTCTAGTTTCCTCTCTGTCAGAAAAGAACATAGTCTCAGAGTTGTTAGGAGCAGTGTATGAAATCATGTATATGACACCTTGTCCAACACTTACCATGGTAGCTGTTCACCTATAAAATGAACAAGAAAAGAAAGATGCCAAAACATTTATTTGTAAAACTCTCAAGGACATGGAGAGAGTGTATGAAATATCTATATTGAAGGGCAGACAATATTCAAAGGATTAACAATGAGGACACATCAGGTCTCTCACCTGAGATCTCAAAAATATTTACAGGCTGGGCATAGTGGTTCATGCCTGTAATCCCAGCACTTTGGCAGGATGAGGTAGGAAGATCACTTGAGGTCAGAAGTTGGAGACCAGCCTGGCCAACAAGGTGAAACCCTATTTCTATTAAAAATGTAAAAATTAGCCAGGCATGGTGGCAGGTGCTTGTAATCTAAGTTACTGGGGAGGCTAAGGCAGGAGAATTCACTTGAACCTGGGAGATGGAGGTTGCAGTGAGCTGAGATTGTACAACTGCACTCCAGCCTGGGCGACAGAGCGAGATTCTGTCTCAAAAAAAAAAAGTACAGTAATGAAACTATGGGTACAACTAAAGAAAAAAAATTGCCCAACTGAGCTGGCATTCACACTCATCTCCAAACAGCCTTTTAAGAAGTAGTACCTTATAAATGTATGCAATTATGATTTGTCAATTAAAACTAATATTTAAGAAAGTAAACAAATGGGAATAAAAAGAATTGAGTCTAACAGAGCCACTGTATTGCAAACCTCAGAAAAAGTGAGCAATGAATAAAAACTTTAACTACCTTTAACAGGAAAAGAATTCCAAGCTGTGGTAAAGAATGGCAACTGAGAAAGAGTGAAATCTTTTTTTCTGTTAAAAGAAAGGTATAATTTTAGTTGGCGAGGGAGAGTGATGTGACCATTTCAGTGCTTTTTATGATAAGGTAATTAGTGCAATTAGGTTAAGTTCCAGTGGGCTAGGTAACACTGCTTTGAACATAATTTAAAGGGATCATTCCATAAAACGATTCTTCAGGAAATTTACTGGATACTTGTATGGAATAATAAGGTCATGGCTCCTGCTGTCCTAGACCTTAATGATTTTGTTGAGGGGAAAACAATGAGTAACATGATAAAGAAGAAATGAGATGTCGTCCATATAGAACATTAGTGCTTGTAAGTATTAACAGGGGAAGCACCTATAAAAATAAAGCCTTGGGATTAGGAAAAAAGAATAAGATTGTCTTTTATTAAAGACAAGCTGCAAACCTAAAGACTTGAAGAGAAACTAACAAGCTAGGTTAAGCCATATGGGGAAAATAAAGACCTGCCATCATAAGCTAAAGGGTAAGTGAGAGAAGATAGGTTATTCATTCTATAACAAAAGGCACAGTAGCTAAGGAAACTAATGAGACTGAATTATGTGCCTTACCATAGCAACACTCATGTACACAGGATAAAGTTTTACATGTAAGGAAGGGAAACTAGTTGAAATAGAAGAACTTGATAATCCACTTTCAGAATGTATTCATTCCTTCAAAAGAACATAAAGTGAGTTGGCCTTGGGTTGAGGTTGGCAGCGGAGGGGAGAATGAACAAAAGCAAGGGTAAGGTAGGACAAGCACACATACAAAGACTTTAAAATTTCATATTAAAAGAATTTTAGTCTTACAGAAAAATTTCAAGAATAGTATGAAGAACTAGATGCAACAGTTGTTAACCTTTGGTCGCATTTGCTTGATTATATTCTCCCTCCCTCTCCAGCATACACACATGCACATGTGCACACGTGCTATTTGAGAGTGAGTTGCAGACATGATGCTCCTTTACCTTTAAATACTTGATTGTGTATTTCTCAAGATTAAGGTTATTTATTTCCATAACCACAGTGCAATTGTCAAAATAAGCACATTTAATAAATACAATCTTATTGTGCAGACTACACAGAGCTTATTCACATTTTGCCAGTTAACTCAATATTGTCCTTTATGGCAGTTTTTTTCTTTCCGATCCAGGATCCAATCTCAGATCATGCATGACATTTAGCCTTCATGTCACTTTAGTCTCCTTTCCTCTGGACCAGCTCCTTAGACTTGTTTTCCTCTTTCATGACATAGACATTTTAGGAGATGGACTATTGCTCCATGTCTGCTGTTTGCTTATGACTAGGATAGGTTACACACTTTTGGCATGTGGTGCTAGGCCTTTCTCAGCGTCTCCCATCAGGACATGTGTGATTTCTCTGCCTCACACTAACATTTTCATGCCGCTGATGAGGCAGAATTAACAAATGTGAGTCAAATGGGAAGAGGTGATAACAAGCCTCTTCTCAGCTTGTCCATTTGTTGAACAGATACTGAGGACTTGCCCATGCCAATTGGTAATAATATCTGCAAAGCCAATTCCACAATTGGGAAGCTGTGCATGTTCCATGATGTCTCTGATCAGTATGCTCCTACTTTCTGCATTTCAAACCTCCGAATTCCCCATTTCTGCTTTCACGTTCAGCAATGTTATCTAACATTGCTTCCCACTTTAATAGAGAAAACAGGAAGTTGTTTTTTTGTTTTTGTTTTTGTTTTGAGATGGAGTCTCGCTCTGCTGCCCAGGCTGGAATGCAGTGGCGCGATCTCGGCTCACTACAAGCTCCACCTCCCGGGTTCACACCGTTCTCCTGCCTCAGCCTCCCGAGTAGCTGGGACTACAGGCACTCGCCACCACACCTGGCTAATTTTTTGCATTTTTAGTAGAGATGGGGTTTCACCTTGTTAGCTAGGATGGTCTTGATCTCTTGACCTTGTGATCCACCCGCCTCAGCCTTCCAAAGTGCTGGGATTACAGGTGTGAACCACCACGCCAGGCCCTAAAAAGTTTTTTTAAAGTAGGATAGGCCAGGTGTGGTGGCTCATGCCTATAATTGCAGCACTTTGGGAGGTTGAGCTGGGAGGATTGCTTCAGCCTGGGAGTTCAAGTCCATCCTGGGCAAGATGGTGAGCCTCTGTCACTTAAATTTTTTGTTTTAATTAGCCAGGTGTAGTAATGCATGCATGTATTTCCACCTACTCAGGAGGCTAAGGTGGGAGGAACCCTTGAGCTCAGGAGTTGGAGGTGGCAGTGAGCTGTGATTGCACCACCATGAGCCAGCCTGAACGACAAAGCAAGACCTTGTCTCTTAAACATTTTCACCACGTAGCTCCTAAAAGGAAATGAGAAGGCCTATTTCTGAAATGTTTCCATGTCCCCTTGGGGACATTAAAGAGACATTAAAAGAGAATGTCTATTTCAGGCAAGAATAATAAAATGGGTTTTTAATACTACATATGGTTATTTCATCATATTTCTTAGGAATGGTGCTGTGTAATATCACAGTGCACAAAATCACAGATTCTTCAAGAAAACTGGTTCTTAAATACCCACAAAGGGGCCCAGTACAACCTGCAGCCTGCTGCATGCCTGTGACATTTAGTCTAACAGCTTAACTAGCCCTCTGCTGTACTTGCCATACAGAAAAGCTGAAACCGCTGGTTTGCGGGTCAGTTTACGTGGTCTAATCCCTGACCTACTTTCTTCCTGAGAGACCCAACCAGAGGAAACTCTGACCAAAAGAGCATCTCTTGTGTACCAGGCTGGAGTTCAACAGAAAACAGATAAACAACCTCCAACTTGTTGTCCCTGGGTCTGAAGTCACATCCTGAAGGGTTTGGTTACACCAGTAATGAAACATACATGGTTTCCTATTGCTTTCCCTTCTTGATCTCCCTTCTTAATTTCCGGTGAGGATAATGTCACCAGAAGGTTCCATCTCCCTCTCTCAGTAACAGGGAGAAGTGAAACAGGCAATCGGATCTCATGCAGGGTCTTGGCTTGAGCCTTGGGGCAGTTTACAGAGTTTCAGTCTTGACCACGGAGATCTTTACCAATTTGCTGGGTAGGTCCATGGCTGCCTGGTTCCCCCAAGACTGCTTTGCCATGACTCTGAGGAACTGCTCTTTGGTAATTTCAGGAGGTTCTTTCCATTTAAGGGTTCTTCAGACAAAATGTCTGAAGTGCTGTCAATATGAGTTTTGGTAGCGGCCAGCCTGGGTCTGGGAGCAGAGGGATAGGACGTACCCTGCGTGGTCATGCCCAAGGGATTCTGATTATTCATCCACAACACACCTTGGGAATCATGAACCTCCCATCTGTGGTCACAGCTGTCTGTCTAGTGCTGGCTGATGTCCAAGCTAACAGCTGCCCCACTGGGAAACTTCATGCTGGTCACAATGGCATCTGCATCCTTTAAGGAGGCCATATCTGGTCAGAAGGCATGTCCGAGAGAAAACAGTGTCTGGAGTGACTTTTCCCAGCAACATGCATGGGATGTCCGCATTGTGTACCCAATCTTGTAGAGAACCCCACCTGCCCGCCTGCCCTCCCTTCCTTCCTCCACTCCTCCCTCTCTCCCTTCCCTCCCTCTCTTCCCTCCCTCCCTTCCTTGCCCAGGCTGGAGTGCAGTGGCGTGATCTCAGGTTACTGCAACCTCCGTCTCCTGGGCTCAAGCAATTCTCCTGTCTCAGCCTCCCAAATAGCTGGGATTACAGGCGCATGCCACCATGCCCGGCTAATTTTTGTTCATTTTGAGTAGAGATGGGGTTTCACCACATTGGCCAGGCTGGTCTCAAACTCGTGACCTCAGGTGATCCGCCCGCCTTGGCCTCCCAAAGTGCTGGGATTACAGGCATGAACCACCGCACCTGGCCGGCCCCTTCTTTAGGAAACCGAGAGAAGCCCCTGCTCACAGCACCATCTGGTGGATCCTTGTGTAAGAACTGGATTAAAGCTCTTGTAAAGTCCAGAGGAAAGGCGTTCCCAGTCTCTCGGCTTCCTCTCTGAATGGGCCTGCCCCCTTGAATAGGCGGTCGTCTATTCAAACCAGGCAGCCTCTTGCAAAGCACGCCCATCCCTGTTCTCGAATTACCCTAGTGTTGGCCAAATAATCGGCTCTGAAGGTTCAGTCCACTTTATATAGCCGATCCTCAAAAACATACAGCAAGCAGCAGCTGTTCTCATCTAGTATATCCCAAAGATGGCCAGGCGAATGCTCCGATGTCATTAAAGCATCTCATACCTCTGTTGGAGGCTTCTGAAATAAGTCTTTGGCTGTTCTGAGAGCACCAATAGGCCTTTCACTCAGAGAACAGAAGTAGATTTGCGTCTGGACCGGAAGCAGAATGCCTGAGAGAATATCTGAGCGGATACTGAGGGGCAAGGGTGAGTGGTGCAGGGTCCGAGGCTGCTGAGATGAGAATGAGCGTCCATAGGATGACAGCTCTTCAGGGGCAGCAGTGGCTGGAGTGGGTCCCTCTGAGCTCAGGTGGTCTCCCAAGGGGTAGCCAATGCTCAGAGCGGGTACATCCATTACGATGGGGTGCCAGAACGATCCCTCCCGGAGAAGGTTCGCCGGCGAGAAGAGTATGCTTTCCCACGGGGGAAGATGGCGGTACAAGGGTCATCCCTGGGAGGGTGACCAAGGCCAGTCTGAGCCTCTGGGGGCCCAAGGTCGGGGACTCTTGGTAGCCAGTGGACGGGCAGGGCTGACTCGCTTTGGCAGACTCCGTCTCAAAAAAAAAAAAAAAAACACACACACAACCAAGTTGAAGCGTCAGGGTAGACAACTATAGTTCTGGAGTTCAGAGTGGAAGTCTGGGACTGGAGATTGTTGGGCAGGAGTTGAGAGTGGCTTCAAAGCCACGAAACTAGATGAAATCCCCCAAAGAGTGACGGTAGAGAGACAAAAGGACTGAACACTGACCCTGGGCCACACGAATATTTGGAGACTGGGAACATGAGAAGGATCCAGCAACAGAGACAGGAAGTTAGAGACAAGTAGAAAGAGTGAGAACGTGAGGCAAAGTGAAGACTGTTTCAAGAAGGGAGTGATCAGCTGAGATCAGGTAAATTGAAGACCAAGAATAAATCATTGGTGACCTTCACAAAAAGCAGTTTGGGTGACATGATGGGGACACTAGTTGTTTTCAGTGGTTATAGATAAAATTGAATGGAAGTGACGTTTATGAAGCACCTTTGATGTGTGTTAAAAATTTTGCAATTTAAAAATTACAGAAACCCTATGAGAGAAGGCATGATGTTTATTCTCATTTAACTGATAAGGGAATAGGCTTAACAGTACCAAGAATTTTACCAAGGTCATATAGCAGTACAGAGACCATTTTTACAACGCTATGCATGTTTAGCAGTATTTTCAGCCAATTCCCTTTGTACTCATTGCTGAGTACTGTTTGGTGTCAGTCTTTACTTAGGAAGACACTGGGGAGAAGTCAAAATCCAGATCAAAAAGGTATACACACAAAGAATGTTGAATGTAAGCCATTGGGCAAAACTGTAATCGGCAGTGTTTCATGGTGACATGTGATCTTTTGTATCCTTTATAAACAATGGTCTGAAGACTAAATTTAGCCTTTGGAGTTTCACTCTCATTGCCCAGGCTGGAGTGCAATGGCACGATCTTGGCTCACTGCAACCTCTGCCTCCTAGGTTCAAGCGATTTTCCTGCCTCAGCCTCCCAAGTACCTGGGATTACAGGCATGCACCACCATGCCCAGCTAATTTTGAATTTTTAGTAGAGAAGGGGTTTCTCCATATTGGTCAGGCTGGTCTCAAACTCCCGACCTTAGGTGATCTGCCTGCTTCAGACTCCCAAAGTGCTAGGATTACAGGCATGAGTCACCATGCCTGGCCATTTTTGGCATTTAATATTTTAATCCTTTCTAATGTTGTTCTTTGGTGCAAGCCTAATAAATATGTTCACTTTCCTAGAAGCTGTCCATCAAAAGGCTTTTTCTAGGAAATACTTTCTCTCCTTCCAGGGCCTTTCTTTGAGTCTCCATGGAGGAAATTATCAAGTTTTGGGGTAACTGAAATTTTTAACTTCTCTTTCTATACCACATTCCATAGCAGAGCTACTCTTGGGCTAGGCAGGCTAGAGTTATTAATGAGTTTTATTATTTAATGGCAGACTTTTCGATAGTATTACCCTAACCTAGCAAAATATTTATACTTTGACATTGTCCTTAGGATATATTCCTGTTTTGCCTATACAATCTGAATCCTACGGAGATTATATGTCACTGTTATCTTTAAATCGTCAAGTCTGTGAGACACAGTTTATTGACAGAAGATTTTTAAATTTTCATTTATTTTCAGATGTTCGCACACAAGCCATGTACCAGATGATGGATCAAGGCTTTGTAGGACTTATTTTTTCCTGTTTCATAGAAGATAAGAACACGAAGGTATTGTGTGTGCGTGTGTGTGTGTGTGTGTGTGTGTGTGTGTGTACACATAGAGTAGAGAAAAATCTCTTTGCAATTTTAATAGGATGGCCAGGAAAGGTTTCAATGAAAAGGGTCATTGAGTCAGGACCTGAAGAAGGTGAGGGAACAAGTCTGGTGGATTTCTTAGGGAAAGAACGTTCCAGGCAGAGGAAATAGCCAGTGCAAAGACCCTAAGGTGAGTGTGGCATGTTCAGGAAACATCAAGGAAGTTGGTGTGGCTGCAGCAGAGTGAGGAAGACCATGACCATACATCCCAGTTTGCCTCTGTCAGTCCCAGTTTTACCCTATTATCCTACTGTCCTTCCCTCTTGGAAGTGTCCCAGTTTGAATGATAACTCATTTAGTTGTCCTAAACGAGGTCCAGATCTTGTAAGGCCTTGACTTTGACTCTGACTTGGGAAGTAACTGGAGGATGACTTTATGTTTTAATGGGATCTCTCTGGCTTCTGTGTAGACTGAACAGTGGGCAGAGGGTGGGGGTGGAATCCATGGCATCAGTGAAACCTGTTAGGAAGATATTGCTGTAATCTAGACAAGAGATGATGGAGGTTTGGTTATGGTGGTAAGAGTGAAGATAATGAGAAGTGGTTGGATGCTGAATGTAGTTTGATGACTAGTAATAGTAACAACTACCATTTATCACCTATTGTATGGCATGTACTTATTAGGTGCTTTATATAAATATGCTGTAACCCTGACAACCCAGAAGCTCATAGAGCTTAAGCAGTTTGATCAGTGGCCAGTCTTGCCATTCTGTATTTGAATTCTGTTTGAATTTTATGTTCAAGAGGTTATAATATGTGTCAGTTCAAACAAAAAGAAAATTACTACTTAACATTGTAGGTATGAATTCTGCTAAGAATACCAATAGTGTCTTATTTAGTGCATTAGTTATATTCTCAGAATCTGTGTTAATAATGAATATTTTCCATAAAATCAGTTTTCCAGAAACACTACAGTTCAGTACTTTGAACTTTATACATCATTTGATATGCTTTCAACTTTGTAATCATACATTTATTTATTTATTGTCATCATAAGTAGTTGTTGAATAAGTTTGTCAGCTTTCAGTATAGCAGTTTGAATGTTCAGGTTCTTAGGTTCCTGGTTCTTGTATTTGTTAACAATTCCCTGCTGTTACATGAGCAGATGTTTGGTTGTGACCATCTTATGTTGACTGAGCATATGATCCTTTTTCAGAAATTGATTTATGGCATATTCCATCTTAGGAATCTCTTTTAACCTTCTACTTCTAGAGGGGCTTTTGGGGTCTTTCTCAATATTAATCTTTCTTTCTGTGATATTTCTTTCTTTCTTTTTTCCTTTGATAGACTGGCCGGGTACTCTACACTTGCTTCCAATCCATACAGGCCCAAAAGAGTTCAGAGTAAGTATTAGAGAGACTTATGTGTGTATTGGAGGGCTGTATCTTGTCTTTGCTGTGTCATAAACTTGATTTAAATGTTTGCATAGATCCATTTCCTTATTGAAATCTAACTTAATCTAAATTAGCAAATCTTTTTTTTTTTTTTTTTTTTTTTGTTTGAGACAGAGTCTCACTCTGTCACCCAGGCTGGACTGCAGTGGTGTGATCTCGGCTCAGTGTAACCTCCACCTCCCGGGTTCATGCAGTTCTCCTGCCTCAGCCTCCTGAGTAGCTGGGACTACAGGCATGTGCCACCATACGCGGCTAATTTTTGTATTTTTAAGAGAGATGGGGTTTCACCATGTTGGCCAGGATGGTCTCGAACTCCTGACCTCAGGTGATCCGCCCGCCTCGGCCTCCCAAATACTGGGATTACAGGTGTCAGCCACTGCACCTGGCCACTAGCAAATCTTAATTGAGTACCTACTATATGCCATGTTAATTCATTGTCTAATTGGGAGATAGAAGCAAATACTGTTACCTTTTTTCTTGTAATATTTATCAATTTATTATTATAGCATTGTTTGAAATGTCAAAGAATTGGGAAAAATCAGATGCTCATCAGTACAGAACTGATTAACTCAATTATAATACATTCATATAATGGAATAAAGTGCAGCCATTAAAAAAACAAAAACAAAAATGAGGAAGCTTGATAGTAGTACATAAATATCTCCAAGATATTTTGTTAAATGGAAAATGCAGGGTAGAAGAACAGTATGCTACGATTTGTGTAAAGATGTGGAAGAGAAATAGATAAATACCTAGTCAAGAAATATTAATTTAAAAAATTTAAAAATTTTCACCACACTATTACATGCATATGCGTAAAAATATTGAATGGTACAGAAGTGCTTATAATAAATAGTTTCACTCCTCAAATGGAACCACTTCTTTCTCCTAATTTTCCTTTTAGTTCTTCTGTTACTTTGATATCTCCAAATAATATACTTATGATGTTCTTTCTTGATTTACCAATTTTGGGTGTTTTCTATTCTTCTTTATTATTGTGTTATATTGCTCTCACAAATGAGGATTTAGCTCACTTACACTACCCCATCTCCATTCTCCTCAATGTAGTTATGTTACTATTTTTTGTTCTTCTGTTGGTTACTTTTCTAATCTTAAAGTTTGCTTATTTCTTCTATTAACAATTGACAGTAGACAATATTTTTTGGCTCCCTGCCGCCACTTGTAGTTTTACCCTAAGCATTTGTATTTTCACAGTTGTAAGCATCTGTGTTCTGTGTTGTAACCATAATTGCATTTTCTGTGCTTTGTCTATGGTTGATTCTGAGAGTAGAAAATAAAGTGTTTATATTGTTATTATTATGTAAAGATTATTCCCTGTACAGCCAAGCAGTGTAGTGTACTATGATTCCACTTCCTTTCTTATATAGCTTTTTGTTTTTTACATGGGGTTTCGAGTGGCTTTTTCCCCTTATTTTTCTGCCTTTATCATCTCCCAGAGCTCTACATCCTCAGAAGTAATATTAAAATATTTGGAATCCTTGCTTTTCCTAGGATTGCTCCCTTGAAACCCACTATCCTCTTACCCTAATCTGGTATCTTCTCTAGGCTTACTGCACAGCTGACATCCTGGGACTTTCCTTCATTATTCTCCTGGATTGGATCCATTGTGGTCTGGATTTTGTGTTACCTTTCTTGGTTCACTGTGTCATTTTGCTGGAAAAGACTCTCTAGTAACTTCCTAAGTTTTTAAACATCCAGTGTTACTGATGATAAGCCTTTGTAGGGCATTTTTTTCCCCTCTCTCTCTGACAGCTTTTAGATATCTCTCTTTATTCTTGATGTGAAATTTTCTATGATTTTCTAACTATGATATAGTTAGAATGTGGATATTTTATTCAAACTGCTGTACACTTCAATCAGAAAGTACTTGTCTTTCAGCTCTGGGCAATTCTCTATTGTTTTTTGTTTGTTTGTTTGTTTGTGTGTTTTGTATCCCCAGATAAAACAATCCACAACCTACCTAGTTCCTGGAGAGAGGAAATCTTATTTGTAACTCAGTCCAATTCCATAATTTAAACAGTTTCTTCAAGTTTATATTGGTCTTTGGGGAATGACTTCTCATTCCTTCAGTTACTTCCGTTACTCCCCATGTTCACTCTAAGATGGCATCAGAAGTATTGGGAAGATGACTTAAATAAACCTACACTGTAAGGAAAGGAGGCTTTCTGGTCTCATGCTGGTTATGGTGGTCCTTGTTCTCATGGTCAGTGTTCTCCTTAATTTATCCAATATAATCCTGTCTCATGGACTTGAATTCCTAGCAGAAGGAGATGTATCACCAGCTTCCTCTCTCACAGCTCTCTCCTTCCTTTTCCCACTAAGTTAATAGGACAGAGATATCATAACCTTTTCTCTATTCTTTGATAATTCCTCCCTATTGTTTTCCCTTTTTCTTTCTAGAACTCTCCTATCAGTCACAATTTAAAGGTCCTAAATTGACCTAATGACTCTTTTTACCCAAATTTTCTGTGTCTTTTATTTTGTTCTAGTTTCGGATTTTTAAAATTTTATCTTCCAACTGTTTTTTTTGGCAATTTTATATTTTTAATTTTCAAGAATTTTTTCTACATTTGGTGGTTATTCCCATTTGACAGTATCCCTTTTTATTTTATCGATATGATATTGAAATGTTAGATTGTCTTCTGTTTTTTACAGTTACCTGCTTCCTCTGATAATTTTTTTTTGGCTTAGTTTTTAAAATCTTTCTTGTCTATCCCTTTTTAAGAATAAAGCAACAAACAGTGAAGTGGTAGCTCATTATTTGTGGCCTTGGCTTGTCAACATGAGGCTTCACTTTAGGGTGAATAGGTTGGGAGCCAGCTGTTTTGTTCAGGTATCACTCAGTGCTAGACCTGAGATATCTTGCTCTGGGACACGAGTCTTAGCAATTGCTGTCATACTTCCTCCCAGACAGTTTATCATTATTATTGTTATTATTAACTATTAAGTAGAAGAATTCTTGATGCTGCTGTTACTGCAAATGATAATGGTTATTATTATTATTATTTTGATGTAAGAATGAAAGCTTGGTTATTAAACATTTGGTGTATACACAGGCCAAATCATGGAGGAAAACAAGAGAGGAGTAGCTAGAGTCTCATGTTTCTGATAGGAGGAACAAAAGGGGTCCAAGAAATCACATAAAGGGAGGAACATGATAAAGCAACTTCATAAAGTTGTTTATAAATTTCTGGGCTAATTCTTGAGCAATGTATGCATGGATCTGATCCTAATTAGCATAATTTAGAACAGAATTAACCAATAGACCACCGCATATATCCTATACTGACCACTAGGTGGTGCACATGCAGGTATGAACCGAAGACCACTACAAAGGCTCTGAAAAATTAGAACCACTGCCTACAGAAGGCTGTGGAAAATTGAACTTGACTCTAACTAGGTGGATTGTGTGCTGAAACAAAAGTAACAACATTCTCCATAGAATATAAACAAGATCCAGTGTGTCAACATAATATTCCAAATACTGGGAATCCAATTCAGAATTACTTGGTATGTGAAGAACTGAGAAAATTTCAACTTGCATAGAAAAGGACATTAACAGATGCCAACAATGAGCTGACACCCATGTAGGAATTGTGTAATAAAGACTTTAAAGCAAACACAGGTTGAGTATCCTTTATATGAAATACTTTCAGATTTTAGATTTTTTAAGATTTTAGAATATTTGCATTATATTTACTGGTTCAGCATCCCTAATCTGAAATATGAATTCCACAGTGCTCCAATGATCATTTTCTTTGAGTGTAATGTTGATTCTTACAGAATGAGAATATTTTTGTATAGCTGTACAGTGTGTTTTAAGCTAAGTGTTATCAGAGTCAAAATATTAAAAAGTTTATAAAGTAAAAAAGTTACAGTAAGCTAAGGTTAATTATTGAAGAAAGAAAAAATTTTGTTTTTATTTTTATGTATTTATTTTTTGAGATGGAGTTTTGCTCTTATCACCCAGACTGGAGTGCAACAGCAGGATCTTGGCTCACTTCAACCTCTGCCTCCTGGGTTCAAGCAATTCTCCTGCCTCAGCCTCCCAAGTAGCTGGGATTACAGGTGTGTGCCACCACGCCTGGATAATTTTTGTATTTTTAGTAGAGATGGAGTTTCACCATGTTGACCAGGCTGGTCTTGAACTCCTGACCTAAGGGGATCCACCCGCCTCGGCCTCCCAAAGCACTGGGATTATAGGCATGAGCCATGGTGCCCAGCCAAGAAAGAAACAATTTTAAATATACTGTAGCCTAAGTGTTCAGTGTTGTAAAGTCTCCATTAGTGTACAGTAATATCTTAGGCCTTAACATTCCCTCACCACACACTCAATTACTCACCCAGAGCAACTTCTGGTCCTGCAAACTCCATTCATGGTAAGTGCCCTATACAGGTGTACTTTTTTTTTTGGTTTTTTATTCTGTATTTCTACTGTACCTTTTCTGTGTTTAGATACACAAATACTTGTCATGCATCATTAGGCAATTTCATTGTCATGCAAACATCATAGAGTGTACTTATACCAAACTAGATGGTACAGCCTACTGCATGCCCAGGCTATATGGTATAGCCTATTGCTCCTATGCTATAAACCTATAGAGCATGTTACCATATGGAATACTATAGGCAGCTATAACACAATGGGCTGGTGGGAAGGAAGAATGTCAAGTAACTGTTTAATGGGTACAGGGTTTTATTTTGGAGTGATGAAAATGTTTTTGAACCAGATAGAGGTGGTAGTTGTACAATATTGTGAAGGTACTAAATGCCGCTGAATTGTTCACTTTAAAATGGTTAATTTTATGTTATGTGAATTTCACCTAAATTTTAAAAAAGATGTAAAAGGATTTGAATGGATGCTTTTTCAAGGAAGATATACAAGTGATCAATAAACATGTGAAAAATTGCCCCAAATCATTAGTCTTTAGGGAAATGCAAATAAAAACCACAATGAGACACTACTTCCCACCCACTACTACCCAATGTTGTCTACAGATCCAATGCAATCCCTATCAAAATTCCAATAACATTTTTCACAGAAATAGAAATAAAATCATAAAATTCATATGAAACTACAAAAGTTCCTGAATAGCCGAAGCAATCTTGAGAAAGAAGAACAAAGTTGGAGAAATCACACTATGTGATTTCACAGTATATTATAAAGCTATAATAATCAATGCAATTTGGTACTGGCATAAAAATAGACACATAGACTAATAGGACAATAGAGAGCCCAGAAATAAACCCATGCTTATGCAGTCAAGTAACCTTCAACAAAGATGTCAGGAATATTCAACAGGAAAAGGATAGTCTCTTCAATAAATAGTGTTGGGGAAACAAGATACCCACATGCGAAAGAATGAAAGTGGATCCTTATCACACATATATATAAAAATCAACTTAAAATGAATTAAAGACTTAAACATAAGACCTGAAAGTGTAAAACTACTAGTGGAAAGCAGAGGAAACACTCCTTGACATTGGTCTTGGCAAAGATTTTATGAATATGACTCCAAAAGCACAGGCAACAAAGGAAAAAATAAACGGGTGGGACTACATCAAACTAAAATGTCTACACAGCAAAAGAAACTGAACAAAATGAGAAGGCCACCTACAGAATGGGAGAAAAATATTTGCAACCCATATATCTGATAAGGGGGCTGACATCCAAAATAATACGAAGAACTCATATAGCTCAATAGCAAAAAACCCAAATAATATGATTTATAAATGGGCAAAGATCCTGAATAGACATTTTTCCAAAGAAGACATATAAATGGCCAGTAAGTACATGTAAAGTTACTCAACATCACTAATCCGAGAAATGCAAATAAAAGCCATGATGAGTTAGGATGGCTATTATCAAAAAGTAAAAGAAAACAGTATAGAGATTCCTCAAAAAACAAAAAATAGAACTCTCATATGATTCAGCAGTCCTATTTCCAGGAGCATATCCAATAAAATTGAAATCCGTATCTCAAAAAGGTGTTTTAAAAAACAGAAAATAACAAGTGTTGGCAAAGACACGGAGAAGTTGGAACCCTTGTACACCGTTGGTAGAAATGTAAAATGGTACAGCCACTGTGGAAAATGGTATGGTAGTTTCTCAAATCAAGAATATTATTACCACGTGATTCAGCAGTTCTACTTTTTGGTATATACCCAAATGAATTGAAAGCAGGGTCTCTCCATCCTGGCTAACACGGTGAAACCCTGTCTCTACTAAAAATACAAAACATTAGCCTGGCGTGGTGGTGGCACCTGTAGTCCCAGCTACTCGGGAGGCTGAGGCAGGAGAATGACGGGAACCCGGGAGGCAGAGCTTGCAGTGAGCCGAGATCGCTCCAGTGCGAAACTCCATCTCAAAAACAAACAAAAAAAGGAAGCAGGGTCTTTAAGAGCTAGTTGTGCACCCATGCTCACAGCAGCATTATTTACACTCAGTTTCTTAGCCTTTAAAAAAAATTCTGCATTTCTCTTTATTAATTTGTTCTATTTTCTTTGCATTTTATTGTTGTATTGTTCTCAATTCTTGAGATGAAAACCAGGTTTATTTTCTATCTTCCTGGTTTTCTAATAAATACATTTGAGGTCAGAAATTTTCCTCTTCACTTTGGGCCCACAGGTTTTGATGTATATATAGTACAGTAGTTCTGATGTTTTTTGTTTGTTTACTTGTAAATAATTTATACTTTCCATTTTTATTTTCTCTTCAACCCTAGGATTATTTAGAAGTGCATTTAAAAATTTAAAATTTTGAAATTTCCAGTTGTTTAGATTTGAGGGAGGGACTAGTATGTTAATTTTTTTTTTTTTTTTGAGACGGAGTCTTGCTCTGTGGCCCAGGCTGGAGTGCAGTGGCGCAATCTCAGCTCCCTGCAAGCTCCGCCTCCCGGGTTCCTGCCATTCTCCCGCCTCAGCCTCCCGAGTCGCTGGGACTACAGGCGCCGCCACCACGCCCGGATGATTTTTTGTATTTTTAGTAGAGACGGGGTTTCACCATGTTAACCAGGAGGGTCTCGATCTCCTGACCTCGTGATCCGCCCGTCTCGGCCTCCCAAAGTGCTGGGATTACAGGTGTGAGCCACTGCGCCAGGCCTAGTATGTTAATTTTTAACACTACGTTATGCTAACTGATTGTGGCCTGTGTGATATCAGCCTTATGGATTTTTAAAATATTTCCTCTGTTACCTAGAACAGGGGTCCACAAACTATAACTTGTAGGCCAGGTTGGCCTGGGGCCTATATTTGTAAATCAAGTTTTATTGGAATATAGCCACATCCCTTTATTTACATATTGTCTATGACCCCTTTCCAGCTATGATTGTAGAGGTGAGTGTTGTAATAGAGACCCTGTGGCCCACACAGCTTAAAATATGTCTTTACTTCAAGAGTTTGCTGATCCCTGACTTAAAACATAGTCAGTTTTCACAGCTTTTTCATTTCGGTTGAAAATATGTATATTTTCTCTTGGATATAAGTTCCTTATATCCCTGTTAGAATAAGCTTAAGCTGTGTTATACCAATCCTTATATCCTTCATTGTGGTTTTGATTATCGATATCTGAGAGAGATGTGTTAGCCAGGATGGTCTCCATGACGAGGGATCCTCCCTTGTCAGCTTCCCAAGTAGCTGGGACTACAGGCATGTGCCACCAGGCTTGGCTTTTTTTTTTTTTAATACAGAGGTGGGGTTTCGCCATGTTGCCCAGGCTGGTCTCAAACTCCTGGGCTCAAGCGATCTGCCCATCTCAGCCTCCCAAACTACTGGGACTACAGGTATGCACCAGTGCACCCAGCCTGTATGAGGTATTATAAATAATCTAGAGATGACAAGTAATCTAGAGAGAATTTAAAGTATATAGGAGGATGAGGTTATATGCAAATACTGCACCCTTTTATATCAGGGACATGAACATCTATGGATTTCAGTGTCCGTGGGAGGTCCTGGAACCAGTCCCCAACAGATACAAAGGGATGACTATATCTTGTGTGGAGTTTTAGCATTCATCAATTAGTATTTCCTAAATTATGTATTACTAAGATGTTTGTCACATGGCAGTGTTCTAATTCCATCATTCCTTCAACATTTACTAGTTGGTATTCTACTCTAAGAAACAGTTTTCTCTTCTGCCAATTTCATTGTTCATTTATTTATTTATATTAATGTAAACACCTGGATCCTTATTTTATTCAATGGGATTTAATCCATTACTGTCATTAGTTATTTTGAGGCACCCAATGTTTCAGAATTGGCTAGTGGAAGCTTTTCCTGTGTTATTTTGACCTACTCCAATCTTTCTTTGATTTTCTAGCACAAGTAGATGTTCTAGGTTTGTCTCATTCTTTCCTCTATCCAGCCTGGATTCATTATTTCTCCAAGGAGCCTTGGTTCTTTGTAATTCTTTTCTTCCATCACGCCTTATCACTTCTCTAACCATGGAAAACCCTGATCTACTATTACTACAGATTGGTCTTCATTTTCTAGAATTTTTTGTATATGGAATCATAGAGTATGTACTTTTTTGTCTGTCTCTTTTCATATATCATAATTATTCTGAGATTCAGCCATGTCGTAGCATGTATCAGTAGTTTGTCCCTTTTATTACAGAATAATATTAAATTGTGTAAATATTACCACAATATGTTTATCCATTCACCTGTTGATGGATATTTGAGTTATTTATAGTTTTTCTCTATTACAAATAAAGCTGCTTAGAACATTTGTATATAGGTCTTGGTGTGGATATATGCCTTTTCTTTCCTTGGGGAAATACCTAGGTTCACACTGGCTGAACATATGGTAGATGTGTGTTTGATTTCTTTTAAGAAACTGATAGGCTGTTTCCCAAAACTGCCTGCAAGGATTTTAATTGGGATTTTGTTGAATCTATAGATTCATTTTGGGGAGAACTAACATCTTAATAATATTGAGTCTTCCAAAGTATGGACATGGTATATCTCTCCATTTATTTAGGTCTATAATTATCTCAGTAATGGCTTGTGGTTTTCAATATACAGGTCTTCCATATCTTTTGTCATATTTATCCCTATACATTTCATGTATTTATATTATTGTAAATGTGATTGTATTTCAATTTCCTATTCATTGCTACTATATAAAAATATAATTCATTTTTGTATATTGAGTTTATATCCTACAACCTTGCTAAATTCAATTAATTTTAATAGCTTTTTTGAAGGGTCCATTGGATTATCTACAGGCGATTATGTCATCTGTGAATAAAGGTAGTTTCACTTCTTTCTTTCCAATGTGGATGCCTTCTGTTTATTTATTTATTTATTTATTTATTTTTGCCTTATTGCATTGTTAGAACCTCTAATAAACTGTTGAATACAGCTGGTAAGAGCGGTCATGGTAACTTTGTTCCTAATCTTTGGAGAAATCATTTACTCTCTTACCATTAAGTATGATGTTACCTGAAGATTTTTTATAGATTCCCTTAATCAGTTTGAGGAAGTTTCTTCAATTCCTAGATTGATAAGAAAATGTTTTCAACAAAAATAGATGTTGTATTTTGTCAAATGTTTATCTCTTTTATAGACTAATTAGCTGTAGTCTTTTGTTATTTCGGTGATTGCCTTAGGGTTTTTCACAGGGTCTGTCAACATTGGCACTATTGACATTTTGGGTCACATAGTTTTGTGTGTGTGTGTGTGTGTGTGTGTGGTGGGGGGTGGTGGCATTCTGTGCATTGTCGAATGTTTAGCAGCATCTCCGACCTCCACCTGCTAAATGCCAATAGCACCTCTTCAGTTGTCATAATCAGAAACATCTCCAGACACAGCCAAATGTTTTCTGCAGGGAAAAATTACCCCTGGTTGAAAACCACTAGTTTATAGTATACATGTTTTACGTATCACAGTCTGTCTTTGAGTGACATTTTATTAGTTCATATGTAGTATAAGAATCTTGCAACATCATACTTTCATTTCTCCCCTCCTGGCCTTTGTGCTATTGTGGTCATACATTTTACTTGTATGTATAAGTTTTACTTTAAACAGTTTATTATCTTTTTAGGAAATTTAAGTAAGAAAAGTCTTTGTATTTAACCATATGGTTAGCCATTTCTAGTGCTCTTAGTTTCTTTGTTTACATCTGGCATCATTTTTTCTCTTCTTGAAAGACATCCTTTAATGTGTCTTGTAGTGTAGGTAGCTCTGCTGGTGCTATATTCTTTTGACTTTGGTATGTCTGAAAAAAGTCTTTGCCTTCATTTTTTGAAAGATATTTTCAATGGATAAAGAACTCTAGGTTGCCTTTTTTACATTTAGAACTATAAAGATATTTCTCCACCGTTCAACAAGAAAGTGGCTGACATTTTTACCTTTGCCCACTCTACTTAATGTATCCCTTTTTAAGACTTCTTTTAAGATTTTGTTTTTATCATTGGCTTTTTAAACCATTTGAGTATCAGTGTATCATAGTGTAATTGTTTCCATGTGCCCTATGCTTGGGTTTCATTGGGCTGCTTGGATCTGTGGATTTATGTATTTTTTTCATCAAATTTAGAAAAACTTCAGCCATTATTTCCACTAGTTTTTTATGTCCCACTTTCTCCTCTCCTTTAGGTATTTCAACTAACCATATTTTTGGCCACTTAACGTTACCTCACAGTTCACCGACGCTCTATTCATTGTTTTTCAGTCTTTTTTTTCTATCTGTGATTTGTTCTGTATAGTTTCTATTACTGTCTTCTAGTTTACTCATCTTTCTTTCTGCAATGTTGAGTTTACCATTAATCCTGTCCACTGTACATTTTAATTTTTATTTATTATTTTTTTTTAGAGACAAGGTCTCGCTCTGTCACCTAGGCTGGAGTGCAGTGGCATGATCTCAGCTCACTGCAGCCATCAACTTCTGGGCTCAA
The DNA here is from genome assembly GCF_024542745.1 of Macaca thibetana thibetana. Lineage (NCBI taxonomy): Eukaryota > Metazoa > Chordata > Mammalia > Primates > Cercopithecidae > Macaca > Macaca thibetana. The sequence goes on from NC_065598.1 coordinate 149,787,717, forward strand.
GTGATCCTCTTGCCTCAGCCTCCCAAGTAGCTGGAACTATGGGCATGTGCCAGTACTCTACTGTACTTTATATCTGAGGCATTGTAATATTCATGTCTAAAAGTCTCATTTGGATCTTTAAAATTTTTTCTTTTCTATACTTAACATGTTTAATCTTCTAGCTTCTTGAACATACAAAATAGTTATAATATTCATTTTAATGTTTTGTCCTCCAATTTTGTCACTAAATCAGCATCATTCTGGGCCAATTCCAATTGATTTCCTCTCCTTATAGGTTGGACTCTTCTGCTGCTTTTCATGCCTGATAATTTTTGATTGGATACAGACATTGTGAATTTTACCTTATTGGGTACTAGATATATTTGTATTCATAAAAATATTCTTGAGTTTTGTTTCAAGATACTGTTAAAGTTATTAGGAAACAGTCCTATCCCTTTGGATCTTGCTTTTAAGCTTTGTTAGGCAGAAACAAAGCAGTGTTTAATATAAGGTTCATTTTTTCCCCACTACTGAGGCAAGACCCTTTTTAATACTCTGATGCCTCTAATATTATGAGATTTTCCATTCGGACTGTTGGAAATAGATGCTATTCCTGGCCCTGTGTATACTTTGGAGTTCGCTCCCTTTAATCCCTTTAGGTTGTTGTTTCTCTGACTGGGTAGTTTGCTCACACACATGTCCAGACCAGTCATCAACTGAACACTTGAAGAGGACCCTCCAAAGATCTCTAGAGTTCTCTTCCTGTGCCAGCTCTTTCCTCCACAGTACTTTACCTTGCAAACACAAGCTGTCTTGGCCTTCCCAGAGTCTCAGCTATATTTTCTCAACTTGGCATCTGTCAAGCTCTACCTGGGGATTCTCCCTGAGCTTCGGCTTGGAAACTTTCTCCAGCTTACCTCTGAGTTCAACCTGATAACTCCAATTCTATTTCCATACTTTAAGGTTCATTCCAGCGTTCTCCTTTTCCATGTTTGCAACTTTTTCCTTCAAAAGAGAGATGCCTTGCTTCTGCTAGCCACAATTTGTTTGTTACTCATCCCTAGAATATACAGAAAGTAGTTTCAGAATTGCTAATCTGTATCACTGTGAAAGACAAACCTGCTAACTAGAGATCAAAATTTGTTTACAGTTCTTTTTATTAAGCTTTATTGAGGTATAATTAACATGCAGAATTGTACATATTTAATGTACACATTTTGATGAGTTTGGACATATGCCTAAGAGTATATACTCAAAATACTTAGTTGGATTCAGTCTATTTCCCCCCCTGACCACTTCAGTGAGGTTATATGATTTATTTGAAAGACAGGTTTTTCTTGTTTGCTTGTTTTCCATTTTAGGATTTTCTTTTAACCCATACTATTTTCCCTTTTAGAGTATATGAAACATCAACATTGTTCAAAAAGTCAAAAGTCAGAACTATATAGAGTTAATTTTGTATAGACTAAGATATGAATCTAATTTTATCTCTTTCTAAATGGCAATCCACCTGTTCCAAAACTATTGTTTAAGAAGTTTATGTTAGGTGGGCACAGTGGCTCATGTCTGTAATCCCAGCACTTTGGGAGGCCGAGGCACGCGGATCACTTGAGGTCAGGAGTTTGAGAGCAGCCTAGCCAACATGGTGAAACCGCATCTCTACTAAAAATAAAAAAATTAGCCAGGCATGGTTTACCTGTAATCCCAGCTACTTGGGAGGCTGAGGCAGTAGAATTGCTTGAACCTGGGAGGTGTAGGTTGCAGTGAGCCGAGATCGTGCCACTGCCCTTCAGCCTGGGCGACAGAGCGAGGAAAAATAATAATAATAATAAAAAAAGCTTATCTTCATGTCAGCAATTTTACATGGCACCTTTTACCATATAGGAAAGCTCCCTATTCACTTGGATCTGTTTCTTAACTTTCTATTCTGTCTGTCCGTTTAGTTACCATCGCATTAATTATAGTGGCTTTATTGTATGTTTTATTATCCGTAAGGCTAGTCTCCATTGTAGCTTTTCTTTTCTCAGTGTTTCAGTGTTTCCCTGACTATTCTTTTTTTTATTTTTATTTTTTATTTTTTATTTTTATTTATTTTTTTGAGACAGCGTCTCGTCCAGTCGTCCAGGCTGGAGTGCAGTGGTGCGATCTTGGCTCACAGCAGCCCCTGCCTCTCGGGATCAAGCTATTCTGTCTCAGACTCCTGAGTAGCTGGGATTACAGGCACGCGCCATCATGCCTGGCTAATTTTTGTATTTTTAGTGGAGACAGGGTTTCACCATGTTGCCCAAGCTGGTCTTGAACTCCCAAGCTGGTCTCAAACTCCCAGCCTTGGGTGATCTGCCCATCTCGGCCTCCCAAAGTGCTAGGATTACAGGCGTGAGCCCAGGCTTGAGCCACCACGCCCGTCTAAGACCCTGACTATTCTTACATGTTTGGTTTTTCATGTGAACCTTACTATCAACTTGTCTAGCTCCAAATAAAATCTTTTTGATATTTCCATTGAGATTGTGTTAAATTTATAAATTAATTGTGATGTTGCATCATCCTATCCAAGAGCACTGGCTGTCTTTCTATTTGCTGTAGTCTACTTTTGTGTCTTTCAGGAGTGTTGTTTTTCTCATATAGGTTTTGCATATGTCTTACTGAAATTTATTCTTAAGCATTTATCTTCTTTTTTGCTTTGTGAATGGTTTTTTTTTCTATTACATCCTCTGTTTTTTGCTTGTATATTTGAAGGCTATTATTTCTGTATGTAAATTTTTATCTTCCTGAATTCTTTTGTTCTTTGAGTTAATTATACCTTTATTTCCCTAGAGCTTTCCAGATAAGTATCACACCCCATCTACAAAAAGTTTTACTTATTTCCCAATTCCTAAACCTCTAATTGATTCCTTAAATATAACTGCATTGCCTAATATTTCTTTAGAACATTAAATAGTAGTGGAAATAGTAGATAATCTTGTTTTGTTTCTGATCCTTATGGAAATTCCTGTAGCATTTCTTCATTAAGAAAGATTCTGTATTCAGGAATAAAGTATATATCCTTTTCATATTAAGAAAGTATACATAAATTCCTACTTTTGCCCTTGTATTCTGTTTTCATCAGGAATAGGTATTAGATTTTGTCAAGTTTTTCAGTATCTACAGAGGCAATTATGGTTTTCCTTAGTCCTATTAATATGGTATGTTATATTTATAGATTTCCTACTATTTAACCAACTTTGTGTTCCTCAAAAAGACAGGATTATGTTTGCTAATATTTTGTTTAGTACTTTTTCATCAAAAATCATAAGTGCTATCAGAAATATTAATTTTTTGTACTGTCTTTATCAGGTTTAGGTATGTATATTACACTTGCTTCAGAGGAATTGTTTGGAGTTTTCTTTCATTGTGTAGGCTATGACAGAAATGTATGTAGCAGTGAGACCATCAGTTCTTTGACAATTCCTCTATGAAATCAACTAGGCCTTTCTCTGTGGGATAGTTCCTTGATAAATTTCTCTTTCTCCTCTGAGAATTCATCTGTTTATGCTTTCTTTCTGTAATGGGGTCAATTTTGGTACAGTTTCCTAAGAAATTATTCATTTTGTATGGTTTGCAAATTTATTTACACAGAGATCTCTCTGCCGGATAGTCTGTCATATTTTAAATGTCTTGTATTTCAGTAGTTATCTCCCCCTTGTCATTTCATATTTTGTATATTTGTACTATTTCTTTTTTCCCTTGGTTATGTTAGCCAGTGGTGTGTCAATTTTGTTATTTTTCCCTGAAACACTGATTTTTATTTAGTTATTTGTTTTCTATTCCCAACCTTACTACTTTTGCTTTTATGTTCATTATTTCCTTCCTTATGTTTCATTTTGGTCATTTTGTTGTGCTTTATCTTAGCATTTGGAGTTTGGAATTTAATGAGTATATTTTTTTATCTTTCATTATTATTGATATAAATGCTTAAGGCTATGAATTTTCCACTGATCTTTGCTTTAAATATATCCCATAGATGCTAAGTAGTATTTTCATTTTTATTATTTTTTTAAAAGTTATTTAATTTTAGCACTCACCCATTTTGCTTCCTTTCAATTTGGTATCATGGTGTAGCTATTCTAAAATGATCCTGCTCCCTAATGCCCTCAGAATAAAGCCCTCACCCTGCAGCCCTTCATGGTTTGCTTATTTCTCCAGCCATGTTCTCTCTCTGTCATATGCTCACTCTACCTACAGTTTCCTTTTTCCTTATACCACCTGGCCAATGTCTAGTCATTTTTGAAGATGAAGATCAAATTTAGGAATCCTTCTCTGATAATTCTCAACTCCCGATACCATCCCAGTTAAGCATTCCTCCTGGAAACTTAATAAAATCATATACTTCCTTTTTGTAATACATATTATATTTTAATATTTTGTTCTTCTACTAACATTGTAAGATCCTTGAAAGAAGGTATGGCTTTTTATTACTTTTCCTGTGGTGTTCAGTAAATATTTGTTTAGTGTCCCTTCAGCTGTAGATTTCAAAACTAGTATTTTTTTTTTAATTTATTTATTATTATTATACTTTAAGTTGTAGGGTACATGTGCATAACGTGCAGGTTTGTTACATATGTATACTTGTGCCATGTTGCTGTGCTGCACCCATCAACTCGTCATTTACATCAGGTATAACTCCCAATGTAATCCCTCCCCCCTCCCCCCTCCCCCCTCCCCATGATAGGCCCTGGTGTGTGATGTTCCCCTTCCTGAGTCCGAGTGATCTCATTGTTCAGTTCCCACCTATGAGTGAGAACATGCGGTGTTTGGTTTTCTGTTCTTGTGATAGTTTGCTAAGAATGATGGATTCCAGTTGCATCCAAGTCCCTACAAAGGACTCAAACTCATCCTTTTTGATGGCTGCATAGTATTCCATGGTGTATATGTGCCACATTTTCTTAATCCAATCTGTCACTGATGGACATTTGGGTTGATTCCAAGTCTTTGCTATTGTGAATAGTGCTGCAAACAGAACAGAGTCCTCAGAAATAATATCACACATCTACAGCCATTTGATCTTTGACAAACCTGAGAGAAACAAGAAATGGGGAAAGGATTCCCTATTTAATAAATGGTGCTGGGAAAATTGGCTAGCCATAAGTAGAAAGCTGAAACTGGATCCTTTCCTTACTCCTTATACGAAAATTAATTCAAGATGGATTAGAGACTTAAATGTTAGACCTAATACCATAAAAATCCTAGAGGAAAACCTAGGTAGTACCATTCAGGACATAGGCATGGGCAAAGACTTCATGTCTAAAACACCAAAAGCAACGGCAGCAAAAGCCAAAATTGACAAATGGGATCTCATTAAACTAAAGAGCTTCTGCACAGCAAAAGAAACTACCATCAGAGTGAACAGGCAACCTACAGAATGGGAGAAAATTTTTGCAATCTACTCATCTGACAAAGGGCTAATATCCAGAACCTACAAAGAACTCAAACAAATTTACAAGAAAAAAACAAACAACCCCATCCAAAAGTGGGCAAAGGATATGAACAGACATTTCTCAAAAGAAGACATTCATACAGCCAACAGACACATGAAAAAATGCTCATCATCACTGGCCATCAGAGAAATGCAAATCAAAACCACAATGAGATACCATCTCACACCAGTTAGAATGGCGATTATTAAAAAGTCAGGAAACAACAGGTGCTGGAGAGGATGTGGAGAAATAGGAACACTTTTACACTGTTGGTGGGATTGTAAACTAGTTCAACCATTATAGAAAACAGTATGGCGATTCCTCAAGGATCTAGAACTAGATGTACCATAAAACTAGTATTTTAATACATACATTCTGACCTGTGAGCTCTAGCATACTCTAGAACTTCTTTGTCATAAACTTTGGTTGGTTGGTTGGTGTTAGCTTTTCAATTGAAATGTAACACACAGAAAAGTACACAAATTACAAGTGTCCAGCTCAATCAATTTATTGCTGCCCTGCCACTTTGCCTTAAACCGATTGTCCATATATATATGGTTATGTTTCTGAACTCTAGGCAATTCTGTTTTGTCTATGTGTCTATCCTTGTGTCAGTAACACACTTTATTAATTGCTGTAGCTTTATAATAAGTCTTGATGATATGTGGTAATGTTTGTTCTCCCCTTTGTTGTTATTCTTCAAGACCATCTTGGCTATTCTTGGCCCTTTGTAAACCCATATAAATTTTAAAATCGGCTTGTTGATTTCCACAAGAAAACTTGCTGAAACATGTCAGCTGAGATTTGATTGGAATAGAATTGAATCCGTTCATCCATTTGATGTATTCCTCCATTTATTTAGATTTTAATTTCTCTATCTTTTGTATTTTTCTGTGAAACATCTGAAAAGATTGTGCACATTTTTCATTTAAATTATTCTTGGGAATTTGGTGTTTTATGTTATTGTAATTAGTATCTTTTCATAATTTTGCAGTTGGTACTGGTTATTTAGATAGCAAATTGATACATGTATATTGGCTTTATATCCAGCAGCCTTATGGATATAAATGTACTTATTAATTCTAATGATTTATCTGCAGATTTTATTTCCTTGGGATTTTCTGTGTAAACAGTCATGTCTTACATAAACAAGGGCAATTTAATTTCACCCTTTCCAATCTTTACACATTTTTATTTCTCTTTCATGCCTTATTATACTGGCTCAGTCTTCCAGTAAAATTTATACATAAAATGTAAAGAGAATGCTTCAAAATTTCCCAGTTATCGCTGGTGTTTAATTTAGCTTTTCTGTAGTTAGCCTCTATTATATTAAGGAAGTTCCCTTGTATTCCTAGTATTCTAAGCCTCTTTTTTATGACTGAATGTTGAATTTTATCAAATGCTTCTTCTGCATTTATTAAGATAATCATGTGATTATTTGCCTTAATGTGGTAAGTCTCATAAACTGATTTCTGAATCTTAACCCAGCTTTGCATTTGTTAGTCACTGTATATTATCTCTTTAGTGTATTCACTAGGCTACCCTTTTTAGGAATTCTATATCTTTGTTCATAAATAAGATTGATCCATAATTTTCTTTTCTTTAAACACCTTTGCTAGATTTTGATATCATGGTTATGCTGGCTGCATAGTACAAAGTAGAAAATGTTCCCACATCTCGATTTTCTGAAATGTTTTGTGTAAGTTTGGATTTTTTCTTTAAATGTTTGATAGAATGTAACAGATTAGCAATGTCAGTGTGGAGTTTTCTTTGTGAAAAGTTTTAAATTATAAGTTCAGTTTCTTTAAAATATGTAGGATTATTCTGATTTTCTGTATCTTTTTAGTTTTGGCAAGTTGTGCTTTTCTAGGAATTTATCCTAGAACTTTAGTTTACATGGTTCACAATATCTTCTTACTATCCTTTTAAAGTTTGTAGGATCCGAAGTGATTTCCCCTTTTTTATTCCTTATATTAGTAATTTTTGTGTTCTCTGTTTTTACCTTGATCAGTCTTGGTGGGGGTTTATTAATAAACGTATCAGTCTTTTCAAAAGAGCCATAAATATCCCTTTAAGCACTGCTTTGGGTACATCCATAATTTTTATTTTTTAAAAGAACTATCCTTCAGTTCAAAGTATTTCCCTTGTGATATTATTACCTTTGATTTACTTTGATGCAGGTGTTACTTAGAAATATATTATTAAATTTCAAAGCATTGGATGATTTCACACATAAGATGACATCAGCACATGCTGCCCCTATATCTCACTGAACTCAACTATATACTCTGGAAAGAATGCCAAGCCTAGCTATTTGTGAACTCTGGAATGTAAATAACAGGCAGTTTGGAGAAGGGCCCCAAAGCTTAAAATACCACAGAAGTGGGGATATAAACAAGATCCAAAGTCTCATAACTTAATATCCAAAATAACCAGGACATAAACCAAAATTATTTAACATATTAAGAACCACAGAAATCTCATTTTGTATGGGAGAAGATAATCAACAGATACAAAAGGCAAGATGACACTTATACTGGAAATATCTGACAAGACTTTAAAAGCTGCCATTATGAAAATGTTCAAGCTATCAGTCACAAAAATGTTGCAACAAATATTTAAAAAGAAAGCATCAGATAAGAAATAGAAGATAAAAAAGAAGCAAATGTAAATTTTACAACTGAAAAAATATAATAACCAAAATTTTTAAACTCTAGATTAAAAGTGAGAATGTAATGGAAATGCCAGAGGAAAGAGTCAGTAACTTGAAGATAGATCAACAGAATTATCCAAGCTGGATAACAGATAGAAAAGACTGGAAAAAAAGGGACAGAGTTTCAGAAAGGATAGATATAAAAATCAGTGCAGTAGAACTGTGAGTCCATAAGTCAACCTGTACATTTCTCGTCAGTTGATCTTCAACAACTGTGCCATGATAATTCAACAGGGAAAGAAGAGGCAATTCAACAAATGGTGCTGGGACAGCTAGATAACCACATGCAAAAAGAATAAAGCTGGACCACTATCCTCACCCAATATACAAAAATTAAAATGGATCAAAGATCTAAATAGAAGAGCTAAAACAATAAAACTTTAGAAGAAAACGTAGGGGTACATCTTCATGACCTTCAATTTGGCACTAGTTTCTTAAATATGACATCAAATGCACAAGGGAGAAAGGAAGAAAAAACCAGATAAATTGGATTTGATAAAAATTAAAAACTTTAGTGCATCACAGCACATTATCAAGAAGGTGAAAAAAACAACCTACAGAATCAGAAAAATAGTGACAAATTACAAAAAGCAGTCTCTCCTTATCTTTGGGGAATATGTTCCAAGAACCCCAGTGGAGGCCTGAAACCACAGATAGTACCAACCCCTATTACCCCATGTTTTCTTATACATACACACCTGTGATAAAGTTTAGTATAATTAGGCACAGTATGAGATTAACAACACCAATAATAAAATGGAACAATTATAACAATATATTGTTCACAATTTCAAAGATAGAAGATTTGTTCTTACTATAGGTCTTAGCAGCATTAGCATATGATGTTTTTGCTTTTTTTTTTAAGTTGTATACTTTCATCATTTCACTTAAAGGAAGCACTTTAGGGCTTCTCTTTGGCATAGCAGAACTGCTAACATTGCTACTCATATGTTCTGGGGCCATTATTAAGTAAAATAAGGGTTATTTGAATGTAAGAACTACAATACCATGACAGTCAATCTGAAACCAAGATGGTTACCAAGTCACTAATGGGCAGGTAGCATATACAAGGTGGATCAGATGGATAAAGGGCTGATTCATATCCTGGGCAGGTTAGAGCAGGATGGTGTAAGATTTCATCATGCTACTCAGAAAGGTCTGTAACTTAAAGCTTATGAATTGTTTATTTCTAGAATTTTTCATCTAATATTTTTGGACTGTGGTTGACCACAGATAACTGAAACCATAGAAAGTAAAACAAAGGATAAGGGAGGACTACACATATGATAATGGTATAGCATCCAGAATAGGTAAATAATTCTTACAACTCAAAAATAAAAGGGCATACACTTCAATTTAAAAATAAGCATTCAACACAGGACTGGAATTCCTAGCCAAAACGATTAGGCAAGAACAAGAAATAAAAGGCATCCACATTGGAAAGGAAGATGTAAGTTTATCTCTCTGTTCACACATGAAATATATGTGAAAAACTCACAAAACTGTTAGAACTAATAAGCAAAAAGAAAGTCGCAGGATACAAAAATCAACAAACCAAAATCTATTTTATTTGCATATACTAACAGCAAATAATCCGAAAAGGAAATTTAGAAAGTCTCATTTACAATAATGTCAAAAAGAATAAAATAATTAGGCATAAACTTAACCAAGGAGGTGAAAGACTTATATATTCAAAACTACAAAATGTTGCTGAAAGAAGTTACAGATACAAATAAATGGAGAGACATCTCACGTTCATGGATTGGATAATGATATTGTTAAGATATCATACTACTCAAAGTGATTTATAGATTTAATGCAATCACTGTAAACATCCCAATGGTTTGCTTTTTTTTTTTTTTAAGGAGTCTCACTCTGTCACCCAGGCTGGCCATTTTAAAAACAGAAGAATCTATCCTAAAGTTGACATGGACTCTCAGGGGACCTTGAATAGCCAAAACAATTTCAAAAAAGAACAAATTTGGACAATTCACGCTGCCTGATTTCAAAAGTAACTACAAAGCTACAGTAATCAAAACAGTGTGCTATCAGTGAAACAGAATGGTGAGCCCAGATTTAAACCCTTGCATATATGGTCAAGCAAACTTCAACAAGGATGCCAACACCACTAAATTGGAAAAAGACAGTCTCTTTAATAAATGATATTGGAAAAATGGAATATTCACATGCAAAAGAAAAAAGCTGGACCCTTATCTTACACCATATATAAAACTTAAATGAATTAAAGACCAAAACATAAGACCCCAAACTACAAAACTAGCAGAAAACATAGGGAAAAAGCTTCATGACACTGGATTTGACAATAATTTCTTGAATATGACACCAAAAGCACAGCTAACAAAAGCAAAAATAGACAAATGGACTACATCAAACTTTAAAACTTCTGTGCATAAAAAGAAACAATGAAATGAGTGAAAAGGCAACCTATGGAATGGGAGAAAATATTTGCAAATCGTATATTTAATAAGTGGTTTAATATCTAGAATATATAGAAAACTCCAACACTCAACAACAAAAAAAACCTGACTTTAAAATGGGCAAAGGACTTAAAGTGATATTTCTCTTGGCCAATAAGCATATGAAAGAGTGCTCAATATCACTAATTGTCAGAGAAATGCAAATCAAAACCACAATGAGATATCACCTCACACCCATTATGACAGCAACTATCTAACAAAATCAGAAAATAACAAGTGTTGGGAATATGGAGGAGTTGGAACCCTTGCACATTATTGCTGAGATTGTAAAGTGGTGCAATAAGCATGTGGTTTCTTTAAAAACTAAAAAATAGATCTACTATATGATCCACCAGTCTCACTTCTTGGGTGTATATCCAAAAGAATTAAAAGCAAGACCTCAAATAGCTATTTACATACCTATGTTCACAGCATTATTCATAATAGTCTAGAGGTAAAAGCAACCCACATGTCCATTAATGGATGAATGGACCAACAAAATGCAATGTAACATATAATGGAATGCTATCCAAACTTAAAAATAAAGGAAAACCTGTTACAACCTGCAGCATGAAGGAACCCTGAGAATATTATGCTAAGTGAAATAAGTTATTCACAAAAGAACAAATGCAGCATTTTTCTATTTATATAAGGTGTCTAATGATCATAGATATACGAAGTAGAATGGTGGTCACTAGGGGCTGGGAGAAGGGAGAAAGGGGAAGTTGTTTAATGGGTATAGAGTTTCAGTTCTGCAAGATGAGAATGTTTTGAAGATCTGTTTCATAACAATGTTAATATACTTACATTACTGAACTGTATACTTAAAATGGTTAAGATAGTAAATTTTATTTTTTAAGCACAATTAAATTAAAAAGAAAAAAAAACCCAAATGGACATTGTAAAAGTAGAAAATACCTAAAATTAAGAAATCATCGTAGGGACTAGCAGCAGACTCAGGTATAGCAGAAGGGATCAGTGAGCACAAATGTTGATAAAATATACCCTAAGTGAAGCAAAGAGTTAAAAAAAAAAAAAAAAAAGAGAATGAAATAGCAGAATGGTGTGTGACAGAACTGTGAGGCAGTATGAACCATTTTAATTTACATGTAATTGGAGCACCAGAAGTAGACAAAGAATGCCTGAAGAGATAGTGGCTAAGAATTCTCTAAAAACTGATTCATACCCATAGATTCATGAATCTCAGCCAATCAAAAGCAATATGAATACAAGCAAACTAAAATAGGTACATTATAGCAGCTAAAGGAATAACAGATATATTACAAATAGTGGAGCAATAAAATGATAAGAATGATGACTGACTTCTCGTCAGAACCCTGGGAGGCTGGAAGATGATGGGGTGACATCTTTAATGTGCATGAAGAAAAAAGCTATCAATCCCAGAATTTTATATTAAGACAAACCGGACATTTTTATGGAAAAAAGCAGGCAGAATCTGGAGAATTCACTACAAGAAATATTAAAAGTTCTTCAGACTGAAAATATATGATTTTAGATGGAAGCATACCCTGACTACTTGGGTGTGGGGAGGGGAGGGCTTGTAATGCCCCATCATTTGTGTGCCATCTAGGTTGTGGTCTGGGGACTAGGCATGTTCTGCTGGGATGGGGAAGCTAGATCTTAAGCTGCCTTACCACCATGTGCCAGTGCGGCCTCACAGTGCCAGGGGCCTTCAACCTGAATTCTCCACTGAACCCGCTGGTAGGTAGAGTTTAGGTGTATTTGGGGTGATAAGTGGGTAGAGGTAGACTGGTTGGCCTTAGTAACAAACATTTCTGTTTCTCCCACTCTAGCATGAACATGTGAATATTTGTGAATTTCTTACCTATTTCCCCCCAGGGGAGAAAATGGGAAGTGAGGGCCACTGGTAAACACTGAGTTAGAACAAGTGAGTAATCCCACCTACATAATGAATGTGATGGAGCCATTGAAGAGTCTGTAGTTCCTCTTCTCCAGACTTTTGTGATTAATTTGTTCAACCTCACTGGCAACTTCTTGACTGAAAACAGTATTAATTAGCTATTTCCCCTGACTGCGGAGCAGACCTAAGGACCTTGAGCTCTCAAGGCTTCTCTTAAATTTATAGAAGTGGCCTTACATTCTCTATGGGACTAGGGAATACTGGCTCTGCAAACGGGCTTTTAGTTTGTTCTCCAGACAAACCCGGTTTGAACTCTATCCACTTTGAAGTTGCGTCACTAAACGAATTACACAATGCTTAATCTTTGAAGTATGCCATATTCCAAACTTTCAATTAAAACTGTAGAGAACTTCTGATTATGACAACTCAGGGTTTAAAAACTGACCTGAACTGATTGCCTCACAGGTATGAGAGAATCGAAATCCCAATCCATATTGTACCTCATGTCACTATCGGGAAAGTGTGCCTTGAATCAGCAGTAGAGCTGCCCAAGATCCTGTGCCAGGAGGAGCAGGATGCGTATAGGAGGATCCACAGGTAGAGACCCTCTTCACTCCTCTTCTCTACTTCTCAGGACCTAGTCTCTCTTTTCTTCTTCTGTCCTTTTGTCTTTAGCAGCTCAACTCTTGAGGCCCCTTTCCTTTTGCCTCTCTGGGAAAGCTTTCTAGCAGTCTCCAATCATAATGTTTCTCATATTGTATGATAATTTCTTCAACATTTGTTTTTCTCCTGCTTACTTTGGATGTTTCAAGGGCAAGGATACTTTCTTTTTTGGTTAAGAAAAGAAGATAATCCACAACATCTTAATCCTGTTGCCAAGCACTAGGTTTTGCCCAATAAATTTGTATTAAGTCAGAGCTTTGGTGAGAGACAGCAATTTCAAAATTATCACTTTGAATTATCTTTGAATAAAATCACATCCCCCAAATCGTCAGGAAGTTAATATTGGGGATTTAAATACTACATATTCATCTAATACAGTTGGCAACGGTGTGATGCAGTTTATGGTTGGTATAGTCCATGACCATTTTGCTTTCCCTTCAGTGCTGCTTTGCCACTAAACTACTCTATTTTCTTTTAGCCTTACACATCTGGACTCAGTAACCAAGATCCATAATGGCTCGGGTAAGAATTTTTTCTTGAGTACTCAGCATTTTTTCTGAGTATTTCCCTGAAATACTCAGCTGACAGAAGCAAATTTAGTTTAAGTGAGTGGAGTGATGGGTACAAGTTGTCCTCAGATTTCCTTTCCCAAGGGTTTTCCTGATCCTGATCCCAACATTTCTTTTGAACTCTGGGGATCCATGAATACTATAAATACAGCTTAGAGTAAGACAGGAGGAAAGACAGGAAAGAGCTTTATGATAGACCTACTCAGTGATATACTGGCACACGTTTAACAACCAGTTCTCAAGGAGCAGGAGGTTTGTTCCTGGTTTGTTGTGTTTGGCGGTTTCTGTGGTGTAATGCCCCTGGCATGGCTGGTTTCAAGCAACTAACATGGCATCAACTAGCTTACAAACTTCTTGGAATTTTAATAGTTGGCTTTTGTGAGCTGGCATGAATTGGTTCCAGCATAACACTACCAGGGCCTGTCATGGTGGGAATTGAAAGAGATGGATGGATAGACAGATAGACAGATAAAAGGGAAGGCATGAGGGAGAAAATCTTTTGATGTCAATAAATATAAAAGTAATTTTTATACAAGGCAAAGGAACAAAAAGCTGAATACAATATTTATACTAATTCACTTGTCCCTAACATACACATTTCCCCAGCCTCACTTTCTGTCTGAGTAACCCTGACTTCTGGGTCATTCTGTGCACTCTTCCCCAGTTACTTGCAAAGTCACCAGTGAGGAAGAAAGGGAGGCTTTTGAGTGTTATAGGCAGTTACTTTTCAAAGAAAAGGAGAAATGGCTTGGTCTATCTGTCCCATAATTTTGGTCTCAGGATAAAACATGACAAAGTTAAAAGTTGGTAATGTATGATATATAACCATATTCTAAAGCCACAGTAATTTAAAAAGTATAAATAATAGCTCAAAATAAACAAATAGATCAGTGGAACGGAACAGAGTCCAGAGATAGGCCTATGTATATATAAGAATTTATATTTAACAAAGATATTACTTTAAATAAATGAAAAAAGCATGAATTATTTATTAAATAGGATTGGGACAGTTCACTTCTTTGTTCATTCAGGAAACATTTGAGTGCTATTCTAGGCACTGAGGCACAGTGCTGAACAAAAGAGACAGTCTTAACCTTCATGGAGTTAACATTCTTTTATTTCCATTTGGGGGAAAATGGATTCCTACCTAATACCCTACACAAAAAATAAATTCCAGATATATTTAAACTTTTACTATTGTGGTACAACCACTTTAGAAAAGAGGTTGGCAATTATATTTGCCATATGTCATACTAGTTCCTTTCCTAGGTATATACCTCAAAGAATTGAAAACAGCTGCTCAAAGAAAAACCTGTACACAAATGTTTACAGCAGCATTATTCACAATAGCCAAAAGGTAGAAACAACACAAATGTGCATCAGTGGGTGAATGGATAAACTGTGATATATCCGTGTAATGGAGTACAACTCAACAATAAAAAGAACAAACTACTGAAACATGAACAAACAGGATGAGTCTCAAGAACATTGTGCCAGGTGAAGGAAGCATTACATGAAAGGCTACATACTCTATGGTTCCAAATTCAAGAATAAGCAAAACTAATCCATGATGTGGTAGCTGCCTGGGCCCAGGGATGAAGGGGCATTGGATGCAAAGGGAACTGCAGAGGGGATTGTTTGAGGGTGGTGGAAATGGTATATATCTTGACTAGCACTGGTTACATGGGATGTCTTAGTTCATTTTGTGTTGTTATGAAGGAATACCTGAGGCTGGGTAATTTATAAAGAAAAGAGGTTTATTTGGCTTTACAGTTTTGCAGACTGAACAAGAAGCATGGTGCTGGCACCTGCATTTGGTGAGGGCTTCAGGCTGCTTCTACTCATTACAGAAGGCAAAGGGGAGCCTATGTATTTAGATACCATGTGGCAACAGAGGAAACAAGAGAATGGGAGAAGGGCCAGGCTCTTTTTAACAGCCAGTTCTTGTGGGAACCAACAGAGAAAGAACTCACCCCTGAGGGAGGGCATTAATCTATTAATGAAGGACCCACCCCCATGACCCAAACACCTCACATGAGGCCCCGCCTCCAACATTGGGGGTCAAATTTTAACATGAGGTTTGGGGGGCCAAATATCCAAATTATAGCATGGGGTATACATTTGTCAAAACTCATAGAACTGTATACTTTAAATTGTTTCATTTTACTGTCTGTAAATTATACCCACAAAAGCTCATTTTATAAGTTAAAGAAATATAGGAGGAAAATATAAGAATTTTTTTCAGACTCTAGGAAGATGATGGCCTAAGTATAATGTGAAAACCTGAACTCACAAAAGGAAAGACTGACTAAATAAAAATTAAAGACTTTTATGGGCCCCTACAAAAATAAAAATGTTAATTATTATCTTTAAAAGAAGTACGGATTAAGATAAGATGATCAGTTTTTCACCTTTCAAAGATTAAATTGAGAGACTATTAGGTGAGGATGTGAGGGAAGTGAACAGTCTCACTGTTCTTGGAGATATAATTTGGTACAATCTGGAAAATACTGGATAATTAGTTTTAAAGTGTACGTGTACTTAGATCTAGCAATTTCACTTAACTGCAGTCTTTAAAATAGCAAAAAACTGGACAGTGGTCATTTCAGTGACAGTCACATATTATGAGAGAGAAAAAGATACTTACATTAGATGGAATTTGTTTTAAAAGAGTACCTTAGAATCTTTGTCTTACCATGAAGCTGAACATTTACAGTAAAGCATAAAAGATGGTAACTCCCTTACTCTTCATTCCTCTGTTCTTCATTTTAAAAGAGGAGCTCTCAGGCGTATTCAATTAATGTACATTTCTGCAATATACATAACAGTTTATATGCCTACAGGGCGCTCTGGAAACGTAAGTTGCAGAAGGCAGACTTCTGGCCCATTAGGAGGTTTTGATGGTTTATAGCAAGGGAAGGTCTGAAAGGCTGGGGAAAGGAACCCTTTCGTGGCTCTTAGCCCTTTTGCCTAAGGGAGTAAAGAGCTGGCCATCTTTCTGCCAGGCTTCCGTCTGGCTTATGGATTCAAGATAGCCTCAGAATGGGTATTTTCTATGCTCAGCTCTTCTGTTTTTCCCCTGGCTGGGCCCAGAAAAATTGTTTACCAGTCCTACTTATTACACTTTTTCTACTTCCTTCTCCAACCCCTTCTTTCTGTGCTCATGGTTGGGGGTCTGCTGGTGATGGAGTGGGGACATGCTAGTGGATGGTGCTTTTCCACAATTATTCTCATCTTTATTTTTCCTATTGAAGTGTTTACCAAGAATCTGTGCAGTCAGATGTCAGCAGTCAGCGGGCCTCTCCTACAGTGGCTGGAGGACAGACTGGAGCAAAACCAACAGCATTTGCAGGAATTGCAACAAGAAAAGGAAGAGCTTATGCAAGAACTTTCTTCTCTAGAATAAATCAGGAGACAAAATGGGGTAAAAAACTTCTTTTTCAATTTGTGTACTAAACACAGTCTGAAAATGCACACAGCTCACATCCAGGCAGACAATAGAGTAGTTCTTTTTATATCCCAGTAGATAAGTTTTCACATGCAATCAGCACAGGATGTCTTCCTGACAGTTTAATTAGAGTTCACTGAACCCTCCTACCTATAACTGACCTATAAGGAGCTTATGCAAGAGAATTTAAGTAGAATATGAAAGTTATTTTTAAAAAGGCTATAGGTGGTACATCGGCAAGGAATATCTTAGAATAAAATGTCTGGGGAGTATATTTTAAACATATTCCCTTTCTTTTAACTTGGAAGTCTTTATTTTCATTTTCAAATACATTCACTCGCTAGAATATTTTATGTTTCAATTTTGTAGGTATGATGCTTATGTTGGACAAGCAAATAATAAATCTAGTGTCAGTGGAAGGAAGCACCCCACCTCTATGCCCTCATTGAGAGGGCAGTGTCTTCCTTCTTAATTTCTAAAATATATGTTCCGAGATACCTATCAAACATTGAATCTCTGAAGGTACTCTTTAAACAAACATGAGTTCTAGCATATTTGACTCTGAAGTAAATTCCTACTGAGCAGATTCTATCTGCCTAGGAATTTCCATTATGGTATAAATGTGTTTCTCCAGAAACATTTAGGATTTAGGATGTAATAAAAATCATGCTTTTAAAAAGTTTGGTTGCATTACTCTTATCATGTAAAAGCACAAATGATAAATGTGTCTTCAGAAAAGACATACTTTTCTGTGTGCTTGTTGCATACTGGAAACAAAGTATGCTTGTTGGATACTGGAAGTTAAGTGATAAAGGCTGATTTTGGTTTTTGTTTATCCTTCTTATTTTTCAAATTTCAAAGTGTTGTCCAGAAGCACCTGCATCAGAATCACTTGAAGGTCAAACCCTATCTCTAGGGATAAAACCCAGAAATCTGCATGAACTCCTTAGCTGATTCTGGGGCATACTCACATTTGAAAACCACTAGCCTTGAGCATATGGAATGTATATACTATATTGTCCCTAATTTCCCACAGCCACTGTTCTTCTCTATTCTTTTTATTTCCCTATAGGAAAGATGAAAATATCCAGTATAAAGTTACTTAAGCTAAATCAATTTTGAAGAAGAAAAACTTGGAGGACTCACATTACCTGACTTCAAGACTTACTAAAAAGCTATAGTAATCAAGATAGATGGTATTGGCAGAGGAACAGACACATAAATCAATGGAACAGATGAGAGAACCCAGAAATAAACCCATATAAATATGCTCAACTGATTTTGAAAAAGTGCAAAAGCAATTCAATGGAGGAAGAATAGCCTTTCTGACAAATTATGCTGGAGCAATTAGACACCCATAGCGAGGAGAAAAAAGAACCTCTACTTAAACCTCACATCTTATATAAAATTTAACTCAAAATGTATAATGGACTTAAATGTAATACATAAAACTATATAACTTGGAAAAAAGCCACGGGAGAAAAAGCTTCAGGATCTTGGGCTAGGTGACAAGTTCTTGGACTTTGCCCCAAAAGCACATCCATAAAAGACAAAAACTGATATATTGGACTTCTTAAAAATTTAAAAACTTGTGATTTAAGAAGAGGAAAAGATAAGCTACAGATTGAGATGAATTTGCAAACCATATATCTGATCAATTTGGCACATATAAAGTGTGCTAAAAACTCAACTGTAGTCAGGCATGGTAGCCCATGCTTATAATCTCACCACTTTAGGAGGCGTGCTTGAGGTCAGGGGTTCCAGACCAGCCTGGGCAAGACAGTGAGACTCTGTCTCTACAAAAAAATTTTTTTTTTAAATTAGCTGGGCACCATGACACACACCAGTAGTCCCAGCTACTAGGGAGACAGGAGGATCACTTGAGCCCAGGAGTTTGAGGCTGCATTGAGCTATGATCACACCACCACACTCCAACCTGTATAACAGAGTGAGGCCTTGTCTCAAAAAAAGCCACAAAAGCTCAACAATAAAAACAAGCAGTCCAATTAGAAAATGGGCAAAAGACATGAATAGATGTTTCACTGAAGAGGATCTATAGATGGCAAGTAAGCATATGAAAAGCTGTTAAACTCCATAAGTCATGAGGGAATGCAAATTGAAACCACAGTGAGGCTATGACTTACTTATCTGAATGGCTAAAGAAACAATAGTGAAAATACCAAATACCAATGAGGATACAAACTGAATATTTTATACATTGCTAACAGGAATGTAAAATGGTACAGCCACTCTGGAAAAGAGTTTATAAATTTCTTATCAAGTTAAACATAATTTTTTAATCAAGTTAAACATAAGACCCCGCAGTTGTGCTCCTGGACATTCATTCCAGAGAAATGAAAATCTATATTGTACTTGTACCCAAACATTCATAGGAGCTTTATTTGTAATTACCCCAAACTGGAAACAACCCAGATGTCCTACAACAGGTACATGGTTAAACAAACCATCCATAACTTGCAATACTACTCTGGAATGAAAAGGAACTAACTGTTGATACAAGAACATGGTTGTACCTCAGGGGTATTATGGTGAACAAAAAAGCCAGTCTCAAATGGTCACATACTGTATGATTGCATTTATATAATATTCTTGAGGTGACAAAATTATTGAAATGAAGAACAGATTAATGGTTGCCAGGGATAGGAATTGGAGGGGGTGTGGGATATGTATGACTGTAAAGAGATGACACAAGGAGTTCCTTTGTGCTGATGGAACAGTTCTGTGTGATTATGATGATTGTGATGATGATTATAGCATTTGATTATGAAGTTAAGCACATGAATCTATACCTGTGCTGAAGTTGTATGGACCTACATACACACAAATGAATGCATGTAAAATCTGGTGATACTGAATAAAGTCTGTAGTCTAGATAGCAGTATAATATCATTGTCAATATCTTGGATATGAAGTTGTGCTATAGTTACAAAACTGTACCACTGGAGGAAACTGGGTAACGGATACGTGGGACTCTGTACTATTTTTGCAACTATAAGTATATAATTATTGCAAAATGAAAAGTTGTAAGTTTTAAGTAAGAAACTGGGACGTATGGTACCTATTTTATGAAGTAAGAAAAGGGTAATAGAAAATTTGAGGGGAATAAAACAATTGGAATATTTTTACAGGCCAACCTTTCGCACAAGTCCTTTTCCTTTTCTGGGTTTCATTTTCTTTAGGAATAGAATGAGATTAGAGTAGTTGACCACCAAGGTTTCTTTTAGCTCAGTGTCCAGTCTTTAAAAGTGTTGAGCATCACAAAAAACAGTGGTGTGAACAAGATGTATCATTATTTTCCCAGCTGCACCGATCTGGCTTACCTTTACACAACCCTGTATCCCCTTATGAACACTAGATTCTCTATATTCAATCACATCCAAGGGTCTCATGGTAAAAGCATATACTTGTTCTCTCTGTTTTCTTATCTCCTATAATTTCAGCTCATTGCCTTGTGACCTCTGCCCACAGCACTTCACTGAAACTACTCCTGCCAAAGTCACCAATGATCTCTACACAGTGAAAGTCAATAGTTGCTTCTCCCATCCTTAATGAACCTCTCAGTATTGACACAGTTGGTTACTCCTCCCTGAAATCTACTTCCTTGGCTTCTCTTATTTTCTTCTCTGGCTAGTCTTCCTGTTGTTCTTTTCTTCTCTAGCTGTTCCTTCTCAAATTCATTCATAGACTTCTCTATCTTTGCTTACCTATATGCAGTTGACATACAAATCTGTATTTGTCCACGCCTCTATCTGAACTCCAGACCTACATTTCCACCTCTCTACTGGACATTTCACTTGGTTGTGTTTTTAAATTTCTAAATTTTTTTTTTTTTTGAGGCAGGGTCTCACTCTGTTGCCCAGGCTAGAGTGCAGTGGCATGATCATGGCTCACTGCAGCCTCGACCTCCTGACCTCAGCCTCCCAAGTAGCTGGGACTACAGGCATGCACCACCATGCCTCACTCATTTTTTTTTGTATTTTTTTGAAGTGACAGGGTTCCACCACATTGCCCAGGCTGGTGGCAAACTACTGGGCTCAAGCAATCCACCTGCCTTGGCCTCCCAAAGTGCTAGGATTACAGGCACGAGCACGTGCCTGGCCTCCACTTGGCTGCCTTAATGGCACATAAAAATTAATATATCTAAATCTGAAATTATAGTTTTCAATCTAAACTATATTCCCTTCCAACATTTCTTACCTCAGTGAATAGTGAATGTAACATCTATTTGCACAAACCGGAAACCAAATAGACATTCTTAACACCTCTCTCCATTACCTTCTAAACTACTTATATTGATAGAGTTATAGCAATTTGAAATTCTTTTTCTAACCTAGTAATCTGAGTAATTTGTAGGATAAGCATGTCAGGGGAGGGGCAGGTACATGGAGGTGTCAGTGCCTGATGGCTGAGGAAGCAGGCTGGGATTACTGCGTGGAGGTATCAAAGTTTCCAGCTTTGTGGCTCCGTGGTCGGGTGGAGGGGCAGGGGGAGAGATCCAGTGGAAGCCATGTTGTGCCAGTGCCCTCAGGGTGAGGAGGCAGCCAGCAATGTGCTACATTAGGCAAATAACTAAATTGATTGAGCGAAGAAGTAAATCTGTTGAGGAAAATGGGAGCTAGGTTTCTCAGTGTCAGAGAAATTATTTGAAAACATGGAAAGGCCAGGTGCAGTGGATCATGCCTGTAATCCCAGCACTTTGGGAGGCCGAGACGGGTGGATCGCGAGGTCGGGAGATCGAGACCATCCTGGCTAACACAGTGAAACCCTGTCTCTACTAAAAATACAAAAAAAAAAAAAAATTAGCTGGGCGTGGTGGTGGGCGCATGTAGTCCCAGCTACTTGGGAAGCTGAGGCAGGAGCATGGCATGAACCCGGGAGGCGCAGCTCGCAGTGAGCCAAGATCTCACCACTACACTCCAGCCTGGGCGACAGAGCGAGACTGTCTCAAAAAAAAAAAAAAAAGAAAGAAAGCATGGAAAAGAGGAAGGGTAAAATGAATCTCATGGTATTGGATTAAAATTGGAAAAGAGTTCATTAATATGAACTATTTTTCAAAGGAAAAAGAGTATGTGTGTATGTGTGTGTGTATGTGTGTGTGTGTATATATATATATACACACATATACGTGTGTGTGTATATATATATGCACACAAACCCTATACATATATATCTCAGAGCTGAGAAAGGTATGTGTATGTGTATTTGTGCATACCTTTCTCAGCTGTGTCCACCAAGACAAACTAAAAGTGACACCCAGTGTCTTTGAGCACACCTAGCACCAAGATGCTGATTTTCAAATCCTCCACTAAAAATGGAATTGAATTGAGAGTCCAGAAATAAGCCCACACATCTACAGTCAACTGATTTTCAACAAGGGTACAAGACTATAGGAGAGAATAGTCTTCAACAACTGGTGAGTGGACAAGTGGATATCCACCTGCAAAATAATGAAGTTGGACCGAGACCCCACACAATATATGAATATTAACTCAAAATGTATTGAAGACTTCAATTCAAGAGCCTAAACAATAAAAACTTTATAAGAAAACAGTAGCAAATCTTTATGATCTTGGTTTTTGCAATGGATTCTTAGATATGACACCAAAAGTGCAATCAACAAATAAAAAATAGGCAAATTGGAATTTATGAAAGTTAGAAAATTTTGTGCATCCAAAGACATCAGGACAATGGCAGAAAATATTTGCAAATCCTATGTATAAGAGTCTAGTATGCAAAATATATAAAGAACACTGAAAACAACAAAAACCAAACAGCACAATTCAAAAATGGGCAAAGGACCGAAATAGAAATTTTCCAAAGAAGACCTACAAATTGCGAAGCAGCACATGAAAAGATGCTTGACATTACTAGTCACCAGGGAAATAAAAATCATGGGATACAACTTTATACTAACCAGAATAAAAATGTAAGAGAATAACAAGTGTTGGTGAGGGTGTGGAGAAATTGGAACTCTTGTACACTACAGGTAGGAATATAAAATGGTATAGTCAATTTGGAAAATTGGCTGATGATTCCTCCAAAAGTTAAACAGAGAATTACCATAAGACCTAGCAATTGCATTTCTAGGTGTATATCCCACAGAACTGAAGACAGAAATTTAAATAAAAACTAGACAACCCAAATGTCTATCAACCAATGAATGGGTAAACAAAATGTGGTCTGTTCTTTAATGGAATTTTATTTGGCCATAAAAAGGAATGAGGGGTAGGAGGAGCAGGAATAGAGGGTTGATGGCTAAGAGGGATGAGATTTCTTTTTGAGGTGTTGAAAATATTCTAAGTTGAGTGCAGCGATGGTTGTACAGGTCAATGACTATACTAAAAGCCATTAAATTGTTCACTTTAAATGGGCGAATTGTGTTGTATGTAAATTATGTCTCAATAAAACTTTTTTTTTTAAAAGACACAAAAGAAACTTTCCTGCAGCTCCAGCTGACCCTGCAGGCTGGCCTCTTCCACTCTGACCTGTGCTCCCTAAGCTCCCTGCGAAGGAGATAAAATGAGCTCCTGGTCTGCAACAGCTATTGGTTATTGTAATGTCTGCTTTTGTTTAAAAGGAAAAAAGACTCAACTCCTTATACAGTTTGAATTGTATCTATTTGGGGATCTCTGAGTTTCCTGTATCTGGATGTCTAAATCTCTTACTAGACTTAGGAAGTTTTCAGGAAGATGACTGGATGATCATGTTTCAGCCTCTGTGAGACAAACGTTACAGCAGCAGATGGCACAAGACCCAGGAGCCTGGGGATGAACGTCACTGGAATCCACACACTCATCAGATCTGTGCTGCCCAGGCAGCAGGCACTATTGAAAGATGGCATGGACTCAAAGGAAAAACTGAAAGGACAGTTGGATGGCCAAGGCTCAGCCTCCAGTGTAACACACACGTATGACAGTCAGTTTGGGCTATAAATGTGACAGAAGGATACCTATCAAAATGTAATGTTTAATTATGAAGTGGGGAAGGAGGAAGAAGCTTAGATGGCTGTAAGAGACCAAATGAAACAAGTGTAATTAGCACTGCATAATTAATCCTTCTCACTCTACCTTTGTTCCTTCCTGCCTACCTCTAGGACCATGGACCACTGGGATTTGGGGTAGCAAAAAGGAGCCAGGGGTTAGTGATTCTAACCTGGTACTCCTTTTACCACCTGGGTATGCTTGCTGGATTTGGATACTTACAGACATTGACGATAATGATCCTGAGATGATGGTGCTCCATGCATCAGAGATTAGAGATGTTACAGGTACAAGGGATACAAAGAAAGAACTGCTGGGCCATCAGGGACAAGTTGATATGGTTTGCATGTGTGTCCCCTCCAAATCTCATGTTGAAATGTGATCTCCAGTGTTGAAGGTGGGCCTAGTGAGAAGCATTTGGGTCATCAGGGCGGATCCCTCATGGATACCTTGGTGCTGTCCTCACGATGATGAGTGAGTTCTTGCTCTGAGTTCATGTGAGATCTGGTTGTTTAAAAGAGTAGCACATCCTTGCCGCTTTGCTCCCACTCATGATGTAATACATCAGTTCCCCCTTTGCCTTCCACCATGATTGTAAGCCTCCTGAGGCCTTCATCAGATGCAGATGCTGATGCCATGTTTCCTGTACAGCCTGCAGAACTGTGAGCCATTTAAACCTCTTTATAAATTATCCACCCTCAGGTATTCCTTTGTAGCAATGCAAAAATGGACTAATACACAATTTAGGAGCAAGGTGTAGGTAAGACAAGGAGAGGACTGGAAAAGGGTGAAGTGACTGCTGCAAGGACTGATAACATCAATCACATGGCTGTGAAAGGAGGGCAACAGTCCTGACGGTTGGAGAGAGCACACTTTAAACTCTGTGAAGGCAGAGGTGGAGGGAGGGGCCGCTAACATCTCAGCTACTTGTCTGCAGAGCCTCTGGACAATTTAGCCCAGACTGCCATCACCACTTTCAACTCAATGGCTGGCCAACAAATCTTAATCTAAGGACTCTCAGAAACTTCCCAGGAACTTCTGACTCAAGTAGCCTCAATTCAAAATGATAGAATGAGATTAACTTTCTGGAAACTGACAAAACTCTTTTGTACAAGAGCTTAATAGAATTGGACCCTGATCCCAACTTAGCACAATGGCACTACTGAGGTCACTACAACTTCTTATGTGAATAAGAAGCTACCTATAGTAGCGTGCCACACACAAACTGGTCTGTTTTCTCTAATGTACATGGTAATGGGACAATAACACATTACCCAGGACTTCCTGCTGGTCAGTCAAGGCAGGATATGTGCAACTGTCAGCATCCCTTACTGCACCTGGGTTAATGAAATATTTAACTGGCTTGGCTCCAGTTGCGGAGCCTAGCTTCAGTGTATCCTCCAAGTGGGCCTAATTAGAGAAGCATTCTTGTATATGTTGCCCAAAATGATCAGAATTTGGTTAAAGCCCCTATAAGCATGATTAATTAGAGTATATTTGATGGGGTGGCCTGTGCTCCTGAGAATTCTTAACTAGCTATTTGAAAAGTGAAGGATGGAGTTGTAGAGAGTGGATCTGCCATGGTGCCCTTGTGACCTGGCATGCGTATATCTATGCAAGCTAGGCTTGAATTGCAAGTTATCTGAGTCTTGGCAGGATGTATTGTGGTCCTCCCAGAACACAAGAGGATGGGAGGGTGATGAGGTGCTGTTTCAAGGCTATCTCTAACCTCCTAAACTCACTGAGACAGACAATTTCTCATCTCCTGAGTACTGTTGAGGTCTGAGGCTATCTGCCCTGCCCCATTCAGGGTATAGCTACAGAATATAAAACTGCTAGCTGCAGTCTAAAAGGGGCTCCTCAGCAATGGGGTGTCCCATAACTGGTGCAGCAACTTTCAGAAGTTGTCCTGTTTGGTGCAGGGAACAAGGATATGGGGAGCTGGCACCTTTGGCCCATCTTCCTCTTGCTGTCTATGTAGGTAACAATCTTAAAAGGACATGTCATTACTTTAGAAGCCAAATCGATCACTCTTGGGCTTGGCCTTTTTTTGACAATGTGGTAGTTATGTACAAGAGTGTCTTTGTTTTTGAGACTTGCACACTGGAGTGTTTAGGAGTGATGGAACATGTCTGCAACTTGGTCTCAAATGGTTAAGAAAAAGCCATATGATAATGGTGGTACACACACGTAGGCATGCACACTGCAGAAATGTGAAGTGTTATCAATTGAACAATCTGGATGAAGTGAACATGGGAGTTCTTTGTACTATTCCTCCAACTTTTTGGTAAGTTCATAACAAGTTACTTTTTAAAATCTACATATAATGTACAATGTCTGAAAGGCTACATGAGAAAATGCTAACTAGCTCATTACCCCTGGTGACTGAGCTTAAGGCCAGGGGGGAGTCTTATTTTTCACTTTGAACTCTTCTGTAAATTGTTTTTTGAATTTCTACAATGACTATTTATTACTTTCTTAATATAAAATTAAAATGTCCAATTTTTAAAATCACAAAATATAATAAAGGAAACTTGAAAAATGTGAAGAGAAACCTATAATTTCCTCAAAATAACTATCATTTTTAATAGTCCTTTTGCTTTTCTCTTATTTTATTTGTTATTCATTTCTAGTATTAATGCATCTTATAGTTTTGCATGTGGATTTCTTCATTTAACATAATTCTAAAAATTTAATATGTTGTATAGGTTTCATAATTTATAATTGTAGCTTACTCTCCTATCTGGTGGCAATACCATGATTTAATGATTCACTAAATCAACAACAACAGCAGCAAACCCTGGGGAGAGGGACATCTTATTTCCAGAGCCACCACATTATAACAAAATGTCCAGTTTTAAACAAAAAATTACGAGGCATGCAAGGAAACAAAGTATGGCCTACTGACAGGAAAAAGAAAAAGTAGAAACTGTCCCAGACAAAGCCCAGGTCTTGGATTTACCAGACAAATAATTTAAGTCAACAGTTGTAAATATGCTCAAAGAGCAAAAGGAAACCATGAATAAACAGTTAAATCAGGAAAAGGATATCTCACCAAATAGAGATAACAAAGATAAAAATTTTAAAAGGACCAAAATAGAAATTCAGGAGCTAAAAACTATAATAACTGAAATGAATGATTCATGAGAGAGACTTAACAGATTTGAGCAGACAGAAGAAAGAATCAGTGAACTTGAAGATAGGTCAATTATCAGAGACCCAAGTCTCAAAGAAAAAAGAATGAAGAAAAACAAACATCCTCAGAGACCTGTGGGACACCATTAAGCATAACAATGCACCCACAATGGGAGTTCTAACTAAAGAAGGGGAGTAAAGAAGTAATGGTCAAAAACTCCCCAAATTTGATGAAAGCTATGAATCTACATATTCAAGAAACTCTAAGTATTCTGAGTGGGATAAACCCACACCTAGACACTTCATAGTCAAAATGTCTAAAGCCGGGGGCGGAGCAAGATGGCCGAATAGGAACAGCTCCAGTCTCCAACTCCCAGCACGAGCGACACAGAAGACCGGTGATTTCTGCATTTTCAACTGAGGTACTGGGTTAATCTCACTAGGGAGTGCCGGACAATCGGTGCTGGCCAGCTGCTGCAGCCCGACCAGCCAGAGCTGAAGCAGGGCGAGGCATCGCCTCACCTGGGAAGCGCAAGGGGAAAGGGAATCCCTTTTCCTAGCCAGGGGAACTGAGACACAAAACACCTGGAAAATTGGGTAACTCCCACCCCAATACTGCGCTTTAAGCAAACAGGCACACCAGGAGATTATATCCCACACCGGGAGGGTCCCACGCCCACGGAGCCTCCCTCATTGCTAGCACAGCAGTCTGTGATCTCGCTGCAAGGCAGCAGCGAGGCTGGGGGAGGGGCGCCCGCCATTGCTGAGGCTTAAGTAGGTAAACAAAGCTGCTGGGAAGCTCGAACTGGGTGAGCTCACAGCAGCTCAAGGGAACCTGCCTGTCTCTGTAGACTCCACCTCTGGGGACAGGGCATAGTAAACAACCACAAAAGCAGCAGAAACCTCTGCAGATGCAAACGACTCTGACAGCTTTGAAGAGAGCAGTGGATCTCCCAACACGGAGGTTGAGATCTGAGAAGGGACTGCCTGCTCAAGTGGGTCCCTGACCCCTGAGTAGCCTAACTGGGAGACATCCCCCACTAGGGGCAGTCTGACACCCCACACCTCACAGGGTGGAGTACACCCCTGAGAGGAAGCCTCCAAAGCAAGAATCAGACAGGTACACTCGCTGTTCAGCAATATTCTATCTTCTGCAGCCTCTGCTGCTGACACCCAGGCAAACAGGGTCTGGAGTGGACCTCAAGCAATCTCCAACAGACCTACAGCTGAGGGTCCTGACTGTTAGAAGGAAAACTATCAAACAGGAAGGACACCTACACCAAAACCCCATCAGTACGTCACCATCATCATCAAAGACCAGAGGCAGATAAAACCACAAAGATGGGGAAAAAGCAGGGCAGAAAAGCTGGAAATTCAAAAAATAAGAGCACATCTCCCCCGGCAAAGGAGCGCAGCTCGTCGCCAGAAACGGATCAAAGCTTGACGGAGAATAACTTTGACGAGATGAGAGAAGAAGGCTTCAGTCCATCAAACTTCTCAGAGCTAAAGGAGGAATTACGTACCCAGCACAAAGAAACTAAAAATCTTGAAAAAAAAGTGGAAGAATTGATGGCTAGAGTAATTAATGCAGAGAAGGTCCTAAACGAAATGAAAGAAATGAAAACCATGACATGAGAAATACGTGACAAATGCACAAGCTTCAGTACCCGACTCGATCAACTGGAAGAAAGAGTATCAGCGATTGAGGATCAAATGAATGAAATGAAGCGAGAAGAGAAACCAAAAGAAAAAAGAAGAAAAAGAAATGAACAAAGCCTGCAAGAAGTATGGGATTATGTAAAAAGACCAAATCTACATCTGATTGGGGTGCCTGAAAGTGAGGGGGAAAATGGAACCAAGTTGGAAAACACTCTTCAGGATATCATCCAGGAGAACTTCCCCAACCTAGTAGGGCAGGCCAACATTCAAATCCAGGAAATACAGAGAACGCCACAAAGATACTCCTCGAGAAGAGCAACTCCAAGACACATAATTGCCAGATTCACCAAAGTTGAAATGAAGGAAAAAATCTTAAGGGCAGCCAGAGAGAAAGGTCGGGTTACCCACAAAGGGAAGCCCATCAGACTAACAGCAGATCTCTCAGCAGAAACTCTCCAAGCCAGAAGAGAGTGGGGGCCAATATTCAACATTCTTAAAGAAAAGAATTTTAAACCCAGAATTTCATATCCAGCCAAACTAAGTTTCATAAGTGAAGGAGAAATAAAATCCTTTACAGATAAGCAAATGCTTAGAGATTTTGTCACCACTAGGCCTGCCTTACAAGAGACCCTGAAGGAAGCACTAAACATGGAAAGGAACAACCGGTACCAGCCATTGAAAAAACATGCCAAAATGTAAAGACCGTCAATGCTAGGAAGAAACTGCATCAACTAACGAGCAAAATAACCAGTTAATATCATAAATGGCAGGATCAAGTTCACACATAACAATATTAACCTTAAATGTAAATGGACTAAATGCTCCAATTAAAAGACACAGACTGGCAAACTGGATAAAGAGTCAAGACCCATCAGTCTGCTGTATTCAGGAGACCCATCTCACACGCAGAGACATACGTAGGCTCAAAATAAAGGGATGGAGGAAGATTTACCAAGCAAATGGAGAACAAAAAAAAGCAGGGGTTGCAATACTAGTCTCTGATAAAACAGACTTTAAACCTACAAAGATCAAAAGAGACAAAGAAGGCCATTACATAATGGTAAAGGGATCAATTCAACAGGAAGAGCTAACTATCCTAAATATATATGCACCCAATACAGGAGCACCCAGATTCATAAAGCAAGTCCTTAGAGACTTACAAAGAGACTTAGACTCCCATACAATAATAATGGGAGACTTCAACACTCCACTGTCAACATTAGACAGATCAACGAGATAGAAAGTTAACAAGGATATCCAGGAATTGAACTCATCTCTGCAGCAAGCAGACCTAATAGACATCTATAGAACTCTCCACCCCAAATCAACAGAATATACATTCTTCTCAGCACCACATCATACTTACTCCAAAATCGACCACGTAATTGGAAGTAAGGCACTCCTCAGCAAATGTACAAGAACAGAAATTATAACAAACTGTCTCTCAGACCACAGTGCAATCAAACTAGAACTCAGGACTAAGAAACTCAATCAAAACCGCTCAACTACATGGAAACTGAACAACCTGCTCCTGAATGACTACTGGGTACATAACGAAATGAAGCAGAAATAAAGATGTTCTTTGAAACCAATGAGAACAAAGAGACAACATACCAGAATCTCTGGGACACATTTAAAGCAGTGTGTAGAGAGAAATTTATAGCACTAAATGCCCACAAGAGAAAGCAGGAAAGATCTAAAATTGACACTCTAACATCGCAATTAAAAGAACTAGAGAAGCAAGAGCAAACACATTCGAAAGCTAGCAGAAGGCAAGAAATAACTAAGATCAGAGCAGAACTGAAGGAGATAGAGACACAAAAAACCCTCCAAAAAATCAATGAATCCAGGAGTTGGTTTTTTGAAAAGATCAACAAAATTGACAGACCACTAGCCAGACTAATAAAGAAGAAAAGAGAGAAGAATCAAATCGACACAATTAAAAATGATAAAGGGGATATCACCACCAACCCCACAGAAATACAAACTACCATCAGAGAATACTATAAACACCTCTACGCAAATAAACTGGAAAATCTAGAAGAAATGGATAATTTCCTGGACACTTACACTCTTCCAAGACTAAACCAGGAAGAAGTTGAATCCCTGAATAGACCAATAGCAGGCTCTGAAATTGAGGCAACAATTAATAGCCTACCAACCAAAAAAAGTCCAGGACCAGATGGATTCACAGCTGAATTCTACCAGAGGTACAAGGAGGAGTTGGTACCATTCCTTCTGAAACTATTCCAATCAATAGAAAAAGAGGGAATCCTCCCTAACTCATTTTATGAGGCCAACATCATCCTGATACCAAAGCCTGGCAGAGACACAACAAAAAAAGAGAATTTTAGACCAATATCCCTGATGAACATCGATGCAAAAATCCTCAATAAAATACTGGCAAACCGGATTCAGCAACACATCAAAAAGCTTATCCACCATGATCAAGTGGGCTTCATCCCTGGGATGCAAGGCTGGTTCAACATTCGCAAATCAATAAACATAATCCAGCATATAAACAGAACCAAAGACAAGAACCACATGATTATCTCAATAGATGCAGAAAAGGCTTTTGACAAAATTCAACAGCCCTTCATGCTAAAAACGCTCAATAAATTCGGTATTGATGGAACGTATGTCAAAATAATAAGAGCTATTTATGACAAACCCACAGCCAATATCATACTCAATGGGCAAAAACTGGAAAAATTCCCTTTGAAAACTGGCACAAGACAGGGATGCCCTCTCTCACCACTCCTATTCAACATAGTGTTGGAAGTTCTGGCTAGGGCAATCAGGCAAGAGAAAGAAATCAAGGGTATTCAGTTAGGAAAAGAAGAAGTCAAATTGTCCCTGTTTGCAGATGACATGATTGTATATTTAGAAAACCCCATTGTCTCAGCCCAAAATCTCCTTAAGCTGATAAGGAACTTCAGCAAAGTCTCAGGATACAAAATTAATGTGCAAAAATCACAAGCATTCTTATACACCAGTAACAGACAAACAGAGAGCCAAATCAGGAATGAACTTCCATTCACAATTGCTTCAAAGAGAATAAAATACCTAGGAATCCAACTTACAAGGGATGTAAAGGACCTCTTCAAGGAGAACTACAAGCCACTGCTCAATGAAATAAAAGAGGACACAAACAAATGGAAGAACATACCATGCTCATGGATAGGAAGAATCAATTTCGTGAAAATGGCCATACTGCCCAAGGTTATTTATAGATTCAATGCCATTCCCATCAAGCTAGGTAAACCTAGGTAGTACCATTCAGGACATAGGCATGGGCAAAGACTTCATGTCTAAAACACCAAAAGCAACGGCAGCAAAAGCCAAAATTGACAAATGGGATCTCATTAAACTAAAGAGCTTCTGCACAGCAAAAGAAACTACCATCAGAGTGAACAGGCAACCTACAGAATGGGAGAAAATTTTTGCAATCTACTCATCTGACAAAGGGCTAATATCCAGAACCTACAAAGAACTCAAACAAATTTACAAGAAAAAAACAAACAACCCCATCCAAAAGTGGGCAAAGGATATGAACAGACATTTCTCAAAAGAAGACATTCATACAGCCAACAGACACATGAAAAAATGCTCATCGTCACTGGCCTTCAGAGAAATGCAAATCAAAACCACAATGAGATACCATCTCACACCAGTTAGAATGGCGATCATTAAAAAGTCAGGAAACAACAGGTGCTGGAGAGGATGTGGAGAAATAGGAACACTTTTACACTGCTGGTGGGATTGTAAACTAGTTCAACCATTATGGAAAACAGTATGGCGATTCCTCAAGGATCTAGAACTAGATGTACCATATGACCCAGCCATCCCATTACTGGGTATATACCCAAAGGATTATAAATTATGCTGCTATAAAGACACATGCACACGTATGTTTATTGCAGCACTATTCACAATAGCAAAGACTTGGAATCAACCCAAATGTCCATCAGTGACAGATTGGATTAAGAAAATGTGGCACATATACACCATGGAATACTATGCAGCCATAAAAAAGGATGAGTTTGAGTCCTTTGTAGTGACTTGGATGCAGCTGGAATCCATCATTCTTAGCAAACTATCACAAGAACAGAAAACCAAACACCGCATGTTCTCACTCATAGGTGGGAACTGAACAATGAGATCACTCGGACTCAGGAAGGGGAACATCACACACCGGGGCCTATCATGGGGAGAGGGGAGGGGGGAGGGATTGCATTGGGAGTTATACCAGATGTAAATGACGAGTTGATGGGTGCAGCACAGTAACATGGCACAAGTATACATATGTAACAAACCTGCACGTTATGCACATGTACCCTACAACTTAAAGTATAATAATAATAAATAAATTAAAAATAAATAAATAAATAAATAAAAATCTTTCTATATATATAAAAAAATCACGAGTTAATGAAATAGAAACAGAAAACAGAGAAACCTCATGAAACCAAAAGTTGGTTTATTTATTTATTTATTCATTTTTTTGAGACAGTTTTACTCTGTGGCCCAGGCTGGAGTGAGTGGCGCGATCGCGGCTCCCTGCAAGCTCCGCCTCCCGGGTTCCCGCCATTCTCCTGCCTCAGCCTCCCGAGGAGCTGGGACCACAGGTGCCGCCACCTCGCCCGGCTCATTTTTTGTATTTTTAGTAGAGACGGGGTTTCACCGTGTTAGCCAGGATGGTCTCCATCTCCTGACCTCGTGATCTGCCCATCTCGGCCTCCCAAAGCACAATTAACTCTTTAGGCAGACCAATCAAGAGAAAAAAAAGACATACATTACCAATATGAAGAGTGAGAGAAGTAACATCACTAAAGAGTCTACAGATGTTAAAAGGATAATAAAGAAATACTATGAACAACTCTATGGACTTGTGGATTTGATGCTGCCTGAAGAGTAGGAAGACATGACCTCATGTAGGCTACAGCCCTGATAATGTGTGACTGAAGCTTCCCTAACAATGCCATATCAAGAATTTCCAAGGTATTGTCACAGGATCACCTAACTTTCCAAGACCTGAAGATCTCGTGACCTTGCATGTGGAGTCCCCAACATGTCCCCCTTCCTCATAATGTTCATTAATGGTTGTTGTTTATTTTGTTACTGTGCCATGTAGTATGCAAAGTGCCCTAGCTCCTCTAGAGATGCCCTGCCCCAAACCTGGACTTGCCCTCAGAAACCAAGCAAGTTCGTGGTACATGCCTTCTTGGGCCGGGCAGCCATCTTTCCCAGCATTCTTGCAGAGCCCGAGCTCCTCGTAAGTTCAAATCCCACCTCATAATGCTGGATGTCTGCGTCAGGCTGCATGAAGTAAGGTCGCCTGGTGAGGGCTCCCTGCAGGGTCAGGCATTTCTTCCATCACCTGGGGCTCCTCGTCCAACACCAGGGGTGCCAGTACCCTGCTCAGGGATGCGGTCCTCTGTGGTCTGGAAGAGGTGGGGCTGGACTCTGTCGCCATCACCCTTGTGACTGGCAGTCTGCGACTCGCCCATGGGGTTATCTGCATCCAAGGCTGCCCTCAGGGCAACCAACGATGAGCCCACGGAGCCTGAGCCGAAACAACTGGCTGGTGAGTAGGAGGCCGGGTATGGGCAGCCCATGCCGCTAGTGCAGTCTGAGTGGGGAAGAACCTCCTAATGGCGGCACCTTGTTCCCCTCCCCTTCCGCTACTCCCCTCCCACTCACCTCAATGCCCTCCCCTTTTCCACGTCCCTGCAGGAGGGGGAGTTTGAACTGTCATTTCTAGTAATCTTTGAGCACAGAAGGGAACCTCTGGTGGTTTTCTTTTTTTATTTGAGACAGAGTCTAGCTGTGTTGCCCAGGCTGGAGTGCAGTGGTGATCTCTGCTCACTGTAACCTCTGCCTCCCGGATTCGAGCGATTCTCCTGCCTCAGCCTCGCGATTAGCTGGGACTACAGGAGCCCGCCACCACACCCAGCTAATTTGGTATTTTCAGTAGAGACGGGGTTTCTCCACGTTGGTCAGGCTGGTCTTGAACTCCTGACCTCAGGTGATCCGCCCGCCTCGGCCTCCCAAAGCGACCTCTGGTGTTTTTAACTCCAAATTCCAAAATATTTAGAAATTATTCAACTAAGATAGGAGACAAAGAGGGTGGAATAATAACCCAGGCTTCTTAGAAAGGTTTCTTTTCCCAAGTTCACCCCAGTGCTCTTATAAATTATAACATTCAGCGAGTCTTCTGAAGGAAAGTCTATTGAATAGATTCTCCCTTAGGTATTCCTAACCTAACGTCCATGAATAGGCTTTAGAGTGTCCATGGCATAATTTTTGTGCCCTGTGTATGTTTCTAGGAGGAAGATTTTTGATTCCTGGAGTGACCCGTTGCTCAAAGGATAGACTCCCAATCTATCCAGTCTAGCCCCACTCCCTGTTGTTTGAGCTTATAGTGAGCAGTGACTTCACAAACAATGTGTGTTATTGGTAATATAATTAAATTTTACTGCTATTGAAACCTGCATAGCTAACTCATTCTTTTGATCACCTCTTTATTTTGGTATTTTGCTTAAACTATTCATTGACTTAATCTGTATTTGCCTTCTGAAGTTTTATCTTCTTATCATCATGATAATGTGCATGTGTTACAGCAAGTTACTAAGTTAAACAGAGATTAATTTCATATATATATGTTTGCTAAGCATTATTCTCAGCAGGTCACATACTAGAGTCTCTGTATATATTACACAGTCCTGGATACTTATGTAATATATGCCAGAATTGGCTTCTGAAAACCTAAAGAAATGCTCATTAATTAATAAGTACCATGGATGAAGTTGTTGCATAATGATAGTTTGTAGACAGTTTTGAAAGCAAAGAAGATTTTGAACTGGTAAAAAGGAGGGAATCATTGCGTGTTCTTGAATGTGAAAATCGAATTATGAAACTTAACTTTTGAGGGGCTGTATGAAATGAATTCATGAATGGTTATAGGCATGAGACCAGAAATTTAAAAGCTGTCACAATAAACTAGGTACAAAGCTATGAGCTACTGAACTCAAGAAATAGAAGCAATAAATAAAAGGATACAGGATGCAGATAAAAGGGTCAGAGATGGGGTGACAGTACAAAGAAAGTTCCTAACTGAACCTTCATGGAATGACAGTTTTCTTGAGAGAAGCAGTGACAGTGGTTAATAGCTTGATCTCTAGGGTCAAACAAATCTAATTTCAAATCCCAGCCCTGCCATTTAACTACCTGTATGATCTTGGGTATGTCATCTTCTTCAGTACTGTTCATTCATTTAATAAGTATTGACCAGAACCTGTTATGTGCCATCTGCTTTGCTGGGCCTTGAGGACCAAAATGGATTCATTCCCTGCCCTCATCAAGTATGCAAGATAATTAAAAGCATTAAATATCATGTAACATATAACAGTGCAAATTGTAATACATGTAATGAAGAAAATATTTTTGAGGGTTCCCTATGTCATTTCTCCAACATTTGATTGCATCTGTACTTAAGTTAAAATTACCAATTTTGGTTTTGAAAAGTATTTCTCAGTCTGTATTCTAATGCTTATCATTGTCTCTCATTTAGATCTAATACAGTACATCAATGAAACTAACATGAGTGTTGAACATCTGGCTAATATTCTTTCTGAAAAAACTAGGAGCAGTAGCTGGGTGGTGGTGTTCAAAGCCCTGGTTACTGTACACCACCTCATGGTGCATGGAAATGAGGTGAGCATGATGTATATTCCAATGGTAGTCGTTTCCTTCCTTAGTACAAAGGACTGTAAGCATGTGGGGAAAAGTATGGGGGAAAGAATTTAAAATAAAGCCTATTGGCACAAACAACATCCCTATGGAAAAAATAGAATGAGATGCTTATATTACTCCATATACAAAAATAAATTCCACGTGGATGAAATATCTAAATTCAAAAAATAGATAAAATTGAAGAAAATGTAGGAGAATATGCTTATGACATTTGGGTAGCAAAGGCACCATAGTTAAAAGAAGACATTTGCAACATATATACTATAGACCAAAGGTTAATATTCAGAATACATAATTAGTAAGAAAAAGGCACTACAATAGACTAATGAGCAAAAGAAATGAACAGAGGATTTATACAAAAGGAAACCAGAATGTCTAATAACCATCTGCAAACATGCTCATATTAGCAAAAATTAAAATTTCTGACAGTATGAATAGTTGGGAGGACATTGAGGTAATGGGAATTCACATACTCTGTGGATACATGTAGCTGCTGCAGTTTATCACTGTGGAGAGGAGAACATTGAGACACATTTAAAAAGTTGAAAATGCCCATCCCAGTGACTCAGCAAATCCACTTCTCACATCATGTTTATAATAATGAAAAACTAGAAATCACCTAAATTTCCATCAGTAGAGAACAGATAAAATTTAGTGTGGTTATACAATGAAATGCTGTATTACATTAAATGGGATTGTATACCAACAAGGCTAGATCTCAAAAACAATGCTAATAGAGGAAGCAAATTGTAGAATGACAGAGTGCAAAACTACTTATGTAAAAAATTTTAAAATACACACAGTACTTGTCCATGGAACAAATACATGTGAAACTATAAGGAAAATAGACTGTAAAGATAACACATTAAAATTATGATACCAGTTACTTCTAGGTAGAAGCAGGAAATGGATCTTGGGGATGCGGCTTTATCTGTAACCATTTATTTTCTCTTATTTTAAAAATAGACTTGAAGCAGGTATGTCAGAAAGTTAGCAGTTATCATTTCTAGGTAGTGGGGTCCACAGATGTATCATATTATTATTTGCATACTTCTGTAACTTAAAATTACTCAAAATCAAGCGTGGGGCATGGCTAGATAGAAAGTCTTAGAGGGAAACAGTGTGTATTCACATGAGCTTTAATGTTTAACTCCTTGTTTATTTGGGGAGTATATAAACAGAGGAGAGTTGGCAGCACTGCAAATCCTTATGTTGGCCAGCACAGGATATGATTGTGTGCAACTTAATCAATGCTCCTGAAATAGATACAAGGTGTGTGATAGAATTAAGTATACGTTCATAATGACAATCATTAATGAACTTTTTGTGTGTACAGAAACTAATTTTAGAATTTGACACATTTGTTTGACAGCGTTTCATTAAACATGTTTCATGTCGGAACTCTTTGTTCACTTTACACAATTTCCTGGATAAAAGTGTCATAGAAGGTAAGATGATTCTTTGATGGAAATATTTCCATATGCCAAGGAGGGAAAAATTCTGAAAATCATGCCTAGTTAAAAAAAGGTTCTAAATTATGAAGGCTGCGATGTGTTATACATTTTAAGAATGTAAATAATCCCCAAATTCATTGATACAACATATATTTTGGAGCTTACTAAGAATAACAGAATATGTCATGTGCTAGAGACAGAAAAGTTAATGAGAGCTACAGGTCTTTACTCAGCGAAGCCTTGTCCAGCCTACCAAAAATTGCAGCACCTTTACACCAGTTCTCTGACTGGGTTTATTATTTCCCCTTCTCACTGACTGTCTCTGTGTTCCCTTTTTTTTTTTTTTTTTTTTTTTTAACGTAATTGTCTGTCATTTCCCATTGAAATGTAAGCCCTATGAGGGCAGGAATATTTGTCTGTTGTTTTTCACTGCTGAACTTCCCGCACTTAGTACATCGCCTGGCTTATAGTAGGCACTCAGTGATTGTTTAATGAATGAATAAATTGAAGGGGAATCAGCATACATTTGGAGGTTGAGTAGAGATTAGTTGAGTTTCTACCATGGCCTTCTTCTCCTTTTTCTCTATGAAGTAGGCGGCAGGTCATTTGCTGAGTGGAGGGAGAGAGGAGGTGGGATGGTGGCAGTGGGATGAGGAGAGTAAGGAAAATGCTAACAATTTATAATAGTTTCTGTGAAAATGTCAAAGGAGCTGATACAGTTCAATTATTTCATCTGTTCAGGAATATCACCATCAATACCCCATTAAGGGATGATATCTAGGCTCTAAGGAAATAAAAATTAAACTTTAACAGAAAGCTTGAAGAATGTTGGAATAGGTGATTAATAAAGGCCATTCTAGCTTTTGTGCTTCAAAGATATTATTGAGGTATACAGGTGAATATGGAATAAGTCTTTGCATTTATTGACGTATTGTAAAAAGCTACTGTTGGTTTAATTGGAAATAATAAAAATATCTCATTTTTAGGCTATACTATGTCAACCTTCATCAGACGATACAGCAGGTACTTGAATGAAAAGTCACTTGCATATAGAATGATCTCATCTGACATCACAAAAACCAAGAGAGGGTCAGTAAATATCATTAGTTTGTAAGCAAGAAGTACTGGACTTACATGTGGTCTGCTTTGTAGTTTGTCAAAAACAGCCCTATTTCAAGATGCTGATGTCACAGTGCTCCTCAAACTCTTAGTTATTGAGGTTCATGATTTTCTTTTATCTTTTATAGGACAGATGGTGTGATAAGAACTATGAATACTGAAGAACTGCTAAACACACTTCCAGTTATTCAAACCCAGTTTAATGCTCTTCTTAGTTTTAACGTAAGAGCTTTATAAATTTTGTTTAAAAATATAGTAAATAGCATCCTGTAACTCCAGGTGGGAGAAATAATTTTCTAGCTGTGGTGTTAATTGGTTACTCTTTTTATTTAATTTTCAGGCAAATCCTGATGAACTCACTAATGGTATAATACATGCTGCTTTTATGCTCCTCTTTAAAGATTCTCTTCGTCTCTTTGCAGCTTATAATGAAGGGATCCTTAATCTGCTAGGTAGGATAAAGAATAAACTTTTTAAATGATTACTTTTTAAAGCGTAAGATGGTAAAATAATTTATTTGTAAAAATCCCTTATCTCTACATTTAGACTCACATTTGCTTTAGATACAAAATAGAAAATCTTTGCAGGGTCATGTATACTTTTAAATACAGATATCATATTGCTTCATTGGTTAAACATTATTTGGCTAGTTAGCCACAAAACTTTTCCACTTTTATGTAAGTGCTAACTGATATTTCTGGGAAATTTGTCAGGGAATCAACCTAGGTTGTCATGTTTATTCATTATATGTTAATAAGGTCCATTTCCACCAAGGTCAAATAACACAGTTTTGACTTTCCTAAGAAGGTAAAGCCTATAACATAAGTAATTGTTATTGATGATATACAAGCATATATTTTTAGACTTTTCAGGAAATTGCTGTCATCATTTAGCCCTAATGAATGATTCATTTAGCTGCAATTATTCTCTAAACTTTATTGACGGGAATTTGATAACTTTTCTTATACTGAAGAAATACATAGTATTATACGTTTGTAGAGTTATAAGAGAGTAGGAAACACAGCCCTTTCCCTCAGAGGGTTGCAGAGCTTTGTATTAATCAAAAAGACTATAGACTAGAAGTCGTTGAAATTAAAATCTAAACTATCTGTGCATGCTATTAAATTCCACACACCCAGCACCAGTATTTGGTATACGGTAGTTACTCCATAAAAATTTGTTGATTATGGGGATTGAGCAGTGCTATTTCTTTGTTATTAAAACAGAAAATAACTTGATTAAAATTATAATTGTTTTGAACAGGTTAAATTCATATCCAGAATTAGCTTAAAATAGAATAATCAGAATGGAGTAAAACTTGAAAATTGCTAAGATATTGGCTCCTTTATGGTAATTTTTTTCTATTTTTAGACAAATATTTTGACATGAGGAAGAACCAATGCAGGGAAAGTTTGGATATTTACATCAAGTTCCTTGGAGGAACAACCAAATTGACACAGTTTCTGAAAGTTGCAGAGGTACAGAAATCCATTTCTACTTACGGTGTTTCTTTTTTTGCAATAATTTAGTATCAGTTGAAACTATACCTCTTCCCTCCACCACCATAACCACACAAACACACAGTAATTGGTAGTTGTTTTAACTACTTTGTAAACAGTAAAACTAAAGCTAAAGTTAGGTACTTCAAATGTATTATCCAATGGACTTGCACTCAAAAGCAATCTTACAAGGACTTCTGTTTGCAGCCATAAAGATAACCAGTACCAAGCTTACCCTCCCATCAGAAACAACTCTAAAAGTAGACCAAAATATATATGACATAAGTCTTTTTAGGTAGTGAACAATAGGTAGGTTTGTGGTCAGTGAGAGAAACACTTGAGGTGAGCCCTATGTTCTCTCTGACACTCAGAGGAACCCAAGCAGGATAAATACAAGAAGAACCACACGGAGGCGAGTGATAGTCAAGCTTCTGAAAACCAAAGAGAACAAAGACATATTATCCATGGGAGAATGACAATATGAATAACGGCTGACTTCTGACTACTTGAAAAATCAGAACACATTTGTATGATATCCAAAATACAGCTTAGCTCTTCTCAAATCAGCAAAAACTCAGTAAGCTGGAAACCATCATTCTCAGCAAACTAACACAAGAAGAGAAAACCAAACACCGCATATTCTCACTCATAAGTGGGAGTTGAACAATGAGAACACATGGACACAGGGAGGGGGACATCACATGCTGGGGCCTGTCAGGGTGTGAGGGGTTAGGGGAGGGACAGCATTAGGAGAAATACCTAATGTAGATGACGGGTTGATGGGTGCAACAAACCACCATGGCACGTGTATACCTATGTAACAAACCTGCACTTTCTGCACATGTATCCCAGAGCTTAAAGTAAAATAATAATAATAAAATAATAATAATATCAAAGTCTATCCTTAGGACAAATATAAGGGTGTACTTAAGTATGCAAGGCATACTTTAGCCTGGCAAAGTACCAGCCCAGGAAGACATCATACTCTTGGGGTATTTTCTCTTTCATGCACACAATGGTCTCTCAGTTACATTTTTGTTGTTGCCACTCTCTGCTGTAATGTGTACTTTCACCCGCATTTTTTATTTCAGCAAGTTGGAATTGACCAGAGCAACATTCCATGTATTACTCAGGTCAGTGTATCTCTCCTATGTATTTAAGTGATGTTTTTGTCTTTGTTTATGTGTTTATTATATTAATCATCATCTGAGACTCTCCATCCTTTGCGATATACTTATGTGTGTGCATTTTCATTTCTCCATAAGTAACATATATATGTGTGCTTATTGTGTGTGTGTGTGTGTGTGTGTGTGTGTGTATAACTACTAGACCATGCTTGTAATATTATCAGTAGAAACAGCAGGGTATTTGGAATAATGAACTTAGGT
Organism: Macaca thibetana thibetana; assembly: GCF_024542745.1. Classification (NCBI taxonomy): domain Eukaryota; kingdom Metazoa; phylum Chordata; class Mammalia; order Primates; family Cercopithecidae; genus Macaca; species Macaca thibetana. The sequence continues at coordinate 149,829,911 of NC_065598.1, forward strand.
TTGATGGCTGCCTTGTCCACCTTTCAGGTATATGGTCTCAAGCAACTCATTTCCATTCTCTGTTCCTCATTTCTGCAACTGCAAAATGGGTGTGATGCACCACCTGGCTCATAGTAGTGTTGTAAGAATCAAATGAGCTCAGGCTTTTTTCTTCCTCAGCAACTAGTTCTCAGGGATCCCCTCAGGGGCACAGGTGTGACCTGAGGTAGAAGTGGCAGTGCTGGAGGTGTGGACAAGATGGGCCTCAGGCAACCTGCTTGTGCATCCTACTTAGCCCTCTGGACCTGCCTGTGCTCCAACCCAGACGTACCATGGGGCCTGAGCAGCAGGGCTTCTGACCCAGCCTGGACCTACTACAGAGCGCTTTCCTGCTCTGGGCCCCCAAATTTAGGTGGCAGGTCTAAAATTTAGGCCACCTGGGGTATGGGTGAGAGTTGTTTTCCCTCCTTTGGGAATATGCTGTCTCCAGAGCCCAAAGAAGCCTACGAGGTATCATGTATCCTTTTTTGTTGTGGGAGGTACAAGATACAATACTTTATCTTTTATTTTGATGTGATGTCCTGGTATGCCTCTGACCACTGGAACCCCCCAAATTTTATCAGTGTGAAAAGAATGTAGACTGCATGTATCTTTCACTATATTGCCTACTGCCTGCTCATCTGATCCTGTGAGCGTGACATCATGGATACGGTGGATCAATTTCATGTTCTGAGGAGTGACCAGATGGTCTAGACTTCTAACTTTATTATGACAGAAGATGAGAGAGTTAACACAGCTATGGGTACAAAACTGAAAATATAAAGTGCTGTTCATTCCATGTGCCTGTGTACTCTTTCTGAGTCACACTTCTGATGGTGATAGAAAGCAATACAGTCACCAAACCAGCAGCCACATACCATGTACCTAAAGCTGCATTAACTCTACCTCTACCAAAGAAACTATCATGGCTGGCATAGTGGCTACAATTGGGCTACTACTTGATTGATTTTGCTGTAATTGTTAATCTCCAGAACCCAACTGGTTTTGATGGGGAATGGGGACTATCACCACTAATATAATCCTTTCTACTATTTAGATTTGTGCTAATTTCTGCCATCCTCTTGGGAGGTAGTCCTGTGGTTTTTTTTGTTGTTGTTGTTGTTTGTTTTTTTTGTTTTGTTTTGTTTTGTTTTTGAATCTACTATTTTGCTTGGAGGGTGATTGGGGGCTATATCAGAGGCATGCCCCTAGCTGAGTTTTGCTGTGACTTAACTATAGTCATAGGCCTAGAGGACAGGAATGGAGGTGGGAGCAGATCCTGATGGGGCTTGTAACTTGTGGAGTAGAGGCCTCTGTATCATCTGCAACAAAGGAGGCTCAGAGGTTTCTGGAAAATCTGGAGACTCAGGACTTTCACAGCCATCCCCCAGCTGTCCCCATCCTATATATCAGGGACTGGTGTGGCAGACCTGTCTTGGTTGGGACTAGAAGAATGAAGGATTATCTGAGATAACACATGTGGAATGCTCAGACAGTCTGGTTCATGTGGCAGTCATGTGTATGTGAAGAAGCCTGTGAAGAGAGAGAAGATGAAGATGTAGGGGAGAGAGGATGGTTGCAGATGCAAATAAAATGTTAAGTTTAGTGGCAGAGAAAGAGGGAGGTTTTGGCTGATGGCTTATAAGTCTTTGAAGGAAAGGAATGTGTTCTCTCAAGTATACACAGCACAAATATTCCTTCATGTGCAGACAAGTACAAAGGCAGCTTGCACGTAGCCCTGAAATCCCACAAAGTGGTCCACAATGGGAACCACTGTTGGGTGAAATAATGCATGGCTTCCTGAATGAGAAGTTTCAGATGACCAGTGGTGGGAAGAGAGAGAGACAATGAGAATATCTGGGTTAGTAGGTGAGTAGAGTTTCATTGCCTCATGGCGACATAACCAGTTGATTTCAATCAACATGCATTCATAAACATGCTTGACTCCTTTTCAGTTATAATGAATGAGACACAATTCCGGCCCCTGAGTTCCCGAAAAAGACTGAACAAAAATTACACATGAAGAATCACTAGATATCTACATTATATGTAGCCCTCTGATTTTTTTCTACATTGACATTTCTTCCCTAAGGGAAGTGGTGGGGGCAGCGAGGGGACCTTTGCTAGGAACCACAGTCTCAGCCTTTGTCAGGATACAGATGAGCATTAATTGACCAGCACCTGTGGCTTGCGCTGTAAGGGACATTTGCCAGGAGGAGTACCTGAGTGGAGGGCCACATTTCCCACCAGTCCACCCTCCTCCTTACCTCAGCTCTGGTCTCCCTGAGATCAAAAATGAAGTAGATGGGGCTGCAGGAGAGCCTGCAAAAGGCAGGCAGGGATCTTGTTGGTAAACTTTCATGCAGATTCACTCCTCTGTAAATCAACTCTTTTTCTGGAAGAGCTTCCTTATCAGTACGCTGGGCCCTGGCCTTCAGCCAGTACAGAAAGTCATTTGTCAAGGCCTTCAGTTGGCAGACGTGCTCCCTGGACTACACGCTTTCTCGGGTGTCCCAGAAACCCTGGAATGGAGTGAAATGCAGGGCTACGTGGGAGAGCAGGGAGGCGAGAATTAAGTCAGCCCCACCTTTGCCCAACTCAGTGGGTCTCCTTGAGAGAGGTTTGCAGTTTCAAGGATACTTTTCAGCCAATCTGCTGCGAGATCCTGTGAAGGGGTGTGAAGGGTCTTCCTCTGTGACTGTAGATTGGCCAGTCTCTCCTTGTGTGTCTTAACAGTTTTCATTACACTTTATGTGAATTAATGCAAAACTGCTAGGTTTAAACTGCTCACCATTTTAGGGATCCCTTCTGGATTTTACCTTCCTTAAGAGGAAATTTTCCTCCTTTCCTCAGTTCATCCTTTCTGCCTTGGCTTTGACATGGTCTGGAGGCCACAGAGCCTCCTCCTGAGAGCCTCTCTCTGGTGTGTCTCTTTGTGTCTGTCCATCGCTCTCCTCTGGATCATTCCCTGTGGTTCCTGTTGGGCGTGGCTCCCATAAACGCACATAGCAGGGTCTGCTTTGTCTGCAACCTGATGCATTGTTATTTTTCACCAAAACTCGCAGTCCAAACATGACATTTCTGGGCCACACTCTTTGTCAGAGCTCCAGGGGCACAACCCTGGGGACCTGCTGGAAGGTGCCACCGTGACGTGTGCCTAGATGTGTTTTCCCTCAGTTACCACCTCGTTCCTGTGGTTCTGGTGGCTGGAGGGTGACTGCGTGCTTCACGAAGGGGGTCCTTACTGCTTTACATCCACCCTTTTCACGGAAAGCCCTTTGTCACATGTTTTCAGTGTTTCTAAGCGATTTTCTGCCCATCTTGTCTGCTAAGATTGTGGGGCAGTGTTTCCACAAATTTATAGCTGGCAGTGAATTGTCCCAAAGCAAATCAGACGGAATAAAATGTTTCCAACATTATTCAAATACTGACACCTTTTGTTATTTATTCTCTCAGAATTGTTCCTTAGCTCTGTCCACACCTCTGTAAGTAGTTCATTAAAAGCTTCTCCCACTGCTAGCTCAGCAGTTTATATCACCCATCTTCCCCCCAGATCTGCTTCTCATTCTGTGTACCCTTCTCATCCTTGATACTCTCTCCCTCAACTCCCCTTACAATCCAACACTGAATCCTAACGACTTTGTCTGCAATGCCTCCTCTTTTCTGCATTTTAGCTTCAACTTCCATCCTCTCTCACCTTCCAACCAGTCTGTCTCCATATACTCTGCCCCTGCTGTTTGTTTTACGCAGTGCATCCAGAATGCAGATCTGATAACATCCAAAATAGAGATCTAGTCATTTCACTTCTCACTTAAAAGCCCTCGAAGGTCTCCCAGGATTCTTAGGACAAAGTGCAAGCTCCTCACCATTGCTTTTAATTTAAGCTCCTGCATTGTTGAATCCTTGCCTACTCTCCAGCTTCATCTCCCTTACTCTCCCCTCTGCTCTTTCTGCTCTAGCAACAGGGTTCATCTGTGCCATATGCCTTCCCCAGGGCCTTTGCACATGTTATTCCTCTGTCTACAATGCTCTTTCTTTCCATACTGACCTACTACTTATTCCTGAACTATCCTTCATAAGGATAAGTATACACAGCACAAACTATTACTTTCTTCAGGAGGGCTTGCTTCCCGGGCTTCCCTGACTTGGTTAGATTCCCCTGCTTCAACACTGAGTATTGTGTACCTCTCTTTCATGCTACCGTTTATAACTTAAAATGACTTTACATTTATTTGTGTGATTGTTTGATATATCTTCTCCTTATCTGTAGACTGTAATCTTATGAAGCTTGGGATCAAGTTGTTTGTGCTTATGGTTATATCCCAATTTCTTATGGTAAATTATCATAAATATTTCTTGAACAAAGAATCAGTGAATGGTTCACAGAAGTTGGTGGAATATAGAATCCTGGTGAGGAATTGGTCTTATATAAGAGGGAGTCTACTGTTTCTATTTAAAAATTTTTTTTTCCTCATAGGTTTTTGGGGAAGAGGTGGTATTTGGTTACATGAGTAAGTTCTTTAGTGGTGATTTGTGAGATTTTAGTGCACCTCTCTCCCAAGCAGTATACACTGAACCCAGTTTGTAGTCTTTTATCCCTCACCTCCTTCCCACCCTTTCTCTCAAGTCCCCAAAGTCCACTGTATCATTTTTATGCCTTTGCATCCTGATAGCTTAACTCCACTTGTTAGTGAGAACATACGATGTTTGGTTTTACATTCCTGAGTTGCTTCACTTAGAATAATGGTCTCCAATCCCATCCAGGTCACTGCAAATGCTGTTAATTTATTCCTTTTTATGGCTGAGTAGTATTCCATCGTATATCTATACCACAGTTTCTTTATCCGCTTGTTGATTGATGGGCATTTGGGTTGGATCCACATTTTTGCAGTTGCGAATTGTGCTGCTATAAACATGCATGAGCAAGTATCTTTTTCGTATAATGACTTCTTTTCCTCTGGGTAGATGCCCCGTAGTGGGATTGCTGGATCAGATGATAGTTCTGCTTTTAGTTCATTAAGGAATCTCCACACTGTTTTCCATAGTGGTTGTACTAGTTTACGTTCCCACCAGCAGTGTAGAAGTGTTCCCTTTTCACCGCATCCATGCCAACATCTATTATTTTTTTATTATGGCCATTCTTACAGGAGTAAGGTGGTTTTTCATTATGGTTTTGATGGACATTTCCCTGATAATTAGTGATGTTGAGCATTTTTCCATATGTTTGTTGTCCATTTGTATATCTTCTTTTGAGAATTGTTTATTCATGTCCCTAGACAACTTTTTGATGGGATTGTTTTTTTTTTTTTTTTCTTGATAATTCGTTTGAGTTCATTGCAGATTCTGGATATTAGTCCTTTGCCAGATGTATAGATTGTGAAGATTTTCTCCCACTCTGTGGGTTGTCTGTTTACTCTGCTGACTGTTCCTTTTACCGTTACCGTTCGAAAGCTCTTTCATTTGATTAAGTCCCAGATATTTATCTTTGTTTTTATTGCATTTGCTTTTGGGTTCTTGGTCATGAAATCCTTGCTTAAGCCGATGTCTAGAAGGGTTTTTCTGACGTTATCTTCTAGAATTTTTATAGACTCAGGTCCTAGGTGTAAGTCTTTGATCCATCTTGCATTGATTTTTATATAAGGTGAGAGAGGAGCATCCGGTTTCATTCTCCTACATGTGGCTAGCCAGTTATCCCAGCACCATTTTTTGAAAAGGGTGTCCTTTCCCCACTTTATGCTTTTGTTTGCTTTGTCAAAGATCAGTTGACTGTAAGCATTTGGCTTTATTTCTGGGTTCTCTATTCTGTTCCATTGGTCTATGCGTGTATTTTTATACCGGTACCATACTGTTTTGGTGACTATGGCCTTATAGTATAGTTTGAAGTCAGGTAATGTGATGCCTCCAGATTTGTTCTTTTTGCTTGGTCTTGTTTTGGCTATGCAGGCTCTTTTTTGGTTCCATATGAATTTTAGGATTTTTTTTTTCTAGTTCTCTGAAGAATGATGGTAGCATTTTGATGGGAATTGTATTGAACTTGTAGATTGCTTTTGGCAGTATGGTCATTTTCACAATATTGATTATACCCATCCATGAGCATGAGATGTGTTTCCATTTGTTTGTGTCATCTGTGATTTCTTTCAGGAGTGTTTTGTAGTTTTCCTTGCAGAGGTCTTTCACCTGCTTGGTTAGGTATATTCCTAAGTATTTTATATTTTTGCAGCTATTATAAAAGGAGTTGAGTTCTTGATTTGATTCTCAGCTTCGTCACTGTTGGTGTATGGGGGAGCTACTGATTTGTGTACATTAATTTTGTATCCTGAAACTTTGCTGAATTCTTTTATCAGTTCTAGGAGCTTTTTGGAGGAGTTTTAGGGTTTTCTCATTATACCAACATATCATTAGCAGATAGCAACAGTTCGACTTCCTCTTTACCAATTTGGATGCTCTTTATTTTTTTCTCTTGTCTGATTGCTCTGGCTAGAACTTCCAGTACTATGTTGAATAGAAGTGGTGAGAGTGGGCATCCTTGTCTTGTTCTGGTTCTCAGAGGGAGTGCTTTCAGCTTTTCCCCATTCAGTACTATGTTGGCTGTGGGTTTGTCATAGATGGCTTTTATTACATTGAGGTGTGTCCCTTGTTTGCCGATTTTGCTGAGGGTTTTTATCATAAAGTGATGCTGGATTTTGTCAAATGCTTTTTCTGCATCTATTGAGATGATCATATGATTTTTGTTTTTAATTCTGTTTATGTGCTGTATCACATTTATTGACTTACATATGTTAAACCATCCCTGCATCCCTGGTATGAAACCCACTTGATCATGGTAGATTATCTTTTTGATATGTTGTTGGATTCAGTTGGCTAGTATTTTGCTAATGATTTTTGCATCTATGTTCATCAAGGATATTGGTGTGTAGTTTTCTTTTTTGGTTATGTCCTTTCTTGGTTTTGGTATTAAGGTGATACTGGCTTCATAGAATGATTTAGGGAGGATTCCCTCTTTCTCTATCTTGTGGAATAGTGTCAATAGCATTGGTACCAATTCTTTTTTGAGTGTCTAGTAGAATTCAGCTGTGAATTCATCTGGTCCTGGACTTTTTTTGTTGGTAATTTTTAAAAATTACCGTTTCAATCTTGCTGCTTGTTATTGGTCTGTTCAGGGTATCTAATTCTTCCTGATTTAAGCAAGGAGGGTTGTATCTTTCCAGGAATTTATCCATCTTCTCTATGTTTTCTAGTTTATAAGTGTAAAGGTGTTCATAGTAGCCTTGAATTATCTTTTGTATTTCTGTGGTGTCAGTTGTAATGTCTCCCATTTTGTTTCTAATTGAGCTTATTTGGATTTTCTTTCTTGTTTTCTTGGTTAGTCTTGCTAATGGTCTATCAATTTTATTTATCTTTTCCAGAACAAGCTTTTTGTTTCATTTATCTTTTGCATTTTTTTGGTGTCAATTTCATTTAGCTCTGCTCTGATCTTGGTTATTTCCTTTCTGCTGCTGGAGTTGGGTTTGGATTGTTCTTGTTTCTCTAGTTCCTTAAGGTGTGACCTTAGATTGTCTATTTGTGCTCTTTCGGGCTTTTTGATGCAGGCATTTAGGTCTATGAACTTTCCTCTTAGCACTGCATTTGCTGTATCCCAGAGGTTTGGATAGGTTGTGTCGCTGTTGTCTTTCAGTTCAAAGAATTTTTAAATTTCAATCTTGATTTCGTTGTTGACTCAATGATCATTCAGGAACAGGTTATTTAATTTTCACGTATTTGCATGATTTTGAAGGTTCATTTTTGGAGTTGATTTCCAGCTTTATTCCACTGTGGCCTGAGAGACTACTTGATCTAATTTCAATTTTCTTAAATTTATTGAGACTTGTTTTGTGGCATATCATATGGTCTATCTTGGAGAATGTTCCATGAGCTGATGAATAGAATGTATATTCTGCAGTTGTTGGGTAGAATGTTCTGTAAATATCTGTTAAGTCCGTTTGTTCCAGGGTATAGTTTAAACCTCTTGTTTCTTTGTTGACTTTCTGTCTTGATGACCTGTCTAGTGCTGTTAGTGGAATATTGAAGTCCCCCACTATTATTGTGTTGCTACCTATCTCATTTCTTAGGTTTAGTGGTAATTGTTTTCTAAATTTGGGAGCTCCAGTGTCAGGTGCATATATATGTAGGATTGTGATATTTTCCTGTTGAACTAGTCCTTTTATCATTATATAATGTCCCTCTTTGTCTTTTTTAACTGCTCTTGCTTTAAAGTTTGTTTTGTTTTTTATAAGAATAGCTACTCCTGCTTGCTTTTGGTGTCCATTTGCATGGAATGTCTTTTTCCACCCCTTTACCTTAAGTTTATGTGAGTCCTTACGTGTTAGGTGGGTCTCTTGAAGGCAGCAGATAGGTGGTTGGTGAATTCTTATTCACTCTGCAATTCTGTATCTTTTAAGTGGAACATTTAGGCCATTTACATTTAACGTTAGTATTGAGATGCAAGGTACTATTCTACTCATCGTGCTATTTGTTGTGTGTATATGTTTTTTTTAATTGCATTTTTGTTTTATAGGTCCTGTGGGATTTATGCTTTAAAGAAGTTCTGTTTTGAGGTGTTCCCAGGATTCGTTTCAAGATTTAGAGCTCCTTTTAGCAGTTCTTGTAGTGCTGGCTTAGTAGTGGCAAATTCTCTCAGCATTTGTTTGTCTGAAAATAACTGTATTTTTCTTTCATTTATGAAGCTTAGTTTCACTGGATACAAAATTCTTGGTTGATAATTGTTTTGTTTAAGGAGACTGAATATAGGGCCCCAATCCCTTTTAGCTTGTAGGGTTTCTGCCAAGAAATCTGCTGTTGATCTGACAAGTTTTCCTTTCTATGTTACCTGGTGCTTTTGCCTCACAGCTCTTAAGATTGTTTCCTTCATCTTAACTTTAGATAACCTGATGATAATGTGCCTAGGCGATTATCTTTTTGTGATGAATTTCCCAGGTGTTCTTTGAGCTTTTTGTATTTGGATGTCTAGGTCTCTAGCAAGGTCAGAGACCTTGCTAGAGACCCCCCAAATACATTTTCCAAACTTTTAGATTTCTCTTCTTCCTCATGAATGCCAATTATTCTTAGGTTTGGTTATTTAACATAATCCCAGACTTCTTGGAGGCTTTGTTCATATTTTCTTATTCTTTTTTTCTTTGTCTTTGTTGGATTGGGTTAATTTGAAAACCTTGTCTTTGAGCTCTGAAGTTCTTTCTTCTGCTTATTCAATTCTGTTGCTGAGACTTTCCAGAGCATTTTGTATTTCTCTAAGTGCATTCATTATTTCCTGAAGTTTTGATTATTTTTTATTTATGCTATCTATTTCACTGAAGATTTCTCCCCTCATTTCTTGTAGCATTTTTTGATTTCCTTAAATTGGACTTCACCTTTCTCTGGTGCCTCCCTAATTAGCTTAATAACTGACCTTCTGAATTCTTTTTCAAGTAAATCAGGGATTTCTTCTTGGTTTGGATCCATTGCTGGTGAACTAGTGTGATTTTTTTTAGGGGGTGTTGAAGGACCTTGTTTTGTCATATTACCAGAATTGTTTTTCTGGTTTCTTCTCATTTGGGTAGGCTATGTCAGAGGGGCTCAAGGCTACTGTTAAGATTCTTTTGTCCCACGGGGTGTTCCCTTGATGTAGTTAGTACTCCCCCTCTTTTCTTAGGGATGTGGCTTCCTGAGAGCCAGGCTATAGTGATTGTTCTCTCTTCTGGATCTAGCCACCCAGCATGTCTACCAGACTCTGGGCTGGTACTGGGGGTTGTCTGCACAGAGTCCTGTGATGTGAACTGTCTGCAGGTCTCTCAGCTGTGGATACCAGCGCCTGCTCCAGTGGAGGTGGCAGCGGGGAAAAATGGACTCTGTGGGGGTCCTTAATTTTGGTTGTTTCATGCACTGTTTTTGTGCTGGTTGGCCTTCTGCCAGGAAGTGGTGCTTTTAAGAGTGCATCAGCTGTGGTAGTATAGGGAGGAATAGGTGGTGGGCGAGGACCTAGGACTCCCAAGAGAATATGACCTTTGTCTTCAGCTACCAGGGTGGGTAGGGAAGGACTATCAGTTGGGGGCAGGATTAGGTGTGTCTAAGCTCAGACTCTCCTTGGGCGAGTCTTGCTGCGGCTATGTGGGGGATGGGGGTGTGGTTCTCAGGTCAATGGAGTTATCTTCCCAGGAGGATTATGGCTGCCTCTGCTGTGTCATGTAGGTTGTCAGGGAAGTGGGGGAGAGCTGGCAGTCACAGACCTTACCCAGCTCCCAAACAACCCCAAACGCCCATCTAACTCCCACTGTGCCCCCACCAAAGGCACCAAGTCTGTTTCCAGGGAGTGGGTGAGCAGGGCTGAGAACTTGCCCCAGGCTACCAGCCTCCCAGCTACGACAGCAAGGATGGCTTTTGTGCCTTCCCGCCTGTGGAGTGTGTACACTGGATTTATGCCCTCCCCTGAGTTCTGGCCAGGAGACTTCACGATCAGTTGGAATTTTTACAAAGTTCAGCTGGAGGTTTCCTTTTCCCAGTACCTCTGCTAGTCCTCCCCAAGGATCCATATGAGACAAAGCAGAAATGGTTTCCCAGGGAACCCAGTGAGCTCGTAGGGTTTTTTTCTGCTGTTTCCTCTACCCCTGTATTTTGTTCAGCTCTCTAAATTGACTCAGCTTCCAGTAAAGTCAGAATCTTCTCCTGTGATCTAGACCTTCAGGTTCCCCAGTGAGGGTGTGTGTTCAGCTTGGGCAGTCACAGTATTCAGGGTGTCTCCTGGGTCCTGCAGGAGCAATCCACTTCCTTCAGAGGGTCTGCGGGTTCTCTCGGCTTTCCTAATTGATTCCTTCAGTAGTTCTGGAGCAAAAGTTCACAATGCAGAGTCTCACACTGCTCTGTCTGTCCACCTGGGAGCTGCAATCTAGTCCTCTAGTCTATTTTTAATGGAAACAGAATAAAAATATACATCCACATTCATTCAGCAAATATTAATTAAGCACTTACTATGTGCCAGGCACTTAAGATTCATCAGTGGACAAAACAGACAAAATCCCTGTCTTCATGGAGCTTGTAGTCTATTGCAGGGAAACAGACATAAACATATACAGGAATGAAATCCGTAATGTTAATGAAAATTAGTGCCTTGGTGAAAATAAAGCTTATTGTTAATGAGATCGTTGGAAGCCCAATGCCTTCTGAGGAGATAAATATTTTAGCAGTTTTTTGATCATTTTAAGAAACTTTTTTTTTGTGTTTTTAAAAACGTATTTTATTTTTTTGAGAGAGGGTTTCACTCAGTGGCCCAGGCTACAGTGCAGTGGATCAATCACAGCTCACTGCAACCTTGACTTCTGCGGACTTAGGTGATTCTCCCACCTCAGCCTTCCAAGTAGTTGGGACTACAGGTGTGCGTCATCATGCCCGGATAATTTTTCTATTTTTTGTAGAGATGAGGTCTCACTGTTGCCCAGACTAGTCTCAAACTCCTGGACTCAAACAATCCTCCTGCCTTGGCCTCCCAAAGTGTTGGGATTACAAGTGTGAACCACTGCACCTAGCCTAACAATGTGTTTTAGATCATAGTTTGAAAATCTGATTTGATACCAAGATGCTACTTTTAATAATGAATTTACATGTAGCAATTTTAGCTTTAATGAGGCACCTTAATTTTTGCTCATAATAACTTTTTTAGGTACCCCATGGTTTACTTGAAGTACTAAAACAACATTTAGCTTCTTTGGAAGAGAAAAATGACACTTTACCTCCTTACTGGTAAGTTAATAATGTCTTAATGTAGGTTAATTTTGTTTCCCTCTAGATAATTTTCTGCATCTTAAATAATATGTGATCAACTAAATAAATTATGGGCTATGAATATGATGGAATACTATTCAGCTATTTTAAATGATGATATGGGACCGAAGTTTTCAGTCTTTCGTGGGATTCCACATTCTTCACAAAGGAACATCTTTTATTACACTGAATGATTTGCAAAGTCAGAGATTGGGATGGGAATATTCAAGAATTTGATTCCTTCCCCTAGGGGCTCCTCTAGTGAGAATAACTATTATTGTAGAAAATTATTTAATGACATGTCAAAGTGCTCATTCATGAAATAGAACACATAGTAACATTCAAGACGTGTATAGATACACGCATCTATCTACACATACACATACATGTACTCTGCTATATGTGCATATACATATAAACTGAATAATACAAAATTTGAAGTATGTCACCCCAAACTGTTGACATTAGCTATTTCTTTTTTCTTTTTCTTTCTTTTTTTTTTAGACAGAGTCTCACTCTGTCGCCCAGGCTGTAGTGGAGTGGCGTGATCTCGGCTCACTGCAATCTCCACCACCTGGGTTCAAGTGATTCTCCTGCCTCAGCCTCCCCAGTAAGCTGGAATTACAGGCACACGCCACCACACCCTGCTAATTTTTGTATTTTTAGTAGAGACGGGGTTTCACCATGTTGGTCAGGCTGGTCTCAAACTCCTGATCTCAGGTGATCCGCTGCCCTCAGCCTCACAAAGTGCTGGGATTGCAGGCGTGAACCACTGCACCCAGGCTTAGCTATTTGTGAGTGTAACAATTATGGCTGATTTCAGTTTTCTTGTTTGTATTTTTCTATATTGTCCACAATCACTACAAAGGTCATGTAATATTAATTCATTAGACTTTTTAAGGTTGTATTGATTGTAATCTATTTATATTATCACCTTCTCTTAGACCACAAGCCCATTGACTATTTCTTAATTATCTTTATCACAGATAGACATATAGTTAGTATATAGTTGGAGAGATGGATGGATAGATGGATAAATCAAAGAAATGTAAGTTTAGCTAGGTAGAATATATGTAATTCTATTTGTTCTCCAGTGTGCCTCATATTTATTGTGATCTTTTAAGTCTCCAACCTGCATTGACTCCATCCTTCCCAAATAGTCCAGTTGTGACAGCTTCAGCAAGCAGAGCTTGGTTTGCAGGTAATATGGCATTATTACATAATTATGTCAGTAATAACTGAAGATAGGATTAGAATCTTTAATTTTTTTCACTGCTAAACTACCAACTGTGTCTACTGCCTCTTCCTGAAGCAGTATTTGACTCAGCATTTTCATTCCTAGGAATTTATTCCACATATATATTCACAATTGTGAAATGATATATGATCAAGAATATTCATTGCAACATTATAATGGCAATGGCACAATTAATAAGAGGCTTGTTTTTCTATACTGAAATGGAACAATCTCCAAGTTATATTGTTAAATGACAAATGAGCAAGATGTGAAACAAAGTATAGTATACTATCATTTTTGTTTTTTAAGATAGTAAAAAGAAAGAATATGTATGTAATGTCTTAAAGAATATTCCTGGAAGGATATATAAGAAATGAGTTAAAATGGGCTGCTTCCAAAAAGAGTGTGGTGGTTCATGGAAAGAGATGGGTGGGTGAGTCTCCACCATATACCATTTTCTAACTTTTGAAATTATACCATGAAAATAATTACCTATTATTAATATATAAAGTTTACAAAGGAACAAAAATATACATACATTCAGTGTGATACTTTGTGATGCTTAAGGTGGAAATCCTTTGTAATTTCTTACATTTAGTTTGCCTCATACTTAAGTGGTGTTCTGGAGCCAGCTCCTACTAGCTTAGAGGAGCCATAAATTTCCAGGAATTTTTCTAGCTGGTTGATGTCACATTGGCAACTTGAAATTGGTCACGATGGGAGTATTTACACTACAGAAATGGGCAAACACTACAAATTAAGCCTTTTTTTTTTGATGGAGTCTCTTGCTCTGTCACCAGGCTGGAGTGCAGTGCAACCTCTGCCTCCCAGGTTCGAGCAATTATCCTGCCTCAGCCTCCGGAGTAGCTGGGACTACAGACACGCCACCACGCCCAGCTAATTTTTGTATTTTTAGTGGAGATGGGGTTTCACCATGTTGGCCAGGATGGTCTCGATCTCTTGACCTTGTGATCTGCCTGCCTTGGCCTTCCAAAGTGCTGGGATTACAGGTATGAGCCACTAAACCCAGCCTTTTCCTTGAGAGCTGTTTGTTATACATTTACTGGCACACAACTGCTCATAGGCAGCCATATTTTGGTTATCTCTACTCTAGACACAAATCCATGTAATAATGAGCAATATTATCATAGGGCTTATATAGCAATATTATCGTAGGGTTTATATGCATTTGAATTAAATTTTGTTCGTATTTTAACTTAAATATTTAGACTGTATTTTAAATGTTTTTATTTTTCTGATATATATATTTTTTCAATGGACAAATCTTCTGCATTTTTAATGGTGAGTTCAACCAAAGCTATGATGAACATAAGTTCTTTGAGTAAAACAATGTGTATAGAAAAACTATACACTTGATTTATTTCCAAAAGAATAACTACTATCACTTTTCTGAGTCCCTGTGCTTTGGGAATTATTAGTGCTTACAACAGATGTTACAAGACAGTTTAATACGGTGGTTAAGAAAATAAGCTATGGATTCAGTTCGATGTGCATGTATTCTAAAGGCCTATAGGCGTGATTACCAACAGACCAATACTGACTACTAGTGATCTCCACAGTAGTGTCACCCTCATTGCTTCAACCAATTCTGTTGACAATCCTGTGACCAGTTGAAACCACTTTTTCTCTTAAATTACTGTAATTTTAAAATGCTGGCCATGGAGCCAGAGTGCTTGGATTCCAATTTCACTCTGCCATTCATAGATTGTGTTTTTGGGCAGATCATTTAGCCTCTCTGTACCTCAGCTTCCTTATCCTTTTAAGATTGCTGGCAAAATTAAATGAGTTGATATACGTAGAGTGATTAGAACAGTGCCTGGCCCATAGTAAGTGCTGTTATTGTTGTTTTTGTACTTCTATCCTTCTATCACTCTTACCAACTTATTCCATGGTAAACCAAAAGCTCTATCCTTGGCAGTTTAACTGAATGATTTTTCTCTATCTCTGGCCTTGGTTGGAGATACTTCCCTTAGGGTTTTAATTACTATTTATATTCTGGAGAGAGAGAGACAGAGAGAGAGAGACAGAGAGAGAGAGAGAAAGAGATTATATTTCTGTTTACATTTATGTCTACAGCTCCAAACTTATATATCCAGCTGTCTACTGGACTTTTCCGCTTGCATGTTCTACAATTATCTCAAACTCAATTTATACAAAACGAAATGGCTCACTTACCATCTCCCAAACCTTGCTCCTTTGCCTTTGGCGTGTGCTTAGTAAATGGCACTGTTGTCCATTCAGGCGCTCAGTTGATACCAGGGAATTATTTTTGACACTTCCTTCTCGCTCACTTCCATATGCAACCCATTACCAAATCCTATTCATTCGACTGCTCAATGATGTGTCAGTTCTCTCCACTTCTATCTGTCCAAACTGCCTCAACCTTAGCTAAAACCACTGTCATTTTTCTCCTGGATTACTATAATAGCTACATAACTGGCCCCCCTACATCCATTTGCCCTCCTATAACCCATTCTGAATATGGCAATCAGAGTGATATTTTAGAAAGTCAAATATAATCATGCTGTTCCCTTGATCAAAACCCTTAAGAGAATTTCAGTTATCCAAGGATATAGCCTACAAGCTTCATTTTGTGTTGTTCTTGCTCAACTTTCTGGGATACTGGAGTTGTTTCACTTATTTACACATCCCCTAGGGTCTTTCTAATTCTCAGGCTGGAATCCTTTTCTCTCCTTCCCTTGGCCCTAATCCTCATGGCTTATATAATTTATATTTTATCCTTTAAGTCACAGATTAACTAACACAGAAGACTAATTCTTGACTCCCTAGATGAAGTTAAATTTCCTTGATACATTCATGTAATATTCTGTACTTCTTCTTTTATAATATTCAACAAATTATAATTTTACTCAGATCTTTTACTCATACTTCTCCTGCAGGATCACCATGGTTCACTTTCTCACATCCTTTAGGTCATTACTTAAAAGCACCCTTCTTGGTGAGCCATTCCTATTTAAAATTTAAATTACTGCATGTGCCAAGCTAAATACATGAAGCAGAAACTATTAGAAATACATGGAGAACTTGAGAAAAATACTGTTATAATGGGCAATTTCAAACCATCTCTTTCATTATTGGACATATCTCTCCCACTGACATGTCATGTCTCTTTCCCTGATGTTTTATCCTTAGCATTTATCAGTATCTGACATAGCATATACTTCATCTTTGTTGTTTACTGTCTCCATTAGAATGTAAATCACATGAAGGCAGGGATTTTTATCTTTTTTTCCTCACTGCTGTATGTTTAGCACCTAGTACAATGTCTGGCACATAACGAGGGCTTAATTAAAATTTATTCGATAAATAACTTAAAATCACTCCTCTTTTACCTAATAATTTGAGGTCCTGTTAGTTTGTAATGGGAGGGTACGCATATGTCATTACTGTATTGACATAAACTAGGTTTATGTTTTCATCTCATTTTGTCTCTTATTTTTAGATTATTTTGACTACATGATACATTACAACCATCATTATCTTCGCAAGCCCACGAACCTGTTGGAACCAGACAGCAAGGTGGAACGATTATAGCAAACAACCTAAATGGCTCACCTGCTAGCCTTGTAGGAAGTAAACATCTATTTTTAAATTAATATTTTAAATATATTTTAAAATGCATTTTAAGAAAAAGCATTTACACAAAAATAATGTAAAACTTGTGTTTGTTTTATGAAACAGATTTTAACTTTGAAGAAATCCCAGTCAACAGGTAAGTTTTTATTATTTAAGAAAAGACAGAGAGGGATGGCTGGGCAGGAAAGAAAAAAAAAAAGGACAACCAATAAATATATGCCAGAGGAAAGGGCTTGTAAGAGTAAGAACTAGAAAATAATTTTCAAATTAGATATCATAACTACTTGTTATGAAACTCTATAATGTGGACTTTTTAAACTTAAATAATTAAAGTGGAAAATTTATTTATTATGCACTATCCTAACTTTTGTAGGTAAAGTTCTTGGTTAAAGTATACTGTATTACGATTCTCCATGGTTAACCAATGTCAACTTCAATGAGTTAACTCCTAAAATTTCAGCCAAAAAAATAACAGGGAAATGGAAACCAAAGGAAGGCAGAAGTGATAATATTAACAACAAATAATATAGAATGTAAGGCTAAAAGCCAGGTAAAGAGGGTAAGGATAAGGATTTTTAGGCCTTATCTGACAAAAAGGGCATGATCTGATATTAATCAGCTGGGGGAAACAGCATGGCCTGTTTCTTCAGATTCTTCTCTGTGACCTTTTGCCTTCAGACATAAGGATGTTTCTTACCTGGAGTTTTAGGCCTACCTAAAACTTCCTCCTTTAAGGATGAGGAGGGAGATCATATAATGATAAAAGGCACTATTTATTAAGACATAACAGTATTAATGCTGTAGCACTAAGCTAAATATAGAAAGCAAAAGTTATTAGAAATACATGGAGAACTTGAGAAAAATATAATTATAATGGCATTTTCAAATCACTTCTTTCATTATTAGACAGGTCTAGTAGATAAAACATAAGTAAAGACAAAGGAATTCAAATAAAACGTAACAAATAAATAACAGTAATAAACCAGAACACACACACACACACACACACACACACACACACACACACAGAGAGAACGTTCATTTTCTTTAAAGCAGTAATATACTTGGCCATAAAGAAAACCGTAACAAAATTTTGAAGAATTTTACAGTCTATATTTTCTCGTAATTCAATAAAATTAGAACTAATTAATAAAAATTTGACCATGAAAATTTTAACTCTTTAGAAATTTAAAAATATAGTTCTTTTGCCCAAGAGGAAATCAAAGGAAAATTATTAACTATCTAAGGCAATGAAGAAGAAAACTTCATACCAATGCTAATAGGGCACTGTGAGAGCTAAAACTTAAATAAAAATGTGTGGCTTTAAATATCATTATTGTTTAAAAAAGATAAATTTTAAGAAAATTTCATTTTTATCTTAAGAAAGTAGAAAATAAAATAATTAGGAAGATAAAATTTTTAAAGATAAAAACTTAAATTAATAACACTACCAACAAAAACAGATACAAAATTCCTTGTAAAGTCTAATAAAATAAGCTCCTCTGATTAAATAGAAAAGAGAATGCAAAAGTTTACAACATTGGGAATAAAAGAGCTGACAGCTAGAAGGGAGATTAAAATAATTATGATTGTGCAACCATTTGGCAACAGCCTATTTGAAAATCTAGAGGAAATGGATGATTTCCAAGCAAAATATAAATTACTATATACCATCCAAGAAGAAGCAGAAAGATGCATAGACCAATTACCACATAAGTCTTTGAAAATTAACAAAGAAAGGAAGCTGCTGACTGGTCTCATGTAGTCATTATATTTGGCAGAATCCTACAAAAAATATTAACACAGCAACATGGCACAAGTATACATATGTAACAAACCTGCACGTTATGCACATGTACCCTACAACTTAAAGTATAATAATAATAAATTAATTAAAAAAAAAAAAAATATTAACAAATAAAATCCAAGAATATATTTTAAAAATTCACTACTTATACAGACTGCTTCTTTGATATTGGAGCCTACTGTATGAAACCCTGCCTGGGATGATACATTTATAGTTTTATAATCTTAAGTATCTAGTAAAGATAATATAAACTTGATTGACTAGTAAACCTGGGTATAAAAAATTGTATGCCTGTATTACATTTAATGCTGACAACTCTGAAGATATTCCAGTTTTTATTTTACCAATGACAACCTTTCTTTTAAAAATGTGTCTTGAACATTTATTTATTTTTAATTGACAAAATTTATATATTTATGTTGTACAACAGGTGTTTTAATATACATTGTGGAATGATTAAATGAATTAACATGTCAGTTCCCTCATATTTTTAATCTTTTTTTTTTTTTTTTTTTTTTGAGACGGAGTGTCGCTCTTGTTGCCCAGGCTAGAGTGCAATGGCACAATCTCGGCTCACTGCAACCTCTGCCTGCCAGGTTCAAGTGATTCTCCTGCCTCAGCCTCCCAAGTAGCTGGGATTACAGACATGCGCCACCACACCTGGCTAACTTTTTTTTTTTTTTTTTTTAATTTAGTAGAGATGGCGTTTCACCATGTTGGTCAGGTTGGTCTCGAACTCCTGACCTCAGGTGATCCACCCACCTCAGCCTCCCAAGGTGCTGGGATTACAGGCGTGGGCCACCACCCCCGGCCATTTTAAACCATTTTTTGTGGTGTGAACATGTAAAATCTACTTTCAGCAATTTTGAATATTCAATACACTCTTATTAACTACAATCAACGTGTTGTACAATAGATCTCCTGAACTTACTCCTCTGTCTAGCCAAAGCTTTGTATCTTTTGATCAACATCTCCCCAATCCCTTTTCTCCCCAAGCCTCACTGCCCCTGGTAACCACAATTTTACTCTCTGCTTCTATGAGTTCAACTTTTTTTAGATTCCACATATAAGTGATATCATACAGTATTTATCTTTCTGTGTCTGGCTTATTTCACTTAGCATAATGTCCTCCAGTTTCATCTAGGTTGTTGCAAATGTCCACTGTCACTATTCTAGACCAGGCCACTTGAGACCTCTTGCTTGGATGACTTGAAAAGACTTTCTAACTGACTTCTTCACTCTATCTTACTTGCCCACTGTTCATGTTCCATACTCCTCCCAGACTAATCTTTCAAAAATGTAAACATGATCATGTTATAGCTTCAGTTCCCCACTGAAGGGGAAGGATTTCTTTATTTTTATAATGAAATAGTATTTCATTATGTGTATACCACAGTTTCTTTATCAGTTCATCCACTGATGGACACTTAGGTTGATTCTGTATCTTGACTATTGTGAATAGCGACGCAATGAACATGGGAATGCAGAGATCTCCTCAATATACTAATTTCAAGTCTTTTGGATATATACCCAGAAGTAGGATTGCTGGATCATATGGCAGTTCTATTCTTAGCTTTTTGAGGAAAACCACAGTTTTCCATAATGGCTGTACTAATTTATATTCCCACCAACAGTGTACAAAGGTTTTCTTGTCTCCACATCCTTGCCAACACTTACCTTTCATCTTTTTGATAATAGCCATTCTGACAGATATGAGCTGATATCTTGTTGTGGTTTTAATTTGCACTTCCCTAATGATAAGTGATGTTGAGCATTTTTTCATATATCTGTTGGTCATTTGTATGTCTTTATTTGAAAAATGACTGTTCAGGTCCTTTGCCCATAATTGGGTTATCTCTTTTCTTGTTATTGAGTTGTCTGAGTTCCTTATGTATTTTGGATATTAACCCCTTTTCAGATGTATTGCTTTCAGATATTTTCTCCCAATCTATAGGTTTTGTCTTTACTCTGTTAATTGTTTCCTTTGCTATGCAGAAGCTTTTTAGTCTGATTTAATCCTATTTGTTTATTTTAGCTTTTGTTGCCTGTGCTTTTGGGGTCAAATCCAAAAAATTATTGCCCCAACTAATGTCATATAGTTTTTCCTCTGTGTTTTATTCCAGTAGTTTTACAATTTCAAGTCTTATGTTTAAGTCTTTAATGCATTTTGAGTTGATTTTTGTATATGGTGTGAGATAAGGGTTTGATTTCATTCTTCTGCATGTGAATATTACGTTTTCCCAGCACCGTTTATTGAAGAGAGTGTTCTTTTCCCATTACATCTGACATGAAGTGGTGTCAGCCTTCAGAGATGGAAATTAATGATGGAATAAACTGGCAGTTGAATACCTTCACCTGCACATCAACCATATGGAATTCCATTGCTGCTCCTCTTCCCTACATAGTAACATTTGTGCTGTATTATTACTCTAGTTTTTTGATATATGCATATAACATAGAAAATTGTATTAAGGATGTAAGTAGAGCAAGAAATGTTTTCTTTTTAATCATTTTTAATGTATTGCACTAATACTTATAAGTATATTAAACTATTTCATAAATTGAAATGTGAAAATTCACATTAGGACCTCTATAAGGCCTACAGTTCTCTTCTCATCACAGAATCTACACTTCCACTATTTTGCTCTACTTTTATTGTGCACCTATTAGGTACCATGCACTGTGCTAAGTGGTAAAGACACAGAATCAAATAGGAACTAGGTTCTACTCTCAAGGAGCTACTGTAAGGGTAGATGAAATAAAGACATTGAATATTTTAAGTGCTAAGATGGAACACTTCAGAGGGTATATTGATTAATTTTACAAGGAAACTGAACATGAGGTAAAAGGAGATGAGGTGAATCTATTGTATATTTCAAAATAGCTAGAAAATAATAATTTGAGTGGTTCTAAGATAAAGAAAAGACAAATATTTAAGGTGATGGATATCCCAATTGCCCTGATTTGATCTTTACAAATTACATGAATGTGTTATCACATGTATTCCCGAAATATGTACATTTGTTATGTATCAATAAAAATTTTTTTCAGAAAGGGGATGAGGTAAATTGATAGTCACCATGTAGCAGGATTGATAAGGAATTAGACAGACCAATGGGGTTGAGGAGGATATTTATTATTTAGGTGCACCAGCCCAGTTTGGATTAACATCCAAAGGACTGAGCCCTGAACAAAGAGTTAAGTTACCTTTTAAGCATTTTGTGGGGATGGAGAGAGATCTGGGCAGGGGGAAGCATATTACAGAGCAAGAAACAATGACAGTTATTCAATTAATTGAGACATGCTTTACATCATTTCTTACTTTTTAAGGAAAAAAATGTTTTACTACTCGAGTTTATCTTTTTAGTGACCTTGCAGCTGCACAGCTAGAGAAACAGGGTGTTTACAATGCCTGGGAAAGGAGGAGAGATAAGGCTCACTAGCCACAGAAAAACAGGCAGCAGTTAATTTTTAAAGGACTCCAGCTCTTTCTCTTTCTTAAGGGGAATTGGGTTTTCTTACATACAACTGAGTTTCTGCTTACAAATTCTTTAATTTCTTTTTTTTTCTTTTCTTTTTTTTTTTTTTTTTTTTTGTTTTTGAGACAGAGTCTCACTCTGTCACCCAGGCTGGAATGCAGCGGCGCCATCTCGGCTCACTGCAACCTCTGCCTCTCCAGGTTTAAGCAGTTCTCTGCCTCAGCCTCTGGAGTAGCTGGGATTACAGGTGCGTGCCACCATGCCTGGCTAATTTTTTGTATTTTTAGTAGAGACGGGGTTTCACCATCTTGGCCAGGCTGGTCTTGAACTCCTGACCTCGTGATCCACCCGCCTCGGCCTCCCAAAGTGCTGGGATTACAGGCGTGAGCCACTGCGCTTGGCCAATTTCTTTTAATTCCTTTTCCAACCAGTTGACAAATAGGGCAAGCGCATCACAAGCAGAGGGAGCAGAAAACCAAATGGGCTATTCAGAAAAGTGTAAATAGCTTAACATGGCTGTAGCATAATATATGACAGATGCAATAAGAGATAAAGGTAGAGAGGTTAATAGAGGCCAGAACTCGTAGGAACTTGTATAAAAGTTTATTTATTGGCAGTGGGGAGCCAAAGCTATAACATGATCATATTTACATTTTTGAAAGATTAGTCTGGGAAGAGTATGGAAGATGGATAGTAGGCAAGTAAGACAGAGCGAAGAAGTCAATTAGAAAGTCTTTTCAAGTTGTCCAAGCAGGAGGTCTCAAATGGCCCGGTTTCGAGTAGTGACAGTGGACATTGAAAGAAAGATTTCAGAGATACACAGATAGAATTAATGGGACTTGCTAGTAGATTGAAAGTTGAAAGCTAGGTCTCCTATAAATTATGCAATTTTAAAATCCAAAAAGTTCTGGACAACAAGTTTAATTACTTAGTTAAGGTTTGTGATAAACTCTTTTGGCTGCAAAATGTTACCTGAACTGTAATGAGTCTATAGTCATTATTTATGATCTTGTTTGCATTTTGCTGCATAAATATTAATGCATTCGATTATAGGGTACTATCCCACCCCCCCTGAGGTGTTACATCATATGTTTTATATGTATTTTCCAAATTGTCTTTCTAATATACAGAACATTGTGAATTTCAAAACACTTTTGCTCCCAAGGATTTAAAATATAGGATTGTGGACCTGTGCTATTTTTTTGTATGATTTTGCTTTAAAACTTCCTTGTTCCATAGATATAACAAACTGTACATTAACTATTGAGTAGATAGTGACTTTGTTTTTCTAATATCCAACTGAGATGTGTCTAGGAATGAAAATTTTGGTAGGGTTTGGGAAGAAGGAAGGAGTAACTTTGAAACATACTGAGGAAAGGTGTGGCTGTGCTACTGCAATAGATTTGAAAATAAGGTAAGGCAGTTTGAGGGAAATGGATGCTTAGAAAATAGAGGACACAGATGACTAAGAAATACTAGAAAAGCTATAGCAAAGAAATGTGTTTTCAGTAAAGAAGATGAAATATAGAAATAACATAAAAATTTGGTTTAAATTTATATGCATAGAACTGTTAATAGTATTCCCTTATTTTCCTTTTAATCAATGTCTATGTGATCTGTAGTGTTCTCTACTCTTTCATTTCTTGATATTAGTGATTTATGTCTTCTCCCTCTTTTTTTTCTTTGCCTTGCTTAGAGGATTGATATGGTGTGGCTGGGTCTCCACCTAAATCCCATCTTGAATTGTAGCTCCCATAATTGCCACGTGTTGTGGGAGGGACCTGGTGGGAGATAACTGAATCATGGAGATGGTTTCCCCCATGCTGTTCTCACAGTAGTGAATAAGTCTCATGAGATCTGATGATTTTATAAGAGGAAACTCCTCTTGCTTGGTTCAGATTCTCTCTTATCTGCCTCTATGTAAGACTTGCCATTTGCCTTCCACCATGATTGTGAGGCCTCCCCAGCCACGTGGAACTGTGAGTCCATTAAACCTCTTTTTCTTTGCAGATTACCCAGTTTCAGGTATGTCTTTATCAGCAGCACGAGAACAGACTAATACAAGGATTATACATTTTAGTTTCAGTGAATTTTCTCTATTGATTTTTTTGTTTTCAATTTTATTGATTTCTACTCTTTGTTGTTTCCTTTCTTCTGCTTGATTTGGGTTTGCTTTGCTCTTCTTTTTCTAGTTTCCTGGGGTGGAGATTTAGATTATCGGGTTGATATTTTTCTAATACAAGTGTTTAACTCTATAAAATTCCCTCTAAGCCCTGCTTTAGGTATAAACCAAACATTTTATTATATTTTCATTTTCACTTAGTTCAAAATATTTTCTAATTTCTCTTTGACCCATTATTTAGACATGTGTTGTGTAATTTCTTTTTTTCTTTTTTCTTTTTCTTTTTTTTTTTTTTTTTTGAGACAGAGTTTTGCTCTTGTCACCCAGGCTGGAGTGCAATGGCATGATCTCAGCTCACTGCAACCTCTGCCTCCCGGGCTCAAGCAATTCTCCTGCCTCAGCCTCCTGAGTAGCTGGGATTACAGGTGCCCACCACCATGCCCGGCTAGTTTTTGTATTTTTAGTAAAGATGGGGTTTCACCATGTTGGCCAGGCTGGTCTGGAACTCCTGACCTCAAGTGATCCACTTGCCTTGGCCTCCCAAAGTGCTGGGATTACAGGTGTGAGCCACAGCGCCTGGCTGTGTTGTGTAATTTCTAAGTGTTGGACAATTTTCTTATCTTTCTATTATTGATTTCTAGTTTAATTCATTTGTGGCCAGAGAGAATATTTTGTATGCTTTAAATTATTTTAAATTGGTAAGTTTTGATTTATGACACAGGAGATGGTCTGTTTTTGTGAACATTTCATGGGCACTTGAAAACAATTATATTCTGCTATTGTTGGGTGAAATGTTAGGTAAGCATCAATTAGATTCTGTAGGTTGACTGCATTGTTCTCTTTTTTTTTTGCTGATTTCTGCAGAGTCCTTCTATACATCAGAATAGAGTATTAAGTACCCAGTTATTGTGGATTTGTTCATTTCTCCTTTCAGTCTGGTCAGTTTTTGCTTCATATAATTTGAAGCTGTGTTATTTGGTGTATACACATTCAGGATTATTATGTATTCTTGGTGGATTGATCCTTTTACCAATAAGTAATGTTCCCCTTTATTCCTGGCAATTTTCTTTGCTCTGAAGTCTACTTTGATATTAATGTAACAGCTTTCTTTTGAATAGTGTTTGTGTGTTATATCTTCTCTCCATTCTTTTAAGCTGCCTATATCATTGTATTTGAAGTGAGTCTTGTCTATAGTGCAGAGTTGGGTTATTTAAAAAATCCATTCTAACAACCTCTGTCTTTTATTTGGTGTATTTAGAGCAATTGCACTTAATTTCATTATTGATGTTTGTATTTAGGTCTACCATTTTATTATTTTCTGTTTATCCTCTCTATTTTTGTTGTTGTTCCTCTGTTTCCTTTTTCCTGCCTTCTGGTTCTTTGAACATTTGTTTTGTCCCACAGGACCTGTGGCTGGAGTCACCTCAAAAGCAGGAGCAGTTGTGTTGGATAACAACCTAGGTGCCTTTGGACTGATCACCCTGGCACTTAGTACTTCTTTCTTTGGAATCCCAAACAGCCCCATCTCAGGACAGTTTGGGACACTCCATTGTGGGAACTCCTCTGCTCCTGTTCAAGGCCCCAGTTTTTGTTCAGGCCTCCTGGCAAAAACCTGGAGTGGCCTGGGTCACAGAGTGATCAAGCCACTCTGTGATTTTCTGTCAAGACTCAGAAAGAAAGTTGCGGGGAACTGGGGAAGCCCACAATATTTTTCAGTATTTCATTTTAATTTATACATTGTGATTTGAATTATATCTTCATGTAGTTTCCTTTAGTGCTTACTCTGGCCATTACCAAACACATTTCACAGTGAGTTTAGAATCAATATTTGACCACTTCAGTTGGAATGTAGAAACATTAGCACCATATGGGTCCAGCTTACCTTTTTCTCTTTATGTTATAGCTGTCTATTGATTACATCTACATACATTGAAAAACCATGCAGACAATCTTACACTTTTTGTTATCAACCATCAAACATGTTTTATAGAACTCAAGAGTGGCCAGGCGCGATGGCTCACGTTTGTAATCCCAGCACTTTGGAAGTCCAAGGTGGGCGGATCACTTGAGGTCATAAGTTCAGACCAGCCTGGCCAACGTGGCAAAACCCCGTCTCTAACAAAAATACAAAAATTAGCTGGACATGGTGGTGGGTGCCTGTAATCCCAGCTACTTGGGAGACTGAGGCAGGAGAATCACTTGAACCCGGGAGGCACAGGTTGCAGTGAGCCGAGATTGTGCCACTGCATTCCAGCCTGGGCGACACAGCAAGACTTCATCTCAAAAAAAAAAGAGTGGACAAATAGTCTGGTATAATTACCCAGGTAATTGACATTTCTGTTGCTCTTCCTTTTTCTTGATATTTCAAGTTTCCTTCTGGTATAATTTCCCTTGCTACCTGAAGAGCTTAGCAATGGAAGTTCTGGTGTTAGCAATTCTAGCTATGACTTCTCTTATTTTTCTTTCACTTGAGGATGGCTTTACTTCACCTTTATTCCTAAAGCAAATTTTCACTGGATATAGAATTCTGGATTGATAATTCTTTTCTTTCAGCGCTTGAAAAATGTGCCACTTTATTCTGGCCTCTGTGGTTTCTGATGAAAAATTTACAATCATTTGAATCATTGTTCTTCTATAGCCTATATCATTTTTTTCTGGGGCTGATTTCAAGATGTTTTTCTTTTTCTTTGTCTCTCGTTTTCAGAAGTTTGGCGATGAGGTCTGGGCATGTGTTTTGGGGGGGCATATGCTGTTTGGAGTCTATTCAGCTTGAATCTTCATTTCTGTGTCTTTTGCCACACTTGGGAATAACTGGGAAATTTTCTACTGTTATGTCTTCAAATACTTTTTCAGCACTGTGCTTATTCACTCCTTATTCTCAGACTCCAATAACACAAATACTAGACGTTTAAATGTTGTAACAGTGGTCCCTGAAGCTCTGTATGGTTCTTTCAAATCTTTTTTTCTGTCCTTCAGTATGAATGATTTCTGCTGGTCTGTCTTTAAGTTCACCGAATCTTTGCTCTGCCATCTCCATTCTGTTATTGAGTCCTTCCATGGAATATTTTAATTGTGTTATTGTATTTCCAGTTCTAAACTTTCCATTTGGTTTTTCTCTATATCTTCCATTTATTTGATAATGCTTTCTTTCTTTCTTTCTTTCTTTCTTTTTTTTTTTTTGAGATGGAGTTTCGCCTTGTTGCCCAGGGTGGAGTTCAATGGCGCGATCTCAGCTCACCACAACCTCCGCTTCCCAGGTTCAAGCGATTCTCCTGCCACAGCCTCCTGAGTAGCTAGGGTTACAGGCATACACAACCAAGCCAGGCTAATTTTGTAATTTTTTTTTAGTAGAGACGGGGTTTCTCCATGTTGATCAGGCTGGTCTCGAACTCCTGACCTCAGGTGATCCACCCGCCTCAGCCTCCCAAAGTGCTGGGATTACAGGCGTGAGCCACCGTGTCTGGCCAATGCTTTCTATTTTAACTTTTGTTGCAAAAGTGTTCATGATTGCTCATTCAATTATTTTTATAACAACCACTTTAATGTCTTTGTCAGATAATTCCAATATTTGTGTCATCTCATCATTGGCATCTGTTGATTGTTTTTTTCTGTGCAAATTGAGATTTTTGTGGCTCTTCATGTGCCAAGTAATTTTGGATTGCATCTTGTACATATTGACGTTATTTTGTAAGACTCTATCTTTTATTAAATTTTATGGAAAATATTGATATCTGTGTTTTAACAGGTGTTTCACCTGATTAGGTCTGAGCAGCAAGTTTTAGCTGCTTCTCTGGTCCCTGGTTCTAATGTCAGCTCAGTTTCCACAGCCTCTTGCTGTTCTTCAGGTCTGTCCTGCATGTGCACTACTCAGTGGTCAGCTGGGGACCTGCACATTGGTTTCTTCACTGGTTTAGTAATCAGAGTCTTTGCTATGCTCAAGATTAAATCCACCCATGCATGGGGGCAATGATAGTGAGCCAAGGAGTCGTAAAGTTTCCCTTTGGTATTTTTCAGTTTCCTGGTCAGAAACCACCTACTTCTGTGATAAAGACAAGTCAAGCTTTTGAGGGGTGTTAGGACAGAGATAGATTTATTAAGAGAAGTTTTCTGTCCCTGCCCTTATGGAGCCATAGCGCCACCTAATGGAAATGAATATTTCTCTCCCTCAGAACAGTGTTTGTCCTTTTGTTTCTTTTACTCAGCATTATATCTTCAAGGTTTATCCATGTTGTAGCATGTATTAGAATTTCATTTTTCAAAATTAATTAATTAAATTGACTATAATTGTATATATTTATGGAGTACGATGTGATGTTTTGATGTATGTACACATTGTGAAAAGATTCAATCAAGCTAATTAGCATATTCATCACTTCACCTCTTTAACTTTTTTTGCAGTGAGAACATTTGAAATATATCCTTTTAACAATTTTGGAGTATATAATACATTATTAACTATGCTCACCATGCAGTGCAGTAGATCACTAAAACTTATTCCTCTTGTCTAACTCAAAATTTGTACCCTTTGACCGACATATCTCCTTTCCCTTCCCTCCCCACCCTTCATCTCTGGAAACCAGTGTTCTACTCTCTGTTTCTATGAGATTGACAAATTTTTAGATTCCACGTGTAAGTGAGATCATACAGTGTTTGTCTTTCTGTGCCTGGCTTATTTAGCTTAACCTAATGTCTTCCAGGTTCATCCAGGTTGTGCAGTTGACAAGATTTTGAGATAATGGTCCAGTTTTATTCTTCTGCATGTGGATATCTAGTTTTCCCAGCACCATGTATTGAAAGCACTGTCCTTTCCCCATTGTATGTTTGTATTAGTCCATTCCCACAGTTCTGTAAAGAAATACCTGAGGCTGGGTAATTTATAAAGATAAGAGACTTAATTGGCTCATAGTTCTGCAGGCTGTACAGGTAGCATGGCTGGGGAGGCCTCAGGAAACTTACGATCATGTTGGAAGGTGAAGGGGAAGCAGATACGTCTTACGTGGCCGGAGCCAGAGGAAGAGAGTGAGGGGGAGGTGCTACACACTTTTAAACAACCAGATCTCGTGAAAACTCACTCACTATCATGAGAACAGCAAGGGGGAGATCCATCTCCATGATCCAGTCACCTCCCACTAAGCCCTTCCTCCAACACTGGAGATTATAATTTGACATGAGATTTGAGTGGTAACACAAATCCAAACCACATCAATGTTCTTGGCACCTTTGTTGAAAATCAATTGACTGTAAATGCATGGGTTTATTTGTAGACTTTTTATCCTGTTCCATTGGTCAATGTGTCTACTTCTATGCCAGTACCATGCTGTTTTGATTATCATAGCTTTATAATATAGTTTGAAATCAGACAGGGTGATGATTCCAGCTTTGTTCTTTTTGCACAAGATTGCTTTGGATATTTGAGTTTTAAACAATGGTTCCATAATATTCTCTCTATATATAATATATAATATTATATATATAATATTCTATTATATAATATTCTATTGTATATAATATTCTTTATATATAATTGAATATTATATAATTGTGATATATATAATTGTGATATATATATATATATCTCACATTTGTTTATCCATTCATCTGCTGAAGAACATCTGGGTTGTTTCAACCTTTTGGCAATTGTGAATAATGCTGCTATGAATATTAGTGAGCAAATACCTGTTTGAATCTTTCAATTCTTTTGATTCTGTATCCTGAGGTGGAATTGCTGGATCCTCTGGTAATTTCATATTTAATTTTTTGAGGAACCACCATACCATTTATCACAGCAACTGTACCATTGTACATTTCCACCAGCAACATATGAAAGTTCAAACTTCTCCACATCCTCAATACTTGTTATATTCTGTGTTTTTTGGGAGTGGGTGTTTGTTTGATGACAGCTATCTTAGTCAGTTTGAGCTGGTATAATAAATTGCCGTAGACTAGGTGGCTTAAACAAGAAAAATTTATTTCTCACAGTTCTAGAGGCTAGAAAGTCCAATATTAAGGCACTAGTAGATTTGTTGTCTGGTGAAGGTCCTCTTCTTGGTTTCCAGACTTCTTGCTGTATCCATCACATGGCAGAAAGAAAGCAAGAGTGCTCTCTGGGGTCCTT
This sequence comes from Macaca thibetana thibetana, assembly GCF_024542745.1. Classification (NCBI taxonomy): domain Eukaryota; kingdom Metazoa; phylum Chordata; class Mammalia; order Primates; family Cercopithecidae; genus Macaca; species Macaca thibetana. The sequence goes on from NC_065598.1 coordinate 149,860,094, forward strand.
TTTATTCCACTCATGAGGGTCCCACCCTCATAACCTAATTACCTCCCAAAGGCCCCATCTCCTATTACCATCACATTAGGGGTTAGGATTTCAACATATGAATTTGGGGGAGTGGACAGGAATATTCAGTCCATAACAATAGTCATATTAATGGGTGTGAAGTGGTATCTTATTTTGGTTTTGATTTGTATTACCCTAAAGATTAATGATGAGCATCTTTGCATGTGCTTATTTGCCATTTGTATGTCTTCTTTGGAGAAAGTTTTATTCAAATCCTTTGGTCATTTTTTAATGTGGTTGCTTTGGTGTTGTCGACTTGTAGAAGTTCTTTGTGTATTTTGGATATTAACCCTATATCAGATATATAATCAGCAAATATTTTCTCCTATTTTATGAGTTACCTTTTTACTCTCTTAATAGTGTCCTTTGATGCACAAAGGTTTTTAATTTTGATATAAAGTCCAATTTATCTATTTTTCCTTTTGTTACCTGTACTTTTGGTCTCAAATCCAAGAATTCATTGCCAAATCCAGTGTCATCAAAGTTTTCCCCTTTGTTTTCTTAGAAAATTTTTTGTAGTTTTAGTTCTTAAGTTTAGATCTTTGATTCCTTTTTAGTTAACTTTTGTCCCTGGTATGAGGTAAGGGCCCAACTTTATTCTTTTGTATGTCGATATTCAGTTGTCCCAGCACTATTTACTGAGAATACTGTCCTTTCCCTTATTGAATGGACTTGGTCAAAAATCAATTGACTGTACATGTGAGGGTTTATTTCTGGGCTCTCTGTTCTATTTCACTGGACTATATGTCTGTCCTTATGCCAGTACCACACTATTTTGATTATTGTTGCTTTGTAGTAACTTTTTTTTTTTCTTTTGACAGTGTCTCATTCTGTTGCCCGGGCTGGGCATACTACAAGCATACACTGCTATACCTGGGTAGTTTTTTTCTTTTGTTTTGTTTTGTTTTTGTTTGTTTGTTTTTTTAGTGTTGCCTAGGCTGGTCTCAAACTCCTGGCCTGAAGTGATCCTCCCACCTCAGCTTCTCAAAGTGTTGGGATTACAGGTGTAAGCTACTGTGCCCAGCCTGTAGTAAATTTTGAAATCAGAAAGTGTGAGTTTTCCAATTTTGTTCATGTTTTTCAAGATTATTTTGACAAATTGGGGTTCCTTAATAGTCCACATGCATTTTAAGATGGTTTCTTCTATTTCTACAAAAAAACCACTTTAAGGATTTTGATAGAAATTGCATTGCATCTGTAGATCACTTTGGGTAGTAAAGGTATATTAACAATACTAAGTCTTATCATCCATGAACATAGGATGCCTTTCCATTGACTTAAGCCTTCCTTAAGTTTCTCTAGCAGTGTTTTATAGTTTTCAGTATACAAGTCTTTCATCTTTTTGGTTAAATTTATTTCTAAGTATTTTATTATTTTTGGTGCTATTTTAAATGTGATTGTTTTCTTAATTTCTTCTTGGACTGTTCATCGCTAGTATATAGCAATGCAACTGATTTTTTTGTGTTAAATTTGTATCCTGCAACTTTGCCTAATTTCTTTATTAGCTCTAACAGGTTTTTGTGTGTGTGATTTTTAGGGTTTCTACATATAAGATCATGTCATCTGCAAACAGATAATTTTACTTCTTCCTTTCTGATTTGGATGCCTTTAATTTCTTTCTCTTGCCTAATTGTACTAGCTAGGACTTTCAATATTGTGTTCAATATAAGTTGTGAAAGTAGGCATCCTTGTCTTGTTCCTGATATTAGGAGGAAATGTTTCAGTTTTTAACCATTAACTATGATGTTAGCTGTGGTCTTTTCATATATGGCCTTTTTTATACTGAGGAAGTTCCCTTCTATTCTCAATTTATTGAGTGCTTTTATCATTAAAGGGCATTGAGTTTTGTCAAATGCTTTTTCTGCATTAATTGATATATCAAATGTTTTTCCCCTCATGCTATTAATGTCATGTATTGCATTGATTGAGTTTTGTATGTTGAGTCATCATTGCATTCCAGGAATAAATCCTACTTGGTCATGGTGTATAATCCTTTTAATAAGCTGCTGGATTCAGTTTGCTAGTGTTTTTTGAGGATTTTTGCATTAATGTTCATAAAGAATATTGCTCTACAGTTTTCTTCTATTGTCTTTGGCTTTGGTATCAAAATATAGTAGTTTCATAGAATAAGTTAGGACATGTTTTCTACGCTTCAGTTTTTTGGAAGACTTTGAGAAGATTTGATATTAATTTTTCTTTTGATGTTTGTTAGAATTCGACAAACATCAAATTCAAAATTCATCTGGTCCCAGGCTTTTCTCTTTGGGAAGTTTTTGTTTACAGATTCAACCTCTTTATTAATTATAGATCTATTCAGATTTTCTATTTCTTCATGAGTCAGTATCTTATTTTTTTGATCACCACAAATTAGACATAAATATCATTGTTTTATATAGTCAGTGTTTGTTTAGATTTAAACACATTATTTACCATTTTGTTTCTCATCATTCCTTCTTCTATCTTAGACCTTCTGGATGGGATCACCTGAAGTACATCCTTAAAATTTCCACTGAGAAGAGTGTATTGGTGGTCAACTCAATTTTCATTTGTTTCTGTATACTCTTCCAGTTTGACAGTTATTTTCTATTAGTACTCTGAAGATATCATTCTACTATATTCTGGCTTCTACCACCACCATTGATAAGACAGCTTTCAGTCTAATTATATTAGCTTTGTAAGCAGAATAATGCCCCCCCTCCCGCCCCAGAAGTCAATGCCCTAATCCATGGAATCTGTGAATATGCTTGGTTACATGGCAAAGGGGTCTTGAGGTTGCAGGTGGAATTAAGTTTGCTAATCAAATGACCTTAAAATCGGGAGATTATCTTGGCCGGCCCAATATAATCACAAAAGTCCTTAAAAGTGAGAGGGGGACAAGAGGGACATAAAAACAGATGTGATAATGGAAGCAAGATTAATGCTGCAGTTGCTGACTTTGAAGATAGAGCAAGGGGGACACAAGCCAAGGGATATGGGTGACCTCCAGAAGCTGGAAGGAGCAAAGAAACTGATTCTCCCCTGGAGCTTCTAGAAGGAATGAAGCCCTGCCAATACTTTGGTTTTAGCCCAATGAGATCCATGTCAGACTTCTGAGCTCCAGAACTGTGAGATAATACATTTGTATCATTTAAGCCCATAAGTTTCAGGTAATTTGCTATGGCAGCAGTAGAAAACTAATGTAGTGATTCTGATTTTTTTTTTTTTTGCTGCTTTTAACGTTTTGCCTTTTTAATAAGTAGGTTTATCTTGATATTTCTACAGGTAGATTGGTTTATTGATAGATTGATTGACTGATTTAACTTGCTTAAAATTTATTGGGGATTCTGGAATCTGAGAATTATGATTTTTCTCAGTTCTAAAAATTCTTAGCTGTTATACCTGTAAATATTGGCTTTCTTCCTTGTGCTCTAGTGCCTTCACTGGCAAGCCAATTAGACTTCTTTTATGTCTTTTCACTCTCCTTTTTATCTCTTAAGACTTCTCTCATGTATTCTATCTCTTTACTTCTATGTGCTTCATTTTGGATATTATCTCCAAATTTATATTCTGCTTTATGAATTCTGTCTCCATCTATGTCTAATTTGCAATTTAGCCCATCCATTGAAGGTTTGTGTTCTTGTAATTCAATCCTTCCATTAAAGTTTTAATTTCATTAGTTATGCTTTTAATTTCCAAGAATATATTCTTATGATCTGTTCTTTTTCGTAACATCCTGTTCAGTTTCATAATAACCTTATTTGTCTCTTTTTACAGTTTTTTACTTAAAGTCTGTTTTCTCTGATATAAGTGTAGCTACTCTTGCTCACTTTTGTTTTCCATTTGTGTGAAATATCTTTTTCCATCCCTTCACTTTCAGTCTGTATGTGTCTTTACAGATGAAGTCAGTTTCATCAAGATTATTATTGATAAATGAGGACTTACTCCTGTCATTTTGTTGTCTTCTGGTTGTTTTGTATATCCTTTGTTTCTTTCTTCCCTTCTTACTGCTTGTCATTCTGGTTTGGTGGTTTTCTATAGTAATAAGGTTGATTATTCTTTGTTTCTTTTTATATCTGCTCTACTAATGAGTTTTAATACTTCTGTGTGTTTTCATAATGCTGATTGTCTTTTCACTTCCAGATTCAGGACTTCCTTGAGCATTTCTTGTAAGGCCAGTCTGTTGGTGACAAATTCCCTCAGTTTTTGCTCATCTAGGAAAAACAAAACATCTGTTTGAGCATCTTTTCGTATATTTATTAACCACTAAGTTCGCTTTTTAATGAAATACCTACTTAAGTTTTCACCTGTTTTTTGTTGGGTTATTTGTCATTCTCTTATTGCTTTATGAGTTCTCTACAAATTCTGGATACTATTCCTTTGTCAGCTATTTCTATGTCCCATATTTTTTTCTCTTTGTGACATTTCTTTTTCAAGAAAGTATTAATTAGTGGTTTAGGAGCATTTTTGATTAATCATGTTTCCTGCTATGAGTTCTCAGAAATTTAAGAAATACACAAAGGAGCCAGGTGGGAGTTAAAATTCAGATCTAGCTTTATGACCTAAAATATAGAACTTTGCAGTAAAGCTAGATTAGAGAAGATAGCAAGGGCTTCTACCTACCACTTCAAATTGAACTGACTCCCCCAGTCACTCTTGTGAAAACTGTAGAACTGGATGATGGAGACTTCAAAGGAACAGGAAGTTCTGCAAAGATGAGCCAACCTCTTAAGAAGGAGGTAGTAACAATGCATGCTACTGGCTAGTAGGCGTTAGACTAGGAGGACTTTATGTAATACTGTAGCATAGTGGTTAAGAGTACAGGCTTTGGCACCAGACTGCCTGACTTGGAAACCAGGTAGAGCCTACTTAATATCTGTGCAACCTTGGACAAAGTACAGAACCTCTCCATGCCTCAGTTTTCTTACCTGTAAGATGGGGATTAATATGTCACCCATCTTATAGGTTGTTACGAGGATTAAATGAGGTAACACATGTAAAATGCTCAGAATAGTGTCTAGGTCACAGTTAGTGCTCAAAAAATTTTAGTGATATGATGATGATGATGATGATGATGATGATGATAATGATGATGGAGATTGTGTGGCACAGTCCTCCTGCCCACTAAAATATGAGACATAAACCATTAAATTAAATCCCCTCAGTCCTCAGGGAGGGATATGGAAATAAGAGGGCAAGGAGAATAACCATTTCCCCTAACAACAATTAAGAAGCTCTGTTGGTATTGAGAACACACTGGGTATAGTTCTCCCTTGACAGAATTTTCTAGAACCTTGCTATCCTTTATTATTCTCAAGCTTTAAAATTCTTATGGTTCACCTAGAATTCTTAAAATGAAGCGGGTTTGGGATGGAGATTGAGATTCTGCATTTCTTTTTTTGAAAAAACTTTTAAATTTAGTTTTAAATGTTTATTTTATTTTAAGTTCTGGGATACGTGTGCAGGATGTGCAGGCTCATTACATAGGTAAACGTGTGCAATGGTGGTTTGCTGCACCTATCAACCCATCACCTAGGTATTAAGCCCCTCATGCACTAGCCATTTATCCTGATGCTCTCCCTCCCCTAACACCTCCTGCAGGCCCCAGTATGTGTTGTTCCCCTCTCTGTGTCCATGTGTCCTCATTGTTCAGCTCCCACTTATAAGTGAGAACATGTGGTGTTTGGTTTTCTGTTCCTGTATTAGTTTGCTGAGGATAATGGCTTCCAGCTCCATCCATGTCCCTGCAAAGGACATGATCTCATTCCTTTTTGTGGCCACATAATATTTTGTGGTGTATATACACCACATTTTCTTTATCCAGTCTATTATTGATGGGCATTTGGGTTGATTCCATGTCTTTGCTATTGTGAATAGTGCTGCAGTGAACATACGTGTGCATGTATCTTTATAACATAATGATTTATATTCCTTTGAGTATATACCCAGTAATGGGATTGCTGGGTCAAATGGTATTTGTGGTTCTTGGTCTTTGAGGAATCACCACACTGTCTTCCACAATGGTTGAACTAATTTGCATTCTCAGAAACAGCGTGAAAGCATTCCTATCTCTCCACAGCCTTGCCAGCATCTGTTGTTTCTTGACTTTTTAATCTCCATTCTGACTGGGGTGACATGGTATTTCATTGTGGTTTTGATTTGCATTTCTCTAACAATCAGTGATGGTGAGCTTTTTTTTTTATATGTTCTCCACATAAATGTCTTCTTTTGAGAAGTGTCTGTTCATGTCCTTTGCACAGTTTTTTATGGGGTTGTTTTTTTCTTGTAAATTTAAGTTCCTTGTAGATTCTGGATATTAGACCTTTGTCAAATGGATAGCTTGCAAAAATTTTCTCCCATTCTGTAGGTGGTCTGTTCATTCTGATGATAGTTTCTTTTGCTGTGCAGAAGTTCTTAAGTTTAATTAGACCCCATTTGTCAATTTTGGCTTTTGTTGCAATTGCTTTTGACATTTTTGTCATGAAATCTTTGCCCATGCCTATGTCCTGAATGGTATTGCCTAGATTTTCTTCTAGGGTTTTTATAGTTTTGGGTTTTATATTTAAGTATTTTATCCATTTTGAGTTAATTTTTGTATAAAGTATAAGAAAGGGTCCAGTTTCGATTTTCTGCATATGGCTCGCCAGTTTTCCCAACACCATTTATTAAATAGGGAACCCTTTCCCCATTGCTTGTTTTTGTCAGGTTTGTCAAAGATCAGATGGTTGTGGATGTGCAGTTTTATTTCTGAGATCTCTATTCTGTTCCATTGGTCTATGTATCTGTTTTGGTACCAGTACCATGCTGTTTTGGTTACTGTAAACTTGTACTGTAGTTGGAAGTCAGGTAGTATGATGCCTCCAGCTTTGTATTTTTGCTTAGGATTGTCTTGGCTATATGGGCTCTTTTTAAATTCCATACGAATTTTAAAATAGTTTTTTCTAATTCTGTGAAGAATGTCAATGGTAGCATAATGGGAATAGCATCAAATCTATAAATTACTTTGGGCAGTATGGCCATTTTCACGATATTGATTCCTCCTATCCATAAGCATGGAATGTTTTTCCATCTGCTTGTGTCCTCTTTAACTTCCTTGAACAGTGGTTTGTAGTTCTCCTTGAAGAGGTCCTTCACTTCCCTTGTTAGCTGTATTCCTGGGTATTTTATTCTCTTTGTAGCAATTGCAAATGGGAATTTATTCACATGATTTGGCTCTCTGCTTGTCTGTTGTTGGTGTATAGGAATACTTGTGATTTTGGCATATTGATTTTGTATCCTGAGACTTTGCTGAAGTTGCTTATCAGCTTAATGAAGCTTTTAGGCCAAGATGATGGGGTTTTCTAGATATAGGATCATGTCATCTGCAAACAGAAACAGTTTGACTTCCTCTATTCCTACTTGAATAGGCTTTATTTCTTTCTCTTGCCTGATTGGCCTGGCCAGAACTTCTAATACTGTGTTGAATAGAAGTGCTGAGAGAGGGCATCCTTGTCTTGTGCTGGTTTTCAAGGGAAATGCTTCCAGCTTTTTGCCCATAAAGTATGATATTGGCTGTGGGTTTGTCATAAATGACTCTTATTATTTTGAGGTATGTTCCATCAATACCTAGTTTATTCAGCTTTTAACATGAAGGGATGTTGAATTTTATCAAAAGACTTTTCTGTGTCTATTGAGATAATCATGTGTTTTTTGTCTTTAGTTCTGTTTATGTGATGAATTACATTTATTGATTTGTATATGTTGAACCAGGCTTGTGTCCTGGGGATGAAGTGAACTTGATTGTGGTGGATATGCTTTTTGATGTGCTGCTGGATTCTGTTTGCCAGTATTTTACTGAGGATTTTTGCATTGATGTTCATCAGGGATGTTGGCCTGATGTTTTCTTTTTTGTTGTTGTATCTCTGCCAGGTTTCGGTATCAGGATGATGCTGGCCTCCTAAAACGAGTTAGGGAGAAGTCCCTCCTTTTCAATTATTTGCAATAGTTTCAGAAGAAATGGTACCAGCTCCTCTTTGTACCTCTGGTAGAGTTCAGCTGGTAGGCTATTTAATACTGCCTCAATTTCAGAACTTGTTGTTGATCTATTCATGAATTTAACTTCTTCCTGGTTCGGTCTTGGGAGGGCATATGTGTCTAGGAATTTATCCATTTCTTCTAGGTTTTCTCATTTATTTGCATAGAGATGTCTATAAATAACAAATAATATGTCTATAAATAATACTGTAAGGTATTCTCTGATGGTTGTTTGTATTTCTGTGGGGCCAGTGGTGATATCCCCTTTGTCATTTTTTATTGTGTCTATTTGATTCTTCTCCCTTTTATCCTTTATTAGTTTAGCTAGTAGTCTATTTTATTAACTTTTGAAAAAACAGCTCCTGGATTTGTTGATTTTCTAAAGTTTTTTGGTATGTGTATCTATCTCCTTCAGTTCCAGCTCCTTGGTTATTTCTTGTTTTCTGCTAGCTTTGGGATTTGTTTGCTCTTGGTTCTCTAGTTCTTTTAGTTGTGATATTAGGGTGTCAATTTGAGATCTTTCTGGCTTTTTGATGTGGGCATTTAGTGCTATAAATTTCCCTCTTAACACTGCTTTAGCTGTGTCCCAGATATTCTGGCTCATTGTCTCTTTTTTCTCACTGGTTTCAAAGAACTTCTTGATTTCTACCTTAATTTCATGATTTGCCCAGGAGTCATTGAGGAGCACATTGTTCAGTTTCCATGTAGTTGCTGTGGTTTTGAGTGAGTTTCTTAATCTTGAGTTCTTATTTGATTGTGCTGTGATCTGAGAGACTGTTGGTTGTGATTTCAGTTCTTTTGCCTTTGCTGAGGACTGTTTTACTTCCAGTTATGTGATTGATTTTAGAGTAAGTGCCATGTGGCACTGAGAAGAATGTGTATTCTGTTGTTTATGGGTGGAGAGTTCTGTAGATATCTATCAGATTCACTTGATCCAGAGCTGAGTTCAAGTCCTAAATATCCTTGTTAATTTTCTGTCTCAATGATCTATCTAATATTGACAGTGGGTGATAAAGTCTCCCACTATTATTGTCTGGGAATCTAAATCTCTTTGTAGGTCTCTAAGAACTTGTTTTATGAATCTGGGTGCTCTGGTACTGGGTGCATATATATTTAGGATAGTTAGCTCTTCTTGTTGAATTGATCCTTTTACCATTATATAATGTCCTTCTTTGTATTTTTTGATGTTTGTTGGTTTAAAGTCTGTTTTGTTAAAAATTGCGGCCAGGCGCGGTGGCTCACGCATGTAATCCCAACACTTTGGGAGGCTGAGGCGGGCGGATCACGAGGTCAAGAGATTGAGACCATCCTAGCTAACATTGTGAAACCCCGTCTCTACTAAAAATACCAAAAATTAGCCAGGCATGGTGGTGGGTGCCTGCAGTTCCAACTACTCTGGAGGCTGAGGCAGGAGAATGGTGTGAACCTAGGAGGCAGAGCTTGCAGTGAGCCAAGATCACGCCACTGCACTCCAGCCTGGGCGACAGAGTGAGACTCCATATCAAAAAAATAAAATAAAATGCAACCCCTGCTTTTTACTGCTTTCCATTGCTTGGTAAGTTTTCTTCCATCCCTTTATTTTGAGCCTATATGTGCCTTTGCACATGAGATGGTTCTCTTGAATACAGCACACCACTGGCTCTTGACTGTTTATCCAGCTTGCCGTTCTGTGTCTTTTAATCGGGGCATTTAGCTCATTTACGTTTAAAGTTAATATTTTTAGGTGTGAATTTGATTCTGTCATCATGATGCTAGCTGGTTATTTCACAGACTTGTTTATGTCATTGCTTCATAGTGTCATTGGTCTTTGTACTTCAGTGTGTTTTTGTAGTGGCTGTTAACAGTTTTTCCTTTCCATATTTAGTGCTTCCTTCAGGAGCTCTTGCAAGGCAGGCCTGGTAGTGACAAATTCCTTCAGTATTTGCTTGTCTGAAAAGGATCTTATTTCTCCTTCACTTATGAAGTTTAGTTTGGCCAGATAGGAAATTCTGGGTTGCAAATGCTTTTCTTTTTTCTTTTTTTTTTTTTGAGATGGAGTCTCGCTCTGTCACCCAGGCTGGAGTGCAGTGGCCGGATCTCAGCTCACTGCAAGCTCCACCTCCCGGGTTTACGCCATTCTCCTGCCTCAGCCTCCCGAGTAGCTGGGACTACAGGTGCCTGCCACCTCGCCCGGCTAGTTTTTTTTGTATTTTTTTTTAGTAGAGACGGGGTTTCACGGTATTAGCCAGGATAGTCTTGATCTCCTGACCTCGTGATCCGCCCGTCTCAGCCTCCCAAAGTGCTGGGATTACAGGCTTGAGCCACCGCGCCCGGCCGCAAATGCTTTTCTTTAAGAATGTTGAATATTGGCCCCCAATCTCTTGTGGCTTGTAGGGTTTCTGCAAAGAGGTCTGCTGTTAGTCTGATGGGCTTCCCTTTGTAGGTGACCTGGCCTTTGTCTCTGGCTGCCCTTAACATTTTTTCCTTCATTTTGACCTTGGAGAATCAGATGGTTATGTGTCTTGGGGTTGATCTTTTCATGGAGTATTTTACTGGGGTTCTCTGGATTTCCTGAATTTGAATGTTGGGCCTATCTTGTTAGGCTGGGGTAGTTCTGTTGGATGATATCTTGAAGTATGTTTTTTCAACTTGGTTCCATTGTCCCCCTCTCTTTCAGGTATCACAGTTATTCATTAGTTTAGTCTTTTTACATAATCCCATAGTTCTTGGAGCTTTTGTTTGTTCCTTTCATTGTTTTTGCTCTAATCTTGTCTGTCTGTCTTATTTCAGCAAGATAGTCTTCAAGTTCTGAAATTCTTTCCTCTGCTTGGTCTATTTGGTTATTGGTACTTGTGGTTGCATTGTGAAGTTCTCATGTTGTGTTTTTCAACTCCATCAGTATGGGGGGAACCTGCCCCCAATATTTCAACGTAGATTCTTTCTATTTTCCATAAGTGTTGGCGAGCTGAGAAATAAAGAAAGACAGTACAAAGAGAGGAATTTTACAGCTGGGCCTGAGGGGGTGACATCACATATCAGTAGGACCGTGATGCCCGCCTGAGTCTCAGACCAGCAAGTTTTTATTAAGGGTTTCAAAAGGGGAGGGGGTGTAAGAACAGGGAGTAGGTACAAAGATCACATGCTTCAAAGGGCAAAAAGCAGAACTACTAATAAGGGTCTAACAAAGATCACAAGGCAAAGGGCAAAAGCAGAACTACTGATAAGAGTTCAACAAAGATCACAAGGCAAAGGGCAAAAGCAGAACCACTGATGAGGATCTATTTTCAGCAGTGCACATATTGTCTTGATAAACATCTTAAACAACAGAAAACAGAGTTCGAGAACAGAGAACCGGTCCGACCACAAATTTACCAGGGCAGTTTTCCCAATCCTAGTAAGCCTGAGGGTACTGCAGGAGACCAGGGCATATCTCAGTCCTTATCTCAACTGCACAAGACAGATATTCCCAGAGCGGCCATTTATAGACCTCCCCCTAGGAATGCATTCCTTTCCCAGGGTATTAATATTAATATTCCTTGCTAGGAAAAGAATTTAGCGATATCTCTCCTACTTGCATGTCCATTTATAGGCTGTCTACAAGAAGAAAAATATGGCTCTTTTTGCCTGACCCCACAGGCAGTCAGACCTTATGGTTGTCTTCCCTTGTTCCCCAAAAATCGCTGTTATTCTGTTCTTTTTCAAGGTGCACTGATTTCATATTGTTCAAACACACATGTTTTACAATCAATTTGTACAGTTAACACAATTATTACAGTGGTCCTGAGGTGATGTACATCCTCAGCTTACAAAGATAACAGGATTAGGAGATTAAATTAAAGACAGGCATAAGAAATTATAAAAGTATTATTTGGGAACTGATAAATGTCCATATTAAAATGAAATCTTCACAATTTATGTTCCTCTGCTGCGGGTCCAGCTGGTTCCTCCGTTTGGGGTCCCTGACTTCCCATAACACATCAGGTCGTTTATGTTCCTCTCTAACGTGGTTATTCTGGTAAACAGCTCCTGTAATGTTTTATCATGGTTCTTAGCTTCTTTGCATTGGGTTAGAACATGGTTCTTTAGCTCAGTGAAGTTCATCATTACCCACATTCTGAAGCCTACTTCTGTCAATTCATCCATCTTGGCCTCCGCCCAGTTCTGTGCCCTTGCTGAAGAGGTGTTGTAATCACTTGGAGGAGAAGAGGCACTCTGGCTTTTTGAGCTTTCAGCATTTTTTTGTTGATTCTTTCTCATCTTAATGAGTTTATCAACTTTGATCTTTGAGGCTGCTGACCTTTAGATGGGGTTTTTATGGGGACTTTTTTGTTGATGCTGTTGTTGCTGTTGCTTCCTGTTTGTTTTTCTTTTAACAGTCAGGGTACTCTTCCATAGGGCTGCTGCAGTTTGCTTGGGGTCCACTCCAGATCCTAGTCACCTGGGTCCCTCCTGCACATGGAGGTATCACCAATGGAGGCTGCAGAACAGCAAAGATGGCTGCCTGCCCCTTCCTCTGGGAGCTCTGTCCCAGAGGGGCACCAACCTGATGTCAGTGGGAACGCTCTCATATATTAGACTTTCAATAGCAATGTCTAATGGCAACTGCCCAGTATGCACAGGACACCAGCACCAAGAACAGAAATTATTCAGCTGGCTGCAGCGGCTCACACTTGCAATCCCAGCACTTTGGGAGGCTGAGGCGGGTGGATCACCTGAGGTCGGGAGTTCGAGACCAGCGTGACCAACATGGCGAAACCCTGTCTCTACTAAAAATACAAAATTAGCTGGGTGTGATGCTGCACATTCAATTTTAGCTCACATGATATATATAAAGAATGAACGAATTTCTTATAGCAGAATTGGAAGCAAGGGTGTAAGAATACTTTGGGAAGGATCAGAAGGACTGATATTAAAAATGTATATCTGCCTCTTTATTCGAGTCCCTGTAGCTGATCACTAGCTCTCTGGAGTACTTCTAAAGTCAGAAGTCACTGTGTCTCATGTTGTATCACCTAGTAATGGACAAAGAAACTAAGACAGGGATTAAAGTTATGACTGGTATTACTCCGCTTTTCATCTGCTGTGTTGAAAGCCAACTTATCATTTTTCACATTATTGTATACATCTAAAACATGTTATAAACGAAGACTGGAAGTGAACACTGAAAAACTGAGAAAGTTTTAGTTGTTGCAGGTAATGCAATTATGGTTCAAATTTTTCTTTATTTTTGTCTATTGTTATTGTTTTGTTTATGCAGTACAGAAAAGAGTCACAACTCTTTCTTTCTTAGCTAAGTTCACATTACTCTCTGATGTGGAATGTTTTCCAAGCAAATTCCTGTTCCTCAGGAAATTTGAGCTATTGTGAACTCTGCTCTGCCTTCTAAAACAACATAGCAATAATTAGATGTCTTTAAACCTCTTAAGGAAGGATAATTGCTTAAGGAATGATCACTGTCTTGGCTATAGAAAGTTCACTATGAATTTGTTCTCAGTGTTAAACATACAGCAGAATATTTTCTGTATCTTTTAATATTGCTTATTAAATACTAGTAGAAAATTTACTATATGGTCACTGACACGTTTTGTCAAGGTTCTACCTCCAGTGACTCCCCAGCAAATGCCTATGTATAGGAAGAAAAAACGCTCTTTCTTTTTATATCATTCATATGAGTTTATTAGAAAATTTTGAATCAATTACACCCAATTGCAATTAAATTTCTCCAATTTATCATGCTATACCTTGCTTGAGTAGTCAAAGAGGACATAGTATACAAAATATATAACACAAGGATAGTTTGAGTAATATAGTGGAAAGACTATATCACAAGATTGGAAACACCCTGGGATCAAGATCAAATTCGAATGATTTGCAAAGCTATGGGACCTTGTGGTGTAACACATGGATTATGCATTATGTTAGAAATGGTTTGTGAAGGAATTTGTCAATTTTGTAGCTTGTTTTATTTAGGCTCTGCACAGAGCATCTATACTGTATGATTATTCACTTTGTTTATCTTGTGCAGCTGTTTGCTAGAGAACCATAAGGAAGGGTTTTGAAAACAATTAATTTTTTTTTTGAGATGGAGTTTCACTCTGTTGCCCAGGCTGAAGTGAAGTGGCACAATCTCGGTTCACTGCAATCTCCGCCCCCCGAGTTCAAGTGAATCTCTTGCCTCAGCCTCCCAGGTAGCTGGGATTATAGGTGTTTGCCACCATGCCTGGCTAATTTTTGCATTTTTCATAGAGATGGGGTTTTGCCATGTTGGCCAGGCTGGTCTCGAACTCCTGACCTCAGGTGATCCGCCCGCCTCAGCCTCCCAAAGTGCTAGAATTACAGGTGTGAGCCACCGCACCTGGCCAGAAAAGCCTCTTTTAAGATATCAAGAGTTGGATATATGGTTACAACTACTAACAGAAAAAAAAATTATACAGTTATTTTTAAATGGAAAGTAATCCATCCACATTCTTTTCTTGCATTGGAAAAAATGGCAGCTGTCTGAGAAATAATAAGCACATGCCTTGTGAGATGGCTAACAGGAATAGAGAAAAGAACCCTGGAAATGGGGATAAAAAGAGATGTACAGAAGTGGAATAGTCAAGAGAAAGCTGTTTCAGAATTAATAGATAATCCAAAATAGGAATTACCAACATTCACATAATAGAGATTCAAGTATTAATATAATTTAGTTTAGGTTACATTCTTGGTTTATCCCAAGAGTTATGAACTACTGTTTGCTGCTGGTTTTTTTCCCCTTCTGCAAGGATTTTATTGTTGTTTCATTTTGTTTTGTTTTATTTGCTATTTTGCTGTTTGGGATCACTTCTAGTCTATATCAATCAGGTTTAAAAACTTGAACTGATTTTGCTGTTATCATATAAAACTTCTAATGGGAGAAATTGTTAATACAGATAGAATATCTGGAATTTTTCTGATTCTAACCTTCTTTTAACTCATTTTTAGTTTATTATTTATATTCTGCCTATTTGGCAATATTTTCATGGTTTAAAATTTTTCTTAGTTAAAATATTTTTGTAATCACTACTTCTATTTATAGCTTCAGTGCACTGCATATATTTTATGCAATACAATACAGGTAATGGAAACTCTGAAGACATTTAGTTGCTCCAGCCATACACCAATTTGCTCATGTTGTTTTTACTGTTGGTCCATTCCAGAAAATGGTAAATATACAGGAACATGCAGAGGATAACAAATATCCATGTTTCTGACACATCTCAAATTGCACGTGTCCAAAACTGTACCCTTGATCTCCCCAAAGCTGTTCTACTTGCAGCCTTCCCAATCACAGCTGATGACATCTCCATCCTTCCAGTTGCTCAGGCCAAAAGCCTTGGAATCCTCCTTAATACATCTTTCTCTCACTCCACATACAATTCATGAGCAAATGCAATGGCCTTTATTTTCAGAATGCATCCTAACTTTTTCCTAATCCATTTTCTCTCACCTGGTTCACTGCAGTAGCCTTCTACCTGGGCTCCCTGCTTCTGCCCTTGCTCCCTACAGTTTTCTTCACACTGCAGCCAGAGTGATTGGCTTACAGTGTAAGTCAGATCAACCAACTTCATTGCAATTGCCCCCATTTCTCCCAGAGCAAAAGCCAAGATCCTCCATGCTGCCTCTCTGCTCCCATCTCCTGACACTCTTGCCTTGCTTAGTTCTTTCTAGGCATAGGGCTACTCAGTATATATTCTTGAAGTAAGGCAGGAACAACCCATGTTTGTATTAAAGGACATTGAGGTTGTCTCCCCAGTTCACTTTTCAACTCACTTTAATGTGACTTCTATCCTCACTGTTCCACTAAACTGCTAACATAAAGGTCTCTAATGACTTTCATGTGACCTAATCGAATAGCTACTTCTCTGTCCTTGTCTTACTCAGTCCTTCTCTCCTATCACTCAACTAGCACATATTCTGATTCTAGAAATATGGAAATAATTAAAAGAAAGAAAAACCTACGTCTCTGCGGGATGTACATTCTAGTGGGGGGAAGAAATAAATAAACAAGGTGACAAGTACTATGCAGAAAATTGCAGCAGGGAAGAAGAATTAAGGGTATTGGAGTAGGTTTCCATTTTAAATAGGCTGATCTGTGGGAACTCTATTGAAAAGGTGACTCAGTCTTGAGTAGATTTTTTTTTTTTTTTTTTTTTTTTTTTTTTTTTTTTTTTTTTTTTTTTTTTTTTTTTGAGACAGAGTGTTGCTCTGTCACCCAGGCTGGAGTGCAGTGGCGCGATCTCGGCTTACTGCAAGCTCCGCGTCTTGAGTTCACGCCATTCTCCTGCCTCAGCCTCCCGAGTAGCTGGGACTACAGGCACCTGCCACCATGCCCGGCTAATTTTTTTTATACTTTTAATAGAGACGGGGTTTCACCATGTTAGCCAGGATGGTCTCGATTTCCTGACCTTGTGATCCGCCTGCCTCAGCCTCCCAAAGTGCAGGATTACAGGTGTGAGCCACCGCGCCCAGCCTTGAGTAGAAATTTTAAAGAGGAGAAGGAGCAAGTCAAGTGGAAGAGCATTCCAGGAGAGGGAATAATCAGTGCAAATGCCTTGAAGTAAGAATGTGCTGAGAGAAAGAATGGATGAAATCACCTAGGGGTGACTGGAGACTGAGCCCAAGGGTCATCTGTCATTGGGGCAGGGAAATGAGAAGGAACCTGCAAAAGAGGTAGAACAGGAGTGGCCAGTGAGAGAGGAGGAAACACTCTCCCTTCCTAGAGTTAGAAACACCATTTTCTCTTGGTTTTCCTCCTACCTCATATCTCTTTTGAGTCCTGTTTGTGGACTTCTCTACATCCTCTATAATAATATACTGTATGTGCCAGTTAATTTCCAGAAGAGGATTAGAGTATAATATGACACTAGGTGTGCATATATGCTAGAACTACGAGTGAACCCAAGCCCAGAAAAAATAGACTTAGTAGGAATTTAAGGTAGAAGGAGTAGAACTGAGATACTCCACAGGTCAGGGTCCAAGTGCCAAAGGAGTGTGGTAGATTCCAGGTTAGGCATCAGTAACCAAAGTCTATTTATTAGTATAACAGGGCTTGAGGCAAAAAGTATGGGTTGCAGAGAAAACTATGAAGGGCTACGTAAAGAGCCAGGTTATTTCAGATTCTTTCCAAATAATGGTGAACAGAACAGGGCCCATTTCCCAGGGAGAGAAGCTGACAGGAATCAGGTATAAAGTAGACCCTAGCATTGACTTGACTACAGAATGAGACTCCCACTCTTCTGGCATGAATAACTGTGGACCCAGGTGAATTGAAGGAGGCATATTCACCTAGGTTTCCTAAAAGGACTAGGTGCTCGGTCTAGTCACCACATGGGGCTATTCCAGGGTGTACTATCTGATAACATCACAGAAGTGGACCAAGATCTTCATCCTCAGGCAAGAGCAATTTCAAGGATTTCTAGGCAGCACTGGTTTGTAAGGCAAGAGGTCTTGGTACCTTGCTCACTTAGGCCCTTTGTTTGATACTGCAGAAGTGGCATCCCTGCACACTGCAGATAGCTAGGAACTGCTTCCAAATTGCTGGGATGGGGCTAAGACAGGAGGAAGGACTGGAAAACTTAAATGTTACTATCAACTAAAATTCTTTTAACTTCATTTTCACTTCTCACCCATTCTATATATATATGTGGGTATTTTTTTTAAGATCCAAGTGCAAGACTCTGTTAACCTTCATCTTATTCATTTGGGACTCTATCTCTAGTCTGTCAAGAAAATTAATGTTTCTGATTATATTTAATGTATTCATTATCCTTTCCAATGGGTATGTTATTCACGTGCTCAGTGAACATGTCCTCTACAACATTTCCATTGATAGATAAAGATGAACAAGAAGATTAAGAATATAACCCTGCAGCGTATCACCAGAAGCCTCCCAGCAGGTCAACACATTAATCCTTAGCCTTTGGTTATGAGTCATTCGAACAGTTTCTAATTTACCCAGTTGTTCTTACGTAAGCCCATATTTCCTCAATAAGTGAGGGAGAAGTGAGGGAAAAGATCAAGATGAGAAAGAAGTAGGCTTGGTAAGCCATGCCAAGGAGTTTACACACTATGTATAGTCAATGAGGGTCCATTTAATGGTTTTAAACAGTGGAGGGAGATGGTCACAGTCTTATATTAATGGGTCTGTGCAACCTCCTTAGTTTGTTCTTCATTAATTGCCATTCTTTCATCTTTTGAATATAATTTAAAATGTGAGCTCATAAAGTAACTAGAAAAGTAAAACAAACTAAAGAGATGTCACATGCCTTTCTAGTTCCACCTACCTCCTTGACTTGATGTGCTTGCCCTTTCTTCACTACTTTCATCTGGCAAATTTCTATACATCCTTCACATTTAACCTGTAGATCGCCATATCAAGTCATATGTTCATACTAAAGTATTTCATGAAAGATACATACATACCAGTATATATTTAACACGTTCCATGTCCACCTACAAACTTCCTTTCTTTTTCCTATGAGTATTATTGGCCTTGAGATGTTGAAGTTCTGTCTTGTAAAGAGTCCTTTGTAGGCCTTACTTTGTGGCTAATTCATCCCTGCTTTTCAATAACTGTTCTTTAGGTTTTCCACACTCTTTGGTCTGTCATACTTTATCACTAGCAGCCCCTTCACAAATACATTTTCCTCTTTTTCTTTGCATCTGGCATTTCGCATTCCTTTCAGGTGATGCTTATTAAATATTAATATAATATTTACTTTAGGGGGCTACTTGTTCTCATGGTACTATTATGTTAGGAGAGCAATTAAATACTAATTAATTTTTAACTGTTTATTTTCTTTTAAAATTCATAGGTTCCAACTCCATTGGGAGCTTCTTCTCTAATGGCACCTCAACCCATTGTTCATACCCAGCAAGGCCTAAGGACCAGTAGTCCTTCCACTCCATCCCCAGAACATCAGGTACATTTGGGTTGTTGTTGCTAAGCGCCTTGGCAAAGATAGGCAATCAGTGGAGGCAGGATCAGTGTTATAATGGAGTTTTGCAACATAGCCATCTTTTGTGTACTGTTGGTCTCTCATAGAAGAAAGCCTAATTGTAACATTTTCATCATCATAGAAAGACACAGAACTGTGCAGACCTGGTACAGACCTTTATAAACTTGTGTTGTTAAGCCTCAACTGCTTCTTATATTTATTCAGCCATCCTTTTATTCATTCATTTGTTTATTCATTCGACAAACCCAACTGTAATTAGTATTGGAGAAATGGCTAACCCAGTCTGGAGATTTCAAGGATGACTTACCAGAGAACTGATACTTAAGTTTAATGATAATATTTAAAAATAGACAGAGTTAACAGAGTGAGAAAGGATGCTCCAGATAAACATATACGCAGAGAGGGAAGTACAAAGCACCATGGGAACTCAAAGAAGAGAACGATTAATTTAGTAAAGGAAGCTTGCAAGTACTAAATGATAAAGAAGATTTCAAATAGTAGATGTATAGTGGATAGAAGAAGTTTGGCATTACAGGCAGGAAGAATAGGTTGAACAAAGAAGTGGAAGTAGGCAGTGGTAATGTGAGGGAGTATAGCTGAAGTGTATGGGAGAGTGTCATGATCCAGGTGTCCACTGTCTCAGAGTATTGTATTCTAGAAGACTTTACAAGGTTTCTTCTTTCAGTCTTCAACTGATGTGCTGAGCCCCCTGATACCTGAACATTTGTTTTAGGAGGACTGACGAAGCTTCAGGTGTTAGATAATGAGAAAAATGGAGTGACAATTTACTTCCTTCCTGTTCTCATAGCAAGGCTGGTGGCATCATTTTTTTTCATTTTAAGTTTATTATTATTATTATTATACTTTAAGTTCTAGGGTACACGTGCACAACGTGCAGGTTTGTTACATATGTATACTTGTGCCATGTTGCTGTGCTGCACCCAGTAACTCGTCATTTACATTAGGTATGTCTCCTAATGCTATCCCCTCCCCCACTCCCCACAATAGGACCTGGTGTGTGATGACCCCTTCCTGTGTCCAAGTGATCTCATTATTCAATTCCCACCTATGAGTGAGAACATGCGGTGGTTTTCTGTTCTTGCGATAGTTTGCTGAGAATGATGGTTTCCAGCTGCATCCATGTCCCTACAAAGGACACGAACTCATCCTTTTTTATGGCTGCATAGTATTCCATGGTGTATATGTGCCACATTTTCTTAATCCAGTCTGTCACTGATGGACATTTGGGTTGATTCCAAGTCTTTGCTATTGTGAATAGTGCCACAATGAACATACATGTGCATGTGTCTTTATAGCAGCATGATTTATAATCCTTTGGGTGGCATCATTTTGCCAAAATGGATTTCCTGAGCAGAGTCTCCAGACTCCCACCATGTAATTGCTGTAGCTGCTCTCTAGGCAACAGCAAGAGCAATGGTTGCCTATGATTTCTTGTCTTGGGCGGGGAGGGTGATCCCTGAGTAACATAAGCTCACCTTGGCATGGGAAATTTCATCAAATATTCTGGTCTCTGCTGGCTTGGCTTTCTTGAAACTATAATGTGCCCACACACCGTTATTTTTGAGCCATCATCTGTAAACAGAGACTACAATATGTGAAAGGTGATGAATTTTTTTAGAGATTAGCAATTCCAAAATCCTCTTTAGGAAGAGGAAATGGAGGCCCTAAGAGAGATGACTTCCAAGGTTTCTTGGCTTCAAATCCATAATTTTTTGCAATGTGTGGGCAAAAGCAGGCCTTCCATGCAAGGTGGATTCCCACTACACTTAGTGTCTCTGGCACTTAGCATTGACTGTCTTGCCCAGCTAGGTGGTTTTTCATGTGAGTGTCTTAGTTTCTTAACTAGATTTATTATCTCCAGTTATACACTGCATCGAATTCTTCTAGTGTAACTTATCTTCACTACCTCAATGTTGAGCACATTGTACATGCTCCACAAACATTTGTTGCTTGATTGATTCACACAGTCAATAAATAATGACGAAGCTGCTATGTATCAGGCTCAGTGTGAGGCCCAGAGAAACAAAGGCAAGAGAAACAAGTCCCTACCCCTAATAATTTATAGGCTGATAGAGGCACTCATCTCAGCTTCTCTTTTTCTTTGGTACTGACATCAGACATTTTAGAGTCAAGTTGAAAAGAGTTGGTCATATTTTTGGGCTTTCATATTTCAAGGCATTTCAACATATCCACAAATAGCAGGCCCAGTGAGCTGTGCAATATCATGGGGCTCCAATGTTTTAGGAGCTTTGGTCCTGAGCCAGACTGAATGCCCTCTCTTATCTATATATGTGAAGAATAGCCCTTCTTCCTCCCCAGGAGGCTGTGAGGGATTTAAAACAGATGTCTATCTGAGGGATCCTGCAGATCTCCCATGCTATCAGGAGGCTGTGTGATTTCTCTCCATCATGAGGCCTTTATCATGACATGTTATGGCTCATGTCTCAAACCCCTGAGTTTCTTATTCTGTGCCATATCCATGCCTTTCAATTATCAGGACAGTAGCTGAAATTTATTGAGGGCTTACTAGGTACTAGGCACAGTATCAAGTATGTTATATGTGTAATTCCATTCAATCTACTTAATAATATGTGCCCAAAGCCCCATTATTATGGTTATTTTACAATGGAGAAAACTGAGACACTGTTAAAGTAACTAACCTAATATCCCAAAGCCAATAAATAATCAAGCTTGACTGCAAAGTTCATGCTCTTAGCCTTAACCATTATGCTGAATGCACCATCTCTCCCAATTATTATCCAGGAAACCTTGTGACTGGGAATTTACCATGGCTTATACTGAAGGTCTTCGTGTAGCCTGAGGAGTCTGGCCCAAAGAAGATTCAGGAACATGAAAGCAGAGTTCAAACCTTTTTACATCCATGCTTTTTATTGGGTTTGGTGGGAAAGGAAGAGCTTGGGTGGACATAGGGGCAGAGGTATTTGGAGGGGTGTAATTACTCACCTTGGGGCCCAAGATCAGGTTTTCTAAATTGAGAACTGCATAGTTACGGAAGGAACCCGGAGGACCCAGTGGGATTTAGTGACAACCATGGGATGCAGAATTAATACTAGTGCCCTGATGACTCACCAGAGGTCGTAGTCAAAATGTATTAGCACTAGAAGTGAGTCTGGAGATCCTCTAGTCCAAAGCTCACATTTCACATGTGAGGACACTGAGCTAGATAGGTGAAGACACTTGTCTAATGAGGCACAGCCTGTTAATGACAGGGTTAAACTAGAACCCAGGTTCTAGGGCCTATTACGCAGTGGCAAGCCTAGGAATGGATTCTGGAAATAAAGCAGGGTAATGTCTGGGAGTCCCCAGGGCCATCATTCTGGCTGATGAGGTGGTGGGGTCAGGTTGCAGAAGGGTTAGTTGCCTGGAACAAAGGACCTCTCCACATCACCTTGGATAAATAACGTCAGTCCCAGGAAAAAGGAAATCACATTGCCACATTTTACCTTGTCTAGGAAAATCCTACCTTGTCCTCTCTTGTATAAACAGAACAAAAACACGGAAGATACAATAATAATACACAGTGAGAACACCACCAGCACATTCAGAACCCAGGGTAGTGAGTATGGAGGCCCATTGGCATGTCTGGAAATAGAAGAAACATGTATTCTGACTTACTAGGAAATAGCCCCAAGAGGCTGGGACAGCTTAGCATGCAGGAGCACTATCACAATTGAGAGCCCTCCAGGGGAGTTCCAAAGCACCTAGGGGAAACTGCACTTTCTGCTCTCAGAAGTCAGGATTAGAAACTGAATCAGAAGGTCGAGCAGAGGCTGTCTCAGAACATCCTGAAATGCTTGGCATCTCTCTGAAGGCCTTGGGCTCTTTCCCAGTGGGCTTCCTGAGAGGAAATGACCCCAGTGACCAGGCTCAGGAAAAAGGAGACGCATTCCCCCAGCCTCAGGATTTGCAGCTCTTCGGAGTAATTTCAGAGGCTTGTGGAGATTGGGACAGAACCTGTTACCTGCACAGAGCAAACATGGAGTGAGAGTTGTGGGTTCCCAGCTGTACAAATTTAAGTCAGCTCTTGGTCCTCTGAGTTATGGAAGTTGCTAAGGATATCACCCTCTTCTTCCAGGGAACTCCGATTGCATATCACATCATTTTCTTCCTTCTCTGCAGAGCACATTAGTGTGACATTTGCAGGTACTATTCGCTGAAGTCATTAAACTCTGGCTTCCCAAAATATGAGCCAGTGGTGCACTAGAGCTGGCTTGTATCAGCTTGTGAGAACCAATTGTTAAATTTCTAG
Organism: Macaca thibetana thibetana; assembly: GCF_024542745.1. Taxonomy (NCBI): domain Eukaryota; kingdom Metazoa; phylum Chordata; class Mammalia; order Primates; family Cercopithecidae; genus Macaca; species Macaca thibetana. The sequence continues at coordinate 149,883,392 of NC_065598.1, forward strand.
AAATTCTGCAAGATGGTTGTTAAACACAGTCATCATTCAAAATTAAATTATAAAAATTTACAATTAAATTATTTTAAAAGCAAAGGTAATAAATATTCAAAATTTATCACCTTCTAATTATTTTTTGACATTTGAATGTTACCTGTGCTCTTGAGGTTATTTACGTCGATTTTATCTGTATGCTACTGGGCATGTCTTCCCAACTCGACATGGATTGAAATCAGCCATTGTGAGAGTATCTACGCAACAGAAATTGGTAGATGCTACAAACTACGGCTTGATCTATGTTTGTAACTCTAGACTTGAAAGCAATGGAGAAAATGTTACTAATGCAGATTCAGCTTAAAAGTGAGTTGTGTCTGTAGCCATTATTGTGAATAGCACCAAAAAATGAGGCAATATTTTTCTGGTATTTGAAAACCATTATCCAATTCAGCAAGTAAGTCACTCACATTGTTGACGAATGATCCAAGTACCAATATAAAAATAATTGTTGAATTACTTTTTTTATTACTTAACATAAATGAATATATCAACCAACATTTATGTCAGAACTACACTAGTTCATCAATTGCAACTATAGGTTGTCTAGGGAGATATGTATTTGGCAAAAATCAAAAGCATCCTGCCAGAATTGGTTATACGGAATTTATGATAAAGAGTATTGTATATTTTATTATCATTTATGAAATTGTGTGCTATACACCTTTTATATCAATACAATTTATAATAAATACCTACCCCCTTTCTAAAGAGAATTAGTTGAACATTTATCAGCACAACACTATGTGAAATGATTTTTTTAAAGTTGTTCTGTTTCCTGCTGTATGCATATTTTCTTTACATTTTGTTTTGTTTTGTTTCAAAAGTGTCCATGGTGAAAAACTACAACCTTTTAAAGTCTGTTTTAAAAAATGCTTTTACTAAAGCAATCTAAAGATAAGCTGTAAAAAGTGTGGCCTACTGAAGGGTTACTAAAGATCAATCATATTTAAGATCAGGTAATAGCTAGATTTGGATCTGGCAAAAGAAATTTCTTTTCTTTTCTTTTCTTTTCTTTCTTTCTTTTTTTTTTTGCCAAGAGATAAGAAAATGACCACCTATAGAGTTGATAAGCTTAGTGTACTCTTGGAAAAGCTGCTGTAGCCATGGCAGGAAGGAAATAGAGGAGTTAGAAAGAATTGGTATACAACTTTCTAATTAAGAGAAGACTAGAAAGGAAATACATTCAGCAGTATAAATAAGGGAATCTTCTGTTTGTACCTGTAAGGGAGTAAAACACGAGTGATAAGTTGATAAGGCTTTTGGCTCCAAAAGAAAAACCTGGCCCGAAGTGTCAAATCATATATCTCTTAGAGGGATTTATTCCAGATTAGAATTAGTGATAATTTGGAGAACTATTTCCTAAAGTTTGAAGTAAGTCCTTGATTAGTTTTAATAATGATTAATATAGATAGGGATCAGTGAAGTTGAACCAAATTTGCATGTGTGTCTGATATTTCAATGTTTTTCTGTAGAAACATTACCTACTTTTCAAAAACAAAAAAATTTTTTGGAAGGCATTGAGGTGGGGGACAGTGGTGAAGAATAGAGTTCCCATATACTTTTCTCTCCAGGAACAGAGACATTATCTCACAAAGCTGCTGACCAGAAAAAGTCAGAGTCATGGTTAGCTAACATGTCTTCATCCTCCCAAGCCAAATCGCATAGAAGCCACTGGAGAACTAGTTTGGAATTCCGGCTTCACTACTATGTAGTTGTAGGATTTTGGAGAAGCTGTACAGGTTCACTGAGCTTTAGTTTCCTCATTCACAATATGACGATACCAATTTCTTCCTCATATTATATATAAGGACATATCTATGTCTATATGCTTGATCGTACATTATCTGTGTAGATAAACCGGTAACAGTGATTGCCTCTGAGAAGAGAGACTTACTTTCCGTTGCATAATTCTTAGGCTCATGGTAGAATTTGTGCAAGTGGATGAAGCACTGCCTCACTGGAAAACACTCCAGTGAAAGAAGAGAAAGGACAGAAAACAGCCCGAGGAATAATTACTTGGTTCTGTATGACACATGTGCTTTTAAAGGGTTGTAGTGTAGGATGACATTGGGTAAGTCCATGGTCCTAGAAGCCTAGGTGGAGTTCTTAGGATTTTGTATGTAGACTATGAAGTTTTGGAAACGTTTGAGCTGGAGAGAAGACATTCTGTTCAAAGGTGGCTTTCAGGAAAGGCTGGTGCGACAGGCAGGGTATTTATTAGAATGAGGCCAGTGACCACTCTGAAACAGACACAAAGTAAGTTCCCTTCAAGGGGCAGAAAGCTCCCTGGGATGGTGAGACCAGAAAGGCACAGAGGCTGAACCCTCGTGATGGCGCTAGGTCCCAGGTTCGCTAGCATCCGAGAGGGGGATTGGGTCGCTCCAGAGGCCATTGTGAAGGCTGCTGCCAGTTCTAGGGTCGGGGTGGGGTCGGGCTAGGTCCCTATTCCTAGGGCTTTAGCACCGCTCACTCACAAATCCCCTTTTCCCAGGAGGGCGTAAGGGTTTTTCCTGTCGCTCTAGCTTCTCTTCCGCGGCCCTTCCACGCTTGTCACTTACCTGAGGGCAGCCAATGAGCACCTACAGGTTGGGCTACTTTCGGCCATAGGAGAACGGGGGCTTATGGGGGACCCTCCCTGCGCACCAATGAATGTGCATGGAGAGGCGGGCCTGCAAGGGCTAACAAGCCAATCACGGAATCCCGGCGGCCGGCGGCCCGGGAGGCAGTCGCGCGCTCGCATCCCCAAGATGGCGGCCGCTAAGGACAGTTGTGGCAAAGGAGAAATGGCCACAGGGAATGGGCGGCGGCTCCACCTGGGGATTCCTGAGGCAGTCTTTGTGGTAAGAGGCACGCTGTTACCTGGCATCTTGGCTTGAGGCCGCGGACTGCCCCTTTCTTCCCGGCTCCCACCCAGGCCTCGATTGTTGGAAGGAGCTGAGCTAAATGTTCAGGGAGGGGGCGCTCGGTCTGCTCTCACTCTTCGCACCTGGATAGATTGAGCTCTGCTGGGGCCCGCCCGGAAGAAACGTAGCTCGAGAAGGCCCTAGAAGAGAACGGGGTGTGGGGCCGGAGCGAGGGGCGAGGGGCGGAGGGCGGCGGGTCAGGGCGGCCTGAGGGACCTCCGGGCTGCCGCCGGTTTTCGTCCCCCTGCTGGTTGGAAAAGGGGAGGTGGTGAGGAGCTCGACTCAGCATGGATGCTGGAGAGACAGTACAATGAATAGGCAGAACAGCCAATGCTAAGATGTGAAAACGGAATATCACCTTGTCTGTTGAAGGAATGCAGTGGTCTGTTGCCTCGGGGAAAATGGAAGAAGAGACCGATGGGAAAGTAGGATGATAGGGTGAGAGTGTAAAGTCCTTCTGTGTTTTGCTTAAAGAATTGAGGTTTTTCCGGTAGGCAACGGGCTGTCATCAGAAGGCCTTTCGTTTTAGGTACATCATTCTGACAACTTAGTGGAGAATGAATTGTTGAGAGAGGAGACTGAACCCTCGTGATGGCGCTAGGTCCCAGGTTCGCTAGCGTCCGAGAGGGGATCGGGTCGCTCCAGAGGCCGTTCTGGAGGGCGCTGCCTGTTCTGGGTGGCTTTAAAAATTTTTCGTTTTGTTTATTTAATTTAGAAATAGTAGTTGAAAACTATCTGACTAATGAGAGAAAACGTCTGACTGGCCCTCCAGGCCAGGTCATCTGTCTGTCCCCACTTAGCTACTATAAAATCTTCATGGAAGTTTCTCAACCGTTTGTTTTGTACCTTACCTTACCTCTGCCTTTTTCACTAACCACGTCTTATATCCTAAAGACTCATTTATTTATACCACACTTGATATTGTATATTTGCATTTGCTGATTGAATTTCGTAATTGTTTGGTTATTGTTTTGTGTTTTTATGAGCTGTGTCATTTATTTCTCTACATTGACCTATTATCTAATCATAACAAAGAATAAAATTTGTTGAGTGCCGGGCACTTTCTTAATGATTTTACAAAACTCGAGGTGGTAGCTACTGTTATGCCCGTTTTTTAGATGATAAAACTGAGGTACGGGGCCCTTGGCCCTTGAGTAACTTGCCCAGGCCACACAGGATATAAGTGAGGAATCCAGGATTTGAACTTGGGCAATCTGTGGAGGTCCAGACCGGCGGCTTACCCCTCATGCTCTGCTACTGGGTAGTGTAAGTAGCAGAGAGTTCTCATGCATCGCCCCACTCCTCCTGGTCATAGCACAGTGCCTGACACATAGTATAAGTTCAAACTGGGTGTCTAATTGAATTTCCATAGTGCCTTAAATGTTACATTCATAGTGCTCAGCTAGAGATGGCCTCAGAAATCTAACTTGGGAGGAGACACTTTATCTGAGGGCTTTATAATGTCTTAAAATGCTTTTTCCCTACAATGTCATGGTTATTTTTTTCTAGACCTTAAAATTTCTACCTGCATAATGTAATAAGCAACCCAAATTTTATATAACTGTTTTTGTTTCTAAACTATTAATAATTGAAGTGACATGGTATTGTAGAAATATTATCGGCCCTGAGTTTCTTTAACTGAAATAGGGATGACAATACTTAGAGAGTTGTTATGGGAAACAGAGGACATGCTTGCAGTATTGCAGTGTAGTAGGTGTCAAATAGATATTAATGTTCATGGTGATAGGAGGCAATGTACCATAGTGGTTAGAAGTCAGACCTAGTCCATTCCCCAACCCCACTGAGGCGGTAATTTGTTTTCTTTCTCTGCTTGAATTGTTCTTTCACCCTTGTCCATTTCATGACCTCTTCATCTTTCCACATCTAGTTCAGCTATCATCCCCCTGTAGTTTTTGCTGACCTCTACCCCAAAACAAAATCCCTGGCACTTTGTGTTCCTGTGGCACATTATGCTATAGATAGGTGTCACGTACTCTTATAGGCATCTCACCTATGCTAATTTCTGGTAATGAAAAGGTACTTGTACAGATGATGAGGAGATTGAGGCAAAGAGAGGTTAATTAACTTCCCTAAGGTCAACTCATCCAGTGAGTGGTGAAGCCAGGATTCAAACCAGGCACCTCCTGTCTCTTAACCACAGCCTATGCTGCTATAGTTAATTCTTGCTGAACTCCAGCACCTAATAACATGTATCATGTGCTAGAAACTTATACTTCTTTCTCTTCCCTCCAGTGACCCTTCTAGGAAGATGGCATCTCTCTTTTACATACAGAACTCAGCCTCACCTTTTCAATTTCCTTTACTGTCTCTAGTTTGATGGCTTCGTAGTTCACTCCCTTGCTGTGTTTCTCTTCCTTTTTCTTCCTTATTTCAGCTAAGATATTCTCTGGTAGCTAATAAATATGGATAAGAATAATGATTTGAAGATCTTAAAAGCTATAAGATAATTGAAGTTACTTATAATAAAGAACTAGATAGACTTCTGTAAAGTACTAGACAGCTCTTGTAGCATCTTTTTAAGTTTCCATATATTTTCATCTTGTTTCTGATTCTTATCTAATTAACTAGCCTTTCTTCAAGGATCAGCATGTGGTATAAAAATATTTTAACGTCAGTTTTACTGCTTTTCTTTTGATCAGTTATTTCTGTTACAAAAGATTATTCTGTTTGCCTTTTAGATTTACTTTGTTTCAGTTATTTGATACTGAAGGAAGCATTTGTGGATTGCCTTGGGAACCCAGTAACCATATTTAGTATGATTTCTATGGCAAAACTTGTTGAATTAAAAATAAGTAATAAAATTGATAATCTTGACATACAACCTGTAAAATCATTTTGTGAATAGGATGCATGAATAGGCAATGTATTTGATTGTTAGTATTTTCATATTTACTACTAGGGATGCATGGGAAATGCATAAATGGTGGGCAAAGTCATTCTTCTTTTCCTATTTATAAATAAAAAATGAAGAGGAAAGTGAAAGAATAAGTTAGCTATATAATATATATATACGGTCTGAAATTGTCTCTAACTTTTTATAACTACAAGTTGAGCATCCTAAATCTGAAAATCTGAAATCCAGAATGCTCTAAAATCCAAAACTTTTTGAACACCAATATAATGCTCAAAGGAAATGCTCATTGGAGCATGTTTGACTTTGGATGTTTGGCTTGGGGATGCTCAACTGGTATAATGTAAATATTCCAAAATCAAAAAAAAAAAATCTAAAATCCAAAACAATTCTGGTCCCAGGCATTTTAGATAAGGATGCTTAACCTGTACTTTTAGTTAAAAACAAACCTTTGGAGGAAAAGCTGTTTTTCTTTTATGTTTTAAAAACAAAGCAGTCAAAAAATCTGATGAGTGGCATGAATTCTAAAATTTGTAAAGTATTATTTCTGATATTAAAGGAAGATGTAGATTCCTTCATGAAACAGCCTGGGAATGAGACTGCAGATACAGTATTAAAGAAGTTGGATGAACAGTACCAGAAGTATAAGTTTATGGAACTCAACCTTGCTCAAAAGAAAAGAAGGTAAGTGTAAAACTTTCTAAGTTTTGAAAATCGTATATGGCTTGAACTTTAAAAAAATTGAGATATAATTTACATATGATAAAATATTCAGATGTCAAGTCCTCCAAGGTGGCTGTACCATATGAAATTCCCACCAGCAATGTACAAGAGTTCCAGTTGTTCCATATCCTTGCCAACACTTGGTATTGCCAGTCTAAATGTGGTTTTGAAAACATAATAGAATGGTTATTAAAGACTGTATTCCAAAGCTTTCAAAATCATAACATCTTATATGTCTAGTTCATCCTTCTAATTTTGCCAACAAGATTAGAGACCCACAGGGTCTGGGGCACAAGACTTAATTAGTTATGAAATCCCAAGATTTCATAACTAATAGGCATAGGAAAAAAGGTATCCTTACTCTCAACTCTTTATTTCCCTACATAATTTTATATAGCTTATAAAGTCAATTCACTGTAATAAATATTTATAGATCTCTGTTTTGTACATGTGCCAGCATTCTTCTGTGAGATAAATATTTATGGAATGCCAGCTAGATGCCACATACTGTTTTGGGTGAAATAACATCCAGTATCTGCTTTCAACAAGGACACAGGACTGGGCATGGTGGCTCAAACCTGTAATTCCAGCACTTTGGGAGGCTGAGGTGAGAGGATCTCTTGAGTCCAGGAGTTCAAGACTAGCCTGGGCAACTTAGGGAGACCCTGTCTCTACAAATAATTAAAAAATAATTAGGCTGGGCGCGGTGGCTTGTGCCTGTAATCCCAGCACTTTGGGAGGCTGAAGTGGGCGGATTGCCTGAGCTCAGGAGTTTGAAACCACCCTGGGCAACATGGTGAAACCCCCGTCTCTACTAAAATACAAAAAAATTAGCCGGGCATGGTGGCACGGGCTTGTAATCCCAGCTACTCGGGAGGCTGGGTTGGGAGAATCCCTTGAGCCCGGGAGGTGGAGGTTGCAGTGAGCCGAGATTGCGCCACTGCACTCCATCTTGGGCAACAGAGTGAGACTCTGTCTCAAAAATAATAATAATAATAATAATTAGCTGGGTATGGTGGCATGCACCTGTGGTCACAGCTACTCTGGAGGCTAAGGTGGGAGGATCACCTGAACCCAGGACGTTGAGGCTGCAGTGAGATGTGATCATGCCCCTGCACTCCAGCCTGGGCAACAGTGCGAGATCCAGTCTAAAAAGCAAACAAACCACACAAAAAACCAGGGACACAGGTTGGGGGAAATTATAGGTATATAAATAAAATTAGCGTACAAAGTAGAGCAGTGGAGGTACTTCGGTACAAAGTAATGAGTTACAGGGGATGGTAACTCATTACTTTGTACCAAAACACCTCATTAATCTGGAGGGGCCAAGGAGGTTCAGAGGAAGCTTCTAAGAGGAACAGATACCTGTGTAGAATTTCAAAGATTAGTTATGAGTTTGGAGGCAGACTAAAGTGAGGAAGGGTGGTCTGGGCATAAGGCACCATTTATGCAAAGGTACAGAAGTTTGTAGATGTATTTTCTCATTTGATTTTGGTGACAGTTGTAGAAATTTGAATATGTACTTTGTATTAGATGAGATGAAAAGTCATTGACATGGAAAGATGGAGGGTGTTAATGGACAGAAGCAAGATAGAAATCATTAAGAACAGTATACTCTTATTTTGGAAAAAAATGTATATATGCACAGGAGTATCTGGAGAAGTCCACACTAAAGGCATATTAACAGTGGTAATCTCTGGGTAGTTAGAATATGGCATTTTTCTTGTTTTTGCTTATCTGTATTCTTAATTTTTTACAATGTACATGTACTGCTTTTGTGATAGTAAAAGTTTATTTGAAAAAGAAAAAGCCATTGGATTTGAGATCATCTACAGGGAGGTTACAGATAGAGAAGAAAATGTGCCTTGGGGTGGGGTGCAGTGGTTCATGCCTGTAATCCCAGCACTTTGGGAGGCTGAGGTGGGCAGATCACTTGAGCCCAGGAGTTCAAGACCAGTGTGGACAACGTGGCAAAACCCTATATCTACAAAAATTAGCTAGGTGTGGTGGTGCATGCCTATAGTTCCAGCTACTAGGGAAGCTGAGGTGAGAGTATTTCTTAAGCCAGGGAGGTTGAGGCTGCAGTCAGCTGTGAGTGTGCTACTGCACTCCAGCCTGGGCAACAGAGTGATACCCTGTCTCAAGATAAAAAAAAAAAAGGAAAAGAAAATGAGCCTTGGTACCGAGTCCTGGGAGAGGGGGAAATTTGTGTATCAAAGTTACATTGCTCTTCTAACTAGTAAATTAATGATAGACGAAACAAAAAAAAAAAGAAAAAAGTTATATTGCTAACTCTACAACTGTGGTATATAGCAGGATACTCACTCTAGCTTAACATATGGTCTAGGCCTAAATGTGGGGAGAAGGGGTAAAAATTCGAAGCACTGAGGAAGCATCAGTGAACATTGGTGTTCTGGATGAGAACAGTGTTTGTCTAGTGTTTTAAAAGAGAATGGTAGAGTTGGAGATAGTGAGTTAGGAAAACTTTCTTGAGTTTTACCTATTTTAATAGTGGGTTGGTTATTTTTTTGAGACAGGCTTTCTCTCTGTTGCCCAGGCCAGAGTGCAGTGGTATGATCACAGCTCACTGTAGCCTTGACCTCCTGAGTTCAAGCAGTTCTTCCACCTCAGCCTCCCAAGTAGTTGGAGGGCTATTTTTCTCTTTTTATTTTTCTGGAATTTCTCTCATCCCTATGATGTCAGCTGTGCAACAAAACTATTTTTGTGCCATGATCTAGTTGTTTTGCAGCAGATGGCTCTGTAGTTTAGATGCTAACCTTTTTATATATGTTTTAAATCTTTTCTTGCAGCCTGTCATGTAACTTTACCTTCAAGCTGTGTAAAAGTTCCTTAGTATTTCATGTGTTAATCTCTTTTTTGACACTTGAATCTGAGATCTTTTATCTTTCTTTAATTGGAAATTTTGTGATTATCACTTCTTTTTTTTATCATCTGTTAATTTTTTTTCCTCTTTCTGAGATACCTGTTTACAGATGTTGACACTTCTAATTCTGCCTTCCATTTCTTTATATTATTTCCCTTTTTTCTGTCTTTGTCATTTATCTTTTGGCAATTAGATGGATAGCCATGAGTTCTTTGTTTCAGCTGTTACAATTTTTATACCTAATAGTTCTGGTTGGTTCTTCTTCATATTACCAATATTCTTTCTTTTCTCCTTGTGGTATCTTTAAGTATTTAATGTATAATTTTATCTTTTGGTATTTATTAATTTTGTTTCATATCGTAGAGTCTGTTGAATTTATTGTCTTTATTTATTATAATGATCAAATTCTAATTTATTTTCCCTGTCAGCTTAGATTCCCTCAGGGATATCAGCTACTTTGGCCAGTAATGTGTGTGGAGGTGGGGGTAATTTAAGTCACTCCTGGTGGGTAGGGGTGGGAGGAATGCTGCTGGTATCCCAGTCTAAGGGCATAGCCATCAGACAAATACTTCTCCCCAACCAGATAATTCCACCTCTGGGGGATTCTTTCCATTTCTGCTGTCTTCATTATCATCACAGGAGGGAAAGGGAGTCGGGAGAGGTGGGCTGCTGGGGACTAGTACTTGTAATTCTTAGCTTCCTAACTTGGCCTTCCCCCTGCCAGTAGCCAATTCTGCCATTTTTCTGCCGTGTAGCAGTGATGAGGTAGGTAATGTAGGACTCCCTGGGGGCAGTTCAGAGGGAGAAAAGGAACACAGCTAGAACATTTTCTTTTAGCTTTATTCCTCTTTTGAAGGCTTGATTCACTTTCCTTCTAAGCTACTGTCTCCCCTTTCACAGCTCTAGCCCCTCCTAGAACCTGGAGGTTTCCATTGTTGTTACAGTAACAATGACCTGGAGCTGGCAGAAGTGCCCTTTGACAGAAGAGTAGATAAAGAAGTTGTGTTTGTTATATTTGTAATGGAATAGTACACAGCAGTGAAAATGAATGAACAAATCTTAGGATCTTGATTGAGTTTAAAAAGCAAACCCCAGCCGGGCGCAGTGGCTCACACCTGTAATCCCAGCACTTTGGGAGGCAGAGGTGGGCAGATCACCTGAGGTCGGGAGTTCGAGACCAGCCTGATCAACATGGAGAGACCACCCCCCCCCCATCTCTACTAAAAATACAAAATCAGCCGGGCCTGGTGGTGCATGCTTGTAATCCCAGCTACTCGGGAAACTGAGGCAGGAGAATTGCTTGAACCCAGAAGGCGGAGGTTGCAGTGAGCGAGATCACGCCATTGCACTCTAGCCTGGGCAACAAGAGCGAAACTCCATCTCAAAAAAATAAAATAATAATAATATAAAAGCAAACCCCAGAAAAATGCATACAGCATGAGACCATTTGAATTAAGGTCAGAAGCCACCAATGTTAAAGAATATTTTGTTTAGGGATACACACGAATAGGGCGAAACTAATTGAAAAAGAAAAAACAGGACTGTAAACACACAGTTCAGGCAAGCTACTTTCTCTTTGGTTTTTATTTGTTTTTTATTTTTGAGATGGAGTGTCGCTCTGGCACTCCAAGCTGGAGTGCAATGGCACTATCTCGGATCACTGTAACCTCCACCTCCTGGGTTCAAGGGATCCTCACGCCTCAGCTTCCCAAGTAGCTGGGATTACAAGTATGCACCACCATGCCCAGCTAATTTTTTTGTATTTTTTTTAGTAGAGGCTGGTTTTCACCATGTTGGCCAGGCTGGTCTGGAACTCCTGGCCTCAGGTGATGCACCTGCTTCAGCCTCCTAAAGTGCCAGGATTACAGGCGTGAATCACTCTGCCCAGCCAAGCTACTTTCTCTTCAGGTGAAGCAGGGTAGGGAGGAGTGTATTGCTTGGGCACGTACAATGTCATTGGTTGTCTGGTTCCTAAGTTAGCTAGGGCTGCAGCTGCTTGATTGATTAATATGCTTTATAATGTATTACATATAATATTTATATATACAAAATGCATCTTAAAAGTCATTTACATGACCAAAAAATCTTGATCTGAACATACTCCTTATGTTGTATGTGTATCACATATTTTACAAATGTATAACATCTTTGTGGTGTTTACCTATATGAACATATCATACAAAAATAAGCAAACTTGAGCAATCTATGGCATCCAGATTGAATTGTAGTGAAAAAATGAATGCCAGGTGTTTCTAGGTTATTCACTGGACTGTATTATCAAATGATGACACTATTTTTTTTTTTAAGCAGCAGGCTCATTTAACACATTTCTTGCCAGGTCAGTAGCACAGGGTGTAGTAAATTTGCCCTGCCAACCTCCTCCTGCACACATGGAGTGACTTCCTTTATGTGACGCAATAAGTTCATTTTCATTGTTGTGTTTAAATTTTGTTTACATTCTGGTCTCTAATAATATTTAGTAAATTTACCTAGAAAGAACCAGAGCTTTGTTATTATATCCTTAGTCTGTTTTGCTAGAAATTACATTGTGATTTGACAGAGACCCTATAACTGTTTTGCATATATCGCCATGCAAAACACATGCATCTAATCACCATAAAGAACTAAACCCCAGTGACAAAAAAGGTGTCATTGTTTTCTCTCTTTAATTGACTGAATGTTTTTAGCATACTATGTTTTTCTTTTATGTTCTTGTCAGTGAGGTTGATTGCATTTGGGAGTCACTTACTAGCCGTTTACTAGTAGCCATCATATAACTTATCCATTAAGTCGAATCAGTCGGATCATGTCCATCATTGTTTTTTTTAATTTATTATGTTTAAATCAGTGATCTATTTATAATTTTAAGAATGATTGTTACCTAATTTGAAAAGAAGAGCATTTAAGGAAGAAGTACCCAAAGCTTAAAAAGAATCACCAAATTATACTGTATCATAATGTGGTGTGTTTGGCATTCAGATGATGGTGTACATTTTTCACAGTGTGACAAGTGCACATACTGAGAAGGTGTCACTGTGCTTTGCCTGGCATTTAGCTGACTGTGATGTGCATGTGTGTATACCGAATGCACACACCAGGAGCAGCTATGTGCATCACTGGTTAGGGGATTGGTGTCTTCAATTTTAGAATATAACTTTTGAATCCATGTTATTTTTAAATTTAGTTTTTAAATTAATCTATTTAAAATGTCATTCTAATCAAATGCAGAACCTATGAATCACCTCTGTGGAATATAGTCTGCTCTAGAAATGTTAAATAACAATGGGGTATTTGACATAATAGAACAGAGCTTTGTCTTCATGGAATAGGCATTCCATAAACATTTGCTTGTATATCTTAAATATTTTTATTAAGTATTTATACTTTAAATATTTTATGAATATTTTACTAAATGTATTTTCTTTAAGTAAATATTTCATTAAATATTTTATTTTTATAAATATATCTTATTTTATCTCATATCTAAAAACATCTTAAGTATTTTATATCTGTACATAGTCCTCAAGAACACATTAGTAGAAAATGCAAAGTTAGTAAGACCGTGCCCTGTTGTTTATTTTTGCCTGCAAAATACTAAGTTAGTCTTTTTCTTGTTCACAGGCTAAAAGGTCAGATTCCTGAAATTAAACAGACTTTGGAAATTCTAAAATACATGCAGAAGAAAAAAGTAAGTGCATTTTTATTTGTAAATATGAACAAACTAGGATATGTCAGCAGAAACTCGTCTTCTTTGACTCTTTGGTCACTGATATTTGATCTGTGCTGTGGAATCCAGTCTGCCTTCTTAAGCACATACACTAATGTTATGATGTGATTCTGTAGCAAATGTGGCTTTGCAGCCTTCCCCCAAAAGTCAGGTTTAATTCTAGGGCCCACACTTGGATTATTTTGCTTATCTTTAGTACTTGTGAAACTTAAATGCAATTTGAAATTGTTTTAGGTGTACAAAGAAAATGTCTTATTCTGTGCTAGCAGCATCTAGGGTTTTTTCTTTGTTGTTGTCTTTCTCCCTAAGAATAAGGAGTTAGTCCAAGATTTATAGAACTGGGAAAAATCTTAGAGATCATCAGTTTCAGATTCTCATTTCATAGTTGAGGAAATGCTTACGGAGAGGTTATACTTGACCAGTGTCTATGTAGTTAGTTACTGGCAGAACTGAATTTGAGAGTCTTCTAAGTCTTAATCCAGTATTCATTAAATAAAAGCAGGTTGTAAAGATTAAATCTCATAAGCATATTGTATTTAAAAGATTGTGTGTGCGCTTACAATTTTGCTTGACTGTTAGAATAACTATTTCTAGTATATTTTAATATGTGGTGAACTTTGTAAGACTTCAGCAACTGATTGATTGGGCATGAAGCACCAGTGAAATAATAGAAGAATGGCTAATTCTTATAATAACGCTTTCTCTGTATGTCAGGCACTCGATGGGGTGTGTGTGTACGTGTTACTCAGTGCTTATCACTGACTTCATAGGTGTAGGGACTGTTATAATCCTAATTTTACAGATGAAGAACCTGAGACACAAAAGTTAAGTGAGGTGCCAGATTTGTACAGCTAGTGAGTAGCTGAGCCAGAGTCCATACCCAGCCACCTGGGTCTAGCATTCATTTCTTCTACCACTACACTTAACCTGCATGATGGTACTGTTTTAAATGTCCTAGGTTCAACTGTGTGATCTCTCTTTTATAACCTTGATATCAAACTGACCTGTTTATGGTAGTGTCATTTTTTTTGTTTTGAAGGAGTCTACCAACTCAATGGAGACCAGATTCTTACTGGCAGATAACTTGTATTGCAAAGCTTCAGTTCCTCCTACTGATAAAGTGTGTCTGTGGTTGGGGGTAAGTAAATGTTATAGCCACAGCTGATATATTTGTAAACCAGTGTGTTTTCTCCAGCAAGCACACTGGTTTTGCTAGTATTTGCTAGTATTTTAATAGTATTGCTCGAGATGTGAAAGTGTTCATCTCCTTTTGATTGTGGAAGGGACACAGGGGCAGAGTTCAAGTGGTTCATATTAGAAACTGACTAGAATCAGGAGTGCGATGAAGATCGCAGCAAAAACATACTGAAGTCTCTCCCAATCAAGATAAAACTGATCAAACAAACCTTGCTTCTCTTCCAATTAATGCTTTATCTCTCTTAAATATAATGGAGGAAGAGCAAGAGAAGTAAAATAGAAGGTACTGCTGAACTTTGGATAAATGCTTCTTCCCATAAGAGTTTAATAATTCTAGAAAGGTCCCTCTGAATTTAAGGGGAAAAAGAGTATTACAAAAAGCTTGAGGTTAGAGTTTATTTTTTAAAACCATATATTTCAGTTTTCAATGATTTCATTGAGCTTATCTGTGATTTACCTGTCTTGCTCTTCTCAGTCCTCTGACTATCCAGCTACCTGTCCATGGATCTTGTTACCTCAGGCGAGTTCTCATACAAAGTAGCAAGCCGAGTGTACTTCTACCATCTGTCCTACTGGGAGGATTTCCCCTAGCTGCTGTCCTGTAGAATCACTCCGGAGAGGCACTCTAGATTAGCCCAAGGAGGTTTGCTCAAAGTTTGTACAACGTTTACATTTCACTCTACAATCATAATTTCTACACTTAGTTCTGTATTGAAAGGAAGGATTCAGTGTTTATCACTAAGGCTTTTTAAAAAATAACTTTGAAGCATAGCAACTATACCTGAGTGTCTAAGGGTTGAATGATTTTTCTGTATTCAGTTTTTTTGTAGAAATTGCATGACTTTTTGATTCACAAATTCAAGTGCTACTTTATTTCAGGAAAGATAATTTCTGTTGTGTACTTGAATGTGACTTTTGCCCCATTTCTTTTATTATCTTTTGGGAATAATAAATATGCATATGTTGGATCTCCTTTATCTATTTTCAGTACCTATCGTGTTCTCTGTTTTCAGTTATTTGATCTGTTTCATTTTGTGTGATTTCCTCTGGCTGCTTCCCCATGACTTTGTGTTTTCCCTTTTAGTTATTCTATTTTGTTGCTTTTACTCTGTCTTTCGTAACTGTTCTTCTGTTTCTCTTTCTCTTCATTTTCTTTGCTGAGCTCTTCTTGCTCTTTTCATGTTTTTCTTCTTTTATTCCTCTTGAATGCTTAAATCCTTATTTTATCACTCATAGACTGGCACTTCCCACTTCCCGCAATCTTCCCCATCTCAGTAAATGGCAGAATCTTTTGCCTGGTTGCTCAGAACAAAAATCTTTGAGTCTTCTTTGACTCTTCTCTATTTTATATCTCTCAACCAGTTCTTCAGCAAACCCCACTGGTTCCTTCTTCTGAATAGATTGAGAAACCAACTATCTCTCACTTCCTTACCGCTATTACCATGGTCCAGGCCACCTTTGTCTCTTGCCAGGACTGTGGGAATAATGTTTGTATTCGTTTTCTAGGGATGCCATAATAAAAGTACCACAAACTGGGTGGCTTTAACAACTGAAATGGATTGTCTCACAGTTCTGGAGGCCAGAAGTCTGTGATCAGCCCCAGAATCAGGGTCAATTCCTTCTGAGGGCTGTGAGGGAAAATCTGTTCTAGCCTTCTCTCTTAGCTTCGGTGTTCGCGGACAGTCTTTGGCATGTTGATGTGTAGAAGCATCACTGTGATCTGTGCC
Organism: Macaca thibetana thibetana; assembly: GCF_024542745.1. Taxonomy (NCBI): domain Eukaryota; kingdom Metazoa; phylum Chordata; class Mammalia; order Primates; family Cercopithecidae; genus Macaca; species Macaca thibetana. Next base: position 149,899,470 of record NC_065598.1, read on the forward strand.
TTCATCTTCACATGTGTGCATGCATGTGTCCAAATTTTTCTTTTTGAAAGACCCTATTTCCAAATAAAGTCACATGCTGAGCTATTGGGGGTTAGGAGTCCAACTTACTTTTTGTTGGGGAGACAGAATTCAATCCATAATACCTTACTTCCACATAAGGTCACATTCACTAGTATAAGGGGTTGAAACTTAAATGTATCTTTTTTGGCGACACTCTTTAACCTGTAATAATACCCTAATTCACTGTCTTGCTTCTGCCCTTGCTGGAATTCCCAAAGCCTTTCCAGCACAGTGGTCAGATTAATCCTTTGAAATCTCAATCAGGTCATTCCATTATTCTGCCCAAAATCTTTGAATGGTTTCTTATCATGTTCCAAGGAAAAGTCCAAGTTCTTTGAGTGGCTGACAAGTTCCTGCACATCCTGGTACTCTCTGTTACTTCTCTCTCTGTTTTTTTTTTTTTTTTTTTTTTTTTTTTGAGACAGAGTCTCACTCTGTGACCCAGGCTGGAGTGCAGTGGTGTGATCTCAGCTCACTGCAACCTCTGTCTCCTGGGCTCAAGCAATTCTTGTGCCTCAGCTTCCTGAGCAGCTGGGATCACAGGCATGTGCCACCACGCCCAGCTAAATTTTTTGGTAGAGACAAGGTTTCGCCATTTTGGCTAGATTGATCTCGAACTCCTGGCCTCAGGTGATCTGCCCACCTTGGCCTCCCAAAGTGCTGGGATTGCAGGTATGAGCCACCGTGTCCAGTCTCTCTGTTCTTCTCTTACCTAATGCCCTACTTCCTTGCTTGACCACACTTGGACTTCTTGCCGGACTTAGAGCATGCTGGGAATGGCTCTGCTTCAGAACCTTTATTCTAGCTCTTTCCTCTGCTTAAGCTGCCAGAGTAATGCTTTTAAAACATGTCGGATCATTCCACTTTGCTCAAGACCCCAGTGGTTTCCCTGTCACCAAGGGTGGAATACAGAGGTATCCTTTCCACAGGACGGCCCTACTCCCTCTCAGCACTCATTTGTGCTCATTCTTTTGCTCATTCTGCTGTAGCCATGGTGGCCCCCTAACTGTTCCTGGAACCTGCCAGTGTGGCCCCACATTTCTACTTCTGTGCTCTTCACACTCAATCCTTTGAGTTCTCAGTTCCAATTGTTAGCTCCCCCAGGGACCTGCTATGGCTTGTCTGTCAGCATTCCTTGGTTTCACCCTGTTTATCTTGTACTGTTTTCCTTCAAAGTACTTAGCACTCCCTGATATGTTATTGATTGGTGTATTTACCAGTTCCCTGACACATAATAAGTGCTCAGTAAAAATTTTTCTTGGGTGAATGACATTTTTGTTGGTTTTTTATCAGAGTTCATACATGCTAATGGTTAAAAGAGCAAATAGGACAAAAAGTTTTACAATAGAAAGCAGCAGGCTACTCCTCCATCCCCAGATGTACCCACTTTTAATCAAGTCTGTACATCTGTACGTACATAAATATTGGGGATTTTGTTAATTGTTTTTACAAAAATGGGATATATATTGTTCAGCACCTGACTTTTCACTTAATAGCACAGATGTCTTTATTTGTGAGTAGACACAGAGTTTGCCTTCTTGGTTTTGTTGGCTTACTATTCTGTGGTAGGGCTATGTGATAATATTCCCAAGTCAAGGGGTGTTTAGATTGTTTTAAAGTTTCTTGTAGAGTGAGCAGTGCTGTAGTAAATATTTTTGCACATCTAGACTTGTACACAAAGGCATATTTTTGTATGCTGCTTTGAAATGGAATTGTTGTGTCTAAGAGTATGCACATTTAACATGTTGATGAATACTATCAAATTGCTCTCCAGAAAAGACTACCAATTTTCATTTTCTCCAACAGTATATAAAAATACCCTTTTATTAACAGTCTCACCCACATATGTAGATTTTTGCTAGTTTTATAGGTGAAAATATTATCATCTTACAGGTTTTTGTATGACAAAAATGCTCATTTGTATTTCCTCTTCTGTTTGCCTTCCTGATTGTGTTGTTGCTCCATTTTTCTGTTGGATTCTTTATATAGATAGATAGATAGATAGATAGATAGACAGACAGACAGACAGACAGACATTTAGGTCTTCTTTACATATTATGTATTTTGGATGCAGAGTCTTCTCTTAATATTGCTGATACTTTTTCTCATCTGTCACTTGTCTTTTGTGGTACCTCTTGGAAGTTTTAAATTTTACTGTAATCAACTTTATCAGATATTTATACTTTTATCTTAACAATATACTCCTTTCACCAAATCTGCAAACATTTTATTTTTCCTAATATTTATATACTTAAATTTTTTAGAAAACTTTTTTGTTAAGGATAACATGGAAAAAGATAAGTAACTCTTCAGGATAATGGGTGAGTGACTTCCAAAAAGAGGGCCTCCCAATGGCCAGTAAACATATGAAAAGTTGTCCCACTTCATTAGTAAACAGGGAAATGCAAATTAAAAGCACAATGTGATCTCACTGTGTACCCACCAAGGTAGGGTGATACTAAGTGATGGTAGGACATGGAATAGTGAAAACACTGATTTACTGTTGGTGAAGGTGTAAATGGACACAGCTGCTGGGGAAACTGGCAGTGTCTGTTAAAGCAGAAGATATGCATTGCCTACGCCATAGCAGTTCCATGCCTGTCTCCATCTCTTTCTGCCTCTTGCTATATATAAGAAATGTATAAATATTAACTAAGAGAAAGGTGTAAGAATGTTCATATCAACTCTGTAGTAACCAAAACCTGGAAACAACCCAAATGTTCATCACAGTCAAATGGATGACTAAATCATGATGTGTTCAGACCATGGAATACTATACAGTACAGGCGAGGAATGAACTTCTGCTACACACCAGCACTGCAAGGGTGATTTTCACAAACAAGGTTGAGTGAAAGAAACTGCATAGCAAATTACCACAAACTTAGAGGCTTAAAACAATATCCATTATCTCCTAGCTGTATAGGTCAGAAATCCAGATGGGCTTGGCTGGGTCCTCTGTTCAGGGTCCCACAAAGCCAGAATTAAATTGTCAACAGGGCTGTACTCCTTACTAGCAGCTCTGGGGGACAATTAGATTTCAGCCTTATTCACGTTGTTGGCAAAATCCGGTTCTCTGTGATTGAGGTCCCTGTTTCCTTGCTGCCTGTTGTCCAGGAGTCAGTCTCAGCTTCTAGAGGCCACTTGCAATCCTTGGCTTGTGGTCCTTTCTATTTTCAAAGCAGTGATATGACTAGTCTTTCTTACACTTCAGATCTTTCAAACTTCTCATTCTGCTTCCAGCCAGAAAAAGTTCTCTGCTCTTAAGTGCTCATATAACTAAATTAGGCCTACCTAGGCAGTCTGTATATTAAGTTCAACTCTGACAAATGATGTAAATATCTCATCAGAGTCACAGATTCCAGAGATTAGAATGGGACAACTGTTATGGGAGCCATAATTCTTGCCTACTATAGAAGTCAGTCACAAAAGAGCGCATATACTGTGTCATTCTGTTTATGTAAAGTTGTAATGCAGGCAAAACTATGCTCTAAGGATAATGGTTACCTTTGGGGTGGGGTTGCTGGTGGTAACTGGAAGCGTTCACAAGGAAGCTTTGGGGTGTTGGTGATAACCTGTCCTTGATCTCGATGCTGGTTCCATGAATGTGTTAAGTTTGTGAAAATACATCAAACTATATATTTATGATATGAATACTTTTCTATATGTATATAATGTTAAATATAAACAAAAAAATCAGAAAACTGCATAAAGCAAAGTGTAAGTGAACGAATCTGTTATCAGTCAGGGTTCAACCAGAGAAATAGAACCAGTAGGATATAGCTAGCCTGCATAAACTTGTGTACAAAGGTGCAGGTTACTATGTGTGTACCTCATGAAATCATACTGTTACCTCCAATTCAAATTCAGGACAATAGAGTTTTCACTTTAGTTGTTCCTCTGTTTTTTTTGTTTTTTTGTTTTTGTTTTTTTTTTTTGAGACGGAGTCTTGTTCTGTCGCCCAGGCTGGAGCGCAGTTACACGATCTCAGCCTGCCAAGTGCTGGGATTACAGGCATGAGCCACCGCGCCCGGGCCCCCTGTTTCTTCTATATCAAGAATCCTGGTTTTCAGAAATACCAAGGGTGATAGAATTGAACTAGACAACATTACTATTCACACACAAAGCATTCTTAGAATAACACCACCCAACACTGTTACCACTGACAGTTTTGCTTATGTTCTTCCTGTCCTTACCCATTCTTTATAAGGTTGTTCCCATATTGTTGGAGCGCAGAGCCATTATATACCGTTTGCTCTCTCTCGTGTCTTTCATTTATCTTTGTTCTTCGTGTAAATATTGAATGCACATCATAGTCTTATGTTGATGTCCCCCCAGTCATTTTGATTGTATGTTACTCATTCGTCTGATAAGTAGATTGCCTTAAGATTTATGGGAATGATATTCCCTGAGTTATCTCATGTTGCTGACAACTTGTCTGTGGCCTTTGTACTTGAGATTCAGTTTTGCTGGATATAATATCTTAAACTCACATTTTATTTCCTTCAGCATCTTATACAGTGCTCCGTTTTCTTTTATTGTAAAGCATCACTGTCAAAAAGTGTAATGGCAAACTGATTTCTTTCCGAGTGATGTGTTCTTTTTGCCTGGATGCTCAAAGACTTTTGGGTCAATTTCCCCAAGGTATACAGTGTACCCTTTCATTTCATTTTGTGTGTCATTTCACCCAGTGTGTGTGTGCGTGTGTGTGTGTGTGTGTAGTATGTGCATGTGTCACATTTCAGGAACATTTTATTGAAATGAAGGATTTAGAAATTTTTGTGTCCCCTGCTTTGGTTTTTTTCTTTGTGGATTCTTATTATATTTATGTTCAGTCTTTGCTTATGTTGAATATTTTTGTCCTATCTGAACTTTAATACAGTTTTCTAATTATGGATTGGATTATTCAGTCAATAAGTATTTATTTGGCATTTACTTTGTGCCATATACTTTCATGTTGTCCTGTTTAATCTTTACAACAATCCTTTGAGTAATTTTAAGATTGCATTTGTGAGATGAGGAAAGTGGTTTAGCAAATGCCCAGTGGTCAGTCAGGTGATGGGGGAGTTCAAAGCTGTAAAAGGTATGGCTTCCCAATTCCAGGGTACATGCATCCCTGAATATTGGCAGTAACACTAGATCTTCAGAATGACAGACACATTACCTTGCCTTAATCCCTAATATCTGTCGGAAGTAGTAGGAAGGGACAAGTAAAAGCTAGCTGTCTTTCTTACCTTGTCAAATATAGATGATAAAAAATGTCTTTGAAAAATTTTAAATTAATACCGTATCTGAAGCTCAGAATTTATTTAAATTGATACAAACTTAACACTGTTTAGTGTCATGATGGAGGTAGTAGAAAGATAGAATTTTGTATCTAAACATACTGGTTTCTTATCCTGATTCTCCCATTTTCTCACTAGCTATGCCAGCCAAGGCAACCTGAGCTTTCATTTCTTTAACTGTGAAGAAGACAACTTTGGCCTCAGCAGGGTTGAGGATTAAATGATACAATGTATGTAAATATATTCTTTAACCAAGGGATCAGCAAACTTTCTGTAAAAGGTCAAATAGTAAATATTTTTGGTTTTGTAGATCACATGGTTTCTGTCTCAACCACTCAGTTTTGCCACTGTGGTGTGAAAGCCTGAGTAGAGAATAGCTGGGCTCCAGTGAAACTTAACTTGCAACAAAAGGCAGCAGGCTAGATTTGACCTGAGGGCTGTAGTTTGCCCACACTTACTCTAACCTATAAAGCTCTGTGTAAATATTGAGTAATTGTCATGACTTTCTCTCTTCAGGCTAATGTAATGCTTGAATATGATATTGATGAAGCTCAGGCATTGTTGGAAAAGAATTTATCGACTGCCACAAAGAATCTTGATTCCCTTGAGGAAGACCTTGACTTTCTTCGAGATCAATTTACTACCACAGAAGTCAGTATCCTTCTTAAAACAAAAAGCAAGGGAAAAAAAGGAGAAAGATTTTTTTAAAAAAACATTCTTTCGTGGGCAGAGGGAGAGCATTAGGAAAAATAGCTGATGCATGCTGGGCTTAATACCTAGGTGATGGGTTGATAGGTGCAGCAAACCACACAGCACACGTTTACCTTTGTAACAAACCTGCACATCCTGCACATGTACCCTAGAACTAAAAAAAATTAGAATGCAAAAAACCTCCCACATTCTTTCTTACATTGCTTTAGTGGGAAGAATTTCCTTATTAGGCTAACATAAGGTTATAGATTTTATAAGATAATAAATAAGATATTTGGAACTAGTACTTAAATAAGTTTGTAGATAGATTAGTGACTTTGAAATGTGATGTGGAAACAGCAAATTCACATAGGTGAATGAGTATTTTTCTTCCAAATATTTTCCCAAGACAACTTTGTAACTGGTTAAGTAGTTTAATTTTACAAGCATTTGTTGAGGGTCTCCTATGTTCCTGCAACTGTGTTAAGCCATATGGGGCATGAAAATCAATTTTAGAAAAGAGCGGCAGTGTCTTTCTCTGTTTGTTAGAATCGTACATGTAAAACAGCTGAATGATAATTCATAGCAAACTATAAGTAAGTTAACATATGCAACACCAAGGCAATTTAAACTTTGGGAAAGATAGATGTAGGCTGGAGTTAGTTCAAAGAAGGCTTTGTTGAGAAGATAAAAGTTAGGCTGCTTTTTTAAAGGCAGCGTAGGATTTAAAGATCAGCAGAGAGAAGAGATGGGAGTGGGGTATTCTGGTCAAGAGGGAAGGCAAGCTCTTTGCCTTTCTTCTCTGGCCTGTGTTTTCCTCCTACTTCCTGTCACAGTCACCCAAGACAAAATCACGGGAGTCACCTTTCACACTTCTCTCTTCTTCGCTACCAATAACAAATCGATCACCAGATTCACATCAAATTTCCCTCATAAATCTCTCTGACCATTACTGTTCCCGTTCTGGGACTCCAAAACCTGCACTCAGTAGCTTTTTAGGTTCCTTTCATTCCATCTGTCCTGCCCACTATCTCTAGTATGAATTTACTAAGTCACTCATTTTTATTCCTCTGGTTACAATATTTCAACAGTTCCTTGTTACTTACAAGATATACATATAGGCACTCTTGTGAAGTGACCCCAGCCTGTCTCACCTCATGCCACTGACCTCCTCTTGACTTTCCTCAGTGCATTCCAGGTTCCAGATAACTCCAATCAGTTATTGTACACACTCCCCAAATGTGCCACACCCTTTGTATTTCTACCCTTTGTTCCTCCTAACTGGAATGGCTTTCACATATTTACAGGAGGTGCTCTTTTTTTACCCTTTTACTCTAAATATCTCAGTTCAAGCATCAGAGCATTCCTGAACATTTTCTGATCCTCAGAGTGTTTCTTGTGTGCTTGCTTAACACATACTGCTTAGTTTTTCCTTGCCAAACCATGAGCTCTTCAAATGTAGGAGCTGCACTTTCTCTTCTTTTCCAGTGTGCAGCATGTGGCAGGTGTTCATGGTTGGCTGAGGGAAGGCAGGCCTGTTGGGGCCTAGTGCACTAATCATCATCATCTGACGGGTAGTGTGGAAACTTCATCCAGCTGTGAGATGATGAGGGTCTAGGACGGTGGTGCTTGTGGAAAGGAAAAGATATTAAACGTTAGAGAAAAAACAGGATCCAGTGACTTAGATGGGTACAGGAGCCAAAAGAGAGGAAATCCTCTCAGATGAGTCCTACAAGTTTAGTTAAATGCCATTTGTTATTGTTAGTACTGCAAAAGGTAGGAAAGGAAGGTGTACAGACAAGTGAGGGAGCTAGGGCGAACAGTCTCTGTCATATTGACTATTCTACTGGAGTCTAAGCTCCATGAGGGAAAGGACTTCACCTGTCTTATTCAGGGCTTTGTACAGCGCATAGTCAGAAACACAGTAGATGCTTAACAAACTTATTAAGCCAAAGGGAGGGTAAGAGATAAAATTGTTGATAATTGTACTAATACAAATATTACATGGCAGGATATAGGTTGAGCAATCTTTGAAATTTCTTGGATGAGGGACTGTCTTTAAAACTATTGAGAGTGTCTAGTACATATTTGTTAAATATATCATAGTTGACTAGTTGACAGTTGACTAATACCGTAGTAAACAGTTGGTTAACAGTTGTTGATTTGAGTCCTTAGTTTTGGTAGAGTTTAATTACAGTATTTTCCTAGCAATTGACGTTATAGCAGGATGTCTTAACAATACTATTTGTTACCAGTATTTGTGTATGTGTGATTTCTGTTTCTTTGATTCATTGTGCAAGTGGAGTGAATAGTTAGTCATTGCATGCATTATCTTTAGAACTGCATTTGCATTTTCTTTGACAATTCTTGCAGATATGGCCAGGGTTTATAATTGGGATGTAAAAAGAAGAAACAAGGATGATTCTACCAAGAATAAAGCATAATGCTGGCAATTAAAAATGTGGTTCAGTTTTCCAAACATGTTATCTTAAATACCCCTTTATCCTTACAGGTTGACATAACTTTGAATGTTTTAACAGCAAGAATTTTAAGAAAAGATAAACACCATTTTATTTATTTATAAAAACAAAATTAGTTTCAAATATTTTTGACATTGTGGTTTTTTTTTTTTTTTTTCACATTTCTCAGCAAAGCTAATGGTATTTTAATCATTATTTTTGCCTGTTATAAGAAAACTCTTAGCTGAAATGGCCGAAAACTGTGAGACATGCTATGGAAGCTGAATGTCGGACACTAGCACAGTTTGCTATTTCCCTTTCTAATTGGCTTATGTTACTCTCACTTGATGGTTAAACCGTTTTAGATGTAGAGAAGACAGACAGTTGGAATATTTGTAAACTTGTTTTTCTTTGGTGTGTTTAGGACTTAGTGGTCCTCTGTTGCTGTTGTCTTCTGTAAGTGGGGTTTCATGACTCACTGCTTAACAAATAACTATCTACTCTGATATTCTGGACATTTCAGGAAATGGTAATTTGCCTTGTTACACAGTAAGGGGGCTATTAAGACAACATTTTTTCTAACCTCAGATAAGTGCAGTGTCTTTGCAATGCCAACATAAGGGAGATTTGGCCAACGTGAAATAAAATTACTCATTCAAAACTCTTCCTAAGGTGATTTTGTAGTTCTTAACAGTTCTCCAAAGCATCTTAAACAGGAATATTAAGATAAATGTAAATCTGCAATGGCTGAAAAGAGTTGTGAGCTTTTTTATTCATGATAAAACCTTATATGAATAGTAAAAAAAAAAAAAATCCCTGTGGAAAGCTCCTAGTACATTGGTCAGTGCTGGGTGATATAGATTCTGATAAAAACATAAATGTATTAGTTCATCTCCGTGTAGTAAAAAGTATACAATGTTTTGTACTTGTATTTCATGATATTAAAACAGTGATGCTAAAACTATGGCAGAGCACTTTTTTCATGTTACTCTTTGTCTAACTATGTTTGGGCTGCTATAACAGAATACCACAGACTGGGGAGCTTATAAACAGCAGAAATTTATCTCTCCCAGTTCTGGAGGCTGGGTAGTCAAAGATCAAGGTGCTGGCAGATTTGGTATCTGGTAAGGGCTGTGTCCTGGTTCATAAATGGCACCTTTTCACTATGCCCTCACGTGGCAGAAGAGGCAAGGAGCTCCCTTGGGCCTCTTTAATATGGCACTAATCTCATCGTGATGAGACTCACCTCCCAAAGGCCCCAGCTCCTAATACCATCACCTAGGGGGTTAAGATTTTAACATAACAATTTTGGGGTGACACGGAGATTCAGACAATACACCTTTTTAAAGTTATCATGGGTCTTTTCACATTTTTGTAAAGTTTACTTGTACATATACTAGCATGTTCCAATAACTTCTTATATTTCTAGAAACAACCTAAAATCCCTTTGGAAGGAGTACAGATCTGCAAACAATTGAGAAGTTCATTGAAAATATAACAAAAGTTCCTTGATTGAATTTTTCTTTCATAATTTTAAATTCTCGTATTTTAGAATTTGAGGTTTGTAAGCATCTTGAGATATTGTATGTGCTCATTTCCCCCAAACTTTATTATGGTAAGTATATATTGGTATGAAATGTTCCTGTTAATATTAGAACAGGAATGGTTTGCTCTGAAGATCTTCATTTTGTCTTTGAAAGTATGAATATGGATTTTTAGGTAATTACAAGGACTATGAAGAAACAAAACTCTTTTGAGATATGAATTACAGGCCAAAAATTAAGGTAATTATTTAACAGGTATTTAAAAACACCCATTATGTGTCAGGAACTGTGTTAGGCTCTGTTAATTAAATGAAAGATATTTAAATCTTACCTCTGCCAGATAATTTCTGTTAGAGTGGTTTACATTTTCAGAATAACATAACCATCCTGATTTGACATATTTTGAAGTTTAATATTAGTATAGCGTACTAGGAGAGGATATGGGCAAAAGATTGACTACAGAACTTGATGCTGAGAAATGTGTTGGAAATGCAACTTAAATTGAACTGTTTTTCATTATAAAATGGATGTTCATTTAAGAAAATTTAGAAAACTGGAAAAAAAGATGTTCTATTTGCAGTCCCCCCTTCACATTTCTATGTATTCTGTTTCTTTTTATGTGCATAGGTTTTTTGAAAACATAGCTGAAATGATTTTGTCTTTATTTAATCCTACTTTCTTAGCATGAAATTTGTGGGTTGTTTTTGAAACTTTTTCCCTATTGTAAGTAAAGAACTGAGCAGTTTATGTTTACATAAGACTTCTTCCTATATTTAAGGTTTTTCCTGAGACTAGATTACCAATGGAATTATGGAGTCAATGATCATAGCATTTCATTACCTGGGGTTAACTGAAAGTACTGTTTAGTTAGATAGAACTTGTTTGACATAGAGGCTGTGAGGCTGATGAGTTTTCGAACGGGTATGTTGAGAATTGAATGAAGCATTATTAACTAAGACCAACAGGCAAAAACTTAAGAAGTTGTTTTTGTTCTCGCTTTAAAAGCCCAGAATCATAGGTGTTTGTTTGCAGGTTTTACAATTTAAAACACACAAGCCAAATTTGTGTTTTCTTTGTTCCAGCTGTTATTAATGTAACATTTTTCTAAATTCATGTTTTTCCCATACTTCAATTGTGCTTTCCTTCATCCCCTGCTCCCACTACCCATCCTCTTCCATATAAAGGCACTGACATCTGTAGGGAGAAGCACCTTATTCAAGGCCATACAGCGGCTATGTGCACAGTCAGAATGAGAGCCACATTTCCTTGCTTCTGGGAAAATTTCCCCCTCTATACCATGATGCCTTGCTCCTTTACTTAGTGATAGCTAAGCTTGGGGAAAATGTTAAGTTCCATTTTTTAATGAATGAACAATCTGCCTTTCTCTGTATATTTGCTATTCTCAGCCTTAAACTTCAGTGATGTCTTTAAAGATCTTAAACCATTTTTTAAAGGTTTGCCTTCATTGGTTAATCCCATACTCTTGTGATAGTCATGGCTGCCCTAGCACTCAGGAGTGTCTTAAGAGGCAACCCCATCCCACATTAGCACCAAATTGTCATAGCCATGACATAGAGCTGGTGTTGGGTTCAACTACACAAACTCCCATGACATGGAAGGGCCTCCTCTGTTACCAGTTTGCTCTGAAGGACATTGGGCAGGCAAGACAGCATGCCAGAGGATGGCTTTAGGCAGAGTTCTATGGGAATTATCTTGGCCGTCCCCACAGACTGCACAAAAGGACATAGGAGTCACCTTGACTTTAGAAGCCATAAGGGACCACCCTCTTTTTAACAGTTCCCTGTGCATATAGCATCCTTGGGTTCTGGCTAGGGACAAGGCCCAGGAAGAAGTTGTACACTGCACTCTTGGAGCCCAAGCTGTGATTCCTAGCAGGTGTTTACATTCATTTGCAGCCTTCCTAGCTTGGACAGAGGATGCTTCGCTGAGCGTTTTACCAGAAGCAGTCTCTTGTCACACAGCTGGTGGTCTACCTTCATCAGGTTTCCAGGGGAACCAAGCTAGAAAGCTATCCAACGTCAGTGCCAAATCTCAGAGGAGAAAGGGATTTGAAACACCTCAGTCATAACCTGTTGAATCTTGCATAATCATGGCCCAGTTTTTGTCATTGGCCTGCTTCCCTTTTCAGTTCCTTTTGTAAGGCCTCTTAGCTAATAGCTGCGGAAAATGTAGTAATACTGTCTTTAGTAAATTTTAAGGGTCAGATGGAAACATTTCTGTCTGGGTTAGGTGAAAGACAGCCAGGCGGTCCAAGTAGTTAATCTCCAAAGTTCCTTAATAAATGGATCTGAAAACGTTTTTCTCAACTCAAAACCAAGTGATGTTATAAATTTAGTGAACCTATGAAGTTAATGCAGAGTGCAAGCTTTTAAGGCTTGTGGCCCAAACTAGGCAATAACTAAAATTTTCATTTTCACACTTTTTATTTTGAAATTTTGTAACTATGACCAGTGTCATCGTTAGGCCTGCTAATTAACCATATTTCCTATATATTAATACTCTTTTCTGTACTCAGGGAGAACTGCTTGTATGACCAGTTGTGAGAAGGTACCAGTTTGAGATTGGAAGTGTCCAAGGATGGAGAAATTGATTCACGTATTATGTGCACAGAGTTACTTTTCTTGTTTGGTTAGGAGAAGATGGCCCAGGATCTCATCTGCACATGAAAAATCATGGATTGTGCTCTGAAGTTTAACTAGAGGATATACTTGTATTTGTGTTCCTCTCTTGTCTGATGTCAGATTTAGGTGTAGCCATGTCAAAAAGGATAGACCTGGTATGCATGGTATTTTTGAGCAGTTTCTTTATAAAGGATCATGCTTCTTGATTATGGTTTTCAAATAATTTTATGTGTTAGTTGATTGTGTGACAACTCTGTTTGCCTTCCGTGGATATTTGATATACAGGTAGGCAATGACCAAATAGGATTTTTTTTCCAGATTTTCCAAGTACACCCATCTTAGACTGAATCAGTTTATTTTCCCTAGACCAAAGCTGTGGATTCTAGAGTAAAAGTAAAAAATTTAAAAGTAAAAGGTCAGTGGATAACAATCTCTTGCATTTGTCTATTTTTGCTTGTATTATCTGTGCTTTTAGAGTCACATCCCCAAAAATCGTTGCCCAGATGAATGTTATCAAGGTTTTCCCCTATGTTTTCTTCCAGTAGTTTTTACAGGTTCAGGCCTTACGATTAAGTCTAATCCATTTTGAGTTGATTATCATATGTGGAATGAGATAGGAGTCTAGTATCATTCTTCTGTATGTGAATATCCAGTTCCCCGAGCATCATTAATTGAAGAACGTTCCCTTTCCCCATTTTGTGTTCTTGGCACCTTTGTTGAAAATGAGTTAGCTGTAATGTGTAGATTTACTTCCGGGCTCTCTATTCTGTTCCATTGGTCTACATGTCTGTTTTTATACCAGTACCATGCTGTTTTGATTACTATAGCTTTGTAGTTGATTTTGAAATCAGAGAGTGTGATTTTATGAGTTTTAGGATTGTTTTCTATTTCTGTGCAAAATGTCATTGGAATTTTGATAGGGATTGTATTGATTCTATGGATTGCTTTGGGAAGTATGAACAGTTTGACAGTTTTAATTATTCAGTCCATGCACATGGGGTATCTATCCATTTATTTGTGTCTTCTTCAATTTCTTTCATTGGTATTTTACAGTTTTCAGTGTATAGACTTTTACCTTCTTGGTTCAATTTATTTCCAAGTACTTTTTGGCTATTGTAGATGTGATTGTTTTCTTGATATCTTTTTCACATAGTTCATTGTTAGCATATAGAAGTAGTACTGATTTTGTATGTTGATTTTGTATCCTGCAGCTTTCCTGAGCTTATTTATTAGTTCTAACAGTTTTTGGTGGGATCTTTACAGTTTCAATATGTAAGATCATGTCATCTGTAAACAGAGACAGTTTAACTTCTTCCTTTCTGATTTGGATGCCTTTTATTTGTTTTACTTTACTAATTGCTTTATCTAGCACTTCTGCCACAATGTTGAATGGAAGTGGGGTGAATGGGCATCCTTGTCTTGTTCCTGATCTTAGAGGAAAAGCTTTCAGCTTTTCACTTGAACATAATGTTATCTGTGGGCTTATTGAATATGGCCTCTATTGTGTTGAGATGCATTCCATCTTAATTTGTTGAGAATTTTAATGATGAAAGGATGTTGAATTTTGTCAGATGCCTTTTCCGCATTCATTGAGATGATCATAGGGTTTTGTCCTTCATTCTGTGAATGTGGTATATCATATTTGTTGATGTGCATATGTTAAACCATCCTTGTCATCCCAGAGATAACCTCACTTGATAATGGTGTCAGTTTGCTAGTATTTTCTTGAGAAGGGTAATGCTGGCCTCATACAGTGAGTGTGGAAATATACTCTTCAGTATTTTTGGAAGAATTTGAGACGGATTGGTTTTAGTTCTTTAAATGTTTGGTAGAATTCAGCCCATGAAATCATAAGGTCTGGAGCTTTCCTTTGATGGGAGACTTTGTTTTTTTAACTTGATGTGATCCTATTTGTCCATTTTTGCTTTGGTTGCCTGTACTTTTGGGGTATTGCTCAAGAAATTTGACTGCATTGTAGGTGTGTGGGTTTGTTTCTGGGTTCTCTATTCTACTCCCAATTATTGGTGTATGTGTCTGTTTTTTATGGCAGTGCCATGCTGTTTGGCTACTATAGCTCTGTAATATAATTTGAAGTCAGATAATGTTATTTTTCTAGGTTTGTTCTTTTTAGTTAGGATAGCTTGGCTATTCTGGGTCTTTTGTGGTTCCATATAAATTTTAGGATTATTTTTTCTATTTCTATGAAGAATGTCATTGGTTTTTTTCTTTTTGATTTGAGTTCCTCATAGATTCTGGATATTAGTCTTGTTGGATGCATAATTCACTAATATTTTCTCTCATTCTGTAGGTTGTCTGTTTACTCTGTTGATTATTTCTTCTATGCAGATACTTTTTACTTAAGCTGCATTTGTCTATTTTTGTTTTTGATGCATTTGATTTTGAAGTCTTAGTGATAAATTCTTTGCCTAGGCCAATGTCCAGAAGAGTTTTTCCTAGGTTTTCTTTGAGGATTTTTATAGTTTCAGGTCTTACATTTAAGTCTTTAATCTATCTTGAGTTAATTTTTGTTTATGGTAAGAGAGAGGGCTTCATTTTCATTCTTCTGCATATGGTTAGCCATTTTCCATAGCACTTGTTGAAGATCAACTGGTTGTAGGCATGTGGCTTTATTTCTGGGTTCTCTGTTCTGTTTTACTGTTCTATGTGTCTATTTTTCTACCAGTAGCATGCTCGTTTGGTTACTGTAGCCTTGTATAACTTGAAGTCAGGTAATGTGATGCCTCCAACTTTGTTCTTTTGCTTAGGATTGCTTTGGCTATTTAGGCTCTTTTTTGGTTGTATATGAATTTTAGGAGTCTTTCCTAATTCTGTGAAAAATGATGTTGGTAGTTTGATAAGAATTGCATTGAAACTGTGAATTGCTTTGGGCAGTATCGTCATTTTAATGATATTTATCCTGATCCATGAGCATGGGATGTTTTTTCATTTGTTTGTGTCTTCTCTGATTTCTTTCATCAGTGTTTTGTAGTTTCCTTGTAGAGATCGTTCACTTCCTTGCTTAAATGTATTCTTAGGTATTTAAATTTTCATTGGTGTTAGATTTTTAACCAATTTTCAACTTTACTGTAGCTATTGGTTGCAATACCAGAGTAAAATGGCTGTGCTGCCTTTTTTTTTATTTCGAGTCACACTGAGACACTGATACCAGTGATGCATTAAACAGTGTGGTGCACAGGTATCACCAGTATGCAATATATTTATGTAACAAACCTGCACGTGTACCCTCTGAACCTTTAAAAATAAAAATAAAAAGTGGACTGCAGTTGCCTTTTTCTTCTCCACTTGGTCCTCAGCCACCAGATCCCAAACTGATTCTGGGAGAAATCCAGGTAATTAGCAACTATAGGGAAATCTGATTACTCATACTAATGACCAAGGAAAGGGTCATTACTCTGGTTATTTGAGAGATGACCATGGTCTAGGACTTTCTCTTTTAACTTTTCTGGCTAGAGTTTGTGCAGGTCAGATGTTGGGGGAAGAAGGTCCAGAGAAAATAAATTTTATCCTAGGGAAGGAGTGGGCAAGTCCCAAAACAAAGATGACTCTGGAAGACAAAAGGCAAGCAGAGATGGGAGTCTGGCCCTGAAAATAGGTAGAGGCAGGAAAGCTGGAAACTAAGGACTGAGCCCCTTCCCTTCTTCTCTGGTCCCTACCACACCCGCCTCCTTATATATCCAATGGCACATCTCTCTACCCCAGCCCCTAACCTCCACCTGTCCCATTTCTCCTTGGTGAAAAGTTAGTTACATCAGGAATTTTTGAAAGTAGATGGGGCCCAAATTAGTTCTGGGAGAAATCCAGTAACCGTAGGGAAAATGGATTACTGATACTAATGACCAAGGAAAGGATCATTTAAAAAGCTGATAATAAGAATACACCTTCAAAAGTTTTTTTTTTTTTTAAGGGGGAGGAATATGATCAGAGTACTGGGCAGCTCAAACTTTTCATGCATGACTACATATGTGATGAGACAAAATTATTCAGATTATTACTGAATAATGGCAAATAGATACCAGTATTTTAGTACTTAAAAGTGGCAGGCTGTACTGAATTACTGAACACTGCTTATGGCAATTATCAACCATATTAAATATTATAAACATGATTTAATATGACTTTTGTTAACCTGCCCCCTTCAGGGAAGTCTCCTTCCAACCCCAGAAAATATTTCTACAGAATTACAATTAGTATATGTGAAGTATTTCAGAGCAGCATACATTTTAAAAAATGTTTTCAAAACTTCAGATGAGATGGCAATTGGATATTTTGGAAAATCAAGCAATCTTTGGGTCTTCTATTAAAGTGTAGAGCTTGCCAGCTTTCATTCTGTTGTGGGTTCCAAAGTGCCAGGTCACCTGAGAATTTGTGGTAGAAGTTCAAGTTGCTGTTTTCTTAAGGTAATTTTTCTTTTTCCTTTCATATATTTATTTGCATTGGTAAAGGCTACCGTTTATGACAAAGATGAAATCTTCGTGAACATGTATCTGGTGAATAACATTATGTGAAAATGTATAAAGTGTTAGAAATGCAAGGAAAATGGACAGAAATATTAATAGGAGTCCTAATATATTAATCGCAGTCATTTACAGGTTAATTAGGCAAGACTGCTAGTAATGCTAATTTAATAAATGTTGGCACCTACAAACCCAGTTCTCAAAAATCATTTACAAAAAGTGAGCACATATTAAGCTAATAAAAAAGGCCAAATTTCCAAAAGTGCAAATCATCTGGGCCACATTTTCTGACTATAATGCAGATAAAATTGGAATGAATAATAGTTTAAATGAGAAAAATATGAAACATTTCAAAATTAAGCACTATGTTAAAGAACTTTTAGGTCAAAATAAAAGTATAATTACAAAATTATTTAGAATTTGGTGCAATGAGAACACTAAAAAGCTTAAGAACAGGGGATTCAGATTAAAATATAAGCCTTTGTTGCTAAACTCAAAAGAATAAAAAGCAAATCAAGTGACCAACACTAACATTTGCTGCCTCCATCATTAAAAGTAAGGATAATCTGTCTCTTAGGATAATACTGTGTGTCTTCTGTCTTAAGTCTGTCGTATTTATGTGAATCCTTGTCATTACCAACCACTGCAGCTCCTTCCTAATTTCAGCCTCAAGTCATTCTGCTCCCTGACCACCACCTCCTATCTTTTCAGGTTTTCACTGCCCTGCACATCCTTACTTCTCTTCCTTTTGTGTTTCATTCTTTGTACATGTTGTCAATGTTCTTGTCATCCAGCTTTGCTATACTGACTTAGCTGAGTCACTGTCTTGGTTCAGACCAACTGTGCCAATTCCCAGGCAGCTTAATGTAACTAAAAAAGGTCACCACTGCAAGTCGCAAGAGGGCAGTGATGCTGTGCAGTGATCCATTCATTCCCTTACTCTACAAGATAGTTTCATACCCTCTCTCCTGGTCTCAAACCCTGACACTCCCTCTCTGGTTGTTGCTCACAGCTGATGTTCCTGCTTTCTAGCTGGCCAAGAAGACTGAAGCAACCAGAGGACTCTTCATGCACTCCACCCCACATCTACCCACCATCTGCCCATATTCATAAACCTTTGCTTCATCCTCATCTCAGCCCCCAGTCTTGCCCTAACCAAAGCATTATAAACATTTCCAGGGCAATGTATGGTGTATTTTTAACATTGCCTGGCGCAGCCTCCAGTTAGAGGAGCTCTGGCTTGGCAGTGCACATGTTGTTTCCTAAGTACCAATGACTTTTTCTGTTGAGTGCTCTGGCCACAAAATTGTATTGATTTTAAGTGATACACCCCAAACCTATTTTTCCCTTAGGCCTTGTTACTGTTAGTATATTAGTTTGCTAGAGCTGCTGTTACGTAGTATGATAAACAATAAACAGAAATTTATCACCTCATAGTTCTGGAGAATTGAAGTTTGAGGTCAAGTGTTCGCAGAGCCCTGCTCCCTCTGAAGGCTCTATGGAAAGATTTGTTCCAAGCCTCTCTCCTAACTTCTGGTAGTTCTTGGCTTGTGGTAGCAGAACTCCAATTTTCACCTGGTGTTTTTCCTGTGCGCACATTTCCCCTTTTTATAAAGACACCAGTCATTGGATTGGGGCCCACCTTACTCCAGTATGACCTCATTTTAACTAATGACATCTACAATTTGACTGCCCCACACCCCCACAATAGGATCACATTTACAGGTACTGAGGGCAAGGACTTTGACATCTTTGGGGGACACAATTCAACTTATGCAGATAAAATTGGAATGAATAATAGTTTAAATGAGAAAAATTGAAGCATTTCAAAATTAAGCACTATGTTAAAGAACTTTTAGTTCAGAATAAAAGTATAATTACAAAGTTATTTAGAATTTGTAATTCTAAATAATTGAATTCATTCTTTGTACATGTTGAATTTTTATAATTCAATATATAATTCAAGAATACAAATAAGGTAATTCAAAATTACTTAGCTGCTGTGCAATTTTGCAGAATTTTAAAGTTTTAGGAGCACATGCATTGCACTATAGTACACAGTGGAACACTCTGTACTTTACTTTTTGTTTGCATTGATAAAGTGTCCCTGCAATCTTAAAGAGAAGAAAGATTCTCCCATGAACTTGTCTCTCCTGAATCCTCAGTCTTTCTCCACTGAATCTTTCTTATCTTAAAAACAAAAAACAAACAACAACAACAAAACTCTCTTGGCCTGACATCCCCTCAAGCTGTCATCCTTCCTTGTCTTCTTCACAGAAAATTCCTTGGAAGTATTCTGTACTCACTTTCCTTTTTTTCCTTCCTGTTCTAACCAGGGTTTTCTATGCTATACTCCACAGAAACTGCTCTTGTCAGGGTCTCCAGACATGCACATTGTGAGATCCAATGGTCAGTCTTCATCTTCATCTTATTAGATCTATCAGCAGCATTTGACACAGTTGATTGTTCTCTCCTTTTAACTCTGCCTCCTTGGTTTCTAGTATATTGCCTGGTTTTCCTCCCACCTCCCCGCCTGCTCCTTCTCAGTTTCATGTAGGAGTTCTATCTTCTATGACCTCTAAATTTTAGTGTTCCCAAAGGTTTACTCCTCAGACCTCTTTTCTGTGTATTTGAGGAACTCATCCGATCTCATGTAAATGATTGTCCTCCCTGCACTGATAATGCCCAGATTTTTATCTCCAGCTTGGACCTCTAAACCTCAGAATTTTAGACTCTCATTTCCTACTGCTTACTTGACATCTCCATATGTGAAACTTAATAGGCATCTCAAACTGAATGTGTTGAAAACTAAACTGATTCTTCCTCCTTCCTCCCCTCACCTCAAATCCCACCCATGCTCTTATACGTCATATTCAGTTCATCAGCAATTCCTGACTAAATTCATGGTGTATCCAAAATTTGACCACCTCTCATCACCTCTTCAGCTACCATCCTGGTCCAAGTCACCAACATCTCTCATGTGGATCACTGCAACAGCCTCCTGATTTGGCCTGCTTCCACAGTTGCTCCTCTTCAGTCTCTACAAGAAGCCAGAGGAATTCTGATATTGTAAGTCAGATCAAGTGTCTCTTTGCTTAAAACCTTTCAGTGACTTCTGTCTTACTCAGAGCAAAGCCAGAGTCCTTACAATGATGTACAAGCCCTACCTGATCTGGGTCCCACACCCCCTCTCTAAATTAATTTACATGACTCAGCCCCCTGCCCCCACTCTCTCTCTCTCTTCATTTATCCCCCTTTCATTCTTCCCTGGCTCATTCTGCTCTAGCACACCAGTTCCTTTGCTGTTTTTGAAACATACTTGTTTTGCTCCTGCCACAGAACTTTTCTACTTGTTACTCTCTTTTCCTGGAATGTACAGATATCTACACGGTTTACGCCTTAACACTTTCAGGTCTTCACTGAAATATAACTTCAAATATGAGCTTCATTACTACCCCCCTCCCTCACACAAATGCATATCATTATCCTTCTTCCTTGCTTTGTTTTCCCTTTAGTGCTTAACTCTAGGGTAATTGTATGCCATGGGACAGTCTGGTTTATTTGTGTTGTTCACAACTATTAATTATTTTTAGCTCCTCTTTGTACTTTCAGTAGAAGCCCAGCTTGGATGATAAACTATGTGGTTAGTCTCCTCATCACTATTTTACATGGTATATATTTATATTACTCATTGTCTGTGTCCCTACCCTAGAACTTGAAGTTGTATAAGGGCAGAAATTTTTGTTCTAATCTTCACCTATCCCTAGTATCTACAGCAGTGCTTTGCATACAGTGAGGATTCATATATTGCATGCATCTTATTAGTATGCTTATTACTAATAAAGCATACTAATTTGAAACATTGTTTAAAAATCTGTTCTTTTTTTTTTCTTTGGAGACAGAGTCTTCCTCTGTCACCTAGGCTGGTGCAATTTTGGCCCACTGCAACCTCCATCTCCTGGGTTTAAGTGATCCTCTTGCCTCAGCCTACCAAGTAGCTGGGACCATAGGCACATGCCACCATGCCCAGCTAATTTTTGTATGTTTTGTGGAGATAGGGGTTTCATCATATTGCTCAGGCTGGTCTTGAACTCCTGAGCTCAAGCAATCTGTCCACCTCAGCCTTGTAAAGTGCTAGGATTATAGGTGTGAACCACCACCCCCAGCAAAATCTGTTCTTTCATGATAAAATATGCTCAGATGTTTAAAAATAAGTCTGACCTCTTTAAGAAGAGTTTATGAGGACAGATGTCTTCGAAAGTGCTATTGGTGTGAAAAAAAATATTTGTGAAATTGCTGTTGGAAACTAGTGGAGATTTAAAGTGCAGAAGTTCAATAATTGGTCTGAGATGTGATGCTTCATTGATACTACATTATGTCCCAAGGAAAAGGTGAGACTTCTTAAAAATCAAAATTAATTATTTCCATTGTGGTTTGTCAGTGCCTCTTTGAAATCAGATGTATTTTCAGGTTTCAGCTCTATTACTTCCCCAATTGAGAGTAAGATTCTACCTTCAAGGAACTTGTGTTTTTGTAAGAAAATCAGATGTATAGTAGATGCGATTGTAAAAAAATGTGATATTTGCTTTAACAGAGAAATATGTGTTTGTATCTCCACAAAGCAGAGACCTTTTAATGTTACTTAAATCAGGTGGATAAATTTTCTAAGAAGGTGGTGCTTGAATTGAGTATTATAGTTTGAATAGCAATTTGCTTAAAATGTTAGAAAGGGAAAAGCATTTGATGGCATAGGGAGTGCTATATATATATTAATATAGCTGTGAAAGAAAATTGCATTTTTAGTGAATGGCAAGAAGTATACCTGTCTCTTCTATGGCCTTCCTATTAATACTCATCATGTACTGTGATTGGGTTGTTTATCTTTGTATTATTGAGTTTTGAGAGTTCTTCAGATAATCTAGACATATAAGTCTTTTATCAGATATTGCAGATTCTTCCTCCAGGTCAGTGGCTTGACTTTTCATTTTCTTAACCGTCATTTGAAAAGCAAAACGTTTCCAATTTTGATGAAATCATATTATCAGTTTTAAAAACTTTTAAAGTTTTCATCCTAAATTTCTAGAAGTTTAGTTTTAGTACTGCATGTTGTCATTCATAAGTGGGAGTTGAACAATGAGAATACATGGATACAGGGAGGGGAACAACACACACCAGGGCCTGTGGGGTGGGGGCAGGGGAGGGAGAGCATCAGGGCAAATAGCTAATGCATGTAGGCCTTAAAACCCAGGTGATAGGTGCAGCAAACCACCATGGCACAAGTATACCTATGTAAAAAACCTGCACGTTCTGCACATATATTTACTGCTGTTTGCTTATCTTGTTTATCATTATAACTAACCCTATGAGGCATACACAATAAGGCAGTCCAATTTTTTTATTAGTATGCTTATTACTTTATTAAAGTAAAATAAAAATTAAAAAAAGTTTTAGCCCCCATATTTAGGTGTGTGATTTACTTTTAGTTTATTTTTGTGTATGGTGTGAAGTAAGGGTTCAGATTCATTTATTTGCATATGTATGTCCAATTCTTTCAACACTGTTTGTTAAAAATATTATCTTTTCCCCATTAAATTAATAAATACCTTGGCACCTTTGTAAAAATGCATTGAGTAAAATTTGACTTGTGGATAGGATAGAGGGAGCACACTTCACTGCAGAATGCATGGAACAGCTATTTAAAGACAGGGAAAATAAAATACTAGTAGGCTATCAGGAAAGAACAACTGAATTTGGAGTACCAATGAACCCACAGTGAGTTAACCGGTAAGTTTTTCCTTTAGTTTTCCTGCCGCATGGCCCCTGACACAGCATAGCAGAGCAGGATAGCTAAAGCCCAAGATTTCTGCCTAGAGCACCCAAAAGGGGATTTTCAGGGAAGTGGAAAGTGCTGGAGATGGAGGACAAGGAGAGGGAGGAGCTCTGAAAAGCAACCCCATAGCTGCACAAGCTTGGATGTGTTCCTAATTAGTATATTGAAGACTAAGAAGTGAACAAAAGGATAGACCACTGCAGGCTGGAACGTATGACTTGAATTTACTCAGGTCGATTGCCTGCTAAAGCAAAAAATCAAAATCCTACATAGGACTTAAACAAGACCCAGAATCTCATAATATTCAAAATGTTCAGAGTACAGTAAAAAATTAGTTGGCATATGAAGAACCAGGGAAATATTCATTCACACAGAAAAGGACAAAGTATGACTTTATGTAGATAACATTAAAAATCAATAAACTAGAATGCAGAGAAAGTAAAATTGATAAAACTAAGTGCTGGTTATTTGAAAATACCGATCAAAATAAGCAATAGAAAGAGAAAACACACAAGACTACAAATGATAGAGAGGTTTCTATCCACCATTACAGAAATTTTTAAATTATACTAAGTACAACTGTATGTCAATGCATTCGAAAATCTACATGAAATAGATAATTTTCAAGGAAAACATAAATTACCAAAATTTACTCATGAGGATATATGCGGTGTTTTTGTTTTTGTTTTTGTTTTTGTAGAGACAGGGTTTCACTATGTTGCCCAGGCTGGTCTCGAACTCCTGGCCTCAAACCATCCTCCTGCCTTGGCCTCCCAAAGTGCTGAGATTACAGGTTCGAGCCACCACACCCAGCCAGATGTGGGTGTTAATCTAGATAGGCTATGACATGCTGTGGTAGTCATTCCCAGTCCTGGTGGCTACATGTCTATTATAGGTCAAGGATTGCTCTGCTCCATGTTGACTTTACTCCTGAATCCAAACTAGTAGAAAAACCTCTAGCTGAGACATTGCCAGTCACATGGCCAAACCTACATCATTAGAGGGAAATATAATCCTGTTTCAGGGAAGGGCAATGAACATATATGAAAACAGTCAATATTATGGTTGAAAACGGAATCTAGCCATAACCATGAAATAAATGGAAAGGATTGTCAAAGATCTATATCCCTTTCCACACACACACAAAAAAGGAATGCTGGAGCAAAAAGCTCTTATGAGTGAATTCTATCAAACCTTCAAGAAACAGACCACTCCACGTTATTTAAAATATTCTAGGGTATAGAAGAAGACAGATTTCTAATCATTTCATCATTTCATGAGGCCAGCATAACCATGATACCAAAACCTGACAGAAAGCACAAAAGATCAACATTTGCCAATGTGTTTTTCACTGAAATGTCTGTTAAGATACTTCAGAAAGTGAGTTATTTTGTCATATAAGTTGAGGAGATGCTGTATAAAATTACCTCCCAATGGAGAGTCCCAATATACCATAGTATTCAGTAGTCCTACAGAATACTATTTTTCTTTGTTTAATCCACAATTTTCTGAATTTGTTTGACTGTAGGTGCCCCAACACACACCTAGATTCTTTGTAATCCCCATGGAATACATTTCTGGAAATGGTATTATGAACCAGTCTGAAACATGAATTTAAATGCAAAGATCCTAAATAAAATGTTAGTAAATTAAATTAAGCAGTATTTAAAAAATACACTATGAACAAGTAGAGTTTATTCCAAGAATGTAAATAAATATGGTTTAACATAAACAGATTTACTAATATAATTAATTACATTAACAGGTTAAGGGAAGAAAACCATTTGATTTCCTCAATGGGTACCAGAAAGACATTTGAAAAAGTCAATATGCATTCTTTCTAAAAGCACCTAGTAAAATAATAATGCAGTGAAAAGTTCCATAGCCTATTAAAGGTAATTTAAGGTCAAAATGCCAGAAACATATAACAGCAGGAAAAAGACAAAGATTGAATGACATACTCTTGGGCAAATATTGTAAAGACACTTGTTCCTGCCATATATCAGTGTCAGATGGTGGAGGGACAAATAGCTAGTCATTTGGGAAAATAGTTCTTATCCCTATCTCTACTTCCTATACCTAAGTCAATTCCAAATTCATTATAAGAAATCATAGGAAAACCATTTTCTAATTTTGAGTGGGGAAGGCCTATCTCAACCTAACACTATTGCCAAAAAACATTAAGACAACATACTATACAAGAAAGAGAACATAAGTTACATGGCACAAAAATCAAAAGATACAAATGTCATCCAATGGAAATTAAGTCTTCCTCACAGCTTGTCTTCCAGGCATCAGTTCCCCAATTCTGAGACAAAGACTGTTTCCAGTTTATTGTAGACAACAGATTTAATCACCTATTTATGAGAGACTTCTGTATTAACAACCACCAGAAAGTTTAAGAAATCAGAAAAACCTAAAAAAATTTGCAACATATGTGATGAATAAAAAACTAATTTACATATATAAGGAGATCATACTAATAAATAGGACTGCTTCAGCTGCAAGCCACAGAAAACCAGTAACCAAGATATGCACATTTAAAAATACTGATCTAATCAATATATCAAAATTTTAA
This sequence comes from Macaca thibetana thibetana, assembly GCF_024542745.1. Taxonomy (NCBI): domain Eukaryota; kingdom Metazoa; phylum Chordata; class Mammalia; order Primates; family Cercopithecidae; genus Macaca; species Macaca thibetana. The sequence continues at coordinate 149,925,030 of NC_065598.1, forward strand.
ATGTATATTTTCTTTGATTCATAAATTCTACTTCTAGGATTTTGACTTGAGGACATAATTAGAATTGCTTTATAACAGCAAAATTTGCACATAACCTGAGGATTGATTAAATAACTTGTATATCCATACAGTGGAATACTTTCGTTTCAGGAGACTTTCAGCTATAGGTGGAAAAAAAATTGCACAAACTAAAATGGGATTATTTCTTATGTAACAAGGAATGTTAATATAGGGTGACTCTAGGGTAGTTAAATCTGTAGCTCAATGACATTATCAAGGACCCAGTTTTCGTCTGTCTTTGCTCTGTCATCTTTAGTATGTCAACTAACTCTTGATCACATTCAGCAAATGTGTACAGGTACTGATAAACTGTAAAGATATAATGGTTAGCAAAAACAGACATAGCTTCTGTCCTTGTGTATTTGAAGAGAATATGCAATATGTGAAAAAGGTAATGGCATAGTATGTGTTACATGATACCCTTTATGAAAAAGATTCATTTAGGTGCAAACATATTATAGTACGTAACCTTTTCTGAGTAAGATTGTTATGTGATGTTCACCAAATGCCAGAGCCTGTGATAAGTACTTTATATGGATTATCTCATTTCATCCTCACAACAACTCTATGAATTAAATACTGTTATTATCCAATTTGATATATGTGTAAACTGGGACTCAGAGAGATTGAATCACACATAACTGGCAGCCAGAAATTGAACTCAATGTCTGTTTTATTCCAAAATCCATACTCTTAACCACTATGTTAAACAACCTTTTGAAAATTGAAATAAAAATATATAGAAAGAAATAGACCAAGCTTTAAGCAGTCATTTTCTTTAGGAACTTATGGTTGAATGCTGTTGGCTACAAGAGCCAGGAAAACGGGGGAGGAAAACAAAATCAAGGGGTACTTTAATAGTCTGGCAATGGGGACTGGTTGATTGCCTAAAACGTCCTAAAGACATTTAAAGGCAGGGCTCATAGGAGACAGTGAGCAACCAGAACTTATAATCAGAACTCTAGAGGCTGTATAAAATTTGGTAATGCTTCAAGATAGGGACATGTGTGTATTTTACTGATGTGAAGTAAGACTCAAGGTCATTGGATTAAAGTAGAGCAAGAAAACAATCATTCATTCAAGTATGTATAGATTATTCAAGCACCTAACTTGCAACAAGTTGGAGAAATACTGGTGAACAAGATGAGTAAGATTCCTGCTTTTGTAGACCTCAGAGTTGGAGAGGTAGACCCAGGCCAGATCATGCAGGGCCTTATAGCCATGTTAAGAAATGTAGGGTTTATTTGGATTTTGTTCTAAATGTGACAATAAACCACCAGTGAGTTTTAAGCAGAGGAATTACTTGATCTGACTTATGTTGTAAAAAGATCACTCTGGCTGTTATGTTGAGAATGTATCATGGGAATGGGAACAAGGAGTAGGGAGACTAGTTAGGAAGATAATGAAGTAGTTCAGGTAAGAGTTGATAGTGGCCTGGACAAACGTGATATCAGTGGAGATGGAGAAAAAATGGCAGACATATATATACACATATATATATGCACAGATTATATATATATGCACAGATTATATATATATATATATATATATATATTTGAGACAGGGTCTTGCTCTGTCACCCAGGCTGGAGTCCAGTGGTGTGATCAGAGCTCACTGAAGTGATCCTCCCACCTCACCCTCCCTTGTAGCTGGGACTACAGGCATGTGCTACCATGCTGGGCTAATTTTTTTTTTTTTTAGTAGAGATGGAGTCTCACTATGTTGCCCAGGGTCAGACACATATTTTGAAGTTAGAGTTGACAGTGCTAGATGATGGATTTGATATGAGAAGTGAGGGGGAGTGAGGACTTAAGAATAACTCCCAATTTCTGTGAATGGTGGTGTCAGGTGGTGTCATTTATAGAGCTGAGGAAGACTGGGGTGGTTGGAGCACATTTTGATAGACACTGATTTTAGTATTGGATATGTTGAGTTTGAGAAATTTGTGGCTGTGTTTAGTAGGCAAGTTGGCTGTATTGGTATAACGTGCAGAAAAGTGAGCTAGAGTTCCTGATTTTGGAATCAGCAATGCAAAGATGGTAACTGAAGTCACAAGAGTAGGTAAGATTGTCTAGGGAGAGGAGAGGATAGAGAGAAGAAAGAGAGAAGAGAATTGGTCCTCTGACAGAACTGAGAACACCAAGTTCCTGAGAGGCTTGATATAGGCAGCAATCATCCCACCAATACTGTACTGGCAAAGGCCACTCATGACTTCCTGTTCTCTCAAATCCTGGGGATTCATTTTAGTTTTTATCTTTCTGAATCCGCTGCTGCATTTTGATACTACTGTTCATGCCATCCTGTAAAACTATACTCTCCAGGATTTCATTGTCTCCTTGTACGTTTCCTTTCCCTTTTCTGTGTGCCCTACACTTTATTGTTACCCAGGGAAGACTAAAGAGTAAGACTCTAGGTTGAGCTGTCAGCAATGACTTTTGGAGCCACGTCTTCCCTAAGATGAGGAAACTGCTTCCAACTCTTGGAAGCTGCTGGCTCCAGAACTTGATGAAGGTGAGAGAGCAATCCATGCAGATATCTCAGGAAAAAGAATTCTAGACAGAGGGAAAAGGAAATACAAAGTCCCTGAGGTGGGAATGTGCTTAGTGTGTTTGAAGAACAGGAAAGGAACCCATGCAACTGGAGTAAAATAAAGAGGGTTACAGAGGTGATGAGATGGAGATAGAATTTATTTCCAAGGGTTCTTCTGCAGGCCATTGGAAGGACTTTGGGTTTTAAGCTGAGTAAAATGTGTAACCACTGGAGAATTATGAGGAGATGATTGCTTATAACTAATGTTTTATCAGGCTCCTTCTAGCTGCTATGTAGAGAATAGACTGCAAGCATGGCAGGGGTGGGGAAGGGGAGATGACAAGAGTGGCAGCAGGGAGACCAGCTATCACAATAATTCAGAAAAATGATAGTGGACAGCACCAGTGCGTTAGCATTGAGAATGGTGAAAAGCTGTCATATTCTGGTTATACTTTTAAGGTAAAGCCAGCATAATTTCCCGATAGATCAGATGTGGACTATGAAAGAAAGGAGTCAAGGGTGATACCAAGATTTTTGACAAAGGTAGATGAAAGGACAAAGTTGCCATTTACTGAGGAGGGGAAGACTATGAGAGGGACATATTTGGGGAGGAAGATTAGGAGCCTGATTTGGGACATGTTAAATTTGTGATGCCTGATAGACATTCAAGTGGGGATGTCAGGCAAGCAGTTGGTTATAAGGGTCTGGAGTCCATGGGAAATAGACAAGTTGAAGATAAAAATCCAGGACTCATTGGCTTATAGATTTAATTTATAGCCATGGGACTGAATGAAGCCACCAAGAGAATTAATATAAATGAAGAAAAAATGATCAAGCCCTGGGGAGCATTTTAAGACAGGGATATTACATTGTTGTTTTTTCCTTTCTTCTTTCCTTGTTCTCCCCTTCCCTCCCTTCCATTCCCTCTTAACTATAAAAGTGATAAAGCTGTACAGAACTTAGCCTACCTATCTATATGCCCAGACTCAGAATCTATTATCTTTCCTTTTTTTCTTACCCTCCCCCCACCCACATGTGTACTATCAGTCCACCAGGGAAATGTGCTAAACTATTGTGTTCTTATGTTGGTGCCACACTGTAAGTGATCCTGGCATAAAAAGTATGCCGTAGTAGGATTTGAAAAAGCTGAGGTAACTTAGCCTGGAAAAAAGACGACTTTCCAGGGAATATAATAGTTGTAATCAACTACCTGGCAACAGAATTAAGACTCTTGATTTAAAATCACTACGATGAAGATTTAGGCTTGACGGAACCAACTTTTCTCAAAGTTGCCTAGGCTCACCAGGAAGTACTGAGGTCCCAGTGACTTTTGATATAATGATCAGATAACTTTCAAAAATCATTCTCTTTCTGACTTTAAGATAATGGTGAATACGATTGTGTATGGTATATGTTACATCTTATTGATATCCTTGGTAGTAGAGTTGCTACACTGTAGTAACAGATTCTGGAAATAGCTATAACACACACTTGGAATCTCACAGTCACATAATCAATCATTTTACTAAATACAAGCATATTTTCATTCACATACAGCTAAATAAAGCATTGTTCACATTTCATTACAGTGCACAACAAAGTGAGGAAAAGTATACAGTACATTTTATTCTGAAATATGAGACAATCTAATCCAACATGCAGTTGTGGTCTTTGTTACAAGTTAGTTTATCTTTTCTTTACCTATGTAGTAAAATAGCTTCTAAAGCTTTATCCTTAGTATTATATTAACACCTGATTTTTTTCACACTTATTTTCTAAAACCCACTTATTGCAGTGACAATGGTACTGAATTCTACTAAAATGATTTTTAAATTTTCTAGAACTTATTTAAGCAATTAAGCTCAGCCACCTCTGCTGGATTTATGCTGAATATTTTTAAACCTGCCAAAAAATGCCAGGAGTGGGAATAGTGTACATACAATAAATTTTAGTCAAGAAAATTGTAGAGAAGTTTTGTTTCTTTCCTTTTTTGAACTGACAGAATCCACTCAACTCTCATTTACCCACTGGATAATCTTGCTTTCAGAATCTTCTAAACATACTTAAGTATAGCAGTTGATGAAATTTTGTGTTAATCAAATTTGCCATGTTTTATTTGTCTTTTACAACCATAAAGGTGGCAATTTAATTACCCCACCTAAGCCAGCTCTTGTGAAATGAATATAGAGAAGATGATCAGTTCACTTGTAATTAATGCTGTGAATTGATCCAAAGTGGTTTGCTCATCCAACTTGGGGCACAGGTGGCAGAACAGTCTTCCATAATTTTCATGATTTGGCTTCTTTATTCTGGCTGAAGCAAATTCCCAAACTTTCAGATTCAGTCACATTCATACAGAAGTTCAATATTATATCTCAAAGCGATTTGCCATTCTTAGGCCTTCCTATCACAATGGATATGAGAAACCTGACTCTAATCAGAATAGTTTTTTTTAATTGTGAAAAGTATGGCTTTTGCCTAGCTGAACTGGCTACAATCCAAAAAGTAATTTAAAGCATCACCTCTCTTCAAGAAAATAATGGAAACTTCAAGCCAGCCATTCCAATTTGCTGATGCAGTTAGCTGTTTGTTCACCTGAGAATTAAGGGCTGACTCTGTTGGGTAGACAGGAGCTCAGTGTACGTATATGGCAGACAGGTGGCCAAGGTCATTTTGGGGTGAGTATTTTATCCCTATCCCACTCCCCATTGCCATTGCTGTATGTGGTTCCTTTCAATAAAAATCCAGTGTCTCGGTGATAAGAACACTTATAGCCCACACAGTTCTAATGTCTTTTTAGTTGTGCAATTATTCACTTGTTTAAAGCCCTCTTGTCAATAATACCTGAATGGGCTTTACCTTTGTCCCTTTCCTAGTTATAGGGTAATTTGCACGGGACAATTTGTTTCATACAGCTGGTAATTCTACCACAAGTGTTCAAATGTGCTAATAACTGTGTAGATAGCCTTTCTTTCATATTCACATCATTTTTACTTGAACACCAGACCTTTTGGTCTATGTTCCTCATTTTACAGATGAGCTGTTAAAAGCTAATTGGTACCTTTTAACCAAACCCAGCAAACACCTTTGGTGCAGGGTATTCTCATGGAATAAGTAGAGCTCATAATCTTTGTCCCCAATGTGATACTTTTTTCCCCTTTATGTGTTTCTTTATGTTCATGGCCTATAAGTGAGCTCAAATACCAAGTAATAGTTGTCCTGTCTGTAGGTATGCTTTCCTGGGACTTAGCTTTCTAAACCCCAGGCCCTTAACATGTGGTCCACAAAGGGCTCATGGAGCAGCCACTGCCTAGCATGGGCCACAGTTCAGTCCCTTGGTCACAGCACTCAGGCACCCCCATCCACCCGCACATGAGTCTGTCAGAGTCCCCCTGAGAAGGAGGCTCACTTGGTATCCAAATGGAGGTTGAGTTCTCGTCAGTTACACAAAGATTCTATTTATTTCTCTTACTTTTCAGTTCAAGTAGGAGAGCATGTTTTGGAAATAAAAGAGCTGACTAGCACAAACATCTCCTCTCTGATTTGACAACCTCTTCTGAAGAGTGAACCACATTTGGTACAAATCCACTCTTCACCCCTTCCCAGCCCTCCTGGATTGTAATCTCCCCCCTTTTAACCAGCTCATATATGTCTCTTGTCAGGTCTGTGAAGGCTTTCTCCACATTAATGGCATCTCGGGCTGACGTTTCAATGTACTTCATGCCGTATGCAGCAGCCAGTTTCTCGGCCTCGTGGCGAGTCACTTGCCTCTGTGTATCCAGGTCACACTTGTGACCCACCAGAACAAATACAATTTGGTAGGGCTGAACGTGTACTTTGGTCTCTTCTAACCACTCATGGACATTCTGGAAGGACCTGCGGTTGGTAATGTCAAATAAGAGAAGACCACCTACTGAGTTCCTGTAGTAGGCGCGAGTGATGGATCTAAAACACAAGAAAGAAGTAAAGAATAAAGGCCGTGCCCAAACTTCTGCATGTCAATGAACTCAGTACATTCAAGTGTTCCTGGTTATTGACACAGTCCTTTGATAAAAGTGATTTTCTTTTTTTTTTTAAACAAGGGAATACAAATGGCACTCAATAGTAATACTAATATGTGAGTTTCCAATTGGGCAAAACTTTGAGATGGGTATCTTCTAGAAATGAATGCTCATGAACTTTTAGGCATTTTCCATGGATTCAGCACTGGAGAGTGACCCTGGGACATAATTTAGTTCTATTTCTTGCCTTCAGGTAAAACTACAACTAACTCTCCCACCCCCCAAATCTGAATAACTGACAGAGACTTCCTTTTCTGCAAAATAGGATACCTAAGTCACAGTGTCACCATGAGGCAAAATGAAACAATGGATATTAAAGTGTTCTGTGACGTGGAGAGTTCATTACAAATGCTAGTAGTTGAAACAGGATTTTTAAAACATAGAAATGAATTTATGATAGTTAACAAAATATTTAAAGTAGGTATCTTGCTATATACTCCATTTTTTCCATTTATCATTACCATGTTTTTCTCTTTCCATTATTATTATTATTAATTATTATTATTATTAGCTAACAGGGATCCTCAATCTCTTCTGTGAGGAGAAACACAATTTTATTTTTTATTTTCCAGGCCTGTGGGAATGGAAAAAGAAAGATGGTGAAGGGTTCAGGCAAAGTGCCTCCCAGCCCTATTTCCTGACACATTTCAGAGAGGCCAACTCAGGAGCCATCAGATGAAACTTCACATGTTTTAACTTCTTGACTTGAGGAGCCTCGTTATAAATATACATTATGGCACTTTGCTTACAGTGTATTAAAGCTTATTACAGGGTATAGACCTATTTGTCTCTGCAATCACTTGCTTTAGACTACTGTGATTTTTAAAATCTATGTCTATTTTTAGGTTTTCTGTCTCCTCAGATAAAGAAGATAGACAATGAAGGACTCAATAGCTTAGGGAAAATGGCCCAGTGTTAACAGAACAAGCATTGTCCAGGGACCTACAGTCCAAGCTAGATGATGGTAAAAGTAAAACTTACAAATGAGTTTAAGTCTCCAGAATCAGGCAAATCAGCCCTGGGGACTGAAAGCATTTCTTGTCTCTTAGGTTTGAATATTCATGGAGAGTGGTAGATTTACCAGAAAATTAGACATGAACAAACAAAGGTTTTGATTTGTGAAAAGCTTGATTCAAGAAATCAATTGTTTGTGAGTACTTAGCAAAGAAAGTGACAAAGGCCTTCTAAGCATGGACATAAGGCTACATAAACCTTAAATTCCTCCCTACATTAAAAAATCTTAAATAATGTGAAAAGACAAATGATAAACTAGGAATATATGTTACAACATACATGACAGGAAAGCGTTAATATTCTTAATCTATAAAGTACTCTTACAAGTCCATACTGCCCAATAAATAATAAGCAGTGGATGTGAACAGGCTGTTCATATAGAAAGAAATTCCAACAAACGCATAAAAGATACCTTTCTTTGCTTAGGAGAAATGTAATCACAAGTTCAAAGTGAACCTGTACAAGGATATTTTCCACAGTGTTGTTTGTGGAAGTGAGGAGCTGGAGGCAACTTAAGTTTGTAATTATTTCTCCTTACCACTCTTCAATTATCCAACCCGTATCTTCTATGGTTAGTTAGTTTTCAATAGATAAATGAGCAAATGATCATAAACTTGGGCTATTGAGTTTTCTTGATCTGGTTCCTGCTGCTCTACTTTAGTTCAAATTGTTCCCTGCAAAGTTTTCTGTGTACACTCTGTTCCCTCTCACTTCTGTCTTTATTCATCCTGTTTCCTATCCCTGGGCGTTTCCTGTCTTTGCTTGGGCAGTCATACTCATCCGGTCTCATCTTCTCCAGTTAACCTTTCCTCCTCTGTGTTCATACATATAATTACAAATAATACATGCTACAAAAGAAAAGCAAAGGGTTTTGAGTGAAAGTAAACATATTCATTGATTATTCAATGAATTCATTGAAATTAAGCATATTCATTATGTGCCAAGTGTTACAGTAGGGAGTGGGCATACAAATATGAGCAAGACACATTTTTGTAATTGCTGATTATCTATTATTTCCCTCAACTATGTTAGCACAGAAGTTCCAAGAGTGAAGGGGCTTTGTCTGTTTTGATTACATGGCATCCCCTTGTATGAGTTTCCTCACACTGTTTTCCCAGAAACAAGCCCGGAGTCTGGCACATAGTAGATGATCACTGAATGTGTGCTGGTTGCAAGAAGGAATCAATCTTATGTATTTCCTTTATGTTAGAACATATGTTAGCATATATATGTGCACACACACAGATATGGAAATAAAACATAATACACATGTATTTATGTATCTAAATCTCTGTCAGTTATGTTAGGATGACCTGGGAACATTTTTGAAAGTACGTAACATAGGGACTGAGATTGATGAATTACAGATACAGAAATCAATTCCAGCTAGTTTATTAGCCACCAAGGGGCAGGTTGGTGGAGTTGTGGTGCAAGCAATATGTGTTATTGACCGGCCTTCCCTGCCAGGGCGCTTCTTTCCTTGCACTGCTCCGGGTTAGCCAAAGGTGGGCTTCGGTAGACTCCCCAAGACCCTTAGTGTTGCCCTCCTGGACCGCGACTAGGACCAGGAAGTTCTCTCTCCCCAGAGGCTGTGCAAACCCCGAAGACCCTCCCACTGCTTGCGGGCCCGGACTGCGCTCCCACCTGAACCTCTCTTGACCCGCGGTATCCCAGATCTGGAGCTTGATGCGTTTTCCCGGCTCGATCTCCACCAAGCGGGAGAAAAAATCCACCCCCACGGTGGGGTCAGAAACCTGGGCAAAGCGACCCTCGGTGAAGCGGCGGATCAGGCAGGACTTGCCCACTGTGGAATCCCCGATGACAATGAGCCGGAACTGGTACAGCCAGATGGCCTCCATGGCCGCGGCTCTGCAGGTCTCCTTGGCTCGGACCGGGGACGGCGGGAGGGGGCGCCCCGCCGACGCCTCAGAGAGCGCGGCTCGGCAGGATCTAGCTCAGCCGCGAGCGCATCGCTGACCTGGGAACCCGAAGCTGGGTAGGCCCAGGCGCCCGGATAGCGGAGGGATGGATGCTGCGCTTGCAAAGGTGATGAAATGGCAGCAGCATCAGCACCACGCACTCTGACTCATCACTGACAACCGGGTTACTGTAATCCCCAGCGTAGACGCGACGCCTGGGCCGCCGCACTGTCTGTAAGAGGAGCGCACACAAAATGGCTGCAAAATTAGCGCGTTCCCTCCCTTTCTAATTACCCCACCCACCCTCTGTTAATTAAAAATGTTTTCTGTCGTTCAAACTGCAAATGTCATACCTTTTCATTGAAACTAGCAAAGCAATACAAAACTACTCAAGAAAGGGAAGGTACATAATTATATATTAGTCTACAAGTGTTTCCATGCTCACGTAAACACACAAATATTATATGTGTTTGTATTCCCATATACATTTATTGCTGTTTGTTTTTACAAAAATTAAACTGAGGCCTTACTTTCAATTAATAATTGCTTTCTGCAGTTAATAAAGCATCATAAATATCTTTCCATTTCCACCTAATTTCCCTTTTGTCATAACAATGCTGCAGTAAAGATTCTTTAAAGTGTAGTCACACGTATTTTATTTCTATGAGCTAGAGTCTTAAAAGAGAGGCCATGAATTCAAAGAGTATGAGTACTTTAAATTTAATGGACATGGCCATTCTACCTTTCAAAACTAGCAGTTTAAACTCTACCCAACAATGTGTGAAAAGGTCATTGCTCTGCATTATTTCAAGCATCATATGTATGTTTTATTCTTTCTTAATTCTTGTCAATAGAATGTAGTTAAATAAAAATACGTCTCATTGCTTTATTTTACATTTCTCTGACTACTGATGAGGTCAATAACAAGTCTTGTGTATTGACCACTTCATTTCCTCTTCTGGGAATTGTCTCTTCATATCCTTTGTATTTTTTGTGTGTAATCTTTTATCGTTGCCTTACTCTTTAAAAAACTCAGCCTTATTAACATGGAAATTCACATACTGTACAATTCACCCATTTAAAGTGAAAAATTCTTAGCACAGATTTTTAATATACTCACAGATATGTACAACTATCACCACGGTTAATTTTAGAACATTTTTATCACTTCAAAAAATAACCCAGAACCTTTTAGCTATCGTCTCTCTATCCCATGTTCCTCCAGCCTTTGGCAACCATTAATGTACTTTCTGTCTCTATAAATTTCCCTATTCTGAACATTTCATATACGTGGAATCACATAATATGTGCATTTTTGTGACTGGCTGCTTTCACTTAGCATAATGTTTTCAAGGTTCATTCACACTATAGCTAGTATCAGTACTTCATTCCTTTTTGTGGCTGAATACTATTCCATTGTATGGATAGACCACATCTTGTTTATCCATTCATTCATTGAGGGACATTTGGGTTGTTCCCACCTTTTGGCTATTCTAAATAATCCTACCGTTGAACATTCATGTACAAGCTTTTTAAAAAATATCTGTTTTCAGTTTTTTGGGATTTATACCTAAGAGTGGAATTCCTCAGTCCTGTGGCAACTCTATGTCTAACCCTTTGATGAAATGCCTGACTTTTTCACAGTGGCTGTACCATATTACATCCCACTGGCAGCGTATGTGGTTCCAATTTCTCCACATTCTATCTAACACAGATGTGAAGTGGTACCTTATTCTAGTTTGATTTGCATTTCCCTAATGACTGGTGACTTCAAGCATATTTTTACATTCTTATTGGCCATTTGTGTATTTTCCTTGGAAAAATATTCTTAGATCTTTTGCCCATTTTTAAACTGGATTACTAGTCTTTGTATTACTGAGTTGTAAGAGTTCTTTATATATGCTAGATACAAGTCCTTTATCAGATATATGATTTGTAAATATTTTCTCCAATTTGGTGTGTTCTTTTTTTTTTTTCACTTTCTTGAGGGTGTCCAAACAAAGTTTTAGATTTTTAAGAAGTACAATTTATCGAGTTTCCATTTTGTTGCTCATGCTTCTGGTGTCATGTCTAAGAATACTTTGCCAAATCCAAGGTCATGAAGATTTACTCATGCTTTCTTCTAAGAGTTTTATAGTTTTCGTTCATTCATTTAGGTTTATGATCTATTTTTTGTTTATTTTTATGCATGGTGTGAGGAAGGGGTTCAAATTCATTCCTTTGCATGTGGATATCCAGCTATCCCAGCACTCTATTGAGGATACTATTCTTTCTCTATGGAATGATTTTGACACTCTGGAAAATCAATTGACCATGGACGTATGGATGTATTTTTGGACTTTCTATTTCTATGTTAATAAAGCTGATTTTTTGAAAAAACAGTAAGGCAGTGATAAAAGATTACATATAAAAAATACAAAGTATGTAAAGAGACAATTCCCAGAAGAGGAAATGAAATGGCCAATACACATTGGTCTATATGTCTCCCTTATGCCAGTATGACACTGTCTTGACTGTTGTAGCTTTGTAGAAAGTTCTGAAATCAGAAAGTGTGAGTCCTCCTACTGTGGAGGATCCAATCTTTTCAAAGATTGTTTTGGTTATTTGGAGCCCTCTGCAATTTCATATGAATTTTAAGAACAGCTTATCAGTTTCTGCAAATAAAGCAGTTGGAATGTTGGTAGGTATTGATTTGACTCTGTAGATCAATTTGGAGAGTATTGCTGTCTTAACAAAATTAAGTGTTTCCATCCATGAGCACAAGATGGATATCATTCCATTTATTTAGGTTTTTAAAAATTGTTTTAACAATGCTTCATAGTGTTCAGTGTATAAGTTTTGTACTTCAAGTGTTTTGTTATTTATGATGCTATTGTGAATGGAATTGTTTTCTTATTTTCATTTTTAGATTGCTCCTCACAAGTTTATAAAATGCAATTAATTTTTGTATATTGATTTTATATCCTCCAACCTTGCCGAACTTGCTTATTAGTCCTAATAGTTTTTATTTATTTATTTTAAATAGTAAGTTCTGGGATACATGTGCAGAACGTGCAGGTTTGTTGCATAGGTATACACATGCCATGGTGATTTGCTGCACCCATCAACCTGTTATCTACATTAGGTATTTTTTCTAATGCTATCCCTCCCCTACACCCCCACTCCCCAACAGGCCCTGGTGTATGATGTTCCTCTCCCTGTGTCCATGTATTCTCATTGTTCAATTCCACTTATGAATGAGAACATGCGGTGTTTGGTTTTCTGTTCCTGTGTTAGTTTGCTGAGAATGATGGTTTCCAGCTTCATTCATGTCCCTGCAAAGGACATGCACTCAACCTTCTTTATGGCTGCATAGTATTCCATGGTGTATATGTGCCACATTTTCTTTATCCAGTCTGTCATTGATGGGCATTTGGGTTGGTTCCAAGTCTTTGTTATTGTGAACAGTGTTGCAATAAACATATGTGTGTATGTGTCTTTATAGTAGAATGATTTATGATTCTTTGGGTATATACCCAGGAATAGGATTGCTGGGTCAAATGGTATTTCTGATTCAAGATCTTTGAGGAATCACCACACTGTCTTCCACAATGGATGAACTAATTTACACACCCACCAACAGTGTAAAAGTGTTCCTATTTCTCCACATCCTCTCTAGTATCTGTTGTTTCCTTTTTTTTTTTTTTTTGAGACAGAGTCTTGCTCCATGGGCCAGGCTGAAGTGCAGTGGCATGATCTCAGCTCACTGCAACCTCCATCTCCTGGGCTCAAGCAGTTATCCTGCCTCAGCCTCCCAAGTAGCTGGGATTACAGGCACGTGCCACTGTTTCCTGACTTTTTATTTTTTTTATTTTTTTTACTTTTTATTTTTTTATTATACTTTAAGTTGTAGGGTACATGTGCATAACGTGCAGGTTTGTTACATATGTATACTTGTGCCATGTTGCTGTGCTGCACCCATCAACTCGTCATTTACATCAGGTATAACTCCCAATGCAATCCCTACCCCCGCCCCCCTCCCCATGATAGGCCCCGGTGTGTGATGTTCCCCTTCCCAAGTCCAAGTGATCTCATTGTTCAGTTCCCACCTATGAGTGAGAACATGCGGTGTTTGGTTTTGTGTTCTTGTGATAGTTTGCTAAGAATGATGGTTTCCAGCTGCATCCATGTTCCTACAAAGGACACAAACTCATCCTTTTTGATGGCTGCATAGTATTCCATGGTGTATATGTGCCACATTTTCTTAATCCAATCTGTCACTGATGGACATTTGGGTTGATTCCAAGTCTTTGCTATTGTGAATAGTGCTGCAATAAACATACGTGTGCATGTGTCTTTGTAGCAGCATAATTTATAATCCTTTGGGTATATACCCAGTAATGGGATGGCTGGGTCATATGGTACATCTAGTTCTAGATCCTTGAGGAATCGCCATACTGTTTTCCATAATGGTTGAACTAGTTTACAATCCCTAGGTAGTACCATTCAGGACATAGGCATGGGCAAAGACTTCATGTCTAAAACACCAAAAGCAACGGCAGCAAAAGCCAAAATTGACAAATGGGATCTCGTTAAACTAAAGAGCTTCTGCACAGCAAAAGAAACTACCATCAGAGTGAACAGGCAACCTACAGAATGGGAGAAAATTTTTGCAATCTACTCATCTGACAAAGGGCTAATATCCAGAACCTACAAAGAACTCAAACAAATTTACAAGAAAAAAACAAACAACCCCATCAAAAAGTGGGCAAAGGATATGAACAGATATTTCTCAAAAGAAGACATTCATACAGCCAACAGACACATGAAAAAATGCTCATCATCACTGGCCATCAGAGAAATGCAAATCAAAACCACAATGAGATACCATCTCACGCCAGTTAGAATGGCAATCATTAAAAAGATCGCAACCATAAAAAATGGCGATCACTTTTTAATGATCGCCATTCTAACTGGTGTGAGATGGTATGTCATTGTGGTTTTGATTTGCATTTCTCTAATGACCAGTCAGGCTACCATTGATTTTCTTCACAGAATTAGAAAAAACTACCTTAAATTTCACATGGAACCAAAAAAGAGGTTTGACAGTTTTGTTGTTCTTTTCAAAGAACCAACTTTTGGTTTCATTGATTCTATTGTTAATCTATTCCCTTTGTTTCATTTATCTCTGCCCTAATATTTATTATTTCCTTCCTTTTGCTTGATTTTCTTTTAGTTAGCTCATCTTTTTCCAGTTTCTTAAGTTGTAAGGTTGAGTTATTGATTTGAGATTTTTTTTCTTAATACAGGCACTTACAGCTATACATTTCCCTCTGAGCACTGCTTTATCTGAACCCCATAAGTTTTGGTATCTTTCTTGTGTCATTTTCATTTATCTGAAACTATTTTCTGATTTTCCTTTTGATCTCTTCTTTGACCCATTTGTTATTTATGAGTGTTTTGTTTGATTCTCACATATTTGTGAGTTTCTCATATCTTTTTCCTACTATTGATTTCTAGTTTCATTCCATGTGGTCAGAAAACATACTTTGTATTATTTCTATCCTTTTAAATTTCTTGAGATTTGTTTTTTTGGCATAGTGTATCATCTATTCTGGCAATGCTCCATGTGCACTTGAAAAGAATATATCTTCTGCTGTTTTATATATATATAATATATATTAATATATAATATTATTATATTATATATTAATATATGTTATAATATATATAACATATATTATATATTTAATATATTATATATATAACATATATTATATATATATGTTATGTCTAGTTGGTTTATAAAGACTTAGACGTAAGTCTGCTGTTTCCTTGTTGATCTTCAGTATGGTTGTTCTACATATTATTGGAAATGGAGAATGAAGCCTCCAACTATTCTTGTAGAATGATTTTTCACTTTAGCTGTCAGTTATTGCTTCATATATTTTGGAGCTCTATTGTTAGATGCATATGTTTGTAATTGTTGTATCTTTCTGATAGATTGACCCTTTTATCATTATGAAATGTCCTTTTTTAGTAGCTGTTTTTGTTTTGAGGTCTATTTTTTCTGATATTAGTGTAGTCACTTCAGCTTTCTTGTGGTTGGTGATTGCATGATATATATTTTTCCATCATTTTACTTTCAATCACTTTGTATCTTTGAATATAAAGTGTCTGCTGTAGACAGCATATAGTTGTATCATTCGAAATATCTAGCCATATAATCTTTGTCTTTCTTTAAACCGATTGTTTAATCTGTTCACATTTAATGTTATTTATTGATATAGTGGGATTTATGTCAGCCATTTATTTGTTTTTCTGTATGTCTTAATATTTTTGTTCCTCTAGTCTTCTCTTATTGCTTTCTTTTGCACTAAGCAAATATTTTTTGATGTACCATTTGAGTTTCTTTTTTTTAAATTTATTTTTTATTATTATTATACTTTAAGTTCTAGGGTACATGTGCATAACGTGCAGGTTTGTTACATATGTATACTTGTGCCATGTTGCTGTGCTGCACCCATCAACTCGTCAGCACCCATCAACTCGTCATTTACATCAGGTATAACTCCCAATGCAATCCCTCCCCCCTCCCCCCTCCCCATGATAGGCCCCCGGTGTGTGATGTTCCCCTTCCTGAGTCCAAGTGATCTCATTGTTTAGTTCCCACCTATGAGTGAGAACATGCGGTGTTTGGTTTTGTGTTCTTGTGATAGTTTGCTAAGAATGATGGTTTCCAGCTGCATCCATGTCCCTACAAAGGACACAAACTCACCCTTTTTTATGGCTGCATAGTATTCCATGGTGTATATGTGCCACATTTTCTTAATCCAGTCTGTCACTGATGGACATTTGGGTTGATTCCAAGTCTTTGCTATTGTGAATAGTGCCGCGATAAACATATGTGTGCATGTGTCTTTATAGCAGCATGATTTATAATCCTTTGGGTATATCCCCAGTAATGGGATGGCTGGGTCATATGGTACATCTAGTTCTAGATCCTTGAGGAATCGCCATACTGTTTTTCATAATGGTTGAACTAGTTTACAATCCCACCAACAGTGTAAAAGTGTTCCTATTTCTCTACATCCTCTCCAGCACCTGTTGTTTCCTGACTTTTTAATGATCGCCATTCTAACTGGTGTGAGATGGTATCTCATTGTGGTTTTGATTTGCATTTCTCTGATGACCAGTGATGACGAGCATTTTTTCATGTGTCTGTTGGCTGTATGAATGTCTTCTTTTGAGAAATGTCTGTTCATATCCTTTGCCCACTTTTTGATGGGGTTGTTTTTTTCTTGTAAATTTGTTTGAGTTCTTTGTAGGTTCTGGATATTAGCCCTTTGTCAGACGAGTAGATTGCAAAAATTTTCTCCCATTCTGTATGATTGTATATTTAGAAAATCCCATTGTCTCAGCCCAAAATCTCCTTAAGCTGATAAGCAACTTCAGCAAAGTCTCAGGATACAAAATTAATGTGCAAAAATCACAAGCATTCATATACACCAGTAACAGACAAACAGAGAGCCAAATCAGGAATGAACTTCCATTCACAATTGCTTCAAAGAGAATAAAATACCTAGGAATCCAACTTACAAGGGATGTAAAGGACCTCTTCAAGGAGAACTACAAACCACTGCTCAGTGAAATAAAAGAGGACACAAACAAATGGAAGAACATACCATGCTCATGGATAGGAAGAATCAATATCGTGAAAATGGCCATACTGCCCAAGGTCATTTATAGATTCAATGCCATTCCCATCAAGCTACCAACGAGTTTCTTCACAGAATTGGAAAAAACTGCTTTAAAGTTCATATGGAACCAAAAAAGAGCCCGCATCTCCAAGACAATCCTAAGTCAAAAGAACAAAGCTGGAGGCATCACGCTACCTGACTTCAAACTATACTACAAGGCTACAATAACCAAAACAGCATGGTACTGGTACCAAAACAGAGATATAGACCAATGGAACAGAACAGAGTCCTCAGAAATAATACCACACATCTACAGCCATCTGATCTTTGACAAACCTGAGAGAAACAAGAAATGGGGAAAGGATTCCCTATTTAATAAATGGTGCTGGGAAAATTGGCTAGCCATAAGTAGAAAGCTGAAACTGGATCCTTTCCTTACTCCTTATATGAAAATTAATTCAAGATGGATTAGAGACTTAAATGTTAGACCTAATACCATAAAAACCCTAGAGGAAAACCTAGTTAGTACCATTCAGGACATAGGCATGGGCAAAGACTTCATGTCTAAAACACCAAAAGCAACGGCAGCAAAAGCCAAAATTGACAAATGGGATCTAATTAAACTAAAGAGCTTCTGCACAGCAAAAGAAACTACCATCAGAGTGAACAGGCAACCATTTGAGTTTCTTAATTCTTGATTAAGATTTTTTCACTATATTTTGAAGTATTTTTTAGTGGTTGCTTTAGAGCTTACCATATATATCCTGACTTATCAGAATCACCTTCAGATTTACACTAGCTTTATTGTAGTGACATATAGAAACATTATTCCTATATAGTTCTTTTATTTATTTATTTATTTTGAGATGGAGTCTAGCTTTGTCACCCACGCTGGAGTGCAGTGGTGCAATCTTAGCTTACTGCGACCTCCAGATCCCAGGTTCAAGCAATTCTCCTGCCTCAGTCTCCCAAGTAGCTGGGACTACTGGCGTGCGCCACCACACCTGGCCAATTTTTGCAGTTTTAGTAGAGACAGGGCTTTACCATGTTGGCCAGGCTACTCCTGACCTCAAATGATCCGCTTGCCTGGGCCTACCAAAGTGCTGGGATTACAGGCATGAGCCACCATGCCCAGACTCGTATATAGTTTGATTGTCTTTTCTGTCTTTTTATGGTACTATTATTATGCATATTATGTCTATTAATGTTACAAACCTATCAATACATTGTTATAATTATTGCTTTATCATCTATATTTCCTTATCCCAATATAGCTTTGCTCTCAGCCACCTCTTTTGTGTTGCTTTTGGCAAATATACTGCATTCTATGTTATGGACTGAATAATACATTATATACATATGTTATGGAATTGCTTTGTTAATCAATTAATGGAAAAATATACGTTTATGCAGTCTTTTATAATTACATAATTACTGGTGTTCTGGTTTTTTATTTGTTTCTGTGGATTTGAATGATCATCTGAGATCACTTGCTTTCAGTCTGAATAACTTCCTTCAGTATTTCTTGTAAGGTGGATATGCCAGCAACAAATTCTTCAGTTTCTGTTTGTTTATCTGGGAATGTCTTTACTTGTTTTCTTTTTCTGAATGATAGCTTTGTTGGATATAAAATTCTTGGGTGACTTTTTTTCTTTGATCACTTTGAATATGTTACCTCATTGTTTTTGGCCTCCATCGTTTCTGCTGAGAAGTCATTTGTTAATCTTATTAGGGTTCCCTTGTAAGTGATAAATCATTTTTTCCCAATTTTCATTTTTTATTTTTAAGTATTATGGGTACAAAATAGTTGTATATATTTATGGGTTACATGTGGTGTTTTGATACAGGCATCCAATGTGTAATGATTGAATCAGGGTAATTGGGGTATCCAACACCTCAAGGCCGTATCATTTCTTTGTGATAGGAACATTAGAATTCTACTATTTTAGTTATTTTGAAATACATAATAAATTAGTGTTAACTGTAGTCACCCTATTGTGCTACTGAAGAATAGATGTTATTCATTCTATCTAACCATCCCCACTTTATTCTTTTCCCACTACCCTTCCCACCCTCTGGAAAACATCATTCCACTCTCTATCTCCATTAGTTCAATTTTGTTTTAGTGCTCACATAGGAGTGAGAACATGAGATTTTTGTCTTTCTGTGCCTGGCTTATTTCACTTAATATAATATACTCCAGTTCTATTCATGTTGTTGCAAATGACAAGATTTCATTCTTTCTTATAACCAAATAATATTTCATTGTGTACCTGTCAGATATTTTAAAAATTCATTCATCTGTTGATGAACACTTAGGTTGCTTCTGTATCTTGGCTATTGTGAATAGTGTTGCAATAAACATGGGAGTGCAGATATTTCCTCAATATATTGATTTTCTTTCTTTTGGATATATACCTAACAGTGAGACTGCTGGATCATATGGTAGTTCTATTTTTATTTTTTTAGGAACCACCATACTGTTCTCCATAGTGGTTGTATTAATTTATATTCCTATCAACAGTGTAGAAGGCTCCCCCTTTTTCACCATCTTCACCAGCATTTGTTATTGCCCATCTTTTGCATAAAAGCCATTTTAACTGGCGTTAGATGATATCTCATTGTAGTTTTGATTTGCATTTCTCTGATGATTAGTGATGTTGAACACTTTTTTTCATATACCTGTTTGCCATTTATATGTCTTCTTTTGAGAAACATTTATTCAGATCTTTTACCCATTTTTAAATTGGACTATTTGTTTTTTTCCTATTGAATTGTTTGAGCTCCTTATATATTCTGGTTGTTAATCTCTTGTCAAATGAGTATTCTTAAATACTTTCTCCCATTCTATGTCACTTTGCTGATTGTTTCCTTTGCTGTGCAGAAGCTCGTTAGTTCGATGTGATCCCATTTGTCCATTTTTGCTTTGCTTGCCTGTGCTTTTGAGGTCTTAACTCAAGAAATCTTTGCCCAGACCAATGCCCTGGTATGTTTCCCCAATGTCTTCTTGTAGTAGTTTCATAATTTCAGGTCTCAGATTTAATTATTTAACCTATTTTGATTTGATTCTTGTATATGGGGTAGTTTCATTTTTCTGCAAATGGATATCCAGTTTTCCCAACACCATTTATTGAAGAGACTGTCCTTTTCCCAATGTATGTTATTGGCACTTTTATCAAAAATGAGTTGACTGTAAATGCATGGATTTATTTCTGGATTTTCTTTTCTGTTCTGTTGGTCAGTGTGTCTGCTTTTATGACAGTACCTTGCTATTTTGGTTACTATAGCTCTGCAGTATAATTTGAAGTCAGGTACTGTGATTCCTCCAGTTTTGTTCTTTTTCCCAGGATGGCTTTTGTTATTCTGGGTCTTTTATGGTTTAACATAAATTTTAGAATTATTTTTTCTATTTCTGTGAAGATGTTACTGGAATTTTGATAGTGATTGCATTGAATCTGTAGATTGCTTTGGGTAGTATGGATATCTTAACAATATTTATTCTTCCAAACCATGAATATGCAATATCCTTTCTTTTTTTCTTTCTTTCATCAATGTTTTGTCAATGTTTTACAGTTTTCATAGTAGATATTTTTCACTTCTTTGGTCAAGTTTATTCCTTTGGTCAAGTTTATTATTTTATTTTTAGCTATTATAAATGGGATTACTGCTTTGGTTTCTTTTTCAGGTTGTTTGCTCTTGGCATATGCTACTGACTTTTGTATGTATTATTTTGTATTCTGCAACTTTACTGAATTTGCTTATTAGTTCTAACAGTTTTTGTGGACTCATTAGGTTTTTGTAAATATAAGATTATATCATCTGCAAACAAGGATAATTTGACTTCTTCTTTCCCAATTTGAATATCTTTTATTGCCTTCTCTTGTCTAATTGCTTTGGCTAGGATTTTTAGCACTGTGTTGAATAACAGTGGTGAAAGTGGGTATCCTTGTCTTGTTCCCAATCTTAGGAAGAAAGGCTTTTAGTTTTCCCCTGTTCAATATACTAGCTATGAGTTTGTTGTATAAGGCATTATCATATTGAGGTATGTTCCTTGTACACCCAGTTTTTTGAGAGTTTTTATTATAAAGTGATGTTAAATTTCATTGAATGTGTTTTCAGTGTCAATTGAAATGATCAGATGGTTTTTGATCTTTCATTCTGTTGATATGATGTATCACATTTATTTATTTGCATATGTTGAATCATCCTTGCATTCCTCGTCTTTTGTATTTGCATATTCAGCTATCACCTTCAACTTACTATGTCCAAAACTGGTCTCTATATTCTATCCCTCTCTGCCACCAACAAAACTAGCCAGAAGTCAATCTGCTTTCCCAATATCTGTTATTGTTCAAGTTATCCCTCTGGTTCAGCAAAATAAGTAAGTACAATTACAGGGTATATTGAGGAATGGATGAGTAATGCTATGTGAGGATACAGGTACATTTATAACAGGGCAACTTCTGATCTGAGTTTTGAAGAATAAGAGGGGTGGCACAGCAAAAATATCATAGACTAGTGATCAAAAGCATAGACTGTGGAGTCAGATTGCCTAGATTCAAATATCAGCTATACTGATATCACTTACTAACTGAATGACCTTGAATCGTTTGTTAACCTCTCTTTGCCTCAATTTTATCATCTACAAATAGCTTTTCTCTTGTCTCAGCACCATTTCTTAAAAGGCCCATATTTGCTCCAGAGATTGAAGATGCTGTCTATCCTAAACTAAATTTTCATACCAAATGACCTACTTAGGAACTTTCTATTTATTTCACGAGTCTATTTGTCTATTTGTACACTAGCACTACACTGTTTTACTTAAAGACACTTTATTGTATATTTTAATGTCTGGTAGGGCTAATTCCTCCTCATGATTTTTCTTTTTTAGTGTTTTCCTGGCTATTCTTTCATGTTTCTTTTTTCATATGAACTTAGTTTTGGCATATATAAGTCCATAAAGAAGCTTGTTGGTATTTTTGTTGTGTTTGCAATACATTTATAAGTTAACTTATGGAGAACTGATGTATTATGTAGTTGAGTCATCCTGTCCAAGAACCAAAGGAGGCCTTTCCATATGCTTAAGTTTTAATGTGTGCCTTTCAGGAGTGTTTAAGCTTCTTTTTGTATAGGTTTTATATATTTCCTGTTTTTTATTTTTAAATATTTTATCTTCTTTGCTGTTATTGTAAGTGGTGTTTTCTCTACTATACATCCTCTAACTGGTTACATATATATAGTACCATTAGTCTATGTGTCTGTTTTTGTATCAGTACCATGCTGTTTTGGTTGCTGTTGCCTTATAGTATAGTTTGAAGTCTCCGTGATCTTTTAAAAACCCAGACCCCAGTCTAATCCTAACCACTCTAAACATGAGAAAAAATCAGAATAATCCGAATTGAGAGATATTCTACAAAATCATTGACCAGTACTTCTGAAAATAGTCAAGATCATTAAAAATATGGAACATTTGAGAAAGTGTCACAAACCAGAGAAGGCTAAGGAAACACGATGACTAAAAATAATGTGGTACCTAGATGGTGTCCCAGAGCAAAGAATTAGGGAAAAAGTAGTTAAATTTGATTAAAGTAGAGACTTTAGTTAATAGTAATGTACCAATGTTGTTTCCTTAGTTTTTACAAATGTGCCAAGATTATATAAGATGTTAACAATAAAAGAAACTGGGTGAGGGAGATACAGAACTCTCTGTACTATCTTTGCAACTTTTTGTAAATGTAAAAATATTACAAAATAAAGTTTATTTTAATAAAAATGATGTGTTTGTGGATTTATGTCAGTATTTGACAGTACCCATTCATTAAGGAATATATTTTGAAAAATGAAATCTGTGAAATCTCATTATAGATCAGCATTAACAGATAAACATTTGAATTGATTTTGAAGATAGGAAACACTAACTTAATGTTTTCCCAAGAAAGAATTGTAGCTTTCTCATTAGTAGACCCATATTATAAAAGATTGTGTTTGATTGTTATTATATTTTGAATTTCATCAATAAGAATTTTGTGGAATTTTAAAACTTTCTTATGATATAGGCATCTACATAATATTCTTAATTTTGTCTCTTGACCCATCAAGTTAAAAATATTATTCTTTATTTCTCTGTAGAAGATTGCCAACTCCTGCAGAGTTGCCAATCCCTAAAGAATGATAAACGTCTCTCAAAAAATAACAAATATATATATATATATGCTGGCATGGATGCAGTGAAAAGGGAGGACTTAATACACTATTGGTGGGAATGTAAACTAGTACAATCACTACAGAAGACCGTATGGAGATTTCTCAGAGAACTAAAAGTAGATCTGCCAGTGAGTCCAGTAATCCTGCTACTGGGTATCTACCCAAAGGAAAAGAAGTCACTATATAAAAAGATACCTGCATTTTTATGTTTATCACAGCATAATTTACAATTAAAAAGATGTGGAATCAACCTAAGTTCCTAAGTGTCTATCAGCTGATGAGTAGATAAGGAAAATAGTATATATATATTATATGTGATATATATATGTGAGATTCTATCTATCTATCTATCTATCTATCTATCTATCTATCTATCATCTATCTATCACCATGGAATACTACTCAGCCATAAAAAAATGAAATAATGTGTTTTGCAACAACTTGGATTAAACTGGAGGCAATTATCCTAAGTGAAGTAACTCAGGAATGGAAAATCAAATACTACATGTTCTCACTTGCAAGTGTGGGCTAAGTGATGGGTATGTAAAGGTTTACACAATGGTATAACGGACATTGGAGTCTCAGAAGTGAGGGAGGGCTGGAGGGAGGTGAAGGATAAAAAATACCAGCTGTTGGGTACAATGCACACTACTCAAGTGACAGATACACTTAAAGCCCAGACTTCACTGCTATACAATTCACCCATGTAACCAAAAACCATTTGTATCCCTAAAGCTATTGAAATATAAATAAATTAATGAGAGATTAAACAGATGACCTACAGAATTGAAGAAAATATTTTCAAACTATCTCATAATGGTCTCATATCTGTAATCTATAAGGAACTTACATGATTCAACAAGCAAAAACCAAATAACCAAATTAAAAAGTGGGCAAACGATATGAACAGACACTTCTCAAAAGAAGACATACGGTTGGGCGCAGTGGCTCATGCCTGTAATCCCAGCACTTTGTGAGGCTAAGGCAAGTAGATCGCGAGGTCAGGAGTTTGAGACCAGCCTGGCCAATATGGTGAAACCCCATCTCTCCTAAAAATACAAAAGTTAGCCGGGCATGGTGGCATGCTCCTATAGTCCCAGCTACTTGGGAGGCTGAGGCAGAAGAATCGCTTGAACCCAGGAAGTGGAGGTTGCAGTGAGCTGAGATTGCACCATTGCACTCCAGCCTGGGTAATAGAGCAAGACTCTGTCTCAAAAAAAAAAAAAAAAAAAAAAAAAAAAAAAAGGATACATATGGCCAACAATCATATGAAAAAAAGCTCAACATCACTGATCATTAGAGAAAAATCAAAACCACAATGAGATACCATCTCACACCAGTCAGAATGGCTATTACTAAAAAGTCAAATAACAGATGCTGGCAAGGCTGTGGAAAAAAGGGAATGTTTATACACTGCTGATGGGAATGTAAATTAGTTCAGCCACAGTGGAAAGCAGCTTAAAGATTTATCAAAGAACTAAAACAAGCTACCATTCGACCCAGCAAACCCATTACTGGGTATCTACCCAAAGGAAAATTAATCATTTTACCAAAAAGATACTGCACTTGTATATTCACGATAGTACTATCTACAATAGTAAAGACATGAAATCAACCTAAGTATCCATCAACAGAGGATTGGATAAATAAAATGTGGTACGTATATACCTACATCAAATACTATGCTGCCACAAAAAAGAATGAAATCATGTCCTTTGCAGCAACATGGATGCAGCTGGAGACTGTTATCGTACGTGAATTAACGCAGAAACAGAAAACAAAATACCACATGTTCTCACTTATAAGTGGGAGCTAAATAGTGGGTACACATGGACACAATGAAGGGAACAATAGACACTGGGACCCACTGGAGTGGGCAGGAAGGAAGGGAGGCAAGGGTTGAAAAACTACCTATTGGCTACTATGCTCACTACCTGGTGATGGGATCATTCATACTTAAAAACAGAGCATCATGCATATACCCATATAACAAACATGCACATGTAACCACTGAATTGAAAATAAAAGTTGAAATTATAAAAAATGGAACCTGAGGCTTAGATTGGTCAAGTCACTTGCCCAATGTTACCACGATTTTAAGCAGATGTTTTGACACCTTCTCTACTAGTGTTTCATCATGTCAAAAGGACAAGAACAAAGTCTCAACATTTTCTGGTTTCCTTCACAACATTACATCACATCTCATTCATAATATGTGTTCGATTAATTTTGCCAGTTAATTAAAAAGTATATGACACTTGAACATTGGGTAATTTTAGAAGTATTCTAGATCAGAATTTGAACATTTCAACAGTAAGGAGAAAGGAATAAACTCACGATGAACACGAATCTTAGTTTCTACTTCTTTTTTTTTTTCTTTGCCAGCCTTCTGATATTGATTAGAAAGTTTTAATTAGCAGGAACATGGCCACAAAACAAACAATATGATGGTAACAGTGAAGAATAATTCATTGGAGGTACTGTGCTGTAAATAACTGAGAATTGACTACAAAGAAGAAAGTATTTCTTTAAAACCTGTCCTTTGGGATAAGAATTCTCAAATCACTTTGTTTTTCTCGTAAAGATCAGAGGTAAACTGCTATTTTCATCACATATATCAAGGATACAAACTATCAATGTGGCTTGTCTGTTGATATTGACTTTGATCATGTGTTTTGAGGTAGTGTTTGCCAGGTTTCTCTACTGCAAAGTTACTCATCCCCATACAAATTGTCATACTCTACTCTTTAGAAGCAAGTCATTAAGTACAGCTCATACTCTAAGCTTAAGAACTGAAGCTCCACCAGCTTGAGTGGGAAAGATCTACATACACTATTTGGAAGTCCTCTGTAATGGGAGATTTACCTCTTTTCCTCCATTTATTTATTTAGTCATTTGTTTCCCTATGGACTTATCTATTTTATACTTTGTGTTATAATCTAATACTGCAATACAGACAAACCTCAGCTTATGACCATTTGGCTTACTTACAAATTTTCAAGTTTATGGTGGGTTTATTGGGATGTAATTGCATGGTAAGCTGAGGAGCATCTGGACTTATGGTTTGACTTATGATTTTTTGACTTTATGTTGGGTTTGTTGGGGTATTAAATGCCTTTTCAACTTATAATATTTCTAACTTATGATGGGTTTATCAAGTCATAGCCCCATCAGAAGGTGAGGAGTATCTATATCTTATTGCTGGAATTTTTCCAAATTTGGCAATCTTTCAGGATGACTCCTCTATCCCTTTGCCATGCCCTCATCTTTTTTTTTTTTTTTAATTCCTTACTTTCTGGTACTATGAGATTCTCCAGGTCCATCTCATATTTCCCCTGTCCTGGTCGTAGAATCAGTTATTTCTCCAAGGAGCTCTAGTTCCTTTTATTGGAGAATGATATTAGAATCCAAGGTCTTAGCACTGGGTGTGCTAGTTGCTACTAGGGTACTATTGCTTCCAGGCCCTCTCAGGACACAGGGCTAGGAAATATACATATGTATACTGCCTCATGTACATACACATGTGTAATTATTTTTGTATCTATTCACTTCTGTCAATATTAAGTTAAATGTGAGTACATACTGATGTCTCTGAATCGAATCCAGTACCACATAGTTCATCCTAGCCTTCTTTTCTTGATTATTTGTACTTCCCACCTATAGATCATTTACTTATTTTTTCAATCTTAGTATACATGTATGGCTGTTTCAGAATTGTCTACACCTATCTCCTTGAGAAACAACTTTGCCAATTAGAGTGTAATGTTTATGTATAGTTTCTTTATATTTTGTTTTATATTTTCCAGAAGAAACACTGTTTCACAAAGTTACTTTGAGACTATATGGTCTTTTAAAGTTTGGTAGAATTTCCCTGTGAAACTCTCTTCTTTGATACTTTTTAAAAAATGTTCTCTGTTTCTTCTATGAAGATTGATCTCTTTAATTTTTATATCTCTAATAAAGTTGTTTGTGGTAATCATTACTTTCCTAGGAAATTATCTCTATTATCTAGATTTTCAAATTTATTTGCATAGAGGTGTGCAAAGTAGTCTCTTATAAAGTCTTAAATTTCTTCTTCTTTTTTTTTTTTTTAAATTTATTTATTATTATTATACTTTAAGTTGTAGGGTACATGTGCATAACGTGCAGGTTTGTTACATATGTATACTTGTGCCTTGTTGGTGTGCTGCACCCATCAACTCGTCATTTACATCAGGTATAACTCCCAATGCAATCCCTCCCCCCTCCCCCCCCCCCCCCTCCCCATGATAGGCCCCGGTGTGTGATGTTCCCCTTCCTGAGTCCGAGTGATCTCATTGTTCAGTTCCCACCTATGAGTGAGAACATGCGGTGTTTGGTTTTCTGTTCTTGTGATAGTTTGCTAAGAATGATGGTTTCCAGCTGCATCCATGTCCCTACAAAGGACACAAACTCATCCTTTTTGATGGCTGCATAGTATTCCATGGTGTATATGTGCCACATTTTCTTAATCCAATCTGTCACTGATGGACATTTGGGTTGATTCCAAGTCTTTGCTATTGTGAATAGTGCCGCAATAAACATACATGTGCATGTGTCTTTCTGGCAGCATAATTTATAATCCTTTGGGTATATACCCAGTAATGGGATGGCTGGGTCATATGGTACATCTAGTTCTAGATCCTTGAGGAATCGCCATACTGTTTTTCCATAATGGTTGAACTAGTTTACAATCCCACCAACAGTGTAAAAGAGTTCCTATTTCTCCACATCCTCTCCAGCACCTGTTGTTTCCTGACTTATTAATGATTGCCATTCTAACTGGTGTGAGATGGTATCTCATTGTGGTTTTGATTTGCATTTCTCTGATGGCCAGTGATGATGAGCATTTTTTCATGTGTCTGTTGGCTGTATGAATGTCTTCTTTTGAGAAATGTCTGTTCATATCCTTTGCCCACTTTTTGATGGGGTTGTTTGTTTTTTTCTTGAAAATTTGTTTGAGTTCTTTGTAGGTTCTGGATATTAGCCCTTTGTCAGATGAGTAGATTGCAAAAATTTTCTCCCATTCTGTAGGTTGCCTGTTCACTCTGATGGTAGTTTCTTTTGCTGTGCAGAAGCTCTTTAGTTTAATTAGATCCCATTTGTCAATTTTGGCTTTTGCTGCTGTTGCTTTTGGTGTTTTAGACATGAAGTCTTTGCCCATGCCTATGTCCTGAATGGTACTACCTAGGTTTTCCTCTAGGATTTTTATGGTATTAGGTCTAACATTTAAGTCTCTAATCCATCTTGAATTAATTTTCGTATAAGGAGTAAGGAAAGGATCCAGTTTCAGCTTTCTACTTATGGCTAGCCAATTTTCCCAGCACCATTTATTAAATAGGGAATCCTTTCCCCATTTCTTGTTTCTCTCAGGTTTGTCAAAGATCAGATGGCTGTAGATGTGTGGTATTATTTCTGAGGACTCTGTTCTGTTCCATTGGTCTATATCTCTGTTTTGGTACCAGTACCATGCTGTTTTGGTTACTGTAGCCTTGTAGTATAGTTTGAAGTCAGGTAGCGTGATGCCTCCAGCTTTGTTCTTTTGACTTAGGATTGTCTTGGAGATGCGGGCTCTTTTTTGGTTCCATATGAACTTTAAAGCAGTTTTTTTTCCAATTCTGTGAAGAAACTCGTTGGTAGCTTGATGGGAATGGCATTGAATCTATAAATGACCTTGGGCAGTATGGCCATTTTCACGATATTGATTCTTCCTATCCATGAGCATGGTATGTTCTTCCATTTGTTTGTGTCCTCTTTTATTTCACTGAGCAGTGGTTTGTAGTTCTCCTTGAAGAGGTCCTTTACATCCCTTGTAAGTTGGATTCCTAGGTATTTTATTCTCTTTGAAGCAATTGTGAATGGAAGTTCATTCCTGATTTGGCTCTCTGTTTGTCTGTTACTGGTGTATAAGAATGCTTGTGATTTTTGCACATTAATTTTGTATCCTGAGACTTTGCTGAAGTTGCTTATCAGCTTAAGGAGATTTTGGGCTGAGACAATGGGGTTTTCTAAATATACAATCATGTCATCTGCAAACAGGGACAATTTGACTTCTTCTTTTCCTAACTGAATACCCTTGATTTCTTTCTCTTGCCTGATTGCCCTAGCCAGAACTTCCAACACTATGTTGAATAGGAGTGGTGAGAGAGGGCATCCCTGTCTTGTGCCAGTTTTCAAAGGGAATTTTTCCAGTTTTTGCCCATTGAGTATGATATTGGCTGTGGGTTTGTC
Organism: Macaca thibetana thibetana; assembly: GCF_024542745.1. Classification (NCBI taxonomy): domain Eukaryota; kingdom Metazoa; phylum Chordata; class Mammalia; order Primates; family Cercopithecidae; genus Macaca; species Macaca thibetana. The sequence continues at coordinate 149,954,745 of NC_065598.1, forward strand.
ATAAATAGCTCTTATTATTTTGACGTACGTTCCATCAATACCGAATTTATTGAGCGTTTTTAGCATGAAGGGCTGTTGAATTTTGTCAAAAGCCTTTTCTGCATCTATTGAGATAATCATGTGGTTCTTGTCTTTGGTTCTGTTTATATGCTGGATTATGTTTATTGATTTGCGAATGTTGAACCAGCCTTGCATCCCAGGGATGAAGCCCACTTGATCATGGTGGATAAGCTTTTTGATGTGTTGCTGAATCCGGTTTGCCAGTATTTTATTGAGGATTTTTGCATCGATGTTCATCAGGGATATTGGTCTAAAATTCTCTTTTTTTGTTGTGTCTCTGCCAGGCTTTGGTATCAGGATGATGTTGGCCTCATAAAATGAGTTAGGGAGGATTCCCTCTTTTTCTATTGATTGGAATAGTTTCAGAAGGAATGGTACCAACTCCTCCTTGTACCTCTGGTAGAATTCAGCTGTGAATCCATCTGGTCCTGGACTTTTTTTTTGGTTGCTAGGCTATTAATTATTGCCTCAATTTCAGAGCCTGCTATTGGTCTATTCAGGGATTCAACTTCTTCCTGGTTTAGTCTTGGAAGAGTGTAAGTGTCCAGGAAATTATCCATTTCTTCTAGATTTTCCAGTTTATTTGCGTAGAGGTGTTTATAGTATTCTCTGATGGTAGTTTGTATTTCTGTGGGGTCGGTGGTGATATCCCCTTTATCATTTTTAATTGCGTCGATTTGATTCTTCTCTCTTTTCTTCTTTATTAGTCTTGCTAGTGGTCTGTCAATTTTGTTGATCTTTTCAAAAAACCAACTCCTGGATTCATTGATTTTTTGGAGGGTTTTTTGTGTTTCTATCTCCTTCAGTTCTGCTCTGATCTTAGTTATTTCTTGCCTTCTGCTAGCTTTCGAATGTGTTTGCTCTTGCTTCTCTAGTTCTTTTAATTGCGATGTTAGAGTGTCAATTTTTAGATCTTTCCTGCTTTCTCTTGTGGGCATTTAGTGCTATAAATTTCTCTCTACACACTGCTTTAAATGTGTCCCAGAGATTCTGGTATGTTGTCTCTTTGTTCTCATTGGTTTCAAAGAACATCTTTATTTCTGCCTTCATTTCGTTATGTACCCAGTAGTCATTCAGGAGCAGGTTGTTCAGTTTCCATGTAGTTGAGCGGTTTTGATTGAGTTTCTTAGTCCTGAGTTCTAGTTTGATTGCACTGTGGTCTGAGAGACAGTTTGTTATAATTTCTGTTCTTGTACATTTGCTGAGGAGTGCTTTACTTCCAATTACGTGGTCAATTTTGGAGTAAGTACGATGTGGTGCTGAGAAGAATGTATATTCTGTTGATTTGGGGTGGACAGTTCTGTAGATGTCTATTAGGTCTGCTTGCTGCAGAGATGAGTTCAATTCCTGGATATCCTTGTTAACTTTCTGTCTCGTTGATCTGTCTAATGTTGACAGTGGAGTGTTGAAGTCTCCCATTATTATTGTATGGGAGTCTAAGTCTCTTTGTAAGTCTCTAAGGACTTGCTTGATGAATCTGGGTGCTCCTGTATTGGGTGCATATATATTTAGGATAGTTAGCTCTTCCTGTTGAATTGATCCCTTTACCATTATGTAATGGCCTTCTTTGTCTCTTTTGATCTTTGATGGTTTAAAGTCTGTTTTATCAGAGACTAGTATTGCAACCCCTGCTTTTTTTTGTTCTCCATTTGCTTGGTAAATCTTCCTCCATCCCTTTATTTTGAGCCTATGTATGTCTCTGCGTGTGAGATGGGTCTCCTGAATACAGCAGACTGATGGGTCTTGACTCTTTATCCAGTTTGCCAGTCTGTGTCTTTTAATTGGAGCATTTAGTCCATTTACATTTAAGGTTAAGATTGTTATGTGTGAACTTGATCCTGCCATTATGATATTAACTGGTTATTTTGCTCGTTAGTTGATGCAGTTTCTTCCTAGCCTCGATGGTCTTTACATTTTGGCATGTTTTTGCAATGGCTGGTACCGGTTGTTCCTTTCCATGTTTAGTGCTTCCTTCAGGATCTCTTGTAAGGCAGGCCTAGTGGTGACAAAATCTCTAAGCATTTGCTTATCTGTAAAGGATTTTATTTCTCCTTCACTTATGAAACTTAGTTTGGCTGGATATGAAATTCTGGGTTTAAAATTCTTTTCTTTAAGAATGTTGAATATTGGCCCCCACTCTCTTCTGGCTTGTAGAGTTTCTGCCGAGAGATCTGCTGTTAGTCTGATGGGCTTCCCTTTGTGGGTAACCCGACCTTTCTCTCTGGCTGCCCTTAAGATTTTTTCCTTCATTTCAACTTTGGTGAATCTGGCAATTATGTGTCTTGGAGTTGCTCTTCTCGAGGAGTATCTTTGTGGCGTTCTCTGTATTTCCTGGATTTGAATGTTGGCCTGCCCTACTAGGTTGGGGAAGTTCTCCTGGATGATATCCTGAAGAGTGTTTTCCAACTTGGTTCCATTTTCCCCCTCACTTTCAGGCACCCCAATCAGACGTAGATTTGGTCTTTTTACATAATCCCATACTTCTTGCAGGCTTTGTTCATTTCTTTTTCTTCTTTTCTCTTTTGGTTTCTCTTCTCGCTTCATTTCATTCATTTGATCCTCAATCGCTGATACTCTTTCTTCCAGTTGATCGAGTCGGTTACTGAAGCTTGTGCATTTGTCACGTATTTCTCGTGTCATGGTTTTCATCTCTTTCATTTCGTTTATGACCTTCTCTGCATTAATTACTCTAGCCATCAATTCTTCCACTTTTTTTTCAAGATTTTAGTTTCTTTACGCTGGGTATGTAATTCCTCCTTTAGCTCTGAGAAATTTGATGGACTGAAGCCTTCTTCTCTCATCTCGTCAAAGTCATTCTCCGTCCAGCTTTGATCCGTTGCTGGTGATGAGCTGCGCTCCTTTGCCAGGGGAGATGCGCTCTTATTTTTTGAATTTCCAGCTTTTCTGCCCTGCTTTTTCCCCATCTTTGTGGTTTTATCTGCCTCTGGTCTTTGATGATGGTGATGTACTGATGGGGTTTTGGTGTAGGTGTCCTTCCTGTTTGATAGTTTTCCTTCTAACAGTCAGGACCCTCAGCTGTAGGTCTGTTGGAGATTGCTTGAGGTCCACTCCAGACCCTGTTTGCCTGGGTGTCAGCAGCAGAGGCTGCAGAAGATAGAATATTGCTGAACAGCGAGTGTACCTGTCTGATTCTTGCTTTGGAGGCTTCCTCTCAGGGGTGTACTCCACCCTGTGAGGTGTGGGGTGTCAGACTGCCCCTAGTGGGGGATGTCTCCCAGTTAGGCTACTCAGGGGTCAGGGACCCACTTGAGCAGGCAGTCCCTTCTCAGATCTCAACCTCCGTGTTGGGAGATCCACTGCTCTCTTCAAAGCTGTCAGAGTCGTTTGCATCTGCAGAGGTTTCTGCTGCTTTTGTTGTTGTATAGTTGTGCCCTGTCCCCAGAGGTGGAGTCTACAGAGACAGGCAGGTTTCCTTGAGCTGCTGTGAGCTCCACCCAGTTCGAGCTTCCCAGCGGCTATGTTTACCTACTTAAGCCTCAGCAATGGCGGGCGCCCCTCCTCCGGCCTCGCTGCTGCCTTGCCGGTAGATCACAGACTGCTGTGCTAGCGATGAGGGAGGCTCCGTGGGTGTGGGACCCTCCCGGTCAGGCGTGGGATATGATCTCCTGGTGTGCCTGTTTGCTTAAAGCGCAGTATTGGGGTGGGAGTTACCCGATTTTCCAGGTGTTGTGTGTCTCAGTTCCCCTGGCTAGGAAAAGGGATTCCCTTCCCCCTTGCGCTTCCCAGGTGAGGCAATGCCTCGCCCTGCTTCAGCTCTCGCTGGTCGGGCTGCAGCAGCTGACCAGCACCGATCGTCCGGCACTCCCCAGTGAGATGAACCCAGTACCTCAGTTGAAAATGCAGAAATCACCGGTCTTCTGTGTCGCTCGCGCTGGGAGTTGGAGACTGGAGCTGTTCCTATTCGGCCATCTTGCTCCGCCCCCTTAAATTTCTTCTAATAGCTATTTCCCCATTCTTTATTTGCATATTTTTGCTTTCTCTGTTTTATTTTGATTAATGTAGCTAGTGGTTTGTCTATATTATCAATCTTTTAAAAAATAAGGATTTTGATTCATTAACTAGGTGTATGCTATTTCGATTCTCTTTTGTTAATTCTTACTTTTTTTGTTAATTTCTTGTGTTCTTTTACTTAATTTGTTGTACTTATTATAATTTTCTTTTTGTTTTTTGCTGGTGCTCTACCAACATCCCTTTGGACATTTTTTTAAAGTTGTGTTAAAAACACACAGCTTAAAACTCATCATCTTAACTATTTTGAAGCAGAGAGTTGAGAAGTGTTAAGTATATTCACATTGTTGTGCACATTTTAAATATTTTTGTTAGCTCAATATTTAATCAATTTATTTTCAATCTTTTATTTTTACTAATAGCAGTGTTTAGTGTTATAAAATTTCCTCTGATCACTGCTTTATATTTATCCCATGGATTCTGATATGAAGTGTTTACATCATCATTATTTGTTTTAGAGGTACTGTAGTTTTGGTTTATATTTTTCCTTTAAACCAAGAGTTGTTTAATTGAAGGTTTCTAAAATTTATTTTAAAATGTATAATGGGCACATAATTGTACATATATATGGGATACAATGTGGTGTTTCAATGCATGTATACACAGTATCATGATCAAATAGGTGTGATGACCATATCCATCATAATAAACATTTGTTATTTCTTTGTGGTGACAACACTTAAAATCTGCTTTTCTAGCCATCTTGAAATATATGCTACATTATTATTTGCTATAGTCACCCAACTGTGGTGAATACCAAAATTTATTCTTCCTAAGTGTAACTTTATACCCATTGACCAACATCTTTCAGTGCCTCTGCCTTCTTTCTCTGCCCAGCCCCTGGTAACCACGATTCTACCCTCTACTTGTGTGACATCAACTTTTTAAAATTCCACATATGAGTGAGATCATGTGGTGTTTGTCTTTCTGTGCCTGGCTTATTTCATTTAACATTTCAAATGTATTCTATCAATTGTAACTTGCTAGTATATTGCATGTATTCTGAAATATGCTGATGAGAGGATGTATCTCAAAGGTTATCAACATGATTGCATTTCTCTGCCACCTAACCATACACTATACATTTATCTTGACTCTGTGGTTTTCAAGGACAGTACTTTGAACTTGCTCATTGCCTTACTTTTCTTTGAACCTATTAAAACGCTACTTCATTTAAATTTTATCTAAACTCCACCTTTCCACCAAAACCTAAAATAACCCCATATTTTCCTTTTTAGATGCTGCACTTATGCTTGTGTTTCTCCTTTGAGGGAGCAGTAGTTTAGTTCAGCTTTTGTTTCCAGATTTGAATGATTTAAGAGTACTTTAACAAGTGAATCTGAATATGTATAGTAATGTAACATTTTAACTTTTGCAGAAAGTTTTATAATTATCTAAAGACTGTTTACCTTATCCTTTTATGGACAACAACAAGACCTTTTGGTCAGTCACATTTCTTATTTTCCTTTTCATTTTTATGAATAAAAGATTCAGTTGACTTTGTTTCTGGTTTTTTAAAATTATGTTTTATTTAATGAGTGCTTCTTCATTTAAAAATAATATAATCTGGTCACAAAGGCTACATTCTCATCTCTGGCCATGAGATGGTCATAGTTCTAGGCGTCAAATGCTGTTCTACGACCAATTGATCTTGATCTCTTCCTAGAGCTGATTTTAAAAATCATTCTTTTAGAATCTGCCTCTCTGATATGCTCACTCTGAATTTGTTATTTGTATCAGAAATAAACTCATGTATATATTAAACTAGCAAAAATGTGGAATTATTTTAGCAATTTGTATGGAAATGTTTCTAAGGAGCAGGGTGAGATTGTACCTCTACTTATGACATTTATAACTGCAGACATCTATTTAGCTTATATGTATGCATTCCAGGAATTCAAGCAAAGGGCAAAAGATCATGATGCTTTCCATGTCATTCAGGATTGCAGTGGTTTGCCATACAAATAAAGAAAATTAAGTAAAAGTGGGAAGACCTGTAAAATACAGTGGACAGATTGTTTATGGCTAACAGAAAATACAGAGTTCCTTTTCATAAGAGAGTTGGACAGAAGAAACAGTATTTTTCATATTCTTATTTGCAAAAACTTTTCTAATATGTCATTAAGTAAAATCTGATCACAAATACAGCCTTTTCTCCTGTAAGAGCTGTCCTAACTCTTCTGTTTAGCTACACTTGCATAAGTATTTTCAATTTCTTTGTCTTCAGGACACGTGTGGGTAAATTCTTCACGGGCATAGGCATTGTGGAGATAACGCCAGACTCCTGAGAATTCTGCTGGAATGTCAAAGTCACGATATTTCTTGGCAGCAACCTAGAATTTTGCAAAAAAAAAAGAGGAAAAAGAAAGGCATCAGTAATATGTCTACTATGTAGAAATATATCTTAGAAGTCAAGATTATCAAAGGCATCTTATCGACACAAAAAGCACTATAAAATAAACTATGAAGTAGACTCGAATCTTGGACTATTTTGATGTTTTGTCTACAAATGTTGACAAAACCATATGCTTACAATCATGTTTATATTGATTCCATATTTAATTATGACTATATTTAGTGGAAGGAAGCACAGAAAATGAGCACATATCCACCACCACTAGACTAAGAGTTTATTTAGAGTCCTGTCTTATTTCTTTACGTATTCTCTGTGTTTGGCATAGGACTCAGAGAGTAAATTCTGCATAAGTCTGTGCAATAAATATTTGTTAAATTTATGATTAATTCATCATAATATGAATAGCCCAAATTGGTTATTCCCTATTATGATCTAGGCACTGTTCTAAGCATTTTAAATGCTTTAATTTATTTAATTCTCTTAACAATTCTGTAAAATAGGTAATATTATTATCCTTTATAAAATAAAGACAAGACAGTGGAAAATACCTTCTGATTTAGAAAGAAAGAAACAAGTTTTGGCCGGGCGCGGTGGCTCATGCCTGTAATTCTAGCACTTTGGGAGGCCAAGGCAGGCGGATCACTTGAGCCCAGGAGTTCAAGACCAGCCTGCGCAACATGGTGAAACCCTGTCTCTACAAAAAGTACAAAAAATTAGCCAGGTGTAGTGGCATGCACCTGTAGTCTCAGCTACTCAAGAGGCTGGGGTGGGAAGACTGCTTGAGCCTTGGAGGTGGGGGTTGCAATAAGCCTTGATCATGCCACTGCACTCCAACCTGGGTGACAGAGCAAGATCCTATCTCAAAAAAGAAAAAAAAAAAGAAACAAATTTTAATACTTCCCAGAAGAGATCATTATGGATTTTCTGTCTAAAGAGAAAAAAGAGATGTAGATACTACACATGATGATGATGATGATAATGACAAAGCTATAATATAATAATACTGCACTGGAAGGTCACTGTGCTTTGTGCTGGCAACTGGCAAACCCCTCCCACCCATTCAGCCTGCCCTATAAAGACTTACTTTAATAATGTTCAGCTTGGGTAACAAGCTACAATCAGCCAGTGTTAGCTGATCCCCATCCAAGAATTGTCTTCTGGAAACTGTGGGTTCCTCAGCACTGTCTGGATCAATTTCATCCAGAAGTGGGGTGTTTAAGTAGTCATCCAGACGCTTGAATTCTTTGAGCAGAGATTTTTCAAAATCTGAGGCAATGAAGGACTTGTAAATGTATTGTCTTTTGACTAAATACAGTCTAAATATGCTTTCCTCACATTTAGACACCTCTATCTATACATACTGCTTACACTGGCTCTTCAACATCTAGTTAACTATTTAGAATGCTCAACTACTCACTGATACGACAAAGTAAGATCAAATAGTGAGTGTAAATCTTTTGGGCTTTTCTTAGGGAGGTGCATTGTCAGGAGAGTAAAAGAAAGAAAAGTGATACGTGTTATCCAACTCAGAAGAGTTAGAAAGTGAAAGAAAAAACACAGTTCTTGTGACTCAGAGGACAATAAACCTATTTAAGAATGTTCATGGGAAATGGTAGGTGCTACAGTTTAAGAAACCTTAAAGGTACACCGTCTTGCAGTTAGTTCACATCTGGTAATTGCTATATTGAATCTTGAGTTCTAAATCTAATAAAACTTCATGCAAGGGAATTTCAGAGGAGAGAACAGACAATGAGGGGAAGACTAGGCTAGTCCCCCAAATATACTATATATTCAGGAAAATTCTATTTTTGCTGAGTAAGAGTATGAAAAGTGAGGAAAAATGGAGATTTAAAGAAAGGTATCTTACTCTTATTTGCCTCCTTTTGTGTATTCTTAATGTATGCAGAAAACTTGGCAAAGAGGTTACAGCCCACATCAAAAGACTCCTTGTACTTGGGACTCAGGTGAGGGTACCTTAAAAAGAAACACGAGTCAACTATCATTTGCACATAACATGACAGAGACCAGGTGCCCTAGCTTGCACTATACTGAAAATGGAAGTTCTGGAAAATTGCGCTGGAAACTAAACACCCTTAGAAGTCTCTCAGTAGAAGTTTATATTTTTTTCCAATCTCAGAACACTTTAGTTTCTAAAGTTCACAGGGAAATCAGTTGTCTGGAATCCAAAGCTCATTTATCTATTTCGGCTGGGCGCAGTGGCTCACGCCTGTAATCCCAGCACTTTGGGAGGCTGAGGTGGCTGGATCACCTGAGGTCAGGAGTTTGAGACCAGTCTGGCTAACATGGTGAAACCCCGCCTCTACTAAAAACACAAACATTAGCTGGGCGTGGTAGTGGGCGCCTGTAGTCCCAGCTACTCAGGGGGCTGAGGTAGGAGAACTGCTTGAAGTTGGCAGGTGGAGGTTGCAGTGAGCTGAGATCGCGCCATTGCACTCCAGCCTGGGGGACAAAAGTGAAACTCAGTCTCAATAAAAAAGAAAAGAAAAAGAAAAATATGATTTCAAATATTGCAACTTATAAAACAAATGATGGAATAAATTGGATGGAGAAAATGGGAAAAAAGTAGCCAAGATATCCTCTCTTAGTAATACAAAGCTCAGTTAGCATAATTAAATAAAATAATGTAATAATATAATTCGCCACACTAACAAATACAATAAGAAAACCTATATGATAATGACTAGATGTGGAAAAGTATTCAAGAAAAAATCAGCACCTCATGGAGATATCTGTGCTCCCATGTTCACTGCAGCGTTACTCACAAAAGTCAACATATAGAAACAACCTAAGTTCCCATCAATACATGAATGGATATAGAAATTGTGATATATATATGTATACTAGAATATGAATCAGCCTTAAAAATAATGAAATCCTGTCATTTGCAACAACATGGATGAACCTGGATGACATTGTGGTAAGTGAAATAAGCCAGGCACAGAAAGACAAATACTCTATGATCTCACTTACGTGTGGCTTCTTTAAAAGGTCAAATATATAGAAAAAAGAATAGAGCAGTGATTACCACGGACAGTGGGGGGAGGAAATAGGGAGATGTAGGTCGAAGGGTACAAAGTTACAGTTATGTAGAATGAGTAAGTCTAGAGATGTAATGTATAATATGAAGACTAATAATATTGCATACTGAAAATTTGCAAAGGATAGATTTTCGGTGCTCTTACCATATAAAAAGGGTAACTATATGAAGCGATGGATATGTTAATTTGCTTGACTGTAGTAATCATTGCACTATGTATATGTATATCAAGACATCATGTGATATACCTTAAATATACACAATACAAACAAAGGCTAAAACACTCAATTCCTTTTCATAACACAAAAAACTCACTGCAAGCTAGAAGTGGTCAGGTCAAAAACTTAGGTATCTAACCTGATTCCTCTCTTTCCCTCTAACTTGACATTTGATCTATCAGCAACTCTGGTCAGCTTACCTTTCAAAATGTATCCAGAATCTGTCCACCTCCCCTGCCCCTGCCCAGTTCAAAGCCTATATTACTGTAACATCCTCCTGACTATTATCCCTACTCCCATACTTGTCCCTCATACACCTGGAATATTCTCCACCCATAGACAGAGCAATCATGTTAAAATGTAAGTCATATCATGCCTTTCCCCTACTCATTATCCTGCAATGTCCTCATCTCAGAGTTAGAGCCCAAGTACTCATAGTGGTCTACAAGAACCCACATGATATGAGCCACCTTCTTTCCCACCCAATTAACCACCCAGAAGCCAGAGTGATGGCTTTCCCCTACTCAGTACTCTGCAATTGTCTTATCTTATTGAGTCACAGCCTAATTCATTACAGTAGCCTATAAGGACCCACATGATATGATCCCACCTTACCTCTCTTCTCTCATATCCCTCACTCGCTCAATTATGACACAGACTTTCTTGCTATCATTCAAATAGGCCTGGAAAGCTCCTGCCCCAGAGCCTTTTAACTTGGTCTGCCCTTAGATGAGGGAGACATATGCATTTTCTCTCACATATGTGCATGCCTTGCTCCCACTTTTCCTTCAGGTCTTTTTCATGGGTATCTCTTTCTAGTGAAGCCTTTCTCTGGACGCTCAATGTAACACTGCAACGTCACTCCTTTCCATAATATCACTACTTCTCTCTTTTGCTTTATTTTTCTCTTTAGCAGGACAGTTTTAAATTACCTGTGTTATGCCTTCCCCAACCCCAGGCAACACAGTATGGAGAGAGATGCCCTTTCTTTGGGAGAAGAAGAAGTAAGTGAACACCAGACTTTGCCTTAGACCCAAACACTGAGCCCAAAAAGTCTAGCCCTGGACAGGCCATGATTACCCCAGACTTTAGGCTGGTCCCCACAGACTTGGGCACTAGGCCAGCCCTTGTAGCCCCAATGTCCAGGCCATCCCTGCAGATGTAGTCTCCCATCCTTGGGCCAGTAGCCCCAGACTCCAGACTTCCTTCAGCAGCAGGTCATACCTCCAGGCTTGCACCCCTCCAAGACAGCCCCTTCACTTCAGGACAGCCACTGTACCCCCAGATTCAGCTTTCAGGCCCTCTCCATCACAAGACTAGCATGTTTGGACCCCAGTTTAAGGCAAATACCCACAGACCCAGTATCCAGACCAACTCAGCTCCAGGCTGGCCTTCACACTCCCAGGCTTTGAGTCTGTCCCAGTGCCACATTGACACCCATGGACCTCAGCTCCAGGCTGGCCCCCATGGCCTCAGGTACCAGGTCAGCACCCAAAGATTCAGCCTCCAATATAGCCCTTATGGGTACAGACTCCAGGCCATCCCTGGTGGCCCCAGATTTCAGGCTGGCCCATTCAAGCTCAGGCTTCAGGCCCAGACCAGGCTCCAACCCAGCCCAAAAAAGGCTGGCCCACACAGCCCTAGGCTTCAGGTCCAACCCAGTACTAAGCTGGCCTCTTCAACCCCAGACTTTGAGCAACAGTAGCAGAATACACATTATTTTCAAGTGCATACAGAATATTCACCAGGATAGATCATATGTTAGGCCACAAAACAATTCTTAACCACTTAAGAAGATTGAAATTATATCAATTATTTTTTCCAACCACAATGAACATCCTTGTCTTGTTTCTGATCTTAAGGGGAAAAACTTCAGTCCTTCACTATTGAGTACAATGTCAGCTGTGGGTTTTTCTTTTTTTTTTGTTGTTTTATTGGGTATTTTATTATGTCAGGAAATGTGCTAAGTGCTATAAATGCATGATCATATTTCATCTGTGCAATGTATTTTTTTCATTTCTTTTTTTATTATACTTTAAGTTCTAGGGTACATGTGCACAACATGCAGGTTTGTTACATATGTACACATGTGCCATGTTGGTGTGCTGCACCCATTAACTCATCATTTACATTAGGTATATCTCCTAATGCTATCCCTCCCCCTTCACCCCACCCCACAACAGGCCCCCGTGTGTGGTGTTCCCCTTCCTGTGTCCAAGTGTTCTCATTGTTCAATTCCTACCTATGAGTGAGAACATGCAGTGTTTGGTTTTTTGTCCTTGTGATAGTTTGCTGAGAATGATGGTTTCCAGCTGCATTCATGTCCCTACAAAGGACATGAACTCATCCTTTTTTATGGCTGCATAGTATTCCATGGTGTATATGTGCCACATTTTCTTAATCCAGTCTATCATTGATGGACATTTGGGTTGGTTCCAAGTCTTTGCTATTGTGAAGAGTGCCGCCATAAACATACGTGTGCATGTTTCTTTATAGCAGCATGATTTATAATCCTTTGGGTATATACCCAGTAATGGGATGGCTGGGTCAAATGGTATTTCTAGTTCTAGATCCTTGAGGAATCACCACACTGTCTTCCACAATGGTTGAACTAGTTTACAGTCCCACGAACAGTGTAAAAGTGTTCCTATTTCTGAACAACCTCTCCAGCACCTGTTGTTTCCTGACTTTTTAATGATTGCCATTCTAACTGGTATGAGATGGTATCTCATTGTAGTTTTGATTTGCATTTCTCTGATGGTGAGTGATGATGAGCATTTTTTCATGTGTCTGTTGGCTGCATAAATGTCTTCTTTTGAGAAGTGTCTGTTCATATCCTTTGCCCACTTTTTGATGGGGTTGTTTGATTTTTTCTTGTAAATTTGTTTGAGTTCTTTGTAGATTCTGGATATTAGCCCTTTGTCAGATGGGTAGATTGTAAAAATTTTCTCCGATTCTGTAGGTTGCCTGTTCACTCTGATGGTAGTTTCTTTTGCTGTGCAGAAGCTCTTTAGTTTAATTAGATCTGGTTTGTCAATTTTGGCTTTTGTTGACATTGCTTTTGGTGTTTTAGTCATGAAGTTCTTGCCCATGCCTATGTTCTGAATGGTATTGCCTAGGCTTTCTTCTAGGGTTTTTATGGTTTTAGGTCTAATATTTAAGTCTTTAATCATCTTGAATTAATTTTTGTATTAATTAATTAATTAGGTGTAAGGAAGGGATCCAGTTTCAGCTTTCTACATATGGCTATCCAGTTTTCCTAGCACCATTTATTAAATAGGGAATCCTTTCCCCAAATCTTGTTTTTGTCAGGTTTGTCAAAGATCAGATGGTTGTAGATGTGTGGTATTATTTCTGAGGGCTCTGTTCTGTTCCATTGGTCTATATCTCTGTTTTGGTACCAGTACCATGCTGTTTTGGTTACTGTAGCCTTGTAGTATAGTTTGAAGTCAGGTAGCATGATGCTTCCGGCTTTGTTCTTTTGACTTAGGATTGTCTTGGCAATGCAGGCTTTTCATATATGGCCTTTATCAGATTGTAGAAGCTATTTTCTATTCCTAGTTTGTTAAGTACTTTTATCATGAAACGGTGTTAGAGTTTGTCAAATGCTTTTTTATGCATCAATTGAGATAATCATGTACTTTTTGTCTTTTACTGGTATTATTTATTTCTTCATATGGCTTCACATTTCTGTCTGGTGTCCTCTCATTTCTGTCTAGAGGACTCTCTATAGCACCTTGTAGGGCAGGTCTACTAGCAATAAATTTCCTCAATTTTTGTTCATGTAGAGTGTCTTAATTTCTCCTTTATTTTTGAAGGATCATTTTTGCCAAATAGAGAATTATTGGTTGACAAGTTTTTTTTTCTTTTAGCACTTTAAATATGTCTTCTCTCTGCTTCTGGCCACCATGGTTTCTGATGAGAAATCCTCTGTTAATCTCATTGAAGATCCCTTCTATGTGATGAATTACCTCTTCCTTGATGCTTTTAAAATCCTTTCTTTGGCTTTGGCTTTATATAATTTGATTATAGTGCATCTTGTTGTGGATCAGTTTGAGTTTATTCTACTTGGAGTTCATTGAGTTTCTTGGATGTGTAGAGCAAGTTCCTTCGTCAAATTGTCAGCCATTATTTTTTTCAAATATTCTTTCTACCTCTTTCTCCTCATCCCTTCCCTCTGGGACTCTCATTATGTACAGCTTGGTAAATTTGGTGGTGCTCCACAGGTTTTAAGTTCTATTCTTTATCTTCCCTTTCTGCAGACTAAATAATTTCAACTGACCTATGTTTCATTTTGCTGATTTTTTTTTCTCTGTTCAAGTTTGTTGTAGAAAACCTCTAGTAATCTCCGATTTCTTTGAGCAGTGGTTTGCAGTTCTCCTTGTAGAGATCTTTCACCTCCTAGTTAGCTGTATTCTTGGGTATTTTATTCTTTTTGTGGCAATTGTGAATGGTTTTTTTTTTTTCCTGATTTGGCTCTTGGCTTGACTGTTTTTGGTTTATGGGAATGCTAGTGATTTTTGCATATTGATTTTGTATCCCGAGACTTTAGTGAAGATGTTTATCAGCTTAATAAGCTTTTGTGCTGAGACCGCGGCGTTTTCTACATATAGGATCATGTGACCTGCAAACAGGGATACTTTCATTTCCTCTCTTCCTATTTGAATGCTCTTTATTTCTTTCTTTTGCCTGATTGCCCTGGGCAGGCCTTCCAATACTACGTTGAATAGGAGTGGTGGGAAAGGGCATACTTGTCTTGTGCTCATCTTTAAGGGGAATGCTTCCAGCTTTTGCCCATTCAGTATAATGTTGGGTGTAGGATTTTCATATATGGCTCTTATTATTTTGAGGTATGTTTCTTCAATACCTAGTTTATTGAGAGTTTTTTTAAATGAATGGATGTTGAACTTTAACAAAAGCCTTTTCTGCATGTATTGAGGTAGTCATGAGGTTTTTGTCTTTAGTTCTGTTTATGTGACGAATCACATATATTGATTTTTGTATGTTGAACCAACCTTGCATTCCAGGGATAAAGTCTACTTGGCACAAACAAATGGAAAAACATTCCATGCTCATGGATAAGAAGAATCAATGTTGTTAAAATGGCCATACTACCCAAAGCAATTTATAGATCCAATACTATTCCTATTAAGCTCCCATTGAGATTCTTCACAGAACTAGAAAAAACTATTTTAAAATTCATATGGAACCAAAAAAGAGCCCAAATAGCCAAAGCAATTGTAAGCAAAAAGCACAAAGCTGGAGACATCACACTACCTGACTTCAAACTATACTACAGGGTTATAGTAACCAAAATAGCATGGCACTGGTACAAAAACAGGCACAGAGACCAATGAAACAGAAGAGAACCCAGAAATAACACCACATACATAAAACTATCTTATCTTTGAAAAACCTGACAGCAACCAACAAGCAATGGGGAAAGGATTCCCTGTTCAATAAATGGTACTGGGATAACAGGCTAGCCATATGCAGATGATTGAAACTGGACCCCTTCCTCACATCATATACAAAAATTAACACAAGATGGATTAAAAACTTAAGTGTACAACCCAAAACTATGAAAACCCTAGAAGACAACATAGGCAATACCATTCAGGACATAGGAATAGGCAAAGATTTCATGACAAAGATGCCAAAAGCAATTGCCCAACTAAAGCAAAAATTGACAAATGGGTTTTAATTAAACAAAAGAGCTTCTACACAGCAAAAGAAACTCAACAGAGTAAACAGACAACCTACAGAATGGGAGAAAATTTTTCCAAACTACGCATCTGACAAAGGTCTAACATCCAGCATCTATAAGGAACTTAAACAAATTTACAAGAAAAAAATCACATTAAAAAGTGGGCAAAGGATATGCACAGACACTTTTCAAAAGAAGACATACATGCGACAAATAAGCATGTGAAAAAAGTGCATTACTGATCATTGGAGAAATGCAAATCAAAACCACAATGAGATGCCATCTGACACCAGTTAGAATGGCTGTCACTAAAAAGTCAAGAAATAACAGATGCTTGCAAGGTTGTGGAGAAAAGCAAACACTTATACACTGTCGGTGGGAGTGTAAATTAGTTCAACCATTGTGGAAGACAGTATGATGGTTCATCAAAGATCTAAAAACAAATACAGTTTGACCCAGCAATCCCATAACTGGGTATATACTCAAAGGAATATAAATCATTCTATTATAATGACAGAGGCACATGTATGTTCACTGTAGCACTGTTCACAATAGCAAAGACATGGATTCAGCTGAAATGCTCAACAATGATAGACTGGATAAAAGAAAAGGTGGTACATATACACTAGGAAATACTATGCAGCCATAAAACAGAACAAGATCATGTCCTTTGCAGGGACATGGATGGAGCTGGAAGCTGTTATCCTTAGCAAACTAATGCAGAAAGATAAATCCAAATAATAATGCATATTCTCACTTATAAATGGGAGTTAAATGATGAGAAAACACGGACACATAGAGGGGAACTACACATACTGGGGCCTATCAGAGGGTGGAGAGTGGGAGAAGGGAGAGAATAAGGAAAAATAACTAATGAGTACTAGGCTTAATACCAAAGTGATGAAATAATCTGTGCAACAAACCCTTATGATACAAGTTTACCTATGTAACAAACCTGTACAAATACCCCTGAACTTAAAATAAAATTAAAAAAAAGAAAACTTCTAGTGAACTTTTTGAACATTATTACACTTTTCAGCTTCAGAATTTCTATTTGGCTTATTTTTATAATTTCTATATTTTTATTGATATTCTTTATTTGTTGAGACTTTTTTTCTGGCTTTCTATAGCTTTTAAAACATAGTCAAGACAGTTGATTGACGAGTTGATGGGTGCAGCACACCAACATGGCACAAGTATACATATGTAACAAACCTGCACGTTATGCACATGTACCCTACAACTTAAAGTATAATAAAAAAAAAAAAAGTCGTTGTCTATTAATTCACATGTCCGTGTCTCCTCAGGGACAATTTCTATTAATTTATTTTTCCCCTTGAGAATGGGCCATACTTTCTTGTTTCCTCACATGCCTCAGTTTTTTTTCTTGAAAACCAGATGTTTTGAATGTTATAATGTAGAAACTCTGGAAATCTGATTGATTCTCCCACTCCCCTGGTCTTGTTGTTGCTGCTTATTGTGGTTGTTGTTGGTTTAGTGCATTTTCTTAACTAATTTTGTAAAGCCTATATTTTTTTTGGTATGCGTGGCCTCTGAAATCTTTATTCCATCAGCTTTAGTTAGCTATCGATTTTACAGAGATTTTATTAAACTCCTGGAAGCAAAACAAAGAAACAAACTATGAAAAGAAAAAGCTTTCTTAGTTTTTAAAAAAATTATTATTATACTTTAAGTTCTAGGGTACAAGTGCATAACTTGCAGGTTTGTTACATATGTATACTTGTGCCATGTTGGCGTGCTGCACCCATCAACTCGTCAGCACCCATCAACTCGTCATTTACCTCAGGTATAACTCCCAATGCAATCCCTCCCCCCCACCCCCATGATAGGCCCCGGTGTATGATGTTCCCCTTCCCGAGTCCAAGTGATCTCATTGTTCAGTTCCCACCTATGAGTGAGAACATGCGGTGTTTGGTTTTCTGTCCTTACGATAGTTTGCTGAGAATGATGGTTTCCAGCTGCATCCATGTCTCTACAAAGGACACAAACTCATCCTTTTTTATGTTTTTGAGGGTTGGTTCTGTGTTGGGGCTCTCCTTCATTGCTTAGCTACACAGTTTAAAGTTCTGCCTTAGCCTTCATTTTCTGCTTGTGCGGTACCTGAAGTTTAGCCAGAATCAAGAGCCTAGAATCTTGTCAGTTCTTTTGTGAGCACACATCTAGAAATGGGTCCATGCATAGTCTTCTATAGTCCTCAGAATACATAAAACGTTTTGAAGCCATTATTTCCCTAAGCATCCCCCAAGTATCCCAGCCTCTTTCTTCCTGGGATTTTTTTTTTTTTTTTAATTGAGATGGAGTTTTGCTTTTGCTGTCCATGCCCAGGCTGGAGTGCAATGGCGCGATCTCGGCTCACCACAACCTCGGCCTCCTGCGTTCAAGTGATTCTCCTTTCTCAGCCTCCCGAGTAGCTGGGATTACAGGCATGCACCACCATGCCCAGCTAATTTTGTGTTTTTTGTAGAGACGGGATTTCTCTATGTTGGTCAGGCAGGTGGTGAACTCCTGACTTCAGGTGACCTGCCTGCCTCGGCCTGCCAACGTGCTAGGATTACAGGCATGAGCCACTGCGCCTGGCCCTTCCTGGGATTTTTCAATTTGCCTATTGCTTTTCCCAAATGTTATTCCTTGTCCTGTGTAGCTGTGACTAATATATTTGCTTTAAAATGCTTTCCACAAACACCACCAGGGAAGGTGACTCAGCCCTGGGGAAGCTCTAGTGCAGGTGACAAAAAGGTAAACCATTGAAGTAATCCTTCAGGGAACCACCAGATAGGTCAAACCACACAATCACAGTTCATTGAAAGTAAGGTCAATATCACTTCCTCTGGTACCAGTAACCTGCACCCGCAATATAAGCTGCCATTTTTAAGGCTATTGATGGACTGAGGGTTGGAGGATGGTATCAAGGTAACCAAAAATGCCACAGAACTCTCACTGAAATTTAGATTTTTTTATTCATTAAGTGTTCTCCTGGCTGCTGTAATTTTTGCTTAGATTTCAGAGTGCTGAAAAAGTTGTTTCTGACCGTTTTTGCCAGCCTATTCATTGCTTTTATGAAAGAATGGAGTTCTGGAGTTCCCTACTCCACCATTTCCATTAATGTGGGTGTTTACAAGGTTTTAAAAAGTAGATAAAACAAAGTTCATATGGAAGAGTTCCCATATCCAGCAATATGGAAGACCAACCGCTGTGGAGGGCCTTGTAAATAGACAATTCCTTTTAGCAGTGTTTGTAACAATAAAACTGAGAAACAATATTTAGTCCTTTTTGACTTAGAAACAATATTTTAGTCCTTTTTCAAGTCATGGTAACTATTATGAAGTATTATGAACCAGTGGTTGTTGTGTGTTATCGAATCTTCACTTTTAAAAATGGATGTGTCAAAGAGTGTGTGGAGATAATTTTTAATATATTTGACTGCTTGACCATTAGTATCTAATGGAGATATCGCACATCATCCAAAGGTCCTGGACTTTGAGCTGACTGTAGTAACTGTGTGTTCCATATATGAGAAGAAGGATACATACGTTTATTTAGGTGGTCAGAGGGGCAAACTATGGCAGATAACACACTTATATACCACTCCTTAGATATGACCACATGAATTACCTCTGGACAATGAGATGTAAATGGAAATTTTTGGGTGTGGCTTCTGTGAAAAATCCTTAGAGCTGGCTTGTATATTAGATCTGTTGCCTGGAGTTCCAGCAGACATATTGTCACCATGAGTTAACTTTGAGACTGGAAGCCTCACTTAAAGGATGGCAGAGAAGAAAGATTAGGAGTTGAAATCCCTAATGAAATTACGGAGCTATCATCCCAGGTTCATTCTGAGTTTCTTATGTGAGAAAAACAAAAACCATATTTCTTTCTCTCTTTTTTTCTTTGTTTTTTTTTGGCTTTAAGGAGCCGAGAATTTAATAGGCAAGAAGGAAGGGAGAAGACAGAAGGAAGAAGCTCCCCCGTACAGAGACAGAGGGAGGAGGGCTCCAAAGCCGAAAGAGGAGGCCCCTCAAAATTCATTAAAAAAATTTATTTTAGGTTTCGGATACATGTGAAGGTTTGTTACATAGGTGAACTCATGTCATGGGAATTTGTTGTACAGATTATTTCATCACCAAGGTACTAAGTTCAGTACCCAATTGTTATCTCTTCTGCTCCTTTCCCTCCTCCAACCCTCCACCCTCAAGTAGACCCCAGTGTGTATTGTTCCCTTCTTTGTGTTCATGAGTTCTCATCATTTAGCTCCCACTTATATGTGCAAACATGCAGTATTTGGATTTCTGTTCCTGTGTTAGTTTGCTAAGAATAATAGCCTGTAGCTCCATCCATGTTCCTGCAAAAGACACGATCTCATTCTTTTTATGGCTGCATACTATTCCATGGTATATATGTACCACCTTTTCTTTATTCAGTCTGTCATTGATGGGCATTTGGGTTGATTCCATGTTTTTGTTATTGTGAATAGTGCTGCAATGAACATTCTCATGCATGTGTCTTTATGGTAGAATGATTTATATTCCTCTGGGCATATATCCAGTAATGAGATTGCTGGATTAAATGGTAGTTCTGCTGTTAGCTCTATGAAGAATCACTACACTATCTTCAACAATGGTTGAACTAGTTTACACACCCACCAACAGTGTATAAGTGTTTGCTTTTCTCCACAACCTTGCCAGCATCTGTTATTTCTTGACTTTTTATTTTTAGCCATTCTGACTCATGTGAGATGGTATCTCATTGTGGTTTTGATTTGCATTTCTCCAATGATCAGTAATGAGCTTTTTTTTCATATGCTTGTTTGCCCCATGTGTGTCTGTTCATCTGTTCACGTCCTTTGCCCACTTTTGAATGCGATTTTTTTCTTGTAAGTTTGTTTAAGCTCCTTATAGATGCTGGATATTAGACCTTTGTTAGACGCATAGTTTGTAAAAATCTTCTTCCATTCTGTAGGTTGTCTGTTTACTTTGTTGATTGTTTCTTTTGCTGTGTAGAAGCTCTTTTGTTTAATTAAAACCCATTTGTCAATTTTTGCTTTTGTTGGGCAATTGCTTTTGACATCTTTGTCATGAAATCTTTGCCTGTTCCTATGTCCAGGATGGCATTGCCTAGGTTGTCTTCTAGGTTTTTGTAGTTTTGGATTTTACACTTAAGTCTTTAATCCATCTTGATTTTTGTATATGGTATAAGGAACAGGTCCAGCTTCAATCGTCTGCATAGGGCTAGCCAGCCTAGCATCATTTATTGACTACGGAGTGCTTTCCCCATTGCTTGTGTTTGTCAACTTTGTCAAAAATCACACGGTTGTAGGTGTGCGGCCTTATTACTGGGCTCTCTACTATGTCCCATTGGTCTATGTGCCTGTTTTTTCCTTTTCTTTTCTTTTTTTGAGATGGAGTTTCACTCTGTTGCCCAGGCTGGAGTGCAATGACATGATCTTGGCTCACTGCAACCTCCATCTCTCAGGTTCAAGCAATTCTCCTGCCTTAGTCTCCCAAGTAGGTGGGATTACAGGCATGTGCCACCAAGCCTGGCCAACTTTTGTATTTTTAGTAAAGATGGGGTTTCACCATGTTGGCCAGGCTGTTCTGGAATGGCTGACCTCAGGTGATCCACCTGCCTCGGCCTCCAAAAGTGCAGGGATTACAGGTGTTGTATCAGTACCATTCTGTGTTTTGCTTACGGTAGCCCTGCAGTAAAGTTAAAAGTTGGCTAATGCGATACCTCTAGCTTTGTTCTTTCTGCTTAGAATTGCCTTGGCTATTCGGGCTATTTTTTGGTTTCATATGAATTTTAAAATAGTTTTTTCTAGTTCTGTGAAGAATGTCATTGTTAGTTTTTAGAAATAACATTAAATCTTTAGATTGCTTTGGGCAGTGTGGTCATTTTGTTGATATTGATTCTTCCTATTCATGAGCATGGGACATTTTTCCATTTGTTTGTGTCTTCTTTTATTTCTTTGACCTGTGTTTTGTAATTCTCATTGTAGATATCCTTCACCTCCTGGGTTAGCTGTATTCTCAGGTTTTAAATTTTTTTGTGTGGCAATTTTGAATGGGATTGCCTTCCCAATTGGGCTCTCAGCTTGGCTGTTGTTGATGTATAGAAATGCTAGTGATTTTTGTACATTGATTTTGCATCCTGAAACTTTGCCAAAGTTGTTTTATCAGCTGAAGGACCTGTTGGGTTGGGAGTATGGGGTTTTCTTTGAGAAAAAATTTTTATTGTGATGTAAAATGCACTTATAAAATGTCCACCAGAAGGCATGTAATTCTTCACTGCTATATAAATCTATTGGGAATATGTTATTCACTGTCTAGGTATGATAATGCCACCTAAAACATATTGTAAATGATGAGTTATTCTCTATAACAAATGTATCACTGATTTTCAGCAATCATAGGTTTAATAATAATTAGTTTAAGACTATAATCACATCTATATTCTGGAATGTCCATTTACTTTAATGTAGTGTAGTGGAATTTAGAGTATAATTGCACATAGATGGTACAGAAAAACATTCACTTCTAAATTATTTTATACCTTCATGACAGGTAGTCTTTCTGACTGAAAATAACTACTTCAGCTATGGTCTGCAACACAGCTCCAGGATGCTTAATGCAATAATTTGGGTGTATGTGTGTCTGTCTCTGTGTGTACCCATGGAACAACTTATACCTTTAATAAACAAGTGCAACATTATTGTCAATTATTTTGCATGTTTAAATACTATAGTCTGATTATTTGTAAACAAACAAAACCTCACAAAAATACTCTAAATTCTATATAAAAAGTCTGTTAACCCATAATTATTCTAATATGCTTTACTTACTTGAACACAAATTTCTGAAGGGTACATATATTACCTTAGATAATAAGGTTTAGAAATGAGTGCTTTGGCCAGGCGCAGTGGCTCATGCCTGTAATCCCAGCACTTTGGGAGGCAGAGGCAGGCGCATCACCTGAGGTCAGGAGTTCGAGACCAGCCCGACCAACATGGAGAAACCCCATCTCTACTAAAAATACAAAATTAGCCGGGCATGTGGCACATGCCTGTAAATCCCAGCTACTTGGGAGGCTGAGGCATGAGAATCACTTGAACCCAGGAGGCAGAGGTTGCAGTGAGCTGAGATTGTGCCATTGCTTTCCAGCCTGGGCAACAAGAGCAAAACTCCATCTCAAAAAAAAAAAAAAAAAAAAAAAAAAAAGTGTGCTTCACCCTTTGAAATATGCATTTCTGATAACTGATTTACATAGCATAAAGTTTAGATCAATAAATTACAAATCCTGGATCCCCACAGTTCATTTAGAAAATGCCTCAAAGTTATGGTTCTTGTAGCAGGTTTAACAGAGTAAACACTAACTGTTCTAGCTTCCTCTATTTCAAGCGTCAAAGAAATATGAGGCTCAAAATCTCTCTAGGTTGTAACTGAAAATGCAAAGCATTAGAAGACAGTTAAATGTGGTTTGAAATACAGTATTAATTGAAAGGAGATTATTAAGGTATTTATCTGTGTTAGCCTGTTAAGCACTAGGACTTTAATTTTAAATCTGAATATTTATTCAGAAGTGACAAAGAACACAATTTGCCTATAAAAGTATGGTTTTGGAGAAAAAAGTCAATCCTGATTTTTAAAACTCTTTCAACATTTTTTGTTTCCTTTTGGATGATATTATTTTAAATTTCAATCTGAACATAAATGTTTGGCTTCACAGAGCCTTAGATAATTTACTAAGGCTGTTAAAGTTGCTCTTGTTGCTGCATACAACCTTTTTTGACGAACATGAGAATGATCTGGAAACCATGCAATGAATATTCATTCATGTCCCTGGGCATTCTGAGAATCTTACCTGAATAATATATAGCACGGTTGTTTGTCCTCCAACAGGGGTAAAACAAAGGAATCATAATCCTTATCCCAGGAATCTGAAGCCTGACTATATGACCCAATCACAAGTTACTCATTTTCAATAGATATTTTCAGAAGTCTGTACTTTCCATTTCTGGCTCTGGCAAGATCTCTTTAACATCTTCACTTGCTTGGATGCGGGTCTGGTGGGACATGGCGGCGGCCACTAGCTCCTGGCTCCGATGCCGAGTGCAGCCGAGTATGCGGTTTTCTAGATATAGAATCATGTCGTCTGCAAACAGGGATAGTTTGACTTCCTATGTTCGTATTTGGATGCCCTTTCTTTCTTTCTCTTGCTTGATTGCTCTGGCTAGAACTTCCAATACTGTTTTAAATAAGAGTGGTAAGAAGGGCATCCTTGTCTTGTGCCTCTTTTAAAGGGGAATGCTGGCTAACACGGTGAAACCCCGTCTCCACTAAAAATACAAAAACAATCAGCCGGGCGTGATGGCGCTGCCTGTAGTCCCAGCTACTCGGGAGGCTGAGGCAGGAGAATGGCGGGAACCCGGGAGGCGGAGCTTGCAGTGAGCCGAGATCGCGCCACTGCACTCCAGCCTGGGCGACAGACCGAGACTCTGTCTCAATAAATAAATAAATAAATAAATAAGAAAGAAAGCTGCCAAAAAAAAAAAAAAAGCAGCAACTTAAACCAGGAACGCATGGAAGAAAGAAGAGCTTATTTTGACTTGCATACACGTTATCCAGTTGCCTCAAGGGAAGTAGGAAATTTTGCCAACAGGGCGAACAAACGTCAGTTCTTACCCAGCGGCTCTCATCCCCGGACAGTTCCAGGAATATTTTAAAAGGTACTCGCCAGATGCGCTGCGGTATCTGCCATTAAACACAGCCCTGCACGAGGCCACTCTGGATCCCAAGCTCCCTGCTCTAGACAGTGACGGTGATTCAGATGATGGCGAAGATGGTTGAGGTGATGAGAAACAGAAAAATAAAGGCACTTCGGACAGCTCCTCTGGCAATGAATCTGAAGGGGAAAGCTCTCCTGACAGCCAGGAGGACTCTTTCCAGGGAAGGCAGAAATCAAAAGACACAGCTGCCACTCCAAGAAAAGATGGTCCCAAACATTCTGTACTGCCCAAGTCAGTTCCTGGGTACAAGCCAAAGGTCATTCCAAATGCTATATGTAGAATTTCTCTGAAGGGTAAGGAGTCCAACAAGAAAGGAAAGGCTGAATCACTTACACACTGCTCCCAATGTGAGAATAGTGGCCATCCTTCTTGCCTGGATATAAAGAAAATAAAGGACTCAAATGTTACCAGTACACAAAACCACCAAACTGTAATGATAAATGATAAGAGAGAAAGAAAAAAAAAAGAATATACAAAGCAATCAGAAAAAAAATGACAAAATGACAGAAATAAGTCTTCACATATAAACATAAACAGATTAAATATTCCACTTAAAAGACATACACTGGATGACTAAACTTAAAAAACATAATCCAACTGCATATTACTTACAAGAGACTCACCTCACTAGTAAAGACACATACAGACTGAAAGGGGTTGATAAAGATATTTCACACAAATGGAAACCAAAAGTGAGCAGGATTAGCTATAATCATATAAGGTAAAACAGACATTAAATCAAAAAAAGTGGAAACAAGGACTAAGACTATCATTATATAATGACAAAGAGATCAACCCAGCAAAAAAGATATAACAATCCTAAATATATATGCACCCAATACTGGAGCATCCAGATTCATAAAGCAAGCATTACTAGATCTAAAGGTAGAGACAGACTGCACTGCAATAATAGGCAGAAACTTTAACATCCCACTGTCACCATTAGATAGATAATCTAGACAGAAAATCAGCTAATAAACATTAGACTTAAACTGGACTTTAGACCAAATGAATGAAACAGACATTTACAGAACACTCTATCCAACAACTAAAGAATATACATTCATCAGCACATGGAATATTCTCCAGGATGGACCACATGTTAGTCCACAAAATGTCTCAATAAATTTAACAAAATCAAAATCATAGCAAGGATATTCTAGGGCCACAATGAAATCAACTATAAATAAACACCAAGAGGAACTTTAGAAACTGCATAAATACATAAAAATTAACCAACATGCTCCTGAACAACCAGTGACCAATAAAGAATTTAAGAAGAAAAAAAATTCTTGAAACAAACAAAAATTGAAACACAACATACGTAAACCTGTGGGATACAGCAAAAGCAGCATTAAGAGGGAAGTTTATAGCAATAAATGCCTACATCAAAAAAGTAGGAAATGACAAATTAATCTAATAATATATGTGAAGCTGCTAGAAAAGCAAGAACAAACCAAACACCAAATTAGCAGAAAAAAGAAGTAATAAAGAACAGAACTAAATGAAATGCGGACTAAAAACTACAAAGCATTACGAATCAAAAAGTTGGTTTTTGTTAAATTGATAAACTGCCAGATAGACTAACCAAAAAAGTAGAAGACCCAAACAAACAAATTAGAAATGAAAAATGACACATTAAGTCATACATGTAAGAAACACAAAAGATCACCAGAGACCATTATGAACAACTGTATGCTGACAAACTGATAAACCTAGAGGAAATGGATAAATTCCAGGAAATGTACAATGTATTGAGACTGAATTGAGAAGAAATGGAAAACATGAACAGACCAATAATGAGTAGCAAGATTGAGTCAGTAATAAAGTCTCTCAAATGAAGAAAAGCACAGGACTGGATGAATTCACTGACAAATTCTACCAGAAGAACTAATACCAATTCTCCTGAAACTATTCTAAAAAATGGAAGAGGAGAGAACTCTCCTTAACTCATTCTATGAAGCCAGCACCATCCTGATACAAAAACCAGACAAGAACACACACATAGAAGAAAACTACAGGCCAATATTTCTGATGAACATAGATACAAAAACTCTCGACAAAATACTAGCAAACTGAATCCAATAGCATATCAGAAAGATAATACACCATGATCAAGTGGGATTTATACCAGTGATACAAGAATGGTTCAACATGTGCAAATCAATAACCTCAATATATGACATCAATAGACTAAAGAACAAAAAACATATCATCATCTCAATAGATACAGAAAAAGCATTTGATCAAATTCAATACCCCTTCATAATAAAACCTCTCAACAAATGGGGCATAGAAGGAAAATATGTCAAAATAATAAAGGCTATATATGATAAACCCACAGCTGATATCATGCTGAATAGGGAAAAGTTGAAAGCCTTTCCTCCAAGAAATGGAAAAAAACAAGGATGCCCACTTTCACCACTCCTATTCAACATAGTATTGGAAGTCCTAGGTATTGCAATCAGCCAAGAGAAAGAAATAAAAGGCATCCAAATTGGAAAAAAGGAAGTAAAACTGTTTCTTTTTACTGGTGCCATTATCTTGTATCTGGTAAAACCTAAAAACTCCATCAAAAAATTCTTACATTTGATAAGTAAATTCAGTAAAGTTCCAGGTTAAAAACATCAACACTAAAAAACATGTAGCATCTATACACCAATAATGATCTACCCACAAAAGAAATGAAGACGGCAATTCCATTTACAATAGCTAAAAATTAAAATAGCTGGGAATAATTTTAATCAAGGAGGTAGAAGATCTTTACAATGAAAACTACAAAATGCTAATGAAAGAAATTGAAAATGGAAAATATATGGAAAAACATCTCATGCTCATGGTTCAGAAAAATTAATATTGTTAACATTGTAATTTTCCCAAAGTAACCTGCAGATTCAATGCAATCCCTGTCAAAATACCAATGTCATTTTTCACAGAATTAGAAAAAAAGAATACTAAAATTCACATGTAACCAAAAAAGATTCCATATAGCCAAAGCAATTCTAAGCCAAAAGAACAAAGCTGGAGGCATCACAGTACCTGACTTTGAACTATATTACAAGGCTATAGTAACCAAAATAGCATGTTATTGGTATAAAAACAGACACATAGACCAATGGTCAGAATAGAGAACCTAGCAATAAATTCACATATTTAATGCCAGCTTATCTTTGACAAATTTCACAAGAACATTGGGGAACGGACACCTTTTTCAATAAATGGTACTGGGAAAATTGGATAGCCATATGCAGAAGAATGAAACTTGATCCTTATCTCTCACTATATACAAAAATCAACTCAAAATGGACTGAAGACTTAAACATAATACTCAAAACTATAAAAATAAAAAGAGAAAACCTAGAGAAAACTCTTCTGGACATTGGTCTAGACAAATAATTTATGATTGTCAAAAGCACACGCAATAGAAACAAAAATAGACAAATAGGACTCAATTAAACTAAAAAGCTTCTGCCCGGCAAAAGAAATGAGTGAAGAGACAACCTTTTGAATGAGCGGAAATGTTTGCAAACTATTCAACAGGGGACTAATATCCAGAATATACAAGGAAATCAAACAACTCAACAATAAAACAAATCTCATAAAATATGGGCAAAGGGCATGGCCAAAATGTACACAAAGAAATGCTCAACTTTACTAATCAACAGAGAAATGCAAACCAAAACCAAAATGAGATATCATCTCACCTCAGTCAGAATCGCTATTATTAAAAAGACGAAAAAATTAACAGACGTTGGCAAGGATGTGGAGAAAAAGGAACTCTTATACACTGTTTTTGGGAATATAAATATAGCCACTATGGAAAACAGCATGGAGATTTCTGAAAAAACCAAAAGTTGCACTACCCTAAGATCCAAAAATCTCACTAATTAGCATTTACCCAAAGCATGAGAAATCAGTATGTCAAAGGGATACCTGCACTCTCATGTTTATTGTTGCATTATTCACAATAGACAAGGTATGGAATCAACCTAAGTGTCCATCAACAGATAAATGGATAAAGAAAGTGTGGCACACATACACAATGAAATAGCATTCAGCCATAAAAGAGAATGAAATCTTGTCATTTGGAACAACATGGATGGAACTGGAATTGTTATGTCAACTGAAATAAGCCAGGCACAAAAAGAAAAAAATAGCATGTTCTCACCTATATGTCGGAGTTAAAAAAGTTGATCACATGAAGATAGAGAATGGAGAGATAGATAACAGAGGCTGGGGAAGGTGATTGGGAGGAGAAGGGAAGATGAAGAGAAGTGTGTTAAAAAGTACACACATAAATAAGATAGAAGGAATTAATTCAATGTTTGATAGAAGAGTAGGGTGACTATAGTTACAAAAATGTATTGTACTTGCGTCATGGACACCATAGATACCCTGACTTTATCACTATGCATTACATACACATAATAGAATTTCATATGTGTCCCATAATTTGTGCTGATAAAAACATTTTAAAAGAAGGTGAACCATCAGAGAGACATTCTCCCGTGGGTTTTAGAGGAAGAGAACAATCAGCTATGTTGTGAAATGCCTATACAGAGGGGTAGCCTCTAGTAACTGAATGCCAACCCCAACAAACAGCTACCCAATAACCTAAGACTTCAGTCATATAGCTTCAAGGAACTGAATTCGGCCAAAAACTTGAATGAAGATGGAAGAGTCACCTGGGCCCCAAATGATAACTGTGTTCCTGACCAACACTTTGAATGCAGCTTTTTGATACCCTGAGCAGAGGACCTCAGCAGGTCATACCCAGACAACTGACCAATGGAAGCTGTGAGATAATAAATAGATGTTATTTTAAGATACTAAGTTTGTGGTAATTTGTTACACAGCAATAGAAAATTAATACAGCATGCTTCTTGTTTCTAGACCTATCCTGGGTAGACAGAGATGTGCGGTTGTCATTCAAGTGTAGGCAGTACAGTTCTGGCCTCTGGTTAACTGCTTGAAGTCTATTTCCTGGCCACTAACCCTTGTGTTGGGTATGTTCTTTCATTTCATCAGTGGTGTTAAGGACCAGTCATGACCAATCCTTATGCATAACATAGTGTTAGTACCCCACTCCCTACTCCTATCTTACTATATGTTCCTACTCTATTTCTAGACCACCGAGAACTTACCTTCTTGTGTTATGTATGTTATGCAGCTTTTAAACATTATTTGGAATATTATACATATCATCCTTTTGTATTTGAAGTTGGAGGGGGATGTTTATGCATGTGTGTCATTTGACATGTAGGCCCAGAAATCCAAAAGTACTTAAATTGGTAAGAATACTCAATCTGCAATAAACAAGCCAGTAAAATAGATTATCTTCAGCAAAATAGTATCCTGTAAGTGCTGTACCTTGGAGGAGCCAGGGTCTGTTCTAGAAACTCCTCAATTTTAATGAAGTCTGTTTTCAACTCCTTGTTATACACCAGGAATGGAGGATTGGTACCTGGGGCTAAGTCCTTCAGTTCTTCAGGCTTTCTATGATTATTAAAAATAAGCAGAGTTAGGTCTCTAGATAAAGTACACATTAAATAAACACCAATATTTTATTGGTATGTACCAATCTCAATTCCTAGAATTTAACATGTCCTGATTTCTCTTACCTGGTCATGTCAACCGTTGTCACATTAAATTTAACTCCTTTAAGCCAGAGGATCATGAAAAGGCGTTGGCAAAAGGGACAGTTTCCAATACTCTCTCCATCACTTCCAGCCTATTAAGATAAAGAGAGACCACAGTTTATTTGTTTGTTCAATAAGTATGTATTGAGTGCCTACTAGGAAATGAGCTCGTTGCTAGAGACAAACATGGACATTCTCAATCTCAAGAACTCCATCATCTATGGACAGAGAGATATACAGAAGCAAATAATTTCATTATATGTAAAGTTACAACTGTGATGGGTACATAATAATAATAAATTTTATATATTATCAGAATTTATATAATTTTCCTATTGATAGACATTTAAGATATTCCAAAATTTTTACTAATCTAAGTACTTCAGAAACAAACATTTCTGGGCATATAGCTTCTTCCACTTCTGAGATTATATCTTTAAGGTTAATCTTTAAAATGAAAATGGTGAGTAAAATGTATGCACATTTCCCATTTTGATAGCTCTTACCAAATTTCCTTTCTGAAAGGTATCTTTCCATATGGCCATTGACCGTTTCCTTATTTTGCTAATTGTTTGTTCATGACAGTTTTTAATTTTTTTATGAAGGTAATGACTTTTTCTTATTGTTTGGAAAAATTATTTGTATATTAAAGACATTAACTCTTTGTGATACATGTTACATGTAATTTTAAAAACATGGATTATATAAAATTTAAATTTACATGAGATCTACCATTCTTTCCCAAAAACTCCTTAAGCTGATAAGCAACTTCAGCAAAGTCTCAGGACACAAAATCAATGTGCAAAAAGCATTTCTATACACCAATAATAGACAGTCAAATCATGAGTGAACTCCTGTTCACAATTGCTACAAAGAGAATAAAATACCTAGGAATACAACTTACAAGGGACGTGAAGGACTTCTTCGAGGAGAACTACAAACTACTGCTCAAGGAAATAAGAGAGGACACAACAAATGGAAAAACATTCCATGCTCATGGATAGGAAGAATCAATATCGTGAAAATGGCCATACTGCCCAAAGTAATTTATAGATTCAATGCTATTCCCATCAAGCTACCATTGCCTTTCTTCACAGAATTCGAAAAAATCTACTTTAAATTTCATATGGAACCAATAAAGAGCTTGTATAGCCAAGACAATCTGAAGCAAAAACAAAAACAAACAAACAAAAAACCCAAGCTGGAGACATCACGCTACCTGACTTCAAACTATACTACAAGGCTACAGTAACCAAAGCAGCATGGTACTGGTACCAAAACACATATATAGACCAATGGAACAGAACAGAGGCCTCAGATATAACACCACACATCTACAACCATCTGACCTTTGACAAACCTGACAAAAACAAGAAATGGGGAAAGAGTCCCTATTTAATAAATGGTGGTGGGAAAAGTGGCTAGCCATATGCAGAAAACGGAATCTGGACCCCTTCCTTACACCTTATACAAAACTTAACTAAGATGGATTAAAAACTTAAACGTAAGACCTAAAACCATAAAAACCCTAGAAGAAAACCTAGGCAATACCATTCAGGACATAGGCATGGGCAAAGACTTCATGACTAAAACACCAAAAGCAATGGCAACAAAAGCCAAAATTGACAAATGGGATCTAATTAAACTAAAGAGCTTCTGCACAGCAAAAGAAACTGTCATCAGAGTGAGCAGGCAACCTACAGAATAGGAGAAAAATTTTGCAGTCTATCCATCTGACAAAGTGCTAATATCCAGAATCTACAAGGAACTTAAACAAATTTACAAGAAAAAAACAACCCCATCAAAAAGTGGGCAAAGAATATGAACTTCTCAAAAGAAGACATTTATGCGGCCAACAACCATAGGAATAAAAGCTCATCATCACTGGTCATTAGAGAAATGCAAATCAAAACCACAATGAGACAACATCTCACACCAGTTAAAATGGCAATCATTAAAAAGTCAGGAAACAACAGATGCTGTAGAGGATGTGGAGAAATAGGAACGCTTTTACACTATTGGTGGGAAGGTAAATTAGTTCAATCATTGTGGAAGACAGTGTGACAATTCCTCAAGGATCTAGAATCAGAAATACCATTTGACCCAGCAATCCCATTACTGGGTATATACCCAAGGGATTATAAATCATTCTACTATAAAGGCACATGCACACATATGTTTACTGCAGCACTATTTACAATAGCAAAGAGTTGGAACCAACCCAAATGGCATCAGTGATAGAGTGGACAAAGAAAATGTGGCACATATACACTATGGAATACTATGTAGCCATAAAAGAGAATGAGCTCATGTCCTTTGCAGAGACATGGATGAAGATGGAAACCATCATTCTCAGCAAACTAACAGAAAACCAAACATCACAAGTTCTCACTCATAAGTGGGAGTTGAACAATGAGAACACATGGACACAGGGAGGGGAACATCACACAATGGAGCCTTTTGTGGAGTCGGGGGAAATGAGAGGGAGAGCATTACCTAACGCATGTGGAGCCCAAAACCTAGATGACGGGTTGATGGGTGCAGCAAACCACCATGGGACATGTATACCTAGGTAACAAACCTGTATGTTCTGCACATGCATCCAAGAACTGAAAGCATAATAAAAAAAGAAAATGTGATATATATACACACACATATATGTGTATATATACACACACACATATGTGTATATATATACACACACATACATATGTGTGTACACACACACACACACACCATGGAATACTACTCAGCCATAAAAAGGAACTAAATAATGGCATTTGCAGCAATCTGGAAGGAATTGGAGACTATTATTCTAAGTGAAGTAACTCAGGAATGGAAAACCAAACATGGTATGTTCTCACTCATAATTGGGAGCTAAGCTATGAGGACGCAAAGGCATAAGAATGATACGATGGACTTTGAAGACTCAGAGAAAGGGGTGGGGGAGTGAGGGATAAAAGACTACACATTGGGTACAGTGTACACTGCTTGGGTGATGGGTGCACCAATATCTCTTAAGTCACTACTATATATCTTATTCACGTAACCAAACATCACCTATTCCCCAAAAACCCATTGAAAAATAAATATTTTTTTTTAAAAAAGAAACGAAATCATTGTGTTGTATACATTGAATATATACAATTTTTATTTGCCAATTAAATACTCTAAAATAAAAAAGGAAAAAAGAAAATGAGCAAATGACATGAACAGACATTGCACATACAGATGACAAATAAGCACATAAAATGTTCAATTTTATTAGCCTTTAGGGAAATGCAAATTTAAACAATAAAATGTCACTACACACCTTTCAAAATAGTTAAGATAAAAATAGTGACAACACAAAACGCTGGTGAGAATGCACAGAAATATTGCTGGGTTTAATGTAAAATAGTATGACCACACTGGAAAGCACTTTGGCAATTTCTTACAAATCTAAACATGCAGCTGCTACGCAACCAAACAACTAGACCCTTTGGCATTTATCTCAGAGAAATGAAAACTTATGTCCATAAAGAAACCTGTAAAAGAGGATTTATACAGCCTTGTTTGTAATAACCCCAAACTGGTGACAACCAAAATGTCCTTCAACAGCTGAATAATTAAGCCAATTGTGGCCTATCAGTATCATGGAGCAGTACTCAGCAATTAAAAGGATCGAACTGTTGATACACACAACAACTTGGATGAAGTTCCAGGGAATTATGCTGAGTGGGGAAAAAAGACAACCCCAAAAGGTGATATACTGTATTATTCCATCCACATAGCATTCTTGACATGATAAAATTATCAAAGCGGAAGAGATTAATGGTTGAGGGATTGGGTGAGACACAAGCGGATGTGGCTTTAAAAGGGCAACACGGATCTGTGTAGTGATGAAAATCTTCTGTATCTGACTGCATCAATGTCAATAATGTCCTGGTTTTCTTATCGTACTATAGTTTTACAAGATGTTATCATTAAGGGAAACTTGGTAAGGGGCACACAGAATCTCTCTGTATTATTTATTAAAATGGCAGGTGAATCTTCAACCATCTCAACATAACACCTTAATTTTAAAAAATTTTAGTCATAAGAAACAAGACACACATACACACAGAGAATATATTTAATGTCATAGAAATAAATTCATAATACATTGTTAAATAAAAATAGCTTACAAAACAATATATTAAAAGCAATGGCAAAAAGCGCAATTAATTTTGTACCAACCTAATATATGAAATAACCTCTTTTTGATGAATATATTTATCTATATGAGTGAAGAAATAGAGCATAAAAAGCTATACACATAAATGTTAAAGTGGGTGGTATCATGGATGATTTTTATTGATTTTATTTTCACTTAGCGATATTTTGTAATTTATGTAACTAAAATAAAATAAAGTCACTTAAAAAAAAAAGAATGAGATCATGTCCTTTATAGGAACATGAATGGCGCTAGAAGCCATTATCCCTAGCAAATTAATGCAGCAACAGAAAACCAAATACCACACATTCTCACTTAAGTGGCAGCTAAAAGAAGAGAATACATGGACTCATAAAAGGAAACAGCAGACACTAGGGCCTATTGGAGGGTGGAGGGTGGAGGGTGGGAGGAAGGAACAGATCAGAAAAAAAATAAAACCTAATGGGTACTAGGCTTAATATCTGGGTGATGAAATAATTTGTACAACAAACCCCCATGACACAAGTTAACCTATATATCAAATCTGCACATGTACCCCTGTACTTAAAAGTGGAAACAAAACCAAAATGGAAGACCATTTATCATGACCAAGTGCAATTTATTCCAGTGATGCAAGAATGGTTCAACATACACACATCAATTAATGAGACACATCAACAGAATGAAGAACAAAAACCTTATGATCATTTTAATTGTGCTGAAAAAGCATTTGATAATATTAAACATCCCTTTATGACAAAAAACCCTCAAAAACACGGGTATAGAAGGAACATACCTCAACAGAATAAAAGCCATATATGACAAACCCATAGCTAGTATTATACTGAATGGAGAAAAACTGAAAGCCTGTCCTCTAAGATCAGAACATAACAAGGATGCCCACTTTCACCACTATTATTCAACATAGTACTGGAAGTCCTAGCCAGAACAAACAGACAAGATAAAGAAATAAAAAGGCATCCAAATTGGAAAGGAGGAAGTCAAATTATCTTGTTTGCAGATGATATGACCTTATATTTGGAGAAACCTAAACACTCCAATGAAAACTCTTAAAGTTGATAAATTCAGTAAAGTTGCAGGTTACAAAATCAATGTACAAAAATCAGTGACATTTCTATATGCCAACAGTGAACAATCTGAAAAAAATCAAGAAAGTAATTCCATTTACAATAGCTACAAATGAAATAAAGTACCTAGTAATTAACAAAAGTACTAAAAGATTGCTACATGAAAACTATAAAACATTGATACAAGAAATTGAAAAAGACACACAAAAATGGAAAGATATTCTATATGAATTGGAAGAATAAATATAGTTGAAATGTCCATAGTACCCAAAGCAATCTATAGATTCAATGCAATCCCTATCAAAATGACAAAGACATTATTCACAGAAATTTTAAAAAATCCTAATATTTATATGGAACCAGGAAAGACCCAGAATAGCCAAAGCTATCTCCTAAGGAATACCTGACTTCAAATTATACTACAGAGCTATAGTAACCAAAATGGCATGGTCCTGGCATAAAAAAGACACATAGATCAGTGGAAAAGAATAGAGAACCCGGAGATAAGTCCATACATTTACAGTGAACTCATTTTCAGGAAAGGTGCCAAGAACATATACTGGGGAAAGGACAATCTCTTCAATAAATGGTGCTGGGAAAACTGGATATCCATATGCAAAAGAATGAAACTAGACCCCTATCTCTCACTATATACAAAAAATCAAATTCAAATGGATTAAAGACTTAAATCTAAAACTTGAAACTGTGAAACTACTAAAAGAAAACATTAGGGAAACTCTTCAAGACATCAGAGTGGGCAGAGATTTCTTGAATAATATGCCATAAATACAGGCAAGCAAAGCAAAAATGGACAAATGGCATCACATCAAGTTAACAAGCTTCTGCACAGCAAAGGAATCAACAATATGAAAAGACGACCCACAGAATGGGAGAAAGTATTTGCAAACCACCTACCTGACAAGAGACTAAATAACCAGAATATATAACGAGCTCAAATAACTCTATAGGAAAAAATCTAATACTGTGTTTGACAAATGGGCAAAAGATGTGAATAGACATTCCTCAAAAGAAGATATACAAATGGTGAAGAGCCATATGAAAAGGTGCTCAATGTCATTGATAATCAGAGAAATTCGAATCAAAACTACAATGAGATATCAACTCAGCTCAGTTATTAGGTTGGTAAAAAAGTAATTGCAGTTTTGCCATCACTTTCAGTTGCAAAAACCGCAATTACTTTTGCACCAACCTAATAAAATGGCCTTTATCCAAAAGACAGGAAATAACAAATGCTGGTGAGGATATGGAGAAAAGGAAATCCTCATACACTGTTGGTGGGAATGTAAATTAGTACAACCACTATGGAGAACAGTTTGGAGGTTCCTCAAAAAAATAAAAATAGAGCTACCTTATGATCCAGCAATCCCACCTCTAGGTATCTACCTAAAAGAAAGGAAATCAGCATATCGTGGAGATCTCTGCACTCCCACATTCATTGCAGTACTATTCACAATAGCCAAGATTTGGAAGCAACCTAAATATCCCATCAACAGATGAATGGAGCCGGGCGCGGTGGCTCAAGCCTGTAATCCCAGCACTTTGGGAGGCTGAGACGGGCGGATCACGAGGTCAGGAGATCAAGACCATCCTGGCTAACACGGTGAAACCCCGTCTCTACTAAAAATACAAAAAACTAGCCGGGCGAGGTGGCGGGCGCCTGTAGTCCCAGCTACTCGGGAGGCTGAGGCAGGAGAATGGCGTGAACCTGGGAGGCGGAGCTTGCAGTGAGCTGAGATCCGGCCACTGCACTCCAGCCCGGGCGACAGAGCGAGACTCCGTCTCAAAAAAAAAAAAAAAAAAAAAACAGATGAATGGATAAAGAAAATGTGGTGCATATACACAACAGAGTACTATTCGACCACAAAAAAGAATGAGATTTAGTCATTTGCGATAACATGGAAGGAACTGGACATCATATGTTACAGAAAATAAGCTAGGCACAGAAAGACACTCTTCACATGTTCTCACTTATTTGTGAGAGCTAAAAATGAAAACAATATAACTCAGAGAGAGAGAGAGTAGAAGGATGGCTACTAGAGGCTGGGAAGGGTAGTGAGGGCGTGTGTGTGGGGAAGTGAAGAGTGTTAATGGGTACAAAAAATAGCTAGGAAGGATGAATAACACCTAGTATTTACTAGCACAATAAGGTGACTGCAGTGAAAAATAATTTAATTGTACATTTAAAAATAACTAAAACAGTTTAATTGAATTGTTTGTAAACCAAAAGATAAATGCTTGAGGGGATGGATACCCCATTTACCTGATGTGATTATTACATGTTGTATGCCTGTATCAAAATATTCTGTGTAATCCATAGATATATATCATAAATATATATACCTACTGTGTACTCACAAAAATTAAAAATTAAAGTTAAAAACCAATTAAAATGGGGAAGAGATTTGAGCACGTTAAAAAGGAAGATATACAGATGATAAATAAGGACATGAAAAGATGCCCAATATCATTAGACATGTGGGAAAGGCAAATTAAAACCACAACGAGCTAACATGATAAACACATTAGAATAACTGAAATGAAAAAGAATGACCATACCAAGTGTGGACAAGAAAGTGGAGCAAGTGGAACTCTCACATAATGAAGTGAAGTGTAAAATGGTATAACTGCTTTTTAAAATATTTTGTCAAAGTTAAATATGTACCTATTATATGACCCAGCAATTCCAATCTTAGGTCTTTACCCAAGAGAAATGAAAGCATATGGCCATAGAAATATGTAAGTGAATACTTATAACAATATTCACAATAGCCCCAAACTGGAAACAACCCAAATGTCTTTCAATGGGTGAATGAATAAACACATTATGGTATATCCATACAATGGAATGCTTCAGTAATAAAAAGGAATGAGATATTGAAACACACAACAACATGGGTGCATCTTAAAATAATTATGCTGAGTGAAAGATAGGAGGCACAAAAGCATACATACCATATAATTTTATCTACAGAAAATTCTAGAAAATGTAAGGCTAACAGAAAGCAGATCAATGGTTGGCTGTGGCGGAGAGAGGTAAAAGGTAGGGTAGGGAAGACTGACTGCAAAGAGACACAAGGGAACTTTCTGAGGTGATGGACGTATTCTACATTTTGATTGGAATGGTGGTTATATGTGCATATACATTTGTCAAGTTATTGAACTGTACACTTAATGCATGCATTTTATTTTATGTAAATTTTACCTTGATAAAATATATGAATATAGAGAAATTCAAAAAGAAGAACAAAAAACACCCCCAAATAAATGATATTATGCAGAGGTTGCAGACATTGCAATGACAAAGGTAAGGATATGACTATGGGAAGAAGCACCTGAGAGATGATAAGGACTAAGATCCCTGGAGGAGGGAAAGTCAGGGATCTGAGGGGCTAGAGTGTTGGAAAAATCATCTGTGTAGATATTAAAATCACCAAGAATTATGACAAGAAAGACTAGAGAGAGTAGCCTATACAAGGAAATAAAAGGTACTTAATCTTACGGCTGCTCTGATCTATTATGCGTAGCATTATTAAGGTCCAGAAACACTGGACAAAATTTCAATTTTTTGACAAAATTTTCTTTCTGTGATAGTGGATGTGACAAAGAAAATGATATTGTTGATCTTTGTGATGGCGGGGTGTGAAGAGGTATGGGAAGAGACAACCAACCTTAGCAGCTGCATTTGTTTTGTAATGGAAGTCAGACTAAGGATCCAATCAAAACTAGGTTTAGTGAGGGGAAACATGATTAAGGGTGGGAGGCAGGAAGAAGAATGGAGTCTGATAATAGACACAGCAGGAAGGGTGGATTGCCTTTGGCAAAAGGAGAATAAAACACTGAGGTGTGGGGGAAATGCAGTAAAGTTTTACAGGAAAACAGAAGATTGTTTTTTTTTTTTCTGTTATGTTATGCTGATTTAAAGTGCCATCACATAAAATTTTAGGATATAAATTCACTAGCCTGATTGATGAATTACCGACCTCTTAATTATCTTCAGCTGGCAAAGACAGGCTGTGGCCATTCACCAAAACAATTTTTTTTCTCTTTGTGTTTGTGATCTAAGTTTTTAAACATGAAAAATAATAATGGCAATGATAGTTAACATTTATATAGTATTTACTACATTGCCAACTACTGTGCTTTATACACTTGTTTTATTTAATGCTTACAAATAGGATGATGCTATGAGGTAGGCTCTGTTATTACTCTTGTTTTACAGGTGAGGAAACTGAGGCTCAGAGAGGCTAATTTGCTCAAGTACAGTCGGCTAATCAAGAGTTGATGACATACATCCTCTTCTCACTTAGCAAATTCAGGACTAGGACTATATCCTCCATACACCAT
This sequence comes from Macaca thibetana thibetana, assembly GCF_024542745.1. Lineage (NCBI taxonomy): Eukaryota > Metazoa > Chordata > Mammalia > Primates > Cercopithecidae > Macaca > Macaca thibetana. The sequence goes on from NC_065598.1 coordinate 149,994,239, forward strand.
ACTCTTAAACACTGCCTTCTCTCATTTAATAGTTTCGTCGAATTTTTATATTAATCAGTCTTTATGAGTATTTATAATAGCTATAAGATACTTTGAAATGGTCTGAACACTCAGAGAAGAGTATCATCTCTTCCCTCTTTCTCCCACACATTAAAAAAGTTTTTGACAAAATTATTACATTCAGAATTTTGGTCCAAATATTAGATTCCATAATTTTATGTACAAATATACTAAAACTTAATTTTAGAGTCTTTGGTACAGAATGCAAACATTCCATATAACAACAAACAACAAACCATTAAGATTATTTCATCCCTGCACTTAGAGAAAATAAAATGTGTGTTATCAAATCCTTTGTTCTTAGTTATTAGATAGAAACCTTGCTCAAATCATTCAGAGCTAAAAGACAATGTTTTTATTGACTACACAGAACACATAGATATTGTGGTATAAATTCTTAATTGTGACAGGAGAATGCTTAATCTCTTGTAGTAATGCCTTTTAAAAATTACTCATTAGCACTTTTAGTCCTTCTCAACCCCTATTTCCCCTCCCAATATCTTCCATGAAACTTCTAGAGACCTGTGGAACGCAGCTTAAAATAAAACAAAAACCTGGACCAGATGATATTTGAGGTTCTTCCAGAAAATCTGTAGTTTGTATCAATGTCATCAGATAAGCTTACATCTATCTAGAGCACTCCACCTGATAAAATTCTGGAATAGTTTACTAAAAAGTTCACACAACTGAAAACAATTGAATAATATTAGACATAGTTATTTTAAAGTATTGGAATTCTAACTCTGCTACTAACTAGCTATGTGACCTTGGGCAAAGTTACTTAGCTGCTCTTTGCTTTAATTTCTGTATTCATAAAAGAGGGTTAATAATAAACCACTTAGCACAGTGCCTACCATATAGTAAGTACTCAATAAATTATTGGTTACTTTGAAAGTTATTATTTAATTCAACATTTTCTCATCCATGTGTGACTTGCTAAAGTTTCCTGTCCAGATTACCACCCAAATATAAAAAGTCTATGAAGATAAACACATACATCAAAGCCAACAATTGATTTAAGGAGTCTAATTGAGTTGAATTAACAGTTCGTACAAAGGGAACACTTTAGTTACCCAGTGAAGAGACATTACTTCTGATTTGGAATTGGTAAATGTAAAAAGCTAGCTAGGAAATTACAGCTCATTTATATCCTATCTGAGCAGTTATATGTTTTGCTACAACCCAGAGATAGGAGAAGTCGCTCTTATGCCCGATAGTTTAGCAAACACTTAATCGCATTACCTAGCACTGCAGGAATTCAAGGGTCTTTCTCTCACAATTTTGAAAAGACAGGTTGGTGATGTCCTTAGTGTATATATGTGACAAACTGTTAAATAATCTAAATGGCTGTAAACACATACTTTTGCCAATAGGTATTTAACTTAACATTTGGTGAGTATATCTCATTTTATGTCTTTGTAAGCCATCAGGAAGTTGTATAGTTTTAGAGGCAAGTTACTTAAACTTTATTGCCTTAGTTTACCTATCTAGAAATGATGAGAACAACATTATAATATTGTAATAACTAAAAGTTGTAATGAAGTAGTAATAACTACTACTATCACTACTACTACTGATGATGCTAGTAATATATAAGCACCGTTAATAACAACCTCTCTCCTAAGTTGTTAGGACTAAATTAGGTAACATATGTAAAGTGTTTAGAAAAGAGCCAGGCACAATATGAGTTTGTTATTGTTCTTATTATCCGGAATACTTCCAATAGTCAATGAAAATAAAGGGAAAAGCTAAACAGTTAATGCAAGCAAGGATTTAGTAACTAATTTTTACTGGGAATAACCCATATAAGTTTTTCTTCCTTGATGAGCTAATTTGGAAACACATGTTCCTTTCTCTTGATTTAGGGGTTTTCCAAAGTGCTTTTCTGAAAAGTTAAGACATGTTAAAAAAAAAACCAAAAAACTCCATGGCAGACCAAAAAGAAGAAGCAGAGCATTCTAAAATGTCCCCCTCCTCACATAACAAGCACATAGACTCCTGGTTTTTTTCTCCCACAGTGTCCATGTGACCCTGCTGTGATGTTTGTCCATTGTAGAAGTTTAGAAAGTTCTGTCTGGGCTATGTGTGGGAATGGAGTTCTCAGGTCATTCTCCACCCTCCCCTCCACCCAGTCAGGCCTTTCAAAACCTATCTCATAAAACACAGATTCTGAGACTTGGAAAGCCCTTAAGGATCATCTTGTCATGCTCCTTCATTGTATAGATGGAGAAACAAAGGTCTGGAGAGAGGGAGGGATTTTTCTAAGGTTATATAGGAAGCCATTGCGAATATAAGTTAGTTGCTCACTACAAACCAGTCTAGTGCTTTTCCACCATATCACCTTGCCTTTTTCAGAAGAGTTCTCTTTTCCTGTTGTCATCTAAGAACAGTCACATACCCGGGCATTTTTCTAGAACTCAGAGTAGGAAAATAATCACAACATTTTTTCCTATCTCTAGCCCAAATGTGGAGAATTTTTAAAAACATTGGACTTCAGTGTCAAAAACTAATATATTCTACATGCAGTTATTATAGCTGGAAAACTTACCTTTACAAAAAGCTCAATCTCAGGGTCCACTTGAGTGCTGGGCCTCAGGCCTGACATCTCTGTCTTTACTGCCAGTTGTTAGCCTCCTGCCTCCTGTAGAGTCCACAATACTTGTAGACTCTTTTCTCAATTTTATCCAAAGACTCAAGTAATGTTGGTGCTTTAAGAAGAGAGTCTAGTTTGTAGTGGACTGAATCAGACCTGGAGCCAGTCTCTTCTCTCAAGAGGTGTGACGCAGAAAATTCTAGATGCTTAAGTGCAGCTCTTGAATTCGTTTTCCTTCTTCCTCCTGACCTAACATTTAAATCAAGGAGGAGCCAAAGGGCTGTGTATAAACTGGCTGGCTAGAAGGGTGGGGGTGTTTCCAGAGAGGCTTCAATGCCATGAGTCAGCATAGGAGAAACACATGCACACAAACACACACATGCAGTGCTAGCTTCTATATATCAAGCAGACCAGATGTTCTCTAGAGCCTCCCTTTGAGTCCTGGGCTCCATGCCCAGAAAAGGGCCTCTTATTGGTGTTCCTGTAACTTGAAAGCATTTCCAGGAAAAGGGCCAGAAATGACTTGGATTTTTATTATTGAAAAGGATGTTTATCCAATGATACTGTCTAAAAGAGGGTTAAAAAATTGTACTTTATTAAATGTTTCCACCCCCAATTCTACTGCTCACACAGCCAGATTTCTGTTCTGGGTTGCAAATTTCACTTCTCTCTACAACCAGGGAATGTTCACTGGGGTGGTTGAGTCTGGGGGCTTGTTTAGCGTGCCCCACCTAGTTCTTTATTTCTTGGAAGCTTGGACTGGAACAGATCACTTCCTTGTTTTGGCGTCTGTTTCAGGAACCACCATTTGTTCTGTATTTCTGCTTGTCAACCCTGGGAACAGCAGCAAAACCAGTCAAATGGATCACTCTGTGTCTGCAATGTTTCTGACAGCTGTATCTGATGCCTCCAGGGTCTGGGAGTAGGACCCCGGGATCAACAAACCTCTTTGTTGGGAAGAGTCTCTTCCCGCTTGGAGCAAAACAGAACGCAGATCCATCAGTTGGGCACCACTGTGGTGCCCTTTCTATAACACTAAGCATCCCCCATGCTCATATGGGCTGTACATGCACCTGCCATTGCCCTGTGTAAAGATTTACAGGATAAGAAACCCTTGAAAGAACTCAGCCTGCTCCATACCTGTAGGTTCTAGGGAAGGAGTGACTGATATGTAGGTGAGCGTTCTTCTGGACGAGAGAAAGACCTCATGATTCCCCAAATGGTTTGAAAAGTGAGAAGAAAATTGTGCTGGACATCTACTGAGCCAACCTTAAGGGTGAGTTTTCTACTGGCTATTTGGCAGGACCTGATGTCTGCCTCGTTTAGCCATATTTTTACTCTATTCATCATACTCTATTCGTTCACTCCAAAGGCAATCAATGAATGTCAACTCTGTGCCAGGATGCTGATCCATTCACTGAGATTGGCAGCACGGGAGGACAGCCAGTTCGGGAGGACAACAGGAATTCAACTTTAAGCATACTCAGTCTGAGGCCTCCTCACCTTTCCCCACTCCCTATATCTAACCACTACAAAATCTTGTCACTTCTACATCTTGAATATTTAAAAAATCCATCCACTTCTCTTTGCCCCTATGGCCACTCCAGATTTCAAGCCAGCAACACTTTTTTAATTGATTTTAAAATTTTTATTTTAAAAGACCAAATGGTTGCTTGACCTTCGACTCTCATGAGAAAACCACAACCCTTACTGTCACCACCACCACCACCACCACAGCAACAACAACAAACAGCCTAATGACCTCTGTGTGATCCCTAATAAATTGGCAAAGTAAAGAGATGAATGTTCTCTTTTGTTTTCTTGATGCTGAATGTGTTTAAAAACATGTTTAGGATAATTAGCGTGCACTAAAATTCATGTATTTAAAGTGATTTTATAAATTTATTGGGTGGTGCAACCATCACTGCAATCTAATTTTAGAACACTTGCATCACGTCAGTGACATCTTCCTTGACCATTTGCAGTCAGTCTTCATTACCACTCCCAGCATCAGACAACCAGTAATCTACATTCTGTGCCTACGGATTTGCCTATTCTAGATATTTCATATAAATGTTGTGTTAGTCCATTTTTGCTTTGTTATAAAGAAATACTTGAGGCTGAGTAATTTATAGAGAAAAGAGGTTTAATTGGCTCATGATTCCGCAGGCTGTACAGAAAGCATGGTGCCAGCATCTGCTTCAGGTTAGAGCCTCAGGATGCTTCCAATCATGGCAGAAGGTAGAGTGGGAGCATGCATCTCACATGATGAAAGTGGGAGGAAGAGAGAAAGTGGTGGGGGGACATGCCACAGTCTTTTAAACAACCAGCTCTTGCATGAATTCAGAGGGAGAACTCACTCATTACTATGAGAGCGGCACCAAACCACCCATGAGGGACCTGCCCCAATGATGAAAACACCTCCCACCAGGGCCCTACGAAAACTTGCTTGCTCTTTGCTTTGTTTGCTTATAATAGTCATTCCAGCGGCTATGAAGTGGTATCCTACGGCGATTTTTTTTCCATTTTAAAAATGGATTTAGAGGGTACAAGTGCAGATTTCTTACATGCATATATTGCATCGTAGTGGAGTCTGGGCTTTTAGTGTACCATTCACCTGAATAGTGAACATTGCACCGAATAGGTAATTTTTCAACCCTTGTCAACTTCCCACCCTCCACCTTTTGTAGTCTCCAATGTCTATTATTCTATATGTCCATGTGTACCCATTGTTAAGCTCTCACTTACAAGTGAGAATACGTGATATTTGACTTTCTGTTTCTGAATTACTTTACTTAAGATAATGTACTCCAGTTCCACTCATGTTACTGTGGAACACATGACTTCATTATTTTTTATGGCTGCATAGTATTCCATGTATATGTAAAATGTAGATGGGTAGATGCCCAGTAGTGAGATTGCTGGATCAAATGGTAGTTCTATTTTTAGTTCTTTGCGAAATCTCCATACTTTTTTCCATAAATGTTGTGATAATTTACATTCCCACTAACAGTGCATAAGCGTTACTTTTTTCTCCACATCCTCACCAACATCTGTTGCTTTTTGATTTTTAAATAATAGCTATTCTGACTGGTGTAAGATAGTATTGTGTGGTTTTAATTTGCATTTCTCTGATAATTAGTGATATTGAGCATCTTTTACATGTTTGTTGGCCACTTGTATGTCTTTCAAAAAAACACCCATTCATGGCCCTTTGCCTACTTTTTAATGGCGTTACTTGTTTTTTTTTTTGTTTTTTCTTTTTTTTCTTGTTGAGTTGTTGGAGTTTCTTGCAGATTCTGGATATTAGCCTTTGTTAGATACATAATTTGGAAATATTTTTTCTCATTAGGTAGGTTTACTCTGTTGATTGTTTCTTTTGCGGTGTGGAAGGTTTTTAGCTTAACTGAGTCCCATCTGTTTATTTTTGTTTGTGTTGCATTTGCTTTGGAGGACCTGGTCATAAATTCTTTGCCTAAGCCAGGCCAATGTCCAGAAGAATTTTTCCTACAGGAAAAATTTCTTACAGGATTTTACAGTTTCATGTCTAAAATATAAATCTTTAATCCATCTTGAGTTAATTCATGTATATGGTGAGAGATAGGGGTCCAGTTTCATTCTTCTGCATATGGCTAGCCCGTTTTCCTAGCACCATATATTGAATAGGGTATTCTTTCCCTATTGTTTAATTTCGTCGATGTTACAGGAGATCAGTTGTTAATAGGTACTTTATTTCTGGGTTCACTATTCTGTTCCATTGGTCTATATGTCTATTTTTATACCAATATCATGATGTTTTGGTTGCTATAGCCTTGTAGTATAATTCAAAGTCAGAATGTAATACTTCAAGCTTTGTTCTTTTTGCTTAGGATTGGTTTGGCTATTCAGTCTCTTCTTTGGGTTTCATATGAATTTTACGTTTTTTTAATTATGTGAAAAAATGTGTTGGTAATTTGATAGAGATTGCATTAAATCTGTAAATTGCTGTGAGCGGTGTGGTCATTTTAATAATATTGATTCTTTTGATCCATGAGCATGGGATGCTTTTTCATTTATTTGTGTCATACACAATCTTTTCATCAGTGTTTTGTAGTTCCTCTTGTAGAGATCTTTCACCTCCTCGATTAAACGTATTCCCAGGTGTTTTATTTTTTGTGGCTGTTGTAAATGGGTTCTTCATTTGGTTGTTAGCTTGAATGATATTGGTGTAGAGAAATGCTACTGTGCTTTGTACATTGATTTTGTGTCCTGAAACTTTACTGAAGTTCTTTATCAAGTCTAGGAGTCTTCTGGAAGGGTCTTTAGGAGTTTTATTGTACATTATTTGGGGTTTTCAACATAATGGGGTATTTTTTCTCCCTTATAATATGTATGCCTTTCACTTCTGTCTCTCTCTGCTTGCGTGTGTGTGTGTGTGTGTGTGTGTGTGCACGTGTTATTGCACTAGCTGGGACTTCCAGGACTAACAGTGAATAGTAGTGGCGAGAAAGGACATCCTTGACTTATTTTTGATTTTAGGGGAAAATTACTCAGTGGTTCACTGTAGGTTTTCCATGGATACCCTTTTTTAGAATAAGGAAATTTCCTTCTATTCCTAACATGTTGGGAATTTTATCATTAATTAATATTGAATTTTGTTGAATGCCTTTTCTGCACTTATTCATACGATCATCTGATGTTTCTTATTTAGTATGACAATATAATAAAATACATTGATTGATTTTTGAATGTTGAACCAACTTTGAATACCTGGGATAAACTCCACTTGATCTTGATGTATTATTATCTTTTTGATACATTGCTAGAGGTGATTGGCTAATATCTTAGTAAGAATATTTGTACCTATGTTTATGTGAGATATTGCTATTTAGTTTTTTTCTTGTAATATCTTTGTCTGAGTTTGGTATTAGGATGATGCTATCCTCATAATATGAGTGGGGTCATTTTCTCTCCTTAATTTTCTGAAAGAGACTGTAAAATTTGTATTACATCTTACTTAAATGTTGGATAGAATTCATGAGTGAAATTGTCTCTGGCCTGGAGTTCTCTTTTTTGAAAAGTTTTAAATTACAGATTCAGTTTCTTTAATAGATGTCAGGCTATTCAGATTATCTACTTTTCTTTGAATTAGTTTTTTTTTATCATGTGTGTTTAAGAAATTGGTTCATATAAGTTATCAAATATATAGGCATAGATTGATTGTAGTATTCCCCCTCTTATTCTTTTAGTGAGAACATTCAAAATCATCTCTTCTAGCTATTTTGAACTATACAGCATATTATTGTTGACTATTGTCACCCTCCTCCTATCTAACTATAACTGTAACTTTGTACCCAATGACCAACCTCTTCCCATCTCTCCTTCCCTCCTCCCCTCCCCTGCCTCTGGTAACCACTGTTCTAATTTCTACCTCTATAACATCAGCTTTTAAATTTATATTTATTTTATTTTTTTATTTTTGTGGTTACATAATAGGTGTATATATTTATGGGTTACACGAGATGTTCTAATATAGGTATGCAGTATGTAATAATCACATCAGGGTAAATGGGGTATCCATCACCTCAAGCATTTATCTTTGTATTACAAACAACCAAATTATGCTCTTTTGGTTATTTTAGAAGTACGATTAAATTATTTTTTTACTGTAGTCTCCCTGTTGTGCTAGCAAATACTAGGCCTTATTCATTCTTTCTGTTTTTTGTACCCATTAACCTTCCCCATTTCCTCCCCACATTCCCACTAACCTTCCCAGCCTCCCTTCTACTCTCTATCTTCATTTCAATTACTTAATTTTTAGCTCACACAAATAAGTGAGAACATGCAAAGTTTGTCTTTCTGTGCCTGGCTTAGTTCCCCTAATGTAATGTCCTACAGGCTTATCCATGTTGTCACACATGACAGGATCTCATTATTTTTTATGGCTGAATAGTACTCCATTGTGCATATGCACCACATTTTCTTTATCCATTCATCTGTTGATGGACACTTAGGTTGATTCCATATCTTGGCTATTGTGAATAGTGCTGCAATAAACATGGGTGTGTTAGTCAAGGTTCTCCAGAGAGACAGAACCGATAGGATGTATGAGAGAGGATTTATGAGGTGTAATTGGTTCAGCTGATTATAGAGGTGGAGAAGTCCCACAATAGGCAATCTGCAAGCTGGAGAACCGAAGAAGCTGGTAGCATGATTCACTCCAAGTCTGGAAGCCTCAGAACTAGGGAAGCTGACAGTACAGACCCCAGTCTGAGGCCAAAGGCCTAAGAGCCCACAGGAGGCTGTTGATGCAAGTCCCAGAGTGCAAAAGTGGAAGAAACTGCAGTCTGATGCCCAAGGGCAGGAGGAGGAAAGGCATCTGGCTCCAGAAGGGAGATAGAATGAGCAGACACAGAGAGTTCTTCCTCTTCTGCCTATTTGTCCCAACCAGGCTCCCAGCTAATAGGACAGTGCCTGCCCACATTGAAAGTGGATCTTAAGTGTTGCAGTCCACTGTCTCACACACCAAGCTCCCCTGGAAGCACCCTCACAGACACACCCAGGGAACAATGCTTCAACAGCCATGTTGGCATCCCTCAGTCCAGTCAAGCTGACCCGTAAACTGAACCATCACAATGAGAGTGCAGGTATCTCTCCAACATACTGATTTCATTTCCTTTTAATATACCCAGTAGTGAGTGCTTTGGATCATATGCTAGTTCTATTTTTAGTTTTTTGAGGAACCTCAGTACTGTTGTCCATATTGCCTATACTAGTTTACTTTCCCATCAACAATGTATAAGGTTTCCCTTCTACACATCTTCACCAGCATTTGTTGTTTCTTTAACATAAAGAGTATAAAATCACTTTATTGGAAAGTTTAATCGGTCACAAATGAACAGCATTTTTGAGCACTAAACAGAGGATTAAAATTATTTCCAAACACTAGAGAAAATTATTGAAAATTCTAATGTTTTAGGCTTAAAGTATCATTACCTTCATGAAAGCAAAAATCCTATAGATGATATTTTCTAATATATATATATTCTAAGTACTATGAAATTATAATAGAAATCATCAATTAAAGTGTAACAAATAAGTAATATCTAACCACGGGCAAATTTATTTTAAGATCACTTTATTATATTTTATTTTATTGAATTTTAATTTAAAAATTTTTAATTATTATGGGTAAATAATAGTTGCATATATTTATGGAGTGCATGTGATGTTTTGATACAGGCATACAATATGTAATGATCAAATCAGGATAATTGGGGTATCTATCATTTCAAGCCTTTATTATTTCTTTGTGTTGGGAACACTCCAATTCTACTCTCTTAGTTATTTTTAAATATACAATAAGTTATTGTTAACTATAGTTGCCCTATTGTGCTGCCAAATACTAGATCTTATTCATTCTCTCTGTGTTTGTACATATTCGCCATCCTGACTTTCAGCCTATTTTTTGTCTTTTTAATGATAGCCTTTGTAACTGGGGTGAGGTGATATTGTGGTTTTGATTTGCATTTCCCTAACGATTAGTGATACGGAGCGTTTAAAAATATACCCATTTGCCATTTGTCTGCCTGCTTTTGAGAAATGTCTATTCAGAACTTTTGTCCATTTTTAAGGGATTATGTCTTTTTTGGTTATTGAGTTTGAGCTCCTTATATATTCTGGGCATTAATCTCTTGTAGATGCATAGTTTGCAAACATTTTCTCACATTCTGCGAGTTACCTCTTCACTCCATTGATTGATTGTTTCTTAGAAATTTTCAAATTACAATACACTGTTATTAACTATAGTCACCATGTTGAAAAATAGATCACTTGAACTTATTCCTCTGATCTAAAATTATGTATCCTTTGAGCAGCATATCCCCAACCACTACTCCACAACCCACCAGCCTCTGGTACCCACCATTCTGCTCTCTATTTCTATGATATCAACTTTTTTTTTCATTACACATATGAGTGAGATCATGCAGTACTGATATTTCTGTGCCTGGCTTATTTTCACTTAATGTTCTCCAGGTTCATCCATGTTGTCACAAATGACAGGACTTTCTTCTTTTTCAAGGATGAATAGTATTCCACTTTTTATACATACCACATTTTCTGTATATACTCTCCCATGTATTCTGCCTAGATTGATTTTATATCTTGGCTACTGTGAATATTTCTGCAAAGAACGTGGAATATATCTCTCAGACATACTGATTTCATTTCCTTTGGGTATACACCCAGTGGTGAGATTGCCAGATGATGTAGTAGTTCTGCTTTTAGTTTTTTTTTTTTTTTTTTTTTTAGAAACCTCCATATTGTTTTCCATAATGGCTGTACTAATTCACATTCCCACCAACAGTGTGCAAGGGTTCACTTATCTCCACATCCTCATCAACATTGTTATCTTTTGTCCTTTTAATAATAGCCATCCTAAGGAGTATGAGGTGATATCTCGTGGTGGTTTTAATTTGAATTTATCTGATTATTAGTGATGTTGAGCACTTTTTCATATACCTGTTGGCCATTTGTATGTCTTCTTTTGAGAAATGTCGATCCAGATCCTTTTCCCATTTTTAAATCACGTTATTTGTTTTCTTACTATTGAGTTGTTTGAGTTCCTCAAATATTTTAGATATTAACCCCTTATCAGACGTATAGTTTGCAAATACTTTCTCCCATTCTGCAGGTTGTCTCTTCATTCTTTTGTTTCCTTTGCTGTGCCAGAAGCTTTTCAGTTTGATGTAATTTCATTTACCTATTTTTTCTTCCGTTGCTTATACTTTTGGATCATATCCAAAAAGTAATTGTATAGACGAATATCATAGAGTTATACCATATGTTTTCTTCTAGTAGATTTATGGTGTCAGGTCTTACATGTAAGTGTTTAATCCATTTTTAGTTGATTTTTGTATATGTTGTAATAAAAGGGTCTAATTTCATTCTTCTGCATGCGGACATCCAGTTTTCCCAGCACTGTTTATTGAATGTATAAGAGTTCTTTTCTCTCCACATACTTGCCAACATCTGTTATTTTTGGTCTTTGTAATAACAGCCATTCTACAATGGCCATATTCCCATACTGTGGGTTGTTTCTTCACTCTGTTGAGTGTTTCCCTTGCCTCACAGAAACTCTTTAGTTTAATCTAGTCTCATTTATCTATTTTTGGGTTTTGTTTCCTGTGCTTTTGGGGTCTTAGCAATAAAATCTTTTCCCAGAGCATTATCCTGGAGAGTCATCCCGAGGTTTTCTTCTAGCATTTTTATAATTTCTATAGCTCCTCCAAGATCACACGTCTGAACTGAGATTGTAACGGTGATCTATCTGAAAGCCCATTTATCTACCTATCTGAAAGCCCATCAGCTGTCACTTACACCACAATACACAAACCCATCAAATGCATTGTCCACTCAATTATGGAGCTGTCTTGGGAAATACTTGTCTGTCAGCTAAGAAGAAGGATAACCTTGTTAAATCTTCCTAGCTTTTCTTGTCAGATAAATGCCTGCTTTATTTGCTTGCCCCTGCTCCCAGGTCTCTCTTGCTTCATATCAAAGCAGGAAAGAAAGGAAAAACTGCACAATAATATGATGGCATCACTTTGTGCCAAAGTCCAGAAATAGTCTTATTCTAATCCAGAGAATATTGCACAACCATTTTGCTTATGTGTAATAGACTTTTCCTGATACTTTCTCTGTTGGCTTTAGAAAACACCGCCATCTAATATAAACAGTGAATAACAAATTCCATGTAAACTTGGACAAATCACAGGGCCTTATCATTATTTTCCTTATCTATAAAGTAAGATAATAACAGCTGTACTACTTACCACACGGGGTTATCATACAGAGGGTCAATGAGATACTGTATATGGAAACATTTCTAAACTGTAAATCTCAATTTGAAGTCAAAAGATTACAAGTGTTATCTGTAAAAATGTTGCTCTCATGAACAAGAGTACACAGGAATTACGATCATTTTTCTGTTCTCTGGCATAAATAATGAGTTAAAGAATTAAGGAGACCAGATTTCAAAACCTCTCTGCTACTTATAAACTTTGTGGCAGGTGTCTAAGTTTCAGTTGCCTTAAATGTAAAAGGTGGTTAATAACACTTTTCCTTCTGGGATGATGAAATAAGTAAATTTAAAAATATTTTTGCAAATGCCTAACCCAGCACTAGAAGTTTCTGGAAATGACAATGGGTGGTGAAGACTGTGCGTCCTCACTCCATTCTCCCTCCAGGCATGGCTCCTTGAAGCCTGGGAGGATGGACTATTATATTCTTTTTCTTTTTTCTTTCTATTTTTTTTTTTTTTTTTTTTTCCTTTGAGACAGAGTCTCGTTCTGTTGCCCAGGCTGGAGTGCAGTGGCACAATCTTGGCTCACTGCAGCCTCCGCTGCCCGGGTTCAAGTGATTCTCCTGCCTCAGTCTCCCAAGTAGCTGGGACTACAGACTACAGGCGTGTGCCACCGCGCCTGGCTAATGTTTTTTTGTTGTTGTTGTTGTTGTTGTTGTTTTTTGTATTTTTAGTAGCGATGGGGTTTCGCCATGTTGGCCAGGCTGGTCTTGAACTCCTGACCTCAGGTGATCTGCCCACTTCGGCCTCCCAAAGTACTGGGATTACAGGCGTGAGCCATCACACCTGGCCTATTTTTTCATTTGATTCTTGCAGTAGCCCTGTGAGATCAGCTAGGCAGATGTTATTATGCTCATTTTATATGCAACAAAACTAAGAATATTGGCTCTGATTGTGCCATGTACTATATAACACTAAGGAATATTGCCTGAGATGTCCAAAAATGACACCATTGGATGTTAATTTATCTTTGGAAAGAATATATTTGGCAGTATCTAGTAAATCTGAGCATACACATACCTTATGATCCATAAGTTCCATTCTTAAGTTTATTTCAAACAGGAGTGAATATATTTGTTCACCAAAGACATGTAATAGAATGTTCATAACAGCACTGTTTGTAGTAGTTCCAAACTGGAAATTACTCATATGTCCATCAACGGTAGAATGGATAAATAAATTGTGGTGTGATCACGCAATCAACTTCTGTATAGCACCAATAAACTATTGCTAAACAATGATGAAACTCCTAAACATAATATTAAATGAAAAAGCAGCCAGACACAAATGAATACATATTGTGATTGCATTTATATAAAGTTTTTTATATAAACAGGCAAAACTAATCTTTGGTGATAGAAGTCAGGATGGTAGTTACCCTTGGGTTGGGGGAGTGGCGTTACTGGAAAGGAGCATAAGGAAGGGTTCTGGGGTTCTGGTAATGATCTGTTTATTGACCTGGGTGCTAGTGATATGGATGCGATTACATCATGAAAATTCATCAAGCTTACGATTTGTGTACTTTCCCGTAATGTATAGTATACTTCAGTAAAAAGTTAATTTGCCTTAGGCAAAACAGAAACCCATTATCTTAGGCAAGGTTTTTCAGTGGCTTCCCATGGTACTCAGAATAAAATCCAAAATCCTTACCATGGCCTGCATGGCAATATATACATGATCTAGCCCCTGGCTACCTCCTCCACATGTAGCCGGTGCGCCTATAAATGTTAGGGTTGAATGAATGATTGAAGATCCCTGGGTGAATGGTCCACTAGGCTATAGCTGGGATTCCTCCCACAAAGGGAGACACCTGAGAAGTTGTAAGTCATCCTGTTAAAAGGAAAGCTTTGTTAGTATAACCTCTCTTGTCCACCCCACCTCAGTTTGGTGAGGAGAAAGCTCAGAGCTTTCCCCAGTGCTTCCATGAACTTTGGCCAGTAAAGACTTAAAATATCATATCATAAGATGAGAGAAACCAGTTGGAACTTAACTTCTATCCCGTATCCTTCGATTATTCAAAGAAAAACAAAATACGGTCAGCAGGCAGTGGAACTCCTCACTCCAATGTGATATTCCTGAGAGAATATTGACTTATTGTCACTTCGTCTCTGGGACAAGTATTGAACATAGGGGAAGCCTTATATAAAATTGTTCAATAAACAAAAGATGTCTTTAACATGTGTTTGAGATCTTTCTTCTCATGATTCCATGTTAGGTACAACAACTATGACCGGGCTGTCATCAATACCGTTCCTTATGATGTCGTCCATCGCTGGTATACAGCACACCGGACTCTAACGATAGAGTTGAGGAGACCTGAGAATGAGTTTTGGGTTAAACTAAAGCCTGGCAGGGTGGGTCCTAATCTCTAAAGATGTCAAGCAAGCTTGTAATAATGAAGCAGTGAAGAACGGGTACTTACTTAATATGTGAGTCACAATGTTGCAAAGGAAAAAGAGAAAAGAGTCCTTGGTGTTGGTCATGGTCCTGCGGCTCACTCACTGAATGCCCTGGAAGCAAGCCTCATCCCATCTCTAAGGCATCAGTAACTCTATTTGTATGGTGAGGGGGTTTAACTGGATGACCCCCAAGGGTCCTTCCAGCTTCATGATTCCATAGTTTTTATTTTGGTATTTCCTCTGGATGAAAAATACCTTCAGCTTAGCAAAAAATGTCATGAGATAATTTAACCCTTTGAGAAAGGGTAGAATAAGAATTAAAGAAAAAGAAAGAAACCAATTATCTGATTTGCTTTGATAAGAGAACAATTACTTGAGAAACAGAAGCTCTTCCACTGCAGGGCCTATTACCTACTGTTGCCTCTGTAACTTCCATTTAGCCTACTACAGGGCTATACACATCTTAGTTTCCAAACGTTTGTTTAATTTCAAAAGAAAAATACCTCATTTAATGTAACCAGAGAACAACCTAAAGCTTGTCTTTTAAATGATCTCTTCTGACTTAGGGTTCCTTTGGTCTGTCCTTCTTCTGATAGTGTTTTCTCTTTTTTTTTTTTTTTTTTTTTTGCCCATTCACAGGTCCTATTTATAGACAACTGGCGTGTCCTACATGGCAGGGAATGCTTCACTGGCTACCGCCAACTCTGTGGCTGCTATTTAACAAGGGATGACGTATTAAACACTGCTCGCCTCTTGGGGCTTCAGGCTTAAAATTGACAGCATTGGGATTATGAATACACCTGGCACCCCGGCTACCAGAATTTCATATGCGCAGAATAATATTTAATATTGTGTCAAACTCTACTTCAGATTGTCTCCTTATCCCATCCCACAAAACAGAAGCTGTCCCTTTCTCTAGCAGGGGAGACTTGTTAGAGAGGGGGGACTCTGAGCTATCTAATGTCAGACTTCTAGTGGGGCAGCTCTCTTCCTCATGTTATAACATGGATCCACTTGTTTTATTTAAACCTTTTAATATAATTTTGGTCAATCTCCTTCAGAAATATAATCTCCATATTGATAGGAAAGCAATAATTGCCATGAGGTAGTGATTTTTTTTTCCCCAAGTAGATCAGTTAGAAAGAAATGCATTCTAGAAATAACAAAAATCCTGATAAAGCAACAATTTGCAAAATTTTTGGTCTTAGGACACCTTAACACTCTTAAAAGTTATTGAAGGCCCCAAGGAGTTCTTGGGTGTGGGTTCTATCTATTGATACTAATTGTTTTAGGTATTAAGACTGGGAAATATTTAAAACTCAAGAACGCAGAAGCACACATCCCTCAGCTATCAGAGAGATGACATAACCATATGTCATGTAGCCTCTGGAAAAGTCCTCTGTCTCCTCACGAGATAATGAGAGGGGGAGAAAAAGCTACTATTGTCTTTGTAACTTCCACTTAGCCTACTACAGGGCTATGCACATCTGGGTTTCCAAAAGTCTGCTTAATTTCAAAAGAAAAATGCTTAATTGAATGTAACTCATCTTGGTGTTATTATACAAAATAATTTTTAATCTGCAGACCCACTAAAAAGGCCTCAGGGACTCCTCCAGGGGTCTTCAGACCATATTTTGAGAACCCATGGGCTAGCGACTACCTTGAGACAGTCCTTTACATAGGCCTGGGGATTAAAGGGTTTAGCTGAAACCCTAGATTTTTCTCTATAGCCTAATAGAACTCCAAACATTATAAGAATTGCTGGTAGCATAAGCTCAGGGATAAGGTGGGAATTGAGTTCAAATATAGTGTTTTATCTTCGATACAAATCATCTCTATAGGAGTTAAATTAGGAAGTCACAACAGCTCCTGTTGAACAAACTCATCAGTGTGGTAATCCTATGAGGGATAATTGCAGAAAGGTTTTAGAGACTTGTGAGGTTCCATATGATAATTCTTTACACACACACACACACACCACCACCACCACCACCAAGAGAAGTACACAGGGCTATCCTGTAATATTATTCAGGGAAATCAGCATGATAGATGCCGTGCCTCCAGAGAGTTCTCTGGAGATTACTACCCAAATGTGTATTTTGGCAATTTGGTGGTATTTAGGATGTAATATGTTTTCCTCCATTTCTGCTAATTTTTTTCTTTCTCTCTCTGTCTCTCTCATAAAATACTATACATGTTAATTACCAAGATTTGAATGAGTCAAATTTAGTAGCTTGCTGCTTTTATTTTTTAAATAGCTTCTTTTATGTATGGGGGGAGGGCAGGTTATGAAGCTTCTTTTCCCTCAGCTTTCATTGAAAGTGAAGCTGTACAATAACCACATTGACCACTGTAGAATGATGAAAGAGAATATAGGCTAGGATGCACACAAGAGGGGGGAAAAGGCATTATTAGTGAAGACAGGAGTTACAAAGCAAAGCAAAGTCAGTATTCAGATAGAGAATAGAGCCTAATCTGATGTTTGCAGGGAGTTCCTAGATCACATTTGGCAATTTACACATTATTTTATTGATACATCCAGTGCTCCAAAATGTGTTCCCAAAATATTTTGGCATTTTATTTGTACTATATAGGAATCTTTAGGGGAGTCCATGAAATTTGTTTTCCTCATAGGTCAAAGGACTGATAATTAACTTTGGTTCTTAAGGAGTATGCCCTTTAGCAAGAAGAACAGCAATAACATTTTACCCTGAAGTTTTTTCTCTATACCTACTATTATGCACTCCTAAAATATGTCATCATTAGTCTTCATGAGGATGTTTACCATTTTTGAAGTTTTGCGTAAATTAGCCTTGAAGATTACACTATAACTGAGGTCAGCATTGGTTTACGGCCAGCAAAGGACATGATCATGGCCCTGGAGAGATGAGGACACAAAACAAATCAATTTCCCCACTTACTGAAGGACTCCCCTTACCTTCTGTCTCTCCTGACACCTTGACTCGTTAATTATTTTACCCTCCTTTTTGGAAATTTGCAACCAATCCTTCTCAACAATGTACTCCCTTTGGTACATTGAAGAAAAAGAGAAGGGAATTATTTGAGTCCTGATCCTGATGCATTGAAAACTTCCTATGTGAGATGTTTCTTTTTTTTACATCTCTTCCAGGTGTCCCTGAGTATATAAGCATGGGTCTATGTCTACCAAGCTCACTGTAGAGTCACTTTTACCTTTTGCTATGGTGGAATGGGATCTGTAGGGTCAGGAACACAGCACCTAACACAGTGCCTTATGGACAGTAGTATTATAATACAGATGTATTGAAAGAATAAATGAATGAGTCCTTTTCAAACAAATTCACCAGAAGTTACCACATTCTCTGTATGTATGTCCTTTTTTGTTTGGCATTTAGCTGACACTGACTTTTGTTCGCTTTCATCTACAGTGACCAACCATCCTCTTGTGCCCAGAACTACAGGATTTTCCATTTTAAAACTAGGAGAGTCCCACACGAACCAGGACTGTTGGTCAGTCACCGTACCTTCTTGCTGCTAGCTATGTAGTTTTCTTTGGTTTTCATCACTGGTTCCCATTTCTTTGAAAGTGTTTGTAGGTCACAGACTGTGTAGTCCATGATGAAAAGAACAAAAGATGTACGAATTATGGTGTGTTGTGGTGATTCCCAAAGTAGGGTCCCCAGACCACCAGCAGCGGCATCATTTGAGAACTTCTTAGAAATGCACATTTTCAAGGCCCACCCCATGCCTACTAAGTAAGAAACTCTGGGCAGGGGTACCAGCAGTTTGTTTTAGCAAGTCCTCTGCAGGATTCTAACACATGACAAAGTTTGAGAACTACTGACAGGAAGAGTCCTGCTGCTGAGTTCTAGGCCCAGTTCTGGCACTGGCTCACTAAATGACTTGAGGCATGTACCTCTCCTATTTTGAACTTCAATTTTCTCTTCTGCGAAATGAAAGCCTTGGACTAGGCAGCATCTAAAGGCTCTGTCACTCTGTAATTGTGCGACTTTGGTAACTTTGTTTGACTTCTCATTGCTTAAGTGTTCTCATATGGGTATGGTAAGGAAAATATCTACCTCACAGGATTTTCTAACAATTTTGTGATTATTAAGTAAGATGACTGATGACTAATAATGACAGCCAACTCCTACACAGTGCTTTGTATATCCTGGACTGTTCTAAGTGCTTTTAATCCCTGCAACAATCCCATCTCCATTTTACAAATGAAAAATAGAGGTCACACAACTAATACATGTCAGAGTTTGGATTAAAACCCAGAAAAATCTGTCCCCAGAGACAACAATGATTTTAACTAGCATGCCCTTTTGCTCAATAAATGTTAATTCCCTCACCCTTTCCAAACACACACAGTCTAGCTGACCATTCATAGACAATAATCCCACTTTCACAGTCCATCCAACAAGATCTTAAAAGAACCATGAGAATCTCTAGGTTTCTTTTGCAAACAGTTTTCAAGCATTTTTTTAAAAAAAAGGAGGGGGGGGTGGGGAGGGAGTGGCCAAGATGGCTGACTAGAAGCAGCCAGGGTGAGTGGTTCTCACGGAGAGGAAGGAAAGGGGCAAGTAAATACAGCACCTTCAACTGAAACATCCAGGTACCTGCATTGGGTCTAATCAAGGAAACAACTCGATCCACAGAGAATGAAGAAAAGCAAGGCAGGATGACAGCCCACCCAGGAGCAACATGGAGACAGAGGAACCTCCCCCACCCAGGGAAGTAGTGAGTGAATGTACGATCCTGGGAAACCACGCTCCTCCCATGGATCCTTGCAACCGTTGGGTCAGGAGATCCCCTCGTGAACCCACTCCACCAGGGCCTTCAGTCTGACAGACAGAGATACCTGGAGTCTCAGCAGAGCAGCCGCTTCAGCACGTGCAGAGACCCAGGAGCTTTACATACTCCAGCTCTGGGTTTCCCAGCAAAAGTAACTGCAACTCCTGCAAAGCGGGAGATTAGACCCCTGTACATACCCCTAGGAAAGAGGCTGAATCCAGGGGGCCAAGCAGCAACAATCTGCGGGCCCCACTTCCACTGCACCTCACAGGATAAGACCCACTGGTTTGGAGTTCCAGCCAGCCACCAGCAGCAGTGTTGCACCTACCTGGGACAGAGGTCCCAGGGGGAGGGGCAGGCTGCTCTCTGGGACAGAGCTCACAGAAGTGGTACCCCAGAACAGCACAGCACAGCTGCTCTTCAGAAGCATGGCCAGACTGCTTCTTTAAGCAGGTGCCCAATCTGTTCCTCCTCACTGGGTGGGACTTTTCAACCAAGGCCTCCAGCAACCCCTACTGGTGTTCTCTGGCTGACAGAGATTTGAATTCTCCCTGCGACAGAGCTCCGGGAGGGAGGGGCCACCGTCTTTGCTGTTTGGGCGACTTAGCTGTTCCAGCCTCCAGGCTTTGGAGAGCCCACACCAACCAGGGGTGGAAGCAGTGCCCCAGCACAGCACAGCTGATCTGCGAAAGCATGGCCAGACTGCTTCTTTAAGCAGTTCCCTGATCCCATTCCTCCTGATTGGGTGAGACCTCCCAACCAGGGTCTCCAGCCTCATCCTACAGGTGCGTTTGGGCTGGCAACAGGTCTGTACCTCCCTGGGTTGGAGCTCCCAGAGGAAGAGGCAGGCTGACATCTTTGCTGTTTCACAGCCTTCACTGGTGATAGCTCCAGGTACTGGAAAATCCAAGGCAACTAGGAACTGGGGAAGAAGCCCAGCAAACTACAGCAGCCCTACAGAAACATGGCCAGACTGTTAAAAGAAAAAAAAAAAAAAATCAAAAGGTCAGCAACCTCAAAGATTGAAGGTAGATAAGCCCACAAAGATGAGAAAGAATCAGTGCAAGAATGCTGAAAACTCAAGAAGCCAGAGTGCCCTGTTTCCTCCAAATGACTTCATCACCTCTCTAGCAAGGGTTTGGAATTGGGCTGAGGCTGAGATGGCTGAAATGACATAAGTAGAATTCACAATATGGATAGGAATGAACTTCACTGAGTTAAAAGAGTACATTGTAACCCATTGCAAGCAAGCTAAAAGTCATGATAAAACACTGCAGGAGCTGACAGACAAAATAGCCCATATAGAGAAGAATGTAACCAACCTGATGGAACTGAAAAAACACACTACAAGAATTTCATAATGCAATCACAAGTACTAATAGCAGAATAGACAAAGCAGAGGAAAGAATTTCAGAGCTTGAAGACTGGCTTTCTGAAATAAGACTGGCAGACAAGAATAGAGAAGAAAGAATGAAAAGCAATGAACAAAACCTCCGAGAAATATGGGCTCATGTAAAGAGAGCAAATCTAAGACTGATTGGTGCCCCTGAAAGAGATGGGGGAAATGGAACCAATTTGGAAAACGTATTTCAGGATATCATCTACGAGAAATTCCCTAACCTAGCTAGAGAGGCCAACATTCAAATTCAGGAAATCCAGAGAACTCCAGGAAGATACTCCACGAGAGGAACATCCCCAAGACAGATAATCATCAGATTCTCCAAGGTTGAAATGAAAGAAAAAATGTTAAAGGCAGCTAGAGAGAAAGGCCAGGTCACCTACAAGGGGAAGCCCTTCAGACTAACAGCGGATGTCTCAGTGGAAAACCTACAAGCCAGAAGAGACTGGGGGTCAATATTCAACATTCTTAAAGAAACTCCAACCCAGAATTTCATATCAGGCCAAAGTAAGCTTCATAAGTGAAGAAGAAATAAGATCATTTTCAGACAAGCAAATGTCGAGGGAATTTGTTACCACCAGACCTGCCCTACAAGAGCTCCTGAAGGAAGCACTAAATGTGGAAAGGAAAGATGGTTACCAGCCACTCCAAAAACACACTGAAGCACTCAGACCAGTGACACTATAGAGCAAACATGTAAGCAAGTCTGCAAAATAACCAGCTAGCATCATGATGAAAGGATCAAATCCAAACATACCAACACTAACCTTAAATGTAAATGGGCTAAATGCCCCAATTAAAAGACACAGAGTAGCAAGCTGGATAAGGAACTGAGATCCAATGGTATGCTGTCTTCAAGAGAACCATCGCACATGCAATGACACACATAGGCTCAAAATAAAAAGATGGAGGAAAATCTACCAAGCAAACGGAAAACATAAAAAAGCAGCAGTTGCAATCCTAGTTACTGACAAAACAGACTTTAAATCAACAAAGATTAAAACACACACACACACACACACACACACACACACACACACACACACACACACAAAGAAGGGCATTACATAATGGTAAACGGTTCAATTCAACAAGAAAATCTAACTATCCTAAATACATATGGACCCAACACAGGAGCACCCAGATTTATAAAGCAAGTTCTTAGAGGCCTTCACACAGACTTAGACTGCCACGCAATGATAGTGGGAGACTTTTTTAACACCCCACTGACAATATTAGACAGCTCATTGAGAGAGACAATTAACAAAGATATTCAGGACCTGAACTCAGCACTGGATCAAATGGACCTGGTGGATATCTACAGAACTCTCCACCCCAAAACAACAGAATATACATTCTTCTGATCACCACATGGCACTTACTCTAAAATCGACCACATAATCAGAAGTAAAACACTCCTCAAAAAATGCAAAAGAACTGAAATCATGACAAACAGTCTCTTGGGCCACAGAAGAATCAAATTTGAAATCAAGACTAAGAAATTCACTAAAAACCATGCAATTACATGGAAACTGAATAACCTGCTCCTGAATGACTTTTGGGTAAATAATGAAATTTAGGCAGAAATCAAGAAGTTCTATGAAACTAATGAGAACAAAGATACAAAGTACCAGAATCTCTGGGACACAGCGAAGGCAGTGTTAAAAAGGAAATTTACAGCACTAAATGCGCACATCAAAAAGTTAGAAAGATCTCAAGTTAATAACCTAACATCACTACTAAAAGAACTAGAGAAGCAAGAGCAAACAAATCCCAAAACCAGCAGAAGACAAGAAATAACAAAAATCAGAGCTGAACTGAAGGAGATAGAGACATGAAAAACTCTTCAAAAAATGAAAGAATCCAGAAGCTGTTTTTCTTCTTTGAAAAAAAGTAATAAAATAGACAGACCACTAGCTAGACTAATAAAGAAGGAAAGACAGAAGATTCAGATAAACACAATCAGAAATGATAAGGGGAATATTTACCACTGACCCCACAGAAATACCAACAACCATCAGAGGATATTGTGAACACCTCTGTGCACATAAACTAGGAAGTCTAGAAGAAATGGACAAATCCCTGGACACACACACCTCCCCAAGGCTGAATCAGGAAGAAACTGAATCCCTGAACAGACCAGTAATGAGTTCAGAAATTGAGGCAGTAATAAATAGCCTACCAACCAAAAAAATCCCAGGACCAGATGGATTCACAGCTGAATTCTACCAGATGTACAAAGAGGAACTGGTAGCATTCCTACTGAAACTATTTCAAAAAATTGAGAAGGAGGGACTCCTCCCTAACTCATTCTATGAGGCCAGGCCAGCATCATCCTGAAACCAAAACCTGGCAGAGATTCAACAACAGAAGAAAACTTCAGGCCAGTATCCTTCATGAACATCCATGCAAAAATCCTCAACAAAATGCTGGCAAACTGAATCCAGCAGCACATCAAAAAGCTTATCCACCACGATCAAGTTGGCTTCATCCCCGGGATGCAAGGTTGGTTCAACTTATGTGGATCAATAAATGTGACTCATCACATAAACAGAACTAAAGACAAAACCCACGTGATTATCTCAATAGATGCAGAAAACGCTTTTGATAAAATTCAACATCCCTTCATGTTAAAAACTCCCAATAAACTAGGTATTGAAGGACCATGCCTCAAAATAATAAGAGCCATCTGTGACAAAGGCACAGCCAACATCATACTGAATGGACAACAGCTGGAAGCATTCCCCTTGAAAACCAGCACAAGACAAGGATGCCCTCTCTCACCACTCCTATTCAACGTAATATTGGAAGTTCTGGCCAGGGCAATCAGGCAAGAGAAAGAAATAAACGGCATCCAAATTGGAAGAGAGGAAGTCAACCTATCCCTGCTTGCAGATGACATGATCCTATATCTAGAAAACCCCATTGTCTCAGCCCAAAGGCTTCTTAAGCTGATAAACAACTTCAGCAAAATCTCAGGGTACAGAATCAATGTGCAAAAATCACTAGCATTCCTATACACCAGCAACAGTAAAGCCGAGAGCCAAATCAGGAATGAACTCCCATTCACAATTCCTACAAAAAGAATAAAATACCCAGGAATACAGCTAACTAGGGAGGTGAAAGATCTCTACAAGGAGAACTAAAACCACTGCTCAAAGAAATCAGAGATGACACACACAAAAAATGGAAAAACATTTCATGCTCATGGATAGGAAGAATCAGTATTAAAATGGGCATACTGCCCAAAGCAATTTATAGAGTCAATGCTATTCCCATTAAACTATCACTGACAGTCTTCACAGAACAAGAAAAAAAAAATCTATTTTAAAATTCATATAGAACAAAAAAAAAAAAAAAAAAAAAAAAGCCTGAATAGCGAAGGCAATCCTAAGCAAAAAGGACAAAGCTGGAGGCATCACGCTACCTGACTTCAAACTATACTACAAGGCTACAGTAACCCAAACAGCATGGTACTGGTACAAGAACAGACACATAGACAAATGGAACAGAATAGAGAACCCAGAAATGAGACCACACGCCTACAACTATCTGATCTTCGACAAACCTGACAAAAACAAGCAATGGGGAAAGGATTCCCGGTTCAATAAATGGTGCTGGGATAGCTGGCTAGTCATATGCAGAAGATTAAAACCGGCTCCCTTGCTTACACTAGATACAAAGATTAACTCAAGATGGATTAAAGACTGAAATGTAAAACCCCAAACTATGAAAACTCTAATACCATTCAGGGCATAGGCATGGGCAAAGACTTCATGATGAAGACGCCAAAAGCAATTGCAACAAAAGCAAAAAATTGACAGATGGGGTCTAATAAAACTAAAGAGCTGCACACAGTGAAAGAAACTATCAAACAGAGTAAACAGACAACCTACAGAATGGGAGAAAAATATTTGCAAACTACGCATCTGACAAAGGTCTAACATCCAGCATCTATAAGGAACTTAAACAAATTTACAGGAAAACAAACAACCCCATACAAAAGTGGGAAAAGCACATGAACAGACACTTTTCAAAAGGAGACATACATGCGGCCAACAGTCATATGAAGAAAAAAAGGTCAACATCACTGATCATTAGAGAAATGCAAATCAAAACTACAATGAGATACCAACTAATATTAGCCAAAATGGCCATTATTAAAAAGTCAAAAAATAACAGATGCTGGCAAGGCTGTGGAGAAAAAGGAATGCTTATACACTGTGGGATTGTAAACAAGTTCAGCCACTGTGGAAGACAGTGTGGTGATTCCTCAAAGACCTAAAGTCAGAAATACCATTCAACCCAGTAATCCCATTACTGGGTCTACACCCAAAGGACTAAAAATCATTCTATTACAAAGACACATGCACGTGTATGTTCATTGCAGCACTATTCACAATAGCAAAGACACGGAATCAGCCAAAATCCCCATCAGTGACGGACTGGAGAAAGATAATGTGGTACATATACACCATGGAATACTATGCAGCCATAAAAAAGGAATGAGATAATGTTCTTTGCAGGGACATGGAGGGAGCTGGAGGCCATTATCCTTAGCAGACTAACACAGGAACAGAAAACCAAATACTGCATGTTCTCACTTATAAGTGAGAGCTAAATGATGAGAACACATGGACACATAGAGGGGGACAACACACACTGGGGCCTTTTGGAGGACAGAGGGTGGGAGGAGGGAGAGGATCAAGAAAAACAACTAATGGGTACTAAGCTTAATGCCTGGGTGATGAAATCATCTATGCAACAAATCCCCTATGACACAAGTTTACCTATGTAACAAACCTGCACTTGTACCCCTGAACTTAAAAGTTAAAAAAAAAAAGAGAGATATTTAGTGGTTAATAAACTCTAAATGAAGCATTTCAAACTTAAAAACAAAATCTGGCCAGGTGCCAGGGCTCACGCCTGTAATCCCAGCACTTTTGGAGGCCAAGGCAGGAGGATCGCTTGAGGTCAGGAGTTTGAAACCAGCCTGGGCAGCAAAGTGAGACCCCGTTTCTACAAAAAGTAGAATTAAAAGAAAAATTAGTTAGGTGGAGTCACGAGTGCCTGCCGTCCCAACTACTCGGGAAGCTGAGGTGGGAGGCTCTCTTGAGCCCAGAAGTTCGAGGCTACTGTGAGCTATGATCACGCCACTGCACTCCAGCCTGGGTAACAGAGCAAGACCATGTCTCGAAAACAAAAACAAAACAAAACAAAACAAAAAAATCATCATTTCTCATTTTGCCTCTTCCAAGAATGGAAGGAAATTAACCTATTCAGTACTTTTTTTTTCTCTTGCAAAATACCAGTCAGTTGATAGGCTCAAAACCCTTTGATAGAACATATCCATATCACTGGCCCCAGGGTGCTCTTGGGAATATTGGAAATCCACTCACTTAGCTCAGCTGTGGATTAGCTCAACTCTTAGTTACGAGGCCAGAGCATGTCTGCATCCTCACCTCCCTAAGCCTGCAGCTCATCAGAACCAAAGACCCTGGCAGAGTTTGGCGGTGGTTCTTTTTTGTCAGACTTACAGTCAGGGGTTGGTGGGTTTGTGGGTAGCTCCATTCTAGTCCTTGGCTTTAATCCGTGAGCCTGGCTTTTGTCTTCCATCTTGCTCAGGGTACTTTGGAAACGCTATACATTGCAGGAGCTTAGCTTCTGGCTACCATGGTTTGCTTCCAGAGCAACAAGTGTAGTACTTCAACATGGAGACAATTATCTTTTGTTTTTGTTTTGTTTTGTTTGTTTTGTCTTGGCTATGCCTTTTTGAGTTTACCTTTTTATATTTTGTCCATCATTGCCATGTGTTTGGAGCAGTGAGCGTTCCATAACATGAACTCACTGTACCATCATGAATGGGAAGTCAGGGGAAACCTTTTCCATGTGGATTTTACTCTTCCCTGATTCCCTCAGTTGGGTTGGCAAAATACGACTGTGCACTTTCTTGATGATTCGGGCTTATCTTTATGACTGTCTGTTTCTGTGTCAGACTGTAAAGCAGTATAAAAAAGTCTTTAGCTTGATTAACGCAATCCACACTTCCTTTCTGGAAAAAAATGGGGGGGGGGGGCATTTTTTACAGTTGCAATAAATCATCTTAAGCCATGTTGGTGTATATCATATAGATTAGTGGTGGTGTTCTAGCTTACTTTCTGTGTGGGCAGACAGGCATGGTGATTCGTGCCCTGCACAACTGAAGATCACAAGGGCTAATGCTGTGTAAACCTGTGAACTCAGTGAAGGGTTTTCTCTGTTAGCCTCATCTTTCTCCATCGTCTACCCACTGATGGTGGCCACTCCCTCCAATTCAGGTACTCAGTATCCTCTCACCATCTGCTTTCTAGCTTCCTCTCTGATGCCTTGACTGAGGCAGTGTCATGTCATAGGAAGGGCACAAACTTGGAATGATCTGGGCTTGAATTCTGTCTCTGACTTTGGGAAGCTGCTTTCCTTCCTTGAGCCTGTGTTTCTACCTATGCAAAGTGGGGCTAATAAATGCCAGCTACCTGAAAAATCTATGATGAAGAATGAATCTATACATGTGTATAAAGTGTGAGCAGCACATAAAAAACCCTCAGTACATAGTAGTTGTTTATCATTGTTGACAATATCAGTATTTGAGAGAAGAGGAGGAATCAGGGCTGTGTGATCCCTATGTGTTTGACAGGAATCAACATTCTACTTAGAGGGAAGCAGCAAATTTATGACAGTCAGAATTGGAAAAGTATGTGAAAATGGTAGGGGTCAGAGAGAGTAGGTAAGTTGTGGAGCACAGATATATTGGCAAGACAGCTGAACTTCTAGGCCTGAGGGTTCCTGGATAGGAAGTTAGTTTGGGGTTTTGGCAGTCCAAAGGCTGACAGCTGAAAGAACAGAATGGTCAGAGAGCAGGTCAGAGAGCCAGATGAGAAAAGCTGAGTCTGGAGAGTTTTAGGGAGAGTGGTGTGGTAACAAAGGCATGTAGAATCAATGAGACAGGCAGGCAGACACCCATGCAGGGGATGATGCATAGTTAAGGTGGAGCACATACTTCCACATCTAACTTCACCATCTCCCAATACCCCACTGGAACTGCTGCAAATATGATTTTTGAAAGGATCAGAAGGATAGGATTGAAGATGAAATAAAAAGGGTTGAAGAACAGGAAAGGAGGCAACAACTAAATTTTGGATGCTGAAGAACAGACGATGAGTGGCAACTGACTTAGCAGATCCAAGAAGGCCACAAACTAGGAATTCTGAGACCTTAGTGGGAAAAGCAAAAAGCCAACTCGATTTACTCCCCACCTCCAGAAATCCTCAAAGGCTGTAACAAGGTAACTCTGGAAGTGGAGTTCCCTCTGGAAGTGAAGGGGGATGGGAATCAAAATAATGAAGGCTGTTTGAAAACTCCTTTAAGAAGTAGATTCATTGCCAAATCCCCTCCTGCTGTCAATGCCAGTGAGGGGCTGGCCCTCCCGTGCTCTGACAGAAGTCTGGTGTGTTAGTCCCTAGAGAGGGTAAAGCAGAGGGTCTCTGGATGGGGAGTTCCCAGACTTAGTTGAGGGCTGGGGTTCTGTACTGAAAACAGGGGTGTTGAGTGGAAGCATGTGTCCTGAAAGCTGTGAACCCCCAGTCTTCTTCCCTGCCCCTGCCTCTAAAATTCTCGCAGCTGGAAGAGTCTTCTGTGAGCCATCTGACCAACCTGAGAGAAAAAGATCTAAGGAGACTGACACTGAAGGCTCCCCAGTAAAGGGCTCACTCAGCTGGGTTACTCCCCAATGAGGTACATAGTTTGATACTGTGAGGAAGAAGACACCCATTCAGTTGAGGGTACTCATTTTTGGAGTAGGAGGAGAGACCTGAGCATTTTAGTTACTGCAAGGAAAGGAGCCAGGCACAGAAGACGGAGAGATTAGAGATTCTTGAGAGAAGAGGTAATTGATGGAGTGAGGCACCTGGGGAGGCAGGATAGGATGGAACCCAGAGCGGGAGTGGAAGTGACAGCCTGAGTCAGAATAAAGAACCTTCATCTCGCACTGAGATAGGATGAAAAGAAATGAGATCTGGTTATAGACTCAATTCAATCCATTATTATTTTGCAGCTACTCTATCCAAGGCGTTGTGTGGGGTAGTGTTCATTCATCCATCCGCTCATTCATCCAACATTTTTTGGAGCAACTACTGTGTTCCAGGCCCTGTGCTGGGTGCTGGAGATACCGAGATGAATCAGACAAGGTTCCAGTCCTCAAGGAGCTCACAGTCACAGGGCGAAAGCAGGCTCACAACATACGGCAATATGTGCCGTGAAAACTGAGCACAGAGGGCTGTGAGAACACAGAGCAAGGGACACTGTAGAGAAGGGAATGAAGCAGATATGGAAATGGATATAGAACAAGACATGGACTGCTCTGTGTGTTCAAGGGCAGAGAGATCTCATCCAGCAGGGCCCATCTGCAGAGGTTTCATGAAGTTAGGTGGTCTTTGAGTTGAAACCAAGAGGATGCCTAGGATTTCTTTCAACCTGCAGTGACATGGGGGTGGGGAGGGGGTGCCCACCAAGAGGTGAAGACAGATGCAAAGATCCAGTGGCAGGAAATTGCAAGAAGACATGTTCAGGGTAGAGGGAGAGGCCCTGGTTGAGCACCTGAGAAGCCCCGATTGAGAGTATGCTGAGGCAAGTAGTAGGAGGTGCAGTTGCGAAGCAGGAATAGGATGAGATGCAAAAAATATCACTGAAGCTACATTACAAAATGCAACCAGGCTGAACAAATGGATTGCGTAAAGAACACCAGACTGTGAAATGAGAAACCCGATTCTGTTTTAGGCCCAGCTCTGAAACAAACTTGCTCTTGATATGGTATGTAGTGACTCAATTAACGTCTCTGAACATTGGTTTCTTCATCCATCAAGTGGTAGCAGGAACACCTTTCCTGCCTATGTCATGGGGTTCTTGTGAGGAGCATATGAGTCAGTGTACACGAAAACACCTTAAAAAACAAAACAAAACAAAACAAAACAAAAACAAAACAAACAAACAAAAAACCTCTTTAAAGTACTGGTGCACACACGTAAAGGCTTATTACTGAGGAGATGCTTGTGCTGGGAACACAACCCTAACCCTAACCCTAACCCTAACCAGGGGAGCAAATGTACTGAAATCTCCTCCTAAAGGGATCTAACAACTTTCCAAAAGTAGTTGTTAGGTAACATGGGGAGCGAATCAACTCCTGTTAATTTGGAATATCTATATGTCAAATTTACATACAATAAAAATAGATTTGTACTATCCTGGTAGCCTACCGATGATAGTAAAACAGGAATTATACACACAAAAACACGCAAATGTCCAATTGTTCTTCCTTCACTCAACCAACATTCATTGACCGCCGCTCTGCTGTGTACTGAGGGCAGGCACAGTGGAGGCCAGACAAATAGAATTTCTGCCCTCAAGATCTCCTTGTACCATGGGAGACAGATGTATTAACAGCCAATGTTAACACCAGGTAAGCACAAGGAGTCTGTGAGAGCTCAGAACAAGGGTGCCTAAACCAGTCTTTTGCAGCTGCAGTTGTATTGATATGAAGTAGTACCATTGCCCCGATTTTAAAGATGAGGAAACTGAGAGTTAGAGAGCAAGTGACAGAGCCAGGACTCTAACCCAGCTGTTTTAATTCTGAATCCCGGGATTTTTCTGCCTTGCCACAGCTGCCTCTCTTGCTTTGTAAATACTTTAGGCCTAATGCATATGGCAAAAGATAAGTTGTCTTGTGTGTCCCTGCCCATCCTAGACTGCCTGCTCCTTTCCAGAGACAAACAGGAATTTGGGGGTTAGAGCACCTCCATGTGTCTAAAATGTTATATTTCAGATATAAGTAATAATAATAATAATTAATACATAATAATAAAAGTCCTCACCCTATCTATAAGTTCCTTTTGAAAGTTTCTCAAGAGTCCAGGAGTGTGTGTGCACACACGCATGTACGTGTGGGTGTATATGTGTGTACGTGTACGTGCACGCATGCAAGTGGGTGCGTGTGCATAGGCGTTTGGAGTAGGGAAGGTTGGGAAGCACTCGCTCCTGCATTTTCAACAAACCTAGATAGACAGAAAAATGGAAAATGAGCCCAAACAAAAAGGAACCTGCAGAAGAAGGCAGGTGAAAATAACCAATGGGAGAAAAGAGTTCTCAGGAGACACCAGGAAAGTGGCGTCTTCTGGCCACATCTACTGCTTCACTGGCAGTTCCATTAAAATATGTATATATAGGGAAAGTGGTTTCCTCCATCATGTTCTTCTTCTGGGAATTTTGTGGAAATTTCCTGATGTTGTGTGAGTCATAAAAGGAAAAAGAAATAATTTCCATTCCTGGAAATATTGCAGGTTACATAACCCGAAATCCCTCCTTGCTACACAACACCTAAAATAGCTGGGCAACTAGTGGTCTGTGGTTGCCAAAAATGACATCCTGTGAACATCCAGGAGCCTCAAGCAATCCCAACACTACGGCAACTGAAAAAAAACGAAGGGATTGCACTAAGTAGCTCGTAAGATCCCTTTCATCCATTTCTTTGCACCATATCATTCTTTAGTTCTTGTATTCACTCATTCACTGGAACATTTACTGAGCACTGATTCTATATCAGGTATTGGCTGTGTTGTGTTTTGATGAACACAAGTTGAAAGGCACAGTCCCTGTATTCAAATAGCTCACCACGTTGTGCAGTGGCTCTTGACCGGAGCTGCACATCAGAATCACTTGAGAAGGTTTGCAACAATGCATATGCCTGCCTTCCTTGCTGCCCTCAAGACTCTAACTTCATCCTGGAGGGAAACAAATAGCCTGGATTCTTTCTGTGTTGATTTCTGAAACCCAGAGCCTGAAGGGAATTCAAAGTGTTAGACAGCATTCTATAGAAATACGGAAGGGAAAGGATTTCCTCTGGACAGGATAGTTCCTCAAGCTCGGGGGAAGGTACAGAAGAGGCGAGACCTCTGTCATTTCCAAGAGGAGTGGGAACCTGGGCCCTGCTGCCCAACAGCAATGCCAAGGAGAGACGTGGATTGATTTGAGAGGCATTTTGAAGGTAGAGTCCACTGAACTTGGTGTCCGATTAATTGCGAGAGAGGGGTTGAGGGAGAGGAAGGTGACAAGATGACTCCCAGGTTACTGGTTTGGTCAACTGGGCACACCTTATTCACACAGGGCATATATTAGAAGAGGAGAGAGCTTGGAGAGAAGATGTTTTCAGTCTTGGATATATTTGAGTTTGAGGTACACGTGGAACAGAACATCCAGGCAGGGAAGTCCAAGAGGCAACTGGATACTCTTATCTGAAGTTTAGCAGAGTGTTCAATCTTATATATCATTTTAAAGTGACTGCATCACTCCCAACCCTCTTAAAAATGTTCTGAGTAAAGCATAATACCAACTTTATACATTTCCTTTCAAAGAGTACACAAAAATCAGTTCTTTGTGCCTCAGGGAAGAGCCACACCCAGTTACCTATATAATCATGTTTTGAGTACCACCTTGTGACTCTTCCACAGCCTTCAGTACCTGCTTTTAAATGGTCACATATAATAAATGCACTAAAAGCAGCCATGTCTCACCACCATTTGCTTAGGGAAGGATTCCCATCAGCAATGGATCTTCATATTTTTCCACTTCTGAGCCTAGGGAAGAAAAATCCATGAAGGTAACCAGCTCATAAAGTGGCTCTTCTTCCCCAAATTTCTTGTGACATGTGGCTTTGAGCGATTAGGGCTCTTTCAACTCCTAGCCCTTCCTCACTTGTCTTAAGCTGTCATTGAGTGTCTAGCACCCCAAAGCACCAATCTTTCTTTGAGGCTACATATTCATGAAAAGTCTTCCCCACCATCACATTCCTCTTCCAGAAAATTTGTGGGAGCTTCTTAGTGCTCTGGGAGTTTTAAAGGGGAAATTAATTTCCATTTCTGAAAACAGGGCACACTAGATAACCTGAAAACCCTCCTGTTACAAAGCACCTTTTAAAAGGCAGGATAAAATTTAATAAATATTCCTTTGAATGCACATATGATGAACTTACGGTGGAAATTGACCCTCAGGTGTCAAAAAACAAAGAGGAACCTAAAGAGCAGCTCAACGGGCATTTGAATTTATGTTAGGCTGGTAGGGGAATGGATTCGATAACCACCAGGGAGAGGAGAAAAGCCTTGGTGCCTCACAAGGGCTACACAGTCAATGAAAGGATGGACTAGGAAAAAAAAGTCTTCCCACCACCATGGTGAGATGACAAGAGAGTTTGTTTCTTCATGGGTTCTGGTGGGAGAAAATAAAATGCTTCCCCTGGTCATTTGTAACTCTAAGGCTATTGTCATGTAGGGCTAGGGTTGGAATTAATACCTCTTATTTAGGTCTTGAAAACTCCAAGCTTACAAATTAACATCAAAAAGATAACAGCCAGAGATACACCCCCAGTCAAACCTCACTGAAGTCACAGAGATGAAGTCATCTGAACAAATCCCTGAACTCACGAACAAAATTATAAAACACCTGAGGGAAAAAAAAGTTGCCTGTGATTGAGTATCAGCAAACACAATGATGAGCAGGATTAGACTACCAAAAACTTCAGAAAATAGAGCCAACCGAGAGTATAAAATAAGCTTGTGTAAGATACTTAGAAATAATAAGTAATCCAAACATATGAGAAAGATCAAGATTCTATGGAAAAAGAAGAGGCCGGTTTCTTTCTTTAAAGAACCAAGTAGAACTTCCAAAAATGAAATACATTATTTCCAGTGACAGCAAAAGCTCAGAGGATGGGTTTAAAAGCAGATTCATCTGCTTTAGTGAACTGGAAGATAGAAGCAAGGAAATTGTTCAGAAGGCAGCAAGAAAAGATAGCAAATGTATAAACGGTTAAGAGATACAGAGAAATGATGCAAAGGTCCAAAAAACCTCTAATAGGAATGACAGAATCAGAGAATAAAGAGAATAGGGGTAAACTGATAATCAAAAGGATACTGGCTGGAAATTTTCAGATTTGAAAACAGACATAGTTCCTCATATTCTAAAAGCACGAGCCACAGCAAGAAACAATAAAACTGAATCACAGGGAAACCGTGCAGGTCAACAAAGAAAAGGGGAAAGATCTTAAAATCAACTAGAAAGAAAAGTGACAGTGCTATCAAAGGGATAGTAAACTGACAGCAGACTTTTCACCAGCTGCAATAAAAATGGAATCATATCACTAATGCATTCGGGGAATGGGGGGAAATGTCATACCCAACTAAACTACAGTTCAAGAATGAGTGAAGTAAAGATATTCTTTTTGATATATTTTTAAATATTTATTTATTTATTTATTTATTGAGACAAGGTCTCACTCTGTCGACCAGGTTGGGGTACAGTGGTGCGATCTCCTGGGCTCAAGGGATCCTCCCGCCTCAGCCTCCCTAGTAGCTAGGACTACAGGTGTGCACTTCCATGCCTGGCTAATTTTTTTTTCCCCCCTGAGTAGCTGGGACTACAGGTGAGCACCACCACTCCCAGCTATTTATTTATTTATTTATTTATTTATTTATTTATTATTTTGTAGAGACAAAGTCTCAGTATGTTGCCCAGGCTGGTCTCGAACTCCTGAGCTCACGTGATCTTCCCGCCTCGGTCTCCCAAAATGCTGGGATTATAGGTGTGAGCCACCGCACCCAGCCAGTAAAGGTATTCTTCAACAAAGGTTGAGAGGGCTGACCACTCACAAACCCTCACTGAAAGAATGACTTAAAGATGTTCTTCCATTAAAAGGAAATTGAACGAAAAGAACAAAGCAAGATGCAACAGAGGAACGGTAAACAAAGAAACTAGTAACCATGGCTATGAGTCAAAAAAAAAAAAAAAATAGACTGCATGAAAACCATATAACTGACCAAATTATAACTAAATACTGGACAGCATTGACTTGTAAGACAAGGTCCTTGTATTGTCTGTGGTGAAATTGGAGACGATTAAGATTTGATAAAATGAAGTGTTTGCGATTAAAAATAAAAAGACCTTGAAAATTTCATATCCCTTAGTGTGGATTCAGATCCATTAGAAAGCTTACATTTATCTAAAACTAACTCCAAGTCAGCCAGAATATATCCCAGGAATAAAAAAATAACCCTCCAAAACCAGAGATTTTGTAACTGAATTCCGGTCCAGGCCATTCATCACCTGAAGGCCAAAAACTCAAAGAGAGGAGCTTTGATGAAAGGAAAGTTAGCTTTATTTGAGAAGTCAGCAACCCGGAGGAGTCAGTGAACTAGAGTTCAGTGATCACCTCTCTGAGTTGTGCCTCTGGATTAGGGGTTTTTCAGGGAAAGTAGGGGAAATAATGATCAAAACATTCTTCTAAAACATATTCAGTCTCAGGTGGGCAGTTAATCACTGCTTTCTTGGTCAATGTTTTGTGACCTTCTACAGGCACCGTCAGCCTATTCTTACCAGGCTGGTCAGCCCCTTCCCAGAGTTGCTGGTTGGCGTGTTTTCTTTTATCTCTGTTGAAGGTCCTGTTTTCCTGAGGCTATTTTTAGTGAATAATCTACAAACTCAAGCAAAGCAATAATCATATTCAAGCACGCAAGCTTTTATCTAACTTGGAGTCAGTACTGTTACAATTTATTTGTAAAAGATGGTAGAGTGAAGAAAGATAAAAGAATCTCCCTTCCCCTCTCGTACTAAATAAAAAATAAATAAATAAATAAATAATGGTAAAAAGCAGAATGAGAAGAAGAGAAGAATAAGGAGGAGAAGCAGGAGAAGGAAGGAGAGAGGGAGGAAAGTGGCTTCCCAGGAATGTGTGTGTGTGTGTGTATACACACACACACACACACACTAGTGGGGAGGATGGCTGGTTTAGCACACTTCTGATTCTGTCCCCACCCCCTGGAAGCAATACTGAGGAAAAACAATGTGAGCCAGTTAGATCCTGAGAATGGGATGTAAGGCTCTCTGACTTGAGGAGAAATGGACTGAGAGAATAAGCAGAAAAAAAATTAGGTAAATACCTTTGTGAATAGAAGCCCTCAATTGCCACTCCTAGATTTCACCAGCGGTAGGAAGGCTCCCAATTATTTCCATTTTCCAAGACACTGTGCTGAGTTGGGCAAACAAAACAAAACCCTCAGAGTAAGACACACCCTTGCATGGATGGAGTGGAGCATGATAGACGATATTTAGCAAGATCTTAGAAAAAAAGGTAGATTGAAATCAACATCCCGCCTGCCCTCAAATTAGCACCCTCAGAATGTTAGAGCAAATAGAAAGTCTGACAGTTTTCCATAATTGAAATAAAAATAAATGGTTTAGCAATGATGCTAACAATCTACAGGGATAGAGAGGGAGAGGGAAAAAGGAGAGAGAGAGGGAGGGAGGGAGGAAGGAAGGAAAAAAGAAGGAAGAAAGGAGGGAAAAAGAGAAGAGGGGAGGAGGGAAGGAAGAAAAAGAAGAAAAGAAATAAGGAAAGAGAGAGAATGAGAGAGAGAGAGAAAGAAAGAAAGAAAGAAAGAAAGAAAGAAAGAAAGAAAGAAGAAAGAAAGAAAGAAAGAAAGAAAGAAAGAAAGAAAGAAAGAAAGAAAGAAAGAAAGAAAGAAAGAAAAAAGAAGAGTAGGAAAGAAATCATCATAGTATACAAAAGACAGATAACCATCACAGACTGGAAGAATGCATAAAACAAGGAACAGATGCAACTAACCCTAGACTTCTCTAAGCCATGTAAAATACGATTTCAACTTAACAAAGTTTCAAAGACCAGATGATTGGTAACCAAATTTGATTTTTTTTTAAAAA
The DNA here is from genome assembly GCF_024542745.1 of Macaca thibetana thibetana. Classification (NCBI taxonomy): domain Eukaryota; kingdom Metazoa; phylum Chordata; class Mammalia; order Primates; family Cercopithecidae; genus Macaca; species Macaca thibetana. The sequence continues at coordinate 150,031,105 of NC_065598.1, forward strand.
AAGGAGATTACTGAGCTCAGAAAAGAAACCGAGAACCCAAAGAACCACATGGTGGATCAAAGAAGTAAATTAGGAAGAGCAAGATGCAGAAGAGATATGCATACAAATCAAAACAAGCGCATGGAGGAAGAATTTTAGGTGGTCACGCTAATGCTTATCCAACATTACGATAATTTACATGCCTTAAGTAAAGAGCCTAATAAATGGAATAGAAAAATATCCACAGATGCCGTATGTGAAAAGTTTCCAGAAATAAAGGAAGAATTGAACCTGCTCCTCAAAAGGACAAAGTCTCTACCAGGAAAAATTGATGCAGGACAATCAATATTGAGATATATTCTAGTTGTGTTATGGTACTTCAAAATCAAAGAATTTTTTTCTGCACCTAAGCGTGCGCGCGCGCGCACACACACACACACACACACACACAATCAGTTACTTACAAGGGAACAAATTTGTTCCACTTAAATATAAAAGTAAAATGTAACATCTCCAGAATGTTTCTGCTCCTGGGCGAGATGAAGCATGCACACTCTACTGAATGCAGCTATAAAATGTGGACACAGTGCATGGGCCAGCTATTTGAAGACTCTGAAAAGTATATGGAAGGAGGCAGACTGGGGAAAGACTACATACAACTTGAAGCACCACTGAAAGAGCAGTGAATTTGACATTTTCCCCCTTTAGTATCCTTGGCTCAATGTAGCCTGCAAGTTAGAAGTAGACAGTGGTGTGAACAGAGAGAGCTCTGGTTCTGACTTGAGAAGAGGGAAAAGGGAATACCAACCCTCAGCGATAGTTAAGGGGATCCCCGGTTTTTCTTTCTTCTTTTCTTCGTACTTTCATGTTCTAGCCCACAGGTAATCCTGTGGCAGCAGTGGTGGTGTCAGAGGTAGAGACAGTGACAGTGGCAGCCGCCAGGGCCTTCAGGTGATTAAAACTCTGAAGGAAAGTAACCTTCCTCCCTGATTGTAGGTCCCAAGAGGGTGCCCATGCCTTCTTTTTTCTCTCTTTGGTCTTCCTGCTGAATGACACCAGAGGAAGGCAAAGGCACAGGAAGTGTGTGGCAGAGAAGAGTACCTAAAGCAATAGCAACAGCTTTCTGGCTAGAAGGTTAAAAAGGGGAAGCTGAGGGAACCAGAAAGTGCTGGGGAGATTGCAGGGAGGGAGGAAGTGCTTGGGAAAGTAAACCCATGAAGCTGTGTATGAACTTCTGGGCTTACCCCCAAGCTGTGTATGTACAGATGTGATCCTATACAACATACAAAGGACTTCGAGAACTGTACTGAGTAAGGGATATAGACTTCGCCAGCTCCAAGACTGCTGATCATGCTTAACAGAACCAAATACCATTGGAAAGGCTTTGAAGTGGAACTAACATTAAAACCCCCAGTCAGAACATGTGGCCTGAGCCTAAGTGACTGGGGGAAAAAATGAGTGGAAACTTGGGGATCTGTGGGAATATGACAAAAGAGCTAACTTTTGTGTCATCGTAGTGCCAGAAGGAAAGGAGGAAGGGGGTGGGACTGAAAAAGTATTCAAATAAATAATGGCTGGAAGATTCTAAATATGGCAAAAGACACACACCTATACATTTAAGAAGCTGAGTGAACCCCAAACAGAATAATCTTAGAGGAACTTACACTAAGAAGCATCCCAGTCAAACTTCTGAAAACTAAAGACCTAGGAAAAATGTCTCAAAAGCAGAGAGAGAGAGAGAGAAAGGAAACCTCACCTATATGGCAAAAGCAAGTAGAATGGCAATATATTTCTCATTAGAAACCATGGAGGCCAGAGGAAGCGGCATAACACTTCTCAGTGGCGAAACAAAAGAACTGCAACCCTGTCTACAAAGTGAAATTACCTTCAGGAATGCAGGGGAAATCAAGACATTCGCAGACGAAGGAAAAGTAAGTGAGATTGTTGCCATCAGACCTACCCTTACCTCTACGCTTGGAGAAGGTTTCTACGCAAGATTCCATTAGGCATGTAAAATGCCTTGGCTGGGCATGGCCTGCTCACCAGTTCTCTCTAATGTGGACATTTATCATGCTGCCCAGTATTGGGAAGATATGTCTTGGAATTTCTCACGAGCTCCTAGTACAAGTCTGGTCTAGTTTCTGCCTCCAACCCCTCCATTGAAATTGCTCTTGCCAAGGCCCCCAGCAACACTTGCATTGCTTAATTCAGTGAACAGGTTTTAATGCTTATCATTTTGGAACTCAGCAAGTGTTTCTGAGTTTGTCACTTCTTGTTCAGTTCCTCTGGCTTCCTTCTGAACCTTTGCTCTCATCTCTTTCTGGCTTGATTATCTTTCAGCATGCCCCCCCCTCCACCCACCCCACACCAACTTTATCTGTGGAGACACTCCTCTAGTCTTCTTCCAATGATGTTCCTCTTTTGCTTGCCCCTTAAAAGAAGTTGTCCTTGGTCCCCTTATATATTCTATGTGCTCTCTCTGAATGGTCTCAACTACATTCATGGCTTCAAGAACTACCCTGATGAGTCGCAAATCTATATTTTCAGTATTAACTTCACTCCTGAACTCCTAAGCCAAATATCCTTCATCTCCATATGGATATCCCACAAGCATTTGAAATTTCACATGCTCAAGACTGAACTCATCTTCCTACCCATACGCAGACCTCCTCCTTCATCCCATTTGTCCAGGAATGACTCCAAAGTCTGTAGTCAGCTCACTCTACCCCTGTGGAGTCATACTAGAGCTTTTTCACTTCCCCATCGCCATGCCCCTTCCCTGCCAACCAATGCCCCACTTTTCCAATTGGCTAACTTGTACTCATTCTTCAAGCTTCATATTGGACACCATTTCTCCAGGAACATTTCCCCAATCCCAAAAGTCTGTGTAAATTACTCCTCTTATGTGTTCCTACAGCAATTTCTTAGTCCATCAGTGTTGCTATAAAGAAATACCTGAGGGGCTGGGTAATTTATAAAGAAAAGAGGTTTATCTGGCTCATGATTCTGCAGGCTGTATAGGAAACATGGTGCTGGCATCTGCTTGGTTTCTGGTGAGGGTCTCAGGCTGCTTCCACTCGTGGCAGAAGGTGAAGGGGAGCCGACAAGTGCAGAGATCACATGGTGAGAGAGGAATCAAGGTTGCGGGGGGAGGGGGAGGTGCTACACTCTTTTTAACAACCAGCTCTTGTGGGAATGAATCAAGTGAGAATTCACTCATTACTGTGAGGCTGGCACCAAGCCATTCATGAAGGATCCACCCCGTGACCCAAACACCTTCCATTAGACCGCACCTTCCAACACTGGTTTCAAATTTCCACATGAGATTTGGAGGGGTCAAACAAACCAAACTATAACCAGCACCTTGAACTTCCCCTCTCATAGCACTTATCACAGTATAGTGTTATAATTATACACTGGTTCCTTGTCTGTATGTTCCACCAGACTGCATGCAGGGATCTGATCTATATTTCTCGTTGGTGTTGTCTCAATGCTTAACACAGTATGCCTGGCACTACCCTTTAATATTTTTTGAAGAATGAGACAATGAATTATCATGTCTCCAGCTAGGTTCGCCAGTATGAGTAATATGTAGTGAGTGCCTACTGTGTGCCATTTTACTACCTAAACTTTGCATGGACTCTGTCCCCTAATCTTATCTACCAATGCCATTGTCTTAGTTGAGATATCTGTCATTTCTAGACTGGTATAATACAGCAGCTTTCTAATTCCAATCTCAGTCCTCTCTGTTCTATTCTCCACACACAATCCTCTCTGTTCAATTCTCCATGCAGCTTCCAGAGTGATCCTTCTAGAGGCAAATCAGACCATGTCACTCCCAAGCTGAAAGACCACAGTGGGTTCAGTGTAGCCTACAGGGTATTCTAAACCCTGAGCATGGTATAATAGAGCCTCCATGTCTTGGCTCCTGCCTACCTCTTTCCCAGCCACATCAACCACTACTACTCCACTGGCATCCTACTCTCCAGCCTTAATGAATTGGTTGCAACTCCCCTCCTCCCACCAGTGCCTTGGCTTCTCATCATGCTACAGACTCTTTAACACACGCACTGTCCTCCAAGAAGCTTGCCAGATCCACTCCTATTCTTTCAACGAAATGTTTATTGACCACTCTTTATACACTATGACCAAACAGGATTTATCCCACAAATGTAAGGTTGGTTCAACATGTGAAAATCGGTTTATATAATACACCATATTAATGGTTGGTTCAACATGTGAAAATCAACTTATATAATACACCGTATTAACAGAATGCATGGTGGAGCGGCGGGGGGGCGCGGGGGTGGGGGAGACTCATGGTCATCTTAATCATGTACAAAAAGGATCATCTGACAAAACGCAATACCCTTTCATGAAAGTACATTCAACAAACCAGGAATAGAAAGAAACTTCTTCAACCTGGTAGAGGGCATCCATGAAAAACCCAGAGATAATATCATACTTAATGGTGAAAGACTGGTTGACTTCCCCCTAAGATCAGGAATGAGAAAAGGATGTCTTCTCTTGCCACTTCTAATTCAACATCGTACTCAAAGTTCTAGTCTGGGCAATTAGTCGAGAAAAAAGAAATAAAAGGCATCCAGATTGGAAAGGAACAAGTAAAACCATCTCTATTCATACGTGCGTAGATGGCATGTTCTTATATAGAGGACACTAAAGAGTCCATCAAAAGGAAAAAAAAGAAAAACCCGAGATGGTTTGGCTCTGCGTCCCCACCCAAATCTCATGTCGAATTGTAATCCCCACCTGTTGAAGGAGGGGCCTGGTGGGAGGTGACAGAATCACGGGGGCGGACTTCCCCCTTGCCATTCTTGTGATAGAGTTCTCACAAGATCTGATCGTTTGAAAATGTGCAGCCCTTCCCCCTTCGCGCACGTTCTCTCTCTCTTCCTCCTGCTCCAATATGTGAAGAAGGTGCTTGCTTCCCCTTCGCCTTCCGCCATGATTGCACGTTTCCTGAGGCCTGCCCAGAAGCAGAAGCCTGTACAGCCTGCAGAACCATGAGGCAATTCAACCTCTTTTCTTTATGAATTACTCATTCTCAGGCAGTTCTTTATAGCAGTGTAGAAACGGACTAATACGCCAACCCTATCTGAGTATGCTCAGCAAAGCTGCAGTACCCAAGATCAATCTGCAACAATCAGTGGTATTTCCATACTCTAGCAGTGAATAACATGGATGAACCCTGATGAAACCATTATGCTAAGTGAAAGCAGCCAGACACACAAGGCCTCACATTTGGTCGTACGATTCCATCTATAGGAAATCTCCAAAACAGGCTAACCTCTACCGACAGAAAGCAGATTGACAAGTGGTTGCCAGGGACTATCGGGAACGTGCGTATGGGCGGGGGGAGAGGGCTGTGTGTGGCGGGGTGTGGGGGTTGGTAGTGGCGGTGTGGAAGGAGGCGTGTGGCAAGTGACTGCTTATAGGTGCAGGGGTTTCAGTTTCTTTTGAGGGTGTTGAAAATGTTTTGGAACTAGGTGGTTGTGACGGATGTGCAACATTGTGAAGGCGTGGTACCCACTCTCCCCTCGCACCCCCACCCCTCTGTCTTTCCCACAATGTTCCCATCCAGTAGAAAGGGAGAGTCCCCACTGGCAGAGAGAGGGTCACGAGCGGGATTCCCCTCCCCAAACCATGGCCCTCCAGTCACTTCTAGGCCCAGGCCTGCTCCCTCGAGGCCAATGGGAAAGCGCTCAGGTCACCTGATGGACGTGTCCCTTGTGAGGCCGTCACCGCGTGCGTGCCCGTCACCGCGTGCGTGCCCGTCACCGCGTGCGTGCCCCTCACCGGACGTGCGTGCCCCTCACCGCGTGCGTGCCCCTCACCGCGTGCGTGCCCCTCACCGCGTGCGTGCCCCTCACCGGACGTGCGTGCCCATTGGTTTCGGCTCCCCAGCCAATGAGGGGCTGGGCCCTGGTCGCTAGGATACACAGTACTGGACGCGGTAACTGTCATCTTGAGAGCCATCTTGTCTAGCTAGGGCAAGCCGAGATAGCACACTCAACGCCCAGCATGTCGGAGAGGAGGAGCCATCGCCGGTCCTCCAGGGCTGGTGGCCGGGGGCGGACCCGCTCTCGCACCGTCCGAGCGGAGCTTTCGTTTTCGGTGAGCCAGGTGGAGCGCGGTCTACGGGAGGGCCACTACGCTCAGCGCCTGAGTCCCACGGCGCCGGTCTACCTCGCTGCGGTTATCGAGTACCTGACGGCCAAGGTCCTGGAGCTGGCGGGCAACGAGGCCCAGAACAACGGAGAGAGGAACATCACTCCACTGCTGCTGGACATGGCGGTTCACAACAACAGGCTGCTGAGCACCCTTTTTGACACAACCACCATCTCTCAAGTGGCTCCCGGCGGCGACTAGCTTCTGACGCCCGGCCCCTGGGACCTGGCAGGTCCACTCGTCCACCCACCCAGCCCCAAACTCCCCGGCCTCAAATCCCCCCGCCCGAACCCCCGGCCTTAAATCAACCCCCACCACCCGGGCCCCAAAGTCTTGGGTCTTCATTAATTCTGTCAATAAAATGTTTAAAGGAACCCACCTGCCTGCTTCAGTCACTTTGCCTTGGGGTGGGGGGGGGGGGGGCGCGTGGGCGGTGAGATCGGTGGGGGGGGTGGGTGGTGACATGGGGTGGGGGGCTGGGCGGTGACATGGGGTGTGTTGGGGGCGTGGGCGGTGAGTGGGGTGGGGGGTTGTGAGACCTCCACAGCTGGAGGGATGGAGAGGGTGGTGGGGGTCTGGGGTTGGGTGGGAGTCAGGGATGGCACAGAGGAGCGGTCCCTCCCGGTGACAGTGCAGGGGACTGGCCCTGGGTGGGAAGGGGACACCCCCGCTGGTTCTGAGCAAGTCAGGGCCTGCCCGGGAAAGTCCTCAGCATGATGGCGTTCGTTGGGGCGGGTGGGCCTCAAGACCATGACTGCAGCGTTGCGACAGGATGGACTCCTAAAGGCAACCGGGCTGGGGACGGAGAGGTGGACCCGGCGCTTGGCAAGGGGCCCTGGACAGGAAGATGGAGGAGTGAGCGGTGGGGGGGGGAAAACAGTCGAGAAATGCACGGACACGGAATTAGGGTCACGAGTTTAGTTTGGGTCATGTTCAGATGGAGAGGCTGTGGGAGGCCTTCAGCAAGCGAGACCATCTGCATTGCAGCCGAGCTAGCAGCAGCTGGCGCCCGGCCAGGCCCCGCGTACCTTCCCAGGGTCTTGGCTCCGCATCCCCGAGACCCTGGATTTGCATGCGCCGCTCACAGCCCGGCCAGGCCCCGCCTCCGATCCCGCTCTTTGCACATCACCAGGGCAAGGGGCACGCTCGGGCTGGGGAGCGGGCGCCGGCACGCCTGCAGCCCGCCAAGGGGGACGCAGGGCACGTCGCCCCGCCCCGCCCCGCCCCGCCCCGCCCCGCCCCGCCCGTCCGCCAGCTGCCGCAGCGCGTCCGGAAGTGCCTGGGGCGGCGAGCATGGCGGCGGCGGCGGCCGGCCTGGGCGGCGGCGGCGGCGCCGGCCCGGGACCGAGGCCGGGGACTTCCTGGCCCGCTACCGGCTGGTATCGAACAAGTTGAAGAAGCGGTTCCTGCGGAAGCCGAACGTGGCGGAGGCCGGCGAGCAGTTCGGACAGCTGGGCCGGGAGCTGCGCGCCCAGGAGTGTCTGCCGTACGCGGCCTGGTGCCAGCTGGCGGTGGCGCGCTGCCAGCAGGCGCTCTTCCACGGGCCCGGGGAGGCGCTGGCCCTCACCGAGGCCGCCCGCCTCTTCCTGCGGCAGGAGCGCGACGCGCGCCAGCGCCTGGTCTGCCCCGCCGCCTACGGGGAGCCGCTGCAGGCCGCCGCCAGCGCCCTGGGCGCCGCGGTGCGTCTGCACCTCGAGCTGGGCCAGCCGGCCGCCGCCGCCGCCCTCTGCCTCGAGCTGGCCGCCGCCCTGCGCGACCTGGGCCAGCCGGCCGCCGCCGCCGGTCACTTCCAGCGCGCCGCCCAGCTCCAGCTGCCCCAGCTGCCCCTGGCCGCGCTGCAGGCGCTGGGCGAGGCCGCCTCCTGCCAGCTGCTGGCGCGCGACTACACCGGCGCCCTGGAGGTCTTCACGCGCATGCAGCGCCTGGCGCGGGGAGCACGGCAGCCACCCGGTGCAGTCACTGCCGCCGCCCCCGCCGCCGGGGCCCCAGCCCGGGCCCGGGACCGGGGCGACCCCCGCCCTACCGGCCGCGCTGCTTCCTCCAAACTCCGGCTCGGCGGCGCCCTCTCCCGCCGCCCTGGGCGCCTTCTCGGACGTGCTGGTCCGCTGCGAGGGTGTCCCGCGTGCTGCTGCTGCTCCTCCTACAACCACCGCCGGCCAAGCTGCTGCCGGAGCACGCCCAGACCCTGGAGAAGTACTCCTGGGAGGCTTTTGACAGCCACGGGCAGGAGAGCAGCGGCCAGCTTCCCGAGGAGCTCTTTCTGCTGCTCCAGTCTTTGGTCATGGCTGCCCACGAAAAGGACACGGAAGCCATCAAGTCGCTGCAGGTGGAGATGTGGCCACTGTTGACTGCTGAGCAGAACCACCTCCTTCACCTCGTTCTGCAAGAAACCGTCTCCCCCTCAGGACAGGGAGTCTGATCCATCCCATTCACCCAGTGACTTTTTGCCCAGACCGGCAGGGGATTCCCATCAGTCACGTGAACCAGATGACTTTGCCTGTTACCAAACCTCACACATCCACGTTTGCATCTGGGGAGGAATAAAAAAGACATCGTTCCCGCTTCTGCGTTTTGTTATTCCTGTTGCCGCCATAGGAATTATTTCGTTGGCTGAACGTTACCTGCATCCCAAGAACACACTTTGATAGAATCAGAGTAGAGGACACCGCCGTCTTCTAAAAAGCCACGACATGAAAATGACAGTCCCTTTCGTCTCCTTCCTCTGCTTCTTCCACCCAACGCAGCCTCCTGCCTCCGCCTTTGTTTCATAGTGAGGATTTTATTTTGCACGGCACTCTCCCTCTAAATACCTACCCTAGATGATTTCATCCTGCCCCTCATTTCTGAACGTATTTCTGTGTCTTTGTAATGGCCACATTTCTCCTTCCACTCGTCCGCACAGTACGTCTTCGTGGCAGGGGAGTCATTTTATTCCTTACAGCTTCCTTGTAACCACAGCCCTAAATCCATGATAAAGCTACTCTTGCACTCCTCATGTGTGGTTTTGGTGTCCCTCGTCTATAAAATGTGACTCTCTTCCCTACTTGTCAGGAGGCCAGAAGCAGAACCAGATAGCTCTTTGGGCTCCAGGATGTGTTCCTTCCTTTGAAATTTGCACTATGCCTGCCTCCTATGTGGGCAACGAACCTGCCTCAGGGCAACGAACCTGCAGAGATCATCTGTGATGTGCTCCGTACTGGGGTGACTGCAATGCAAACGTGTCCAATGCAGCGGGTCCGGTGCCCATGCATCAATTTGCATTGGAATTCACGGTTCCGGTTCTTTTCCCAGAGGTATATGCAGTGTGGATCACAACAGCTTTTATTTGTAATAGGGATTCCCCCCGCCCCCCATCCCCGAGATGGAGTCTCACTCTGTCACCCAGGCTGGAGCACAGTGGCGTGATCTCGGCTCACTGCAACCTCCGCCTCCTGGGTTCAAGCGATTCTCCTACCTCGGCCTCCAGAGTACCTGGGATTACAGGCGCGCACCACCATGCTAGGCTAATTTTTGTATTTTTAATAGAGACGGGGTCTCACCATGTTGGCCAAGCTGGTCTCCAACTCCTGACCTCAAATGAGCCACCCTCCTCAGGGTCCCAAAGTGCTGGGATTACAGGCATGAGCCACCACGCCTGGCCTGTAATAGGGATTTTGCTGCAACTTTTAGTTAAGTGGGTGAAATCAGAGTGCGTGGCCCTTTGGTGGTGTGCGATCATGTGACTGCAAGGCAGCCTCCGTGTTCCCCAAAAGCAGGATGGCGTTCCATTTGAAAACACTTAAGTTTCCAAGGCTTACTGGCTCAAATGGAGCATGCAACCCAACTAAGCTGTTTTCTTATTTATTGCGTCTTTTTGATCCTTTTGATGGTGACAACAAGAACGCTTTGGAATATAGCCTCTTTCTCAGACTTTCAACCCTGGGGAAATGCATCCTTTGGGCCGAAGTGGCACACAATACTGATCTTCAGGGCTGAGATATAAGGACACAGTTTGGAGTAGGTGTTTTTGTTATGCGTCTTTTTGCGGGGGAGAGGTGTGGAGGGTTGTCACTGTGAGTTGAGTGCCTCAAAATGGGTGGGACTTGTAGGGTGTTCTTTTCTGCTTCTACTTCTATTTCAACAGTGTGGAAGTAACGGGAAGCACCGTCATTCCTCTTTCTCTCACTCTCACTTGGCTGCCAGGAAGGGTCCTACGGAGCCCTGAACGCCTAGCCCAAATTATTGTAAAAGCGGTTGAAGGGCTCATGGTCCTTTGCTCTTTGGCTGTTTCCTGGTATGCTCCTCTTAACCCGGGCTGCAGACCTGGCCGGCTGGCTTATTGTCAGGTTTAGGAGTTACGGAGCATGACTGGTGACCAGTTTGGGATTTGGGCTTCAGGAGAAGCCCCCTTAGGCCTCTGGTCCAAACTCCTTGCATCAGGGAGGTGAAGGGAAGGATAACCAGACAGTCAGGTACTGGGTAGCTGAGCATAATTCTAGGAAACACTGAAACTCCTCATTTTCCATTTGCCGTGGGCTCATTCATGTATCTCCCTCAGAAACTTAAGAGCAGTGATAACTGGGCCGGGGCCAGATTTCAGCATTTTTGAGAATTCCCTCCTAATGTACCACATCAGTATCAAAAGTCAACACTGATTTATAGCATGCCAAAAGCAAATATTTTCAGAGGACATGATTCCTTTGCTTTTTAACTTGAAAACAATTCCAGATCCACATTTAAAACAGTGTAAACCGTCGGAAATGGTGGCAGCGAAGCAGTGAACCCTTAAAGGGTGTTGGGGTTCCCCTTCTCCCCATTATGAGGCACTCCTAAAAGGAGAAGTGTTGCTTATGAAAGAATATTTTATACGCGAATAGCACAAAGACAAAGACGTTTGAGAACCGCTATGCCGGAGGAAGGTGATCAAGACTGAAATTAGTGTATTAGGCAAGATCTGGTTCCTAGGTGCTGAGGATTCTGGTGCCAAGGATTAATGTTAACCGTGTAGGCATCTCTACCACCGTTAGAGGAGACCAGCAGCCCACAGACTCTTTCTGTCAAGGGCCAGATAGAAATGTGTTAGTCTTTACAGACCGCAGATGATCTCTGTTGCACAGTCTTCTTTGTTTCTTTGTATGTTTGTCTTTGCAATCCTTTAAACGTGTAAAAACTATTCTTAACTCTCAGTCCGTACAAAAGCAGGCTGTGGGCCAAATTCTGGGGCTATAGTTTGCCCACCCCTGAATTAGAACCCAGAACATAGTAGTTGCTCAATAACTGTTTAATTTTTTTTTTTTTTTAATTTCAATAACTTTTGTCTTACAAGTGGTTTTTGGTTAAATGGATGAATTCTATAGTGGTAAATTCTGAGATTTTAGTGCACTCATCACCCGAGTAGTGTACATTGTACCCAATATGTAGTTTTTTTAATCCCATACCCTCACACTCTCCCCCTTCTGTGTTTCCAGAGTCCGTTATTTCACTCTCTATGTCTTTGCATTCTCATAGCTTAGCTCCCACTTACGGGTGAGAACATAGGGTAATTTGGTCTTCCATTCCTGAGTTCCTCCGCTTAGAATAATGGTCTCCAGCTCCATCCGAGTTGCTGCAAATGACATTATTCTGTTCCTCTTTATGGCTGAGTAGTTCTCCACGGTGTATACATACCACATTTTCTGTATCTACTCATTGGTTGATTGGTGCTTAGGTTCGTTCCATATCTTTGCATTTGTGAATTGTGCTGAAATAAACACATGTGTGCATGTGTCTTTTTCATATAATGACTTTTTTTCCTTTGGGCAGATACCCGGTAGTGGGATTGCTGGATCACGTGGTAGATCTACTTTTAGTTCTTTAAGGAATCTCCATACTATTTCCCATAGAGGTTATACATTCCCACCTAGCAGTGTATGCACCGTCCCTTTTCACCAAATCCACGCCAACGTCTACTGCTTTTTGACTTTTTAATAATGGCCATTCTTGCAGGAGTAAGGTGGTATCTCATTGTGGTTTTAATGCGCATTTCCCTGATGATTAGTGATGTTGAGTATTTTTTCATATGTTTTGTGGCCATTTGTGTATCTTCTTTTGATGAATGTTTATTCATGTTATTTGCTTACTCTTTGATGGGATTATTTTCATTTTTTCTTGCTGATTTGTTGCATTCATTATAGATTCTATATACTAGTCCTTTGTTGGCTGCATAATTTGCAAATATTTCCTCCCATTCTGTGGGTTATCTGTTTACTCTGATGATTATTTCTTTTGCTGTGCATAGTGTTTTAGTTTAATTAGGTCCCATTTATTTTTGTTTCTGTTGCATTTGCTTTTGGGGTTTTAGTCGTGAATTCTTTCTCTAGGCCAATATCCAGAGACATTTTTTAAGGTTATCTTTTATAATTTGTATGGTTACAGGTCTTAAATTTAAGTCTTTGTTCCATCTTGAATTGATTTTTGTATAAGGTGAAAAATACAGATCCAGTTTCATCCTTCTACATGTGGCTAGCCAGTTTTCCTAGCACCATGTATTAAATTGAGTGTCCTTTCCCCAATTTATGTTTTTGTATGCTTTTTTGAGGATTAGCTCGTTGTAAATATTTGGCTTTATTTCTGGGTTCTCTGTTCTGTCCCATTGTTCTATGTGCCTACTTTTATACCAGTTCCATACTGTTTTAGTAACTATAGCCTTGTATTATAAATTGAAGTCCAGGAATGTCATGCCTCCATATTTTTATTTTTAATTATGATTGCTCTGGCTATTTGGGCTCTTTTTTGGTTCCATATGAATTTTAGGATTGTTTTTTTCTAAATCTTTGAAAAGCAATGTTAGCATTTTGATGGGAATTGTACTGAATCTCTAGATTCCTTCGGGCAGTATGGTCATTTTCACAATATTGATTCTTCAAATCCATGAGCATAGGATGTGTTTCCATTTGTTTGTGTCATCTGTGATTTCTTTCACCAGTGTTTTGTAATTCTCCTGGTAGAGATTTTTCACCTCTTTGGTTAAGTATATTCCTAGGTATTAAATGGTTAAGTATATTCCTAGGTATTAAATGTTTTGCAGCTGTTGTAAAAGAGATTGAGTTTTTTATTTGATTTTCAGCTTGGTAATTGTTGGTGTATAGTAGTGCTACCAATTTTTGTACATTGATTTTGTAACCTGAGACTTTACTGAACTTGTTTATCAAATCTAGGTGTCTTTTGGAGGAGTCTTCTAGGTATATGGCCGTATCATTAAGAAACAGTGATAATTTGACTTTTACTTTTTAAATTTGGATGACCTTTATTTCTCTCTCTTGCTTGATTGCTCTGACTAGGACTTCCAGTACTATGTTGAATAGAAGTGGTGAAAGTGGGCATGTTCCACTTCTCAGGGGGCATGCTTTCACCTTTTCCTATTCAGTTTGATATTGGCTATGGGTTTGTCATATATAGCTGTTTTTTGTTTTGTTTTGTTTTGTTTTGTTTTTTAAACAAATCCCTTCTATGCCTATTTTGCTGGGGGGGTTTTATCATAAAGGGATGCTGGATTTCATCAAATGCTTTTTGTGCCTCTATTGAGATGATCATATGGTTTTTGTTTTTCATTCTGTTTATGTTGTGTATCACATTTATTGACTTGTGTATGTTAAACCTTCCCTGCATCCTTGGGAAACCCAGTTGATCATGGTGTATTGTGTTTTTGATGTGCTGTTGGATTTGTTTAGCTGGTATTTTGTTGAGGATTTTTCCATCTGTGTTCATCAGGGATATTGGTCTGTAATTTTATTTTTTTGTTATGTTCTTTGCTGGTTTTGGTATTAGAATGATACGGACATCACAGAATAATTTAGGGAGGATCCCCTTTTCTCTATCTTTTGCAATAGTTTCAGTGGGATTGGTACCAATTCTTCTTTGAATGTCTGGTAAAATTCAGCTGTGAATCTATCTGGACCTGGGCGTTTTTGGTTGGCAATATACTTTTTATTACTGATTCAGTCTTTCTGCTTGTGATTGGTCTGTTCAGGGTTTCTATGTATTCCTTATTTTGAGACAGAGTTTCACTCTTGTTGCCCAGGCTGGAGTGCAATGGCACGATCTCAGCTCACTGCGACCTCCGTCTCCCAGGTTCAATCAATTCTCCTGCCACAGCCTCCCAAGTAGCTGGGATTACAGGCACCTGCCACCATGCCTGGTTAATTTTTTTGTATTTTTAGTAGAGATGGGGTTTCACCATGTTGGCCAGGCTGGTCTTGATCTCCTGACCTCAGGTGATCTGCCCGCCTCGGCCTCCCAAAGTGCTGGGATTACAGGCATGAGCCACCGCTCCCATCCAGCTTCCAGTTTAATGGAATCATTGTTGTGTCTCCTGGTGGCAGCATTCCTCCCTCTGGGACTAAGACTTCTAGGCCAGCAGTGATGTTGTGGGAACAGGAAGCAAAAATTTTGCTTCACTTGGGGTGATGGTGAGTGGTGCCACTTCCACTTCCACCCCTTGATTCCTGGACCTGTGAATCCTGGCTATGGGAGAAACAGTACCATATATTGGATGCTGATTCAGAGCATACATGACCTTCTGGAGAACTTTGCCCCAGCCCTGCAAGGTATTCTCACCTAGTTGATGTTGTATTTTTATTTTCATTTGTTTCAATGATTTTTAATTCCCATCTTAATTTCTTGATTGACCCAATGATCTCTCTGAAGCATGTTGTTTAATTTCCATGTATCGTATGGTTTCCAAAGTTGTTTTCTATTGATTTCTAATTTTTTTCCACTGTGATCTGACAAGAAGCTTGATATGACTTAATTATTTTAAAGTTTAAGACTTGTTTTTTGTCATAATATATTGCCTATTCTATAGAATGTTTCATGTGCTTTTGAGAAGAATGTGTATTCTACAACTATTGGATGACATATTTTGCAAATGTCCGTTAGATCCATTTGGTTTAAAGCCTGATTTAATTCCGGTGTTTCAGCCAGGCATGGTGGCTCGCACCTGTAATCCCAGAACTTTGGGAGGCCAAGGCAGGTGGATCACATGAGCCCAGGAGCTCAGTGCTAGCCTGGGCAAATGGTAAAACCCTGTCTCTATCAAAAATACAAAAATTTACCAGTCTTATAACCTGGTCTCAAAATAAATAAATATATAAATCCAGTGTTTTAGATGATCTGTCTACTAAGAGTACGGTGTTGAAATCCCTCACTATTATTACATTGACCCATGCTCTTTAGATCTAGTAATATTTGCTTCATGAATCTGAGTTCTCTAATATTGGGTGCATGTATATTTATAATTGTTACATCCTCTCCATGGATTGATCTCTTTTTCATGATACAATAATATTGGGGTTTGTTTTCTGTTTGTTTGTTTTTCTTTTAATGGTCTAGCCAGTCTTCTGTAGGGCTGCTGCCATTTGCTGGGGGTTCACTCCAGACCCTACTTGCCTCAGTTATTCCCATACCTGGAGGTATCACCAGTGAAGACTGTGAAACAGCAAAGATGGCATCCTGCCCCTTTCTCTGGAAGCTCCATCCCAGAGGACTACTGATTTATTGCTGGTTCCAACAGGCCTGTAGGAGGTGGCTGGAGACTCCAGTTGGAAGTTCTCACCCAGTCAGGAGGAACATGATCAGGGACCCAGTTAAAGAAGCAGTCTGGCTGCTTTGTGGTAGAGCAGCTGTGCTGTGTTGGGGATCCTTTCAGCCCCTGTCTGGTTTGGGCTTTCCAAGACCCAGAAGCTGGACTGGCTGAGAAGCCTGAATGGCTCAAGTGGTAACCTGCCTTGCCCCTCAGGCACTCTGTCTCAGGGAGAATTTAGAGCTCTGTTGGCCCCATAGAACATGGGTGGGGGTGGCCAGAGGCTCTGACTTGAAGGACCCTGCTGGGAGGATCTGCCCCACGAGGAGGAGTGGATTGGAGTCCCACTTAAAGAAGCAGTCTGACCACACCTCAACAGAACAGCTGTGTCATGGTGGGGAACCACCTCTGTCCCCGTTGGCTTGGACTCTCCAAAGCTTGCAGGCTGGAACGGCTGAATCATCCTAACCTAGGTGGCAGCCCTCCCCTCCTCAGGGCACTCCATCCTAGAGAGAGTTCAGAGCTCTGTTCATAATATGTGCAAGCAGGCATGGCCAGAAGTCCCAGCTGGGAGGTCCTGCCCAGTGAGGAGGAATGGATTGGGCCCACTTAAAGAAGCAGTTTGGCCACAGCATGGCAATGGAGGGACCCTTCCTGTCTGCACCATTTGGACTCTCCAAAGCCCAGAGGCTGGAACAGCTGAGTTGACCAAACAGCAGAGATGGTGCCCACCCCTCCCCCTGCCCACAGGGGGCTCTGTCCAGCCTCAGGCAGGCTTCACCCACCTTGTTGCTGGTAGCTGGCTGGAATTCCAAGCCAGTGGGTCTTATCTTGTGAGGTGCCATGAAAGTGTGGCCCACAGAACAATGCTGTTCAGCTCCCTGGGTTCCACCCCCTTCCTAGGGGTATGTGCAGTTCTTGCCCTGCATGAGTTGCAGACATGTATGTTGGGGATCCTGAGGCTGGAGTATGTAAAGCTACTGGGTCTCTTTGTGTGCCTGAGCATCTGCTCTGCCAAGACTCCACACAACTCTGTGTGTCAGCCCGAAGGCCCTGATGGGCTCACAAGGGGGTCTCCTGATCAGCAGATTGCAAAGATACATGGGAAGAGCGTGGTTTCCAGGGGTTGCACAATCACTCACTGCTTCCATTGGCTGGGGGTGAGGGTTCCCTTGGCTCAGTGTCACTCCTGAGTGAGCCATTTCCCCACCCTGCTTATCTTCGTGCTCCATGGGTCGAGTTGTCCTAATCAGTCCCACTGCAAGAACCTGGATATTTCAGTTGAAGGTGCTGTATTCACTTGCCTCTTTCATTCCTCTCTCTGAGCGCTGCAGGCCACAGCTGCTTCTAATTAGCCTTCTTGGCCCCTTTGACAAAGGACTCTTAGTAAGAGGACCTCAGGGCAGGGGTTAAAAACATGTTGAACTATGTTTAAATAGTAGCTTTACTACTTACTCTCTAGTATCTTCACCTTTCTGATACTCATTGCTTTTCTTTTGAAAAATGTGGATAATAATTTTACTGAGCTCATAGGGTATTTTTGAGGATTAAATAAGATAAGTTTGGCAATAAGCTTAGAATAGTAGGCTGCCTATATACTTCCTCAGTCAGAATTGGATGAGAAATTTGGGTAGAATGGATTTTGCTAGTAGAAGTTCAGGAAGAGAGAGGAATATTAATAGATTCACTTGGAGGGAAGACGAGAGGCAGAAGCAAAAGATAAGGATTTATAGTAACTTTTGCGATATCATAGCATGCGAAAGGTAGATATCTGTGTCACATGGCTGTCCCTAGCTTAAAAAGAGCCTGAAAAAGCAAGCGTCTCAACTGGGGTTGAGTACATTATTACCACAAACAAAATTAAGGCTCCTATTAGTAAAGAAAGGTAGAAATAAATACTGGGTAGTCAATAAAGTGTCTGACACAGTCTCATAAGATAGGCAATAATAGTATAGTGTGCTTGTTTTCAAAGTAGAAGTAAAAGGTGACTTCCAGAAATCACATTGTTCTCTATTTCATTCAGACTCTACTTGGTGTTGTTTCTAATACTTTAAGAAATTTATTGTCAAGCTAGACATGGTTCACATGAGATTTTAAAGTATGGTGAGAAGTTTGGAAATTACTTAGGAAGTTTCTCAATTTAGGTTGAGAAAATTTGTTTGTAGTGCAAGAAAGTCACTGTCCTTAAATATCTCATAGATTATTATGAAAAAGAGGACTCAGACTTGGTTTTTTTATAACTCCTAGTGATAGAAGTAGAATTAATAGGCAGAAGTTACAACAGGGAGACCAGGAATTCATTCAACATGAGGAAACACATTTAATCAATATAACTATTCAACAGCCACATAACAAATACCCTATTATTAAAAGTGTTTAGGAAGATTCTAGATGACTGATTACTGGGAATCTATAAAAGATATTTAGGCACTGTATGGGGATTTAGCAGAGTTGAAATTTGAGGTCCTTTATAAGAACCTAGAAGTACTTTGAGAGTTATACAGTATTTTTCTCCATTATCTACCTCCAACATTCCCCGAGCCTAACTAAAGAAGGTCCTGAAGAAAGATATAGCTCATGCATGCTATGGAGAGCAACTGGGGATCATCTACCCACAAAAGGCATCTATCATTATCCCTTCTGGTTTTTATGGTCGTAAAGTCTCCAAGGAAAACTTTTGCCCAACTCGAATTGGTAGGACCAGTGAAAATGCCAACTGTGTGTCAGTCACAACCAGACAGGTAAGATGCAACTTCTCAGAGAGTAAGAGTCTAGATAACTCTACATTCAAAAGTAAAATACCCTGATTTTATTTGAGAAAGGAACTGATTGGATCTGTAACTACCAGGACAAGGTAAATAAAATAAAAAAGAAAGAAATTAGTCCTAGATGGTTTTCTTACAACATTTGGATTAGAATTTTGATCTTAGTTACATGATCTTAATTTGGCCAATTTCTTTCCTCTCTTATAATAATGGCTGACATTTATTGAATAGCTAATATGTGCCAGGTATGTTGCTTGGCACAGCATAAGCATTCTAGCCATTAATCTACATAATAACTCTATGAAGTAGGTACTATTTTTTAAACCATTTTAAGGATGAGGAAACAGAATCAGGTGGATGAACTGATTCTCCTATAGCTCCACAGCTAGTAAGTGACAGAGGTCATTAGTGACCTAGATGGGAGCTGGACTAAGGGATCTACCAGTTGGAAAGCTTTCTGACTGACCTATTATTTTGTCTTATTCTGTTTAAAAAAACACACTCTCCATCTTTACTTTCTCAATAGAAATTCACTCAGTCTTATTTCTGATACCACCAGCTTCACTGAGGTCATTAATGATCTCCATGTTGTTAAATCTGATGGACACTTTGATGTCATTATCTGACCTAACTCCTTAGGTTTATTTGACACATCCTACCAGTCTACCTTTTTTTAAACACTCAATTCCCTTGGCTTCCATGTTACCATGCTCTCTTGATTTTCTTCTTGCCATTCAGTGTGCCCTCTCCCATTTTAATCAGCCACAAATATTATTGAGCTATGTGGTATTCCTAATCATTTCCAGAGCCAGAGTACTCAGCTTGTCCATATAGAAAAATCTTTAATTTCTGTAGTAATTGGATTTGAACATTGTTTTTTACTTAACTTGTGCTGGGAATTACTATCTCCATGAAATACAAAGAAATAAAATTTTATGGATATAATTTGTTAATAGTCATAGAGCAAGTAAATGACAGAGCTATAATTCACAGTTTTAATTTTCATGTCTGATCTATCTAGCTATCATCTATCTGTCTATATCTTTTCAGTGTTCATTGAATAGAACTTCTAGATGTCAGAGTAAAAAGAAACATGTTATTGAAAAGTAATTGTAAAATTCAGTGTTGGAAATGATAACATTATTGTGCACATCACAGTTTTATTTCATAATTTCTCTTCTCTTCGTAAGAAACTCATGGATGAGTGCCAGGACCAACGCTGGTATCTGATATCTGTGAATAGTTGAGTATTTGGACCAGATCCATGTCCTGAGACATATAAGTAGCTTCTTGTGTCTTATAAGTGTAGACCAGGCAAGTTTCACAGAGGTATTTAAAATTAAGAGGGGATTTATCAAAAAAGACTGTAGTCCTGCATAGTTTGTGGACTCATTTCTAAGTGCTATGTCTGTGTTTTAATGTTTAGTAATTTTTAAATCAATGCATAATACCTTAAGCTGTATAACCCACAGACACAAAATACTTCTTGGTTACAGAGATATTTTATATTTTATAATTAGGGAAAGATCTGAAATCTATCCAAAAGTAACAGCCACTTTCACTGTAATATCTCATTTTGTAATGTTTGGATTGTAATCCTTCTGAAAATTGATTTCTGCAAGTTCAACTGACTCTATATTTATCCTCATTTTAAGGAAATGTAAACTGTCAATGCTTCCAGACAGCTTAAAAATATACATGTTAGAATATAGAGTTGAATTTGAAAGGGAAGCTAAAGTATCAGCCTTGTTTCCTAGAGAACTACCAAATAAAGACAATGTGTGAGAATGGCACGCTGAGGCTTCAGTACAGAAATACATCTGTCCTGGCAATTTTCTCTGCAAGTTATGGCAAATTCTTAGGGGAAAACAAAAATGTGATATAATGAATAAAAATGGACCAGTCACAGGTATGTTGGAAATGGGAGACATGCAAAACCTGCAATAAAGTTGTTCAAATTATTTGTTTAATGTTAGTGGTTTACTGAGCTTTAAATAAGGGACTAATATTGTCCAGATCACCATGATACTCAATATATGGGCAATGTAATGGGACTAGCATTGTTTTGGTGTATAATGATATATACATTCTTAACTAGTTAAAATTATATTCTGAGTAAGAATATAATCTTGATCAGCTAGTTCATGGCCAAATAAATGTTGTTTTTGAAAGCTACACCTGATACGTATTTCTGGGCTGTTTCCCAGGACAGTGTGGGTAGAAAATACTGCTTGGTTCTTAAGCGTGCAAACTCAGTAGCTTCTTCCCAGTCCAGCTTATCCTAAAGTGTGTTCCACAGAAAAAAATTAACATTCTTAAGAATTCCATTGGAAAACCCAGTTATATTGACTTATTTTCAATTAATAATGCAACACTATATCACAGCATTATTGCTGTAGTGTGCTTCAGCATTAGCTATCATATACAGGGTCTGTATGGAATTCTCAGTGATGTAATTTCTGTCTGTGGCCTAAATCCTTCTCATTTTTGGCAATGCTGCCCTGTAATTGTTATTGCATTGTATTAGTTCCTGCTTGTGGTATATTCATGATCTGTAGGATACAAATCTCTTGAATGCTTAGGCCACAAAGTTTTGAATAACCCTTATTGATTTGCCTCAACCTCAGTATAAAGAGGAAATCTTCATAAATATTTTTCATAATGCACAGGATTTTGTAGCTTTACCTCTAGTCCAGTAGTTCTCAACCAGCAGTGATTTATACACCCTCCCCAAGTCGTTGGCTATGTCTGAAGATATATGTGATTGTCACAACTGAGGGGTAGGGAATGCTATAGGCATCTAGTAGGTAGAGTCCAGAAATGACTCTAAACATCCTACAATGCACAGAACAACACCCTGTAACTAAGAGTTATTTGGCCCCAAATGGCCCCTGAGGTTGAGAAATTCTGTCCCAGTGATAAGAGCATAGCAGATACCTCCAATCTAGCTCCTTCACCTACATTTCAATTACTTCTTCCATAACCAACAGAAGGAATTAAGCACTAAAATTCAAAATATTTCTTTTTTATTTTAGTCATCGTATTTTTCAAAGTCGCTTGGTAGCACTAATATCTTTAATTGCTAAATTTGTATGGTTACCGAAAATCTAAAACAACGCATTTTAAACTCTATATTTAGAGCAGTAAAAAACTGAGCTATTGGAACTTGGAGAAAATTGGCAATTTTTAAAACATTCATAAATAAAAATTGTACTGTACTTTTTCAAGTACAAAAAACTGCGAGAACTTGTTTTACTCATTTCAGAAGACAAAAACCCAATACTCATCATTATTTGATATTTGCCAATAACCTTGGAGGTGCTGTGGCATTGCTTTCTAAGGAAGATAAATTATGATGCCAGTCTCTCTGCACCAAAAAACAATTCTGAACCTGGCATAGCACTAAAGCCTGGCAGTATGACATGGTAGAAAAAAACAAGATTACTCTTTCCATTTCACAATCATGTGCATTTGTTGTTGCTGTCAGCATGTGTTTTTCTGTCATCCCCACACCCTCAATTTCTTTGTAGAGAATTATCTCCTTTGGATATGGTCTAAAGGAACCAGGCCCTCTCCTAGCCAAAGAGCAGGTGTGCTAGCCAAGTCAGGCCAATCCAGTACATATTTCTTCCATGATATTTGCATCTCAAGCAAAGTGACAAAAATGTTAACAATATCCTGATTCATTTGCTTCAGTGGTGGCAACCTGAATAGACTGTTTTTACTGCAAGATCCTCTTTTTAGTTCTATTTCCTTGAGACCTCAAAGTGTTTTGCATCAGTTTCTTTTTTATGTCTCTCGAGCCTGCATTACAGAAATATCAGTTATCGTTCTGCTATCTATTTTACCTCCCTTTCAAGTTCCCAACCCTCAAATTATTTTGTTTGTTCAAATCATTACCAACAGAGTGCTTCGTTCCTGGTGCTCTACAAGGACTATTGAGGCCACGTCAAAAGAAATAAAACCCTCCATTGTTTGCAGATACAGCTATTTTGGGGAAACCTTGTTTCCCAGGAGTAAAGAAACAGTTACAAGCCTCCCACACATGTGGTAAGAAAAACAAGGTACCACTACCATTTAATAAATTACTGTAGAATAAACTATAATAGTATAAATTATATTTTACAATACTGTATTGCATTATTCAGTTTACAAGTTTTGACACCTAAGTTTCTCACTTGACCATTACAATAATCCTGTGAGGTAGGTATTAATATAATTCTCATTTTATACAAGAGCAAAGGTTCAGAAAGAAGTAATCTGCTCAAGGTTACACAGCTAGTAAGTGGTTTGGCTCCATAACTGTGAGATATCAGGTGTAGAGCCAAACCACTGTGAGATATCCTATATGGAACCTGTGAGATATGTGAGATATGATATCTTATATCTCAGAGTGAGGGCAGGGCCAGAGGTAAATATTAGGAGCTGTATCAATTGGGGTTGTTAGGTGCAAGCAGTAGAGGCCAATCCTAGCTGACTGAACAGAAAGGGAGTTTATTAAAAGGACAGTAGAGATCTCATAGAAGTTGTTTAAGGGAATGTAGAACCTGGCTCAGCTATACCTAAGAAAAATGCCTCAAATCACACCTTAGAATTCTCTGATTAGATACAAAAATTAGCTGGGCATGGTGGCGCATACCTGTACTACCAGCTACTCAGGAGGCTGAGGCAGGAGGATCACTTGAACCAGGTGGAGCTTGCAGTGAGCCGAGATCGTGCCACTGCACTCCAGCCTGGCAACAGAGCGAGACTCTGTCTCAAAAAAAAAAAAAAAAAAAGTCTGATTAGAAAAATGATTACACCACTGCCACCAGAAAGAGAAATCTTCTTATATCTTTAGTTTCCAAGTCAATCTGGCACAGACACATCTGATTGAGGGAGCTTAGGTTATGTGGCCACTGCCTAGCTGTAATGCAGATTAGGCAAGTTAGCATCTAGAATTTTCATCCCTTGTAGTAGGAGGTACATTTTGCTTCCCACCAAAACCCATGAGGTGGGGTAATTTTGCATTCATAGAAAGGGATTAATATTTTGGGCAGCCAAAACAGTTGGCAATATCCAAAATAATCTAAGCTGTGATGTCTCAATTTCAAAATACACCCTTCACTGACTTAAAATGTTAAAGTCCCACCTAACCCAACATAGCTATCCCTTACATTTTTTTCCAGCATTATTGAGGTATAATTGACAAATCAAATCATATATATCCAAGGTATACAGATTTGATATATGTATACTTTGTGCAATAATTACCACAATCAAATTTATTAACATATCTGTCATCATCATAGTTACCATGTTGTGTGTGCATGTGCTAAGTGCATTTAAGTGTGTAAGGACACTTATAATCTGTTCTCTTACCAAATTTCAAATATTAACTGCAGCCACCATGCTGTACATTAGATCATCAGAACTTATTCATCCTGTAACTGAAAGAGAAATACCTGGCTGGGCGCGGTGGCTCACGCCTGTAATCCCAGCACTTTGGGAGGCCGAGGCGGGCGGATCACAAGGTCAGGAGATCGAGACCACGGTGAAACCCTGTCTCTACTAAAAATACAAAAAATTAGCCAGGCGCGGTTGTGGGCGCCTGTAGTCCCAGCTACTCGGGAGGCTGAGGCAGGAGAATGGCGTGAACCCGGGAGGCGGAGCTTGCAGTGAGCCGAGATCGCGCCACTGCACTCCAGCCTGGGCGACAGAGCCAGACTCCGTCTCAAAAAAAAAAAAAAAAAAAAAGAGAAATACCATATGATCTCATGTGTGGCATCTCACCATTTCCCCCACTCTCCAGTCCCTGGCAAACACTATTCTATTCTCTGCTTCTATAAGTTCATCCTTTCTAGATTCCACATGTGAGATCATATGGTATTTCTCTTTCTGTGCCTGAATTACTCATTTAGCCTAGTGCCCTCTAGGTTCATCCATGTTGTCACAAAGAGCCATAAACTTGTGTCAACATTAAGGTGGTTTCCTTATTTTGGCTATTGTGAAAAATGGAGCAAGGAACATGGGAATGTAGATATCTCCTTGAGATTCTGGTTTTATTTTCTTTGGATGTATACCCAGCAGTGGGATTGCTGGATCATATGGTAGTTCTGTTTTTAATATTTTGAGGAAACCCCTTACTGTTTTCCACAGAGACTATATCAATTTATGTTTCTATCATTTGTACAAGGACTCCCGTTTCTCTGCATCCTCACCAACACTTGTCTTTTGATAATAGTCATTGTAATGCGTATGATCTCATTGTGGTTTTAATTTGAGTTTTTCTGATGATTACTGATTTTGTGCATTTTTCATATACCTGTTGGCTATTTTACATCTTATTTGGAAAAATGTCTATGAAGTCTTTTGCCCATTGTTTAATTGGGTTATTAGTTTATTGTGGGGTTTCTGTTATTGAGTTATGTGAGTACCTTACATATTTTGGATATTAACCCCTTATCAGATACATAGTTCACAAATATTTTCTCCCATTCTGTAGGTTGCCTTTTAATTTTATTGATTTTTTTCCTTTGCTGTGCAGAAGCATTTTAGATAAAGTCTCATTTGTTCATTTTTGCTTTTGTTACCTGTGCTTTTGATGTCAAATCTACCTTTAATATATCTTAAAATATGCTAACATTTGCCCTAAAAAGTAGATTATATTTATCCCACTAATATTCATAGAATAGGGGAAATCCCCAAACAATAGGTTGATATAGGATGGTGATAACTGTTGTGTATAGTTGGAAAAGAAGAGGGAATAGGACAAAATCCTAAGGAATATTATCACTGAAGGGACTTGCAGAGAAAAAGAAACTTTCAAAGGGGACTAAGGAGAGATAAGTGAAGCAGGAAGAAAATGAGAAGAATGTGGTGTGATAGCATAGAGAAAGAAGACAATTACGTATTTAAATTATGGAGTTAATATAATAGCAGAGAGTCTAGGGTAATTCACTTAACCTTCATTAATCTTCTTTACTCAATCTCAAACAGCAAACTTTCTCCAACAATTTTTTATTGTATTTCATTTTTATATATTTTGGAGATATAATTTTTGTACCCTAAAACATCAATTTTAAAATAAAAATAACAGGGGGCGGTTCCAAGATGGCCAAATAGGAACAGCTCCAGGCTACAGCTCCCAGCATGAGTGACAGAAGATGAGCAATTTCTGCATTTCCAACTGAGGTACCGGGTTCATCTCACTGGGGCATGTCAGACAGTGGGTGCAGGACAGTGGGGGCAGCCCAGCAAGCCAGAGCTGAAGCAGTGTGAGGCATTGCCTCACCCAGGAAGTGCAAGGGGTAAGGGAATTCCCTTTCCTAGGCAAGGGAAACCATGACACACAGCACCTGGAAAATCAGGTCACTCCCATCCTAATACTGTGCTTTTCCAAGGGTCTTAGCAAACGACACACCAGGAGATTATATCCCGTGCCTGGCTCAGAGGGTCCCACGCCCATGGGGCCTCCCTCATTGCTAGCACAGCAGTCTGAGATCTAACTGCAAGGTGGAAGTGAGACTGGGGGAGGGGAGCCCACCATTACTGAGGCTTGAGTAAGTAAACAAAGCGGCAGGGAAGCTCGAACTGGGTGGAGCCCACCACACCTCAAGGAGGCCTGCCTGCCTCTGTAGACTCCACCTCTGGGGACAGGGCATAGCCAAACAAAAGGCAGCAGAAACCTCTGCAGATTTAAATGTCCCTGTCTGACAGCTTTGAAGAGAGTAGTGGTTCTCTGAGCATGGAGTTTGAGATCTGAGAACGGAAAGACTGCCTCCTCAAGTGGGTCCCTGACCCCCGAGTAGCCTAACTGGGAGGCACCCCCCAGTAGGGGCAGACTGACACCTCACACGGTCGGGTACCCTTCTGAGACAAAGCTTCCAGAGGAACGATCAGGCAGCAACATTTGCTCTTCAGCAATATTCTATCTTCTGCAGCCTCCACTGCTGATACCCAGGCAAACAGGGTCTGGAGTGGACCTGCAGTAAACTCCAACACACCTGCAGCTGAGGGTCCTGACTGTTAGAAGGAAAACTAACAAACAGAAAGGACATCCACACCAAAACCCCATCTGTACATCACCATCATCAAAGACCAAAGGTAGATAAAACCACAGAGATGGGGAAAAAATAGAGCAGAAAAGCTCAAAATTCTAAAAATCAGAGTGCCTCTCCCCCTCCAAAGGAATGCAGCTCCTCGCCAGCAATGGAACAAAGCTGGATGGAGAATGATTTTGACGAGTTGAGAGAAGGCTTCAGATGACCAAACTTCTCTGAGCTAAAGGAGGAAGTTCAAACCCATCGCAAAGAAGCTAAAAACCTTGAAAAAAGATTAGACGAATGGCTAACTAGAATAACCAATGCAGAGAAGTCCTTAAATGACCTGATAGAGCTGAAAACCATGGTGTGAGAAATATGTGACAAATGCACAAGCTTCAGTAAACGATTTGATCAACTGGAAGAAAGAATATAAGTGATTGAAGATCAAATGAATGAAATGAAGTGAGAAGAGAAGTTCAGAGAAAAGAGAGTAAAAAGAAATGAACAAAACCTCCAAGAAATATGGGATTATGTGAAAAGACCAAATCTATGTCTGATTGGTGTACCTGAAAGTGATGAGGAGAACAGAACCAAGTTGGAAAACACTCTGCAGGATATTATCCAGGAGAACTTCCCCAACCTAGCAAGGCAGGCCAACATTCAAACTCAGGAAATACAGACAATGCCACAAAGATACTCCTCGAAAAGAGCAACTCCAAGACACATAATTGTCAGATTCACCAAAGTTGAAATGAAGGAAAAAATGTTAAAGGCAGCCAGAGAGAAAGGTCGGGTTGTCCACAAAGGGAAGCCCATCAGACTAATAGCAGATCTCTTCACAGAAACTCTACAAGCCAGAAGAGAGTGGGGGCCAATATTCAACATTCTTAAAGAAAAGAATTTTCAACCCAGAATTTCATATCCAGCCAAACTAAGTTTCATAAGTGAAGGAGAAATAAAATCCTTTACAGACAAGCAAATACTGAAAGATTTTGTCACCACCAGGCCTGCCCTACAAGAGCTCCTGAAGGAAGCACTAAACATGGAAAGGAACAATCAGCACCAGCCACTGCAAAAACATGCCAAATTGTAAAGACCATCAATGCTAGGAAGAAACTGCATCAACTGATGAGCAAAATAACCAGCTAACATCATAATGACAGGATCAAATTCACACATAACAATAATAACCTTAAAAGTAAATGGGCTAAATGATCCAATTAAAAGACACAGACTGGCAAATTGGATAAAGAGTCAAGACCTACCAATGTGCTGTATTCAGGAGACCCATCTCACATGCAGAGACACACATAGGCTCAAAATAAAGGGATGGAGGAAGATCTACCAAGCAAATGGAAAACAAAAAAAGGCAGGGGTTGCAATCCTAGTCTCTGATAAAACAGACTTTAAACTAACAAAGATCAAAAGAGACAAAGAAGGCCATTACATAATGGTAAAGGAATCAACAAGAAGAGCGAACTATCTTAAATATATATGTACCCAATACAGGAGCACCCAGATTCATAAAGGAACTCCTTAGAGACCTGCAAAGAGACTTAGACTCCCACACAATAATAGTGGGAGACTTTAACACCCCACTGTCAACATTAGACAGATCAACGAGACAGAAAGTTAACAAGGATATCCAGGAATTGAACTCAGCTCTGCACCAAGCAGACCTAATAGACATCTACAGAACTGTCCACCCCAAATCAACAGAATATACATTCTTCTCAGCACCACATCGCACTTATTCCAAAATTGACCACATAGTTGGAAGTAAAGCACTCCTCAGCAAATGTAAAAGAAAAGAACAGAAATTATAACAAACTGTCTCTCAGACCACAGTGCAATCAAACTAGAACTCAGGATTAAGAAACTCACTCAAAACCGCTCAACTACATGGAAACTGAACAACCTGCTCCTAAATGACTACTGGGTACATAACAAAATGAAGGCAGAAATAAAGATGTTCTTTGAAACCAATGAGAACAAAGATACAACATCCCAGAATCTCTGGGACACATTTAAAGCAATGTGTAGAGGGAAATTTATAGCACTAAATGCCCACAAGAGAAAGCAGGAAAGATCTAAAATTGACACCCTAACATCACAATTAAAAGAACTAGAGAAGCAAGAGTAAACACATTCAAAAGTTAGCAGAAGGCAAGTAATAACTAAGATCAGAGCAGAACTGAAGGAGATAGAGACACAAAAAACCCTTCAAAAAATCAATGAATCCAGGAGCTGGTTTTTTGAAAAGATCAACAAAATTGACAGACTGCTAGCAAGACTAATAAAGAAGAAAAGAGAGAAGAATCAAATAGATGCAATAAAAAATGATAAAGGGGATATCACCACCGACCCCACAGAAATACAAACTACCTTCAGAGAACACTATAAACACTTCTATGCAAATAAACTAGAAAACCTAGAAGAAATGGATAAATTCCTGGACATGTACACTCTCCCAAGACTAAACCAGGAAGAAGTTGAATCCCTGAATAGACCAGTAAGAGGCCCTGAAATTGAGGTAACAATCAATAGCCTACCAACCAAAGAAAGTCCAGGACCAGATGGATTCACAGCCGAATTCTACCAGAGGTACAAGAAGGAGCTGGTACCATTCCTTCTGAAACTATTCCAATCAATAGAAAAAGAGGGTATCCTCCCTAAGTCATTTTATGAGGCCAATGTCATCCTGATACCAAATCCTGGCAGAGACACACACACAAAAAGAGAATTTTAGACCAATATCCCTGATGAACCTTGATGCAAAAATCCTCAATAAAATACTGGCAAACTGAATCCAGTAGCACATCAAAAAGTGTATCCACCATGATCTCTGGGATGCAAGGTTGGTTCAACATACACAAATCAATAAACATAATCCAGCCTATAAAAAGAACTAAAGACAAAAACCACATGATTATCTCAATAGTGCAGAAAAGGCCTTCAACAAAATTCAACAGCCCTTCATGCTAAAAACTCTCAATAAATTCGGTATTGATGGAACGTATCTCAAAACAATAGCTATTTATGACAAACCCACAGCCAATATCATACCGAATGGGTAAAAACTGGAAAAATTCCCTTTGAAAACTGGCACAAGACAGGAATGCCCTCTCTCACCACTCCTATTCAACATAGTGTTGGAAGTTCTGGCCAGGGTAATCAGGCACGAGAGAGAAATAAAGGGTATACATTTAAGTCTTTAATTCATCTTGAGTTATTTTTTGTGTATGGTGTAAGGAAGGGGTTCAGTTTCAATCTTTTGCATGTGGTTAGCCAGTTATCTTAACACCATTTATTGAATAGGAAATCCTTTCCCTGTTGCTTGTTTTTGTCAGGTTTGTCAAAGATCAGATGATTGTAGGTGTGTGACCTTATTTCTGGGCTCTCTATTTTGTTCCATTTGTCTATGTGTCTGTTTTTGTATGAGTACCATGCTGTTTTGGTTACTGTAGCTCTATAGTATAGTTTGAAGTCAGGTAACGTGATGCCTCTAGCTTTGTTCTTTTTGCTTAGGATTGCCTTGGCTATTTGGGCTCCTTTTTTATTCCACTTGAATTTTAAAACAGTATTTTCTAGTTCTTTGGAGAATGTCACTGGTAGTTTGATAAGAATAGCATTGGATTTATAAATTGCTTTGAGCAGTATGGCCATTTTAACTATATTAATTCTTCCTATCTATGAGCATGGAATGTTTTTCAATGTTTTGTTTGTGTCATCTCTGATTTATTTGAGCAGTGTTTTGTAATTCTCATTGTAGAACTCTTTTCACCTCCCTAGTTAGCTGTATCCCTAGGTATTTTATTATTTTTGTGGCAACTGTGAATGGATTTGTATTCCTGATTTGGCTCTTGGCTTGGCTGCTGTTAGTATATAGGAATGCTATTGATTTTTGTACATTGATTTTGTATCCTGATACTTTGCCAAAGTTATCACCTGAAGGAGCTTTGGGGCTGAGACTATGAGGTTTTCTAGATATAGAATCATGTCGTCTACCAACAGGGATAGTTTGACTTCCTCTCTTCCAATTTTCTTTATTTCTTTCTCCTGCCTGATTGCTCTGGCCAGGACTTCCAATACTATGTGAATAAGAGTGGTGAGAGAGGGCATACTTGTCTTGTGCCAGTTTCTCAAGGGGAATGTTTTCAGCTTTTGCCCATTCAGTATAATGTTGGCTGTGGGTTTGTCATAGATAGATATTATTTTGAGATATTTTCCTTCAATACCTAGTTTATTGATAGTTTTTTTTTTAACATAAAGGGTGTTGAATGTTATCAAAAGCCTTTTCTGCATCTATTGAGATAATCATGTGGTTTTTGTCTTTAGTTTGGTTTATGTGATGAATCACATTTGTTGATTTATATATGTTGAATTAACCTTGCATCCCAAGGATAAAGCCTGCTTGATGGATTAACTTCTTTGATGTGTTGCTGGATTTGGTTTGAAGTATTTTGTTGAGGATTTTTGCATCGATGTTCATCAAAGATATTGACCTGAAGTGATTAGTGACTCAATTTCTTAATTCATTATTGGTACGTTCAGATTTCCAACTTCTTCATGATTCAATCTTGGTTGGTTATATGTTTCTAAGAATTTATCCATTTTTTCTAGATTATCCAATTTGTTGAAATATAGTTGTTTCTTGTAGTCTCTTATGATCCTTTGAATTTCTGTGTGATTACTTGTAATATCTCCTTTTTCATTTCTGATTTCATTTATTTGAGTCTTCTCTCATTTTTTAGTTAGCCTATGTGATGGTTAATACTGATTGTCTACTTGATTGGATTGAAAGATGCCAAGTATTGATCCTGGGTGTGTCTGTGTGGGTATTGCCAAAGGAGACTAACATTTGAGTCAGTGGACTGGGAAAGACAGACCCACCCTTAATCTGGGTGGGCACCATCTAATCAGTTGCCAGCGTGGCTAGAAAATAAAGCAGGCAGAAAAACGTGAAAAAAAAAAAAGAGAATGGCCAAGCCCCCCAGTCTACAGCTTTCTCCCATGCTGGATGCTTCCTGCCCTTGAACATTGGACTCCAAGTTCTTCAGTTTCAGGACTGAGACTGGCTCTCCTTTCTCTTCAGCTTGCAGACAGCCTATTGTGGGACCTTGTGATTGTGTGAGTTAATACCTAATAAACTTATACACACACACACACACACACACACACTATTAGTTCTGTCCCTCTAGAGAACCCTGAGAGATTTCGGTACCAGGAGTGGTTCCAGAGGAAGAGAATATTAAGGATGGAGTTCTTTCGTTGGTTTTGGGGTTTCTGGAGTTGGCTGCTTAATATGATTAGACTCAAAAATGCTAAGGACTCTACTTCTAATAGTATTGGGAACACTGATAGTCCTTGTCATAGACTGTTTAGAGAGTTATGCAAAATAAATGCATTTAACACTCCTGATTCACCGCTTGTGAGAGGCAAGGAATTTAGTGACTCTATACATCATACCTTTGGTCTTATATGGGGAACCAAGGAATATAATGAAGCCGGGTGGTTGCTCCTAAGTTCAGCGGACAATGTGATGAAAGAAAATGATGAACTCGGGGATTTTATCTCCTGGCTTCAAAAACAGATACTGAGCCTCAAATCTGCTAAGACTGCCCTGAGTGAGAGTCTTATCTCTTGTAGAGAAAGAGCTGAAATTGTGGAAAAACAGACACAGGCTCTTATCACGTGAGTGGCTGACCTGCAACCAAAGGTGCATGCATAGCCTTACCAGGCATCTACTGTTAAACTGAGGGCATTAATTGGAAAAGAATGGGACCCTATGACTTAGAATGGGGATGTGTGGGAGGACACTGATGAAGCTGGGGACACTGAGTATGTAAACTCTGATGAACCTTTTTTGCCAGAAGAAACAGCTTCCCCATCCCCAGTAGTGGCAACATCCCCTCCCTAACCCATGCTGCCATCAGCCTTTCCACCTTTGCCTGAAGAGATAAACCCTGCGCTGCCTGAGGCAACAGTGATGGCCTCCCCTGAGGCAGTTGCCAGGCAAGATACTGTTGATTCTCCTCAGCAGCCAATCCCAATACCCCTATTTGCTTCTAGACCTATAACTAGACTAAAGTTGCAGTGGGCCTCTAGAGGTGAGGTTGAGAGTGTGACCTATGAGGAGGTGCACTATGCTCAAAAAGAACTGCTTGACTTTTCTAATGTATATAAACAGAAATCTGGAGAACAGGCATGGGAATGGATATTAAGGGTGTGGGATAATGGTGGAAGGAACATAGAGTTGGATCAGGCTGGATTTATTGATTTGAGCCCACTAACTAGGGACTCTGCAGTTAATGTTGCAGCTCAGGTAGTTAAAAAAGGTTCTAATAGGCCGGGCGCGGTGGCTCAAGCCTGTAATCCCAGCACTTTGGGAGGCCGAGACGGGCGGATCACGAGGTCAGGAGATTGAGACCATCCTGGCTAACACAGTGAAACCCCGTCTCTACTAAAAATACAAAAACTTAGCCGGGCGAGGTGGCAGGCGCCTGTAGTCCCAGCTACTCGGGAGGCTGAGGCAGGAGAATGGCGTGAACCCGGGAGGCGGAGCTTGCAGTGAGCTGAGATCCGGCCACTGCACTCCAGCCTGGGTGACAGAGCGAGACTCCGTCTCAAAAAAAAAAAAAAAAAAAAGGTTCTAATAGTTTATTTGCTTGGTTAACTGAAATATGGATTAAAAGATAGCCCACTGTGAGTGAGCTGAAATGCCTGATCTCCCTTGGTTTAATGTAGAGGAAGAGATCCAAAGGCTTAGGGAGATTGGGATAGTGGAGTGAATTAGTTAATTTAGACCTACTCATCCCACCTTGGAGGGTCCAGAAGATATACCCTTGACCAATGCCTTGAGAAATAGATTTGTGAGGGCAGCACCTGTATCTTTGAAGCGCCCTGTAATTGCCCTTCTCTGTATGTCAGATCTAACAGTGGACCTATTTGGATTTTGGAGGCAATACATTCCTCATTCAGGTGTGTTACTCTGACCCATTTATCGAGTGACCCAAAAGGCTACCAGTTTTGAGTGGGGTCCAGAACAGGAAAAGGCTCTGCAACAGGTCCAGGCTGCTGTGCAAGATGCTCTGTCACTTGGGCCATGTGACCCAGAAGATCCAGTGGTGCTTGAGGTGTCAGTGGCAGATAAGGTTGCTGTCTGAAGCCTTTGGCAGGCCCCCATAGGTGAATCACAGCAGAGGTCTCTAGTATTTTGGAGCAAGGCCCTGTCATCTTCTGCAGATAACTACTCTCCTTTTGAGACAGCTCCTGGCCTGTTACTGGGCTTTGGTGGAAACTGAACATTTGACTATGGGTCACCAAGTCACCATACCGCCTCAACTGCCTGTCATGAACTGGGTGCTTTCTGACCCATCTAGCCATAAAGTGGGTCATGCACAGCAGCATTCCATCATCAAATGGAAGCGGTATATATGCGATCGGGCTCAAGCAAGTCTTGAAGGCACAAGTAAGTTACATAAGGAAATGGCTCAAATGTCCATGGTCTCTACTCCTGCCACCCTGCCTTCTCTCCCCCAACCTTGCACCTGTGGCCTCATGGGGAGTTCCCTATGAGCAGTTGATAGAGGAAGAGAAGACTAGGGCTTGGTTCACAGATGGTTCTGCACAATATGCAGGCACCACCCAAAAGTGAACAGCTACAGCACTACAGCCCCTTTCTAGGACATCCCTGAAGGACAGTGGTGAAGGGAAATCTTCCCAGTGGACATAACTTTGAGCAGTGCACCTGGTCGTGCACTTTTCATGGAAGGAGAAGGGGCCTGAAGTGTGATTATATACTGATTCATGGACTGTAGCCAATGGTTTGGCTGGATGGTCAGGGTCTTTGAAGAAGCATGATTGGAAAATTGGTGACAAAGAAATTTGGGGAAGCGGTATGTGGATGGACCTTTCTGAATAATCAAAAACTATGAAGATATTTGCACCCAATGTGAGTGCTCACCAATGGGTAAACTCAGCAGAGGAGGATTTCAATAATCAAGTGGATAGGATGACCCGTTCTGTGGACCCCACTCAGCCTCTTTCCCCAGCCACCCCGTCATAGCCCAATGGGCCCATGAACAAAGTGGCCATGGTGCCAGGGATGGAGGTTACGCATGGGTTCAGCAACATGGACTTCCACTTATCAAGGCTGACCTGGCCACGGCCACTGCTGAGTGCCCAATTTTCCAGCAGCAGAGACCAACACTGAGCCCTCAATATGGTACCATTCTTTGGGATGATCAGCCAGCTACCTGGTGACAGGTTGATTATATTGGACCTCTTCCATCATGGAAGGGGCAGACGTTTGTCCTCACCAGAATAGACATTTACTCCGGATATGGGTTTGCCTATCGGCACTCAATGCTTCTACCAAGACTACCATCTGTGGACTCACGGAATGCCTTATCCATCATCATGGTATTCCACACAACATTGCCTCTGACCAAGGCATTCACTTTACAGCTAAAGAAGTGTAGCAGTAGGCTCATGTTCATGGAATTCACTGGTCTTACCATGTCCCCCATCATCCTGAAGCAGCTGGATTGATAGAATGGTGGAATGGCCTTTTGAAGTCACAGTTACAACATCAACTAGGTGAGAATACCTTGCAGGGCTGGGGCAAAGTTCTCCAGAAGGTCATGTATGCTCTGAATCAGCATCCAATATATGGTACTGTTTCTCCCATAGCCAGGATTCACAGGTCCAGGAATCAAGGGGTGGAAGTGGAAGTGGCACCACTCACCATCACCCCAAGTGAAGCAAAATTTTTGCTTCCTGTTCCCACAACATCACATTCTGCTGGCCTAGAAGTCTTAGTCCCAGAGGGAGGAATGCTGCCACCAGGAGACACAACAATGATTCCATTAAACTGGAAGCTGGATGGGAGCGGTGGCTCATGCCTGTAATCCCAGCACTTTGGGAGGCCGAGGCGGGCAGATCACCTGAGGTCAGGAGATCAAGACCAGCCTGGCCAACATGGTGAAACCCCATCTCTACTAAAAATACAAAAAAATTAACCAGGCATGGTGGCAGGTGCCTGTAATCCCAGCTACTTGGGAGGCTGTGGCAGGAGAATTGATTGAACCTGGGAGACGGAGGTCGCAGTGAGCTGAGATCGTGCCATTGCACTCCAGCCTGGGCAACAAGAGTGAAACTCTGTCTCAAAATAAGGAATACATAGAAACCCTGAACAGACCAATCACAAGCAGAAAGACTGAATCAGTAATAAAAAGTATATTGCCAACCAAAAACGCCCAGGTCCAGATAGATTCACAGCTGAATTTTACCAGACATTCAAAGAAGAATTGGTACCAATCCCACTGAAACTATTGCAAAAGATAGAGAAAAGGGGATCCTCCCTAAATTATTCTGTGATGTCCGTATCATTCTAATACCAAAACCAGCAAAGAACATAACAAAAAAATAAAATTACAGACCAATATCCCTGATGAACACAGATGGAAAAATCCTCAACAAAATACCAGCTAAACAAATCCAACAGCACATCAAAAACACAATACACCATGATCAACTGGGTTTCCCAAGGATGCAGGGAAGGTTTAACATACACAAGTCAATAAATGTGATACACAACATAAACAGAATGAAAAACAAAAACCATATGATCATCTCAATAGAGGCACAAAAAGCATTTGATGAAATCCAGCATCCCTTTATGATAAAACCCCCCCAGCAAAATAGGCATAGAAGGGATTTGTTTAAAAAACAAAACAAAACAAAACAAAACAAAAAACAGCTATATATGACAAACCCATAGCCAATATCAAACTGAATAGGAAAAGGTGAAAGCATGCCCCCTGAGAAGTGGAACATGCCCACTTTCACCACTTCTATTCAACATAGTACTGGAAGTCCTAGTCAGAGCAATCAAGCAAGAGAGAGAAATAAAGGTCATCCAAATTTAAAAAGTAAAAGTCAAATTATCACTGTTTCTTAATGATACGGCCATATACCTAGAAGACTCCTCCAAAAGACACCTAGATTTGATAAACAAGTTCAGTAAAGTCTCAGGTTACAAAATCAATGTACAAAAATTGGTAGCACTACTATACACACCAACAATTACCAAGCTGAAAATCAAATAAAAAACTCAATCTCTTTTACAACAGCTGCAAAACATTTAATACCTAGGAATATACTTAACCATTTAATACCTAGGAATATACTTAACCAAAGAGGTGAAAAATCTCTACCAGGAGAATTACAAAACACTGGTGAAAGAAATCACAGATGACACAAACAAATGGAAACACATCCTATGCTCATGGATTTGAAGAATCAATATTGTGAAAATGACCATACTGCCCGAAGGAATCTAGAGATTCAGTACAATTCCCATCAAAATGCTAACATTGCTTTTCAAAGATTTAGAAAAAAAACAATCCTAAAATTCATATGGAACCAAAAAAGAGCCCAAATAGCCAGAGCAATCATAATTAAAAATAAAAATATGGAGGCATGACATTCCTGGACTTCAATTTATAATACAAGGCTATAGTTACTAAAACAGTATGGAACTGGTATAAAAGTAGGCACATAGAACAATGGGACAGAACAGAGAACCCAGAAATAAAGCCAAATATTTACAACGAGCTAATCCTCAAAAAAGCATACAAAAACATAAATTGGGGAAAGGACACTCAATTTAATACATGGTGCTAGGAAAACTGGCTAGCCACATGTAGAAGGATGAAACTGGATCTGTATTTTTCACCTTATACAAAAATCAATTCAAGATGGAACAAAGACTTAAATTTAAGACCTGTAACCATACAAATTATAAAAGATAACCTTAAAAAATGTCTCTGGATATTGGCCTAGAGAAAGAATTCACGACTAAAACCCCAAAAGCAAATGCAACAGAAACAAAAATAAATGGGACCTAATTAAACTAAAACACTATGCACAGCAAAAGAAATAATCATCAGAGTAAACAGATAACCCACAGAATGGGAGGAAATATTTGCAAATTATGCAGCCAACAAAGGACTAGTATATAGAATCTATAATGAATGCAACAAATCAGCAAGAAAAAATGAAAATAATCCCATCAAAGAGTAAGCAAATAACATGAATAAACATTCATCAAAAGAAGATACACAAATGGCCACAAAACATATGAAAAAATACTCAACATCACTAATCATCAGGGAAATGCGCATTAAAACCACAATGAGATACCACCTTACTCCTGCAAGAATGGCCATTATTAAAAAGTCAAAAAGCAGTAGACGTTGGCGTGGATTTGGTGAAAAGGGACGGTGCATACACTGCTAGGTGGGAATGTATAACCTCTATGGGAAATAGTATGGAGATTCCTTAAAGAACTAAAAGTAGATCTACCACGTGATCCAGCAATCCCACTACCGGGTATCTGCCCAAAGGAAAAAAAGTCATTATATGAAAAAGACACATGCACACATGTGTTTATTTCAGCACAATTCACAAATGCAAAGATATGGAACGAACCTAAGCACCAATCAACCAATGAGTAGATACAGAAAATGTGGTATGTATACACCGTGGAGAACTACTCAGCCATAAAGAGGAACAGAATAATGTCATTTGCAGCAACTCGGATGGAGCTGGAGACCATTATTCTAAGCGGAGGAACTCAGGAATGGAAGACCAAATTACCCTATGTTCTCACCCGTAAGTGGGAGCTAAGCTATGAGAATGCAAAGACATAGAGAGTGAAATAACGGACTCTGGAAACACAGAAGGGGGAGAGTGTGAGGGTATGGGATTAAAAAAACTACATATTGGGTACAATGTACACTACTCGGGTGATGAGTGCACTAAAATCTCAGAATTTACCACTATAGAATTCATCCATTTAACCAAAAACCACTTGTAAGACAAAAGTTATTGAAATTAAAAAAAAAAAAAAAAAAATTAAACAGTTATTGAGCAACTACTATGTTCTGGGTTCTAATTCAGGGGTGGGCAAACTATAGCCCCAGAATTTGGCCCACAGCCTGCTTTTGTACGGACTGAGAGTTAAGAATAGTTTTTACACGTTTAAAGGATTGCAAAGACAAACATACAAAGAAACAAAGAAGACTGTGCAACAGAGATCATCTGCGGTCTGTAAAGACTAACACATTTCTATCTGGCCCTTGACAGAAAGAGTCTGTGGGCTGCTGGTCTCCTCTAACGGTGGTAGAGATGCCTACACGGTTAACATTAATCCTTGGCACCAGAATCCTCAGCACCTAGGAACCAGATCTTGCCTAATACACTAATTTCAGTCTTGATCACCTTCCTCCGGCATAGCGGTTCTCAAACGTCTTTGTCTTTGTGCTATTCGCGTATAAAATATTCTTTCATAAGCAACACTTCTCCTTTTAGGAGTGCCTCATAATGGGGAGAAGGGGAACCCCAACACCCTTTAAGGGTTCACTGCTTCGCTGCCACCATTTCCGACGGTTTACACTGTTTTAAATGTGGATCTGGAATTGTTTTCAAGTTAAAAAGCAAAGGAATCATGTCCTCTGAAAATATTTGCTTTTGGCATGCTATAAATCAGTGTTGACTTTTGATACTGATGTGGTACATTAGGAGGGAATTCTCAAAAATGCTGAAATCTGGCCCCGGCCCAGTTATCACTGCTCTTAAGTTTCTGAGGGAGATACATGAATGAGCCCACGGCAAATGGAAAATGAGGAGTTTCAGTGTTTCCTAGAATTATGCTCAGCTACCCAGTACCTGACTGTCTGGTTATCCTTCCCTTCACCTCCCTGATGCAAGGAGTTTGGACCAGAGGCCTAAGGGGGCTTCTCCTGAAGCCCAAATCCCAAACTGGTCACCAGTCATGCTCCGTAACTCCTAAACCTGACAATAAGCCAGCCGGCCAGGTCTGCAGCCCGGGTTAAGAGGAGCATACCAGGAAACAGCCAAAGAGCAAAGGACCATGAGCCCTTCAACCGCTTTTACAATAATTTGGGCTAGGCGTTCAGGGCTCCGTAGGACCCTTCCTGGCAGCCAAGTGAGAGTGAGAGAAAGAGGAATGACGGTGCTTCCCGTTACTTCCACACTGTTGAAATAGAAGTAGAAGCAGAAAAGAACACCCTACAAGTCCCACCCATTTTGAGGCACTCAACTCACAGTGACAACCCTCCACACCTCTCCCCCGCAAAAAGACGCATAACAAAAACACCTACTCCAAACTGTGTCCTTATATCTCAGCCCTGAAGATCAGTATTGTGTGCCACTTCGGCCCAAAGGATGCATTTCCCCAGGGTTGAAAGTCTGAGAAAGAGGCTATATTCCAAAGCGTTCTTGTTGTCACCATCAAAAGGATCAAAAAGACGCAATAAATAAGAAAACAGCTTAGTTGGGTTGCATGCTCCATTTGAGCCAGTAAGCCTTGGAAACTTAAGTGTTTTCAAATGGAACGCCATCCTGCTTTTGGGGAACACGGAGGCTGCCTTGCAGTCACATGATCGCACACCACCAAAGGGCCACGCACTCTGATTTCACCCACTTAACTAAAAGTTGCAGCAAAATCCCTATTACAGGCCAGGCGTGGTGGCTCATGCCTGTAATCCCAGCACTTTGGGACCCTGAGGAGGGTGGCTCATTTGAGGTCAGGAGTTGGAGACCAGCTTGGCCAACATGGTGAGACCCCGTCTCTATTAAAAATACAAAAATTAGCCTAGCATGGGTGGTGCGCGCCTGTAATCCCAGGTACTCTGGAGGCCGAGGTAGGAGAATCGCTTGAACCCAGGAGGCGGAGGTTGCAGTGAGCCGAGATCACGCCACTGTGCTCCAGCCTGGGTGACAGAGTGAGACTC
This sequence comes from Macaca thibetana thibetana, assembly GCF_024542745.1. Lineage (NCBI taxonomy): Eukaryota > Metazoa > Chordata > Mammalia > Primates > Cercopithecidae > Macaca > Macaca thibetana. Next base: position 150,071,423 of record NC_065598.1, read on the forward strand.
CATCTCGGGGATGGGGGGCGGGGGGAATCCCTATTACAAATAAAAGCTGTTGTGATCCACACTGCATATACCTCTGGGAAAAGAACCGGAACCGTGAATTCCAATGCAAATTGATGCATGGGCACCGGACCCGCTGCATTGGACACGTTTGCATTGCAGTCACCCCAGTACGGAGCACATCACAGATGATCTCTGCAGGTTCGTTGCCCTGAGGCAGGTTCGTTGCCCACATAGGAGGCAGGCATAGTGCAAATTTCAAAGGAAGGAACACATCCTGGAGCCCAAAGAGCTATCTGGTTCTGCTTCTGGCCTCCTGACAAGTAGGGAAGAGAGTCACATTTTATAGACGAGGGACACCAAAACCACACATGAGGAGTGCAAGAGTAGCTTTATCATGGATTTAGGGCTGTGGTTACAAGGAAGCTGTAAGGAATAAAATGACTCCCCTGCCACGAAGACGTACTGTGCGGACGAGTGGAAGGAGAAATGTGGCCATTACAAAGACACAGAAATACGTTCAGAAATGAGGGGCAGGATGAAATCATCTAGGGTAGGTATTTAGAGGGAGAGTGCCGTGCAAAATAAAATCCTCACTATGAAACAAAGGCGGAGGCAGGAGGCTGCGTTGGGTGGAAGAAGCAGAGGAAGGAGACGAAAGGGACTGTCATTTTCATGTCGTGGCTTTTTAGAAGACGGCGGTGTCCTCTACTCTGATTCTATCAAAGTGTGTTCTTGGGATGCAGGTAACGTTCAGCCAACGAAATAATTCCTATGGCGGCAACAGGAATAACAAAACGCAGAAGCGGGAACGATGTCTTTTTTATTCCTCCCCAGATGCAAACGTGGATGTGTGAGGTTTGGTAACAGGCAAAGTCATCTGGTTCACGTGACTGATGGGAATCCCCTGCCGGTCTGGGCAAAAAGTCACTGGGTGAATGGGATGGATCAGACTCCCTGTCCTGAGGGGGAGACGGTTTCTTGCAGAACGAGGTGAAGGAGGTGGTTCTGCTCAGCAGTCAACAGTGGCCACATCTCCACCTGCAGCGACTTGATGGCTTCCGTGTCCTTTTCGTGGGCAGCCATGACCAAAGACTGGAGCAGCAGAAAGAGCTCCTCGGGAAGCTGGCCGCTGCTCTCCTGCCCGTGGCTGTCAAAAGCCTCCCAGGAGTACTTCTCCAGGGTCTGGGCGTGCTCCGGCAGCAGCTTGGCCGGCGGTGGTTGTAGGAGGAGCAGCAGCAGCACGCGGGACACCTCGCAGCGGACCAGCACGTCCGAGAAGGCGCCCAGGGCGGCGGGGGAGAGGGCGCCGCCGAGCCGGAGTTTGGAGGAAGCAGCGCGGCCGGTAGGGCGGGGGTCGCCCCGGTCCCGGGCCCGGGCTGGGGCCCCGGCGGCGGGGGCGGCGGCAGTGACTGCACCGGGTGGCTGCCGTGCTCCCGCGCCAGGCGCTGCATGCGCGTGAAGACCGCCAGGGCGCCGGTGTAGTCGCGCGCCAGCAGCTGGCAGGAGGCGGCCTCGCCCAGCGCCTGCAGCGCGGCCAGGGGCAGCTGGGGCAGCTGGAGCTGGGCGGCGCGCTGGAAGTGACCGGCGGCGGCGGCCGGCTGGCCCAGGTCGCGCAGGGCGGCGGCCAGCTCGAGGCAGAGGGCGGCGGCGGCGGCCGGCTGGCCCAGCTCGAGGTGCAGACGCACCGCGGCGCCCAGGGCGCTGGCGGCGGCCTGCAGCGGCTCCCCGTAGGCGGCGGGGCAGACCAGGCGCTGGCGCGCGCGTCGCGCTCCTGCCGCAGGAAGAGGCGGGCGGCCTCGGTGAGGGCCAGCGCCTCCCCGGGCCCGTGGAAGAGCGCCTGCTGGCAGCGCGCCACCGCCAGCTGGCACCAGGCCGCGTACGGCAGACACTCCTGGGCGCGCAGCTCCCGGCCCAGCTGTCCGAACTGCTCGCCGGCCTCCGCCACGTTCGGCTTCCGCAGGAACCGCTTCTTCAACTTGTTCGATACCAGCCGGTAGCGGGCCAGGAAGTCCCCGGCCTCGGGTCCCGGGCCGGCGCCGCCGCCGCCGCCCAGGCCGGCCGCCGCCGCCGCCATGCTCGCCGCCCCAGGCACTTCCGGACGCGCTGCGGCAGCTGGCGGACGGGCGGGGCGGGGCGGGGCGGGGCGGGGCGGGGCGGGGCGACGTGCCCTGCGTCCCCCTTGGCGGGCTGCAGGCGTGCCGGCGCCCGCTCCCCAGCCCGAGCGTGCCCCTTGCCCTGGTGATGTGCAAAGAGCGGGATCGGAGGCGGGGCCTGGCCGGGCTGTGAGCGGCGCATGCAAATCCAGGGTCTCGGGGATGCGGAGCCAAGACCCTGGGAAGGTACGCGGGGCCTGGCCGGGCGCCAGCTGCTGCTAGCTCGGCTGCAATGCAGATGGTCTCGCTTGCTGAAGGCCTCCCACAGCCTCTCCATCTGAACATGACCCAAACTAAACTCGTGACCCTAATTCCGTGTCCGTGCATTTCTCGACTGTTTTCCCCCCACCGCTCACTCCTCCATCTTCCTGTCCAGGGCCCCTTGCCAAGCGCCGGGTCCACCTCTCCGTCCCCAGCCCGGTTGCCTTTAGGAGTCCATCCTGTCGCAACGCTGCAGTCATGGTCTTGAGGCCCACCCGCCCCAACGAACGCCATCATGCTGAGGACTTTCCCGGGCAGGCCCTGACTTGCTCAGAACCAGCGGGGGTGTCCCCTTCCCACCCAGGGCCAGTCCCCTGCACTGTCACCGGGAGGGACCGCTCCTCTGTGCCATCCCCGACTCCCACCCAACCCCCGACCCCCACCACCTCTCCATCCCTCCAGCTGTGGAGGTCTCACAACCCCCCACCCCACTCACCGCCCACGCCCCCAACACACCCCATGTCACCGCCCAGCCCCCCACCCCATGTCACCACCCACCCCCCCCACCGATCTCACCGCCCACGCCCCCCCCACCCCAAGGCAAAGTGACTGAAGCAGGCAGGTGGGTTCCTTTAAACATTTTATTGACAGAATTAATGAAGACCCAAGACTTTGGGGCCCGGGTGGTGGGGGTTGATTTAAGGCCGGGGGTTCGGGCGGGGGGATTTGAGGCCGGGGAGTTTGGGGCTGGGTGGGTGGACGAGTGGACCTGCCAGGTCCCAGGGGCCGGGCGTCAGAAGCTAGTCGCCGCCGGGAGCCACTTGAGAGATGGTGGTTGTGTCAAAAAGGGTGCTCAGCAGCCTGTTGTTGTGAACCGCCATGTCCAGCAGCAGTGGAGTGATGTTCCTCTCTCCGTTGTTCTGGGCCTCGTTGCCCGCCAGCTCCAGGACCTTGGCCGTCAGGTACTCGATAACCGCAGCGAGGTAGACCGGCGCCGTGGGACTCAGGCGCTGAGCGTAGTGGCCCTCCCGTAGACCGCGCTCCACCTGGCTCACCGAAAACGAAAGCTCCGCTCGGACGGTGCGAGAGCGGGTCCGCCCCCGGCCACCAGCCCTGGAGGACCGGCGATGGCTCCTCCTCTCCGACATGCTGGGCGTTGAGTGTGCTATCTCGGCTTGCCCTAGCTAGACAAGATGGCTCTCAAGATGACAGTTACCGCGTCCAGTACTGTGTATCCTAGCGACCAGGGCCCAGCCCCTCATTGGCTGGGGAGCCGAAACCAATGGGCACGCACGTCCGGTGAGGGGCACGCACGCGGTGAGGGGCACGCACGCGGTGAGGGGCACGCACGCGGTGACGGGCACGCACGCACGCGGTGACGGCCTCACAAGGGACACGTCCACGTCCATCAGGTGACCTGAGCGCTTTCCCATTGGCCTCGAGGGAGCAGGCCTGGGCCTAGAAGTGACTGGAGGGCCATGGTTTGGGGAGGGGAATCCCGCTCGTGACCCTCTCTCTGCCAGTGGGGACTCTCCCTTTCTACTGGATGGGAACATTGTGGGAAAGACAGAGGGGTGGGCGAGGGGAGAGTGGGTACCACGCCTTCACAATGTTGCACATCCGTCACAACCACCTAGTTCCAAAACATTTTCAACACCCTCAAAAGAAACTGAAACCCCTGCACCTATAAGCAGTCACTTGCCACACGCCTCCTTCCACACCGCCACTACCAACCCCCACACCCCGCCACACACAGCCCTCTCCCCCCGCCCATACGCACGTTCCCGATAGTCCCTGGCAACCACTTGTCAATCTGCTTTCTGTCGGTAGAGGTTAGCCTGTTTTGGAGATTTCCTATAGATGGAATCGTACGACCAAATGTGAGGCCTTGTGTGTCTGGCTGCTTTCACTTAGCATAATGGTTTCATCAGGGTTCATCCATGTTATTCACTGCTAGAGTATGGAAATACCACTGATTGTTGCAGATTGATCTTGGGTACTGCAGCTTTGCTGAGCATACTCAGATAGGGTTGGCGTATTAGTCCGTTTCTACACTGCTATAAAGAACTGCCTGAGAATGAGTAATTCATAAAGAAAAGAGGTTGAATTGCCTCATGGTTCTGCAGGCTGTACAGGCTTCTGCTTCTGGGCAGGCCTCAGGAAACGTGCAATCATGGCGGAAGGCGAAGGGGAAGCAAGCACCTTCTTCACATATTGGAGCAGGAGGAAGAGAGAGAGAACGTGCGCGAAGGGGGAAGGGCTGCACATTTTCAAACGATCAGATCTTGTGAGAACTCTATCACAAGAATGGCAAGGGGGAAGTCCGCCCCCGTGATTCTGTCACCTCCCACCAGGCCCCTCCTTCAACAGGTGGGGATTACAATTCGACATGAGATTTGGGTGGGGACGCAGAGCCAAACCATCTCGGGTTTTTCTTTTTTTTCCTTTTGATGGACTCTTTAGTGTCCTCTATATAAGAACATGCCATCTACGCACGTATGAATAGAGATGGTTTTACTTGTTCCTTTCCAATCTGGATGCCTTTTATTTCTTTTTCTCGACTAATTGCCCAGACTAGAACTTTGAGTACGATGTTGAATTAGAAGTGGCAAGAGAAGACATCCTTTTCTCATTCCTGATCTTAGGGGGAAGTCAACCAGTCTTTCACCATTAAGTATGATATTATCTCTGGGTTTTTCATGGATGCCCTCTACCAGGTTGAAGAAGTTTCTTTCTATTCCTGGTTTGTTGAATGTACTTTCATGAAAGGGTATTGCGTTTTGTCAGATGATCCTTTTTGTACATGATTAAGATGACCATGAGTCTCCCCCACCCCGCGCCCCCCGCCGCTCCACCATGCATTCTGTTAATACGGTGTATTATATAAGTTGATTTTCACATGTTGAACCAACCATTAATATGGTGTATTATATAAACCGATTTTCACATGTTGAACCAACCTTACATTTGTGGGATAAATCCTGTTTGGTCATAGTGTATAAAGAGTGGTCAATAAACATTTCGTTGAAAGAATAGGAGTGGATCTGGCAAGCTTCTTGGAGGACAGTGCGTGTGTTAAAGAGTCTGTAGCATGATGAGAAGCCAAGGCACTGGTGGGAGGAGGGGAGTTGCAACCAATTCATTAAGGCTGGAGAGTAGGATGCCAGTGGAGTAGTAGTGGTTGATGTGGCTGGGAAAGAGGTAGGCAGGAGCCAAGACATGGAGGCTCTATTATACCATGCTCAGGGTTTAGAATACCCTGTAGGCTACACTGAACCCACTGTGGTCTTTCAGCTTGGGAGTGACATGGTCTGATTTGCCTCTAGAAGGATCACTCTGGAAGCTGCATGGAGAATTGAACAGAGAGGATTGTGTGTGGAGAATAGAACAGAGAGGACTGAGATTGGAATTAGAAAGCTGCTGTATTATACCAGTCTAGAAATGACAGATATCTCAACTAAGACAATGGCATTGGTAGATAAGATTAGGGGACAGAGTCCATGCAAAGTTTAGGTAGTAAAATGGCACACAGTAGGCACTCACTACATATTACTCATACTGGCGAACCTAGCTGGAGACATGATAATTCATTGTCTCATTCTTCAAAAAATATTAAAGGGTAGTGCCAGGCATACTGTGTTAAGCATTGAGACAACACCAACGAGAAATATAGATCAGATCCCTGCATGCAGTCTGGTGGAACATACAGACAAGGAACCAGTGTATAATTATAACACTATACTGTGATAAGTGCTATGAGAGGGGAAGTTCAAGGTGCTGGTTATAGTTTGGTTTGTTTGACCCCTCCAAATCTCATGTGGAAATTTGAAACCAGTGTTGGAAGGTGCGGTCTAATGGAAGGTGTTTGGGTCACGGGGTGGATCCTTCATGAATGGCTTGGTGCCAGCCTCACAGTAATGAGTGAATTCTCACTTGATTCATTCCCACAAGAGCTGGTTGTTAAAAAGAGTGTAGCACCTCCCCCTCCCCCCGCAACCTTGATTCCTCTCTCACCATGTGATCTCTGCACTTGTCGGCTCCCCTTCACCTTCTGCCACGAGTGGAAGCAGCCTGAGACCCTCACCAGAAACCAAGCAGATGCCAGCACCATGTTTCCTATACAGCCTGCAGAATCATGAGCCAGATAAACCTCTTTTCTTTATAAATTACCCAGCCCCTCAGGTATTTCTTTATAGCAACACTGATGGACTAAGAAATTGCTGTAGGAACACATAAGAGGAGTAATTTACACAGACTTTTGGGATTGGGGAAATGTTCCTGGAGAAATGGTGTCCAATATGAAGCTTGAAGAATGAGTACAAGTTAGCCAATTGGAAAAGTGGGGCATTGGTTGGCAGGGAAGGGGCATGGCGATGGGGAAGTGAAAAAGCTCTAGTATGACTCCACAGGGGTAGAGTGAGCTGACTACAGACTTTGGAGTCATTCCTGGACAAATGGGATGAAGGAGGAGGTCTGCGTATGGGTAGGAAGATGAGTTCAGTCTTGAGCATGTGAAATTTCAAATGCTTGTGGGATATCCATATGGAGATGAAGGATATTTGGCTTAGGAGTTCAGGAGTGAAGTTAATACTGAAAATATAGATTTGCGACTCATCAGGGTAGTTCTTGAAGCCATGAATGTAGTTGAGACCATTCAGAGAGAGCACATAGAATATATAAGGGGACCAAGGACAACTTCTTTTAAGGGGCAAGCAAAAGAGGAACATCATTGGAAGAAGACTAGAGGAGTGTCTCCACAGATAAAGTTGGTGTGGGGTGGGTGGAGGGGGGGGGCATGCTGAAAGATAATCAAGCCAGAAAGAGATGAGAGCAAAGGTTCAGAAGGAAGCCAGAGGAACTGAACAAGAAGTGACAAACTCAGAAACACTTGCTGAGTTCCAAAATGATAAGCATTAAAACCTGTTCACTGAATTAAGCAATGCAAGTGTTGCTGGGGGCCTTGGCAAGAGCAATTTCAATGGAGGGGTTGGAGGCAGAAACTAGACCAGACTTGTACTAGGAGCTCGTGAGAAATTCCAAGACATATCTTCCCAATACTGGGCAGCATGATAAATGTCCACATTAGAGAGAACTGGTGAGCAGGCCATGCCCAGCCAAGGCATTTTACATGCCTAATGGAATCTTGCGTAGAAACCTTCTCCAAGCGTAGAGGTAAGGGTAGGTCTGATGGCAACAATCTCACTTACTTTTCCTTCGTCTGCGAATGTCTTGATTTCCCCTGCATTCCTGAAGGTAATTTCACTTTGTAGACAGGGTTGCAGTTCTTTTGTTTCGCCACTGAGAAGTGTTATGCCGCTTCCTCTGGCCTCCATGGTTTCTAATGAGAAATATATTGCCATTCTACTTGCTTTTGCCATATAGGTGAGGTTTCCTTTCTCTCTCTCTCTCTCTGCTTTTGAGACATTTTTCCTAGGTCTTTAGTTTTCAGAAGTTTGACTGGGATGCTTCTTAGTGTAAGTTCCTCTAAGATTATTCTGTTTGGGGTTCACTCAGCTTCTTAAATGTATAGGTGTGTGTCTTTTGCCATATTTAGAATCTTCCAGCCATTATTTATTTGAATACTTTTTCAGTCCCACCCCCTTCCTCCTTTCCTTCTGGCACTACGATGACACAAAAGTTAGCTCTTTTGTCATATTCCCACAGATCCCCAAGTTTCCACTCATTTTTTCCCCCAGTCACTTAGGCTCAGGCCACATGTTCTGACTGGGGGTTTTAATGTTAGTTCCACTTCAAAGCCTTTCCAATGGTATTTGGTTCTGTTAAGCATGATCAGCAGTCTTGGAGCTGGCGAAGTCTATATCCCTTACTCAGTACAGTTCTCGAAGTCCTTTGTATGTTGTATAGGATCACATCTGTACATACACAGCTTGGGGGTAAGCCCAGAAGTTCATACACAGCTTCATGGGTTTACTTTCCCAAGCACTTCCTCCCTCCCTGCAATCTCCCCAGCACTTTCTGGTTCCCTCAGCTTCCCCTTTTTAACCTTCTAGCCAGAAAGCTGTTGCTATTGCTTTAGGTACTCTTCTCTGCCACACACTTCCTGTGCCTTTGCCTTCCTCTGGTGTCATTCAGCAGGAAGACCAAAGAGAGAAAAAAGAAGGCATGGGCACCCTCTTGGGACCTACAATCAGGGAGGAAGGTTACTTTCCTTCAGAGTTTTAATCACCTGAAGGCCCTGGCGGCTGCCACTGTCACTGTCTCTACCTCTGACACCACCACTGCTGCCACAGGATTACCTGTGGGCTAGAACATGAAAGTACGAAGAAAAGAAGAAAGAAAAACCGGGGATCCCCTTAACTATCGCTGAGGGTTGGTATTCCCTTTTCCCTCTTCTCAAGTCAGAACCAGAGCTCTCTCTGTTCACACCACTGTCTACTTCTAACTTGCAGGCTACATTGAGCCAAGGATACTAAAGGGGGAAAATGTCAAATTCACTGCTCTTTCAGTGGTGCTTCAAGTTGTATGTAGTCTTTCCCCAGTCTGCCTCCTTCCATATACTTTTCAGAGTCTTCAAATAGCTGGCCCATGCACTGTGTCCACATTTTATAGCTGCATTCAGTAGAGTGTGCATGCTTCATCTCGCCCAGGAGCAGAAACATTCTGGAGATGTTACATTTTACTTTTATATTTAAGTGGAACAAATTTGTTCCCTTGTAAGTAACTGATTGTGTGTGTGTGTGTGTGTGTGTGTGTGTGCGCGCGCGCACGCTTAGGTGCAGAAAAAAATTCTTTGATTTTGAAGTACCATAACACAACTAGAATATATCTCAATATTGATTGTCCTGCATCAATTTTTCCTGGTAGAGACTTTGTCCTTTTGAGGAGCAGGTTCAATTCTTCCTTTATTTCTGGAAACTTTTCACATACGGCATCTGTGGATATTTTTCTATTCCATTTATTAGGCTCTTTACTTAAGGCATGTAAATTATCGTAATGTTGGATAAGCATTAGCGTGACCACCTAAAATTCTTCCTCCATGCGCTTGTTTTGATTTGTATGCATATCTCTTCTGCATCTTGCTCTTCCTAATTTACTTCTTTGATCCACCATGTGGTTCTTTGGGTTCTCGGTTTCTTTTCTGAGCTCAGTAATCTCCTTTTTTTAAAAAAAAATCAAATTTGGTTACCAATCATCTGGTCTTTGAAACTTTGTTAAGTTGAAATCGTATTTTACATGGCTTAGAGAAGTCTAGGGTTAGTTGCATCTGTTCCTTGTTTTATGCATTCTTCCAGTCTGTGATGGTTATCTGTCTTTTGTATACTATGATGATTTCTTTCCTACTCTTCTTTCTTTCTTTCTTTCTTTCTTTCTTTCTTTCTTTCTTTCTTTCTTTCTTTCTTTCTTTCTTTCTTTCTTTCTTTCTTTCTTTCTTTCTTTCTTTCTTTCTTTCTTTCTCTCTCTCTCTCATTCTCTCTCTTTCCTTATTTCTTTTCTTCTTTTTCTTCCTTCCCTCCTCCCCTCTTCTCTTTTTCCCTCCTTTCTTCCTTCTTTTTTCCTTCCTTCCTCCCTCCCTCCCTCTCTCTCTCCTTTTCCCTCTCCCTCTCTATCCCTGTAGATTGTTAGCATCATTGCTAAACCATTTATTTTTATTTCAATTATGGAAAACTGTCAGACTTTCTATTTGCTCTAACATTCTGAGGGTGCTAATTTGAGGGCAGGCGGGATGTTGATTTCAATCTACCTTTTTTTCTAAGATCTTGCTAAATATCGTCTATCATGCTCCACTCCATCCATGCAAGGGTGTGTCTTACTCTGAGGGTTTTGTTTTGTTTGCCCAACTCAGCACAGTGTCTTGGAAAATGGAAATAATTGGGAGCCTTCCTACCGCTGGTGAAATCTAGGAGTGGCAATTGAGGGCTTCTATTCACAAAGGTATTTACCTAATTTTTTTTCTGCTTATTCTCTCAGTCCATTTCTCCTCAAGTCAGAGAGCCTTACATCCCATTCTCAGGATCTAACTGGCTCACATTGTTTTTCCTCAGTATTGCTTCCAGGGGGTGGGGACAGAATCAGAAGTGTGCTAAACCAGCCATCCTCCCCACTAGTGTGTGTGTGTGTGTGTGTATACACACACACACACACATTCCTGGGAAGCCACTTTCCTCCCTCTCTCCTTCCTTCTCCTGCTTCTCCTCCTTATTCTTCTCTTCTTCTCATTCTGCTTTTTACCATTATTTATTTATTTATTTATTTTTTATTTAGTACGAGAGGGGAAGGGAGATTCTTTTATCTTTCTTCACTCTACCATCTTTTACAAATAAATTGTAACAGTACTGACTCCAAGTTAGATAAAAGCTTGCGTGCTTGAATATGATTATTGCTTTGCTTGAGTTTGTAGATTATTCACTAAAAATAGCCTCAGGAAAACAGGACCTTCAACAGAGATAAAAGAAAACACGCCAACCAGCAACTCTGGGAAGGGGCTGACCAGCCTGGTAAGAATAGGCTGACGGTGCCTGTAGAAGGTCACAAAACATTGACCAAGAAAGCAGTGATTAACTGCCCACCTGAGACTGAATATGTTTTAGAAGAATGTTTTGATCATTATTTCCCCTACTTTCCCTGAAAAAAACCCCTAATCCAGAGGCACAACTCAGAGAGGTGATCACTGAACTCTAGTTCACTGACTCCTCCGGGTTGCTGACTTCTCAAATAAAGCTAACTTTCCTTTCATCAAAGCTCCTCTCTTTGAGTTTTTGGCCTTCAGGTGATGAATGGCCTGGACCGGAATTCAGTTACAAAATCTCTGGTTTTGGAGGGTTATTTTTTTATTCCTGGGATATATTCTGGCTGACTTGGAGTTAGTTTTAGATAAATGTAAGCTTTCTAATGGATCTGAATCCACACTAAGGGATATGAAATTTTCAAGGTCTTTTTATTTTTAATCGCAAACACTTCATTTTATCAAATCTTAATCGTCTCCAATTTCACCACAGACAATACAAGGACCTTGTCTTACAAGTCAATGCTGTCCAGTATTTAGTTATAATTTGGTCAGTTATATGGTTTTCATGCAGTCTATTTTTTTTTTTTTTTTTTTGACTCATAGCCATGGTTACTAGTTTCTTTGTTTACCGTTCCTCTGTTGCATCTTGCTTTGTTCTTTTCGTTCAATTTCCTTTTAATGGAAGAACATCTTTAAGTCATTCTTTCAGTGAGGGTTTGTGAGTGGTCAGCCCTCTCAACCTTTGTTGAAGAATACCTTTACTGGCTGGGTGCGGTGGCTCACACCTATAATCCCAGCATTTTGGGAGACCGAGGCGGGAAGATCACGTGAGCTCAGGAGTTCGAGACCAGCCTGGGCAACATACTGAGACTTTGTCTCTACAAAAATAATAAATAAATAAATAAATAAATAAATAAATAAATAAATAAATAGCTGGGAGTGGTGGTGCTCACCTGTAGTCCCAGCTACTCAGGGGGGAAAAAAAAATTAGCCAGGCATGGAAGTGCACACCTGTAGTCCTAGCTACTAGGGAGGCTGAGGCGGGAGGATCCCTTGAGCCCAGGAGATCGCACCACTGTACCCCAACCTGGTCGACAGAGTGAGACCTTGTCTCAATAAATAAATAAATAAATAAATATTTAAAAATATATCAAAAAGAATATCTTTACTTCACTCATTCTTGAACTGTAGTTTAGTTGGGTATGACATTTCCCCCCATTCCCCGAATGCATTAGTGATATGATTCCATTTTTATTGCAGCTGGTGAAAAGTCTGCTGTCAGTTTACTATCCCTTTGATAGCACTGTCACTTTTCTTTCTAGTTGATTTTAAGATCTTTCCCCTTTTCTTTGTTGACCTGCACGGTTTCCCTGTGATTCAGTTTTATTGTTTCTTGCTGTGGCTCGTGCTTTTAGAATATGAGGAACTATGTCTGTTTTCAAATCTGAAAATTTCCAGCCAGTATCCTTTTGATTATCAGTTTACCCCTATTCTCTTTATTCTCTGATTCTGTCATTCCTATTAGAGGTTTTTTGGACCTTTGCATCATTTCTCTGTATCTCTTAACCGTTTATACATTTGCTATCTTTTCTTGCTGCCTTCTGAACAATTTCCTTGCTTCTATCTTCCAGTTCACTAAAGCAGATGAATCTGCTTTTAAACCCATCCTCTGAGCTTTTGCTGTCACTGGAAATAATGTATTTCATTTTTGGAAGTTCTACTTGGTTCTTTAAAGAAAGAAACCGGCCTCTTCTTTTTCCATAGAATCTTGATCTTTCTCATATGTTTGGATTACTTATTATTTCTAAGTATCTTACACAAGCTTATTTTATACTCTCGGTTGGCTCTATTTTCTGAAGTTTTTGGTAGTCTAATCCTGCTCATCATTGTGTTTGCTGATACTCAATCACAGGCAACTTTTTTTTCCCTCAGGTGTTTTATAATTTTGTTCGTGAGTTCAGGGATTTGTTCAGATGACTTCATCTCTGTGACTTCAGTGAGGTTTGACTGGGGGTGTATCTCTGGCTGTTATCTTTTTGATGTTAATTTGTAAGCTTGGAGTTTTCAAGACCTAAATAAGAGGTATTAATTCCAACCCTAGCCCTACATGACAATAGCCTTAGAGTTACAAATGACCAGGGGAAGCATTTTATTTTCTCCCACCAGAACCCATGAAGAAACAAACTCTCTTGTCATCTCACCATGGTGGTGGGAAGACTTTTTTTTCCTAGTCCATCCTTTCATTGACTGTGTAGCCCTTGTGAGGCACCAAGGCTTTTCTCCTCTCCCTGGTGGTTATCGAATCCATTCCCCTACCAGCCTAACATAAATTCAAATGCCCGTTGAGCTGCTCTTTAGGTTCCTCTTTGTTTTTTGACACCTGAGGGTCAATTTCCACCGTAAGTTCATCATATGTGCATTCAAAGGAATATTTATTAAATTTTATCCTGCCTTTTAAAAGGTGCTTTGTAACAGGAGGGTTTTCAGGTTATCTAGTGTGCCCTGTTTTCAGAAATGGAAATTAATTTCCCCTTTAAAACTCCCAGAGCACTAAGAAGCTCCCACAAATTTTCTGGAAGAGGAATGTGATGGTGGGGAAGACTTTTCATGAATATGTAGCCTCAAAGAAAGATTGGTGCTTTGGGGTGCTAGACACTCAATGACAGCTTAAGACAAGTGAGGAAGGGCCTAGGAGTTGAAAGAGCCCTAATCGCTCAAAGCCACATGTCACAAGAAATTTGGGGAAGAAGAGCCACTTTATGAGCTGGTTACCTTCATGGATTTTTCTTCCCTAGGCTCAGAAGTGGAAAAATATGAAGATCCATTGCTGATGGGAATCCTTCCCTAAGCAAATGGTGGTGAGACATGGCTGCTTTTAGTGCATTTATTATATGTGACCATTTAAAAGCAGGTACTGAAGGCTGTGGAAGAGTCACAAGGTGGTACTCAAAACATGATTATATAGGTAACTGGGTGTGGCTCTTCCCTGAGGCACAAAGAACTGATTTTTGTGTACTCTTTGAAAGGAAATGTATAAAGTTGGTATTATGCTTTACTCAGAACATTTTTAAGAGGGTTGGGAGTGATGCAGTCACTTTAAAATGATATATAAGATTGAACACTCTGCTAAACTTCAGATAAGAGTATCCAGTTGCCTCTTGGACTTCCCTGCCTGGATGTTCTGTTCCACGTGTACCTCAAACTCAAATATATCCAAGACTGAAAACATCTTCTCTCCAAGCTCTCTCCTCTTCTAATATATGCCCTGTGTGAATAAGGTGTGCCCAGTTGACCAAACCAGTAACCTGGGAGTCATCTTGTCACCTTCCTCTCCCTCAACCCCTCTCTCGCAATTAATCGGACACCAAGTTCAGTGGACTCTACCTTCAAAATGCCTCTCAAATCAATCCACGTCTCTCCTTGGCATTGCTGTTGGGCAGCAGGGCCCAGGTTCCCACTCCTCTTGGAAATGACAGAGGTCTCGCCTCTTCTGTACCTTCCCCCGAGCTTGAGGAACTATCCTGTCCAGAGGAAATCCTTTCCCTTCCGTATTTCTATAGAATGCTGTCTAACACTTTGAATTCCCTTCAGGCTCTGGGTTTCAGAAATCAACACAGAAAGAATCCAGGCTATTTGTTTCCCTCCAGGATGAAGTTAGAGTCTTGAGGGCAGCAAGGAAGGCAGGCATATGCATTGTTGCAAACCTTCTCAAGTGATTCTGATGTGCAGCTCCGGTCAAGAGCCACTGCACAACGTGGTGAGCTATTTGAATACAGGGACTGTGCCTTTCAACTTGTGTTCATCAAAACACAACACAGCCAATACCTGATATAGAATCAGTGCTCAGTAAATGTTCCAGTGAATGAGTGAATACAAGAACTAAAGAATGATATGGTGCAAAGAAATGGATGAAAGGGATCTTACGAGCTACTTAGTGCAATCCCTTCGTTTTTTTCAGTTGCCGTAGTGTTGGGATTGCTTGAGGCTCCTGGATGTTCACAGGATGTCATTTTTGGCAACCACAGACCACTAGTTGCCCAGCTATTTTAGGTGTTGTGTAGCAAGGAGGGATTTCGGGTTATGTAACCTGCAATATTTCCAGGAATGGAAATTATTTCTTTTTCCTTTTATGACTCACACAACATCAGGAAATTTCCACAAAATTCCCAGAAGAAGAACATGATGGAGGAAACCACTTTCCCTATATATACATATTTTAATGGAACTGCCAGTGAAGCAGTAGATGTGGCCAGAAGACGCCACTTTCCTGGTGTCTCCTGAGAACTCTTTTCTCCCATTGGTTATTTTCACCTGCCTTCTTCTGCAGGTTCCTTTTTGTTTGGGCTCATTTTCCATTTTTCTGTCTATCTAGGTTTGTTGAAAATGCAGGAGCGAGTGCTTCCCAACCTTCCCTACTCCAAACGCCTATGCACACGCACCCACTTGCATGCGTGCACGTACACGTACACACATATACACCCACACGTACATGCGTGTGTGCACACACACTCCTGGACTCTTGAGAAACTTTCAAAAGGAACTTATAGATAGGGTGAGGACTTTTATTATTATGTATTAATTATTATTATTATTACTTATATCTGAAATATAACATTTTAGACACATGGAGGTGCTCTAACCCCCAAATTCCTGTTTGTCTCTGGAAAGGAGCAGGCAGTCTAGGATGGGCAGGGACACACAAGACAACTTATCTTTTGCCATATGCATTAGGCCTAAAGTATTTACAAAGCAAGAGAGGCAGCTGTGGCAAGGCAGAAAAATCCCGGGATTCAGAATTAAAACAGCTGGGTTAGAGTCCTGGCTCTGTCACTTGCTCTCTAACTCTCAGTTTCCTCATCTTTAAAATCGGGGCAATGGTACTACTTCATATCAATACAACTGCAGCTGCAAAAGACTGGTTTAGGCACCCTTGTTCTGAGCTCTCACAGACTCCTTGTGCTTACCTGGTGTTAACATTGGCTGTTAATACATCTGTCTCCCATGGTACAAGGAGATCTTGAGGGCAGAAATTCTATTTGTCTGGCCTCCACTGTGCCTGCCCTCAGTACACAGCAGAGCGGTCAATGAATGTTGGTTGAGTGAAGGAAGAACAATTGGACATTTGCGTGTTTTTGTGTGTATAATTCCTGTTTTACTATCATCGGTAGGCTACCAGGATAGTACAAATCTATTTTTATTGTATGTAAATTTGACATATAGATATTCCAAATTAACAGGAGTTGATTCGCTCCCCATGTTACCTAACAACTACTTTTGGAAAGTTGTTAGATCCCTTTAGGAGGAGATTTCAGTACATTTGCTCCCCTGGTTAGGGTTAGGGTTAGGGTTAGGGTTGTGTTCCCAGCACAAGCATCTCCTCAGTAATAAGCCTTTACGTGTGTGCACCAGTACTTTAAAGAGGTTTTTTGTTTGTTTGTTTTGTTTTTGTTTTGTTTTGTTTTGTTTTGTTTTTTAAGGTGTTTTCGTGTACACTGACTCATATGCTCCTCACAAGAACCCCATGACATAGGCAGGAAAGGTGTTCCTGCTACCACTTGATGGATGAAGAAACCAATGTTCAGAGACGTTAATTGAGTCACTACATACCATATCAAGAGCAAGTTTGTTTCAGAGCTGGGCCTAAAACAGAATCGGGTTTCTCATTTCACAGTCTGGTGTTCTTTACGCAATCCATTTGTTCAGCCTGGTTGCATTTTGTAATGTAGCTTCAGTGATATTTTTTGCATCTCATCCTATTCCTGCTTCGCAACTGCACCTCCTACTACTTGCCTCAGCATACTCTCAATCGGGGCTTCTCAGGTGCTCAACCAGGGCCTCTCCCTCTACCCTGAACATGTCTTCTTGCAATTTCCTGCCACTGGATCTTTGCATCTGTCTTCACCTCTTGGTGGGCACCCCCTCCCCACCCCCATGTCACTGCAGGTTGAAAGAAATCCTAGGCATCCTCTTGGTTTCAACTCAAAGACCACCTAACTTCATGAAACCTCTGCAGATGGGCCCTGCTGGATGAGATCTCTCTGCCCTTGAACACACAGAGCAGTCCATGTCTTGTTCTATATCCATTTCCATATCTGCTTCATTCCCTTCTCTACAGTGTCCCTTGCTCTGTGTTCTCACAGCCCTCTGTGCTCAGTTTTCACGGCACATATTGCCGTATGTTGTGAGCCTGCTTTCGCCCTGTGACTGTGAGCTCCTTGAGGACTGGAACCTTGTCTGATTCATCTCGGTATCTCCAGCACCCAGCACAGGGCCTGGAACACAGTAGTTGCTCCAAAAAATGTTGGATGAATGAGCGGATGGATGAATGAACACTACCCCACACAACGCCTTGGATAGAGTAGCTGCAAAATAATAATGGATTGAATTGAGTCTATAACCAGATCTCATTTCTTTTCATCCTATCTCAGTGCGAGATGAAGGTTCTTTATTCTGACTCAGGCTGTCACTTCCACTCCCGCTCTGGGTTCCATCCTATCCTGCCTCCCCAGGTGCCTCACTCCATCAATTACCTCTTCTCTCAAGAATCTCTAATCTCTCCGTCTTCTGTGCCTGGCTCCTTTCCTTGCAGTAACTAAAATGCTCAGGTCTCTCCTCCTACTCCAAAAATGAGTACCCTCAACTGAATGGGTGTCTTCTTCCTCACAGTATCAAACTATGTACCTCATTGGGGAGTAACCCAGCTGAGTGAGCCCTTTACTGGGGAGCCTTCAGTGTCAGTCTCCTTAGATCTTTTTCTCTCAGGTTGGTCAGATGGCTCACAGAAGACTCTTCCAGCTGCGAGAATTTTAGAGGCAGGGGCAGGGAAGAAGACTGGGGGTTCACAGCTTTCAGGACACATGCTTCCACTCAACACCCCTGTTTTCAGTACAGAACCCCAGCCCTCAACTAAGTCTGGGAACTCCCCATCCAGAGACCCTCTGCTTTACCCTCTCTAGGGACTAACACACCAGACTTCTGTCAGAGCACGGGAGGGCCAGCCCCTCACTGGCATTGACAGCAGGAGGGGATTTGGCAATGAATCTACTTCTTAAAGGAGTTTTCAAACAGCCTTCATTATTTTGATTCCCATCCCCCTTCACTTCCAGAGGGAACTCCACTTCCAGAGTTACCTTGTTACAGCCTTTGAGGATTTCTGGAGGTGGGGAGTAAATCGAGTTGGCTTTTTGCTTTTCCCACTAAGGTCTCAGAATTCCTAGTTTGTGGCCTTCTTGGATCTGCTAAGTCAGTTGCCACTCATCGTCTGTTCTTCAGCATCCAAAATTTAGTTGTTGCCTCCTTTCCTGTTCTTCAACCCTTTTTATTTCATCTTCAATCCTATCCTTCTGATCCTTTCAAAAATCATATTTGCAGCAGTTCCAGTGGGGTATTGGGAGATGGTGAAGTTAGATGTGGAAGTATGTGCTCCACCTTAACTATGCATCATCCCCTGCATGGGTGTCTGCCTGCCTGTCTCATTGATTCTACATGCCTTTGTTACCACACCACTCTCCCTAAAACTCTCCAGACTCAGCTTTTCTCATCTGGCTCTCTGACCTGCTCTCTGACCATTCTGTTCTTTCAGCTGTCAGCCTTTGGACTGCCAAAACCCCAAACTAACTTCCTATCCAGGAACCCTCAGGCCTAGAAGTTCAGCTGTCTTGCCAATATATCTGTGCTCCACAACTTACCTACTCTCTCTGACCCCTACCATTTTCACATACTTTTCCAATTCTGACTGTCATAAATTTGCTGCTTCCCTCTAAGTAGAATGTTGATTCCTGTCAAACACATAGGGATCACACAGCCCTGATTCCTCCTCTTCTCTCAAATACTGATATTGTCAACAATGATAAACAACTACTATGTACTGAGGGTTTTTTATGTGCTGCTCACACTTTATACACATGTATAGATTCATTCTTCATCATAGATTTTTCAGGTAGCTGGCATTTATTAGCCCCACTTTGCATAGGTAGAAACACAGGCTCAAGGAAGGAAAGCAGCTTCCCAAAGTCAGAGACAGAATTCAAGCCCAGATCATTCCAAGTTTGTGCCCTTCCTATGACATGACACTGCCTCAGTCAAGGCATCAGAGAGGAAGCTAGAAAGCAGATGGTGAGAGGATACTGAGTACCTGAATTGGAGGGAGTGGCCACCATCAGTGGGTAGACGATGGAGAAAGATGAGGCTAACAGAGAAAACCCTTCACTGAGTTCACAGGTTTACACAGCATTAGCCCTTGTGATCTTCAGTTGTGCAGGGCACGAATCACCATGCCTGTCTGCCCACACAGAAAGTAAGCTAGAACACCACCACTAATCTATATGATATACACCAACATGGCTTAAGATGATTTATTGCAACTGTAAAAAATGCCCCCCCCCCCATTTTTTCCAGAAAGGAAGTGTGGATTGCGTTAATCAAGCTAAAGACTTTTTTATACTGCTTTACAGTCTGACACAGAAACAGACAGTCATAAAGATAAGCCCGAATCATCAAGAAAGTGCACAGTCGTATTTTGCCAACCCAACTGAGGGAATCAGGGAAGAGTAAAATCCACATGGAAAAGGTTTCCCCTGACTTCCCATTCATGATGGTACAGTGAGTTCATGTTATGGAACGCTCACTGCTCCAAACACATGGCAATGATGGACAAAATATAAAAAGGTAAACTCAAAAAGGCATAGCCAAGACAAAACAAACAAAACAAAACAAAAACAAAAGATAATTGTCTCCATGTTGAAGTACTACACTTGTTGCTCTGGAAGCAAACCATGGTAGCCAGAAGCTAAGCTCCTGCAATGTATAGCGTTTCCAAAGTACCCTGAGCAAGATGGAAGACAAAAGCCAGGCTCACGGATTAAAGCCAAGGACTAGAATGGAGCTACCCACAAACCCACCAACCCCTGACTGTAAGTCTGACAAAAAAGAAAACCACCGCCAAACTCTGCCAGGGTCTTTGGTTCTGATGAGCTGCAGGCTTAGGGAGGTGAGGATGCAGACATGCTCTGGCCTCGTAACTAAGAGTTGAGCTAATCCACAGCTGAGCTAAGTGAGTGGATTTCCAATATTCCCAAGAGCACCCTGGGGCCAGTGATATGGATATGTTCTATCAAAGGGTTTTGAGCCTATCAACTGACTGGTATTTTGCAAGAGAAAAAAAAAAGTACTGAATAGGTTAATTTCCTTCCATTCTTGGAAGAGGCAAAATGAGAAATGATGATTTTTTTGTTTTGTTTTGTTTTGTTTTTGTTTTCGAGACATGGTCTTGCTCTGTTACCCAGGCTGGAGTGCAGTGGCGTGATCATAGCTCACAGTAGCCTCGAACTTCTGGGCTCAAGAGAGCCTCCCACCTCAGCTTCCCGAGTAGTTGGGACGGCAGGCACTCGTGACTCCACCTAACTAATTTTTCTTTTAATTCTACTTTTTGTAGAAACGGGGTCTCACTTTGCTGCCCAGGCTGGTTTCAAACTCCTGACCTCAAGCGATCCTCCTGCCTTGGCCTCCAAAAGTGCTGGGATTACAGGCGTGAGCCCTGGCACCTGGCCAGATTTTGTTTTTAAGTTTGAAATGCTTCATTTAGAGTTTATTAACCACTAAATATCTCTCTTTTTTTTTTTAACTTTTAAGTTCAGGGGTACAAGTGCAGGTTTGTTACATAGGTAAACTTGTGTCATAGGGGATTTGTTGCATAGATGATTTCATCACCCAGGCATTAAGCTTAGTACCCATTAGTTGTTTTTCTTGATCCTCTCCCTCCTCCCACCCTCTGTCCTCCAAAAGGCCCCAGTGTGTGTTGTCCCCCTCTATGTGTCCATGTGTTCTCATCATTTAGCTCTCACTTATAAGTGAGAACATGCAGTATTTGGTTTTCTGTTCCTGTGTTAGTCTGCTAAGGATAATGGCCTCCAGCTCCCTCCATGTCCCTGCAAAGAACATTATCTCATTCCTTTTTTATGGCTGCATAGTATTCCATGGTGTATATGTACCACATTATCTTTCTCCAGTCCGTCACTGATGGGGATTTTGGCTGATTCCGTGTCTTTGCTATTGTGAATAGTGCTGCAATGAACATACACGTGCATGTGTCTTTGTAATAGAATGATTTTTAGTCCTTTGGGTGTAGACCCAGTAATGGGATTACTGGGTTGAATGGTATTTCTGACTTTAGGTCTTTGAGGAATCACCACACTGTCTTCCACAGTGGCTGAACTTGTTTACAATCCCACAGTGTATAAGCATTCCTTTTTCTCCACAGCCTTGCCAGCATCTGTTATTTTTTGACTTTTTAATAATGGCCATTTTGGCTAATATTAGTTGGTATCTCATTGTAGTTTTGATTTGCATTTCTCTAATGATCAGTGATGTTGACCTTTTTTTCTTCATATGACTGTTGGCCGCATGTATGTCTCCTTTTGAAAAGTGTCTGTTCATGTGCTTTTCCCACTTTTGTATGGGGTTGTTTGTTTTCCTGTAAATTTGTTTAAGTTCCTTATAGATGCTGGATGTTAGACCTTTGTCAGATGCGTAGTTTGCAAATATTTTTCTCCCATTCTGTAGGTTGTCTGTTTACTCTGTTGATAGTTTCTTTCACTGTGTGCAGCTCTTTAGTTTTATTAGACCCCATCTGTCAATTTTTTGCTTTTGTTGCAATTGCTTTTGGCGTCTTCATCATGAAGTCTTTGCCCATGCCTATGCCCTGAATGGTATTAGAGTTTTCATAGTTTGGGGTTTTACATTTCAGTCTTTAATCCATCTTGAGTTAATCTTTGTATCTAGTGTAAGCAAGGGAGCCGGTTTTAATCTTCTGCATATGACTAGCCAGCTATCCCAGCACCATTTATTGAACCGGGAATCCTTTCCCCATTGCTTGTTTTTGTCAGGTTTGTCGAAGATCAGATAGTTGTAGGCGTGTGGTCTCATTTCTGGGTTCTCTATTCTGTTCCATTTGTCTATGTGTCTGTTCTTGTACCAGTACCATGCTGTTTGGGTTACTGTAGCCTTGTAGTATAGTTTGAAGTCAGGTAGCGTGATGCCTCCAGCTTTGTCCTTTTTGCTTAGGATTGCCTTCGCTATTCAGGCTTTTTTTTTTTTTTTTTTTTTTTTTGTTCTATATGAATTTTAAAATAGATTTTTTTTTTCTTGTTCTGTGAAGACTGTCAGTGATAGTTTAATGGGAATAGCATTGACTCTATAAATTGCTTTGGGCAGTATGCCCATTTTAATACTGATTCTTCCTATCCATGAGCATGAAATGTTTTTCCATTTTTTGTGTGTGTCATCTCTGATTTCTTTGAGCAGTGGTTTTAGTTCTCCTTGTAGAGATCTTTCACCTCCCTAGTTAGCTGTATTCCTGGGTATTTTATTCTTTTTGTAGGAATTGTGAATGGGAGTTCATTCCTGATTTGGCTCTCGGCTTTACTGTTGCTGGTGTATAGGAATGCTAGTGATTTTTGCACATTGATTCTGTACCCTGAGATTTTGCTGAAGTTGTTTATCAGCTTAAGAAGCCTTTGGGCTGAGACAATGGGGTTTTCTAGATATAGGATCATGTCATCTGCAAGCAGGGATAGGTTGACTTCCTCTCTTCCAATTTGGATGCCGTTTATTTCTTTCTCTTGCCTGATTGCCCTGGCCAGAACTTCCAATATTACGTTGAATAGGAGTGGTGAGAGAGGGCATCCTTGTCTTGTGCTGGTTTTCAAGGGGAATGCTTCCAGCTGTTGTCCATTCAGTATGATGTTGGCTGTGCCTTTGTCACAGATGGCTCTTATTATTTTGAGGCATGGTCCTTCAATACCTAGTTTATTGGGAGTTTTTAACATGAAGGGATGTTGAATTTTATCAAAAGCGTTTTCTGCATCTATTGAGATAATCACGTGGGTTTTGTCTTTAGTTCTGTTTATGTGATGAGTCACATTTATTGATCCACATAAGTTGAACCAACCTTGCATCCCGGGGATGAAGCCAACTTGATCGTGGTGGATAAGCTTTTTGATGTGCTGCTGGATTCAGTTTGCCAGCATTTTGTTGAGGATTTTTGCATGGATGTTCATGAAGGATACTGGCCTGAAGTTTTCTTCTGTTGTTGAATCTCTGCCAGGTTTTGGTTTCAGGATGATGCTGGCCTGGCCTCATAGAATGAGTTAGGGAGGAGTCCCTCCTTCTCAATTTTTTGAAATAGTTTCAGTAGGAATGCTACCAGTTCCTCTTTGTACATCTGGTAGAATTCAGCTGTGAATCCATCTGGTCCTGGGATTTTTTTGGTTGGTAGGCTATTTATTACTGCCTCAATTTCTGAACTCATTACTGGTCTGTTCAGGGATTCAGTTTCTTCCTGATTCAGCCTTGGGGAGGTGTGTGTGTCCAGGGATTTGTCCATTTCTTCTAGACTTCCTAGTTTATGTGCACAGAGGTGTTCACAATATCCTCTGATGGTTGTTGGTATTTCTGTGGGGTCAGTGGTAAATATTCCCCTTATCATTTCTGATTGTGTTTATCTGAATCTTCTGTCTTTCCTTCTTTATTAGTCTAGCTAGTGGTCTGTCTATTTTATTACTTTTTTTCAAAGAAGAAAAACAGCTTCTGGATTCTTTCATTTTTTGAAGAGTTTTTCATGTCTCTATCTCCTTCAGTTCAGCTCTGATTTTTGTTATTTCTTGTCTTCTGCTGGTTTTGGGATTTGTTTGCTCTTGCTTCTCTAGTTCTTTTAGTAGTGATGTTAGGTTATTAACTTGAGATCTTTCTAACTTTTTGATGTGCGCATTTAGTGCTGTAAATTTCCTTTTTAACACTGCCTTCGCTGTGTCCCAGAGATTCTGGTACTTTGTATCTTTGTTCTCATTAGTTTCATAGAACTTCTTGATTTCTGCCTAAATTTCATTATTTACCCAAAAGTCATTCAGGAGCAGGTTATTCAGTTTCCATGTAATTGCATGGTTTTTAGTGAATTTCTTAGTCTTGATTTCAAATTTGATTCTTCTGTGGCCCAAGAGACTGTTTGTCATGATTTCAGTTCTTTTGCATTTTTTGAGGAGTGTTTTACTTCTGATTATGTGGTCGATTTTAGAGTAAGTGCCATGTGGTGATCAGAAGAATGTATATTCTGTTGTTTTGGGGTGGAGAGTTCTGTAGATATCCACCAGGTCCATTTGATCCAGTGCTGAGTTCAGGTCCTGAATATCTTTGTTAATTGTCTCTCTCAATGAGCTGTCTAATATTGTCAGTGGGGTGTTAAAAAGTCTCCCACTATCATTGCGTGGCAGTCTAAGTCTGTGTGAAGGCCTCTAAGAACTTGCTTTATAAATCTGGGTGCTCCTGTGTTGGGTCCATATGTATTTAGGATAGTTAGATTTTCTTGTTGAATTGAACCGTTTACCATTATGTAATGCCCTTCTTTGTGTGTGTGTGTGTGTGTGTGTGTGTGTGTGTGTGTGTGTGTGTGTGTGTTTTAATCTTTGTTGATTTAAAGTCTGTTTTGTCAGTAACTAGGATTGCAACTGCTGCTTTTTTATGTTTTCCGTTTGCTTGGTAGATTTTCCTCCATCTTTTTATTTTGAGCCTATGTGTGTCATTGCATGTGCGATGGTTCTCTTGAAGACAGCATACCATTGGATCTCAGTTCCTTATCCAGCTTGCTACTCTGTGTCTTTTAATTGGGGCATTTAGCCCATTTACATTTAAGGTTAGTGTTGGTATGTTTGGATTTGATCCTTTCATCATGATGCTAGCTGGTTATTTTGCAGACTTGCTTACATGTTTGCTCTATAGTGTCACTGGTCTGAGTGCTTCAGTGTGTTTTTGGAGTGGCTGGTAACCATCTTTCCTTTCCACATTTAGTGCTTCCTTCAGGAGCTCTTGTAGGGCAGGTCTGGTGGTAACAAATTCCCTCGACATTTGCTTGTCTGAAAATGATCTTATTTCTTCTTCACTTATGAAGCTTACTTTGGCCTGATATGAAATTCTGGGTTGGAGTTTCTTTAAGAATGTTGAATATTGACCCCCAGTCTCTTCTGGCTTGTAGGTTTTCCACTGAGACATCCGCTGTTAGTCTGAAGGGCTTCCCCTTGTAGGTGACCTGGCCTTTCTCTCTAGCTGCCTTTAACATTTTTTCTTTCATTTCAACCTTGGAGAATCTGATGATTATCTGTCTTGGGGATGTTCCTCTCGTGGAGTATCTTCCTGGAGTTCTCTGGATTTCCTGAATTTGAATGTTGGCCTCTCTAGCTAGGTTAGGGAATTTCTCGTAGATGATATCCTGAAATACGTTTTCCAAATTGGTTCCATTTCCCCCATCTCTTTCAGGGGCACCAATCAGTCTTAGATTTGCTCTCTTTACATGAGCCCATATTTCTCGGAGGTTTTGTTCATTGCTTTTCATTCTTTCTTCTCTATTCTTGTCTGCCAGTCTTATTTCAGAAAGCCAGTCTTCAAGCTCTCTGAAATTCTTTCCTCTGCTTTGTCTATTCTGCTATTAGTACTTGTGATTGCATTATGAAATTCTTGTAGTGTGTTTTTTCAGTTCCATCAGGTTGGTTACATTCTTCTCTATATGGGCTATTTTGTCTGTCAGCTCCTGCAGTGTTTTATCATGACTTTTAGCTTGCTTGCAATGGGTTACAATGTACTCTTTTAACTCAGTGAAGTTCATTCCTATCCATATTGTGAATTCTACTTATGTCATTTCAGCCATCTCAGCCTCAGCCCAATTCCAAACCCTTGCTAGAGAGGTGATGAAGTCATTTGGAGGAAACAGGGCACTCTGGCTTCTTGAGTTTTCAGCATTCTTGCACTGATTCTTTCTCATCTTTGTGGGCTTATCTACCTTCAATCTTTGAGGTTGCTGACCTTTTGATTTTTTTTTTTTTTTTCTTTTAACAGTCTGGCCATGTTTCTGTAGGGCTGCTGTAGTTTGCTGGGCTTCTTCCCCAGTTCCTAGTTGCCTTGGATTTTCCAGTACCTGGAGCTATCACCAGTGAAGGCTGTGAAACAGCAAAGATGTCAGCCTGCCTCTTCCTCTGGGAGCTCCAACCCAGGGAGGTACAGACCTGTTGCCAGCCCAAACGCACCTGTAGGATGAGGCTGGAGACCCTGGTTGGGAGGTCTCACCCAATCAGGAGGAATGGGATCAGGGAACTGCTTAAAGAAGCAGTCTGGCCATGCTTTCGCAGATCAGCTGTGCTGTGCTGGGGCACTGCTTCCACCCCTGGTTGGTGTGGGCTCTCCAAAGCCTGGAGGCTGGAACAGCTAAGTCGCCCAAACAGCAAAGACGGTGGCCCCTCCCTCCCGGAGCTCTGTTGCAGGGAGAATTCAAATCTCTGTCAGCCAGAGAACACCAGTAGGGGTTGCTGGAGGCCTTGGTTGAAAAGTCCCACCCAGTGAGGAGGAACAGATTGGGCACCTGCTTAAAGAAGCAGTCTGGCCATGCTTCTGAAGAGCAGCTGTGCTGTGCTGTTCTGGGGTACCACTTCTGTGAGCTCTGTCCCAGAGAGCAGCCTGCCCCTCCCCCTGGGACCTCTGTCCCAGGTAGGTGCAACACTGCTGCTGGTGGCTGGCTGGAACTCCAAACCAGTGGGTCTTATCCTGTGAGGTGCAGTGGAAGTGGGGCCCGCAGATTGTTGCTGCTTGGCCCCCTGGATTCAGCCTCTTTCCTAGGGGTATGTACAGGGGTCTAATCTCCCGCTTTGCAGGAGTTGCAGTTACTTTTGCTGGGAAACCCAGAGCTGGAGTATGTAAAGCTCCTGGGTCTCTGCACGTGCTGAAGCGGCTGCTCTGCTGAGACTCCAGGTATCTCTGTCTGTCAGACTGAAGGCCCTGGTGGAGTGGGTTCACGAGGGGATCTCCTGACCCAACGGTTGCAAGGATCCATGGGAGGAGCGTGGTTTCCCAGGATCGTACATTCACTCACTACTTCCCTGGGTGGGGGAGGTTCCTCTGTCTCCATGTTGCTCCTGGGTGGGCTGTCATCCTGCCTTGCTTTTCTTCATTCTCTGTGGATCGAGTTGTTTCCTTGATTAGACCCAATGCAGGTACCTGGATGTTTCAGTTGAAGGTGCTGTATTTACTTGCCCCTTTCCTTCCTCTCCGTGAGAACCACTCACCCTGGCTGCTTCTAGTCAGCCATCTTGGCCACTCCCTCCCCACCCCCCCTCCTTTTTTTAAAAAAATGCTTGAAAACTGTTTGCAAAAGAAACCTAGAGATTCTCATGGTTCTTTTAAGATCTTGTTGGATGGACTGTGAAAGTGGGATTATTGTCTATGAATGGTCAGCTAGACTGTGTGTGTTTGGAAAGGGTGAGGGAATTAACATTTATTGAGCAAAAGGGCATGCTAGTTAAAATCATTGTTGTCTCTGGGGACAGATTTTTCTGGGTTTTAATCCAAACTCTGACATGTATTAGTTGTGTGACCTCTATTTTTCATTTGTAAAATGGAGATGAATGGGATTGTTGCAGGGATTAAAAGCACTTAGAACAGTCCAGGATATACAAAGCACTGTGTAGGAGTTGGCTGTCATTATTAGTCATCAGTCATCTTACTTAATAATCACAAAATTGTTAGAAAATCCTGTGAGGTAGATATTTTCCTTACCATACCCATATGAGAACACTTAAGCAATGAGAAGTCAAACAAAGTTACCAAAGTCGCACAATTACAGAGTGACAGAGCCTTTAGATGCTGCCTAGTCCAAGGCTTTCATTTCGCAGAAGAGAAAATTGAAGTTCAAAATAGGAGAGGTACATGCCTCAAGTCATTTAGTGAGCCAGTGCCAGAACTGGGCCTAGAACTCAGCAGCAGGACTCTTCCTGTCAGTAGTTCTCAAACTTTGTCATGTGTTAGAATCCTGCAGAGGACTTGCTAAAACAAACTGCTGGTACCCCTGCCCAGAGTTTCTTACTTAGTAGGCATGGGGTGGGCCTTGAAAATGTGCATTTCTAAGAAGTTCTCAAATGATGCCGCTGCTGGTGGTCTGGGGACCCTACTTTGGGAATCACCACAACACACCATAATTCGTACATCTTTTGTTCTTTTCATCATGGACTACACAGTCTGTGACCTACAAACACTTTCAAAGAAATGGGAACCAGTGATGAAAACCAAAGAAAACTACATAGCTAGCAGCAAGAAGGTACGGTGACTGACCAACAGTCCTGGTTCGTGTGGGACTCTCCTAGTTTTAAAATGGAAAATCCTGTAGTTCTGGGCACAAGAGGATGGTTGGTCACTGTAGATGAAAGCGAACAAAAGTCAGTGTCAGCTAAATGCCAAACAAAAAAGGACATACATACAGAGAATGTGGTAACTTCTGGTGAATTTGTTTGAAAAGGACTCATTCATTTATTCTTTCAATACATCTGTATTATAATACTACTGTCCATAAGGCACTGTGTTAGGTGCTGTGTTCCTGACCCTACAGATCCCATTCCACCATAGCAAAAGGTAAAAGTGACTCTACAGTGAGCTTGGTAGACATAGACCCATGCTTATATACTCAGGGACACCTGGAAGAGATGTAAAAAAAAGAAACATCTCACATAGGAAGTTTTCAATGCATCAGGATCAGGACTCAAATAATTCCCTTCTCTTTTTCTTCAATGTACCAAAGGGAGTACATTGTTGAGAAGGATTGGTTGCAAATTTCCAAAAAGGAGGGTAAAATAATTAACGAGTCAAGGTGTCAGGAGAGACAGAAGGTAAGGGGAGTCCTTCAGTAAGTGGGGAAATTGATTTGTTTTGTGTCCTCATCTCTCCAGGGCCATGATCATGTCCTTTGCTGGCCGTAAACCAATGCTGACCTCAGTTATAGTGTAATCTTCAAGGCTAATTTACGCAAAACTTCAAAAATGGTAAACATCCTCATGAAGACTAATGATGACATATTTTAGGAGTGCATAATAGTAGGTATAGAGAAAAAACTTCAGGGTAAAATGTTATTGCTGTTCTTCTTGCTAAAGGGCATACTCCTTAAGAACCAAAGTTAATTATCAGTCCTTTGACCTATGAGGAAAACAAATTTCATGGACTCCCCTAAAGATTCCTATATAGTACAAATAAAATGCCAAAATATTTTGGGAACACATTTTGGAGCACTGGATGTATCAATAAAATAATGTGTAAATTGCCAAATGTGATCTAGGAACTCCCTGCAAACATCAGATTAGGCTCTATTCTCTATCTGAATACTGACTTTGCTTTGCTTTGTAACTCCTGTCTTCACTAATAATGCCTTTTCCCCCCTCTTGTGTGCATCCTAGCCTATATTCTCTTTCATCATTCTACAGTGGTCAATGTGGTTATTGTACAGCTTCACTTTCAATGAAAGCTGAGGGAAAAGAAGCTTCATAACCTGCCCTCCCCCCATACATAAAAGAAGCTATTTAAAAAATAAAAGCAGCAAGCTACTAAATTTGACTCATTCAAATCTTGGTAATTAACATGTATAGTATTTTATGAGAGAGACAGAGAGAGAAAGAAAAAAATTAGCAGAAATGGAGGAAAACATATTACATCCTAAATACCACCAAATTGCCAAAATACACATTTGGGTAGTAATCTCCAGAGAACTCTCTGGAGGCACGGCATCTATCATGCTGATTTCCCTGAATAATATTACAGGATAGCCCTGTGTACTTCTCTTGGTGGTGGTGGTGGTGGTGTGTGTGTGTGTGTGTAAAGAATTATCATATGGAACCTCACAAGTCTCTAAAACCTTTCTGCAATTATCCCTCATAGGATTACCACACTGATGAGTTTGTTCAACAGGAG
This sequence comes from Macaca thibetana thibetana, assembly GCF_024542745.1. Taxonomy (NCBI): domain Eukaryota; kingdom Metazoa; phylum Chordata; class Mammalia; order Primates; family Cercopithecidae; genus Macaca; species Macaca thibetana. Next base: position 150,101,009 of record NC_065598.1, read on the forward strand.
CTGTTGTGACTTCCTAATTTAACTCCTATAGAGATGATTTGTATCGAAGATAAAACACTATATTTGAACTCAATTCCCACCTTATCCCTGAGCTTATGCTACCAGCAATTCTTATAATGTTTGGAGTTCTATTAGGCTATAGAGAAAAATCTAGGGTTTCAGCTAAACCCTTTAATCCCCAGGCCTATGTAAAGGACTGTCTCAAGGTAGTCGCTAGCCCATGGGTTCTCAAAATATGGTCTGAAGACCCCTGGAGGAGTCCCTGAGGCCTTTTTAGTGGGTCTGCAGATTAAAAATTATTTTGTATAATAACACCAAGATGAGTTACATTCAATTAAGCATTTTTCTTTTGAAATTAAGCAGACTTTTGGAAACCCAGATGTGCATAGCCCTGTAGTAGGCTAAGTGGAAGTTACAAAGACAATAGTAGCTTTTTCTCCCCCTCTCATTATCTCGTGAGGAGACAGAGGACTTTTCCAGAGGCTACATGACATATGGTTATGTCATCTCTCTGATAGCTGAGGGATGTGTGCTTCTGCGTTCTTGAGTTTTAAATATTTCCCAGTCTTAATACCTAAAACAATTAGTATCAATAGATAGAACCCACACCCAAGAACTCCTTGGGGCCTTCAATAACTTTTAAGAGTGTTAAGGTGTCCTAAGACCAAAAATTTTGCAAATTGTTGCTTTATCAGGATTTTTGTTATTTCTAGAATGCATTTCTTTCTAACTGATCTACTTGGGGAAAAAAAAAATCACTACCTCATGGCAATTATTGCTTTCCTATCAATATGGAGATTATATTTCTGAAGGAGATTGACCAAAATTATATTAAAAGGTTTAAATAAAACAAGTGGATCCATGTTATAACATGAGGAAGAGAGCTGCCCCACTAGAAGTCTGACATTAGATAGCTCAGAGTCCCCCCTCTCTAACAAGTCTCCCCTGCTAGAGAAAGGGACAGCTTCTGTTTTGTGGGATGGGATAAGGAGACAATCTGAAGTAGAGTTTGACACAATATTAAATATTATTCTGCGCATATGAAATTCTGGTAGCCGGGGTGCCAGGTGTATTCATAATCCCAATGCTGTCAATTTTAAGCCTGAAGCCCCAAGAGGCGAGCAGTGTTTAATACGTCATCCCTTGTTAAATAGCAGCCACAGAGTTGGCGGTAGCCAGTGAAGCATTCCCTGCCATGTAGGACACGCCAGTTGTCTATAAATAGGACCTGTGAATGGGCAAAAAAAAAAAAAAAAAAAAAAAAAGAGAAAACACTATCAGAAGAAGGACAGACCAAAGGAACCCTAAGTCAGAAGAGATCATTTAAAAGACAAGCTTTAGGTTGTTCTCTGGTTACATTAAATGAGGTATTTTTCTTTTGAAATTAAACAAACGTTTGGAAACTAAGATGTGTATAGCCCTGTAGTAGGCTAAATGGAAGTTACAGAGGCAACAGTAGGTAATAGGCCCTGCAGTGGAAGAGCTTCTGTTTCTCAAGTAATTGTTCTCTTATCAAAGCAAATCAGATAATTGGTTTCTTTCTTTTTCTTTAATTCTTATTCTACCCTTTCTCAAAGGGTTAAATTATCTCATGACATTTTTTGCTAAGCTGAAGGTATTTTTCATCCAGAGGAAATACCAAAATAAAAACTATGGAATCATGAAGCTGGAAGGACCCTTGGGGGTCATCCAGTTAAACCCCCTCACCATACAAATAGAGTTACTGATGCCTTAGAGATGGGATGAGGCTTGCTTCCAGGGCATTCAGTGAGTGAGCCGCAGGACCATGACCAACACCAAGGACTCTTTTCTCTTTTTCCTTTGCAACATTGTGACTCACATATTAAGTAAGTACCCGTTCTTCACTGCTTCATTATTACAAGCTTGCTTGACATCTTTAGAGATTAGGACCCACCCTGCCAGGCTTTAGTTTAACCCAAAACTCATTCTCAGGTCTCCTCAACTCTATCGTTAGAGTCCGGTGTGCTGTATACCAGCGATGGACGACATCATAAGGAACGGTATTGATGACAGCCCGGTCATAGTTGTTGTACCTAACATGGAATCATGAGAAGAAAGATCTCAAACACATGTTAAAGACATCTTTTGTTTATTGAACAATTTTATATAAGGCTTCCCCTATGTTCAATACTTGTCCCAGAGACGAAGTGACAATAAGTCAATATTCTCTCAGGAATATCACATTGGAGTGAGGAGTTCCACTGCCTGCTGACCGTATTTTGTTTTTCTTTGAATAATCGAAGGATACGGGATAGAAGTTAAGTTCCAACTGGTTTCTCTCATCTTATGATATGATATTTTAAGTCTTTACTGGCCAAAGTTCATGGAAGCACTGGGGAAAGCTCTGAGCTTTCTCCTCACCAAACTGAGGTGGGGTGGACAAGAGAGGTTATACTAACAAAGCTTTCCTTTTAACAGGATGACTTACAACTTCTCAGGTGTCTCCCTTTGTGGGAGGAATCCCAGCTATAGCCTAGTGGACCATTCACCCAGGGATCTTCAATCATTCATTCAACCCTAACATTTATAGGCGCACCGGCTACATGTGGAGGAGGTAGCCAGGGGCTAGATCATGTATATATTGCCATGCAGGCCATGGTAAGGATTTTGGATTTTATTCTGAGTACCATGGGAAGCCACTGAAAAACCTTGCCTAAGATAATGGGTTTCTGTTTTGCCTAAGGCAAATTAACTTTTTACTGAAGTATACTATACATTACGGGAAAGTACACAAATCGTAAGCTTGATGAATTTTCATGATGTAATCGCATCCATATCACTAGCACCCAGGTCAATAAACAGATCATTACCAGAACCCCAGAACCCTTCCTTATGCTCCTTTCCAGTAACGCCACTCCCCCAACCCAAGGGTAACTACCATCCTGACTTCTATCACCAAAGATTAGTTTTGCCTGTTTATATAAAACTTTATATAAATGCAATCACAATATGTATTCATTTGTGTCTGGCTGCTTTTTCATTTAATATTATGTTTAGGAGTTTCATCATTGTTTAGCAATAGTTTATTGGTGCTATACAGAAGTTGATTGCGTGATCACACCACAATTTATTTATCCATTCTACCGTTGATGGACATATGAGTAATTTCCAGTTTGGAACTACTACAAACAGTGCTGTTATGAACATTCTATTACATGTCTTTGGTGAACAAATATATTCACTCCTGTTTGAAATAAACTTAAGAATGGAACTTATGGATCATAAGGTATGTGTATGCTCAGATTTACTAGATACTGCCAAATATATTCTTTCCAAAGATAAATTAACATCCAATGGTGTCATTTTTGGACATCTCAGGCAATATTCCTTAGTGTTATATAGTACATGGCACAATCAGAGCCAATATTCTTAGTTTTGTTGCATATAAAATGAGCATAATAACATCTGCCTAGCTGATCTCACAGGGCTACTGCAAGAATCAAATGAAAAAATAGGCCAGGTGTGATGGCTCACGCCTGTAATCCCAGTACTTTGGGAGGCCGAAGTGGGCAGATCACCTGAGGTCAGGAGTTCAAGACCAGCCTGGCCAACATGGCGAAACCCCATCGCTACTAAAAATACAAAAAACAACAACAACAACAACAACAACAAAAAAACATTAGCCAGGCGCGGTGGCACACGCCTGTAGTCTGTAGTCCCAGCTACTTGGGAGACTGAGGCAGGAGAATCACTTGAACCCGGGCAGCGGAGGCTGCAGTGAGCCAAGATTGTGCCACTGCACTCCAGCCTGGGCAACAGAACGAGACTCTGTCTCAAAGGAAAAAAAAAAAAAAAATAGAAAGAAAAAGAAAAAGAATATAATAGTCCATCCTCCCAGGCTTCAAGGAGCCATGCCTGGAGGGAGAATGGAGTGAGGACGCACAGTCTTCACCACCCATTGTCATTTCCAGAAACTTCTAGTGCTGGGTTAGGCATTTGCAAAAATATTTTTAAATTTACTTATTTCATCATCCCAGAAGGAAAAGTGTTATTAACCACCTTTTACATTTAAGGCAACTGAAACTTAGACACCTGCCACAAAGTTTATAAGTAGCAGAGAGGTTTTGAAATCTGGTCTCCTTAATTCTTTAACTCATTATTTATGCCAGAGAACAGAAAAATGATCGTAATTCCTGTGTACTCTTGTTCATGAGAGCAACATTTTTACAGATAACACTTGTAATCTTTTGACTTCAAATTGAGATTTACAGTTTAGAAATGTTTCCATATACAGTATCTCATTGACCCTCTGTATGATAACCCCGTGTGGTAAGTAGTACAGCTGTTATTATCTTACTTTATAGATAAGGAAAATAATGATAAGGCCCTGTGATTTGTCCAAGTTTACATGGAATTTGTTATTCACTGTTTATATTAGATGGCGGTGTTTTCTCTAAAGCCAACAGAGAAAGTATCAGGAAAAGTCTATTACACATAAGCAAAATGGTTGTGCAATATTCTCTGGATTAGAATAAGACTATTTCTGGACTTTGGCACAAAGTGATGCCATCATATTATTGTGCAGTTTTTCCTTTCTTTCCTGCTTTGATATGAAGCAAGAGAGACCTGGGAGCAGGGGCAAGCAAATAAAGCAGGCATTTATCTGACAAGAAAAGCTAGGAAGATTTAACAAGGTTATCCTTCTTCTTAGCTGACAGACAAGTATTTCCCAAGACAGCTCCATAATTGAGTGGACAATGCATTTGATGGGTTTGTGTATTGTGGTGTAAGTGACAGCTGATGGGCTTTCAGATAGGTAGATAAATGGGCTTTCAGATAGATCACCGTTACAATCTCAGTTCAGACGTGTGATCTTGGAGGAGCTATAGAAATTATAAAAATGCTAGAAGAAAACCTCGGGATGACTCTCCAGGATAATGCTCTGGGAAAAGATTTTATTGCTAAGACCCCAAAAGCACAGGAAACAAAACCCAAAAATAGATAAATGAGACTAGATTAAACTAAAGAGTTTCTGTGAGGCAAGGGAAACACTCAACAGAGTGAAGAAACAACCCACAGTATGGGAATATGGCCATTGTAGAATGGCTGTTATTACAAAGACCAAAAATAACAGATGTTGGCAAGTATGTGGAGAGAAAAGAACTCTTATACATTCAATAAACAGTGCTGGGAAAACTGGATGTCCGCATGCAGAAGAATGAAATTAGACCCTTTTATTACAACATATACAAAAATCAACTAAAAATGGATTAAACACTTACATGTAAGACCTGACACCATAAATCTACTAGAAGAAAACATATGGTATAACTCTATGATATTCGTCTATACAATTACTTTTTGGATATGATCCAAAAGTATAAGCAACGGAAGAAAAAATAGGTAAATGAAATTACATCAAACTGAAAAGCTTCTGGCACAGCAAAGGAAACAAAAGAATGAAGAGACAACCTGCAGAATGGGAGAAAGTATTTGCAAACTATACGTCTGATAAGGGGTTAATATCTAAAATATTTGAGGAACTCAAACAACTCAATAGTAAGAAAACAAATAACGTGATTTAAAAATGGGAAAAGGATCTGGATCGACATTTCTCAAAAGAAGACATACAAATGGCCAACAGGTATATGAAAAAGTGCTCAACATCACTAATAATCAGATAAATTCAAATTAAAACCACCACGAGATATCACCTCATACTCCTTAGGATGGCTATTATTAAAAGGACAAAAGATAACAATGTTGATGAGGATGTGGAGATAAGTGAACCCTTGCACACTGTTGGTGGGAATGTGAATTAGTACAGCCATTATGGAAAACAATATGGAGGTTTCTAAAAAAAAAAAAACTAAAAGCAGAACTACTACATCATCTGGCAATCTCACCACTGGGTGTATACCCAAAGGAAATGAAATCAGTATGTCTGAGAGATATATTCCACGTTCTTTGCAGAAATATTCACAGTAGCCAAGATATAAAATCAATCTAGGCAGAATACATGGGAGAGTATATACAGAAAATGTGGTATGTATAAAAAGTGGAATACTATTCATCCTTGAAAAAGAAGAAAGTCCTGTCATTTGTGACAACATGGATGAACCTGGAGAACATTAAGTGAAAATAAGCCAGGCACAGAAATATCAGTACTGCATGATCTCACTCATATGTGTAATGAAAAAAAAAGTTGATATCATAGAAATAGAGAGCAGAATGGTGGGTACCAGAGGCTGGTGGGTTGTGGAGTAGTGGTTGGGGATATGCTGCTCAAAGGATACATAATTTTAGATCAGAGGAATAAGTTCAAGTGATCTATTTTTCAACATGGTGACTATAGTTAATAACAGTGTATTGTAATTTGAAAATTTCTAAGAAACAATCAATCAATGGAGTGAAGAGGTAACTCGCAGAATGTGAGAAAATGTTTGCAAACTATGCATCTACAAGAGATTAATGCCCAGAATATATAAGGAGCTCAAACTCAATAACCAAAAAAGACATAATCCCTTAAAAATGGACAAAAGTTCTGAATAGACATTTCTCAAAAGCAGGCAGACAAATGGCAAATGGGTATATTTTTAAACGCTCCGTATCACTAATCGTTAGGGAAATGCAAATCAAAACCACAATATCACCTCACCCCAGTTACAAAGGCTATCATTAAAAAGACAAAAAATAGGCTGAAAGTCAGGATGGCGAATATGTACAAACACAGAGAGAATGAATAAGATCTAGTATTTGGCAGCACAATAGGGCAACTATAGTTAACAATAACTTATTGTATATTTAAAAATAACTAAGAGAGTAGAATTGGAGTGTTCCCAACACAAAGAAATAATAAAGGCTTGAAATGATAGATACCCCAATTATCCTGATTTGATCATTACATATTGTATGCCTGTATCAAAACATCACATGCACTCCATAAATATATGCAACTATTATTTACCCATAATAATTAAAAATTTTTAAATTAAAATTCAATAAAATAAAATATAATAAAGTGATCTTAAAATAAATTTGCCCGTGGTTAGATATTACTTATTTGTTACACTTTAATTGATGATTTCTATTATAATTTCATAGTACTTAGAATATATATATATATTAGAAAATATCATCTATAGGATTTTTGCTTTCATGAAGGTAATGATACTTTAAGCCTAAAACATTAGAATTTTCAATAATTTTCTCTAGTGTTTGGAAATAATTTTAATCCTCTGTTTAGTGCTCAAAAATGCTGTTCATTTGTGACCGATTAAACTTTCCAATAAAGTGATTTTATACTCTTTATGTTAAAGAAACAACAAATGCTGGTGAAGATGTGTAGAAGGGGAAACCTTATACATTGTTGATGGGAAAGTAAACTAGTATAGGCAATATGGACAACAGTACTGAGGTTCCTCAAAAAACTAAAAATAGAACTAGCATATGATCCAAAGCACTCACTACTGGGTATATTAAAAGGAAATGAAATCAGTATGTTGGAGAGATACCTGCACTCTCATTGTGATGGTTCAGTTTACGGGTCAGCTTGACTGGACTGAGGGATGCCAACATGGCTGTTGAAGCATTGTTCCCTGGGTGTGTCTGTGAGGGTGCTTCCAGGGGAGCTTGGTGTGTGAGACAGTGGACTGCAACACTTAAGATCCACTTTCAATGTGGGCAGGCACTGTCCTATTAGCTGGGAGCCTGGTTGGGACAAATAGGCAGAAGAGGAAGAACTCTCTGTGTCTGCTCATTCTATCTCCCTTCTGGAGCCAGATGCCTTTCCTCCTCCTGCCCTTGGGCATCAGACTGCAGTTTCTTCCACTTTTGCACTCTGGGACTTGCATCAACAGCCTCCTGTGGGCTCTTAGGCCTTTGGCCTCAGACTGGGGTCTGTACTGTCAGCTTCCCTAGTTCTGAGGCTTCCAGACTTGGAGTGAATCATGCTACCAGCTTCTTCGGTTCTCCAGCTTGCAGATTGCCTATTGTGGGACTTCTCCACCTCTATAATCAGCTGAACCAATTACACCTCATAAATCCTCTCTCATACATCCTATCGGTTCTGTCTCTCTGGAGAACCTTGACTAACACACCCATGTTTATTGCAGCACTATTCACAATAGCCAAGATATGGAATCAACCTAAGTGTCCATCAACAGATGAATGGATAAAGAAAATGTGGTGCATATGCACAATGGAGTACTATTCAGCCATAAAAAATAATGAGATCCTGTCATGTGTGACAACATGGATAAGCCTGTAGGACATTACATTAGGGGAACTAAGCCAGGCACAGAAAGACAAACTTTGCATGTTCTCACTTATTTGTGTGAGCTAAAAATTAAGTAATTGAAATGAAGATAGAGAGTAGAAGGGAGGCTGGGAAGGTTAGTGGGAATGTGGGGAGGAAATGGGGAAGGTTAATGGGTACAAAAAACAGAAAGAATGAATAAGGCCTAGTATTTGCTAGCACAACAGGGAGACTACAGTAAAAAAATAATTTAATCGTACTTCTAAAATAACCAAAAGAGCATAATTTGGTTGTTTGTAATACAAAGATAAATGCTTGAGGTGATGGATACCCCATTTACCCTGATGTGATTATTACATACTGCATACCTATATTAGAACATCTCGTGTAACCCATAAATATATACACCTATTATGTAACCACAAAAAAAAAAAATAAAATAAATATAAATTTAAAAGCTGATGTTATAGAGGTAGAAATTAGAACAGTGGTTACCAGAGGCAGGGGAGGGGAGGAGGGAAGGAGAGATGGGAAGAGGTTGGTCATTGGGTACAAAGTTACAGTTATAGTTAGATAGGAGGAGGGTGACAATAGTCAACAATAATATGCTGTATAGTTCAAAATAGCTAGAAGAGATGATTTTGAATGTTCTCACTAAAAGAATAAGAGGGGGAATACTACAATCAATCTATGCCTATATATTTGATAACTTATATGAACCAATTTCTTAAACACACATGATAAAAAAAACTAATTCAAAGAAAAGTAGATAATCTGAATAGCCTGACATCTATTAAAGAAACTGAATCTGTAATTTAAAACTTTTCAAAAAAGAGAACTCCAGGCCAGAGACAATTTCACTCATGAATTCTATCCAACATTTAAGTAAGATGTAATACAAATTTTACAGTCTCTTTCAGAAAATTAAGGAGAGAAAATGACCCCACTCATATTATGAGGATAGCATCATCCTAATACCAAACTCAGACAAAGATATTACAAGAAAAAAACTAAATAGCAATATCTCACATAAACATAGGTACAAATATTCTTACTAAGATATTAGCCAATCACCTCTAGCAATGTATCAAAAAGATAATAATACATCAAGATCAAGTGGAGTTTATCCCAGGTATTCAAAGTTGGTTCAACATTCAAAAATCAATCAATGTATTTTATTATATTGTCATACTAAATAAGAAACATCAGATGATCGTATGAATAAGTGCAGAAAAGGCATTCAACAAAATTCAATATTAATTAATGATAAAATTCCCAACATGTTAGGAATAGAAGGAAATTTCCTTATTCTAAAAAAGGGTATCCATGGAAAACCTACAGTGAACCACTGAGTAATTTTCCCCTAAAATCAAAAATAAGTCAAGGATGTCCTTTCTCGCCACTACTATTCACTGTTAGTCCTGGAAGTCCCAGCTAGTGCAATAACACGTGCACACACACACACACACACACACACACACACGCAAGCAGAGAGAGACAGAAGTGAAAGGCATACATATTATAAGGGGAGAAAAAATACCCCATTATGTTGAAAACCCCAAATAATGTACAATAAAACTCCTAAAGACCCTTCCAGAAGACTCCTAGACTTGATAAAGAACTTCAGTAAAGTTTCAGGACACAAAATCAATGTACAAAGCACAGTAGCATTTCTCTACACCAATATCATTCAAGCTAACAACCAAATGAAGAACCCATTTACAACAGCCACAAAAAATAAAACACCTGGGAATACGTTTAATCGAGGAGGTGAAAGATCTCTACAAGAGGAACTACAAAACACTGATGAAAAGATTGTGTATGACACAAATAAATGAAAAAGCATCCCATGCTCATGGATCAAAAGAATCAATATTATTAAAATGACCACACCGCTCACAGCAATTTACAGATTTAATGCAATCTCTATCAAAATTACCAACACATTTTTTCACATAATTAAAAAAACGTAAAATTCATATGAAACCCAAAGAAGAGACTGAATAGCCAAACCAATCCTAAGCAAAAAGAACAAAGCTTGAAGTATTACATTCTGACTTTGAATTATACTACAAGGCTATAGCAACCAAAACATCATGATATTGGTATAAAAATAGACATATAGACCAATGGAACAGAATAGTGAACCCAGAAATAAAGTACCTATTAACAACTGATCTCCTGTAACATCGACGAAATTAAACAATAGGGAAAGAATACCCTATTCAATATATGGTGCTAGGAAAACGGGCTAGCCATATGCAGAAGAATGAAACTGGACCCCTATCTCTCACCATATACATGAATTAACTCGAGATGGATTAAAGATTTATATTTTAGACATGAAACTGTAAAATCCTGTAAGAAATTTTTCCTGTAGGAAAAATTCTTCTGGACATTGGCCTGGCTTAGGCAAAGAATTTATGACCAGGTCCTCCAAAGCAAATGCAACACAAACAAAAATAAACAGATGGGACTCAGTTAAGCTAAAAACCTTCCACACCGCAAAAGAAACAATCAACAGAGTAAACCTACCTAATGAGAAAAAATATTTCCAAATTATGTATCTAACAAAGGCTAATATCCAGAATCTGCAAGAAACTCCAACAACCCAACAAGAAAAAAAAGAAAAAACAAAAAAACAAGTAACGCCATTAAAAAGTAGGCAAAGGGCCATGAATGGGTGTTTTTTGAAAGACATACAAGTGGCCAACAAACATGTAAAAGATGCTCAATATCACTAATTATCAGAGAAATGCAAATTAAAACCACACAATACTATCTTACACCAGTCAGAATAGCTATTATTTAAAAATCAAAAAGCAACAGATGTTGGTGAGGATGTGGAGAAAAAAGTAACGCTTATGCACTGTTAGTGGGAATGTAAATTATCACAACATTTATGGAAAAAAGTATGGAGATTTCGCAAAGAACTAAAAATAGAACTACCATTTGATCCAGCAATCTCACTACTGGGCATCTACCCATCTACATTTTACATATACATGGAATACTATGCAGCCATAAAAAATAATGAAGTCATGTGTTCCACAGTAACATGAGTGGAACTGGAGTACATTATCTTAAGTAAAGTAATTCAGAAACAGAAAGTCAAATATCACGTATTCTCACTTGTAAGTGAGAGCTTAACAATGGGTACACATGGACATATAGAATAATAGACATTGGAGACTACAAAAGGTGGAGGGTGGGAAGTTGACAAGGGTTGAAAAATTACCTATTCGGTGCAATGTTCACTATTCAGGTGAATGGTACACTAAAAGCCCAGACTCCACTACGATGCAATATATGCATGTAAGAAATCTGCACTTGTACCCTCTAAATCCATTTTTAAAATGGAAAAAAAAAATCGCCGTAGGATACCACTTCATAGCCGCTGGAATGACTATTATAAGCAAACAAAGCAAAGAGCAAGCAAGTTTTCGTAGGGCCCTGGTGGGAGGTGTTTTCATCATTGGGGCAGGTCCCTCATGGGTGGTTTGGTGCCGCTCTCATAGTAATGAGTGAGTTCTCCCTCTGAATTCATGCAAGAGCTGGTTGTTTAAAAGGCTGTGGCATGTCCTTTGAGCAGCTACAATTCATACATTGTTGATGACGGTGTAAAATAGTACAACTACTTTGGTAAAACTTGTTGCAGTTGTTTATGAAACTAAGCACTCACCTACTCTATGACCCAGCAGTTCCACTCCTAGGTATCTACCTTAGTGAAATGAAAATGAAAACATACCAAAAAAACACTTTTACATGAATGTTCATAGGAACTTTATTCATAATTACCTGAAACTGGAAAGAGTCCAGGTGTCTATTCATAAAAGAAGAAATAAACAGAACAGGCAAAAATCTAATCTATAGTGGTAAAAAAATAATTCAAACTATGGGTTCCTCTGAGATGTATGTGCAGGAGTATAAGAGTACTTTCTGTAGTGATAGTAATATTTTATATCTTGATAAGGGTTTGGGTTACATAGGTATATGTATTTGTCAAAACTCAGTGAGTGTATATTTAATATTTTAAACATCAGTACATATATATTGTAACTTTAAAAAAGCTGTAAGCAAATATTGTACGCTACTTAATGATACAAATGTTGAAGTATTTTAGGGAGATATGTACTGATATCTGCAGTGTATTATACTTTAAAATTCACTGAAAATAAGATTAACTGATGAATGGATAGATGGGAAGATTGGTGATAAAGCAAGTATAGAAATATCCTAATGGTAGAATCTAGATATAAGTCTATGGGTTTTCTATGTTAAATGTTTTCAACTTTTCTATATGTTTAGAAATATTCATAATAAAATATTGGGAAAATAATGAGTTACTACTCATTGTTTTAGGCACTTAGATATATGAGACGTAACAGAGCGAGAGTTTCCCAGAGGAACTTATCCGAGGGAAGTAAATTAATATTTACACAGTTCCTACTACAAGCCAGGGGTAAAGGTAAGGATAACAATTTATTTTTATCTTCACAACAAGTGGGCACAGAAGGTATTATTATTGTAACTGGAAACTCATGACTAGCAGGTTAAGTGACTTGTCCAAGGCCAAAATCAATAAGTGGCAGTCAGGATTTCACACTGAACTCCTTCTGATTACAAAGCCTGTACTCTTTGTAGTATGTCAAGTTTTGCTGCTATCTTCACCCTGCCTCTTCACCCCGTATCTCTTTCCCTGCTCTTTTGTTTTTCCCTAGTACTTATCACCATTTGATATATTACATATTTGCTTATTTATTTTTAATTACTCTCTCTTGTCACTATAATGAGAATTCCAAGAGGGCCAGGAATTTTTGTCTGTTGTGCTTACAGTTTCATCTCCAGTGTCAAGAACAGAGCATCACTCTTGGTAGATGCTCATGGAATATTTGCTGAGTAAACTGAATTAATGCACAGTAACAGTTTGCTTGGAATAAGCAGAAGCAGGAGGGGTAATCCATCTGCAAAAAAAAGCATAGTAAAAAGCTTGGCTGCAAGATGCAAAATAATTGGCTCCAGAAACCCAAAGTAGTTTGGTATAGCTAGGGCAGAATGTATGGAAAACATGAATCATATGCTAGAAGAGGAAGAAGGGATCAGATCATACAGAACCTTAAAAGCCATAAGGAAGGACTCTAGTCTTTCTCTGAAAGACACTGGGGAGGTTTAGAAGGATCTTAAAATGGGAGCAAAAGATAAGACTTGTATTTCAGAAAGGATGTTCTAGCTACAGCATGAGAAATTAATAGAAGAGGGCTCATGGTGGAAGCAAGGACATCAGTTATAACTTTAGCCATGGGACAGAAGAGTAGTCTCACTGCAAGAAGAGGCATTGTAGATAGAAAGCAGGGGATAGTTGGAGAAAAATATAGGAGGTTGAGTTGATAAGACTGGTTATGTAATATAAGGGAGAGGGAAAAATTAAATATGATGTTTATGGCTTGGGAAACTTAGTGGATGGTGGTGCCATTCAATGAAAATGGGAAAACAAGTGGAGAAGTAGGTTTAAAATGAGTAGAAGTGATGAATTCAGGTTTGAATATGATATGTTTTATATTCTACAAAATATGCAAGTTGTGATATCAGTAGTCAATTGAATACACTGGTGAAGAGCTTTGCATAAATCTGGGCTAGAGACATAAATGTTGTTGGGAAACCTAGCTGTTTGGTCACTGAGGATAATTTAATAACTGTTTTTCATTTTAATAATGTTTCATTTAAAAAATACTACCTCTAATATTTGACCCCAACTCCAAAATAAATCTAGTATTCTTTGGTTGATGGCTATTTATTATTCCATGGGAATTATAAGAAGAATACAAACTGTTTGATAATAAAAAGCTATGGAATAGCAAGATTAAAATGTAGCAGATATAAGAATCTTAGGGATTTTTGTTACATTAGAAGGCTAACCTTTGGCAAACATATTAGAATTGGGGATAGTTCTTTGATACTTACCTGATCAAATACAGCTCTTTATTCCATGGGTAGATATTTAACACTGGACCAACCCCAATCATGTGGTTGTGACATTCTCCAACATCTTCAATATATTCATGCTTCAATGGCACTTTACTGAGGAGTTCAAATTCCTCAGGTGCCTTTTGAAGTACCTGTTCTGCTGCATAGAATCCATCTACTAGCAGTGTCCTGCCACCAGTTCCTTCATGTTTAAGACAATGAAACACTTGAATGCTAAAGAGAGAAAAGAAAATTCTTCTGTTCAGTGGAAGAGAGAACATATCAAAATTCTAGAAATTATATATAAAATGATTACTGAACCTACTTGTCCTTTTCTTTTCATTTCCTAATTGGAAATCTCATTTCCTAATTGTTTTCCCCTCATAGGCAGTTGTACCTTTTTGTGTTTTGAAATATTAATGCCACTAGAGGTTTCTTCTAAACATATCTAACATATATTGAAGCTTATATGTGCTGGGCCCTGGGAATACAGGCATGAATAATATATAACCTATATTTTCAAGAAGCTCATAGTCTAGTAAGAAGAGATAAAGTAAATAAATACCAAATAAAATATGATAGGTACTATAATAAAGTTGCATACAAGATATAGTGGGGTCATAAACAAAGGAGCGATCTGTTCTAGTGGGGTGTTGTATAAAGAAATGTTTTGGAGAATGGAAATTGTTTTGACTAATCTTAAAGAATGAGCAAAAATTGGAGAAGAAGGAGATTTGAGATGAGGAGAAGGCATTCCAGGCAGAGAGAAAGCATGACCAAAGATACCAATGTAAAACAAGGTATATTTAAGGAAGAGAGTAAGAAGTTCCTATTGGCATAGCACAGAGTACCACAAAATGATTTTAAACTGTGAAACTCTACGACCATATCAATATTTTAAAGAGTCCATTTTGTTGATAGTGTGGAACATGGACTGGTGAGAAGCAGTGTGACAAAAAAACTTGGAAGACAACTTGAATAACTGAAATAGTAAAGAAAAATATTGAGAGCTTGAACTCAGAAAGGGGCATTATAGAGAAGAAGACACGCCTGAGAGATACTGAGGTAGAAGTAGCAGAACTTGATAACTGAAGGACAGGCAAGAATCTAGAATAACTCCAGGTTTCTTGCTTGGGCACCTGAAAAATGATAATGTTGTTCACTAAGACTGAGATTACAGGCAAATATGCTATTGAATGATAATGAGGAAGTATGAGAGGTTGAGGAAGGAGTCCAGTTTAGAGGCATGTTAGAACAGCTAATCATATATGTCTGAATATGTTAACAGGGAAAGGTAAGGTGACTATTAATTGACCGGAAAACTAAGGTAGAATTTTCAAATTAATGAGGGGAAATAAAATTAATAGTAATTTAGTCAAATAAGCAAAACTAAGAAAAAGTAAACAGCAAATTAAAATAATAAACAAAAAGATAGAGTAAAATCAAGGACAATCTAATGTAATATAAATACAATTAAAAAGAGAAAGGTAAGCCTGGCTATATTGAAATTTCTGTGAAACTTCTATGTCAGGGTTTTTTAGTTACCAGTTAAGATGTTTAAGGAAGAGAGGTGGATTTTGTTACAAGTGATAGCTAAAGCCAAGAGCATGGAAGAGGTCATTTGGGGAGATCATTTCAGGTAAGAAAAGAGGGATAAGGAGAAAACCTTGAGGAAGGATAATATTTAGGAAATAGACAAAAGAAGTCAGCAAAGGAGGCTAAGGAAAAATGGTCAGATATATAGGAGGGAAACTAGGAAAGAAGGAATATTTAAGAAACTTAGTAGTGGTTAACAGTATGTCTCAGGAGTCAAGTAAGATGACAGTACACACTGGATATCACAATTAGTTAGTTGCTGCTGATGTTAGAGAGAGTAACTTTAATTGCGGTGAGGGGTGGGTTGGGAAAACTAGATGCCTATGGGTTTGAGGAGTAAATGGGAAGTGAGAATGAAAATATATTGAATGTAGCTATTATTCTTTTAATAATCTTAGCCATGAAGTGGAAGAGAAAAACATGGCTGTAGCTAGACAGAGGTAGAGTCCAAGGAAGTACAAAAATAGAGAATTAAGATATGGGAGGCTGATAGGAAGGAGTCAATAGGTATGGAAAGGCTGAAGATAGAGGAGAGAGAAATCCCCAGGAAGCTGGAAAGGATGAGATCCAGAGCACAGGTAGCTTTAGAGAGAGCAAAGCATATAACAATGAAGATGGTGATTAAAATGAATAAAATGATGAAAATTATACCTAATATTTATTGAACACTTAGTTTGTGTCAGGCAGTATGATCATATAATTTAATTCCTTAGCAATGCTAATGGATAGGTTTTATTACTAGTCCCATTTTACAGATGAGGAAACTGAAGCACAGAGAAATTAAGTTACTTGTCCAAGATCACAAATTTAATACATGTTCAGGCTGGGATGCAAATCTGGGTCTGGTTGATGACATAGCCTGAACTCTTAACTGCTATTACCACACTGCTAATCTACTTGGTCCTTGCCATTGATTACAAACAATTAAATTGAAGCCACCAACAGTTGTTTATCTCTGGTGTTGGTCATAAAGGGAAGAGCTAGTCAGTATTTGAACCTCAACCCCTGTACAGCTGCTTCTTATCCCATTTCCTCTTTTTTCCTTCTGTATCCACTAGAATGAGGATGCAGGGCTGTTGATCTCTCCATATATTGGTAACATTGAGCAGGATATCTAAAAGCTGCTTTGTTCTTCCTTCCCTGAATCAAACATTCTTAAGTTACAAACCCTTAAAGGAAATCAGTGTAACCATGAGCGATTGCATATTATCATCCTCATATAGTCTCCATAAATCTATGTGCACTCATTTTACTCATATCTTTGTGTCTCAAGCTTCTCATCTATATGCAGAAGCGAGATGAACAACAACAGAATAACCACAGAGGTGCCTCTACTGAGGAGCAAATGGTAGGAAAATTGAGTATAGTATGTATCATCTTTGGCTCAAAAGCATCTTATTCCATGTGAAAAAGTTATTCTTCCATCATTCCTCCTCTCCAACTTCTTGTAAATCAGATTCAAATTCTTCTTAATGCCATACTCAAAGCAGCTGTGTTTGCATGACGACACTTTTCCAATATGTTAATAACTAAATGCAAGAAATCTGTACAAATTTCAAAACTAATGGTTAGGCAATACTTTTTTGGGGGATAATTTATAATTACTTTGAAAAATGTAAAATTACATTTTAATAATTAACAAAATTAGGACTCCATTTATATAGTAAGATGAATTTTCCATCACTTAAAAATATTTTATTCCTAGGAGTCTGATATAGTTTGAATATTTATCCCCACCAAAATCTCATGTTGAATTGTAATCTCCAATGCTGGAAGTAAGGCCTGGTGGGAAGTGTTTGGGTCATAGAGGTGGATCCCTCATGGCTTGATGCTGTCTTCAGATAGTGAGTGAGTTCCTGTGACAGCTGGCTGTTTAAAAGTGTGTGGCACCTCCTCCATGACTCTCTCTCACTTGCTCCTGTTTTTGCCATGTGAACTGTTTGCTCCCCACTCACCTTCCACCATGATTGGAAGTTCCCTGAGGCCTCCCCAGAAGCAGATGCTGTTATGCTTTCTGTATAGCTTGCAGAACCATGAGACAATTAAATCTCTTTTTTTAATAAATTACCCAGTCTCAGGTATTTATTTATAGCAATGCAAGAATGGCCTAATACAGAATCTAAAATCTGAGTTAAGGTATTTCAAAATGATCATGTTTCTAGGGGAAGAGAAAGAAAGTCATACAAATCCCCAGCAGCAGATACGATCTTGGTTCAAATAGAATGGAAAATAATTAAGAAACCACTCAAGACTATCACATATAAAGACCTTACACTGTAAAAATCTAATCCACCTACCCACAGGGCTCTTGAAAATAGGTAGTGTCAGTGTGCCGATCCAGAGCTAGCTTGGTGTATGCAGTGTCACCTCTGGAGAAGTCTGAAGTGAAATACCACATCCTCCCATAAATGGTTTCTCTGTTAGATGAAATAAAGAAAGACCTGTTAGCTATTTGAAATGTTCATTCTTGTCTTTCAAAACTCTTTCCAATACCTTCTTTAGTTACTCACAAATAACAATAGATTTTTTTGGTTCCAGAATTTCATCCATAAGGTGAAATTAAACTGTTTCATAAGGTGGAACAGTTGAACACGCTAGTCTTGACAATTCTGTCATTTATTAACATTCTAGAAAATTGGGGAGAAAACTGTGGAAGTATCATATTGTATTATGAAAGCTTAAAGAATTATCTCACTCTGATTATGTGCCCAGTTTTCATAGCCTTCATGAATTCAAGGTTCTTTTCTAGGCTCACCATTCTTTCACAGAAAAAGATGATGTAGCTGCTTCTAGAAGTGATTTTTTTAACTTTATTTACTATTTTTATAGCTGTTGTCTTTCATTAGTACCATTTTTTCAATAATGGTGGTCATTTCCTAGTATTTGGTATAATCCAATTTGCAAGGATGACTGAAGAGTTCTCATATTCTTTATAAGACACAGAAGTGATTAATGTAGATCCTCACTCATCTTTTGGACATGGAGGAATAAGGAAAAGAGAACAGGATAGTTTCTGTTAGCAAGTATTTGGTGAGACTTGCTGTACCATTGTTGTTGTGCCTCTCCTTGAAGTATACATCATATATTTTGATTTTGTAATTATTTTCCTGGTGGGCTCAAATGTGACTAAAGGTCACTTTAATTCTTTAGCTTTCAAAGTTCATCTTATTTTCTGAACCCTTGAAATTCAAATAGGAAATGCTCTTCCTTTTGAACTATCATCCCTAAAGCTCTCTCAATTTATTGCTTACCAGCACAGTTTCTTTCACTTGAAAATTCTCAAACTGTGATTCAAACTGAGGGCTCACAGATGCTGTTAATTATGCTCTACCAGCATAGGGCAGAAGACCCAGCATACTATCTACTACAAAATGAGCTATATCTGGATCTTATTAAGTAAAAGGAAAGTACCAATTATAATAAAGTAGGTTGACATCACACTTAATACTATAGAAGATTAATCTATATACCACCCAGAAGTGTGGAATGGTAATGAAAAGAACAATGTATTTAAGATTAGGAAACCTGGGCTATTTGAATTCAAGTTCTATTGTTTACTAGTAGAGTGCTCCTGGGCAAGACACTTGGTATATTTGAGTGTCAGTGCCTCATCAGCAAAACGGGGACAAAACACACTGATCAGGATTACTAATAATGCATGGGAATGTGCTGGCTGAATGCTATATAGCCTTCTAAGGCAGTGTTATTAACAGTCAGTCTCTGAATCAAGCCATAGGAATCCCAGAAGGTCAAATTGAACAGATGGGAAAATAGAGGACAGCGGGGGTCGAGTGTGTGTGTGTGTAATGGATATGCCTATGGTCACACAACTACTTGATGGTAGAACTCAGACTACTATCCAGTTCTCCTTACAGTCAGTGTTTTTTTCCAGTGTACAATAATACCTGTCACTTGGGATCACTGGATTAGAAACATATTACCAACGACTCTGTAGTCATCATTATATTTTACATGTAAGTGTATTTAGAGATTAGAAATCCAGACTTCAAATAAAGCACTGCAAGTGGGAGTCCCCTTATTCATGCTACAAAATATTCTGGATTGAAAACAAGGGTGACCATACCTGTTATATTTATTTATTGGTGCTCATGCTCTGGAAATTAATTATAGTACTGTGGATTTTTGGAAAGAAATGAATTACCTGATTAAGCTGATCCTTTCTGCCAACTTCTCTGTGTGCTCTTGAGTGGGAGGGACATTTTCTACAAATGCAATTCCATAGAGCAGAAAGTTTTGCAGAAACTTCTTCAGTCCCTCGTTGGTTTCTAAGAAGCTCTGGCAATCTACAGATGGAACTTGGGCTTGCTGGTAGATTTCAGCATTCCATAGTATTCTAGGCTGGATGACTTTTTGTTTCTGCCCTTCATAGCTGTTTTTCACCAGCCAATTCAAATCATATTTAGTCACATGACCATCTGGCCCTTTTAAGGGGAAAAATAAAAGGCACTGAAATAATAATTACAAATAATGTCAATATTTGTAATTGGTTACAAATTATAATTGGTTACAACTAGTTAAGAATCTTTTTCTTAGCAATCAGTTATCCAGTACTATATTGTTTATGAAACCAAATTAAAATGAGTGCCTAGAATGTTTCTGAGACAGAAATATGTATGGTTTGAGTGGTATGCATGAATAAATGAATGAACAAATAAATCTTCCCAGAGGCTAAATAAATTTACAGAATTATAGTTACATAGTAAAAGACCTTCTGGAAATTTCATCAAGTCATCAAAGAATGATAATCCAAGTAGGCTTTTACAAATCTACTTGGCACTCTCTCCCCTTGCCCCAATCCCTGTCTTCCATCTATATAGGAACTGAGAATGTTTGAGGTAGAAGGGGCTAATCTTTATTTTAAAGATGGAGAAAAAGTCAGTGACTCACTCAGGATCACACAATTAAGTACTATAGGTGGTACTAGAACCTCAACTTCTTGCTGCTAGAAGTTCAATACTGCCTTCCTCTTCTACATGATATAGGACATTGCTGTCTAATTATATGACATCAACACAATACAGTAAAATGACTTTGTAAGTGGCTTCACCTGCTGTGCACCCCCCACCCCAAAAAAGTTGAAAACCAACCCCAAAATGCTTTAGAAAATCTTCAGGATAAGCAAAGGAAGCAGCAGAAGGAGTGAAAGGCTATGTTGACAACTTGTCTCTCCTTTTTACTTCTCTCTCTCTTTTCCTCCCTCCCCTTGATAAAAAAAAGTATCACACTTTGGATAATTTGGAAAGCATAAAAAAGTATGAGGAAATTAAAAGTCACCATGTTTATCATTCTATCACCCAGATGAAACTATGATTGACATCCTGGCATCATTCCTTCCAGTTTTTCTATATATTCTCCTATTTTATGTAATTTATATATATATAAATATAGTTTATGTAATTTACATATATATAAAATTTGGGACTCTGCCATTGTCGCTTAACATTTTAACAATTTTTAAAATTAAATTTTATCATTTTAAAAATTCAACCTTCATTAAAATTAATTTTTAAAGCTTACAAAATGTACACTACCAAGATTTACCTAACCAATCTATTCTTCTGCGTATGTACATTTATTTTTAAAATTTTCCTATTATTTATTAGTGATCATCTTTAACCATATTTCTAATAATTTAGAAATAGAACGTGTATTACATTTCTTCAAAGTTTGTATCTTTGTATTTAGAAATTTCAAAGATATAAACTTTTAAGAGTTCTGATACACATAATCAAATTACTTTCTAGCAAGTCTACTTACCTTCATTCCCTCCAACAGCACATATTGTGTCCATCAAAATGGAGTATTCTTATACTTAAAATATATTTTTTTCTAATTGGGTAACTAAAGTAGAACTGCTATCTTGTAATAATTTTAACTTATTTGCTTACTAATAAGGCTAATAAGAATACTTTTTATATTCTTTAGACATCTATGTTTCTTTAATGCAGGGGCTACCAAACTATGGTTTATGAGTCAAATCTGGTGCTTGGTTTTGTAATGCCTGTTTCAGAACACATCTGTCCATTTTGTTACATATTGTTTATAGCTCCATTCACTCACATAGCCCACAAAGTTTAAAAATATTTACCATCTGGCTCTTTACAGAAAATGTTTGCTGACTCCTGCTTTAATGATTTGTCCGTTCAGTCCTTTCTCACATTTTTCTATTGGAATACTTGTACTTTTCTTACAATTTAGCAATAGCACCTTACATATTAAGGATTTTTAGTCTTTGGCATACATTTTGCTAATATTTTGCCTGTTTTTAAATAAACCTTTCTATGGCATTTTTTTCTATCGTACATAAATTAGTAGTCAATGCATGCATTGTAAGCATGTTTTTCCTCCAATGCTTTTTCTTTTAACTTTTTTATTTGGAGATAATA
Source organism: Macaca thibetana thibetana (assembly GCF_024542745.1). NCBI lineage: Eukaryota > Metazoa > Chordata > Mammalia > Primates > Cercopithecidae > Macaca > Macaca thibetana. The sequence goes on from NC_065598.1 coordinate 150,123,194, forward strand.
GATTCATAGGATGTTGAAAAGAAATGTGTAGGAAAGTCCCATGAGCTCTTCCCCAAGACTTCCTTGATGTTAACATGTTATACAGCCACACTACAATACCCAAACCAAGAAAGTGGTATTGGTACAATCCATTGGGCTTATTCAGATTTAACCAGTTAAACATATGTTCATTTGTGTGCATAGCTCTTTGCAGTGTAATTACATGTGTAACTTTGTGTAACCACTACCACAATCAAGATACTCAACCATGACTCCTTCGTGTTACCCTTTTATAGCTACATCTGCCACCTCCTACCCCTGCATCTCTAACTTCTGGCAACCAATAATCTGTTCCCTATAATTATGTTATTTCATGACTGTTACATAAATGAAATAATGCAGATTGGCTTTTTCACTTCAGCATAATTTAACTGAGGTTCTTCCAAGTTATGTGTCATTAGTTCGTTCCTTTTCATTGCTGTAAGTAGCATTTTATTATATGGATGGTTTATTTAACCATTCAACCATTGGGTAGTTTCCAGTTCTTGGTTGTTACAAATAATGCTGATGTAAACATTAATGTACAGGGTTTTATGTGAACATAAGTTTTCATTTATTTGGGATAAATGCCCAGAAGTGTGATTTCTGGGTTGCATGTCTGGTTTTTTTGTAAGAAATTACCAAACTGTTTTCTAGAGTGTACCATTTTACATTCCTATAAGCAATGTATGAGTGATAGAATTTCTCTGCATCTTCTCTAGTATTTGGTGTAGTTGCTGTTTTTTAATTTAGTCATTCTGATAGGTATGTAGTGCAATCTCATTGTGATATTAACTTTCATTTCTCTAACAGCTAATAATGTTGAACATCTTTTCATACGTTTATTTGCCATCTGTATATCCTATTCAGGAAAATGTCTGAGCATATCTTTTATCCATTTTAAAATTGCATTGCTTGTTTTCTATGCTGAGTTTTAAGAGTTTAGTCCTAGTGCAAGTCAGGACCTTAAGATGTTCTCATATGTTCTTTTCTTGAAGTTTTATAGGTTTATGTTTTACATTTACGTCCACAATCTACTATGAGTTGGTTTTTATATAAGGTGTGAGACTTGGGTTGAGGTTCTTTTATTTTTTGATTATGGACATCCAATTGCTCCGGCACCAATTATTGAAAAGACTATCCTTCCTCCATTGAATGGCTTTTGCACTTTTGCCAAAGATAAGTTGACTATATTTCTGTGGATCTATTTCTGGGTTCTCTATTCTATTCCATTGATCTATGTATCTGTCCCTCCACCAATACCACATTGTCTTGATTACTGCAGTCTTAACATCAGGAAGTGATTTCTTCCCACTTAATTCTTCATTTTAAAAATTGTGTTGGCTTTCCTAGGGCCTGTATATTTCCATTTAAATTTTAGAGGAAGCTTGTTTATAATTATTAAAAAATCTTGCTTATGTTTTGACAGGAATTACATTAAAACTATACATCAATTTGGAGAAAACTGACATCATTATTATGTTGAGTCTTCCAATCCATGAACATGATTTGCTTCTCCATGTATTTATGTCTTCTTTGATTTCTTTCATCAGCATTTAATAATTTTTATAATATAGATCCTATACATATTTTGTTAGATGATACCTAAATATTTAAATTTATTTGAAGCTACTGAAATGGTCATTTTTCATTTCAGTTTCTGCATGTTTAAGTATATAGAAATATGATTGATTTCTGTGTGTTGATCTTGTGTCCTGTGACCTTACTGAACTTATTTATTAGTTTTCATAGTTTTATTACAGATTACTTGAGGTAGTCTATGTTAGGCTATCATGTATCTGCAAATAAAGAGTTTTGTGTACAAATTTTATTAATTTTTCTTGACTTACTGTAATATAATTTTCAGTACTATGATAAATAAGAGTGGTGAGAGCAGATGTTAAATAATAGTGGTAAGAGTGGGCATCCTTGCCATGTTCCCTGTCTTAGAGGGAAAGCATTCAGTCTCACCATTAAGTATAATGTTAGCTGTGGATTGTAATAATTTTATATGAAGAGAAAAATGTTTCAAAAAATCCTTCCAAAACAAGAAAAAAAGAAAAATAACTATTAACCTATTTTTGAAAGGAACAAACCATTTTCCACAAAATAACTGTCCTTCAGAAGAGTACCCCCAAAGAAGATCAAGTCTCCTGTCCACTCACAAGTAAAGAAGAGTGTGGTCTCGTCCAGACGAATGTTCTTTGGCTTGATACATAAATCCACACTGGCAGTATCCAGGCTGCGCTGGTGAGTCTTAGAGTTGTAGCACGATGCTGAGCGGCAGTGGTCTCGAAGCCAGACATAATCAAAGCGCATCACGGTATTAGCATATTTCAGCTCTAGGGAAAAGATCATGTTCATCAGAAATCAGCATCCAGAAAACTTCCTTCTAAAAGTCTTCTACCAAGAAATAAGCAAGAGCAATAAGGGTTGAGGGGAGGGACTTGCCCCTTACCAGATATTAAAATATACTGTAGAACTTCTATAATTAAAATGGTGTAATGTTGTATTTAAATAGATAAAATGATGGAAGAGTATAAAAAGCCCAGAAATATACCCAAATGCATATGGAAATCTGATATGTAATAAAGTGACAGCAAAAGTCATTGAGGAAAAGATGAATTTTTAAATAAATGGTGTTGGGACAACTAGATAGAACTTGGGAAAAGATAAATTTGTGTCTATATGTCATGTTGTCAGAAGGTCATCAAGATAAACTCAAAATATATAAGTACTAAATTTAGAATATGAAACCATTCAAGTATCAAAAGAAGGAAGCATAGGTGTGTAGAGGATATATAGGAGGTGATATGGTTTGGCTCTGTGTCCCCACCCAAATCTTATGTTGAATTATAATCCCCAATGTTAGGGGAGGGACCTAGTGGGAGGTGATCGGATCATGGGGGTGAATTCCCCTTTGCTGTTCTCCTGAAAGTGACTGAGCTCTCACAAGATCTGGTTGTTTAAAAGTGTGTGGCACTTTCGCCTTCACTTTCTCCTGCTTTGCCATGGTAAGATGTGCTTGCTTCCCCTCACTTTCCACCATGATTGTAAGTTTCCTGAGGCCTCCCAGCCATGCTTCCTGTACAGCCTGCAGAACTGTGAGTCAATTAAACCTCTTTTCTTCATAAAGTACCCAGTTTCAGGTAGTTCTTTATAGCCAAGTGAGAACAAACAAACACAGAAAATTGTTGCCAGGGAAGTGGGGCATTGCTATAAAGATACATGAAAATGTGGAAGCAACTTTGGAACTGGGTAACAGGCAGAGATTGGAACAGTTTGGAGGGCTCAGAAGAAGACAGAAAGGTGAGGGAAAGTTAGGAACTTCCTAGAGACTTCTTGAATAGTTTTGACCAAAATGCTGATAGCGATGTGAACAGTGAAGTCCATACTGAGGTGGTCTCAGATGGAGATGAGGAACTTATTGGGAACTGGAGTAATGGTCACTCTCGCTATGCTTTATCAGAGACTGGCAGCATTGTGGCCCTGCTCTAGGGATTTGTGGAACTTTCAACTTGAGAGAGATGATTTAGGGTATCTGGCAGAAGAAATGTCTAATCAGCAAAGTGTTCAAGATGTGGCCTGGCTGCTTCTAACAGTGTACGCTCATATGCATTTGCAAAGAGATGGTCTGAAATTGGAACTTATAGTTAAAAGGGAAACAGTATAAAAGGTTGGAAAATTTGCAGTGAGACCATGTGGTGGGAAACAAACCATTTTCTGGAAGGAATTCAAGGCTGCAGAAATTTCCATAAGCAAAGAGAAGCCAAATGTTAATATCCAAGACAATGGGGGGAAATGTCTCCAGGGCATGTCAGAGACCTTTGCAGCAGCCCCTCCCATTACAGGCCCTGAGGCCAAGAGGGAAAAAAGAGTTTTGTGGGCCATGCCTAGGGCCCTACTGCTCTATGTAGCCTTGGGACACGGCCCCCATGTCCCTTGGCTCTATGTCTCAGCTGCTTCAGCTCTAGCCATGGCTAAAAGGGACCAAGGAACAGCTTGGGCCATTGCTTCAGAGGATGCAAGCCCCAAGCCTTGGTGGCTTCCATGTATTATTGGGCCTATGGGTGCCCAGAAGACAAGAGTTGAGGCTTGGGAGCCTCTGCATAGATTTCAGAGGATGGATGGAAATGCCTGGATATCCAGGCAGAAGTCTACTGCAGGGGCAGAGCCCTCATGAAGAACCTCTCCTAGGGCAGTGTGGAGGAGAAATGTGGGGTTGGAGGCCCCACACAGAGTCCCCACTAGGGCACTGCCTAGTGGAACTATGAGAAGAGGGCCACCGTCCTCCAGACCCCAGAATGGTAGATCCACCAATAACTTGCACTGTGCACCTGGAAAAGCCACAGCCACTCAATGCCAGCCTGTGAAAGCACTCCCAGATGCTGTACCCTGCAAAGCCAGAGGGGCATAGCTGCCCAAGGCCATGGGAACCCACCCCTTGAATCAGCATGACCTGGATGTGAGACATGGTATCAAAGGAGATTATTTTGGAGCTTTAAGATTTAATGACTGCCCTGTTGGGTTTTGAACTTTCATGGGGCCTGTAGCCCCTTGGCTTTGGCCAATTTCTCCCATTTGGAATGGGAGCATTTACCCAATGCCTGTACCCCCATTGTATCTTGGAAGTAACAAACTTGTTTTTGATTTTACAAGCTCATAGGTGGAAGAGACTAGCCCTGTCTCAGATGAGACTTTGAACTTGAACTTCTGAGTTAGTGCTGGAGTGAGTTAAGACTTTAGGAGACTGTTGGAAGGTGTGATTGGTTTTGAAATGTGAAAAGACATAAGATTTGGGAGGGGCTAGGAGTGAAATGGTGGAATGATATGGTTTGTCTCTTTGTCCTCACCCAAATCTCATGTTGAATTGTAATCCCCAATGTTGGGGGAGGGACCTGGTGGGAGGTGATTGGATCATGGGGGCAAATTCCCCCCTTGCTGCTCTCATGATAGTGAGTTCTCATGAGATCTGGTTGTTTAAAAGTGTGTAGCACTTCCCCCTTTGCTGTCTCTCTCCCCTGCTCCACCATGCTTGCTTCCCCTTTACCGTCTACCAAGATTTTAAGTTTCCTGAGGCCTCCTAGCCATGCTTCCTGTACAGCCTATGGAACTGTGAGTTAATTAAATTTCTTTTCTTCATAAATTAACCATTCTCTGGGAGTTCTTTATGGCAGTGTGAGAACAGACTAATACAGGAGGTCCTTGTACTATTTTAGCAACTAACCTTCTGTTAATTTGAAGTTATAGCAAAATTAAAAAATTACAAAAAAACAAAGACTTTCTATACATTAGGTTACTCATTTAGAAAAGGTAAATAAAGTGTGTGACCCAATTTACAAAAGAAAAGAAAAAATAAGTTATGTCTTCATATAATTCAAAAAAATAAATTTCTGATGGATTAAAGTACAAAAAATTAAAACTGTGAAACATTAAATATTGACAACCTTGAGGTAAGAAAGGTTGTTTTAATATGACACAAAAGGCATAGAGATAAATTTGTCTATATTAAAATAAATACCTTCTGTTCTGCAAACAATATAAAAGCAAAGTTAAAAGACAAGTAACAGGAAAAAATATTTGTAACATAAAAGGATTAATACCCAGCATATAGAATAAACCTCTGAGATCATTAAAGATAAAAACCCAACAGAAAAATAGGTAAAGGATATCACTAAGGAAAGTCACCAGAAGTGACCGGTATACATATGAACTGCCCCCAGCCTTGTTAATAATCAAAGAAATGGGTATTTAAACCAAAATGTGATACCATTTTATACCAATCAGAGCAACAAAAATTTTAAAGGCTGATTAAAATGTGTTTTAAAGGATGTGGGGAGAAATGCATACTTGCAAACATTGGTAGTAGGAGTAAATATTGTTAAAGTTATACTATATGGCATCAGCAAGTTTCTATGAAAATAATTTAAAATGTGCATATTTGACCTAGAAATTCACCTCTCAGTATTTATCTTTTTTACTCTTGTACTTTATTTATTTATTTTATCTTTTAATATATATTTTTTTATTTCATAGCTTCTGGGGCTCAAGTGGTTTTTGGTTACATGGATGAATTGTATATTAGCGAAGTCAGAGATTTCAGTGCACCCATCACCTGAGTAGTAGTGTACACTGAAACTGATATGTAGTTTTTTATTCCTTATCCCCCTCCTTCCCTCTCCCCTTCTGAGTCTCCAATGTCCATTATACCACTCTGTATGCCTTTGCATAACATAGCTTAGCTCCCACTTATAAGTAAGAACATACTGTATTTGGTTTTTTATTCCTGAGTTACTTCACTTAGAATAATGGTCTCAAGCTCCATCCAAGTTGCTGCAAAATACATTATTTCATTCTTTATTATGGCTGAGTAGTATTCCAAGGTGTATATATACATTTTCTTTATCTACTTATTGGTTGATGGGTACTGAGGTTGGTTCCATATCTTTGCCATTGTAAATTGTGCTGTGATGAACATACACATACAGGTGTCTTTTTGATATAATGACTTATTTTCCTTTGGGCAAATAGTAGTTCACCTCTCAGTATTTATCTTATAGAAAGTGTCACACATGTGGAGCAGCATATAAGGATATTCATAATAGTGATGGTTATAATAGTAAAAATAATTAGAAAAAAGACTAAATGTCTATCAGTGGGGAAGTGGAAGAATCGCTGAATAAACTGTGGTTTATCCACATTTTAAGATATTAAGCAATAGTTTTTAAAAACTGCTATACCTGTACCTCTCACATTCACTTTCATTGGTATTATCATTCTCATTTTAAGGACAACTAATTAAAGCTCAGAGATGCTAAGTAACTTTGTAAGAATATAATCATTAGGTGGTAGAGCTAGGACATGAACCCAAGTCGTGCAACCCCACAGCCTAGTACACTAATGTGTCTCAAAGTACAGCCTTGGGAGTCTGGAGGTGAGACTTCTTTTAGAAAAACACAATGAGGAGCTTGGCAAATTCTCTCCCCCAAAAGTATTGATAAAACTGGCCAAAATTTAAAAAGAACCATTTTAAGACTCTGGAAATTGTCCAAAGGTATACAGCAAATTGAGAAGTATTTATTCTATTTTTAATTTCTTTAGTAATAATACTGTTTCCTATAATTGCTATACCAATCTACATTCCCACCAACAGTGTACAAAAGTTCCTTTTTCTCCACACCCTTTCCAACACCCGTTATCTCTTGTCTTTTTGACAATAGGTATTCTAATGGGTGTCAGGTGGTATATCAGAGTAGTTTTGATTTGTATTTCTCTTATAATTAGTGATGTTGAGCATCTTATCATATAGGTGTTGGTCATTTGTATGTCTTCTTTGGGGAAATGTCTATTCAGATTCATTGACCATTTTTTAATTGGGTTATGTGTTCTGTTGCTATTGAGTTGTATGAATTCTTTATAAATTTTTGGATATTAATCCCTTATCACAAATACAGTTTGCAAATATTTTTTCCTAATCCCCAGGATATCTTTTCATTTTGTTGATTGTTTTCCTTTGCTGTGCATAAGCTGGTTAGTTTGATGCTGTCTCATTTATTTATTTTGGTTTCTGTAGCCTAAGCAGTTGGTGTGAGATCCAAAAAAATAATTGCTAAGGCCAATGTCAAGGAGCTTTACAACATGTTTTCTTCTAGGAGTTTTATGGTTTCAGGTCTTATCCTTGTTTAAGTCTTTATCCATTTTGAGCTGATTTGTGTGTAGGATGATAAAGGTCCAATTTCATTCTTTTGCCTTCTGAGTATATGCCCAAAGGAAATGAAAGTACTACCTCATAAAGATACCTGCACTTCCATGTTCATTGCAGCATTATTCATGAAAGCCAAGGTATGGAAACAACCTAAATGTCTGTTGATGGATGAATGTAAAAAAAACTGTGGTATATATAGACAATGGAATATTATTCAGCTTTTTAAAAAGGAGATCTTGCCATTTGTCATAATATGGATGAACCTGGAGGACATTATGCTAAGTGAAATAAACCAGATACAGAAAAAAAATTTGCATGATCTCATTTGTATCTGGAATCTTAAAAAAAAGTCAATTAAATATATAGAGAGAATAAAACAGTGGTTACCAGGGCCAAGGGTAGGGGCATGGGTGAGGAAATGGGAGATGTATGGCTAAGGACACAAAGTAGCAGATATGTAGAATGAACAGATCTAGATATCTGTTACACAACAACATGAAGACTATAGTTTATAATAGTGCAATGTGTTTTGGATTTTTTCTAAATGAGTTAATTGTAGCTGTTCTTGCCACAAAAAATGGGTAACTATGTGAGATGATTGATATGTTAATTGCTTCATTATAGTAACAATTTTACTATCTATATGTATCTCATAATATCATGTCATGTATTTTAAACATACATAATGCAATTTCTTTTAAAAAGCAAGTATTTATTTACAAAAAACTACTGAACCTTGGGTAAAAATAGTGGGAATCTGTGGTGTATTTTAGCATGGGGTGCTCCCACTCCTATTCCTCCACCCCTAGCTCCAATCAGCAGTAGTTCCACGAAGGTGGGCTAAACCAAGAAAACCGGCAGCTTTGCTGTCAAAGATGACTAACGTGATTTGGAGCAGAGCATTCATAAAACCCCTATGCACCTGGGTGTTATCAAAAACAATTACGGAAGCCATACTGGTTGGAGCAAACAACAGACCCGAAGAACAGCCAGAAATCTAACCAGGCTATATAGGGAGTGAGAAAGCTATAATGGGCCTTGAAAAGCTCCCACACATCCCTAGTATTTGGAAGGTTGCATATGCATGCACTGCTGTGTGCACACTGAAGAGAGACTGGAAATGGCCCTAGTTATTTACATGTCTCTGGATGAAAATGAGGGTTTTTGTAGGAAACATGAGAATGACAGAAAGTAAAAACCAGGACAAACTTCTTGGGTTAGTCTGTTTGCATCATTATAGAGAAGTATCTGGGGCTAGGTAACTCGTAAAGAAAAGAGGTTTATTTGGCTCATGGTTCTGCAGGCTGTACAGAAAGCACAGTGCTGGCATCTGCTTCTGGTGAGGGCCTCAGGAAGCTCATAATCATGGCAGAAGGTGAAGGGGAGCTAGCACGACACATAGTGAGAGAGGGAGCGAGAGAGAGGGAAGAAGTGCCAGGCTCTTTTAAACAATTGGATCTTGTCTGAACTCATTACTGAGGGGTAGGCACCAAGCCATTCATGAGGGATTTGCCCTCATGACCCAAATAACTCCCATCAGGCCCCATTTCCAACACTGGAGATCACATTTCAACATGAGATTTGGAGGAGACAAACATCCAAACCATATTACTTGTAAATAGCTCAAACTTTGAGTGTATGCCTCAAACAACACACAGATCCTCTGGCAAAGGGTGGAAGCCTTATTAGATTAAGTTTTTTAAGCATAACCTCTGATCAATAGTTGGCTGGCCTCTAAACTATATCAGGAATTCTCAACCTGATGCTTCAAGTAGGCCTATGGACATCTGGGCCAGATAGTCTTTTTGTCACCAGGTGTCAGCAGCGTCTTCCTCTCCAGTTGTGACAACAAAAAATGTCTCCAGACAATGCCAAAGGTCCCCTGGGGGGCAAAATAGACCCCAATTGAGAGCCACTGGGCTATGGTGATCCCAGTGCAATGCTTAGGAAACCACAGTTAAAAATAAAAATAAGAAGTAAAAATAAAACCTGAGCAGAGACATCAGTGGCTACACACTGCAGGGGACAAAGATTCCACAGAATTACCACAGACAACAAAAAATACACAAAACAAACAAATACACAAAATACAAACAAATACACAAAAATATGCAACAATTACACTGCAGGGGACAAAGACTCCACAGAATTACCACAGACAACAAAAAAATACACAAAACAAACAAATACATAAAATACAAACAAATACACAAAAATATGCAACAATTACTCTGGGGACGTCAGAACTCAGTTTCCACAAAATGTTATCTAAAATGTTCCAGATTTTCAACAACAAGAAAAGATCATGAGATATGTGTAGAAACAGAAGGGTTACCTACACACAGAAAAAAACCCTCTGAGAATATTACAGAAAATCTTATTGCCTAAGTCAAATATGCAGATAGAAGGCAACTTATCTTCTGCAGAAAATGTCTTTCCCTTCTAATAGTCTTGAGCTTTACAGGAGAGAAGCAGAATGGACTATTGGGGCATCACCTCCATGTACCTATATTATTTCCTCATTATAAGCCAACACTTGTCTGTGATGGCAGGTATGCCTTATACAAGTGCTTTCAAGGTATACCCCAACTGGATGCTTGAAAATCCATAGCTACTGAACTTAATTGAAAGACTGTCTGATACAACTGATACTCTGAAATAGGGCTATTCATTTGGTGGTGCCCTACAGTTGGAGTTCTTGTCCTAGGGTGTGTGGAATAATATGCAAAATTTGTGTGTGTGTGTGTGTGTGTGTGTGTGTGTAGAATTCTATAGGGTCTATAACCTAAAAACATTGAGAACGCTTTCCTTACAGTGACAAAAGTGAGTACCACTAACCCTTATTCAGTTTGGTCATTGCAGTGAGATGATGCACAGTTCAACAAACTATAGCTTATGGGTCAAATATAGTGTGTGACCTATTTTGTTTGGCTTGCAAGATAAAAAATGGATTTTACACTTTAAAAGTGTAATAAAACAAAAACAAAACAAAGAAAATCACTGTAATGGTTAACTCTACGTGTCAATTTGACTGTACCATGGGGTGCCCAGATACGGGGCTAAACATTAATTCTGGGTGTATCTGTGAGAGTGTTTCTGGAAGAAATTATCATTTAAATCAATAAACTGAGTAGAGTACATTGCCTTCTGCAATGCGGGGATAATTCTGTCTGCCTGCTTGAGCTGGGATATTGGTCTTTTCCTGTACTTGGACTGAAACTTACATCATCAACCTTCCATTTTAGGCCTTTGAACTTCGACTAGAACTTAGATTGATTCTCCTGGTTCTTTTTTTAAAAATGTTTTTATTATACTTTAAGTTCTAGGGTACATGTGTACAACGTGCAGATTTGTTACATCTGTATACATGTGCCATGTTGTTTCTCTGGAGAATACTGACTAATATAGATATTGGTACTGAGAAGTAGGGTACTGCTCTAACAAATACCTAAAACTGTGGAAGCAGCTTTGGAAATGAGTAATGGGGGAGACACTGTAAGAGTTTTGAGGTACATGTTAGAAAAAAGCCTAGATTACTGTGAAGGGATTGCTAATGGTATTTCTGGTAAGAGGTCAGAAAAAAAAGAGGACAGCTGGAGAGAAAGCCTCCATGTTCCTAGAGAATATAAATAATTGTAAACAGAATGCTGGTAGAAATATGAATGGTAAAGGCCATTCTGATGAGGTCTCAGATGGAAAAGAGGAACATGCTACTGGACAATGGAAAAAAAAAGTGACACTTTTTATAAAGTGGCAAAAAACTTAGCTGCAAAGTGATGAGAGAGCAGTTGGTTCCTTCTGACTGCTTATAGTAAAATGTGAGAAGAGATAAATGAATTGAAGAAGGAACTGTTAAACAAAAAGGAACCAGGACTTAAGAGATTTAGAAAACTCTCAGTTTATCCATATTGCAAAGAATGAGAGAGTATGTTTGAAAGGGAATACTAAGGGTGCGGCTGATCCACATTTGATAAGGAGATAAGTGTGTGCATGAACCATGGTCCTACTCAGCCATCTCAACAGAAGCCATAAACAGAGATGGGATTATACCAGCAGAAAAACTGCCAGCTGGGACCAAAAAGAACAGAGAAAATGGGACAAAATTGAGAGAGTTGTGCATATGCTATTTATTCCTCAAGAAAAGGGAAGAGTGAGGCTAAAGGCAATTTAGAGATCATTAGGGCACCATTCCCACCACAGGCCCAAGGGGCAGGGCTAGTTCTCCCTCAGTTTCAAAAGGCGTAGTCACCTCAAAGAGTCTCAAGGGCAGGGCTGCTGCTAAATTTTGGGCTTAGCTGGGACCCATCACTTTTTCCTTCCTTCTCATTTCTCCCCCATCCCTGCCCGTTTTTTTTTTGTTTTGTTTTGTTTTTTTGAGACAGAGTCTCACTCTGTCGCCTAGGCTAGAGTGCAGTGGTATGATCTCAGCTTACTGCAGCCTCCACCTCCTGGGTTCAAGTGATTCTCCTGCCTCCACCTCCCTGGTAGCTAGGACTACAGGTGCCCACCACCACGCCCAGCTAATTTTTGTATTTTTAGTAGAAACGAGGTTTTGCTGTGGTGGTCAGGCTGGTCTTGAACTCCTGACCTCAAGTGATCTGCCTGCCTCAGCCTTCCAAAGTGCTGGTATTACAGGCATGAGCCACCTGGCACCCGGCCTTATTTCTCTCTGTTTGGAATGGGAATGTCTCTATTGTGCCTGTCCCACCATCCTATTTTGGAAGCACATACTTATCTGGTTTCACAGGAGAAGAAATTTTGCCTCAGGATAAATTGTACCTCAAGTCTCACCCATATCTAATTTAGATGAGATTTAGTTGAGACTTTGGAATTTTCATCTTTAGAGTGGATGCTGGAATGAGTTAAGACTTGGGGTTGTTGGGATGGAATGTATATATTTTATGTGAGAAGAATATGAATTTGGGGAATCTAGGGGTGGAATGTAATAGACTGAATTGAGTCTCCCCTAAGTCCACATGTTAAAGTTCTAATCCCCAATGTGATGGTATCTGGAGATGGAGACTTTAGGAGATAATTAGGCCATGAGGGTAGATTCCTAATGATGGTATTAGTGCTCTTATAACAAGGGATGAGATGGAGCCCTTTATCTCTCCACCATGTGAAGATACAGCAAGAAGGCAGAAGGCAGCCATCTGCAAGCCAGGAAGAGAGTCCTCACCAGAACTTGACTATGCTGGTGCCCTGATGTTGGATTTCATAGCCTCCAGAACTGTGAGAAATAAATGTCTGTTGTTTAAGCCACCTAGGCTATGGTATTTTATTAAAACAGCCTGAGCCAACTAAGACAACCATGGGACAGAGATTGTACATGGCCCCAGAAAAGCCTAAAATATTTACTATCTGGCTGTGTTAGTCAGTTCAGGCTGCTATAACAAAATTACAATAGACTGGGTAGCTTAAACAACAGATATTTATTTCTCACTGTCTGGAAGCTGGGAAGTCTAAGATGACGGTTCCAGGCCATTTGGTTCCTGGTGAGGGCCCTCTTCTCGGTTTGCAGATGGCTATCTTGTTGCTATATCCTCAAATGATAGAGAGAGAATGTGCTCTCTCTTATAATGGCACTAATTCCATCATGAGGACTCCACCCTAATAACCTAATTAGCTCCCAAAGGTTGCATCTTCAAGTACCATCACATTGGGAGTTAGGGCTTCAACATATAAATTTGTAGAAAACACATTCAGTCCATAGCACTGGTCCTTTACAGATAAAAGTCTGCTGACCTCTGAGATAATCTGTAGCAGAAACTCTTTTGTTCATCCTCTCCTCCACTTCTAGTGAGCTGGCAAGAGTAGCTAATACTACCACCTTAATAGCATTTGAAACCTAACTAACACCTGTCTCCATTTAAGCGCCATATATCAGTCAAAATACTCTTTCCAATGAAATTTAGCTTAGAATCTCTTAAGTAGTTCCCCATTACAATAGGGTAAAGACCAATCTCCTCAAGATTGCCTACAAGGGTCTGCACAATGTGGCCCTGGCTAACCTCTGTAGCCTCTTTTATCAACCCTTCCTTGCACTTGACATAGCAGTCCATGTAGGCCAATATGACATATTCTCTGTAGCCCAACTCTTATACATATAGTTCCCTCTAACTGAAACATTCTTATTCACTGCCTCATCCCTCTTCCCCTGCCTAGTTCATATTCAATACTCATGACTTAGCTTACTAGTTGTGCCCTGCAGGCAGTCATTCATAACTCTCCAGGTTGGATTAAGTACCTTTCCTCTTTGTTCTTACAGCACCCTATGCATTGCCTAAAAGAATTTCTCATGTTGTCTTATGCTTGTTTATCATTGCCACAAGACTGTGAGTATCTTGAGGATAGGGAATGTGTCTTCATCTCAGCATGCTTTGCACTTAGGACAATGTCTGAATCCTGGTAGGTATACATTAAATGTTTGTTGAATAAATCAATGGTAAATCAAGCAGTGGTGCAGCTGCCTTACTGGTAACTCCAACACAGGTCACATATCTACAAATGATCTTCTCCTGCTCTACTAGATACCTAGTAATCCTGACTATATGCTATATTCCATTTTCATGTTAAGAGTTGCTAGTTATCTAAGCAGTATAGTAGTGGAATAAACTACTGTGTGGCTAGACTTGCCTTTTAGTAGGCTTCAATATATCCCTTCATTTTAGTTAAGTTGGTATGCTTACTGTCCTTTTGCTGACTGGAGTCCATTCTTGCCTTTTCACTTGTAATTTTTCTCCTTGAAATCACAGGAGAAATTAATTAAAGGACCATCTGATTAAATGACTACCTTCTCCTTCAAAATATAGCTAAAAATTCATTTATTCAAGGCAGCTTCTTTGAATAATCTATTTCCTCTTTGAAATTAAATATTTGGTAGGTATCAACTCAATTTACATTTGTGTCTGGCATAAGCTAATTATGCTTCTCATATTTATTTACTTATTTTATTCATTTCAGGGACTCTACATCTTACACTAAGAAAAGGAATCTTCCATCTTTGGTTCTCTAACAGTTCTCAGCTCAGTTAATAAAATTAACACTCAGCAAATGCTTATTAATTAGATCTTATCAAAATTTTAATACAGAAAAGAAACTTGAAACTCACCTCGATTCATCTTTTATAACTCACATTTAATCAATCACCAAGGTCTGTTGATTCCACTTCCTAAATCTTTCTGAAATACATATAACCTCTCCATTTACACTCCTTTCTCCTGACACATTCAGGTATTCATCATCTATAGACAGTGGGACTCTATAAAACGATTTTAAAAATCAAGGTAGTAAAATCAGATTGTAGTTTAGAAAGAGCACTCTAGTTTCAGGATGGATAATGGATCATCAGGAGAGCAAGACAAGGCTGCAGTAATCCTGTTAAGATAGTTACCTCCTTGCTTCTCAATGTTGTTTTTGGACCACTTTTTCTACCTCCTTCCTCTAAAACCCAAGCTTCTTTGAAGATCATGCTTTCTTAATTATTCTAATCAAATACCTCTTGAGTCACTCTCCATTTTTAATGAAGTCCAGTTTACTGTTGTCCACTTTACCCTTTCCCTGTCATCCTTGGCAACTTCATCATCATTAATTACAGTACTCCCAACATTTTCATTTAAAACATTCCATACTCTAGCCACCTCTTATTACCATTCCAGTTCAATTATTCTGGCACTCCTCACTACAATAATCCTTCCACCCCATAAAGAGCTCCAATCCATTGACCCTAAGCTCCTTTTCACTCTCTGTCATCTTGTTTCCTTTAATGTCCTCACTTCCCTCCTTACAGAGCCCATATTCCATGGTCCATCATTTTAATCGATTCCTTGCAAACAGTCTTAACTTCCTTGTCCCCTCTCTCTGTGCCATACTTCCCTGACAAAGCCCCAACCATGGTAAACTCAAATTCCTACTTCCTGTGCAGCCAAGCAGCTGAACATTGCTGGAGAAAAAATTTTCTTTTATGTTTTATTTTTTTAATTGACAAAAAATGTGTGTTGTTATCTTGTAAACATGATGTTTTAAAGTATATATACATTTTGGAATGGCTAAATCTAACCAATTAATAAATGGAACACTTCACATAGTTATTATTTTTGTGGTGCTAATATGTAACATCAACTCTGTTTTTCTTTTTTTTTTTTTTAATTATACTTTTAAGTTCTAGGGTACATGTGCACAACGTGCAGGTTTGTTACATATGTATACTTGTGCCATGTTGGTGTGCTGCACCCAAGAATATAGTATCATCATTAACTATAGTCATTTTGCTATATGATAGATCTCTTGAAATTTATTTCTCCTATCTAACTCTAATTATGTATCCTCTGACCAACATGTCTCTATCTTCCCTCCCCGCAATCACCCTAGCCTCTGATAACCACCATTCTACTCACTTCTATGAGATCAAATTTTTTAGATTCCACGTATGAGTGAGATAATGCAGTATTTGTCTTCCTGTGCCTGGCTTATTTCCTTTAACATAAATTCCTCCAGGCTCATTCATGTTGCTGTAAATGACAGGATTTGATTCTTTTTATGGCTGAGTAGTGTTACATTGTGTATGTATACTTCACTTTCTTCATCCATTCATCCATTGATGGACACTTACGATAGAGAAAATTTTAAAAACTGCACTACCTAGTATCATTTTAAACTCATCATGAAAAATCTCAAATTAGTACTCAATACAGCCAAACAATTCTTGCATAATTTCCTAGTAAAATCACTCACTCTCTAAGAAGACTGTGTCATACCATCTCCCCTATCCTCAAACTGCCAACACCTCCTCACCCTTCACACTTTCAACTGACGACCTTGCTTCTTCCTTCAAAGAAAATGTAGAAGCAGTAAGAGAATCTTCACAAACTGATGCCCCATATCCAATCACTTACCTGCATCTGTGCCCACATATCCCACCTTTCTTTCTGTTATAATCGTTGAAATAATTTGTGTAAATATTCAAGGTCAATACTACCATTTATGAACTAGATTCTATCTCTTCTTTCCTACTTAGGGACTATGCTCCTGAAGCAGTTCTATTCTTCTCTTTTGCATCACCAAATTTTCCTTCCCTATTGGATCATCCTCATTTAGCAAACATGTAATATCTCCCATATTAAAATAATATTCCAGGAGTGCCATCGGCAAGATGGCGAATAGAAAACAAAAGACCCTCTGAATAACAATTTATGGAACAATTGCCTTTATGACAAATTCAGAAATGAGTTAAAAGGTTGCTGCACTCCAAGCAAGGGCAAAGTCAACCTCACCAAAACCCAGTAGGAAAATTCATGGCATTTCTTCACCAGAGACACTTCTCCCAGCTTGGTACATTGTAACTGAGAGGAAACCCCTACCTCTTGACTTACCCTAGTGGGGAAAAGAAGCTGAATGTCCAACATTCTAACTTTTCAGGGTGTTATCTAAAAGACTGGTTTCTGTCTTGCCTGAATCTAAGAACTGACAGCAATGGGATGCCAGGTTGGGGGCTTGCTGAGAACAAAAGTGATCTATGTGGCTTGGCTTGGCACCAGAGTCTGTAGACTATAGACAGACATTATGTGGAGCTCCAATACCCTAGTTTACTACAGAAACAGAGAGATGGCAGTATCAAGGGGAACTCCTGAATGGAAACTGATAAATCTCTTCAATTAGATGTTTATATGCACAATCCCAGAAGAGTATGCATTCCCAGGAAAGGATTAGGAGGTCTCTAGAGTCTTTAACTGGGCTAACTGGAGAATGTCCTCCTTGTATGCAACCAGACCACAAAGACTGAGAAAGGTAGCTGAGCTTTCAAATGTTAGTCTCAACAAGATATAATAAGACATATGAAGAAACAAAGAAATATGGACTATTCAAAGGAATAATTTAAACCTCCAGAAAGCACCCCTAAAGACATATATAAATTACCAGACAAAAACTCAAAATAAGCATCACCAGAATAATTGAAGAATTTAAAAAGAACACAGGCAACTAAACAAAATTAGGAAACCAACATATAAACAAAATGAGAATATCAACAAATAAATAAAACTATAAAAATGAATCAAACAAATTCTGGAACTGAAGTATCTAATAATTGAATTGGAGAAATTCACTGGAGGGATTCAATAGCAGAATTGACCAGGCAGAAAAAAGAATTAGTAAACTCAATGATAGGACTTTGAAATTATTGAGAAAGAGAAGAAAAAAAAAACAAAGTGAAGAAAAATGAGGAGAACCTAAGGGATTTATGGGGCACCAACAAGCAGAACAACATATGCATGATGGAAATCACAAAAGGAGAAAAGAGAAATGAGTAGAGAGCTTATTTGAAGAAATGATGGCTGAAAACTCTCCAAATTTGATGAGAGAAAAGGACACACAAATTCAATAAACAACTCCAGTTGGAATAAATCTAAAGAGACCTACACTGAGACCCATCAAAATCAAACTGTCAAAAGTCACACAGACAGAATCTTGAAAGTGGCAGGAAAAAATGACTCATCACATACAAGGGAGCTTCTATTAAACTATCAGCTGGTTTCTTAGCAAAACCTTGCAGGCTAGAAAGGAGTGAAATAATATATTCAATTACTGAAGAACAAAACCTGCCCACGAAGAACATTATATTTTATAAAACTGTCCTTCTAAAATGAAGGAGAGATTAAGACTTCCCAGATAAACAAAAGGAGAGGAAGTTGATCGCCACTCAATTTGCCCCACAAGAAATGCTGAAGGGATCCTTCAACCTGAAGAAAAAGGATGATAAATAGCAACACAAAATCATATGAAAATATAAACCTTCTGGTAAAGGTTTATTGTGTAGTATTGTAATATAAGTGTGTAAATCACTTTTAAATATGGTATAAATTTTAAACACAAAAGTAACAAATAATTATAGATCTATGTTAATGGATGCACACTATAAGGAAAGGATGCCCACCCTCAATATTACTATTGTTGAAGTACTGGGATTCCTAGCTAGAAAAATTAGACAAGAAAGAGAAGTAACAGAAATCTAAACTGGAAAAGATGAAGTAAAATTGTTTCTATTCACAGATGACATGATCTTATATGTAGAAAACCCTAAAGATTCCATATGCAATAAAAAGTATTATAACTAATAAATGATGTCAGAAAATTTGCAGGATTTCCAAAAGCAATACATAAAATCCATTGCATTTCTACACATTAATGGTGACCAATCTAAGAAGAAAATTTAAGAAAAAAATTCCATTTATTTATTTTATTTTTTATTATACTTTAAGTTCTGGGATACATGTGTAGAATATGCAGGTTTGTTACATAGGTATACATGTGCCATGGTGGTTTGCTGCACCCATCAACCTGTCATCTACATTAGGTATTTCTCCTAATGCTATCCCTCCCCTAGACTCCACTCCCCGACAGGCCCTGGTGTGTGATATTCCCCTCCTTGTGTTCATGTGTCCTCATTGTTCAACTCCCACTTATGAGTGAGAACATGCGGTGTTTGGTTTTCTATTCTTGTGTTAGTTTGCTGAGAATGATGGTCTCCAGCATCATCCATGTCCCTGCAAAGGACATGAACTCATCCTTTTTTATGGCTGCATAGTATTCCATGGTGTATATGTGCCACATTTTCTTTATCCAGTCTATTATTGATTGGCATTTGGGTTGTTTCCAAGTCTTTGCAATTGTGAACAGTGCTGCAATAAACATAAGTGTGCATGTGTCTTTATCATAGAATGATTTATAATCCTCTGGGTATATACCCAGTAATGGGATTGCTAGGTCAAATGGTATTTCTAGTTTTAGATCCTTGAGGAATCGCCACACTGTCTTCCATAATGGTTGAACTAATTTACACTCCCACCAACAGTGTAAAAGCGTTACTATTTCTCCACATCCTCTCCAGCATCTGTTGTTTCCTGACTTCTTAATGATTGACATTCTAATTGGTATGAGATGATTTTGATTTGCATTTCTCTGATGACCAGTGACGATGAGCTTTTTTCATATGTTTGTTGCCTGCATAAATGTCTTCTTTGAGAAGTGTCTGTTCATATCCTTTGCCCACTTTTTGATGGGGTTGTTTTGTTTTCATGTAAATTTAAGTTCTTTGTAGATTCTGAATATTAGCCCTTTGTCAGATGGATAGATTGCAAAACTTTTCTCCCATTCTGTAGGTTGCCTATTCACTCTGATGGTAGTTTCTTTTGCTGTGGAGAAGCTATTTCGTTTAATCAGATCCCGTTTCTCTATTTTGGCTTTTGTTGCCATTGCTTTTGGTGTTTTAGTCATGAAGTGTTTGCCCATGCCTATGTCCTGAATGGTATTGCCTAGGTTTTCTTCTAGGGTTTTTATGGTTTTAGGTCTTATGTTTAAGTCTTTAATCTATCTTGAGTTAATTTTTGTATAAGGTGTAAGGAAGGGATCCAGTTTCAGCTTTCTGCATATGGCATCAAAAAGGATGAAATACTTAGGAATAAACTTAACCAAGTTAGAGAAACACTTTTACAGTGAAAACTACAAAATGTTGCTAAGAGAAATCAAAGAAAGGTACAAATAAATGGAAAGGCATCTCATGCTCATGGATTGGAAGGCTTAGTGTTGTTAAAATGCCCATACTACCCAATGTGATCTACAGATTAAATGCAATACCTATCAAAACTCCAATGGAATTTGTTGTAGAAACAGAAAAAAACCTTCCTAAAAGTCATAGGGAATCTCAAGGGACCCCGAATAGTCAAAATAATCTTGAAAAATGAGAACAAAATTGGAGGTCTTACAAAGCGACAGTAATCAAAATAGTATTGATGTATGAAAAAGTCTTTATCTTTCACTTTTGAAGGATCATTTTGCTGGATATATAATTCTACATTGGTAGTTTTCCCCCCTTTATCACTTCAGTTTGTCATTCCATTGTGTTCTGGCTTGCACAGTTCCTGATGAGAAGTCCACTGCAATTCTTATCTTTGTTTCTCTGTAGGTAAGGTGTTTTTCTCCCCACTAGGCTGCCTCCAAGAATGTCTCTTTGTCTTTGGTTTTCTGCAGTTTTAATATAATATGCCTACGTGTGAGGTCTTGCTTGTTTATTTTAATATGTGTATGTATGTTTATTTATAATGAATTTGTTAATGTGTCTATTTTTATGCCAGTACTATATTGTTTTGATTACTATTGCTTTGTAATATATTTTGAAATCACGTAGTATGATGCCTCCAGCTTTGTTCTTTTTGCTTAAGATTGCTTTAGCCATTCGGTGTCTTAAGTTGAAAACTTTTCCTTTCAGATCAGGAACAAGACAATGATGCTTACTCTTCCCACTCTTACTCTACATAGTACTGAAAGTCATAGCCAGAGTAATTAGGCAAGGAAAAGAAATAAAAGACATGCTAATAGGAAAGAAAGAGATGAATTTGTCTCTGTTCACTGATGAAATAATCTTATATATAGAAAACCCTAAAGAGACCACCAAAAAACTGTTAGACTTAATGAATTCAGTAAAACCAACATACAAAAATCAGTAATGCTTCTATACCCTAACAATGAACTAACTGAAAAAGAAATCAAGAAAACAATCCTATTTATAATAGTTGCAAAAAATACTTAGGAAGAAATTTAACCAAGGAGATTAATAATCTCTACACTCAAAACTATAAAATATTGATTAAATAAATTGGAGAACACATAAATAAATGAAAAAATATTCTATCTTCATGGATTGGAAGAATTAATATTGTCAAAATATCTATACTATTCAAAGTGATCTACAGATTCAATGCAGCTCCTGTCAAAATTTCAATTACATTTTTCACAGAAATACAAAAAAGTCCTAAAATTCTGACTGATAATTTCAACACCTGTGTCATATGTAAGTCTGGTTCTGATATTGCTTTGCCTCTTCAAATTGTGTTATTTCTTGCCTTAGCAAGTTTTGTAATTCTGTTATTGTTAAAAGCCAGACATCTTGTATAGAGCAATAGCTACTGAGGTAAATAGGATTTTACCATGAATATCTATATTAATCTGGCCCAGAGTTAGGTTGTGTTTGATGTTTGTTGTCTCTGTGGGTACCAGAAGCATTAAATTTCTCTAGTGATTTTGCTTTTGTCTTCTCTCTTGGCCTTGGCTCTTCCCTTTGTGCTGTACCTCAGAGACAGGTTGTCTCTTGCAGCTCTTCCAGCTGTAATCCATTGTCATTTTAACTGGAGGCTTATTAGCTTGTTGTAGGGTGTTGGGGGATGAGGGCATTCTACAATCTTCAGATTCTCAGTCTCTGGAGTGCATAGTGGGCCTGTGTCTTGGAAGTGTGACTTTCACAATTGTTTTTGTTTCTCTTCCAGGGTGTGGTAGATTGAACTGTAACCCCCAAAAAGATATGTTGAAGTCCGAATCCCTGGTACCTGTGAACGTGACCTTATTTAGAAAGCGTCTTTGCAGATGTAATCAAGTTAAAATGAGGTCACACTGGATTAGGGTGGGCTCTAAATCCAATGACTGCTATCTTTATAAAGAGAGAAATATTTGAAGACAGAGATTAGGCATTGTGAAGAAGGCCCTGTGAATATGAAAGCAGAGATTGGAGTAATGCTGGCACAAGCAAAGTAATGCCAAGGATTGCCAGCAACCATAAGAAACTAGAAAAGGCAAGGAAAAACTCTCTCCCAAAGCCTTTGGAGGGAGCATGGCCTTACCAACCCTCCAAGACTATTAGAAAATAAACTGTTGTTTTAAACCACCTAGTTTGTGTAATTTGTTATGGCAGCCTTAGGAGACTCATACACATAGGTAAAGTATTCCCTCCTGCCAACTAATACTTTCTGTGGTTGTAACATTCCTAGTCTATGTCTTTGAAACCCGCTCCCTTGTATATTAAGGCTTTCTTTTCTTTCTTTTTTTTTCCCTTAGGTAAGACAGGGAGATGGAGTGGGGCTGGAACAGGCTGAGTTGCCTTCCCCTAGTTGAGAAGGGATTTTGCTATTGCCTTCTGTTATTTTTGTCTTTCTCCCAACTTGTAGGCTAATCTTAAAAATAAATGGCTAGAGGTCCTGTCAACTCCACAAAAAGTATTTTCAGACCACACAGAAGGTATTTATCATTGCATAACAATGTGAATTGTACACTTAAAATGGTTAAGAGAATAAATTTTATACTGTGTGTTTTCTTACCACAATTTTATCATTCCAATTTTTGATATATGTGCTGCCAAAGCAAATATTTCTTACCACAAGTTTTAAAAAGTATCTGTCTTCACACATCTCTTACCAAAATGATCTTCATGTTGCTGCCAAGCACAAGTCAGAGACTTGGAGACTGTATGGTGCCAATGGACAGCTAAAGGAAGTAAGCTTTTGAAGTTGGGCTGTGAAAGGGCTGGATATATGACTCCTCCCTTCAGCAAGTCCTGAAGCCTGCTTTGTAGGTGGGACAATCTGTGGTACCACATCCTAGAAGATTGGATAATAACAAGTTAGTAGTAATATAAAACAACTTTTATGAGGCTGTAGGAATAACACTACAGATATAATTATGTAAAATGATAGATTTAATGATCTCAATACAGAGGATTAAACAAAGGAGAAATTGTGAAAAGCTAAGCATAAGTGATCTATAACCATTACTTACATTTTCTCATTAGCCACTCTTATTGTATGTCATACAGTATTCAGTACAGTCACATGCTATGCAGGTTTGTAGCCTAGGAGCAACAGGCTATATATATAGATATATATATATCTGGGTTTGTTTACACTCTAAGATGTTCATACAACCATGAAATTGCTGAATGAGGCATTTCTCAGAATGTATCCATCATCATCCTGTCAACTGACCCATAATTGTAAAAGGATTATTTTTCATGTCTCATCCTTCTGGGTCTCTCTGCTTGTGATACTATTAATCACCCCTATTCTGACTATGTGAAAGTTTCTTCTCCGCTGTGGGCAAGTTGCTTAAACCCTCAGTGACTCTATTTCTTCCTTTGTAAAATGAAGTTGATAATAGTATTTATCTCATGGCTTTCCTGTGAGGACTAAAATACTTAGAATTATATGTTCCATACTAAGCCCTACATATGTATTGCTGCTATTATTATCATTATTATGGCTGTTAGGAATAAACTGTATCTGTTGAGAAAATGCCTGGATAAACCTGCTTGGAGGTGGTGATGCTGAGTAGCATAGTTTTAGAAAAATTAATAAAACAACACCATTTGCATAAGGTCTTAAGAGGAATTAATTTGTCCTGTGGTGGAAGACTGAGAGAGCTATGTGATTACAGATAGGCTGTGTGGTTCTCAATGTGAACCTTCTCAATTACACCCTCAAATATGCAGTAATGTAACTAAATCCACAAAATGCTTCTCTTGAGTGAACTAGTGAGTCCCTGTGTGTGTGTGTGTGTGTGCACGTGCATATGTGTGGGTATGTGAGTTGTAAGCTGATGAAAGGACTGAACTTCATGTTGATATGGGATGAAAGCAATCATATACACTAAAGCCACAGCTAGAGATATAGTAGAATTTACTAATCACTAGGGAGCAGTCTGTAATTACAGGATAGAGAATGGAAGGCTAAAGTCAACTTTATTGAGATTTTGTGGCTGAGGGCAAGGAGGAGAGCACAGAAAGTCCTCTGCTGATATCTGGGTTACATTTATTTCTTCACTGTCTCTTGTTTCCAACCTCCTACCTATAGGTACTGTCTAAAACAGGGGTTGGCAATCTGTGACCCACAAACTGAAATGGATTTTGTATTTTTTAAGGACTTGTAAAGAAAAACAAAGATGAGTATAAGACCAAGACTCCAGACGAAAACCAGACTAGAATTTCTCATTTGTAGTCTATGAAGTCTACAACACATGCTATCTGGATCTTGAAAGAAAAAAAATTTCCAACTCCTAGTCAAATATTCAATTCTTAATCAAATAGTCTTCTCCCACTACATCGAATAATCTCCCCAAAATCTGCTCTTAATCAAATATATTCACTCACTTCATGATTTCACAAAATAAATATTACTAAGCAGGTTTATAATAGGTACTTTATTTTTTATTTTTTTTGAGACGGAGTCTGGCTCTGTCGCCCAGGCTGGAGTGCAGTGGCCGGATCTCAGCTCACTGCAAGCTCCGCCTCCCGGGTTCACGCCATTCTCCGGCCTCAGCCTCCCGAGTAGCTGGGACTACAGGCGCTGCCACCTCGCCCGGCTATTTTTTGTATTTCTTAGTAGAGACGGGGTTTCACCGTGTTAGCCAGGATGGTCTCGATCTCCTGACCTTGTGATCCGCCCATCTCGGCCTCCCAAAGTGCTGGGATTACAGGCTTGAGCCACCGTGCCCGGCCCTAACAAGGGATTATTAATCAAGCAATTTGCAAACTGGCAGCAGGTATCTGAAATTCATACAACTGACAAAGTATTAATATCAAGAATATTTAAAGACATCCTACAGGCTGGGCATGGTGGCTCACGCCTGAAATCCCAGCACTTTGGGAGGCCGAGGCGGGTGGATCATATTGTCAGGAGTTCGAGACCAGCCTGACCAACATGGTGAAACCCCATCTCTACTAAAAAATACAAAAATTAGCTGGGTGTGGTGGCAGGCACCTGTAATCCCAGCTACTCAGGAGGCTGAGGCAAGAGAATCACTTGAACCCAGGAGGTGAAGTTTGCAGTGAGCTGAGATTGTGCCACTGCACTCCAGTCTGGTGACAGAGTGAGACTCTGTCTCAGAAAAAAAAAAAAAAAGGACATCCTACAAATCAATGGGAAAAGCAAACAATATGTGAGCAAATAGTATGAACAGACATTTCTAAGAGAAAACACATATGGTCAATATGGTCAATAAATTCATGAAGAGATGTTCAACATCATTAATGATTAGGGAATTGTAATCTAGCCACAGTAAGATATGATATAACCATTTGATCGGCAAAAATGAAGATGTCTGACAATAACAAGTATAGAGGTCTTGCACATCTTTCATTGAATTCATTCCTAAGTGATTTATTGTGCTATTACAAGCAGCATTTTAAAATTTCAATTTGCAATTGCTAACAGTATACACAATGCAACTGATCTTTATATTCTGACCTGGAATGCTGTAATCTTATTAAAAACAATTATTACTTCCAGTAAGTGTTTTGGAAATTTCTCAGGATTTTTTTGCTGCATTGCACTCACTAGTTAGGAGGAGTGAGCATGGACAACCTTGCTTTGTTCCTGATCTTAGGAGAAAACATTCTAGTTTCATGATTAAGTATGTTGTTAGCCATGTTTTTTGATTTTTTTGTTACTGTTATTAATGGCCTTTTTCTGGTTGGGGAGGTTTCCTTCAATTCCTAGTTTTCTGAGAGTATTTATCAGGAATATGAGTTGAATTTTAGTAAATGTACTTTCTACATCTATTGAGATTATTTTATGGCTTGTTGCTTTATTCTAGTAAAGTGGTTAATAATTCTGATTGACTTCCTATGTCAAAACAACCTTGCATTTCTGAAATAAACCCCATTTGATTATGTGATATATTATCCTTTTTATACATTGTTGGATTCAATATGCTGAAATTTTGTCACAGTATTTTGCATCTAGATACATGAGAAATACATGGTCTGGTGTGTGTAGGTGTGTGTGTGACATCTTTATCAGGTATTTTATCTGATTTATGCTGGGTTTTTTAAATTGTATTTTAAGTTCTGGGATACATGTGCAGAACGTGCAGGTTTGTTACATAGGTACACACGTGCCATGGTGGTGTGCTGCACCCATCAACCTGTCACCTACATTAGGTATTTCTCCTAATGCTATCTCTCACCTAGCCCCCACCCCCCAACAGGCCCCAGTGGGTGATGTTCCCCTCCCTGTGCCCATGTGTTCTCATTGTTCAACTCCCACTTACGAGTGAGAACACGCGGTGTTTGGTTTTCTGTTCCTGTGTTAGTTTGCTGAGAATGATGGTTTCCAGCTTCATCCACGCCCCTACAAAGGACATGAACTCATCCTTTTTATGGCTACATAGTATTCCATGGTGTATATGTGCCACATTTTCTTTATCCAGTCTCACACTGATGGGCATTTGGGTTGTTTCCAAGTCTTTGCTATTGTGAATAGTGCCGCAATAAACATAAGTGCTCATGTGTCTTTATCATAGAATGATTTATAATCTTTTGGTTATATACCCAGTAATGGGATTGCTGGGTCAAATGGTATTTCTAGTTCTGGATCCTTGAGGAATCGCCAAACTGTCTTCCACAATGGTTGAACTAATTTACACTCCCACCAACAGTGTAAAAGTGTTTCTATTTCTCCACATCCTCTCCAGCATCTGTTGTTTCTTGACTTTTTAATGATCACAAAATAAGTTAGGAAATGTTACCTCCACTTTACTCTTCAGTTCTAGTATTTCCACTTGGTCCTTATTTAGAAATTCTGTTTATCCTCTAAAGTTTTCCATCTGTTCCTTCATTTCACTCATTTGCTCCTGTAAGTTCTCTAATATATTTACAGTAACAGTTTTAATGTCCTGGTCAGAAAACACCAATATCTGGGTTATCTGTGAGTCTGCCTTTATTGACTATTGTCCTCCCTCCTTACTATGACTATTTACCCATTTTGTTATATATGTAGTATTTTTTTGAATGTTGGATATTGTGGGTGGCATGTTGTAGATGGTTTTGTAAATAACCTTTATCAGAAGTTACTTTTTATTCCTAGTTTGCTAAAATATTTTTTTCTCTCATAAATGGATGTTGAATTTTAGGGTTTTTTTTTTGCATTTATTGATTTGACTATATGATTTTTCTCCTTTGTTTCTGTGGTGAGTTACCTTGATTCACTTTCAAAATGTAAACCAACTTTGCAACGTTGGCATAAACCAAACTACAATAGGGTATATTATCCTTTTAATACACCACTGGTTACAATTTTCTAATAGTTTGTTAGAAATTTTGCATCTATATTAATGTCTAAAATTAGCCCCAAATTTTCCTTTCTCATATGTTCCTTATAATATTTTAGTTACAGGGTTATTCTAACTTTATAAAAAGAGTTGTAAAGACCTCCACTTTCTTCTGTTCTCTGGAAAATGTCATGCGAGATTGGTATTATTTCTTTCTTAAATTTTGATAGAATTACTCAGTGAAGGCATCTGAGTCTTGGCTTTACTTTGTGAGATGGGTTTGAGTTACTTAATAGTTATAGATCAGTGCAGAAATTTGTCTTCTTGTGTTCTTTTTGGTAAGTTATGTTTCCTAGGAATCTATGTATTTTATTTAAATTTTTAGTACACTGACTTAAAATTATTTACCATGTCCAACTGTAACTGTTCTGTTTTATGATATACAATGATAGCTCGTCTCATTCCTAATATTGGTTATTTATGCTTTCTCTCTCTCCTTTTGTTTCTTTATCCATATTTCTAGTGGTATTATCAATTTTATTAGTCTTTTCATAAAAGAAACTTTCGGTTTCGATAATGCTGTCTATCAAATATGTCTTTTTTACAGGAAATTCTGTTCTTATCTTTGCTTTCTTCTACATTCTTTAGGATTAATTTTCTATTGTTTTTCCAATTTCCTGAGATGGATCCATATGTCATTGATTTTTAGCTTTTCCTCTTTTGTGGAATAGGCCACAAATTTCCCTTACAGTAAGGGTTTAACAGTATCCCTTTGAATTTTGATATGCTATATTTCCATTTCTCAGTCAGCTCAACATACTTTCTATTTTCCATTACAATTTTTAAAAATTTGGCCCACAGGTTATTTTAAAGTATACTACTAATTTTAGGGAGATTTTCTAATTTGTTTCTTGTTTTCTAACTTAATGTCAGTGTGGCCAAAAGATACTATAATTGTTTAAAGTTTTTGAGATTTGCTTTATGAGTCAACACATCACGTATTATTCTATGTGCAGAAAAGAATATGTATTCTGCAATTGTTGCATGTGGTTGTCTATATATGTCAATTAGGTCAAGTTTGTTAATATTACTGTCCAACTCTTCTATATAGTTACTGATTTTCTCTTTTTTGTCTGATATTCTATCAGTTACTGAGGGATATATTTTAAGATCTCTGATTGTGATTATGAATTTATTTATTGGGCATCAGAAAATTTTTGCTTTGCCTATTTTGAGTGTTAAGTATATACAAATCAGAATAATTGTATCTTCTTGGTGGATTGCCCCTGTTATCATTATAAAATAGCTCTATATTTAGTAAATATTTCTACCTTAAAGTCACCTTTGTCTGGTATTAATATAGCTATATCAGTTTTCTTTTGGGTAGTATCTGCATCTATACTTCTTCCATCCTCTTACTTTCAACCTTCCTATATCTTTACATTTTATATATGTCTCATAAACAAGATGTAGATTTTGTATTTTTTAACCATTCTAATAATCTTTGTCATTTAACTGAGGTATTCAGTCCATTTACATTTACTATAATTACTGATATATTTAACTCCACTATATCACTATTTACTTTCTGTTTGTCTTGCCTATTCTGTTATCTTTTCTCTTCTTGCTTTGTTTTGTACTAATATGGTAATTTGTATTATTCAATTTACTCCTTGTCTAATTGTTACACATTCTTTTACTGTTTTTAGTGATTATTCTATGAATAATAACATATATATTTGACTTACTAAAGTATAACACAAATTAGAGGGTTTATGTTAACTCCATTTATCTTCCTCCCTCAATTGCTATTATTATGTATTTTAATTGCATACACACACACGCCACATGACATTGCTATTTTTATTTATTTATTCATTCATTCATTCATTTATAGATTCAAGCCTCGCTCTGTCACCCAGGCTGGAGTGCAGTGGCATGATCATGGCACACTGCAGCCTCAAACTCCTGGGCTCAAGATCCTCACCTCAGCCTCTCGAGTAGCTGGGACTACAGGTATACACTACCTTGCTTTGCCAATACATTACTATTTTTTAAAATATGATCAATGGACATTCAGATCCACCCACATATTTAACCTCCCCCCTGCACTTCATTCATTATATATTTCCAAGATTTCATTTAGGATCAGTTTATTTCTGCCTGAAGATCCTTAATATTTCCTTTGATTTTTGGTGACAGGTTCCCTAAGTTATGGACCATCTAAAAACATCTATTTTACTTCCATTTTAAAAGGCTGGATATAGAATTCACCAGATACAATTTTAGGTTGACAGCTACTTTTGTCAGCATTTTAAAAATGTAATTCTATTATCTTCATGTTGTTTTTGTTGAAAACTCAAAGCCAATCTAATTGCTATTCCTTGTAAGGTAATACTTTTTTTTTTTCTCCAAATGCTTTTAAGACTTTTTTTTTCTTTATTTTTTTTTTTGGCAGTTCTTACTAAAATACACCTAGATGAGGGTTTTTTATTTATTTATTCTGCTTTGGGTTATGGTACTTTTTGAATCCACGAACTGATGCTTGTGACAGGCAGATTTCTAAGATGACCTCTAGTTGTCCTTGCTGTTGTAAAATCCTTTCCCCTGGAGTGTGAGAGGGATTATGAATATGATAAGGTTTCACTTGCATTATTAGGTAATGTATATGGGACAGCTGACTTTAAGAAAGGGGAATAGCCCTTCGTTGGGATGACCTAATCCAGCAATCCTTTAAAAGAGGCTGGTCTCTCTCTCTTTTTTTTTTTTTTTTTAATTATACTTTAAGTTCTGGGGTACATGTGCACAACGTGCAGGTTTGATACATATGTATACATGTGCCATGTTGGTTTGCTGCACCCATCAACTCATCATTTACATTAGGTATTTCTCTTAATGCTATCCCTCCCCCAGCCTCCCACCCCACGACAGGCCCCAGTGTGTGATGTTCCCCTTCTTGTGTACAAGTATTCTCATTGTTCAATTCCCACCTATGAGTGAGAACGTGCGGTGTTGATTTTCTGTCCTTTTGATAGTTTGCTGAGAATGATGGTTTCCAGCTTCATCCATGTCCCTACAAAGGACATGAACTCATCCTTTTTTATGGCTGCATAGTATTCCATGGTGTATATGTGCCACATTTTCTTAACCCAGTCTGTCACTGATGGACATCTGGGTTGGTTCCAAGTCTTTGCTATTGTGAATAGTTCCACAATAAACATGTATACATGTGTCTTTATAGCAGCATGACTTATAATCCTCTGGGTATATACCCAGTAATGAGATTGCTGGGTCAAATGGTAATTCTAGTTCTAGATCCTTAAGGAATCGCCACACTGTCTTTCACAATGGTTGAACTAATTTACACTCCCACCAACAGTGTAAAAGCATTCCTATCTCTCCACATCCTCTCCAGCATCTGTTGCTTCCTGACTTTTTAATGATTGCCATTCTAACTGGCGTGAGATGGTATCTCATTGTGGTTTTGGTTTGCATTTCTCTGATGACCAGTGATGATGAGTATTTTTTCACAGGTCTGTTGGCTGCATAAATGTCTTCTTTTGAGAAGTGTCTGTTATATCCTTTGCCCACTTTTTGATGGGGTTGTTTTTTTCTTGTAAATTTGTTTGAGTTCTTTGTAGATTCTAGATATCAGCCCTTTGTCAGATGGGTAGATTGCAAAAATTTTCTCCCATTCTGTAGGTTGCCTGTTCACTCTGATGGTAGTTTCCTTTGCTGTGCAGAAGCTCTTTAGTTTAATTAGATCCCATTTGTCAATTTTGGCTTTTGTTGCCATTGCTTTTGGTGTTTTAGTCATGAAGTCCTTGCCCATACCTATGTCCTGAATGGTACTGCCTAGGTTTTCTTCTAGGGTTTTTATGCTTTTAGGTCTAACATTTAAGTCTTTAATCCATCTTGAATTGGTCTCTTCTTAGTGAAAGAGACTTGAAGCAAGAAACGGAGTTGATGCCAGGAAGATTTTTCATTGGCTTTGAAGATGGAGATAACTACGTGGCAAGTAAGACAGGCAGTCTCTAGAAGATGAGAGTGAGTCACAGCTGACATGTGGCAATGAAACAGGGACTTCAGTCCTATGGCTACAAGGAACTGAATTCAGCCAACCTGAATGAGGCTACATGTGGATTGTTAGCCATAGCTTCCAGAAAGGAATATAGCCTGGCCAACATTGGGATTTCAGCCTTTAATACCATGACCAGAGAACTCTGTCATGCCACACCTGGACTTCTGATCTATAGAACTGTTAGCTAATAAATGGATGTTGTTTTAAACCACTAAGTTTGTGGTAATTTGATATGCAGCTATAGAAAAGTAATGCAAAGCTTTTATTACTTTTCAAAAATTCCTCATCATCATATCTTTAAATATTGCTTCTGTACCATTCTCTCTCCTTTTGTTCTAGGACTCCTATTGCAAATATATCAGACCTTTATACATACTAGGTGCCAGACACTGTTAAAGGTGCTGAAAATATATCAGCAATCAAAAATATTCCTATCCTTATGAAGCACCTTTTAATGACATCCTGATCTCCCCTACACCTAAACTGTCTCCTCCCACAGAGTTCCTCCTCACAGTAAATTCTAGTCTCATTCAACCAGTTGAGTAACTCAAAAATCAGTGCCTCAAACTCGATACCTCGTTAAAAAAAGTTTTCCCCCCTAGCCAATTATCAAGTCATGATAAATTTTATCCCCTAAATGATTCTCAAACTTCACCCACCGTAGTGTCTCTCTACTTGCCAACATGCCTGTCCAGGCCCATCATTATTTCTCACTTAAAGACTGCAAGAGCCTTCTAATTGACCTATCTACTCTTGCCCTCCCTTCAAACTTTTTGCACATGGTAGGAAGAGTTAACTAAAATGTGTCAGTTTGTCACTCCATTTGAATGTCTCCCTAGGCTTTTCAATGTAAAATCCAATGTCCTTAATGTAATGCCTTCTACTACCTGGTTCTGAGCTACCTCTCAGCCTAACTTCCTGCTACTTGCTTCCTTGTACATTATTGACTGGGTCAATCCAAAGGTAGAGTATACAGCAGATCATCAAAAAATTCATCCTTTGCCTATGATCTGTTAATCAGCACTCTTTGAATATGGTGATTTAATTAATTAATACATAATTATATTAATTTTATAACCCATATTATCTTGTCCAGAAGGTTATCATAAATGACTTGTTAGTCTTGCTGAAATTTCATTCATTCATTTAAGATATGTAATTATGTCTGCCATATTTCCATAAACGACCTCTAATAGCCTTGTCAGAAATAAGAACCAGGTTTCTGTTGAATGGCTTTGTTGACAACTGTAATTTTTTAAGTACTCACTTATTTGAAAATTTGTTTTAGAAGCTAACTTAAGAGACATTTAGCTCACTGATTAGAAGATTGAAGAGACCCCCTTTTTCTTTGTTAGACTCAGTAATATATTCATATAAATCCAATCTTAAAGCACCTTTCCTATTTTCCTTAATGCCTTTGATTACTGAGAGTAGTTTAGTAATATCAAGTGAGTTATAATTTACCCATTCCAGGACACATGTACTTTTTCTTTCTGAGAGTATAGTTAAAATATTGTTCTTGATGTCTTTACAAATATGCATTTCTACAAGCCTGAGGTAATTTTGGACCTTATCCTTCCAATACTAACCCTTTAGGCACGTGTCACCAGTTATATTTATCCTTGCGTATGTGCCCTTTTTCCTATTTCTTATATATTATCTTTTTAAAAAAAGAAAGTATGAGCTCATTGTAAAACTTCCTACATGGCCCGATGGTTTTCCTCTTTTCTCCTTTAATAGAATAATTTGCTGTTTCATAGTCAAAATTATGTTTTTGAGAGCTTCCCAACCTTTAGAGTCTAAAGCCATCTTAATGTAAATTAAGGTCCAACAAGTATCAATCATAATAACAGAAACTTTTGGAGAACAGCCATAGCTAGAAATTCTAGTCAGAGTAGGCAATTACATAATAGGTCAATCTGAATCTTTTCATGGTTATTACTAAGGAAGAAGCATTACCTCCTGAAAGGCTTAAAGCCAAGAGTGCATTTAGCTCCTGTCAATTTTTCCTTCCAAATGTCTTTCAGATTTGTCCTTCTCTTTCCATTCCTATAGATTCCTTCATCACCTCATACCTGGCCTATTGCCATAGACTAGATGATTTCCTTGCCTTCAGTCCATCCATATTCCAATCCATTGTCCATACTATTGCCAGATTAATCTTCTTAAAACACTTTCATCATGCCACTCTCCTGCCTGAGACTTAGCTCAAATGTCACCTTCTTTGTAAAATATTCCCAGCTCCCTTAGGAAGAGTTAGTAACTGCCTACTCAGTGTTTTCACAGGTCTCTGTGCATAACCTTATTAGTGCACTTAAAACATGTATGACAATCATTTCTTTAATTATTTTTCTTACCTCACTTGCTATGAGCTCCTTGAGGGGAGGCAAAGGTTTGAGCAGTCTCTTTACAATTGTACTCAGAGCGTTACATAATCTATCTTGCCCCACCCACGTCAGGACCATCACATATATTGCCTTCTGTGCTTACCATGCTCTCCCCTTTGTTCTTCCTGCTTATTCCTTGGGTCTCAGATTAAATATCAATTCATTGAGAAACCTTCACTCACACTCTTATTAACTAATTAATTAGTTAATCATTTGAACAAATATTTGTCGGGTATCTACTTTGTGCTAGACATTGTTTTAGGCACTAGGTATATACCAGTGAACAAAGAAGACAAAAAGTCTTGCTTTCAAGTTTATCTTCTAGTGGGAGAAGGTAGATAACTAAACATAATAAGTTATATATAGTAAGCTATAAAAAATAGCAGGATAAAGCAGTGTGCTGGAAGTTGGACTTTGAAACATGGTGGTCAGGGTAGGCCTCATTAAGAAAGATGACATTTGATCAAAGTAGAAGTTAGTCATAAGGATATCTGGGGTAAAGTAGGCTAGGCAGAGGGGATAGCCAATGTAAAGGTTCTAAGTTGTGATTATATCTGTTGTGGCCAAAAGAAAAAAAAGCAGCAAAAAAAGAAAAAAAAGAAAAAAAAAACATTGTAGCTGGAGTTCACTAAGCAAGAAGTAAAATAATAGGAGATGAAGTGAGAAAGGTAGGAATAAATAGATCAGGTCAAATCATGTAGGGCCTTATAAGCTAATATATAAAAACTTTAGTTTTTAGTCTGATAGAAATGATGAACCATTGTAGGGTTTTAAAACTAACAGGTAACATGATGACACATTTTAAATGAACTGTTCTGGCTTCTGTATTGAGAATAAACTGTAAATGGGCCAAGGAAAGGAGGGATACCTGTTAGTAGGCTATTACAGTACTGGATTTATTGAAGTAATCCAGGCAAGAAATGATCGTGACTTAGACTAAGGAAGTAGCAGTGAAGGTAGTGAGAAAGGGTCAGAGTCTGTTTTTTTGAAGGCACAAACAACAGATTTGCTGATGAATTGAATATGGGGTGTGAGATAAAGAGGAATGTATTAGTCCATTTTCACACTGCTATAAAGGACTACCTGAAACTGGGTAATTTATAAAGAAAAGACATTTAATTGACTCACAGTTCTACATGGTTGGAGAGGCCTCAGGAATGTTACAATCATAGCAGAAGGTGAAGGGAAAGCAAGGCATGTCTTACATGATGGCAGGAGTCAGGGGGAACTGCCACACTTTTAAACCATCAGATCTCATGAGAACTCACTCACAATAATGAGAACAGCAAGGGGGAAATCCACCACTATGATTCAATCACTTCCCACCAGGCCCCTCCTCCAACATTGGGGATTACAATTAAACATGAGATTTGGGTGGGGACACAGAGCCAAACCATATTATTCCACCCCTGGTCCCTCACAAATCTCATGTCCTTTTCACATTTCAAATCCAATCATGCCTTCCCAACAGCCCCCAAAGTCTTAACTCATTTCAGCACTAACTAAAAATTCCAAGTCCAAAGTCTTATCTGACACAAGGCAAGTTCCTTCTGCTGTGATCTCATAAAATCAAAAACAAGTTAGTCACTTCCAAGATACAACGGGGGTAAAGGCATTGGATAAATGCTCCCATTCCAAATGGGAGAAATTGGCCAAAATGAAGGGGCTACAGGCCCCACACACGTTCAAAATCCAACAGGGGAGCCTTTAAATCTTAAAGCTCCAAAATAATCTCCTTTGACTCCATTTTCATATCCACAGCATGCTGATGCAAGGGATGGGCTCCCACAGCTTTGAGCAGTTCTGCCCCTGTGGCTCAGCAGGGTACAGCCACTGAGGCTGCGTTCATAAGCTGGCATTGAGTGCCTGTGGCTTTTCCAGGTGCACAGTGCAAGCTGTTAGTGGATCTACCATTCTGGGGTCTGGAGGATGGTGACCCTCTTCTCACGGCTCCACTAGGCAGTACTCCAGTGTGGACTCTGTGTGGGGCCTCTAATACCACATTTCCCCTCTGCACTGCCCTAGTACAGGTTCTCCATGAGGGTTCTGCCCCTGCAACAGACTTCTGCCTGGACATCCAGGTGTTTCCATACATCCTCTGAAATCTAGGCAGAGATTCCCAAACCTCAATTCTTGCCTTCTGTGCACCCACAGGCCCAACACCACATGGAAGCTACCAAGGCTTGGGGCTCACATCCTCTGAAGCAATGTACCATGGCCCCTTTAAGCCACAGTTGGAGCTGGAGTGGCTGGGATGCAGGGCACCATTTCCCAAGGCTGCACAGAGCAGGGAGGCCCTGAGCTTGGCCCATGAAACCTTTTTTTTTCTCCTAGGCCTCTGGGCCTGTGGTGGGAGGGGCTGCCGCAAAGGTCTCAGACATACCCTGGAGACATTTTCTCCATTGTTTTGACTATTAACATTTGGCTTCTCTTTACTTATGCAAATTTCTGCAGCAGGCTTAAATTTCTCCCCAGAAAATGGGTTTTTTGGTTTTTTCTTTTCTATCACATATTCAGGCTGCAAATTTGCCAAACTTCTATGCTCTGCTTCCCTTTTACATATAAGTTCCAATTTCAGACCATTTCTTTGTGAATGCACATGACAGTATGCTGTTAGGAACAGTCAGATTACTTCTTGAACACTTTGCTGCTTAGAAATTTCTTCCACCAGATACCCTAAATCATCTCCCTCAAGTTCAAAGTTCCACAGACCTCTAGGGCAGGAGCACAATGCTGCCAGTCTCTTTGCTAAAGCATAGCAAAAGTGGCCTTTACTCCAGTTCCCATTAAGTTCCTCAGTTTCATCTGAGATCATCTCAGCCTGGATTTCATTGTCCAAATCACTATCAGCATTTTGGTCAAAACCCTTCAACAAGTCTCTAGGAAGTTCCAAACTTTCCCACATCTTCCTGTCTGTTTCTGAACCCTCTAAACTGTTCCAACCTCTGCCCATTAGCCAGTTTCAAAGTCACTTCCACATTTTCAGTTATCTTTATAGCAATGCCCCACTCAACTGGTACCAATTTTCTGTATTAGTCCATTTTCACACTGCTATAAAGAACTACCTGAGACTGGGTGATTTGTAAAACAAAGAGGTTTAATTGACTCACAGTTCTGCATGGCTGCAAGGCCTCATGAAACTTAAAATTATGGCAGAAGGTAAAGGGGAAGCAATGCACACCTTACATGGTAGCAGGAGACAGAGCAAAAGGGGAAGTTCCACACTTTTAGGCCATCAGATCTCCTGAGAATTCACTCACAATCATGAGAACAGCAAGGAGGAAGTCCACCCCCATGATTCAATCACTTTCCATCAGGCCCCTCCACTGACACGTGGGGATTACAATTCAAGATGAGATTGCAGGAGGGGGGAACAGAGCCAAACTATATCAAGGAATGAATGATAACCCAAGGTATTTGAACTGAAAAACTGAAAGGATGCGGAAGACTGCTGGAGGATGTTTGGAAAAACAGATTAGAACTTTAGTTTTGGATCTGTTAAATTTGAAATGTCTATTAGATTTTTAGGTGGAAGTATCAGAGAGGCAGCTGGATACATGAGTCTTGAGTTCAGGGGAGAGATATGAGCTGGAGATACAAATTTGGTAGTTGTTCCAAAGTTCGTATTTAAAGTCAGGAGACTGGATGAGACTACCAAAGGAACTGGTGTAGGCACGGAAAAGAAGATTAACATTTGTTAGTTTCTCATAGATCCTTTTATTCTTCAGTGCACTTATTACAACTTGTAATTATTGTTTATTTGTTTTTATTTCTGTGATTGTTTAGCCAATGTCTGGTTGCCTTATTACAAGAAAAAGTTCCAATGAGAGAAAGGTCTATACCATTTTCTCCATCACAATCAGCAAAATAATATGTTGGACTGCATGAATTAAAAGAATGTTTCTTTTTTTCAAGGACTCAAAATTGAATGCTCACAAGGGCTAGGCAAGTAACATAAATAAGTCGAGCATAAGAGACAATGTGTTGTAGAGATAGGGGTGAACTGAAGTGTCCAAAAATCATAGCCACTACTTAGTTCCAGCTGATTATGGACAGATAGGCCTAGTGTTGTAATCTTCAGAATTTTTGAAATGAGCCAGATATACAGATTATATATGAAATCTCCCAAATTGTAATACCAACAACTGTATCAATTCAGGTCTTCTAAAAAAGCAGATGCCATGATAAAAATAGATGTGCAAGTAATTTACTGGGGAAAATACATGTGAGGGGAAGTGGGAAGAGTGTCTAAACTTGGAGGGTCATCAGACCATGGTACAGGTCCTATTCCTGTGGAAGACAGAAGGAAGGAAGCGCAGTCTCAGACTGCAATGCAGATCTAAGAAAATTTCAGGAAGGCTACTGGGGAATACTCAAGCCAAAGGTGGCCATTAAAGGAGTCCGGGTCTCCAAGGAATGGGCTTTCATCAGTATTCTTGCCATGGTCATTCAGTAGTTTGGAACAGTGTATGGGAAGTGTAGCCTTGGCAGAAAGAAACAATGATGGATGATAGAACACAGCAGCTGGGCCCTCAGTAGGTGATACGAGTGGCACATTGTAGTGGGCATCACAATGACTAAATTCAACAATGCCTCAACAGTATGAGCCAAAAACACATCTTCAAGCCATATTCATCCCCAGTGTGGACAGCTGTCAACCTCTGCTCTAGTCGCTAACATATACTTCACCGTCAATGGGCTACTTATGTATAGATCCTAACACAGGCCAAAATGGATTGCCAATAGCATCTAGGTAGTACAGTTTAAGGTACCAGGTGAGAACATGAAAAGCATTAGCCAAGGTGGGTTTAAAATGTGCTGCCAGAATAGAGGTAGTTTCAGAGTATGGAGGAGCAAAAACTACAATCCAAAAGGAAAAGGTATGAGTTAAAGCAAAGTGTCTACAAGCATTATAGGAACATAAACAGTGAAGAAAAAAGGCAGAAATAGTTTATAGTAATTGACCAAGCAGAGCATTTCAGACCTTTTGTATGTGAAAGGAGAATAAGCACTGTTATATGTATTTAGTGTCAACAGTATGCTGTGAGAGGAAAGGAAAGACCTTAAAGAATTTGGAGTCTGAAAGGCAGTGAAAACTGTGGCCTTTGGTGAGAGACAGTAATATCAGGCAGAGCACAGCCAATTACATCAGTGTATCTACCATAATGGGTATGGCTTGTGGTACTGAAAAGCAGGGCAGGACAAGGTTGAGATAAAGTTTATGACAAACAAGGGTGGTCTAGGGTCAAGAGTAGGTGAAACTATCCCTTGGGTTTCCTGGTACATCCTTCGTTCCAGTGCATGGACTTCATGTTTCCATTTACCACAAGACATTATATCAGATGCACTGCCATGAAAGGTCTTAAAAGGACTTCTAGGGGCCGCAGAGGCATGGGGTGGCATTATAATATGGGCAGAAAACTACGGCTTGGACTTAGCCCATCAAGACTTACAAATGGCAGTGAAAGTTCAGTTCCTCCAATCCATAGTCACACACACACCTCATTCACACATTTCTTTGCCAGGTGCTAAGTAAGGTTTTTCTGAATGTCCACCACGCTCTGCTGAGCACAGGTGTTGGTATGCTGTTGCTTCTGAATGAAATCTATTGATTCTACTGCTAGGTGGAAGAGGTACCTCGATACTCTGGAGATACTGACTTGAAAATGGGGACCACCAACTTGCCCTTTGTGGGTAGCCTTTGGCTGCTGTGAGTTTGTAGTGAAAGTATGGGCAGGGCACCCCATCATCCCTGTGGGGGTCTCCTGCATTGCTCTGTTGGAAAAGTCCCTTTCTCAGATGCATAGATGATGTGGGATAAGATACGGTATAAATGAAGAGCCCCCTGAATGCCTTCGGTTGCTTTGAAAACCTAGGGACCATTATGAATCTGAGACACTATGATGAATAGCTAGAAAAAAAATGTTCCAACAGAAGCAATGCTGTATGGTTAACACCTTTAAAGTAAAACCTGAACCAAGGCTATGTGCATGTGTGTGTTTTCCAGGGAGAGTAGATGGAGCAAAGTGACTTCAAGGTTAGTGATTATACTCCTGGATTCTGTTATCTGGCCAGTTAGCATTCTTAATTTGAAGAAATACAGTTTCTTTTCTCTGGGCCATACTTTCCAGCTATATTGTCTACTGGGGCACCATTGTCTCCTCCAAGGGTATACTATGTTGCCACTAGAATCATTGTGTCAAGGTTATATTTTTCTAAGAGGCAGATGTCACAATCCAAGAAGGATTTCTTCCAGTCTAAGCAGTAAAATTGTGAGCAATGTTAAAACCAGGAAATAAACCATCAAGGACTGTCCAAGGATGACCTACTAACATGGCAATATAAGATTGTAGTCAGGAAGAACAGAAGGTAACAATGAGTGTTCAACATGAAGGATAAGGCAGATATACAACAGAAGAACAGATGGCAAAGTTGGTTTCTGGGAGAGTCAAGTAAGAGATGGGCCAATGTTAGATTGAATGGTTCATGATTTCCCTGTGAATGGCCACTTAAGGTACCAGAATTCCCTTTTTATGGGTTGAGAGAGTAGGTATATGTGACTAAAAGAGAAACACTAACCTAGTCAGGAGATGTCAATGGTCCTGATCATGGTGTTGCTCATAATACTTCAACCTGGGATCCTCTCTTCACTCTTGGTGGGACTGTAAACTAGTTCAACCATTGTGGAAGACAGTGTGACGATTCCTCAAGGATCTAGAACTAGAAATACCATTTGACCCAGCCATCCCATTACTGGGTATATACCCAAAGGATTATAAATCATGCTGCTATAAAGACTCATGCACACGTATGTTTATTGCGGCACTATTCACAATAGCAAAGACTTGGAATCAACCCAAATGTCCATCAGTGACAGACTGCATTAAGAAAATGGGGCACATATACACCATGGAATACTATGCAGCCATAAAAAGGATGAGTTTGTGTCCTTTGTAGGGACATGGATACAGCTGGAAACCATCATTCTCAGCAAACTATCGCAAGAACAGAAAACCAAACACCGCATGTTCTCACTCATAGGTGGGAATTGAACAATGAGATCACTTGGACACAGGAAGGGAAACATCACACACCAGGGCCTACTGTGGGGAGGGGGGAGGGGGGAGGGATTGCACTGGGAGTTATACCTGATGTAAATGATGAGTTGATGGGTGCTGACGAGTTGATGGGTGCAGCACACCAACATGGCACATGTATACATATGTAACAAACCTGCACGTTGTGCACATGTACCCTACAACTTAAAGTATAATTAAAGAAAAGAACATAAAAAAAATCTCTTCCTTCTTCAAAGACCATTTCAAAATCTGTTCATTCAAATAACTCTTCCTCACTTCCTTTGGATTACACAGATTTCTATCTTTCCTGATGGCCAGTGATGCATACTATTTGAACCAAACGTGCTGGTGTTGTCTTGATTTTAACTGTCCTCCTAATTGATTCATCAAGTCTGTAATCTTTGATTCTCTAGCTAGGCTGCAAATCCCATGAATTTAGAGAATAAATTTACTTGTAACCTCCACAGTGTCAAACATATACTAAGGACTTAATACATTTTTATGTGAATTAACAAATCAAGATCCAACAATCTTTGGTTGCAGAATAATCAGAAATTTCTGGGGAATGGCCGCAGTTAGAAATTCTAGTCAGAGCAGCAACTGCATATGGGCCAACTTCGATATCTTTATGGTTACTACAAAGAAAGAAACAGTATCTCCTGAAAGGCTGCAAGCCAACAGCTAGAGCATTTTACTTCTTGAATGACTGGCAGTTACATCTGGACATAATGACTGCATTAGGAATTGAAATAAAAATAATTTTTCCTATACTTTTTGTGCAGTACAAGAATCAATCTAAGAACTTGAAATCCCAAATGTCTATTTCTCTCAAATTACAAAATAAAACAAAACAAGCTATCCAATTGGAAAAAATAAATCACCCATAATAGATGCCTAAAATAAATACAGGGGACACAGGAATAGCTGAGTGAGGAGTTCAGTAAAGTTATTTAAAATGCAAAAATAAACTGGACAAAGTTGTCAAAAACAACCACATCATGACTCTGGAAACCGACAAAAATCATACAACAAATTGAGAAGTATTAATTCAAGAAAAACTATTGAATCTTGAGTACGAATGGTAGAAATCTATGGCATTTTAACCCGGGGTCATTCCCATTCCTTCCACCAGTTCTGTGGCATTGTCACTTTAAATATGCTCTGGAAGCCCTAAGAACTGAAAGCTCCACTGATGGAGGGTGCTGCCATCATTTGTAGAAAATCACAATAAAACCCATATCCAGTGGCATTGATGAAAACAATAGCAAAATCAGTGGCAAGCAATCAAGGAAGGCCAATATCACAGCTAGCCTAAAGCCTCCATAATGGTTGTAGAGAGACACAGGCCAGAAGGCTGGCCAGCAAGCAATTTAACAGGGATATCCACGTAATGAGACAGCCAAAGTAGGCCTTGAAAAGTTCTCACATATCACTGGGGGTTTGGTAGACTATGTATATTTACAAACTGCACACTTGCTTACGAAAGGTCAAAGGGGATCCTAGATATGTGCTTGTGCCTGGGAGAACATGAGTCCTTGTCCACACAAAAAGTAAGAGTGAGACAGGCTTGTAAACAGCCTGAACTTTGAATTTGTTTCCCATCCCACATGCAGATCCGCTTTTCAAAGGGTAGAAACTTAGCCTTACTGGTTAAAGATTTTAACTGCAATCTCTGACCAACCATTAACTGACCACTAAGCTATGCTGATACAGAGGTAATATTATCTAAAATGTCTAATTTTCCTTAAAAAAATTAGACATGAGAATAGAAAAGAATGTGTAATCCATACATGGGGTGAAAATAGCAGTCAACAAAAACCATTTCTAGGGGCTCAGATGTTGCACACAGCAGACAAGGACAAAAAAATATGCTCAAAGAACAAAAGAACAAAATAAACAATTTTTAATGAATTAAAGGAAATTAGGAGAACAATTACTTAGCACACAGAACATCAACGAAGAGACAGAAATTATATTAAAAAAAAGAATCAAGTGGAAACTCTGGAATTGAAAGGTATAATAACTAAAATGAGAAATTCACTAGGGAGACCACACAGCTTGATCTGACAGAAGACGGAATCAACAAGCTTCAAGATAGATTAATAGAGATGACTTGATCTGTAGAACAGAAAGAAAAAAACTAAGAAAAATTAACAGAGCTACAGAGACCTGGGGGATAGCACCGAACACAACAACCTGTATACAAACTGGGTGGCTTAACCATCAGAAACATATAATCTCATAGTTCTGGAGGCCAGAAGTCTGAGACCATGCGTTGGTAATGTTGGTTCCTTCTAAGGGCTATGAGGGAAAGATATGTTCCAGACCTCTTTCCTTGGCTTGTGGATAGCCATCTTCTCCCTGTGTCTTCACATCATTTCCCCTCTACATGTATCTGTCTCCAAATTTTCCCTTTTTATAAGAATATAAGTTAAATAATCTCATTTTAATTTGATTACCTCTGTAAAGACCTTATCTTCAAATAAGGTTACATTCTCAGATATAGAGGGTTATGACTTCAACATATGAATTTTAGAGGGACAAAATTCAATGCATATCATAACATATGAGTCATTGGAGTCCAAGAAAAAGCAGAGAGACAAAAAGGGACAGACAAAATATTTGAAAATATGATTATCAGAAATTTCCCAAACTTGATGAAAAATATTAACCTACACATCCAAGGATCTCAAAGAACCCTAAGTATGATAAACACAAAGAAATCTACGTACTGAAAAATCACAATAGGCTGTTGAAAGCCAAAGAAAATAAGCAAGTTTCAAAGAAACAAAAGAAAAAATGAGCAAACCAAATCCAGCAGCACAATAAAAAGCTAATCCACTGCAATCAAATAGACTTTAACCCTGGGATGCAAGTTTGGTTCAACATATGCAAATCAATAAATGTGATTCATCACATAAACAGAACTAAAAACAAAAACTACATGATCATTTCAATAGAAGCAGAAAAGGCTTTTGATAAAATTCACCATCTGTTCATGTTAAAACAAACTAGGCACTGGAGGAACATGCCTCAAAATAGTTAACAGCCATCTATGACAAACCCACAGCCAACATCATACTGAATGAGCAAAAGCTGGAAGCATTCCCCTTAAGAACCAGAACAAGACAAGGATGTCCAGTCTCACCACTCCTATTCAACATAGTACTGGGAGTCTTGGTCAGAGCAGTGAGGCAAGAGTAAGAGATAAAAGGCATCCAAATAGGAAGAGAGGAAGTCAAACTATCTCTGTTTGCAGATTATGTAATTCTATACCTAGAAAACCCCATTGTCTCTGCCAAAACCTCCTAGATCTGATTTTAAAATATCAGCACTTCAGCAAAGTTTCAGGATACAAAACTCAATGCACAAAATACAGTAGCATTTCTATACACCAACAACATCTAAGCTGAGAGCCAAATCAAGAGTGCAGTCCCACTCACAATAGCCATAAGAAGAATAAAATACCTGGGAATACAGCTAGCCAGGAAGGTAAAAAATATCTACAATGAGAATTACAAAACGCTGCTCAAAGAAATCATAGATGACACCAACAAATGGGAAAACATTCCATGTTCAT
Organism: Macaca thibetana thibetana; assembly: GCF_024542745.1. Classification (NCBI taxonomy): domain Eukaryota; kingdom Metazoa; phylum Chordata; class Mammalia; order Primates; family Cercopithecidae; genus Macaca; species Macaca thibetana. Next base: position 150,167,907 of record NC_065598.1, read on the forward strand.
GGATAAGAAGAGTCAATATTGTTAAAATGGCCATACGACCCAAAGCATTTTACAGATTCAATGCTATTCCTATCAAAATACCAATGACATTCCTCACATAATTAGAAAAAAAATCTAAAATGCATATGAAACCAAAAAGTAGCCTGACTAGCCAAAACAATCATAAGGAAAAAGATCAAAGCTGGAGGAATCACATTAATTGACTTTATACTTCAAGGCTACTGTAAGCAAAGGAGCATGGTACTGGTACGAAAACAGAGATATAGACCAATGGAACAGAATGGAGAGCTCAGAAATAAAGTTGTGCACCTACAACCATCTGATCTTCAATGAAGTTGACAAAAACAAGCAATGGAGAAAGGATTCCCTATTCAATAAATGGTGCTGGGATAACTGCTAGCCATATACAGAAGATTAAAACTGGACCCCTTCCTCATACCATATACAAAAATCAACTCAAGATGGTTTCAAGACTCATAAATATAAAGCCTAAAACTACAAAACCCCTGGAAGATAACCTAAGAAACACCATTCTGGACACAAGCCCAGTGAAAGATTTCATAATGAAGACATCAAAAGCAATTGCAATGACAACAAAATTTGACAAATGGGACCTAATTAAACTAAAGAGCTTTTGCACAGCAAAAGAAACTATCAACAGAGTAAACAGACAACACACAGAATGGGAGCAAATATTTGCAAGCTATGCATCTGACAAAGGTCTAATATCCGGAAGCTATAAGGCACTTAAATTAACAAGCAAAAACCAAACAACCCCATTAAAGAGTGGGCAAAAGACATGAACAGACAGTTTTCAAAAGAAGACATACACGTGGCCAACAAGCACATTAAAAAATGCTAAAGATCACCAAATCATTAGAAAAATGTAAATTAAGGCCGGGGGCAGTGGCTCACACCTATAATCCTAGCACTTATGGGAGAACGAGGCGGGTGGATTGCCTGAGCTCAGGAGTTTGAGACCAGGCTGGGCAATATGGTGAAACCCCATCTCTACTAAAAATAAAAAAAATTAGTTGGCCATGGTGGTGTGCACCTGTAGTCCCAGATACTCAGGGAGGCTGAGGCACAAGAGTTGCTTAAACCAAGGAGGCAGAGACTGCAGTGAGCTGAGATCGCACCACGGTGCTCCAACCTGGGCAACAAAGCGAGACTCTGTCTCAAAAAAGAAAAATGACTCAACATATATTAAAAAACTACAATAAGATTAAAATTTTACTTCTCATCAGAAACAATGGAGGCCAGAGGCAGTGGAATACTATAACCAAAATGCTGAAATAAAAATAAACTGTCAAGTTGAGTGCTGGCTGCTGAGAACTGGGTTCATAATGGCTTAGATGTAGCTAGTATATGCCCCTTAAATGGAGAGGAACCAAAACAGCAAGTAGATATTCACACTGTTACTAGATTGTCTAAGAGAGAACATTGGGATTCAACCAAGAAGTGATGGGAAGCACCAAAAGCAATTAACAAGATGGAAGCAAGGCAACCTGCTTGGCCAGGATCAGCTGGGAGCCAGGAGAAGCTCCCAGACATGAGGGAAAGGTAAGTGAGAGACCCCAAGAGACCCACCATAGACTTTTAAAATCCTAGCCACAGGAGAGCTCTCTGACCCTTGCAAGCCTTGAGACTAACATAGGGAGCTGCCTAAAGACTGTGCAGAGTCATTGCTTCAGAGAGGGCGCACATGCTGTGACTCATAGGCTCCTGAGCCATGAACAGCTACAGCATGGCATAATACTGACAGCCCAGCTCTCAAAGAATTATCAGGTTGGTGCAAAAGTAATTGCAGTTTTTGCCTTAACACATCCAGCCCTGGTGCCACTGCCACTGATGCCACCACTGGCCAAGGAGGGAAAGAAGAGATCAGGCACTTTCACACACCCCGAGGACGAATCCCATTCCTGCTGCTGCTGCAGGCTGCTGTGAAATGAAAGCGAAAGAAAACCAGGTACCACACAGGTGCCTGCCTATGTTGCTCCCACTGATAGTGGTCCCACCCTATAAGGTGACAGGACTACAGCTAGCACCATTGAGAGTCCAGCCCCCAAAGAACTGCACCCTGCCCTGGGGCTAATGCTGCCACTGCCACCATCAGGCCCACAAGAGAGATGGGGGAGGCCTGGCACTTTTACATGCCCCCAAGGAAAAGTTATACTGCTGCTGCTGTAGACCTCTTCCCAGGGTCTGAAGTTGGGCTGACCCAACATAACAATACCACCACTGCTGGCAAACACCAATACACATCACCTGTGTGCCAGGGGATTGGCCCACCCAACCCATTGCTGCCACGGCAAAGACGAGCTTCAACCAATTAGTTGTAGGAGGATGCCCCATCAATGCTATTGCCATTGCCCACATCATGCCCACTGCACAGGGGCCTGAGAACCTGCCTATAAACCCGGCCCAACATTGTCACTGCTGACTTCTGAACAAGCCACCCAGAGGCCCAAGAATTCGCCTGCCTTCACCTGTTAACACCAGAGCCAGAATACATGGCTCTGGGGTTCAAGGACAGGCAAGCTCAGCCCACTGCTGCCACCACTGGGGCCCCAAAACGGGCATACTTCACATCCCAGCCCTAGAAAAACTTCACCCTAGAAAACCCTAAAGACTTTCTCCAAAAAACTTGTAGATTTGATTTCAGTAAACTTTCAGGAAACAAAATCAATATAAATAAATTAGTAGCATTTCTATGTGCCAATAATGATCCAGCTGAGAAACAAATTAAGAAGGAAATCCCATTTACAATAGCTACAAAAAATAAAATACTAAGGAATATATTTAACCAAGAATCTCTACAAGGAAAACTACAAAACACTGGTGAAAGAAATTGTAGATGACACAAATGGAAAAACATCCCATACTCATGGGTCAAAAGAATCAATATTTTTTAAATGACCATACTGCTCAAAGCAACCTACAGATTAATTGCAATCCCTATCAAGATACCCATATCATTTCTCACAGAATTAGAAAAAAAATTATAAAATTCATATGTAAACAAAAAAGAGCCTGAATAGCCAAAGGAATCCTAAGCAAAAAGAACAAAGATGGAGGTATTTCATTACCTGACTTCAAATTATACTACAAAGCTGTAGGAACCAAACAGCATGATACTGGTATAAAAACAGGCACACAAATCAATGGAACAGAATAGAGAACCCAGAAATAAAACCACATATCTACAACTAACTGGTCCTTGACAAAGGTGACAAAAAAACACAATGGGGAAAAGACACCCTTTTTTTTTTCTTTTTCAACTTTTGTTTTAGAATCAGGGGTTACACATGCAGGCTTGTTACAAAGGTACATTACATAATGCTGAAGTTTGGGGTATGACTAAATCTGTCACTCTGGTAGTGAATATAGTACCCAATAGGTAGTTTTTCAGCGTTTAGCCCCCTCTTTCTCTCCCACCTCTAGCAGTCCCCAGTGTCTGTCTATTGTTCCCATCTTTATAGGATATCATTTTCAATAAATGGTCTTGGGAAAATTGGATTGTCACATGCAGAAGAATGAAACTGGACTCCTATCTCTCACCACATAAAAAAATCAACTTAAGATGGAGTAAATACTTCAATGTAAAACCAGAAACTATACAAATACTAGCAGAAAACCTAGGGAAACTCCTGGATATTGGTCTAGGCAAAGAATTTATAACTAAGATCTCACAATCACAAGCAAAAATACAAAAATAGAAAAATGGGACTTCATTAAAAAGCTATTATACAGCAAAATAATTAATCAACCCAGTGAACAGACAAACTGCAGAATGGGGGAAAATATTTGCAAACTATGCATTCAACATGAACCTAGTTCTCAGCAGCCAGCACTCAAATTCACAAGGAACATGAACAACTCAACGACAACAAAGAAAACAAATAACTCCATTAAAAAATGGGTAAAGAACATAAATAGACATTTTTCAAAAAAGACATACAAATGACCAACAGACATATGGAAAAATGCTCAGCATCACTAATCACTGGAGAAATGAAAATTAAAACCACAATGAGATATCATCTTACACCAGTCAGAATGGCTATTATTAAAAAGTAAAAAAATAAGAGACGTTGGTGAGGACGCTAAAAGGGAATGCTTATACACTGTTGATGGGAATGTAAATTAATATAACCTCTATGGAAAATAGTATGGCGATTTCTCAAGTAAGAAAAAATAGAACTACCATTTGATCCAGCAATCCCACTAATGGTTATCTACCCAAAAGTAAAAAAGCCATTATATAAAAAGTATACATGTACTTGTATGTTTATTGCAGCACTATATTAGTCCGTTTTCACACTGCTGATAAAGACATACCTGAGACTGGACAATTTACAAAAGAAATAGGTTTAATGGACTCACAGTTCCACATGGCTGGGGAAGCCTCACAATGATAGCAGAAGGTGAAAGGCACATCTCACGTGACAGCAGACAAGAGAAGAGGGCTTATGCAGGGAAACTACTCTCTATAAAACCATCAGCTCTCCTGGTACAACTCCTTCTGAAACTATTCCAAACAATAGAAAAAGAGGGAATCCTCCCTAACTCATTTTATGAGGCCAGCATCATCCTGATACCAAAGCCTGGCAGAGACAAAAAAAGAGAATTCTAGATCAATATCCCTGATGAACATCGATGCAAAAATCCTCAATAAAATACTGGCAAACCAAATCCAGCAGCACATCAAAAAGCTTATCCACCACAATCAAGTGGGCTTCACCCCTGGGATGCAAGGCTGGTTCAACATATGCAAATCAATAAACATAATCAATCATATAAACAGAACCGAAGACAAAAACCACATGATTATCTCAATAGATGCAGAAAAGGCCTTTGACAAAATTCAACAGCCCTTCATGCTAAAAACTCTCAATAAACTAGGTATTGATGGGATGTATCTCAAAATAATAAGAGCTATTTATGACAAACCCACAGCCAATATCATACTGAATGGGCAAAAACTGGAAGCATTCCCTTTGAAAACTGGCACAAGACAGGGATGCCCTCTCTCACCACTCCTATTCAACATAGTGTTGGACATTCTGGCTAGGGCAATCAGGCAAGACAAAGAAATCAAGGGTATTCAGTTAGGAAAAGAAGAAGTCAAATTGTCCCTGTTTGCAGATGACATGATTGTATATTTAGAAAACCCCATCATCTCAGCCCAAAATCTCCTTAAGCTGATAAGCGACTTCAGCAAAGTCTCAGGATACAAAATCAATGTGCAAAAATCACAAGCATTCTTATACACCAATAACAAACAGAGAGCCAAATCATGAGTGAACTGCCATTCACAATTGCTTCAAACAGAATAAAATACCTAGGAATCCGACTTACAAGGGATATGAAGGACCTCTTCAGGAGAACTACAAACCACTGCTCAACGAAATAAAAAAGGAAACAAACAAATGGAAGAACATTCCATGCCCATGGAATCAATATCGTGAAAATGGCCATATTGCCCAAGGTAATTTATAGATTCAATGCCATCCCCATCAAGCTACCAATGACTTTCTTCACAGAATTGGAAAAAACTACTTTAAAGTCCATACAGAAGCAAAACAGACCCCACATTGCCAAGACAATCCTAAGCCAAAAGAACAAAGCTGGAGGCATTACGCTACCTGACTTCAAATTATGCTACAAGACTACAGTAACCAAAATAGCATGGTAACTGGTACCAAAACAGAGATATAGACCAATGGAACAGAACCGAGTCCTCAGAAATAATACCACACATCTACAGCCATCTGATCTTTGACAAACCTGACAAAAACAAGAAATGGGGAAAGGATTCCCTATTTAATAAGTGGTGCTGGGAAAACTGGCTAGCCATATGTAGAAAGCTGAAACTGGATCGCTTCCTTACACCTTATACAAAAATTAATTCAAGATGGACTAAAGACTTAAATGTTAGACCTAAAACCATAAAAACCCTAGAAGAAAACCTGGGCAATACCATTCAGGACACAGGCATGGGCAAGAACTTCATGACTAAAACACCAAAAGCAATGGCAACAAAAGCCAAAATTGACAAATGGGATCTAATTAAACTAAAGAGCTTCTGCACAGCCAAAGAAACTACCATCAGAGTAAACAGGCAACCTACAGAATGGGAGAAAATTTTTGCAATCTACTCATCTGACAAAGGGCTAATATCCAGAATCTACAAATAACTTAAACAAATTTACAGCAAAACAAAACAACCCCATCAAAAAGTGGGCAAAGGATATGAACAGACAATTCTCAAAAGAAGACATTTATGCAGCCAACAGACACATGAAAAAATGCTCATCATCACTCGCCATCAGAGAAATGCAAATCAAAACCACAATGAGATACCATCTCATGCCAGTTAGAATGGCAATCATTAAAAAGTCAGGAAACAACAGATGCTGGAGAGGATGTGGAGAAATAGGAATGCTTTTACACTGTTGGTGTGAGTGTAAATTATTTCAGCCATTGTGGAAGACAGTGTGACGATTCCTCAAGGATCTAGAACTAGAAATACCATTTGAACCAGTCATCCCATTACTGGGTATATACCCAAAAGATTATAAATCATGCTGCTATAAAGACACATGCACACGTATGTTTATTGTGGAACTATTCACAATAGCAAAGACTTGGAACCAACCCAAATGTCCATCAATGACAGACTGGATTAAGAAAATATGGCACATATACACCATGGAATACTATGCAGCCATAAAAAAAGATGAGTTCATATCCTTTGTGGGGACATGGATGCAGCTGGAAACCATCATTCTAAGCAAACTATCGCAAGGACAGAAAACCAAACACCGCATGTTCTCACTCATAGATGGGAATTGAACAATGAGAACACTTGGCCACAGGGTGGGGAACATCACACACTGGGGCCTGTCGTGGGGTTGGGGGAGGGGCAGGATAGCATTAGGAGATATACCTACAGTAAATGATGAGTTACTGGGTGCAGCACACCAACATGGCACATGTATACATATGTAACAAACCTGCATGTTGTACACATGTACCCTAGAACTTAAAGCACAATAAAAAAAGAATGTTTGCCAGGCTCACGCCTGTAATCCCAGCACTTTGGGAGGCCGAGGTGGCCGGATTACGAGGTCAAGAGATCAAGGCTATCCTGGCTAACAAGGTGAAATCCTGTCTCTACTAAAAATACAAAACATTAGCCGGGCATGGTGGCACACGCCTGTACTCCCAGCTACTCGGGAGGCTGAGGCAGGAGAATGGTGTGAACCCAGGAGGTAGAGGTTGCAGTGAGCCGAGATTGGGTGCCACTGCACTCCAGCCTGCGTGACAGAGTATGAGATTCCGTCTAAAAAAAAAAAAAAAAAGAAAGAAAATAAAAGAAGAAAGACCATCAAAAAAATAAATAAATAAAACCATCAGCTCTCGTCAGACTTCTTCACTATCATGACAACAGCATGGGAAAGACCCACTCCCATGATTCAATTACCTCCCACAAGGTTCCTCCCACCCTCCCACAACATGTAGGAATTCAAGATGAGATTTGGATGGGGACACAGCCAAACCATATCAAGCACTATTCACAAAGGCAAAGATATGGAATGTCCATTAAAGGATGACTAAAGAAAATGTAGTACATATGCAAAATGGAATACTATTCAGCCATAAAAAATTAAAAAATTGTCTTTTGCAGCAACATGGATGTAGCTGAATGCCATTATCTTAAGTGAAACAACACAGAAACGGAAAAGAAAATGCCACACGTTCTCACTTATAAGTGGGAACTAAGTAATGGACATAGAGTGAGGAATGATAAATATTAGAGACTTGGAAGGGTAGGAGGGGAGTGAGGGATGAGAAATTATTTAATGAGTACAACACACATTATTCAGGTGATGGTTACCCTAAAATCCCAGACTTCATTACTAGGCAATATATCCACGTAACAAAACTACACTTGTACCCCATAAATTTATACAAATAAAAAGAGGGAAAGAAAAAAATTTACAATGACTTCCCAGCAACAGATCCCAATCAAAAAGATATTCACAAAATCCCAGATAACAAATTGAAAATACAAATTTTAAAGAAGCTTGGCAAGATAAATGAGAAATCTGAAAAACAAAAATAAATCAGAAAAACAATTCAAGATATGAATTAGAAATTTTCCAAATAGATAATTTTTTAATAAAAGAACCAAACAAAAATTCTGAAACTGAAGAATTCATTGAATAAAATATAAAATACATTTGAAAGCTACAACAATAGATTAGGTCAAGCAGAAGAAAGAATTTCAGAACTTGAAGACAGGTCTTTTGAAATAATCCAGTCAGAAAAAATAAATAAATAAAAACTAATTAAAAAGAATGAGCAAAGCCTTCATGACATTTGGGACACCATAAAGTGATGAAATCTTTGAATTATTAGTGTTCTCAAGACTGAAGAGAGAACAAAATGATAGAAACCTGTTTAATGAAATAATAGGTGAAAACTTCCCAAGTCTAGCAAGAGACTTAGACATCCATATGTCTATATGGGGCTCAAACATCCTCAGAAATACAATGCATAAAGGTTTTCTCCCCACCACATTATAGTCAGTCTCTCTAAAGTCAAAGATAAAAAAAACAGGATTCTAAATATAACAAGAGAAAAACGTCTTGCCACCAATAAAGAACTCTCATCAGACTAACAGCAGATTTCTTAGCAGAAATCTTACAGGACAGGAAAGAATGAGATGATGAATTCAATGTCCGGAAAGAAAAAAACCTGCCAGCCAAGGATACTATCCCCAGCAACGTTTTCCTTCATAAATGAAGGGAAATTTATGATTTCCCTCATAAATGAAGTATTTTTCAGAGAAGCAAATGCTGAGAGAATTTTCGCCACTAGATGAGTCCTACAAGAAATGCTCGAGTCTTAAACCTGAAAGCAAAATGACAGTATTTACCATCATGAAAACAAACAAAAGTATAAAACTCACTAGTAAACCCTACACACAAAAGAGGAAGAGAACAGATTCAAATGATACCACTACAGAAAATCACCACACCAAAATAACAAACGATAAGAGAAAACAAAAGGAACAAAAAATATACAAAACAACCAGAAAACAATTAACAATATGATAAGAACAAAACCTCACATATCAGTGATAACCTTAAATGCAAATGGACTCAATTCTCCTCTTAAACATACAGACTGGCTGAATGGATTTTAAAAACATGGTCCAACTGTATGCTGCCTCCAAGAAGAGCACTTTACCCGCAAGGATACATGTAGACAAAGTAAAGGGGGATAATAAAGACATTATATGCAAATGGAAACTAAAAGTAAACAGGAGTAGCTATACTTAGATAAAACAGACTTTAGGTGAAAAACAGTAAAAAGACAAGGTCATTACATAAGGGTAAATTAATCAGTCTAGCAAGAGGATGTAAATTATACACACACACACACACACACACACACACACACATATATATATGCTTTATGAATCTGTGTGTTCCATGAAAATAAACAAAATTTTTTGTATGTTTGGAGTGCATATATGCACTCAATCCTGGAGCACAGATTTGTAAAGCAAATATTACTAGACATAAAGGGAGAGAAAGATTCCAACACAATAATAATGGGGAACTTTAACACCCCACTCTCAGCATTAGACAGATCATCTAGACAGAAATTCAACACAGAAACATTGAATTTAAACTGTTAAACTGGTCCTTAGACCAAATGGAACTAACAGATATTAAAGAATATTTCATCCAACAGTTACAGAATGCACATTCTTCCCACAGGCACATGAGACACTCTTCAGGATAGACCATATGCTGGCTAAAAAACAAGTCTCAACAACTTTTAAAAAACTGAAGTCATATCAAGTATCATTTCAGACCAAAATGGAAAAAAACTAGAAATCAATAGCAAGAAAAACTTTAGAAACTGTAAAATTCCATCGTTATTGGGCCAGGCACAGTGGCACACACCTGTAATCCCAGCACTTTGGGAAGTTGAGGTGGGCGGTTCACCTAAGGTTGCGAGTTCAAGACCAGCCTGACCAACATGGAGAAACCCCGTCTCTACTAAAAATACAAAACAATTAGCCGAGCATGGTGGTGCATGCCTGTAATCCCAGCTACTCGGGAGGCTGAGGCAGAAGAATCGCTTGAACCTGGGAGGCGGAGGTTGCAGTGAGTGAGATTATGCCATTGCACTCCAGCCTGGGCAATAAGAATGAAACTTCGTCTCAAAAAAAAAAAAAAAAAAAAAAATCCATGGTTATTAAACAGAAAGCTCCTAGATGGCATTGAGTCAACAAATAAATTACGGAGAGCAAAAAATTTCTTGAAACAAGTGAAAATGAAAACAACACATACGCAAAACTATAGGATACAGCAAAAGCAGTGCTAAGAGGAAAGTTTATAGCAATAAATGGCTACATGAAGAAAGTATATAGTGTTGTCTAAGTCTTTTACAGAATATAATTCCCCATAAATTTAAAACACTGAAATCATAAAGCATGTTCTGTAATCACAATGGAATTAAATTAGAATCAATAGTAGAAAGAAATTTGGGAAATCCGCAAATATTTAAAAATTAAGCAAAACATATAAATAATCCATGAGCTAGAAAAGAAACCAAGGGGAAATTTTTTTAACTGAATGAAAATAAAACTAATATATCAAAATTTATGGAATACTTCACACCTGTTAGAATGGCTATTATCAAAAAGACTAAAGATAACAAGTACGGTAAGGATGTAGAGAAAAGGGAACCCTTGTACACTTTTGGTGGGAATGTCAATTAGGATAGCCATTATGGAAAACAGCATGATCGTTCCTAAAAAAAATTAAAAATGGAATTACCATTTGATCCAGCAATCTCACGTACTGGTATAGCCAAAGCATATAAAATCAGTCTATTGAAGAGATATCTGCACCCCCATGCTCACTGCAACATTATTCATAATAACCAAGATATGAAATCAACCTAAGTATCCATCAATAGGTGAAAGTGTAAAGAAAATGTGGTATGTATACACAGTGGGATACTATTCAGCGTTAAGAAAGAGGAAAATCTTGTCATTTGCAACAACATGGATGAACCTGGAGGATGTTATGTTAAGGGAACTAAGCCAGGTACAAAATGACAAATACCACCTTATCTGACTTATATGTGTAATCTAAATAACTTGAACTCATACAAGCAGAGAATAAACTGGTGCTTCTGAGGGGTTGGGTGCAGGGGAGGGGACTGGGGAGATGTTGGTCAAATGATATACAATTTCAGTTTGACAGTAGAAAGGAGTTCAAGACACATGGCGACTATATTTGATAACAATGTACTGTTATCAGCAAGATGCCAAAATAGGAGATTCCAGGCTTTACTTTTCCCCACAGAAAGTGCAACTAGCAACTATCAACAGACCAAAACATCTTTGCGAAAACCCCAAAACTTGGGAAAAGCCTGAGACACCCATGTGGACCACAGAACTAAATAAAAACCCATTAAAAAGATAAGAAGAATGATCCCACTTTGACTTCATGGCGTCTCCTACTCCCCTAAGTTGGTACAGTGCCATACAGAGACAGTTCTCCTGGGTTTACAGTTTCTACAGTGGGAAAAGAGAACCAGAGGCAGACAACTAGATTTCTAGCATTCCAAGATACTCCCCAGGAAGCCCACTCTAGTCTCACCTCATGGGGAACAGAAAGGATAATGACACAGCTAGATTGCCTGGGGTCAGGTAGAAACAAAGAAAGGAGGCAGAGCTCATAACCACCAGTGTGTGAATCTTGGTGATAGCTCTGTGCTCCTGCTAGCAGTGGTGCCCTCAGACATACCAGCCAATGGCATAGCCCACCCACAAAGTAGAGCTGATTGCTCCCAAAGGCACAGTGGGAAGTTCAATCTGGCTTAAGTCTCTAGGATGGCCAGCCTCCATGCCCAGCCTCAGCCTCCCCAAGGCCCCTTCCAGGGAGAGAGTTGCCCATCACAGCACATTTTGGCAAAGCACAGAGGCTAGACCTGCCCCCATCGGAAGAACAAACAGCAGCTTGGCTCAGCCACAAACCCCATCCGAAAACTCCACCCAGAAAGGGAGGCAAACCTCAACTATGCATTTCTACTGAGCATAGAAGATACTCCCAACCATCCCAAGCAGCAAACTGCCTAATCTTGGAGACCAGCCTGCACCCCTGGCCCAATCACAGAAATCAAATGGTGGTAAAGGCCAGCCAGGGAATACACCCTGTGTTCCAGCCTCATCAGAGGTGATTGCAAAGCCCAGCCAACAACTGGGCCTGATTTCAGAGCTCAGTCAGTGATGCCACAAGATATTGAAGCCCAGCCAGCAGCCTCATATGACCTCAGAGCAAAGGCAGCAGCCCACCAAGCTAGAAAATACAATAGCAAGCTCTGACTTCCCAGGCTTGTTCTCAGATGGCCCCGTCCAGTATCACATGCTAGACAATAGTGAAGGTCCATCCCTGCCAAAGAACACCTGTAAAGGTTTGAAGAGGTGGTTGCCTCCTCAAATGTAAAGACACCAACATAAAGAAAAAAGAATTAAGAAGAATCAAGGAATCATTACATCTCCAAAAGAAACTAATAAACTCCAACAATAGGCCCTACAGAAATGGAGATCTATGTAATGACTGACAAAGAATTCAGAATAATCCTCTTTTAAAAGTTCAGTGAACTACAATAATATATGGATAAAAAATTAAATGAAATTTGGAAAACAATACATGAACAAAATAAGAAGCCTGACAAAGAAATAGAAACAATTTTTTAAAAATAAAAATCTTAGAGATGAAGAACTCAGTGAATGAACTGAAAAATTCAATAGAATATATCAGTAGCAGGCTCTACAAACTGAAAAAAAAAAAGAATCAGTGAGCTCAAAGACAGAGCATCTGAAATAATGCAGTCAGAGAGCAAAAAGAAAAAAGAATGCAGAAAGCATATGAGAATTATGGAATACCATCAAGAGACTTAACATTTGTATAATAATAATACATGAAGAAGAACAGAGGGAAAGGCTATTTAAGGAAATAATGGCTAAAACCTTTCTAAATCTGGGGAAAGATGCCAAAAGCCTGGCAAAGGAAGCATACAGACCTGCAATCAAATTAAACCCAAAGAGGAGCTCACCAAGAACTTTCAAAAGTTCTGAAAGCATCAAGATATAAGAAACACATCACATACAAGGGAATATCAATATGGCTATCAGCATATCAGATGTTTTAGCAGAAACTCTGCAGGTCAGGAGAAAATGGGATGATAAATTCAACGTGCCAAAGTGGGGATGGGGAAACCCAGCAACCAAGATTACTTTAACTGGCAAAGCTGTCCTTCAAAAATGAGGAAGAAATTTTTTAAAAAAAGAAAATAATGAGGGAGAAGGAAAAGCTTTCTCAAACAAAAGCTAAGAGAGTTCATCACCATTAGGCCTGCCCTACAGGAATTACTAAAGGGAGTTATTCAAGCTAAAACAAAAGGCTACTAATTAATAACATAAAACATATGAAAATGCAAAACTTAATGGTATAAGTAATACAGTTACATATAGAATACTTTAGGAGTATAATGATGGTGTGTAAAGCAATTTACCTCAAGTACAATGGCTAAAAGTCAAAACTATGAAAAATAACCATAATTAAAATAAATTATCAAGGGATATAAATTACAAAATGCTGTAAATTTTGACACCAAAACCAAAATGTGTGTGTTCAGGGGAATAAAAGTGTAGAGTTGTATGCGATAAAAATTAAGTTGTTATCAGCTTAAATTAACCTATTATAAGATGTTTTATGTAAGCCTTATGATAACAACAAAGTGAAAAATCTATAGTACAGTTGACTGTTGAGCAACATGGCTTGAAATGCATGGGTCCACTTATACACAGAAATTTTTCAACATATTTGAAAACTTTTTTGAAATATGCAGCAATCTGCAAAAACTTACAAACCATGTGGCCTAAAAATATAAAACATTTAAGAAAAGGGTATGTCACGAATGCATAAAGTATATTTAGATGATAGTCCATTTTATGATTTACTACTATAAAATATGTACAAATATATTATAAAAAGTTAAAATTTGTCAAAATTTACACACACAGACTGTACATGATGCCATTCATGGTCAAGATAAATGTAAACAAATATAAAGATGCAGTATTAAATCATAACTGCATAAAATTTACTATAGTTATACTACTGTAATAATTTCATAGATACCTCTCATTGCCACTGTGGGTGGGCTCAGGTATTATGAGTATCCACTTAGAAAACTGTGTGATGCTAATCATCTCCACAAGAGCAGTTCATGTCTGCAGTAAATTGTATATCATAGTAAGAAGTGATCTCTCATGATTCTCACATATTTTGCATTGTATTTAGTGCAATGCCAGAAACCGTAAACACCATGGGATCCATACAAAGTGCCACTAGTGATGTTGGAAGTGCTCCCAAGAAGCAGAGAAAAGTCATGATATTATAAGGAAATGTTTAATTACTTCATATATACTGTAGATTGAGGTCTGCAACTGTGGTTGTCCACCATTTCAAGATAAATAAACCCAGTTAAGGACCATTGTAAATAAAGAAAATTCATGAAACTGTGGCTGCAGCTATGCCAGCAAGCACAAAAACCTTGTAGTACCTTTTGTGAAATACCTTTTTATCTCATATTGAAAATACAGTTTTTATATGGGTACAGGATTTCTATAAGAAAGGCATACCTATAGAATCTAATATGATTTGAGGAAAATTGAAGTGATTATATGACAAGAAATAGCAAACGAAAGGTGAAGGATCTAAACCTGGAAAATTTAATGCCAGCAAAGGATGGTTTGACAATTTCAGAAAGGTTTGGCATTAAAAATGTTAAGAGAAGCAGCTTCTACTGACTAAGAGGCAGCAGATGATTTCTGAGATACCATTAAGAAAATCACTGAGGAGAAAGGCTATCTACAGGAGGAGGGTTTTAATGTAAATAAATGTGCCCTATACTGGAAAAAAAAATATCACAAAGGACATTTATTAGTAAGGAAGATACTTAAGTGAGTATCAAGATTTAAGGCAGGAATGGATAGGCTAACTCTACTGTCTTGTGCAAATGCAGTCAGGTTTATGATCAGGATTTTCCTTATCTATAAAGCTGCTAATCTCCGAGCTTTGAAGGGAAAAGATAAACACCAGTTGTGAGTATTTTGACTGTACAACAAAGCCTGGACAACAAGAAACCTTTTTCTGGATTGGTGCCATTGATGCTTTCTCCTTGCAGTCAGAAAGTACCTTGTCAGTAAGATACTGACTTTTACAGTTCTTTTGATATTGGACAACGTTCCTGGACACCCAGAACCCCATGAGTTCAACACCAAAGGTGTTTAAGGGGTCTACTTGCCTCCAAATACAATGTCTGTAATTCAGTCCCTAGATCAGAGGGTCATAAGGGCCTTTAAGGCTCATTACACCCAGTACTCTATAGAAAGAATTGTCAATGCTATGAAAGAGAACCCCAATAAACAGAACATCATGAAAGTCTGGAAGGATTACACCATTAAAGAATTCCCCCATTTGTATCAAAAGAAAGAAATGAGGCTATTTTGACATGACTTATTCTTAGGAACCTCAGTCAGTTGCCCAATACACTGTCCCCTAAATGCTAACATTATCTAATACTTTCAAGGGTTGTCCAACTTCTCAGAATTTACTCTTCAAAATATGTTTGTCAATCCCCCAATCTTTTGGTGCGTCTTATGTTTTCTGTAGTTTCCCTAATTCCTGACAGTGACTATAATCAGGAATACATTGATTCTACGTATATGAACTCATTGAAATAGGCTGTGTTTCTTGTTTTTTTAAATATATATTTTAATGTCTAGGGTACATGTGCACAACGTGCAGGTTTGTTACATATGTGTACATGTGCCATGTTGGTGTGCTGCACCCATTAACTTGTCATTTAAATTAGGTATATCTCCTAATGCTATCCCACCCCCCTCCTCCCTCCCCACAATAGGCCCCGATGTGTGATGTTCCCCATCCTGTGTCCAAGTGATCTCATTGTTCAGTTCCCACCTATGAGTGAGGACATACGGTGTTTGGTTTCCTGTTCTTCTGATAGTTTGCTAAGAATGATGGTTTCCAGCTGCATCCATGTCTCTACAAAGGACACAAACTCATCCTTTTTTATGGCTGCATAGTATTCCATGGTGTATATGTGCCACATTTTCTTAATCCAGTCTGTCACCAATAGACATTTGGGTTGATTCCAAGTCTGTGCTATTGTGAATAGTGCCGCAATAAATATATGTGTGCATGTGTCTTTATAGCAGCATGATTTATAATCCTTTGGGTATATACCCAGTAATGGGATGGCTGAGTCAAATGATATTTCTGGTTCTAGATCCTTGAGGAATTGCCACACTGTTTTCCACAATGGTTGAACTAGTTTACAGTCCCACCAACAGTGTAAAAGTGTTCCTATTTCTCCACATCCTCACCAGCACCTGCTGTTTCCTGACTTTTTAATGACTGCCATTCTAACTGGTGTGAGATGGTATCTCATTGTGGTTTTGATTTGCATTTCCCTGATGGCGAGTGATGATGAGCATTTTTTCATGTGTCTGTTGGCTGTATGAATGTCTTCTTTTGAGAAATGTCTGTTCATAACTTTTGCCCACATTTTGATGGGGTTGTTTCTTTCTTGTAAATTTGCTTGAGTTCTTTGTAGGTTCTGGATATTAGCCCTTTGTCAGACGAGTAGATTGCAAAAATTTTCTCCCATTCTGTAGGTTGCCTGTTCACTCTGATGGCAGTTTATTTTGCTGTGCAGAAGCTCTTTAGTTAAATTAGATCCGATTTGCCAATTTTGGCTTCTGTTGCCGTTGCTTTTGGTGTTTTAGACACGAAGTCCTTGCCCATGCCTATGTCCTGAATGGTATTACCTAGGTTTTCTTGTAGGGCTTTTATGGTTTTAGGTCTAACATTTAAGTCTCTAATCCATCTTGAATTGATTTTCATATAAGGAGTAAGGAAAGGATCCAGTTTCAGCTTTCTACTCATGGCTAGCCAATTTTCCCAGCACCATATATTAAATAGGGAATCCTTTCCCCATTTCTTGTTTTTGTCAGGTTTGTCAAAGGTCAGATGGCTGTACATGTGTGGTATTATTTCAGAGGGCTCTGTTCTGTTCCATTGGTCTATATCTCTGTTTTGGTACCAGTACCATGCTGTTTTGGTTACTGTAGCCTTGTACTGTAGTTTGAAGTCAGGTAGCGTGATGCCTCCAGCTTTGTTCTTTTGGCTTAGGATTGTCTTGGCAATGAGGGCTCTTTTTTGGCTCCATATGAACTTTAGAGCAGTTTTTTCCAATTCTGTGAAGAAAGTCATTGGTAGCTTAATGGGGATGGCACTGAATCTATAAATTACCTTGGGTAGTATGGCCATTTTCACAATATTGATTCTTCCTATCCATGAGCATGGTATGTTCTTCCATTTATTTGTTTCCTCTTATATTTCACTGAGCAGTGGTTTGTAGTTCTCCTTGAAGAGGTCCTTCACATCCCTTGTAAGTTGGATTCCTAGGTATTTTATTCCATGTGAAGCAATTGCAAATGGGAGTTCACTCATGATTTGGCTCTCTCTTTGTCTGCTATTGGTGTATAAGAATGCTTGTGATTTTTGCACATTGATTTTGTATCCTGAGACTTTGCTGAAGTTGCTTATCAGCTTAAGGAGATTTTGGGCTGAGACAATGAGGTTTTCTAAATATGCAATCACGTCATCTGCAAACAGGGACAATTTGACTTCTTCTTTTCCTAATTGGATACCCTTGATTTCTTTCTCTTGCCTGATTGCCCTAGCCAGAATGTCCAACACTATGTTGAATAGGAGTGATGAGAGAGGGCATCCCTGTCTTGTGCCAGTTTTCAAAGGGAATGCTTCCAGTCTTTGTCCATTCAGTATGATATTGGCTGTGGGTTTGTCATAAATAGCTCTCAGTATTTTGAGATACGTTCCATCAATACCGAATTTATTGTGAGTTTTTAGCATGAAGGGCTGTTGAATTTTGTCAAAGGCCTTTTCTGCATCTATTGAGATAATCATGTGGTTTTTGTCTTTGGTTCTGCTTATATGCTGGATTACATTTATTGATTTGCGTATGTTGAACCAGCCTTGCATCCCAGGGGTGAAGCCCACTTGGTCGTGATGGATAAGCTTTTTGATGTGCTGCTGGATTCAGTTTGCCAGTATTTTACTGAGGATTTTTGCATCGATGTTCATTAGGGATACTGGTCTAGAATTCTCTTTTTCTGTTGTTGTCTCTCTGCCAGGCTTTGGTATCAGGATGATGTTGGCCTCATAAAATGAGTTAGGGAGGACTCCTTTTTCTATTGATTGGAATAGTTTCAGAAGGAATGGTACCAGCTCCTCCTTGTACCTTTGGTAGAATCTGGCTGTGAATCCATCTGGTCCTAGAGTTTTTTTTGTTGGTAGGCTATTAATTATTGCCTCAATTTCAGC
The DNA here is from genome assembly GCF_024542745.1 of Macaca thibetana thibetana. Lineage (NCBI taxonomy): Eukaryota > Metazoa > Chordata > Mammalia > Primates > Cercopithecidae > Macaca > Macaca thibetana. Next base: position 150,186,443 of record NC_065598.1, read on the forward strand.
GCCTGCTATTGGTCTATTCAGAGATTCAACTTCTTCCTGGTTTAGTCTTGGGAGAGTGTAAGTGTCCAGGAAATTATCCCTTTCTTCTAGGTTTTCTAGTTTATTTGCGTAGAGGTGTTTATAGTATTCTCTGATGGTAGTTTGTATTTCTGTGGGGTCGGTGGTGATATCGCCTTTATCATTTTTTATTGTGTCTATTTGATTCTTCTCTCTTTTCTTCTTTATTAATCTTGCTAGCAGTCTATCAATTTTGTTGATCTTTTCAAAAAACCAGCTCCTGGATTCGTTGATTTTTTGGAGGGATTTTTGTGTCTCTATCTCCTTCAGTTCTGCTCTGATCTTAGTTATTTTTTGCCTTCTGCTAGCTTTTGATGTGTTTGATCTTGCTTCTCTAGTTCTTTTAATTGTGATGTTAGGGTGTCGATTTTAGATCTTTCCTGCTTTCACTTGTGGGCATTTAGTGCTATAAATTTCCCTCTACACACTGCTTTAAATGTGTCCCAGAGATTCTGGTATGTTGTATCTTTGTTCTCCTTGGTTTCAAAGAACATCTTTATTTCTGCCTTCATTTCGTTATGTACCCAGTAGTCATTCAGGAACAGGTTGTTCAGTTTCCATGTAGTTGAGCGTTTTTGAATGAGTTTCTTAGTTCTGACTTCTAGTTTGATTGCACTGTGGTCTGAGAGACAGGTTGTTATAATTTCTGTTCTTTTACATTTGCTGAGGAGTGCTTTACTTCCAACGATGTGGTCAATTTTGGAATAAGTGCGATGTGGTGTTGATTTGGGGTGGAGAGTTCTATAGATGTCTATTAGGTTTGCTTGGTGCAGAGTTGAGTTCAATTCCTGGATATCTTTGTTAACTTTCTGTCTCGTTGATGTGTCTAATGTTATTGTTGTTATTTCTTTCTCTTGCTTCATTGCCCTAGCCAGAACTACCAACACTATGTTGAATAGGAGTGATGAGAGAGGGCATCCCTGTCTTGTTCCAGTTTTCAAAGGGAATGCTTCCAGTTTTTGCCCATTCAGTATGATATTGGCTGTGGGTTTGTCATAAAGAGTGGGGTGTTAAAGTCTCCCATTATTATTGTATGGGAGTCCAAGTCTCTTTGTAAGTCTCTAAGGACTTGGTTTATGAATCTGGGTGCTCCTGTATTGGCTGCATATATATTTAGGATAGTTATGTCCTCCTGTTGAATTGATCCCTTTACCATTATGTAATGGCCTCATTTGTCTCTTTTGATCTTTGTTAGTTTAAAGTCTGTTTTATCAGAGACTAGGATTGCAACCCCTGCCTTTTTCTGTTTTCCATTTGCTTAGTAGATCTTCCTCCATCCCTTTATTTTGAGCCTATGTTTGTCTCTGTATGTGAGATGGATCTCCCGAATATAGCAAACTGATGGGTCTTGACTCTTTATCCAATTTGCCAGTCTGTGTCTTTTAATTGGAGCATTTAGTCCATTTACAATTAAGGTTAATATTGTTATGTGTGAACTTGATCCTGTCATTGTGATATTAGCTGGTTATTTTGCTCGTTAGTTGATGCAGTTTCTTCCTAGCATTGATGGTCTTTACATTTTGGCATGTTTTTGCAATGGCTGGTACTGGTTGTTCCTTTCCAGGTATAGGGTTTCCTTCAAGATCTCTTGTAGGGCAGGCCTGTTGGTGACAAAATCTCTAAGCATTTGCTTGTCTGTAAAGGATTTTATTTCTCCTTCACTTATGAAACTTAGTTTGGCTCGACATGAAATTCTGGGTTGAAAATTCTTTTCTTTAAGAATGTTGAATATTGGCCCCCACTCTCTTCTGGCTTGTAGAGTTTCTGCCGAGAGATCTGCTGTTAGTCTGATGGGCTTCCCTTTGTGGGTAAGCCAACCTTTCTCTCTGGCTGCCCTTAAGTTTTTTTCCTTCATTTCAACTTTGGTGAATCTGACAATTATGCGTCTTAGAGTTGCTCTTCTCGAGGAGTATCTTTGTGGCGTTCTCTGTATTTCCTGAATTTGCATGTTGGCCTGCCTTACTAGGTTGGGGAAGTTCTCCTGGATAATATCCTGTAGAGTGTTTTCCAACTTGGTTCCATTCTCCCTGTCACTTTCAGGCACACCAATCAGATGCAGATTTAGTCTTTTCACATAATCCCATATTTCTTGGAGGCTTTGTTCATTTCCTTTTACTCTTCTTTCTCTAGACTTCTCTTCTTGCTTCATTTCATTCATTTGATCTTCAATTACTGATAATCTTTTTTCCAGTTGATTTGAGTCGGTTACTGAAGCCTGTGCATTTGTAACATAGTTCTCGTGTCATGGTTTTCATCTCTATCCATTCGTTTATGGACTTCTCTGCATTGCTTATTCTAGTTATCCATTCTTCCATTCTTTTTTCAAGGTTTTTAGTTTCTTTGCACTGGGTACGTAGTTCCTCCTTTAGCTCTGAGAAATTTGATTGACTGAAGCCTTCTTCTCTCAACTCGTCAAAGTCATTCTCCGTCCAGCTTTGTTCTGTTGCTGGCGATGAGCTGCATTCCTTTGGAGGGGGAGATGTGCTCTGTTTTTTTGAATTTCCAGTTTTTCTGCACTGCTTTTTCCCCATCTTTGTGGTTTTATCTGCCTTTGGTCTTTGATGATGGTGAGGTACTGTTGGGGTTTTGGTGTGGGTGTCCTTTCTGTTTGTTAGTTTTCCTTCTAACATTCAGGACCCTCAGCTGCAGGTCTGTTGGAGTTTGCTTGAGGTCCACTCCAGACCCTGTTTCCCTGGGTATCAGCAGCGGAGGTTGCAGAAGATAGAATATTGCTGAACAGCAAGTGTTGCTGTATGATTCTTGCTCTGGAAGCTTTGTCTCAGAGGTGTACCCAGCCGTGCGAGGTGCAAGGTGTCAGTCTGCACCTAGTGGGGGATGTCTCCCAGTTAGGCTACTCAGGGGTCAGGGACCCACTTGAGCAGGCAGTCTGTCCGTTCTCAGATGTCAACCTCTGTGCTGGGAGAACCACTGCTCTCTTCAAAGCTGTCAGACAGGGACATTTACATCTGCAGAGGTTTCTGCTGCTTTTTGTTTAGCTATGCCCTGTCCCCAAAGGTGGAGTCTACAGAGGCAGGCCGGCCTCCTTGAGCTGTGGTAGGCTCCACTCAGTTCGAGCTTCTGGGTGGCTTTGTTTACCTACTTAAGCCTCAGCAATGGTGCATGCCCCTCCCACAGCCTCGCTTCCGCCTTGCAGTTAGATCTCAGATTGCTGTGCTAGCAATGAGGGAGCTCAGTGGGCGTGGGACCCTCCGGACCAGGAGTGGGATATAATCTCCTGGTGGGCTGTTTGCTAAGACCCTTGGTAAAGTGCAGTATTAGGGTGGCAGTTACCCAATTTTCCAGGTGTTGTGTGTTTCAGTTTCCCTTGGCTAGGAAAAGGAATTCCCTTCCCCTTGCACTTCCCAGGTGAAGAGATGCCTCACACTGCTTCAGCTCTCGCTGGTTAGGCTGTACCCACTGACCAGCACCGACTATCTGACACACCCCAGTGAGATGAACTCGGTACCTCAGTTGAAAATACAGAAATCACCCATCTTCTGTGTCACTCATGCTGGGACCTGGAGGCTGGAGCTGTTCCTATTTGGCCATCTTGGGCACCCCCGGCTCAGTGTTTCTTAAGCATTTTTTACCTAAGCTAATACAAGTTGAGTATCCCAAATTCAAAAATCCAAAATCTGAAACTTTTTGAGCACTGACAGATGCTCAAAGGACATACTCACTGGAGAATTTTAGATTTTGGATTTTGGGATTAAAGATGCTCAACTGGTAAGTATATAATGCAAATATTCCAAAAAAAACTATCTGAAACACTTCTGGTGCCAAGCATTTCAGATAAGGAATACTCAACCTGTACATTCTTCAAAATAAAATCCTTTTCAAAAAAAAAAAAAGATGCCATCATTGTTATAGAAAAAGGCATGAAAGCCATAAAGCCCCAAACAATAAACTTCTGTTGCAGAAAACTGTGTCCAGATGTTGTACATGACTTCATAGACTTATGACAGAGCCAATCAAGTTAATCATGAAATAGATTGCACATATGGCAAAAACAGGTGGAAGAGTCAAGAGTTTCAAGACAGGAATATTGGAAAAGTCCAAGAACTAATAGATACCATGCCACAGGAATTTAAAAATTTTTAAATGACGACTTGATGGAGATGAGTGCTTCCGAAACAGTGCCAGATGATGAGGAAGAAGATGTAGATGAAGCAGTGCCAGACAAGAAATTGACACTAGACAATACGGAAGAAGGGTTCTGATTATTCAAGACTGCTTTTTTATTTTTTACAAGATGGACTTTTCTATGATATGGGCACTGAAACTAAAGCAAATGGTAGAAGAATTGGTACCATACAGGAAAATTTTTAGAGAAATGATAAACAAAAAAGACAGACAGAAATTATGATGTTTTTCTGTAGTTACAATGAGTGTTCCTGTCTCTCCTGCCTTCCATTCCACCTCCTCCACCCCTCCCACCTCTGCCACTCCTGAGACAGTGAGGTCAACTCCTCCTAGTCCTCCTTCTCAGCCTTCTCATCTTCACATAAGAATACAGTATATAATACATATAACATAAAAGCATGTGTTAATTGACTGTTTATGTTATCAGTGAGGCTTCCAGTCAATATTAGGCTATTAGTAGTTAAGTTTGGGGGAATAAAAAATTACACATGGATTTTCGACTGTGCAAGAGTCAGAAGCCCTAACCCCCACACTGTTCAAGAGTTAACTGTACTTCCATATTATACAAACTCTTCCTGAGAACAAATAAAGAGAAAACACTCCCATACTCATGTTTAAGGCAAGTATAATGTTTAAATCAAAATCAAACCAAGACAACACAATTACAGACCAATCTCACTCACAAACATGCTTGTCAAGAACACAAACAAAATATATTAGCAGAGCAAATCCAAGAAAAAAATTAAAGACATGAATCATCATGTTCAAGGTTGCTTAAATTTTAGAAAATATATTATAGAATTCAACAAATTAATAGGTGATACAGGCAAAATACACTAACTTCAATATGTACAGAAAAAAAATAGATAATATATCCATTCACAATATTTAAAAAGTCTCTTAGTAAATTAGGCATAGAATGGAACTTCCTTAGCCTGTTAAGGGGTATGGAAACATAACAAACATACTTAAAAATAAGATATAAAAGTATTTCCATTTATATATTGACAGTGAGACAAAAATTGATACAACCATGTTGAAAATGAGTTTGATGTTTTTTTATCTAGTAGAGTTGAGGATATGCATACACTTTATCCTAAAGTAGTGGTTTTCAACAGGCATCTTGCCACCATCAACAGGCATCTTGCCATGTCTAGGGAGTGTGTTGGAAATGTGTATGGGGCAGGTTGGTTATCACAATGATTGAAGGGGAATTATTGACATTGACATTTAGTGGCATCAGAGATATTAGGCATCCTGAAGTGTTCAGGACAGTCCCAGGCAATAGAGAATCCTGCCTAAACTTTTTAATATTAACCTTGACATGCCTACAAATGAAAAACCTGTTTATAATTACCAGAGGCCAGAACCTACCTCCTTTTGTTACATATAAACATGGTATTTTTGCATGAATTTACTATATACTGAATTTTCTAGGAGTAAATCTACCAAGTAGATTGAGAGAATAGTATATTTTCTTTTGTTCAGAAATTTATCCAAAATTATTGTTTTAGAAAATCATGTCACCAATGATAATTACACTTTGTGGTATTATATTTGTAGCTGTCACATTCATGGCAATCAGTGTATAGATGTAAATATTTGGCCTCTTCAGGTAGTCATGTTTCAGCATTTACACATTTAAATACATCATTATAAATCACTTGCATTTAATTTTTCCTTTAAATTCCAGTTAGGACATTGTGCTCATATTTTAAATATGTGTATAGGTAGGTTATGTTATCTATGAATTTCACTTCTTCACTTCTGGTTAATAAAGAAATTGGTACAAAATATTTGTTACAAAAAGGGAACTGGTAGAGTTTTTCAAGATGACTGACTAGAGGCACAAGACACTTGACTCCACCACAAAGAACTAATCAACTGGGAACGACCAACATCACAGCTGACAAAAGTTGCAATACTGGTTGAAGCAAACGAGAGACCAGCCTAAAATTTAACAGAGTAATCTACTGCATGAGACAGCTATACTGGGCTTTAAATAAGGTCCTACATATCCCTGGGGGTCTCCAAGTCTGTGCACATGCTCAGGAGAAACTGAAGAGTGCCTCACTTATCTACTAGACTTTGCCTAAATGTGAGGTGTTATACAGCAGGAAGTAATAGCGAAGGTAATTTCTAAACTGTGTAAATCTGGAATGCATGCCCCAGCCCACACATAGATACTTTTAGCAAACTGTGGAACCCTCCTCATTGGCAGAAGGTGTTTAAGCATAACATATGAACAATCATTGGATGACCACTAAAATATGGCCCAGCAGTTACCCCCTGGAAGCTAGCATAATAACAACAACAATCAAAAAAACTGAGTAAAAGCATCAGAGGCCACACCCTGTGGGGGAGGCCAGAAGGCAGTGGAATAGCAAAATGCTGAAAGAAAAAAACTCCAAATTTTCAACTAAGAATTCTATATCCAGCAAAATTATCCTTCAAAAGTGAATGTGAAATAAAGAAATTCCACAATACACAAAGACAGAGAATTCATTGCTAACAGACCTACCCTACAAAAAATACTAAAGTAAGTTCTTCAGCTAAAAGGAAATGACACCAGATGGTAACTTGAATCCATAGGAGGAAATAAAGAGGATTAGTAAAGGTAATTATATAAGTAAACATAAAAGAGAAAATACATACTTTTCTTACTTTCTTTTAAAGGAAAACTACATAAAACAATATTTTTAAAACTGTGTTGTTGGGCTTATAACATATTAAGATGTAAAATATACTGTATTAATAGCACAAAGAATAGGTGGAGAAAACTTCCCTGTGTTGCTGAATTAAATTATTATTAATCTAAAGTAGGTTATTTCAAGTTGACATACATATTGTAATCCCCAGAGCATTCAATAAAAAAGCTCTAGAAATTACAGTAAAAACATCAAAAAAGGATTTAAATGGTACACAAGAAATTAGCTATATAACATAAAAGAAGGTAATAAAGGAGAAACAGAGGAACGAAGAAGTCAAGAAACAATGAAATAAATGAATAAAGCCAGATGTACATCTGTAAGTATAAATGGGTTAAACAGTCTAATCAAAACATAAACATTGTGAGACGGGATGAAAAACACACTCCAAGGATATGCCAACTACAATAATGGAAAGACACACACACTTTAAATGTGAAGACATAAATAGGTTAAAAGAATAAAAGAATGAAAAAATCATATAAAACAAAGAGCAACCATAAAAGAGCTGGAGTGGTTAGACTGGTATCTAATATCAGACAAAACAGACTTTAAGAAAAAAGTGCTACAGAAAAAGATGGACATTTTATAGTGATGAAAGGGTCTATTCATCAGGAAGATATATAATTATAAACATACACACATGTGACAACAAAACTCTCCCCAACTAATTCTATGAAGCTAGTCTCTGACATCAAACAAAACAAATACATTATAAGAAAAGAAGCCTACAATTCAACTTCCCTTATGAATACAAATGCAAAATTCCTTAACAAGATGTTAGCAAATCAAATTCACCAGTATTTCAAAAAGGATTGTATATCATGACAAAAAGAGATTTATTCCAGGAAGGCAAGTTTCGTTTAACACCCCCAAATTAAGGTAATACCCTATGTTACATTAGTTAATAATGTATCGTGTAGAATAAAGAACAAAAACCACATGATCATTTCTATAGATGCAGATAAACCATCTGACAAAATCTAACACTCATTCATGATCAAACATAAAAACTCAACCAATTAGTAAAACTTCCTCAACCTGATAAAGAACATCTACAAAATATGCACAGCTAACATCACATTTAGTGATGAAGGACTGAATATTTCCCCTAAGACCAGAAAAAAAACAAAGATGTTCACTCCTGTCATTCCTATTCAACACTATACTGGAGATGCTAGCCAGGGGAATTAGGCAAGGAAAAGAAGTAAAAGGTATTCAGGCTGGGGAAAAAAAGCAAAACTGTCCTTGACATAATCCTGAATGAGAAAACCCTAAGGAATATACCCACACACTCACATGCACACGTACACATGGACACGTACATACACAATATTAAAACTAATAATTCTACTCAAAGTCACAGGATACCAAATCAATATGTACAAAGGCAATTTGTATTTCTATACACTTGCAAAAAATCATAAAGTGATATTATAAAAATAATTCACAACAGTACCAAAAAGTAAAATATTTGGGAATAAATTTAACAAAAAAAGTGAAAGATTTTTACACGGAAAACTACAAAACATTGTTGAGGAAAATTAAAGAAGATCTGAATAAATTGAGAGGTATTTCAAGTTCATGGATTGAAAAATCCAATACTGTTAGTTGGCAGTTCACCCCAAATTGATGTATAGATTCAGTGCAATCTCTACCAAAATCAAAGCAGAGGCTGGGCATGATGGTTCATGCCTATAATCCCAGTGTTTTGGGAGGCCAAGGCAGGAGGATGGCTTAAGCCCAGGAGTTTGAGACCAGCCTGGGCAAAATAGGGAGACCACATCTCTACAAAAATATTGTTAAAATAGCGAGGCATAGTGGTGCACACCTGTAGTCCCAGGCACTCAGGAGACTGAGGTGGGAGGATCATTTGAACCTGGGAGGTTGAGGCTGCAATGAGCTGCAATTGTGTCATTGCACTCCAGCCTGAGCAACAGAGCAAGACCCTGTCTAAGAAGGAAGGAAGGAAGGAAGGAAGGAAGGAAGGAAGGAAGGAAGGAAGGAAGGAAGGGGAGGGAGGGAGGGAGGGAGGGAGGGAGGGAAGGAAGGAAGGAAGAAATTGACAAGATGATCCTCATATTTATATGGAAATGGAAAGAAACCAGAATACCCAAAACAATGTTGAAAAAGAAGAACAGAATTTGAGGATTCACCCTTCTCAATTTAAATACATATTACCATGCCACAATAGTCAAGACAGTAGGGACTGGCATAAAAATAGAAATACAAACTAATGGAACACAATTGAGAGTTCAGCTATAAACCCTTATATTTATGGTCGATTGGTTTTCAAAAAAGGTTCCAAGGCAATTCAACAGGAAAAGGTTAGTTTTTCAACAAATGATGATAGTACAACTGGATATCCATATGCAAAAAGATTAATGAAGACCTTCACCTTACACCATATACAAAATAACTCAGAATGAATCAAAGACATAAATGAAAGAGGTAAAACTATAAAACTTTTAGAAATATAGGAAAACCTTCAAGATATTGGGTTAGGCAAAGAATTATTAGATACAACACCAAAAAACACAATTGACAAAAGAAAAAAGATAACTTGGATTTTATCAAAAATAAAGAACTGACAGCCCCTCTGCCACTGCCATTGTAGCAGCTCTGTCCTTGCTGCCCTCAGACTGGGGAAGGAATAAAGAGCCTGAGGGATTTACTTGCACCTCTAACATGCCACAGTTGCCATACAGAATAGAGCCAAGTCTCTCATCTCTGTGAGCCTCCAACCCCCTGGTCTTCACCAAGCAGGGCCCCTGGCTTGGGCCCACAGAACAACTGCCCTACCTGCTGGCTGAACATTCCCATTGTCAGTGGTTTTGTGTTGCTCTGGGGTAGAGCTCCCAGAGGCAAATGAAATGCCCTTTGAGACTGCCACTGCAGTGGTACTGCCCTTGCTGCCCTTGGATTGGGGAAGGAACAAACACCCTGAGTGTTGTACTCATACCTCCATCATGCCACAGCCAACCAAAGGAGAAGAGGCTAGTCTGTCTTCCCTGTGAGCTCCCTTCTCCCTCTCCCCATTCATCACCAGGCAGGGCCCCCTGGCTCAGGCCCACAATGCAGCCACTCCACCCCAGGATGAATGCTCCAAATGATAGTATCTCTGCATTTCTCTGGAGTGGAGACCCAAAAGACAAGTGAAAGGCCCTCTGCAATTGCCACTGCCAAGGTCCCTGCCCCTGCTTCTCCTAAGCTGGGGAGGGAACACAAAGTCTGAGTTCACCCAAAGGCTGCATGTGAAGCCCAAGAGTGTCAAGCCAAGCTCTGCAGCCAGCATTCAAGTGGGAGAGGAGCCCACACCCTCAGAGCACTAAGAGGGAGTACGGCTGCAAACACAAGGAAATAGAGGAGTCACATGGCTGAGCAAGAGCCTAATGGCCATTATACTTAAGTACCATCTACTGGATCACAGCCCAAATTTTGACACCAAAAATACTTAGTTAATATATCCCTCTGTGAAACCAAGGATGAGAATTCAGCTACAAATAAAGACCTGCACAAAGCACCAGCACTCTGATAATGTCCGGAAATGAGATCAACTAACTATACTCAAATTACACCACAGTTAAAGAAACATTAGCCCACACAGAGGAGAAAGAACCAGCACAAGAACGCTGACAACTCACAAAGCCAGAGTGTCTTTTTTCCTCCAAACAACACTAGTTCCCCAGCAAGGATTCTTAACCAGGCTGAAATGGCTAAAATGGCAGATACAGAATTCAGAATGTGGATAGGAATTAAGATCATTTGAGATCCATGAGAAAGTGGAAACTGAATCCAAGGAATTTAAGGATTACAGAAACACAATACAGGAGCTGAAAGATGAAATGGTCATTTTAAGAAAGAACCAAACTCATATGATAGAGCTGAAAAACATACTACTGTCCAAGAAAATTTCCCAAACCTCACTAGAAAGGCCAACATTCAAATTTAGGAAATTCAGAGAACCACTGCAATAACTATACAAGAGGACCATCCCCAAGACACATAGTCATCAGATGCTCCACCAGGCTAACAGCAGACCTTTCAGCAGAAATCTTGCAAGTCAAGAGAGATTGGGGGCCTAGATTCAGCATTCTTAAAGAAAAGAAACTACAACCAAGAATTTCATATCCAGCCAAACTAAGCTTCATAAGTAAAGGAGAAATAAGATCTTTTTTTAGACAAGCAAATGCTAAGGGAAGTCATTACCATCAGACCTGCCTTACAAGAGGTCCTTAAAGGGAGTGCTAAATATGGAAACAAAAGACCATTACTGGCCACCACAAAAAGACACTTAAATACATAGACCACTGACACTATAAAGCAACCACACGATCAAGTGTACATAATAACTAGCTAACAACAAGATGCCAGGATCAAATCTGCACATATCAATATTAATCTTAAGTGTAAATGGCTAAATGCCAAAATTAAAAGGTATCCAAGTGGCGAGTTGGATAAAGAAGCAAGACCCAGTGGTATGCTGTCTTCAAGAGTCCCATCTCACATACAATGACACCCATAGGCTCAAAGTAAATGGATGGAGAAAAACCTACAAAGCAAACAAAGAACAAAAAAAAAAGCAGGGATACTATTTTAATTTCAGACAAAATAGACATTAAACCAACAATGACGAAAAAAGGCAAAGAAGGACATTACAAATGGTAAAGAGTCAACAAGAAGACTTAACTATCCTAAATATATATGCAGCCAACACAGGAGCACCCAGATTCATAAAACCAGTTTTCAGAGACCTATGAAGAAACTTAGATAACTGTAAAATAATAGTGGGAGATTTCAATACCCCACTGACAGTATTAGACAGATCCTCGAGGCAGAAAACTAACAAAGATATTTGGGACCTGAACTCAATATTTGATCAAGTGGAGCTAACAGACATCTACACAACAATCCACCTGAAAACAACAGACTATACATTCTTCACATCTGCAAATAGCACATACTCTATCGACCACACAGTCAGCCATAAGACAATTATCAGCAAATTAAAACCAACAACAACAAAAATCATACCAGCCACATTCTCTGACCACAGCACAATAAAAATAGAAATCTATACCAAGAAGATTGGTCAAAACTGTAAAATTACACGGAAATTAAACAACCTACTCCTGAATGACTTTTGAGTAAACAATGAAATTAAGTCAGATATCAATAAATTCTTGGAAACTAATGACAACAAAGATACAACATACCAGAATCTCTGAGACACAGCTAAAACAGTATCAAGAGGAAAGATTATAACATTCAATGATTTAAAAAAATCAATGAAATCAATGAGACTGGTTTCTTTAAAGAATAAATAAGATGGACTGCTAGCTAGACTAACAAAGAAAAAAAGAGAAGACATAAGTAATCAAAAATGAAAATGATAAAGGGGACATCATCACCAACCCCACAGAAATACCAAAAAAAAAAAAAAAAAATCAGAGGCTATTATGAACACCTTTCTGCACACAAACTAGAAAACCTAGAATAAACTGATAAATTACTGGAACATACAACCTCCTAAGACTGAACCAGGAAGAAATTCAAACCCTGAGCAGACCACTAACAAGTTCCAAAATTGAATCAGTAATGAAAAGCCTACAAACCAGAAAAAAACGCAGTTACAGAAGGATTCATAGCTGAATTCTACCAGACATAAAAGAAGAGCTGGTACCATTCCTATTGAAACTATTCCAAAGAATTGAGGAGGGACTCCTTCCTAACTCCTTCTTTGAGGCCAGTAGCATGCTGATACTAAAACCTGGCAAAGACACCACAACAAAGGAAAACTTCAGGCCAATATCCGTGAAAAATGTAGCATGCCAAAAAGCTAATTCACCAAGATCAAGCAGGGTTTATCCCTGGGATGCAAGGTTGGTTCAATGTTTGCAAATCAATAAATGTTATTAATCACATAAACGAAACTAAAAACAAAAACCACATGTTCATTTCAACAGATGCAGAAAAGGCTTTTGATAAATTTCAGTATCCATTCATATTAAAAACTCTCAACAAACTAGGCACTGAAGGAACATACCTCAAAATAATAAGAGCTATCTATGACAAACCCCCAGCCAACATATACTGAATGAGCAAAACTGGAAGCATTCTCCCTGAGAACTGGAACAAGACAAGGATGCCCACTGTCAACATACTATGGGAAGTCTTGGCCAGAGCAATCAGGCAAAAGAAAGAAATAAAAGGCACTCAAATAGGAAGAAAGGAAGTCAAACTATCTCTGTTTGCAGACAATATGATTTTATGCATAGAAAACCCCATAGTCTCTGACAAAAATCTCCAAGATCATATCAACAACTTCAGCAAAGTTTCAGGCTACAAAATCAATGTGCAAAAATCAGTAGCATTTCTATACATCCATAATGTCCAAGCTGAGAACCAAATAAAGAATGCAATCCCATTCACAATAGCCATAAAAAGAATAAAATACCTGAGAATACAGCTAACCTGGGAGATGAAAGATATCTGCAATGAGAATTACAAAACACTGCTGAAAGAAATCAGAGATGATACAAACAAATGAAAAATAATTCCATGCTCGTGGATAGGAAGAATCAATATTGTTAAAATAGCCATACCGCTCAAAGCATTTTATAGATTCAATGCTATTCTTATCAAACTACCAATGACATTCTTCACATAATTAAAATAATATTATTCTAAAATTCATATGGAACCAAAAAGGAGCCCAAATAGCCAAAGAAATCTTAAGCAAAAATACATACCTGGAAGCATCACATTACTTGACTTCAAACTATACAAGGCTACAGTAACCAAAAGAGCATGGTACTGGTACAACAACAGACATATAGACCAATGGAACAAAATGGAGAGCCCAGAAATAAAGTTGTGTGCCTACAGCCATCTGATCTTTGACACTGACAAAAACAAGTAATGGGGTAAATACTCCCTATTCAACAAATGGTGCTAGGATTGCTGGTTGCTGTGTGTAGAAGATAGAAACCAGACCCCTTCTTTACACCATATACAAAAATCAACCCAAAATGGATTAGACTTAAATGTAACAACTAAAACCATAAAAACCCTTGAAGAAGACCTAGGTAATACCATTCTAGACATGGGCCCTGTCAAATATTTCATGACAAAGACATCAAAAGCAACGGCAACAATAACAAAAATTGATAAATAGCACCTAAACTGAAGGACTTCTGTACAGCAAAAGAAACTATCAATAGAGTAAATAGACAACACATAGAATGGGAGAAAATATTTGCAAACTAGGCATCTGACAAAGTGCTAATATCTAGACTCTATAAGGCACTTAAATTAACAAGCAAAAACCAAACAACCTCATTAAAAAGTGGGCAAAGGATACGAATAGACACTTTTCAAAAGAAGACATACATGTGGTCAATAAGCATATGTAAAAATGCTCAACATCACTAATCAATGAAAACCACAATGAAATACCATCTTACACCAGTCAGGATGACTATTATTAAAAAGTCAAAAATAACAGATGTTGAATGTTGCAAAGAAAAGGGAACACTTATACACTGCTGCTGGGAATGTCAGTTAGTTCAGCCACTGTGGGAAGCAGTTTGACAATTCCTCAAAGAACTTAAGACAGAACTACCATTTGACCCAGCCATCCATTATTGGGTATATACCCAAAGAAATATAAATCATTCTGCCATAAAGACACATGCATGCATATGTTCTTCACAGCACTACTGACAACAGCAACAACATGGAGTCAACCTAAATGCCCATCAATGGTATATGGGATAAAGAAAATTTGGTACATATACACCATGGAATACTAAGCAGCCATAAAAAGAATGAGATCATGTCCTTGGCAGCAACATAGATGGAGTTGGAGGCCATTATTCTAAGCAAAGTAACACAGGAACAGAAAACCAAACACTACATGTTCTCATTTATAAATGGGAGCTAATGTTGAGTACACATGGACACAAACAAGGGGACAACAGACACTGGGGTCTACTTGAGGATGGAGGTTAGGAGGAGGGTGAGGATCAAAAAACTACCTATTGGGTACTATGCTTATTGCCTGTGTGATGAAATAATATGTACGCCATACCCCTGTGACACACAATTTATCTATAGAACCAACTGGCCCTGTACCTCTGAAACTAAAATAAAAGTAAAATAAGTAAAAACCTTTGTTCTTCAACATACGATAGTAAGAAAATGAAAAGACAAACCATACACTTGGAGAAAACATTTTCAAACTACATATCTGATAAAGGACTTGTATATAAGCAACTCTTACATCTCAATAGTAAGGAAACAACCTAATCAGAAATGGGCAATATATGTGAGGAGACATTTCTCCAAAGAACATATACAAATATCTAACAATCAAATAAAAAGATGCTCAATTAGCCATTAGGGAAATGCAAATCTAAATCACAATGAGATACTACTCCACACCCACAAGAATAGCTACACATTTGAAAAAAAAAAAACGGGGAAATAACAAAAGTGGTGATGATGTGAAGAAATACATTGCTAGTAGTTCATATAAATCTAACAACTGTAAAATAGTACAGCCCCTTGGGAAAACAGTTTGGCAGAAAATTAAACATACAGTTATAATATGACCAAGTAATTCCACTCATAGGTGTTTAACCAAGAGAATTGAAAATGAACATCCACCCAAAAACTTGTACACAAATGTTTATAGCAGCTTTATTCACAATAGCCAAAAGATAGAAACAATCCAAGTGTCCATCAACTGATGACTAGATAGACAAAATGTAGTATACTGATGCAATGGAATATCACTCAGCTATAAAAAGGAATGAAGTATTTATATATGCCACAACATTAATAAACTTTGGAGACATTATTTAGATGAAATTTTCAGGATAGGCAAATCCGTAGGCACAGAATGTAGATTACTGGTTGTCTGATGCTGGGAGTGGTAATGAAGACTGACTGCAAATGGTCAAGGAAGATGTCACTGACGTGATGCAAGTGTTCTAAAATTAGATTGTAGTGATGGTTGCACCACCCAATAAATTTATAAAATCACTTTAAATACATGAATTTTAGGGCACGCTAATTATCCTAAACATGTTTTTAAACACATTCAGCATCAAGAAAACAAAAGAGAACATTCATCTCTTTACTTTGCCAATTTATTAGGGATCACACAGAGGTCATTAGGCTGTTTGTTGTTGTTGCTGTGGTGGTGGTGGTGGTGGTGACAGTAAGGGTTGTGGTTTTCTCATGAGAGTCGAAGGTCAAGCAACCATTTGGTCTTTTAAAATAAAAATTTTAAAATCAATTAAAAAAGAATGTTGCTGGCTTGAAATCTGGAGTGGCCATAGGGGCAAAGAGAAGTGGATGGATTTTTTAAATATTCAAGATGTAGAAGTGACAAGATTTTGTAGTGGTTAGATATAGGGAGTGGGGAAAGGTGAGGAGGACTCAGACTGAGTATGCTTAAAGTTGAATTCCTGTTGTCCTCCCGAACTGGCTGTCCTCCCGTGCTGCCAATCTCAGTGAATGGATCAGCATCCTGGCACAGAGTTGACATTCATTGATTGCCTTTGGAGTGAACGAACAGAGTATGATGAATAGAGTAAAAATATGGCTAAACGAGGCAGACATCAGGTCCTGCCAAATAGCCAGTAGAAAACTCACCCTTAAGGTTGGCTCAGTAGATGTCCAGCACAATTTTCTTCTCACTTTTCAAACCATTTGGGGAATCATGAGGTCTTTCTCTCGTCCAGAAGAACGCTCACCTACATATCAGTCACTCCTTCCCTAGAACCTACAGGTATGGAGCAGGCTGAGTTCTTTCAAGGGTTTCTTATCCTGTAAATCTTTACACAGGGCAATGGCAGGTGCATGTACAGCCCATATGAGCATGGGGGATGCTTAGTGTTATAGAAAGGGCACCACAGTGGTGCCCAACTGATGGATCTGCGTTCTGTTTTGCTCCAAGCAGGAAGAGACTCTTCCCAACAAAGAGGTTTATTAATCTAAGGGTCCCCCTCCCACCCCTTGGAGGCAGAAAACACAGCTGTCAGAAATATTGTAAACACCAAGTGATCTGCTTGGCTGGTTTTACTGTTGTTCCCAGGGTTGACAAGCAGAAATACAGAACAAATGGTGGTTCCTGAAACAGACGCCAAAACAAGGAAGTGATCTGTTCCAGTCCAAGCTTCCAAGAAATAAAGAACTAGGTGGGGCACACTAAACAAGCCTCCAGACTCAACCACCGCAGTAAACATTCCGTTCATCACACTGTTTATGAGATAAAGTATAAGATTTTTAAGCCTTATGATAAATAACCATACTTAATGTCTTGGGGTGGTTGTGACAATTATAGTATTTTGCATAATATATGGTCACCATTATCATTATCACCAGTTCCTTGATGAGGAGAAACCAGAAGTTGACACCAAAATGTTGATCCATAATGTTTATAGGCCTTTCTGTTTATAGTTAACTTAATGTAAAATAAAGTGTATGTAATTTTTACTACAGTGTGTCCTGAAAGGGCAAACCAAGCTACAAGCAACACTAAAAGACTACTGCATGGGAGTGGATTATGAAGGTGTTTCTTAAATATGAGAGCTCAAGTTTTTCTTTCAGCGACTGAGTTAAAGCACCCAACTTGTTTATCATGAGACTTTTGCTAGGCAGTGTACTATGTCCACTCAACACACATCATTTTAGGCAATCATCTGGTTAAAATGTTTAATAGTATGGCATTCAGAAACACATTCTTTAGAGTTGACATTCAATTAATGGTTTGAATGTCGTTTCCAGGGCAGTCAGGAGTATTTAAAGGCTTTTCCATTGTTTTCGGAAGAGAAAGAAAACTTCCTAGCCTAACTTACCCAGTGCCTTGCTTCAGAGGGGCAGACAAAGGGTAAAATCTGGGCAGAGAACATTAGTTGATATGAGAACGAAAGAAAGTGCTGCAAGATCTTGTAGACAGCTGAGTTCCACCTTCCACTCTACTGCCGAACAAAGTGAGGCAGGGAGAGGGCAGGGACTCGCTGAAAGCTAAACACCAAGTCAGTGACAGATCCAGGGCTGTAAAGTTCGACCGAGATTGAAACAATGTACACTGGGCGTCAGTCCCAACGCCAGCTTGCTCCAGCTCTTCCAGCTCTTCCTGAGCGCTGGGCCCATCTGGCCTCACGCTGATCTCCGGGCAGACTCTGTAGCGCAACTGGCACAGATCGTGACGACAGCCCTGCGGCAAGGCAGGAGTGGCCTTCTCCTCCGCCAGGGTTAAGGTGAGTACCACCGCCCTTGGGCCCAGCAGCCCGGGTGAGAGCCTCCGCCGCCCACTGCGACAGGCCTGAAAGCCAGCGCCTGGGCAAACCCACCCGCAGCACCCATCGGGACACCCCTTCCCTGACCCACGGGACGGAACCCACCTGTGCTGGAGGTCGTGACTCCTAACTTCGCAGAGTGGGCAGAATTCCAAGCAAGGAGAGCCTCGGGAGGCAGCCTTTCACCCGCCTTTTGCCTTTTCACCCCCAAAACCGTCGACCCGACGCTCCCCTCCCCCAGCCCGCTCGGGCCCAGCGGAGAGCCTCTAGGCCCCGCCCCACTCCTTCCGGCTGTGCGGGGTGGGTGCCTCTGGCGCCCGGGACTTCGCCCGGTGCTAGGGCGTCACTCTCCCATTCTGAAGGATTGGGCGGGGGCAGTCAATCGCCTTTATTAAACAGATTTGAAGCCATAGGTGCTTCTATTTATGGTGGTTTATCAAGGTTTACTAGAACTAAAATTCTACTACCTTTCCACCACTTTCTTGACTTTATGGTCGTCATATACCGCTCGTTACTCCCATCGATTCAGCTGAGCATCTTGAACCCAGGGACCAAGTGCTGGTCCAACCCAGCACTTCTAGTGCTATGTACAGTGAGCACTAGAAGGGAATACCCATTAGGAACGAAAAATGCATATATACTAAAAATGGGAAATTGTGCAGGATTATATTGATTCGAGATTAAAAGTGTTAATCTAATGTCAAAAAAGCAATAAAGGAATTGGTTTGTAGAAGTCAGGATCAACAAAAGAGGAAAAAGCCTCCACACCTTTGCTCTGGAATTCCTTCTGCCATGAATGCTCTTACCCCGCACTTGTTTATTTGGAAAACGGCTACTCGTTATTTTTGACTCAATTTAGATAGTACCTCCTCTGTGAAGCCTTCCCTATCTTTCCTAAATAAGTTTGTATTCTTCTTTTCCCTGGGTCCAGTATGCTCAATGGATCTCCTACAGACCTCATGAGTACCACTTATTCTAGATTATAATTTCTCTTTCTGCATGTCATTGTCCTCTAATGAATAAGTAGCTTCTTGAGAGTAGAAAACTTGTATTTTTCATATTTGTTCTCCAAGCACAGTCTAAAATGTCTATATATTTAATAAATATTTGTTGAAAAATTTCTGGAACCAGGGTGTAAGCAAAAGGACATATCCAGAGTATGAATGTAACATAAAGAGGAAAAATGAAATACAATAAGAATCTAGATTTAGTCTGACTGGTATTCGTTCATGCAATAAACATTAATGAGTGCCTACTGTATGCCAGGCACTGCACTAAGCTCTGGGTGTAAAATGATAAACAAAGTCCAGATATAGTCCATGCCCTTATGCCCTTATGTTTAAAGAACAAATTGGAGTTGGCCAGGCAAATGGGAAAACGAAAAAAGTTTTAGGCAGAAACAACAGCATGATCCAATGTCCTGTAATAGGAAGATCATAACTGTAGCAATTAGAGTGAATGAGCTCACTAAAGGTAAGCTGAAATCAACACAAAGTACTCAGAAAAGGCAAGAGTTTGATAGACAACACCTGTTTGTTTGAGTCAGTAAAAGAAGCAAGTTTCCTTAATAATAGTAACCAACATTTATAAAATGTTCACTATATGCTAAACACTAGGCTAAGTGTTTTATATCAAACACTTAAGGTAGATGATATTATTTCTACTTTAAGGATAAGGCAACCGAGGCACAGATAGGTTAAGCAATTTTCACCAGGATCACATGGCAGTTAAATTTTAGAGCTGAGATTCAAACCTAGGTAATCTGGTTCCAGACTCTAGGGAGCCTGGATATTTTACTTTTAATAAAATATAAATTTTGCTTGTAATAAAATAAAAGTCAGATATTTTACTGTTTCCTCTGTGTGTGTGTGTGTGTGTGTGTGTGTGTGTGTGTGTGTGTGTAGCAGGTCACATGGTGTATGACACAGAGTGGAACTTCTTAATATTTTTGGAATGAATGAATAGCTGAATAAAAGCAATAGGTACAAATGTGCTAGAAAACAAAATAGAAAAAAAACAATAGTATCTGGGTCTTTTTATGTTCCCGCCACACCAGCTATTCCTAGAACACACCAAACTTGTTCTTGTTCTGCTTCCAAAATATAATCTGCTCATGCATTTGTCCCTCACTGTACTGCTAACATTCAGGACCAGAGTTTGGCTTTTTTTTTTTTTTTTTTTTTTTTTTTGGTGAAAGGTCAGCTGGTAAATATTTTAGGCTTTTTGAGTCACATACAGTCTCTGTCTCCAAGTATTAAATTCTGCTTTCATAGAGTGAAAGAAGTCACAGACAATACCTAAATGAATGAATGTAGGTATGTTCCAATAAAAGTTTATTTACAAAAACAGGCAAGAGGCAGGATTTGCCCTGTGGACAGTAATTTTTAGACCCTTGCTCTAGGCCAAATTATCACCATCTCTTGCATAGACTACTGTATTAAATGATGTCTGAGAGTCATCATCTTTGACTAACATCTATACCTTGGTTTTATCAGCATCTCAGTGAAGCTTTAATGATCTCTAATCATATTCATAACCTTGAGTTCTTGAAATGTGGTTAAAACTATGTGTTGATTGTGATTTTGAACTTTGATTTATCAAAGATGGTCTTTAAAAGAACTAACTACTAGTGATCTTTGAAAGAGTTAAAAAAATAAGGAAGATTTATAATGAAAGTAGTGACTTTAGCCAGAAAATAAATATTCTGGACACAGTGCAATGTTGAATTTGGCTGAAACTTTGGTCTATGACAAGAATTCTGCTATGTACCCTATACAGAAACAAATAAATGCTAAAACTTTGCAGAAATCATCTAGACCATACAAAATTTTCCTCACCTACTCATGGACAAAAATTTGGTAAAGCTGAAGGGTATATTAATTTGTGTCTGGGGTTATGAACATTTCTGACTCTGGGGATATGAACATTTCTGACTCTCAACAGAAATGTGATTCAGCATAAACTTAGTAACCTATATAATTAATTTTGCAGTGAAGAAGTATTAGTTATTACTCACTAGTTAAAAGTTATCAAAACCTACCTGAAACTAACAAGCCAAAGAGAGAAATTTATGGGAAGATAATAAGGTGTTTCACAGAACTCAAGAAGGATTGGAACAATCAAAACTTTTAAAAAGGCAAGGTATAGTTAGGTCTCAAGAATTGTCAAAAACAAGGATTCCAATGACATTGACTCTATCATTCTTTTACCCCTATTCTTCCCTGCACATTTATCTGCGCTCTCTCTCTCTCTCTCTCTGTCTCTCTGTCTCTCTCTCTCTCTCTCTCGCCCTCACTCCCTCCCTTGCTTTCCTCCCCACTCCTCTCAAGCTCTTTTTGTTTCCCAAGTCCATGTAACAGTAGATATGGTTACGGACACCTTCCTAGATTTTCCTATTACAGATTCAACCACTGAAGAGAGACACTAAGCCAGATCAGGTCCTCTGAAAAGCAGATGCCGAGATGGAGTTACAAATCTAGAGATCTATCGTAGGTAATGGCTGGCAAGATAAAGAGGAGATTACAGTACAGCTCTATGGAAGTCTCAACCACCCCAACAGAGATTGCTAATTAGAGGAATCCTGCGTTAGACAGAATTCTTGTGCTCAGAGATTGGCTGCAGATGCCTGGGAAGGGAATGACCTTGGATCAAATGATGCAAAAATATCCCAAAAGTGCTCCAGCTGGAGACTGTTAGCTGACTCCACTCCTCATAGTAGGTTTTCCCTTGAAAGATCTGAGAGGCACTTCCTGGTTGCCATAGACCTTTATGGTCCTATCTCCATAAATCTATGAGGGATTTATTGGCCAAGTTTGAGTCTGGTGGCCACCCAAAACCAATCAACTGTAGCTAGGTGAGCAATGTCACATATACCAAAGGATAATTTTCTCAGTTTTCCTGGGGCTGAGGAATTCTCCTGTAATGTGCTAAAACCACAACAGTCCAGGGCAAACTAGGATGGTTAGTTATTTTAGTAGTGCCCATGTTGATAGGGGTGGGAAAGTTAAAACCGTCGCATAATATCCTACTATATAAACAATTGTACTTTACTGCATTTATGGAGGAAATTCTATGTATAGTGGTTTTATTGGATTAGGAGAATTTATAAAGGTCTCAGAAGAATCCCCTTGAAGATGACAAAAGTTTCATACTTTATTTCTTGCATGCTGATTCTCTTGTGCATCTATACATTCTTCCTCCATCTAGAATGCGCTTCTCACAGCAACCTCCCTCCCCTCACCCTTGTCCTCACTGTTAGAAATGCTTCTTGCCCATTTCTCTGGTTTCCACATGGAATTATTTATCTAAATTAAGATTAAACCACATAATAAATGTCAAGCACCTATCATAGGACATGGCATAAAATAGGGGCTTGTATCAGCCAAGGTTCTTAGTTGCATGCAACAAAAGCTGAATCTGACTGATTTAAGCGCGAAAAAAAGTTATGTTGGGAATGACACTAGACCAGCACTCCTGCCGTTAGAAAAATCATAAAACTGCATAAAATGTGCAAGGAAACTGTTTAAAGATATTGAGCAATAGTCAGCACATGATTATGATCCCCAGGAAAAGAGAAACTCACAAATTAAGCCCCAAGACTGCCTCAGCTCTTTGCCTGGTGACTATTTTCTGATCCCAGCATCAAGAGCTAGATTCCAAGCTGAGCTTGCAGTCTCATTGAATGAAGGAGGCAAAGATCAGAGCGCAGGGTAGTGGAAGCAGCTGAAATCTATGGAGCAAGGCATTAGAGAAGATAAGCTGTGCAGATGTTGGGATGAGTAAACATATGTCTTAGGGTTTCCAGCAAAACTTTAAAAAGAGGAGGAGTTATAGAACTTCTTGGTTTCAAGACTTACTATGAAACTACACTTATCAAAACAGTGTGGTACTAGAGTAAGAAATAACAAATAAGTCAATAAAATAGCTCAGAATCCAGTAATAAACCTACATATATTATGGTCATATATTTCTTTGGTTTTAACCTTCTATTTTGAAATAATTATCAATTCACAGGAAGTTTCCAAAAAAATACAGGGAGGACCTCGTGTACCCTTTACACAATTTCCTCCAATGGTAAAATCTTGCCTAACTCTGGTACAGTATCAATCCAGGAAACCGACATTGGTAAAATCCACAGAGCATATTTGAATTTTACCAGTTACACGTGCATATGTGTGTGTGTAGTTCTACAAAATATTATCATATGTGTAACTTTGTATAATGACCATCACAATTAAAATATAGAACATTTCCATTGCCACAAGCTTTCTCATTGTTGCACTTTTATAGCCACACTCACTTCCCTTTCTCCTTCTCAACACCTGGCAACCATTAATATGTTCTCCATCTCTATAACTTTGTCATTTCAAGAATGCTATGTTAATGGAGTTAGGCAATATGTAACCTTTTGGGAGTGGCTTTTTTCTACTCAGCTTAACTCCCTTTAGATCCAGCTAAGTTGTGTGTGTCGATAGTTGATTCTTTTTTATTGTTGAGTGATATTTCATGGTATGTATGTATCAGAGTTTGTTCAACCAATAACCCACTGAAGAACATTTGAGCTGTTTTCAGTATTTTTCTATTGTCAGTGAAGCTTCTATGAGCATTCCTGTACACATGGGTTTTGTGGGAATACCAGTTTTAATTTTTCTGACCTAAATGCCCAGAAATACAATTCCTGGGTTATATGCTAGTTGCATATTTAATACTTTAAGAAACTACAAAACTGTCTTCCAGAGTGGCTGTACCATTTTATATTCCCACTGTCAATGTATGAGAGATCCAGCTTCCATGCAACCTTTCCAGCATTTTGTATTGTATTTTTTATCTTAGCTATTTTTTATGTCAGGTATTCTGACAGGTCTGTGGTGATATCTAATTGTGATTTTAATTTGCCTTTCTCTGATGATGAATGATATTGAACATATTTACATGTGCTTATTTTCTATCTGTATATAATCTTTGGTGAAAGGTTTCTTCATGTCTTTTGCCCATTTTCTACTTGGATTGTTCAGCATTTTTTATGGTTGAGTTTTGAGAACTTTATATATTTAACATACTAATTCTTTGTTAGATATGTGGTTTACAAGTATTTTCTCCCACTCTGTTGCTTGTCTTTTCATCCTCGTAAGACAATATTCTGCAGAGTAAAAGTTTTGAATTTTGATGAATCCAATCTACCAAGTTTTTTATGGATTGTGCTTTAGATGTCAAGTCTTGGAGGAGTTCTCTCCTCTTCCATTTTTTAGAATAGTTTCAGGAGAATTGGTATTAGTTCTTCTGGTAGAATTTGTCAGTGAATTCATCCAGTCCTGTGCTTTTCTTCATTGGGAAGAAATGGAAAACATGAACAGACCAATAATGAGTAGCAAGATTGAGTCAGTAATAAAGTCTCCAAAGATTCCGAAGATTTTTATCATGTTTTTAAAAAAGTTTTATAGTTTTGTGGTTTACATTTAAGTCTATTATCCATTTTCAGTGACTTTTTTTTGGTAAAGTATGAAATTTAGGTTGAAGTTACAGAAATACACTATATATCTATTTACCTATCTATATAATCTATATTTACATCTATCATCTATTTATCTATCAATCATCTATTTATCTATCTATCTATCATCTATACATCTATTTGTGGCTACAGCAACACTACAAAATCCCTTTTAAAAGGGATCAGTTTGCCTCTGGCAAGAGATTTCATAATGTAGTATTTTTACTGATTAGTTTCATATGTTATTTAGCAGGCCTGATAACAGTATATAATATCAAATACATTTTAATGAAGTAGACAATTTAAATTGTGCATTGACAGTAATTTAATAGTCAAGGATAATGAACTTAATAGACTAAGCAGAGTATTTCTTCCTTTTTGTTTTGTTCATTCAACAAATGTTTATTAAACACCTATTATATGCCTATTCTGAGAATAGAACAGGGAATAACAGATAGAAATGGCTACTGGCAAGAAAGTTACATTCTAGTACAAAAGTAAATTTCTTCTCTTAATACAATGTGATGCAATGCAAAAATGAAACACAGAGTAGTTGAGTCAATTTATTTAAGTCCCTAAACTATAAAAGGAAACAGGAAAATAAAAGGAGCTATTCACTTTATTCCACATTTCACAGCTTTGAGGCATCTTTTTAAAACATTTTTTTGATCAAATTTTTTTTAAATTTTAATTGACAAATAATTGTGTATATTTACGAAGTACAATGTGATGCTTTTACTTATGTATGCATTGTAGAAAGATTCAATCAAGCTAATTAAAATGGAAAATTCTAAACCTGTACTAGAGAGAATGATATGATCCCCCATATACCTATCATTCAGCTTCAACTATTCAATTCATGGCAAATATCCAGATTATTTTGAAGCAAGCCCCTCATCTGTAAATGTTTAGTTAGTATGTACCTATAAAAGATAAAAACTGTTTTATTCAACATAACCACGTGCAATTATTACAACAATTTTCCCCTGATATCAAATATCTAGATATCAGTATCCCAATTGGGCATTATGTTTTTTAACTTAGTTTGAATAGATATTTCCTCTCCTTCCTTACTTTTTTTTCTTGTTATTTATTTGTCGAAGGTTTTTTTTTGTTTCCCACAGTCAGTTTTGCCTGTGAGAATGTTTTTAAACAACTTTGTTGAGATATAATTCACTTTCAGTAAATCCAGTATATCCACAGAGTTGTGTATCCACCATCACAATCAAGTTTAGAACATTTTCATTACCCCAAAAACAAACACTGCATCCCTTAGCCATGACACCCCAACATCACCCCCTACCACTGGCAACCACTAATTCATTTTCTATTATTCCAGACATTTTATATAAATCAAATAATACAATGTGGTCCTTTGTAACTGTATTATTTCACTGAGCATAATGTTTTCAAGGTCAATTCATGTTTCACTTCATTTCTTTTCATGGCTGAAGAGTATTTCATCATATGGATAAACCACATTTTGTTTATCTTTTTATTGGTTGATATACATTTGTGTTGTTTCTACTTTTGGCTTTTGTGAGTAATTCTATTATGAACATTCATATACAAGATATTTTGTGTAAATACATTCTCATTTTTCTGGAATGGAATTGCTGGATTATATGGTAATTCTATGTTTAACCAATTGAGGAACTGCCAGACTATTTTCCACAATGGCTACACAATTTTACATTCTTACTGGCAATGTATGAGGTCTCCAATTTATCCATATCCTCTCCAAGTCTCATTTTAGTTGATTTCCTTATTATTATTTACTATCCTAGAGGAGGTGAAGTGGTATCACATTATGGTTTGGATTTTTATTTCTCTAGGGACTAATGATGTTGAGCATCTTTTTATTTGCTTATTGTCCGTTTGTATATGTTATTTGGAGGAATACCTATGCAAATCCTTAGCCCATTTTTAAATTGGCTTATTCTTCATTTTATTGTTGAGTTGTAAGAGCACTTTACATACTCTAGATACAAGATTTTGTCAAATATATGATTTGCAGAATATTTTACCATCTGTGAGTAGTCTTTTCACTGTCCTGATGGTGTCTTTTGAAGCATAGTAGTTTTTAATTTTGATGTTGTTGAGTTTATCTATTTTCGCCTTTTGTTTCTTGTGCTTTTGATGTTATATCTAAGAAACTACTGCCTAAGCTATAGTCATAAGGAGTTACATCTGTGTTTCTTCTATGAGTTTTATATTTTAGCTCTTACATTTTTATATTTGATATGTTTTTAGTTAATTTTTGTATATGATGAGATGTAAATTCATTCTTTCATATTGTCGGCATGTTTTCAGTGTCCTGTTTTTTAGCCAAAAATTACCACGTAAGTAAGTGTCCCCTCAGTTCAATTATCTCAACTCAATATGACCTGAGAAAGCATTAGAATTTGATAGGGAGCAAAGGTTTCAAATCATTCTACCCCAAAGCTCCTTCATCTGAAGCCAGAGCTGGTATATCTTTCTTTTGTTAAATTGACAGATAAAATTATATGTATTTATTGTGTATAGTATGATGTTTTGAAAGATATATACATTGTGGAATGGTAAAATCTACATAATTAACAAAAGTGCATTATCACACATAGTTATATTTGTAGTGAGAATGCAACATCCACTCTATTAGCAATTTTTCAAGAATACAACATATTGTTATTAACTGTAGTCACCATACTGTACAATAGAACTTATTCCTCCTATTTAACTGTAATTTTCTATTCTTTAAACAACATCTCTCCACCTGCTCCCTGTAACCAACCACCCTGCCCTCTAGGTAACCATCATTCTGTTCTACTTTTACGAGATTAACTTGTGGATTTCACATGCATGAGATCATGCAGGATTTGTCTTTCTGTGCCTGGCTTATGTCCTCCAGGTTCATCCATGCTGTCACAAATAACATGATTTCCTTTTTTATGGCTAAATAATATTCCAAAGTGGTACTGGAATAATATTTCAAGTGATGTATATACCACTTTTTAAATCCATGCACTCATTAATGGACACTTAGTTTTATTCCATATCTTGGCTATTGTGAATAGTGCTGCGATAAACATGGGTATGCAGATATCTCTTTGACACACTGATTATGTTTTCTTTGGATGTATACCCAATAGTGGGATTGCTGGATCATATGCTAGTTCTTTTTAAAATTTTTAAATTTAATTTAATTTTAAGTTCTGAGATACATGTGCAGAACGTGAGGGTTTGTTACATAGATAAACATGTGCCATGGTGGTTTGCTGCACCTATCAACCTATCATCTAGGTACTAAGCCCCACATGCATTAGCTATTTATCCTGATGCTCTCCCTCCCTCCCCCCAACGGCCCATTATGTGTTGTTCCCTTCCCTGTGTCCATGTGTTCTCATTGTTCAGCTCCCACTTACAAGTGAGAACATGCAGTGTTTGATTTTCTGTTCCTGTATTAGTTGGCTGAAGATGATGACTTCCAGCTTCATCCATGTCCCTGCAAAGGACATGATCTCATTCTTTTTTATGGATGCATAGTATTCCATGGTGTATATGTATCACATTTTCTTTATCCAGTCTATCATTGATGGGCATTTGGGTTGATTCTATGTGTTTGCTATTGTGAATAGTGCTGCAATGAACATACACGTGCATGTATGTTTATAATAGAATTATTTATATTCCTTTGGGTATATACCCAGTAATGGGATTACTGGGTCAAATGGTATTTCTGGTTCTGGCTCTTTGAGGAATTGCCACACTGTCTTCCACAATAGTTGAACTAATTAACATTCCCACCAACAGTGTAAAAGTGTTCCTATTTCTCCAAGCAATTGCAACAAAAGCAAAAATTGACAAATGGGATCTAATTAAACTAAAGAGCTTCTGCACAGGAAAAGAAACTATCATCAGAGCAAACAGGCAACCTTCAGAATGGGAGAAAACTTTTGCAATCTACCCATCTGACAAAGGTCTAATATCTAGAATTTACAAGGAACGTAAACAAATTTACAAGAAAAAAAATCAAAAAGTGGTCAAAGGAAATGAAGAGACACTTCTCAAAAGAAGATATTTATGTGGCCAACAAACATATGAAAAAAATCTCAACATCATTGATCATTAGAGAAATGCAAACCAAAACCACAATGAAATACCATCCCACTCCAGTCAGAATGTTGATTATTAAAGGGTCAAGAAACAACAGATGCTGGCAAAGCTTTTTAAAATTTTTTGAGGAACCTCCATGTTATTTCCCATAGTTAGTATAATAATTTACCTTTCCACCAACAGTGTGCAGGGGTTTCCTTTTTTCCACATCCTCACCAACACTTGTTATCTTTTGTCTTTTTGGTAATAGCCATCCTAATTGGAATGAGGCAATATCTTATTGTGGTTTTGCTTTGCATTTCCCTGATGGTAATGATGTTGAGTATTTTTTCATATACTTGTTGACCATTTGTATGTCTTTTTTTGAGAAACGTTGATTCAGGTCTTTTGCCCATTTTTTTGTCTTTTATTTGTTTTTTTTTTGTTGTTGTTGTTCTTGTTGTTTTTTATTATTCTTTAAGTTCTAGGGTACATGTGCACAACGTGCAGGTTTGTTACATATGTATACATGTGCCATGTTGGTGTGCCGCACCCATTAACTCATCATTTACATTAGTTATTCCTCCTAATGCTATCCCCCCCCACCCCATGACAGGTGCTGGTGTGTGATGTTCCCCCACCCTGTGTCCAAGTGTTCTCATTGTTCAATTCCCATCTATGAGTGGGAACATGCAGTGTTTGGTTTTCTGTCCTTGTGATAGTTTGCTCGGAATAATGGTTTCCAGCTTCATCCATTTCCCTAAAGAGGACATGAACTCATCCTTTTTTATGGCTGCATAGTACTCTGTGGTGTATATGTGCCACATTTTCTTAATCCAGTCTATCATTGATGGACATTTGGTTGGTTGCAAGTCTTTGCTGTTGTAAATAGTGCCGCAATAAACATACGTGTGCATGTGTCTTTGTAGTAGCATGATTTATAATCCTTTGGGTATATACCCAATAATGGGATCACTGGGTCAAATGGTATTTCTAGTTCTAGATCCTTGATGAATCCCCACACTGTCTTACACAATGGTGAACTAGTTTACAATCCCACCAACAATGTAAAAGTGTTCCTATTTCTCCACATCCTCTCCGGCACCTGTTGTTTCCTGACTTTTTAATGATTGCCATTCTAACTGTTGTGAGATGGTTTTGATTTGCATTTCTCTGATGTTTTGCCCATTTTTAAATCAAGTTATTTGTTCTCTTGCTATTGACTTGTGTGAGTTCCTTACTCCCTTATTAGATACATAGTTTGCAAATACTTTCTCTCATTCTCTTCACTCTGCTTATTTCCTTTGCTGTACAGAACCTTTTTAGTTTGATGTAATCCCATTTGTTTATTTTCACTTTTGTTGCCTGCACTTTTGAGGCCACTGTGTAGCTTTTCCCATATGTTTTCTTCTAGTAGTTTCATAGTTTCATTCTGTTAGGCTTACAGAAAACATCATATAGTTATAACAGGTTGTTTTAAGCTGACAGCAACTTAACTTTGATAGCCAAAAAAAAAAAACCTAGAATTGTACCCCATTCTACACTCCCACATTTTGAATTTTTGATGTCACCATTTGCATATTTTAATATTGCGTATCCCTTAACAAGTTATCATAGTTATTATTATATTTGATAATTTTGTCTTTTAATCTTCATACTAAACATATAAGTGATTTACATGCCACCATTACCGTATTATTCTGAATTTGACTATGTCCTCAATTTTACTACAGTTTTATACTTTCAAATGTTTTCATGTTACTCATTAGAGTTCTTTCTTTTGCAGCTTGAATAACTCCCTTTAACATTTCTTCTATGACAAGTCTGATGGTGCTAAACTCCCTCAGCTTTTGTTTGTCTGAGAAAGTCTTTATCTTTCCTTCATTTCTGAAGGATAGTTTTGCTGGTATAGTATTCTTGGTTGACAGTGGGTTTTGTTTTTTTTTTTTTCTTTTCAGCACTTTGAATATATCATCCCATTCTATGCTGGCCTACAAAGTTTATTCTGAAAAGTTCACTGCTAGGCATATTGGAACTCCCTTATATAGTATTTGCTTTATTTCTCTTGCTGCTGATTTCAGGATCATTTTTTGTCTTTGATTTTTGATAGTTTCATCATATTATTCTTATTTGGATTGAATCTGATTGGAGACTTTTGACCTTCCTGTACCTGGAGATTTATATCTTTCTCCAGATTTGGAAATTTTTCTATTATTTCTTTGAATAAGCTTCAATCCCTTTCCCTTTCTCTTTCTCTTCCCCTTCATGAACCCCTATAATCTGAACGTTTGCTCTTTTGATGCTATCCCATAAATCTCAGAAGCTTTCTTTATTCCTTTTTATTCTTTTTGTTTTTTCTCTTTTGAGTGTATTTTTTAAATTTCAACTTTTATTTTAGATATGGGGGTACACGTGCAGGCTTGTCACATGGAGATTTGTGTGATGCTGAGACTTGGGGTACAGATCCTGTCACCTAGGTAGTGAGCACAGTACCCAGTAGGTAGCTTTTCAACCCTCACCCCTCCTTCTCTCCCCACTCTAGTAGTCCACAGGGTCTATTGCTCTCATATTTATGTCCATGTGTGCTCAGTGTTTGTCTCCCACTTTTAAATGAGAATATGCTGTATTTGGATTTCTGTTTCTGTGTTAATTTGCTTAGAATTGTGGCCTCCAACTATATCCATATTTCTCCAAAGGACATGATTTCATTCTTCAATATGGCTGCATAGTATTCCATGTAGTATATGTACTGTATTTTCTTTATCCAATTTGCCATTGATGGGCAGCTGGGTTGATTCCACATCTTGGCTATTGTGAATAGTGCTATGATGAACATATGAGTGCATGTGTCTTTTCGGTTTATTATTTATTTTCCTCTGGATATATACCCAGTAATGGAATTGCTGGATCAAATGGTAGCTCTGTTTTTTAAGTTTTTTGAGAAGTCTCTAGACTGCTTTCCACAGAGCTGGACTAATCTACATTCCCATCAATGGTGTATAAGCATTCCCTTTTCTCTGCAGCCTTACTAGCATCTGCTGTTTTTTTTGACTTTTTATTAATAGCCATTCTGACTACATATTTTTGAATAATCTTTCTTCAAATTCACATTCTTTCTTCTGTTTGATCAATTCAG
The DNA here is from genome assembly GCF_024542745.1 of Macaca thibetana thibetana. Classification (NCBI taxonomy): domain Eukaryota; kingdom Metazoa; phylum Chordata; class Mammalia; order Primates; family Cercopithecidae; genus Macaca; species Macaca thibetana. Next base: position 150,218,363 of record NC_065598.1, read on the forward strand.
CTGTTGATTCTATTGCATTTTTATTTTATTAATTGCATTTTTAGTTATAGAATTTATTTTTTATTGTTAATTTTAATTTTTGTGGGTATATAGTTGGTATATATATTTATGGGGTGCATGAGATATCTTGATACAGGCATGCAATGTGTAATAATCACAACAGGGTAAATGGGCTATCCATCTTCTCAAGCATTTGTCCTTTGTGTTATAAACAATATGATTACACTGTTTTAGTTATTTTTAAATGTTCAACAATTATTATTGATAAAGTTGTTAATATAGGTACACTTATTAGAGATTATGGATTTAGTGCATTAGCTTGTACAGAAGGAAGTAACTCTAACAGCTTCATTGGCTAGTTGGCTAAAATTTGGACTACATTTAAATCAGTTGAGATGTTAGAACTTTCATGACATAATATAGAGGAAGGAACATAAAAGCTTAGGGAGATAGGAATGATGGAGTGAATCAATCATATGTGATTTTCACAGCCACCACACACACACACACACACACACACACACACACACACACACACACACTGTATCCCCCATGATGACCCAGAAAATATTCCTTTCACTAAGGTTTTGAGAAATATATTAGTGAGAAGAGCACCACTGTATTAGTCGCCTAGTGCTACATTAACAAACCATCCTCAAACTTGGAAGATTAAAAAAACATTTATTTAAATCACAAGTTTACAGATTGACCTACTGGTTCTGCTGTCCTGCACCAGGCTCAGCTGACTTTGACAAGACTCATTCATGCTTATGACATCAGCCAGCAGGTCATCTGAGGGCTGGCTGGTCTTGAAAGAACTCAGTTTAAATGGCTCATCTCTATTCCACATTGTTTTCTCATCTTCCAGCAGGCTAGCTTAGGGTTATTTATATGACTGTGAATAAGGTTCCAAAAGAGAAAGTGAAAGTGTGCAAGGCTCTTGAGGCGTGGGCTCAAAACTAGTACAATGTCACTCTATCACATTCTATTGGTCAAAGCATGTTACAAGGCTAGACTAGATTCAAGGTATGGGGAAATATATTCCACTTCTTGATAGGAGGTTATTTGCCACAGAGCAAAGGGGCATGGATACAGGGAGGAGTAAAGAATTGTGGCCATCTATTCAATCTACTACAACCAGTGCCCTTGTAAAGTTCTGTGATGGTTGTCTTATATAGGCCAGGTATGACAGTGGAAAGTTACAACACTGAGATGAGTGCCCTGATATCAGTCAGTATGATGGTATCCCTGAGTACCTGAGGCCAACTGTCAGCCCTTAACTACAAGAGATGAGAGTAAGTACTTTAGTTGGAAATAAGGACAAAGTGATTATCACAGTGTTTTGGTCCTCAACAATTTTTGATGGCAGCTAATTCATCACAGTGTCCTTAGGAATGAAATAGACGGGTAGATTACTAAAATGATACTTGAGCTAAACAACAAGACTCTAGATTTGATAGAAACTTGACTTGAATCACTAAAATGGAAATTCATGGCTCCTCAAACCCAGTTCTAAACACCTAAAAAGTTCATAGACCTAGAGCTCTGTGATTGAAGGAGAGGATAGATCCCCTTGATGAAACACCCCAGGGCACTGCCATAAATATATTTGTAAACCATATCCCAAACCTTCTCCAAATGGATCTATAGCCATTTACCGTGGGGACAGCATAGGGAAAAGGAAATAGCCAGATCTTTTGGGGGATATTAGACACTAGCTCTGAATTGATGTTAATTTGTGAGAACCCACATTATTACACTGGTTCACAAGCTTAAATGTGGGCTTATGGAAGTAAGATGATAGTGGATTTTTCACCTATGTTTGTGACAAGTAAATCAGATTACCCACCCTGTGGTTATTCCCCCAAGCTCTTGAATATATAATTGGAGTAGACACATTCAGACAGTGGCAGAATCTTCACATTTGCTATCTGATCCATGAAATGAGAGTTATTATTGTAGGAGGAGGCAAGTATAAGCCTCAAGAACTTCCCATTAGTAACAGAATAGTAAACCACCATGGTGAAACCCCGTCTCTACTAAAAATACAAAAATTAGCTGGGCATGGTGGCGTGCACCCGTAGTTCCAGCTACTCGGGAGGCTGAGGCAGGAGAATCGCTTGAACCCAGGAGGAGGAGGTTGCAGTGAGCCGAGATCATGCCACTGCAGTCCAGCCTGGCGACAGAGTGAGCCTCCATCAAAAAAAAAAAAAAAAAATCAGAACCTATCACTTCAGTGAAGTTTTCTTGGGATCCAATGGTCAGGAGCATTTTGATTTATCTTCTCACACGCCTTACCTGGATATTGTTACTGTTGAGTGCCTAACCTGCCAAGGTAGGAGAGGAACACTTGGAGGGAACAAACCATCCACCTGGTGACAAGTTGACTACATAGGATAGCCTCTATCAAGGAGTAGTAAATGATCTTTCCTTACTGAAATAGACATACGCTCTGAATATGGATTTACCATAATATTTATTCTTGCTTTATCATGTGTGGACCTGTGAAATGTCTTATGTACCATCATGATATTCTAATGACAATGATTCTTAATAAGAAACTCAATTCACAGCAAATGAAGCACAGAAATGGGCTTATACCGTGGAATTCATTTGACTCACCCTATACGAAATCACCCAAAGGCAGCTGAACTGACTGAACAATGGTTAGGCTGCTGAAGATCCAGTTGTGACATGAGTTGGGAGACAACTCCTAAATTTTGTTGGGTTTTGTTTTGTTTTGTTGTATTATACTTGGCTACATTATTTGTATAAAGTGCAGCAAAAATAATTATTTTTTACATAGGTGTTTTAAATTGGCTTTGATGGAACTTTGTTCCATAGAAGGATCCTCAGATAATACTTTTTTAAAGCTGAGCCCCGCCATGGATTTGTATTATCAAATACCTGTGAGTTGGATAAATTCCTCTCCTCTTGAGGTCCCAAGATAACTTTGGGCTCCTGGGCCTGTCGGAAAGTGAAATTGTTTATTTACCACAGGTCAGGAACCCTGTTCAGGGACTGTGTACACAAGGTATGAGGCCAATTTTCCCAAGGGGCTCATATATATATATATATACACACACACATATATATACACACACACACACACATATATATACTTTAAGTTCTGGAGTACATGTGCAGAATATGCAGATTTGTTACATAGGTATACATGTGCCCTGGTGGTTTGCTGCACTCATCAACCCCTTCATCTCCATTAGGTATTTCTCCTAATGCTATCCCTCCCCCAGCCCCCCACCTCCCACGAGGCCCCAGTGTGTGATGCCCTCCTCCCACGTCCTTGTGTTCTCATTGTTCCACTCCCACTTATGAGTGAGAACATGTTGTGTTTGGTTTTCTGTTTTTGTGTTAGTTTGCTGAGAATGATGGTTTCCAGCTTCATCCATGTCCCTGAAAAGGACATGAACTCATCCTTTTTATGGCTGCATAGTATTCCATGGTGTCTATGTGCCACATTTATCTTTATCCAGTCTATCGTTGATGAGCATTTGGGTTGCTTCCAAGTCTTTGCTGTTGTGAACAGTGCCACAATAGACATATGTGTGCATGTGTCTTTATAGAAGAATGATTTATAATCCATTGGGTACATACCCAGTAATGGGATTGCTGGGTCAAACAGTATTTCCAGTTCTAGATCCTTGAGGAATCTATTCATCTGACAAAGGGCTAAATATCCAGAATCTACAAAGAACTTAAACAAATTTACAAGAAAAAAACAACCCCATCAAAAAGTGGGCAAAGGATATGAACAGACCCTTCTCAAAAAAAGACATTTATGCAGCCAACAAATATATGAAAAATCTCATCATCACTGGTCATCAGAGAAATGCATATCAAAACCATAATGAGATATCATCTCATACCGGTTAGAATGGCGATCATTAAAAAGTCAGGAAACAACAGATGCTGGAGAGAATGTGGAGAAATAGGAACACTTTTACATTGTTGGTGGGAGTGTAAATTAGTTCAACCATTGTGGAAGACAGTGTAGCGATTCCTCAAGGATCTAAAACTAGAAATGAAAGTAGAAGTGACTCCATACCATGGAATTAATTTGACTTACCATATGCCACGTCACCCAGAAGCAGCTGGACTTAATGAACAATGGATAGATTGCTAAAGATCCACTGTGACATGAGTTAGGAGACAACACTTAAATTCTGTTTTTAACAACCAAGAAATCAAAGTGGAAGTGGCTTCTCAATAACTCACTTACAGAATTTTGGTTCTTGTTCTGGTAACTTTGAGCACTGCTGGCTTAGAGGTTTTACTTACCAGAGGAGGAATGCTTTAATCGGGGACATAATGATTCCATTGAATTGGAAGTTGAGACTGCCACCTGCTATTAGCTATTTGGAAGTTCTTATGCCACTGAACCAACAATCAGGAAAGGCTACTCTACAGGCTGGAGTGATTGATCCAGATCTCCAAAGAAATTAAGTTGCTGTCCCACAGTGGGGTCAGAGAGGACTATACTTGCACTTGGGAAATTCCCTGGGGAACCTCTTTGTATTTCTATGCTGAATAGTGAAGGTTAATAGAAAACTACATCAAACAGGAAATAGGCAAGATTTTTAAGGATTCAGACCGTTCGGGAATAAAGCTGTGCGTCTCCCTACCAGGTAACACAAAATGGGTCAAGGATATATGAATTACTTGAAGAAGGATGTTTTAGATATTAACTATAATCCAAAACCATATGGTGTATATATATGTATTAATGAGACAGTGTCTTCCTTGTTTGTATGTATGTATGTATGTATTATGTATAAACTGTATGCATATATTGACTAATTTATTTTTATTTCTCTTCCCTTATTATTTGATATAAAATCATTTTTGGAAGTTAACTTTACAGCTTAGTATTTATGTAAAAATTTTCAGATGGGACTGATTTGAAGAGAAATCAACATAGTTGATTTTGCCTTCATAGAGGCAAATACAATAACTATTGTGACTTTGTCACTTCTCATTTTGGGGAGATTGTGAGAGTGCTTTTGTATGAAGGATAGTGACTGTCATGCGCATCCCTGTGAAGAGACCACCAAACAGGCTTTGTGTGAGCAACATGGCTGTTTATTTCACCTGGGTGCAGGCGGGCTGAGTCCGAAAAGAGAGTCAGCAAAGGGAGATAAGGGTGGGGCCGTTTTATAGGATTTGGGTAGGTAATGGAAAATTACAGTCAAAGGGGGGTTGTTCTCTGGCGGGCAGGAGTGGGGGTCACAAGGTGCTCAGTGGGGGAGTTTTTGAGCCAGGATGAGCCAGGAAAAGGAATTTCACAAGATAATATCGCTTAAGGCAAGGACCGGCCATTTTCTCTTCTTTTGTGGTGGAATGTCATCGGTTAAGTCGAGGCAGGGCATTTGCACTTCTTTTGTGATTCTTCAGTTACTTCAGGCCATCTAGGTGTATACGTGCAGGTCACAGGAGATGCGATGGCTTGTTTTGGGCTCAGACGCCTGACAGTGACAACTTATTAATTAAAATTAATAATATTAAAATACAAAGAGCTAGTTTTGTTGGTGTATAGAAGTGAAGATACATGTGGAAGGATATATATGAATACTTAGTAGCTAAATTGGTATGCTGTGCTGGTTATTAATAGTCTCTGAGACTCAGGCCACACTGTGTTATGCTCTGTGATGTTGGGGCTCAGATTTTGTAAACCACATTTATGCTCTGCCTGCTAGCTCCCTGGTAGTCTTTGCCAAAAGAAGGTGCTATGGCAGTATCAGTTCCTGCTGGTAGCAGCAGCTTAATCCAGTTTGCAGTTTCCCCAACATTTCCAGAATTAGCCTTATTGCACTTCCTCAGATACTCCACCACCAGCTGGCATTACCTGCTCCCCAGAAGTGTTCCACTGGAAGACCCTCCTCAGGTGCACTCAGATGAGCATCATCAGGCTTATGCTCCCTCCTGAGAAGTCTGCATTTCACTTTTGCAAAGCCTTTCCTCCAAATTTCTAGGATTTAGTAATTTCAAACTCTTCCCTTTGTTCCACCCTAGGAGTGGTAGCTGCTTCCTGCTGTTATCATATCCATGGTAACTTATTGTTTTCTTTTTGCATTTTTATTTTTCCAATGCCTAGTAATTCCTTATGTTAGTTTCCTCTGCTAAAACAATTGGTGTGTTTTCTGTCTCCTGCCTGGAACCTGATTGACACAAGCAATTTACAGGCACACCAGCAATGTAAAAGCATGTCCTTTGTTCCACAGTCCTTACAACAGAAGGAATTGTTAGTAATTCTCAGGTGTCCTTTTTTTAAATTTAGCCATTTTCATGGGTGTGTAAGGTAACCCCATTGGGTTTTAATTTAAAATTTCCAGAAAATTTATAAAGTCAAGAATCTTTTTGATTTTTAGTGGAGTGTCTGAGTTTCTTATTGGGTTGCCTTTTTTCCCAAGTGGATATCCCAGCCAGCACCACTTATTGAAAAGATCCCCTGGCTGGGCGTAATAGCTCATGCCTGCAATCCCAACAGGTTGGGAGGCCGAGGCGGGAGGATTGCTTGAGCCCAGAAGTTCAAGACCAGCCTGGGCAACATGGCGAGCCCCTACCTCTAAAATATATGTGTATATATATACACATATATATACATTTTTTTTAAAGGAAGAAAGAAAATATCACCCTTTCTGTACTGCTCTTCAGTGCCACCTTTGTAATAAATCCAGTATCCATATGTGTATGGGCCTGTTTCTGAACTCTCCATCCCATTCTAACGGATTTTTTTGGTCTATTCTTGCACTATACATCAAGTCCTAATTAAACTAGCTTCATCATCTTTCCTGCTATTCCATATTACATCTTCTTCTTCAAGGATGATTTGGCCATGTGCATTTCTACATTAAAAAATCAGCTTGTCAAGTCACAAAATAAATCTGTGGAAATTTTGGTTGTGACTAAATCTTTAGAACAATTTGGGGAGAACATCTTTGTCATATTATGTCTTTAAGCCCACCAATACAATAGTGCTAGATATCTTCTCATCCAGACCCATCATCCTTTTGCACCCAGGAATATGGACTACATTAATGAAATGCCTTGCCCTATGGCTTCTGGTTAGATTTGGCCAGTACCCCAGAAGGAAATCAGAATGAGAGAGGAGGGTGAGGTCGAAGTATTTATTTCTCTGGGTCTCTTCTTGAAAGATTGTCTTGGGTTAGCCTCAACTGAAGCTCACTGCTTAATAAAAGCATCCATCTCTACAGGACTCACTCCTTTTGGGTTCTGACAATTGCTTCCTCCTTTTGTCCCTACTGAACTAAGCTTGGTAACTGCTACTCTACTGCTATTATCCCTAGGTCCTACATTACCCTTTGTGTTTCCTCTACAATATATCCATACATTTGTGAATACTTACTTTGAAAACAAACCCTCCAGAATTATTCTAATTTTAACAACAGCTTTATTAAAACATAATTGATATACAAAGAACTGCACATATTTAATGTGTATAATTTGATGTTTGAGTACATACAAATATCCATTATACCATCACCACAATCAATGTAATAAATGCATCAAACACCTTCAGTTTCCTTGTGTCCCTTCGGGTTTTTTGGCTTGTTTGTGGTAATAACACTTAACATGGGATCTACCCTCTTAACAAATTTTGAAGTTGTAGTTAACAATACAGTATTAACAATGTAGTAACAATACAGTTAACTACAGGCACTATATTGCACAACAGATTTATAAAAGTTATTCATCTAGCATAACTAAAACTTTATGCTCATTGAACAAGTCCCCATTTCCCCCACCTCCCTAGCCCTTGGCAACGACTATTATGTTCTCTGCTTCTATGAGTTTGATTATTATATATTTCTCATATAGGAGTATTTGTCCTTATGTGACTGGCTTTCTTCATTTAACATAATACCATCCGGGTTCAACCATGTTGTCACATACGGTAAGATTTTCTTCCTCTTTAAGGCTGAATAATATTCTGCTGTATGTATCCACCACATTTTCTTTATCCATTCATCTGTAGATGGACATTTGAATTGTTTCCATATTTTGGCTATTATGAATACTGCTGCAATGAATGTGTGAGTGCAGATATCTTTTCAAGGTCCTTATTTCAATTATTTTGGGTATATACTCAGAAGTGGGATTGTTGGATCACATGATAGTTTTATTTTTAAGTTTTTGAGGAAACTCTTTAGTATTTTCTATAGCTGCTGCATAATTTCATTTTCCCACTAACATATGCTATGTTTGGGTTTTTGATAATAGCCATCCTAATAAATATGAGGTGATATCTCATTGTAGTTTTGATTTGTATTTCACTGATAATTAATTATGTTGGGCATCTTTTCATTATCTGTTGGCCATTTGTATGTCTTCTTTGGAGAAATGTCTGTCCAAGTCCTTTGCCCACTTTTTAATTGAGTTATTTGTTTTTTGCTATCGAGTTGCAGGAGTTTCTTGTACACAGTAACTTTCGAACAACACAGGAGTTGGGGCACCAACTCTCTGCACAGTTGAAAATCTACATATAACTTTTGACTCTCCAAAAACTTAACTTCTAATAGCTCCCTGTTGACTGGAAGCCTTTGCAATAACAAAGACTTGAATAACACATATGTTGTATGTTAATGTATTATATACTGTATTCTTACAATAAAATAAGCTAGAGAAAAAGTGTTATTAAGAAAATCATAAGGAAGAGAAAATACATTTATAGTACTTTACTGTATTTGTCAATACCATAAGTGTACATCATCTATTTGCAAGAATAATTGTCTGTTTGAAATGGTGGGCAGACACAACTGCAGACCTCAATCTATAGAAAATATCAAGCAACGCAACTTTTTTTTGATAGGGATTGCATTAAATCTGTAGATGCTTTGGGTAGTATGAACATATTAACAATACTCTTTTTTCCAATCTGTGAATATGGAATATCTTTCCATTTTTTTTGCATCCTCTTAAAGTTCTTTCATCAGTGTTTTATAGTTTTCATGGTAAAGATCTTTAATTTCTTTGGTTAAGTTAATTCCTAGGTGTTTAATTTTATTTGTAGCTATTGTAAATGGGATTACTTTCTTAATTTCTTTTTCAGATTTTTCACTGGGCATATAGAAATGGTACTGATTTTTGCATGTTGATATTGTATCCTGAAACTTTACTGAATTTGTTTTCCAGTTGTAACAGTTTTTTAGTAAAGTCTTTAGGTTTTTCCAAGTTTAATATCATATCATTTGCAAACAAGGATAATTTGACTTCTTCCTTTCCATTTTTGATGCGTTTTATTTCTTTCTCTTGTCTGATTGCTCTAGCTAGGACTTGCAGTAATATACTGAATAACAGTGATTAAAGTGGGCATCCTTGTGTTCCTGATCTTAGAGGAAAGGCTTTCAGTTTTAGCCATTCAGTATGATACTAGCTGTGGGTATGTTGTATATGGCTTTTATTTTGTTGAGATATATTCCATCTATACCCAATCTTTTGAGGATTTTAATTATGAAGAAATTTAATTTTATCAAGTGCCTTTTCAGTATCAATTGAAATGATCATATGGTTTTTCTGTTGATATGATGTACTGCATTAGTTGATTTGCATATATTAAACCATCTTTGCATCCGTGTGATAAATCCCACTTGGTCATGATAAATGATCTTTTTAATGTTTTATAGAATTTGGTTTTCTAGTATTTGGTTGAAAAATTTTGAGTCAATATTCATTAGTGATATTGGCCTATAGTTTTCTTTTGTGGTGTTGTAACACCAAAGATTCTTGCCTTAGCCACGCCAAAGAATTGGTGTCGCGGTAGCCCGCGGTGGGAGAGACACGGATCGGACCGAGAGAAAAAAGCTGTAGGCTTTATTGAGCAGAGTGGCAGTACAAAGTTTCCACAGCGTGGAAGGGGTCCTCAGCGGGTAGCCAGTGTTAGATTTTTTGACCACCTTTTAAACTCTTTAAGGCGGGAAATACGTGCGGCAGGAAGATGTTACCAGAGCCGGAAACAAAGACAATTAACATGTCTCAGATCTTGAGGAAAACTGGAATTGTAACTTAAGTTTGATGACTTTATAACCTTGCAGCGGCAGGGCAAAGGAGACAGGATCTCACAGGATTTTACAAACTGTGTTTACAAGGAATCGGAATTGGGAGCATAGATAAGGTCCGCTGGTCACAGGAAAACAGGCTTTTAACATTCCTTTTAGTTTCAGGGGAGGGGGAAGGGAGAGAGGACACAGGGAAGCTTACAGCAAAAGTTTAGCTGTTTGTAGCTTTCTTGGGGAAGAAAACACATGCACAAATTCTGATGTTAGGAATATTTTAAGCACATATCTTCAATATTATTCATCCAGGACCGAAGTAAATCCTGTTGCAGAAAATGAGTGAGTTTCACAGCTTTCTGAGCCCCAACTAGACCCAGGAAGCCCAGTTGGAACCTCCTCTCAATGTGTCTTTGTCTGGTTTTGATATCAGGGGTAATATGGCCTCAGAGAATGAGTTCCTCCTCCTCTATTATTTGGAATAGTTTGAATAGGATCGGTATTAGCTCTTCTTTAAATGTTTGGTAGAATTTACCAGTGAAGCCATCGGGTCCTGGCCTTTTCTTTGCAGGGAGACTTTTTATTATGGCTTTCATCTTATTAGTTGTTATTGGTCTGTTCGGGTTTTGGATTTCCTTATCACTCAATCTTAGTAGGTTGTATATGTCTAGGAATTTATCCATTTCTTCAAGATTTTTCAATTTATTGGCATATAGTTGCTTATAGTAGCCACTAACGATCCTTTGAACTTCTGTGGTATCAGTTGTAATATCTCCTTTTTATCTCTTATTTTATTTATTTGGGTCTGCTCTCTTTTTTTCTTAATTAGTCTGCCTAAAGGTTTGTGAATTTTGTTTATCTTTCCAAAAAACCATTTTTTGTTTCTTTTTTTTATATTGTTTTCTTCATTTCAAATTTGTTTCTTTATTCTCAGATTTTTATTATTTTCTTCGACTAATTTGGGGTATGGTTTACTCTTGCTTTTCTAGTTGTTTAAGATTTATTATTAGGTTGTTTATTTGAAGTTCTTCTTTCTTAATGTAGGCACTTATAGCTATTAACTTCCCATTTAGGACTGCTTTTACTGTATCTTCTAGGTTTTAGTATGCTGTGTTTCCATTATCATTTGTTTCAAGAAATTTTTCAATTTCCTTCTTAATTTCTTCATTGACTCACTGGTCATTCAAGAGCATATTTTTAAATTTCCATGGGTGTGTATAGTTTCCAAAATTCTTCTTGCTGTTGATATCTAGTTTTATTCCACTGTGGTCAGGGAAGATGCTTGATATTATTTCAATTCTTTGCATCTTTTAAGATTTATTTTGTGACCTAAGATATGGTTTATCTTTGATAATGTCCCTTGTGCTGAGGAGAGGAATGTGTATTCTGCAGCTTTTGGATGAAATGTTCTGTACAAATCTATTAGGTCCATTTGGTCTATAGTGCAGATTAAGTCTGATGTTTCTTTGTTGATTTTCTGTCTGGAAGCTCTGTCCAATGCTGCAAGTTGTGTGTTGAAGTCTCCAGCTATTATTGTATTGGGATCTATCTCTCTTTAGCTCTAAAATTTTTTTTATTATATTATATTATATTATATTATATTATATATTATATATATTCCTTGTCTCTTCATATAGTTTTTGTCTTGAAATTAATTTTGTCTGATATAAGTGTAACTACCCCTGCTCTTTTTTTGGCATGGAATGTCTTTCTATCCCTTTATTTTTAGTCTACGTGTGTCTATAAGTGAAGCGTGTTTCTTGTAGGCACCATATTATTGGGTGTTGTTTTTATTCATTCAGCTACTCTGTGTCTTTTGATTGGAGAGTTTAGTCTGTCTACACTCACCATTATTATTGATAAGTAAGGACTTACTACTGCCATATTGTTATTTGTTTTCTAGTTGTTTTGTAGTCTTTTCTCTCACCTTCCTTCGTTTCTTTCTTTTAGTGAAGGTGATTTTTTTTTCTGCTGGTATTATTTAATTTCTCACTTTTTAATGTGTCCATTGTATGGTTTTCTATTTGAGGTTACCATGAGGCTTGAAAATACTATCTTATAATCCATTTTTTAAGCTAATAACAACTTAATATTGTTTGCATAAACAAACAAAAAAGTGAAAGGAAAACTAATAAAAGCTCTACACTTTAACTTTATTCCCCTGCTTTAAAATTTTTTTCTATTTCTATAGAAAATTTTGTTTCTATTTCTATCTTATTGTACTGTTTATACCTTTAAAATTGTTGCAGTTATTATTTTCCATTGGTTCATCTTTTGGTCTTTCTACTTAAGATAGGACTTGTTTACATACCACAGTTACAGTGTTGTAATATTTTGTGTGTTTTCTGTGTACTTACTATTATCAATGAGTTTTGAACCTTCCAATGATTTCTTATTGCTCACTAATGTCCTTTTCTTTCTGCTTGAAGTACTCCCTTTAACATTTCTTGTCGGACAAGTCTGATGTGGATGAAATCCCCGAGCTTTTGTTTGTCTGGGAAAGTTGTTATTTCTCTTTCAAGCTTGAAGGATATTTTTGCCAGATATACTATTCTAGGTGAAAGTATTTTTTCCTTCTCACACAAATGAAGTCTCCCTTTCTGTTCTGAGTCACCTGGATCTGGGGATGGCATCACATGAGCACCCCTGTGGTCACCACCATAGGGACTGCACTGGATCAGACCTGAAGCCAGTACAGCAATGGGTCTTGCCCAAGGCCTGCTGTAATCACTACCTGGCTACTGTGTATGTTCAAGGCCCTGGGGCTCCACAATCAGCAGATGGCAAAGACAGCCAGACCTGTGTTTTTCCTTTCAGGGCAGTGAGTTCCACCAGGCCCCAGGCAGGTCCTAAGGTACCATCCAGGAACCAGGGATTGGCATCAAAGTCTGTACAATTCTACCTGGTGTTCTATTGTACTGTGTCTGACCCGGCACTCAACCCATAAGTCACAGTGCTTCCTGCTCTTTCCTCTCCTTTCCATAGGCAGAGGAGCCTCACCTTATGGCCACCACCACAGGCTCACAGGGAGTACTGCCAGGCTACTACTGATGTTCCATTAAGTACCAAGGGCTCTTCAGTCAGCTTGTGGTGAGTGCTGTCTCACCTTAGAGTCACCCTTCAGGAATGTGGGCTCCCCTCTGACCCAGGGCAGGTCCAGAAATACATCCAAGAGCCAAGGCCTAGAATCAGGGACCCCAAGAGTCCACTTGGTGCACTATCGTTCTGTGGCTGAACTGATACCTAAGGTGCAAGACAAACTCCCCTTTACTTTTCTCTCCACTTTTCTCAAGCAGAAGAATCACTCCCCATAGCCACCACAGCTGAAAATGTGCTGAGTCTTACTTGAAGCCCACAAGTCTCAGAGTCTCTCCCAGTGCCCATATACTACCTAGGTATCGCTGCTGGTTATTCAGGACCCAAGGGCTCTTCAGTCATCAGGTGATGGATCCTGCCAGCACTGGGTCCTTCTCTTCAATGCAGCAAGTTCCCTTCTGTCCTAGGGTTTGTCTAGAAATGTCATCTGGAGGTTAGGGCCTCACAACTCTGACTGGTGCCCTATCCTACTGTGGCTGAACTGGTATTCAAGATGCAAGACAATGTCCTCTTTACTTTCCCTCTCTTCTTCTCAAAGGAGGCACAAACTCTATTGCCTCGGGTTGCAAACACTCACTTAGCTGCCCCAGCTGGTATCTCACTAGGTTGTGTGTCCACAAGTACAGTGTCTCTGAGCCCAGTTCAACACTAGGAGTCACCTAGGAGTTAACAGTCCTTGTGGCCTAGGTGACCTTTCAGGTTTATTTATGTTTCCCAGAGCACTTCAGCCCATGGTGGTGAGGCTTTCCAATACTCAAGTTCTCACTACTGGAATGGGTGATTCCTTTCTAGCTAGGCCTGGTTTAAGTACTCTCTCCATGGGCGGGCATCAGCTGAATTCAGCCCAGTTTCGCTTTCTGCTGTGACAGGGCAGCACTGAGTTCAATGCAATGTCTCCCAGTTGTTGCACTTTTCTTCTCCCAAATGCACAGATTCTTTCTCTGCACCACATGGCCACTGCCAGGGGATTGGGGGAAGGGTGGTGCCAGTGACTCAAGACTGTCTTTCCTATTCTCTTCAGTGCGTCTTTCAGTGATTCAAAGTTAAAGGCAAGTACTATGAGTGCTCACCTGATTTTTGGTTCTTTCTTTTTTGTGTATAGGTAATTGTTAAATTGGTGTCCTTGTGGAGGGGATGATACGTGGGGCCTTCTGTTTAGCCATCTTGTCCCTCTGCTCTCCAGATTCACTCTTCTGTTTAAGTTTTTAATCCATTTTTAATTGACCTTCGTGTTTCATGTAAGATAAGGGTCCAATTTTATTTTTTCTCTATATGGCTATCCAGTTTTCCCACCACCATTTGTTGAAGAAACTATTCTTCCCTTATTAGGTTATTTTGGCACACTTTTCAAACATCAGTTAATCGACTGTATGTGCATGTGTTTATTTCTGGGCTTCCTATACTGTTGCATTGGGCTATATGTCTGTTCCTATGCCAGTACCATACTCTCTAGTTACTGTAGCTTTGTAACATGTCTTGAAATCAGAAAGTTTGATGCATCTAGATTTGTTCTTTCTGAAGATTTCTTGGGCGATTCCAGGTATTTTTGTGTTCTCATCTAAACTTTAGGATTGTTTGTTCTATTTCTGTAAATATTATTGTGATTTTCATGGGGATAGCATTAAATCTGTAGATAGCTTTGCATAGTATAGATATTTTAACAATATTAAAATAGAGGTGGAGAAAAAAATGTACCTTCACATAATAAAGGCTATATATGACAAACCCACAGATGGTAGTTTGTATTTCTGTGGGGTTTTTTATTGCATCTATTTGATTCTTCTCTCTTTTCTTCTTTATTAGTCTTGCTAGCAGTCTATCAATTTTGTTTATCTTTATTTCTGCCTTCATTTCGTTATGTACCCAGTAGTCATTCAGGAGCAGGTTGTTCAGTTTCCATGTAATTGAGTGGTTTTGATTGAGTTTCTTAATCCTGAGTTCTAGTTTGATTGCACTGTGGTCTGAGAGACAGTTTGTTATAATTTCTGTTCTTTTACATTTGCTGAGGAGTGCTTTACTTTCAACTATGTGGTCAATTTTGGAAAAATACAATGTAAAAAATTATTATTATACTTTAAGTTCTGGAATACATGTGCAGAACATGCAGGTTTGTTACATAGGTATACATCTGCCATGGTGGTTTTCTGTGCCAATCAGCATGTCATCTACATTAGGTATTTATCCAAATGCTATCCCTCCCCTTGCCCCCCACACCCGACAGGCCCCAGTGTGTGGTATTCCCCACCCTGTGCCCATGTGGTCTCATTGTTGAACTCCCACTTATGAGTGAGAACATGTGGTGTTTGGTTTTCTGTTCCTATGTTACTTTGCTGAGAGTGATGGTTTCCAGCTTCATCCCTGTCCCTGGAAAGGACATGAACTCATTCTTTTTTATGGCTGCATACTATTCCATGGTGTACATGTGCCACATTTTCTTAATCCAGTCTATCATTGATGGGCGTTTGGGTTGGTTCCAACTCTTTGCTATTGTGAATAGTGCTGCATTAAACGTATGTGTGCATGTGTCTTTATAGTAGAATGATTTATAATCTTTTGGGTATATACCCATTAATAGGATTGCTGGTTCAAATGGTATTTCCGGTTCTAGATCCTTGAGGAATCACCACACTGTCTTCCACAATGGTTGAATTAATTTATCCTCCCACCAACAGTGCAAAAGTGTTCCTACTTCTCCACATCCTCTCCAGCACCTGTTGTTTCCTGACTTTTTAATGATTGCCATTCTAACTGGTATGAGATGGTATCTCATTGTGGTTTTGATATGTATTTCTCTAATGATAGTGATGATGAGCTTTTTTATTATATGTTTGTTAGCTTCATAAATGTCTTCTTTTGTAAAGTGTCTGTTCATATCCTTTGCCCAATTTTGATGGGGTTGTTTGTTTTTTTCATTTTTTTTTTTTTTTTTTTTGAGACGGAGTCTTGCTCTGCCGCCCAGGCTGGGGTGCAGTGGCCGGATCTCAGCTCACTGCAAGCTCCGCCTCCCAGGTTTACGCCATTCTCCTGCCTCAGCCTCCCGAGTAGCTGGGACTACAGGCGCCCGCCACCTCACCCGGCTACTTTTTTGTATTTTTTAGTAGAGAGGGGTTTCACTGTGTTAGCCAGGATGGTCTCGATCTCCTGACCTCGTGATCCGCCCGTCTCGGCCTCCCAAAGTGCTGTGTTTTTTTTCTTATAAATTTGTTTAAGTTCCTTGTAGGTTCTGGATTTTAGCCCTTTATCAGATGAATAGATTACAAAAATTTGCTCTCATTCTGTAGGTTGCCAGTTCACTCTGATGATAGTTTCTTTTGCTATGCAGAAGCTCTTTAGTTTAATTATATCCCATTTGTCAATTTTGGCTTTTGTTGCCATTGCTTTTGGTGTTTTAGACATGAAGTCTTTGCCCATGCCTATGTCCTGAATGGCATTGCCTAGGTTTTCTTCTAGAGTTTTTATGGTTTTAGTCTTATGTTTAAATCTTTAATCCATCTTGAGTTAATTTTTGTATAAGGTGTAAGGAAGGGGTTCAGTTTCAGTTTTCTGCATATGGCTAGCCAGTTTTCCCAGCACGATTTATTAAATAGGGAATCCTTTCCCCATTGCTTGTTTTTGTCAGGTTTGTCAAAGATCAGATGGTTGTAGATGTGTGGTGTCATTTCTGAGGCCTCTGTTCTACTCCATTGGTCTATATATCTGTTTTGGTACAAGTACCATGCTGTTGTGGTTACTGTAGCCTTCTAGTACAGTTTGAAGTCAGGTAGCGTCATGCCTCCAGCTTTAGAAGATAAGAAGTAACTAAGATCAGAGTAGAACTGAAGGATATAGAGACATGAAAAAGCCTTCAAAAAATCAATGAATACAGGAGCTGGTTTTTTTAAAAGATTAACAAAATAGACTACTAGTCAGACTAATAAAGAAGAAAAGAGAGAAGAATCAAATAGACAAAATGAAAAATGATAAAGGGGAGATCACCACTGATCCGACAGACATATAAACTACCATCAGAGAATACTATAAACACCTCTACACAAATAAACTAGAAAATCTAGAAGAAATGGATACATTCCTGAACAGATACACCTTCCCAAGACTAAACCAGGAAGAAGTCGAATCCCTGAATAGACCAATAACAAGTTCTGAAATTCAGGCAGTAATTAATAGCCTACTAACCAAAAAAAGCCCAGAACCAGACAGATTCACAGCCGAATTCTACCAGAGGTACAAAGAGGAGCTGGTACCATTCCTTCTGAAACTATTCCAAACAATAGAAAAAGAGGAAATCCTCCCTTTCATTTTATGAGTCCAGCATCATCTTGATACCAAAACCTGGCAGAGACACAACAACAACAACGACAACAACAAAATTTCAGGCCAATGTCTTTGATGAACATTGATATAAAAATCCTCAATAAAATACTGGCAAACTGAATCCAGAAGCATGTCAAAAAGCTTATCCACCACAATCAAGTAGGCTTCATCCCTGGGATGCAAGACTGGTTCAACATACACAAATCAATAAACATAATCCATCACATAAACGGAACCAGTTACAAAAACCACATGATTATCTCAATAGATGCAGAAAAGGCCTTCAATAAAATTCAACACCCCTTCATGCTAAAAACCATCAATAAACTAGGTATTGATGGAACATATCTCAAAATAATAAAAGCTATTTATGACAAACCCACAGCCAATATCATACTAAATGGGCAAAAGCTGGAAGCATTCCCTTTGAAAACCAGTATAAGACAAGGATGCCCTCTCTCACCACTCCTATTCAACATAGTATTGGAAGTTCTGTCCAGGGCAATCAGGCAAGAGAAATAAATAAAGGGTATACATATAGGAAGAGAGGAAGTCAAATTGTCTCTATTTGCAGATGACATGTTTTTATATTTAGAAAACTCCATCATCTCAGCCCAAAAACTCCTTAAGCTGATAAGCAACTTCAGCAGGCTCAGGATACAACATCGATGTGCAAAAATCACAAGCGTTCCTATATACCAATAATAGCGAGCCAAATCATGAGTGAACTCCCATTCACAATTGCTACAAAGAGAATAAAATACCTAGGAATACACCTTACAAGGGACGCGAAGGACCTCTCCAAGGAGAACTACAAACCACTGCTCAAGGAAATAAGAGAGGACACAAACAAATGGAAAAATATTCCATGCTCATGGATAGGAAGAATCAATATCATGAAAATGGCCATGCTGCTCATAGTAATTTATAGATTCAATGCTATCCTTGTCAAGCTACCATTGAATTTCCTCACAGAATTAGAAAAAACTAATTGAAATTTCATATGGAGTCAAAATAGAGGCCGTATAGCCAAGACAATCCTAAGCAAAAAGAACTATGATATATTGTTATAGTCTTTTAGTTCAGTGTGTTAAGTAATTGTGGTTATTTCTTTTTTAATTTTTTAATTACTTTGGAAGCTTCTTGCTTAAATTTCAAATGTGGATTTTTAGCGATTTTTAATTTTGAGCTTAATAGAATTATAAATTGATTTATGACCCAGCATATGCTCAGCTTTTATAGATTTTTTTATACATATCTGAAAGCTATATGTATTCTGCAGTAGTTGGATGCAGTGTTTTATTATAGGTCAATTAGGTCAAGTTTATTAATTGGGTTTTTCAAATCCTCTACATGCTGAATTTTTTTGTACATTTGTGCAGCAGCCATGTGGTGTGCCACTTCGCTCTCCCTTCAGGTAAGTACCTCCACAGTAGGTGCATTTAGCTGAAAGCCTTCAGCTGCAACAATCTGGGGATCTGACACACGGTTTGATGGAATGCCAAATTCTCACTGGAAAGTTCCCAGACAAAAACTGAGCACTATGAAGATACTAGACCTTGACTATTGCTACCCAATGCAACATTCTTCTACAGTCACTTATGTACAGAATTCTTCAAGAGCATCATTTTTCATTTCTCTGAGATAAATTCCCAAGAGCACAGTTTCAGGGGCATGTGGTAATTACATTTTTATTTTTATAAGAAAACACAAAGCTGTTTTCCATAGAGAATGTATCATTTTATATTCCCACCAGCAATGTATCAGTGATCCAGTTTCTCTGCATCCTAACCACCATTGATGTTATCACTTTTTTTTTTTTTTGAGACAGAGTTTTACTATGTTTTCTGGGATGGAGTGCAGTGGTGCAATCTTGGCTTATGGCAGCCTCCACCTCCTGGGTTCAAGTGATCCTAGTGCCTCAGCCTCCTGGGATTATAGGCATACACTACTACACCCAGCAAATTTTTGTAATTTTAGTAGAGATGGGGTTTCACCAGGCTGATCACTTGGTTTCAAGTGATCTGCCCACCTCAGCCTCCCAAAGTACTGGGATTACAGGCATGAGCCAGCTCACCCAGCCCACATTTTTTTAAGTCTAGACATTCTGGTAGGTTTATAAGGATATCTCATTGTGCTTTTAATTTGCAGTTCCCTCTGATGGCTAATGATGTATTTTCTCTTTTCATGCCCTTATTTGCAATTTGCATACTCCTTTCAATGAAATGTCTATATCTTTTGTCCATTTCCTAATTATTGAATTTTGAATTTTAAAAATATGTTCTAGATACTAGTCCTAGATTTACAAATATCCCAGTCTGTTGCTTGTCATTTTATCCTTATAACAGAGTTTTTGCAGAGCAAAAGGTTTTAAAATTCTGATGAGGTCTAAGTTATCAATTTTCATTTTATGTATCGTGCTTTAAAAATTTTTATTTTAATTTTGTGGGTATGTAGTAGATGTATGTATTTATGGGGTACATGAGATGTTTTGATATAGGCATGCAATGCATAATAATCATATCATGTAAAATGGGGTATCCATTCCCTCAAGCATTTATCCTTTGTGTCCGTATTAGTCCATTTTTGCATTGTTATAAAGAACTACCTGAGACTGTAAAGAAAAGAAGTTTAAAATTGGCTCACAGTTCCACAGGCTGTACAGGAAGCATGGCTGGGGAAGCCTCAGGAAACTTACAAGCATGGCAGAAGGCAGAGAGGAAGCAGGAATGTCCTACCTGGCTGGAGCAGAAGGAAGAGAGCAAACGGGGAGGTGCTACACACTTTTAAACAACCAGATCTCATGAGAACTCACCATCAGAACAGCAAGGAGGAAATCCACCCCCATGATCCAATAACCTCCCACTAGGCCCCTCCTCAAACGTTGGGGATTACAATTTGACATGAGATTTGGGTGGGGACATAAATCCAAACCATATCAGTGTTATAAACAATCCAATTACACTTTTTTAGTTATTTTAAAATGTACAATTAAATTATTATTGACTATAGTGACACTGTTGTGCTATCAAATACTAGGTCTGATTCATTCTTTCTGACTATTTTTTTTGTATCCATTAACTATCCCCACCTTCCTTCACTCCAGCCCCTTACATCCTTTCCCAGTCTCTGGTAGCCATCCTTCTACTCTCTATCTCCATGAATTCAGTTGTTTTGACTTTTAGATCCCACAAATAAGTAAGAACACAAAATGTGTCTTTCTTGCCTGCCTTATTTCATGTTGCAAATGACAGGATCTCTTTTATTTCTTTTTGTGGCTGAATAATACATTTCATTTATACATTTATCTATTAATGGACACTCAGGTTGTTACCACTGTTGGGCTACTGTGAATAGTGTTTCTGTGAACATGTGTGTGCATATTTTTGTTGGATATTTGGTTTTGAGTCTCTTGAGTAAATATCTTGGAGTGGAATTGCTGGATGATATAGTAACTTTATGTGTAAGCTTTTGAGTAACTTCCAGAATGTTTTTTGCCATGATTGCACAATTTTAAATTCCCGTTGATAGTTCAGTTTATCTACATTCTCACCAACGTTTGTTATTTTCTGCCATTATTGTTATTATTAGCATCCTAGTGGGTGTGAAGTGATATCTAATTGTTGTTTTGATTTGCATTTCCCTAATGTTTAATATGGAGCCTCTTTTCATGTGCTTACTGGCCATTTGCATATCTCCTTTAGAGAAATGTCTATTCAAGTCTTTTGCTTATTTTTAAATTGGGTTGCTTTTCTCATTGAGTTGGAGGAGTTACTCATATATTCTGAACACTAGATCCTTATCTAGTTATCAGATATATGGACCCTTATCTAGTTATCGGATATATGATTTACAAATATGTTCTCTTATTCTATGGATTGTCTTTTCACTCTCTTAATAATGTCTTTTGATGCACTAAGGTTTTTAATTTTGATGAAGTCCATTTTATGGTTTTTAAAATTTTGTTACTTGTGCTTTTGGTGCCATATCTGAGAAACCATTACCTGATTCAACATCATGAAGATTTATTCCCAGGTTTTCTTCTAATATTTGTACAGTTTTAGCTCTTATATTTAGGTCTTTGATCTATTTTGAGTTAATTTTTGTACATAATATTAGGTAAAGGTCCAACTTCATTCTTTTGCATCCGGATATCCAGTTTTCCCAGAACCATTTGTTGATGAGACTGTTCTTTCCCCGTTATATGGTCTTGGTATCCTGGTTGAAAATCAATTACACATAGATGTTTGGGTTTATTTCTGGATTCTCAACTCCATTTCAGTGATTCATAGATGTGATTGTCTATCCTTATGCCAGTGCCACATTGTTTGGATTACTGTAGTGTTATAATAAGTTTTGAAATTGGAAAGTGTGAGTCTTCCAACTTTTTATTTTCTTTTCTAAATTGATTTGGCTATTTGGACTCATTGCAATTCTATATGAATGTTAGTATTGTCATTTCCATATCTATAGAAAAGGTTATTGGGAGTTTACATATAATAGGAAAGCCAACTGTTTTTCCTACTCTCATGCTTAGCACAGACCACTTCTGGTCACCAAATTACATATGAGGATTTCTCCACACCAACAATCTACTCTCCTGTGGACACCCACTTGGTGTCCTATAATTAAATTAAATTATGATACCATCTGCCTGGAAACAATGTCAGATCCCACAGGTTAAGGGCTCAACCCTGCAATACTGTGTATACTTCAGATACCAGTTATAAGTAGTAGTTTGTCACCTATACTTCTGACAACTAGCTATAAATCAGGATTCCCTTGACCTTTCCCTCAGTTTAGATTAATTTGCTAATATGGCTCATAAAACCGAGTCTATGTATTTAAAGTGGGTTTGTTGTAGACAGCATGTAGTTGGATTTTATTAAAAACCTACGTTGGCAATCTTTCTTTGAATTGGTGCATTTAGATCATTTATATTTAAAGTGGTTATTGATTTTTAAAATATATATCTATCATATTTGGTAACTATTTTCTGTTGCTTTTACATTTTTAAAATTTTTATAGATTTAGGAGATAGAAGCCAATTTTTGGCATGTGGATATATTACATAATGATAAAGTCTGGATTTTTGGTTTACTCATCACCTGAATAGTGACTATTGTACCCTTAGGTAATTTTTCAACCCTCACCCCCTCCTACTATTCCCACCTTTTAGAATCTCCAATGTCTATTATTTCACTCTGTATATCCATGTGTACTCATTTTTACTTCCCACTTACAAGTGAGAACATGCAGTTTTCAACTTTCTGTTTCCGAGCTATTTCACTTAGGATATGGCCTCCAGTTCCATCCATGCAACTGCAAAAGACATGATTTCATTCTTTCTTATGGCTGCATAGTATTCCATGGCGTGTGTATATATATATAAAATCTTCTTTATCTAATCATCTGTTTATGCACACTTAGGTTGATTCCATGACTTTGCTATTGTGAATAATGCTGCAATAAACATATGAGTGCAAGTATCCTTTTAATTAATGATTTCTTTTCCATTGGGTAGATAATAGTGAGATCGCTAGATTGAATGGTAGTTCTATTTTTAGTTCTTTGAGAAATCCCCACACTGTTTTCTGTAGAGGTTGTATTAATTTGCATTTCCATCAACTATGTATAAGCATACCCTTTTCTCTAAATCCTTGCCAACATCTGTTGATTTTTTGACTTTTTAGTAATAGCCATTCTGACTGGTATACAATGATATCTCATTGGGGTTTTAATTTGCATTTCTCTGATGATTAGTGATGTTGAGCATGATTTCATATATTTGTTGACTGTATGTCTTGTTTTGAAAAATGTCTGTTGTGTCCTTTGGCCATTTTTAATGGCGTTATTTGGGATTTTTTTCTTGTTGAGTTGAGTTTCGTGTAGATTCTGGATATTAGCCTTTTGTTAGATGCATAGTTTGAAAATATTTTCTTCCATTCTATAGGTTTTCTGTTTGCTCTGCTGATTCTTTTGCTGTGCAGAAGCCTTTTAGTTTCATTCCCATTTGTCTATTTTTTGTTTTGTTGCATTTGATTTTGGGGACTTAGTCATAAATTCTTTGCCTAAGCCAAAGTCCAAAGAGTTTTTCCTAGGTGTTCTTCTAGGATTTTTTATAGTTTAAGGTCTTAAATTTAAGTATTTACTCCATTTTGAGTTAATTTTTGTATATGGTGAGAGATACGGGTCCAGGTTCATTCTTCTGCATATGATGATTAAATAGTCCCAGCACCACATATTGAATAGACTGACCTTTCCCCAGTGTGTATTTTTGTTGGTTGTGGATATGTGGCTTTATTTCTGGATTCTCAATTCTCTTCCATTGACCTATGTGTCTATTTTTATACCACTACCATGATACTTTTGCAGTGGCTGGTACCGGTTTTTCCTTTCCATATTTAGTGCTTCCTTCCAGAGCTCTTGTAAGGCAGGCCTGGTGGTGACAGAATCCCTCAGCATTTCCTTGTCTGTAAAGGATTTTATTTCTGCTTCACTTATGAAACTTAGTTTGACTGGATGTGAAATTCTGGGTTGAAAATTCTTTTCTTTAAGAATGTTGAATATTGGCCCCCACTCTCTTCTGGCTTGTTGCGTTTCTCCAAAGACATCCACTGATGGTCTTCCCTGTGTAGGTAACCTGACCTTTCTCCCTGGCTACCCTTAACATTTTTTCCTGTGTTTCAACCTTGGAGAATCTGACAATTATGTGTCTTGGGGTTGTTCTTCTTGAGGAGTATCTTAGTGGTGTTCTCTGTATTTCCTGAATTTGATGTTGGTCTATCTTGCTAGTTTGGGGAAGTTCTCCTGGATAATACCCTGAAGCGTGTTTTCCAACTTGGCTCCATTCTCCCTGTCACTTTTAGGGACCCCGATCAATCATAGGTTTCATCTTTTCACATAGTCCCATATTTCTTGGAGGCTTTGTTTGTTCCTTTTTAATCTTTTTTCTCTAATCTTGTCTTCATGCCTCATTTAGTAAGTTGATCTTCAGTCTCTGATATTCTTTCTTCCACGTGATTGATTCGGCTGTTGATACTTGTGTATGCTTCACGAAGTTCTTGTGCTGTGTTTTTCAGCTCTATCAGGTCATTTATATTCTTCTTTAAACTGGTTATTCTAGTTAGCAGTTCCTGTAACCTTTTTTCAACATTCTTAGCTTCCTTACATTGGGTTAGAACATGCTCCTTTAGCTCAGAGGCGTTTGTTATTACCCACCTTCTGAAGCCTACTTCTGTCAATTCATCAAACTCATTCTCTGTCCAGTTTTGTGCACTTGCTGGAGAGGAGTTGCAATCATTTGGAGGAGAAGAGGCATCTGGTTTTTGGAATTTTCAGCCTCTTTACACTGGTTTTTTCTCATCTTCGTGGATTTATCTACCTTTGATCTTTGAGGTTGATGACCTTTGGATGGAGTTTCTGTGTGGGGGTCCTTTTTGTTGATGTTGATGTTATTGCTTTCTGTTTGTTCGTTTTTCTTCTAACAGTCAGGCCCCTCTGCTGCAGGTCTGCTGGAGTTTGCTGGAGGTCCACTCCAGACCCTGTTTGCCTGGGTATCACCAGCAGAGGCTGCAGAACAGCAAAGATTGCTGCCTGTTCCTTCCTCTGGAAGCTTCGTCCCAGAGGGTCACCGGCCTAATGCCAGCCAGAGCTCTCCTGTATGAGGTGTCTGTCAACCCCTGTTGGGAGGTCTCTCCCAGTCAGGAGGCACGTGGGTCAGGGACCCACATGAGGAGGCAGTCTGTCCCTTAGCAGAGCTCAAGTACTGTGCTGGGAGAATCCTCCTTGTCAGGATCTGCTGCTCTCTTCAGAGCTGGCAGGTAGGTATGTTTAAGTCTGCTGAAGCTACACCCACTGCCACCCCTTCCCCCAGGTGCTCTGCCTCAGGGAGATGGGAGTTTTATCTATAAGCCCCTGACTGGGGCTGCTGCCTTTCTTTCAGAGATGCCCTGCCCATTGAAGAGGAATCCAGAGAGACAGTCTGGCCACAGCCGCTTTGCCGTGCTGTGTTGAGTTCCGCCTAGTCTGAACTTCTAAGCCTTTTTAGTGTGGTCAGGGGAAAACCGCCTACTCAAGCCTCAGTAATGGCAGAAGCCCCCCCGCCACCAAGCTCGATCTTCCCAGGTCAACTTCAGACTGCTGTGCTGGCAGCAAGAATTTCAAGTCATTAGTTCTTAGCTCTCTAGGCTCCACGGAAGTGGGACCTGCTGAGTGAGACCACTTGGCTCCCTGGCTTCAGCTCCCTTTCCAGGACAGTGAACGGTTCTGTCTCCCTGGGGTTTCAGGTGCCACTGCGGGGGTGAGAGGGGTGGGAAACTCCTGCAGCTAGCTCAGCGTCTGCCTGAACAGCCGCCCAGTTTTGTGCTTGAATCCCAGGGCCCTGATGGTGTAGGCACATGAGGGAATCGCCTGGTCTGTGGATTGCAAAAACCGTGGGAAAAGCATAGTATCTGGGCCTGATATAACAGTCCCTCATGGCTTCCCTTGGCTACGAGAGGGAGTTCCCCAGCCCTTTGCACTTCCCAGGTGAAGTGACGCCCCACCCTCGTTCTGCTCACCCTCCGTGGGCTGCACCTACTGCCTAACCAGTCCCAATGAGATGAACAGGGTACCTCAGTTGGAAATGCAGAAATCACCTGCCTTCTGCATTGGTCTCCCTGGGAGCTGCAGACTGGAGCTGTTCCTATTTGACTTTCTTGCCAGCAGAATCTACTGTGCCGTTTTGGTACCTATAGCCTTGTAGCATAATTTTCATTTGGATAATGTGATACCTTCAGCTGGGTTCTTTTTGCTTAGGATTGCTTTGGCTATTTGGGCTCTTTTTTGGTTCCATATGTGCTTTATGATTTTTTTTTTCTAATTCTGTGGTGACATTGGTAACTTGATAGGAATTACATTGAATCTGTAGATTGGGCAGTATAGTCATTTTAACAATATTGATTCTTTCAATTCATGTGCATGAGTTATTTTCCATTTGTTTGTGTCATCTATGATTTCTTTCATCAGTGTTTTGTAGTTAGCTTTGTAAGGATCTTTCACCTCCTTGGTTAAATACATTCTTAGGTATTTTATAGTTTGTAGCTATTGCAAATGACATTGAGTTCTTGATTTAGTGCTCTGCTTGATACTGTTTGGTGTATAGAAATGTTACTAATTTTTGTATATTGATTTTGTAGCCTTAAACTTTACTGAAGTCATCTTTAAATCTAGGAGTCTCTTGGAAGAGTCTTTAGTGTTTTCTACGTATGAGATCATATCATCAGTAAACAGAGATAATTTGACTTCCTCTCTTCCAATCTGGATGCCTTTTATTCATTTCTCTTGCCTTTTTGCTCTAGCTAAGACTTCCAGTAGTATGCTCAATAGGGAGTGGTAAAAATGGGCATCCTTGACTTCTTCCTGTTCTTAGGTGGAATACTTTCAACTTTTTACCCATTCAGTATGATGTTGGCTGTGGGTTTATTATATATGGCTTTTATTATTTTGAGGTATGTTCCTTTGATGCCTAGCTTGTTGAGGGTTTTATAATGAAAGGGTACTAAATTTTATCAAACACTTTTTTGCATCTATCTAGATGATCATATGGTTATTGTTTTTAATTCTATATACGTGGTGAATCACATTTATTAATTTGCATGTGTTGAACCACCCTTGCATCCCTGGAATAAGGACCACTTGATTGTGATGTATTATCTTTGTGAAGTGCTGTTGGATTCCTTTTGCTAGGGTTCCTTTTCTTTATTTATTTTTTGAAGATTTTTGTACCTATGTTCATTAGGGATATTGGCTTGTAGTTTTCTCTTTTCATTGTGTCCTTACTCTCCTTTGGTGTCAAGGTGATGATGGCTTTATAGAATGAATTAGGGAGGATTTCTTCCTCTTTGATTTTTGGAAACTATTTCAGTAATATTGGTGTCATTCCTTCTTTGTGCACCTAGTAGAATTTAGCTGTGAATCCAGCCTCTTTTGAGAGAAAGATTTTTATGACTGATTCATCTTCACTACTGGTTATTGGTCTGTTCAGGTTTTCTACTTCTTTGTAGTTCAATCTTGGGAGGTTGTACGTTTCCAGAAATATATCCATTTTCTCTAGGTTTTCTAGTTTGTATGCATAGAGATGTTTATAGTAGTCTCTGATGACCTTTTGTATTTAACTGATATCAATTGTAATGTCACTTTTATCATTTCTGATTGTCCTTATTTGACTCTTCTCTCTTTTTTTTTCCTGGATAATCTAGCTAGCAGTCTATCAATTTTGCTTATTTTGTTAAAGAACCGACTTTTAATTTTATTGATTCTTTGTATATTTTTTTGGTTTCAATTTCATTTAGTTCTGCATTGATCTCTGTTATTTCTTTTCTTCTGCAGCTTTGGATTTGGTTTGGTGTTTATCTAGTTTCTTGAGGTGTGACATTAAGTTGTTAATTAGAGGCCTTTCTATCTTTTGAATGTAGGCATTTAATACTATAAACTCTCCTCTTAGCACTGTTTTTGCCGTATCCCAGGATCTTGGGTTCATTGTGTCTGTATTTTCATTTGTTTCAAAAATTTCAAATTTCCACCTTAATATCATCATCCACCCACAGATTATTCAGGAGCAGATTGTTTAATTTTCACGTACTTGAATAGTTTTGAGACTTCCTCATGGTGTTGATTTTTACTTGTATTCCATTGTGGTCTGAGAAGATATTTAATAGGATTTTGATTTTTCAAATTTATTGAGACTAGTTTTGTGGTCTAGCATATGGTCTATTTGGGAGAAAGTTCTAGACATAGATAAGAAGAATGTATATACTGCTGTTGTTAGGTGGAATGTTCTATAAATGTCTATTGGGTCTATTTTATCTTGAGCCCAATTTAATTCCAGAGTTTCTTTGTTGATTTTCTGCCTCAATGATCTGTCTAGTGCTTTCAATGAGGTGTTGAATTGCTGTCTGTTGCATTTCTGTCTATCTCTTCTCTTAGGTCTAGTAGTATTCATTTTTATAAACCTGAGTGCTCCAGCATTGTGTGCATATCAGTCTAGGATTGCCATATCTTCTTGTTGATTTGATTCCTTTATCATATATATACTGACCTTCTTTGTCTTTTTTTTTTTTTTTTTTTTTTTTTTTTTTTACTGTTGCTAGTTAAAAGTCTGTTTTATCTGACATAAGTACAGGTGCTCCTGCTCGCTTTTGGTCCTGTTTGAATGGAGTATCTTTTTCCACTTCTTTTCTTCAAGTCTATAAATTTCTTACCAGTTAAGTGGATTTTTTTGTAAGCAGCATATTTTTGGATCTCGTTTTTTAAAATCCATTCCACTAGTCAATATCTTTTAAGTGGAGAGCATTTATTCCATTTACTTTCAAGATTAATATTGATACATAAGGTTTTGTTTCTGTAATAATTTTAATTGTTATATAGGTGTTTTGTAGTCTCAATTGTGTAATTGCTTTATAAGAACTGTGTGTTTTATGCTTTTTGTGTGTTCTTATGATGGTATCATTCTTTTGTTTCCTTGTTGAAAATTCCTTTCAGCATTTCTTGTAGGACTGGTCTAGCGGTGACAAATTTCTTTAGCCTTTACTTGTCTGGGAAAGACTTTATTTCTTCTTCATTTATGAAGCTTAGTTTAACGGGATACAAAATTCTTGACTGGCAGTTTTCTCTTTAAGAAGACTGAAAACAGGACCCCAATGGCTTATAAGGGTTCTGCTGAGAAGTCTGGCATTAGTCTGATAGGATTTCCTTCATAGGTGATTAGATGCTTCTCCCTTGCTGCTTTTATTATTTTTTCTTTCACTTTGACTTTGGCTAGTCTGAAGACTATATGGTTTGGTGAAGGTCATCTTGTAATCTATCTTCCAGGAATTCTTTGAGATTATTGTATCTGGATGTATAAATCTCTAACAAGGCCAGGCATTTTTTTCTGAATTATTTCCTCAAATAGGTTTTCCAAACTTTTTACTTTTTCTGCTTCTCCCTCAGGAATATCTATGACTTGTATGGTTGGTCACTTTACATAATGCCATATATTTCAAAGGCTTTCTTCATTTTTAAAAACTTTTTTTTATTTCTGTCTAAGTAGGTTAATTCAAAAGACCTGTCTTCAAGCTCTGAAATTCTTTCATCTGCTTTGTTTAGTCTATTGTTAAAGCTTTCAACTATATTTTGGAACTTCTTCGATGAATTTTTCATTTCCAGAAGTTCTGTATGATTTTTTTTTTAAAACATTGTCTATCTCTTTAGTAAATTTCCATTTATATCCTGAATTATTTTTCTGATTTCTTTCTGTTCTTTTCAACTTTCTCTTGGTTTCCGTTGAGTTTCCTTAAAATCCATACTTTTAATTCTTTATTTGCCATTGCAGAATTTTCATTTTGGCTAGAATTCATTGCTAGAGAGCTAGTGTGATTCTTTGGGGTTGTTGAAACACTTCATTTTTTTACTACCAGAGTTCTTACACTGGTTCCTTCTTATCTGGATAAGCTGTCACTTCTTATTTTTGAATTTATTTTCATTTGGATGAGACTTTTTGTTTCCCCCCACCTCCTTCAGTGTGTGACTGTAATGTATGTTCAGTAGAGTCATTTGACATGTTTTCTGAGTGCTTTCAGTGGGCCAGGACTCTGTACGAATGCCAGGATTATAAATAGCTTTAATGTGGTGGTTTTCTCAAATGCTGATTATCTGATTATAGTAGTGGTGTACTAGGGATGTGAACAGGCTCACTGACTCCTGTAGAGACAGGGACTTGGAGGTCTCAGGAAGCTTATCTAATTCCCCAGCACAAGCATTTTGTCAACAGGCATTGTATTGGGTTGTGCAGCTTTACCTCAGGCCAGTAGGTAGTTCTTGCAGATAAAAGCCAGCTGAACAATGTGCATTTGTGTTAGCTGAAGTTGTTAACGGTCTGTACAAGTTGACTAGAAATAAGGCCTTGGACCTTTGGAAGGCATATAATTGGATTTCTAAAAGGCCTGCATGCCATGTGAAAGTGTAGTTTGGCAAAAACAAAAACAAACAAAAACTCTACCACCAACAGAATAGTTATGCATTCAAAGGAAATTTTCTGGCCATGGACTATAAATGGGCCTTAACTAGGATGTGGGTTCAAATGCCTGTAAGGGAGATCAAAAGTGGATATAAACGTGGAAAAGTGGAAGAAGTACAGCACAGGGTACACTGGTGACATCACCTAATTCCCCAAGAAATGTTCAGTTCTGAAAAGCTCTGGATAGAAGTGGCCATTGCAGCTGGCCACTACTGCACTTCTTTTGCCAAGGAGCTGCTTACCTATGAGCACCAGATTTCTGAGTATACATAAAAAGACTATTTGTATTTGTCTAATGTAGTATTAGAGTTCTTCCAGAAGAAAGGCTTCAGGAAAAATTTGCTCAGAGAAATCTGCAAAGATCGTGATGCAGGAAAACTACTTATAAATCAGATGGATAAGCAACAGCATACCAAAGATTTTACATCCAACCAAGTTAAAAGACGAGCTGTAATGAATATGCAAGAACTCAAGAAATATTGTCGTTATTCCTTCCTAAGGGATTTAATAGAGAACAAGCTTCAGATAAGCAAGAAACTATAGGAGAAGCTTGGGACATTTCTAATGATGAGCAGTAACTATATTTACCTGTAAAGTTAAGAATAAATAATGGGGATGGAATGACAGAATAGAGTTAAATATTATATGCTGTGAAATATAAATATACTACAAATAATAATAATGGGTATAGAAAGAGGATTGCCTTGTAAATATTAACTGGGAGCAAAAGAACATAGGTTTAAATCAGAGGCTAGGTCAGAAAGAGAGGAAACGCAAAAAGAGGTTACCAGCAAATTTCATTATGACTCATGAGGGGAACCAATAGACAGTTTCTTTAAAATGGACCTAAAAGCATTATATAAATATATTAGTATAAAATAATAACTCTTCAAATGTTGTACTAGACCAGTACCATCAGTATCTCTTGGAAAGTTGTTAGAAATACAAATTCTCATACCCTACCCCAGAACTGTTGAATCAGAAATTTTGGAATTGGGGCCCAGCAATGTGTTGTAACAGCTCTCTAGGAGATTCTGAGGTATGCTAAAAGTTTGAAAACCACTAGAATCAAGATATCCTTAGAGCAAAAATAAAATTTTTCTAAATGGCAAAAGATAGACCAAAATTAAAAACCAAGGCAAACATAGTGAAATATTTATGGGTATAAGACACATACACATACAATATGCAAGAATGGACACTCCCTCCTCCCATAGCTACTATTTTTTTAATTTTTAATTTTTGAAGGTATATAGTAGGGGATTTATATTTATGGGGTACATAAGATGTTTGGATACAGGCACGCAATGCAAAATAATCACATCATGGAAGATGGAGTATCCATCCCCTCAAGCATCTATGAGGGCAACAAAAATTACAAGGTATATAGAAATAACTCTTATAAAATGCAATAATTTAAAAGTGTTTCCTCTTGAAGAAGAAAATGATAAAACTTTGATTACAATATATTTTAAAGGGCTAAATGAATGTAGAGTTATACTGTGTTCCTGAGGGAAAGACTTGTGAACATAAATGATTATTCTTAAGTTATTCCATACATTAAATGAAAGTTTAGTCAAGATATCAATAATAAATATGGATTAAGGATATTATTCTTACAGAACTTGACATACTGATACTGAAATTCATATAAAATTGAAAATAGACAATAATGATCATGACTATTTTGAGGAATAAGCATGAAGAACTGACATTGCTAGATAGTGAAACTTATCAAGCCATAATGTTTTTAAAAAGTGTAATATTATAGCATTAATAGACAAATAAATGGTGGAGAAATACAATGAACTTACAAATAGACTTAAGAATACATGATGGACTTTCCAATAAATGGTATTAGGATATTTGGTTACGCTTATGGAAACAGATAAAATTAGATCAATACTTTACACCATTTATAAAAATTTAATAATTTAATTCCTGGCAGGTTTAAACCCTAAGTAAAAATAAGAATAAGAGTAGAATACATACGTTTGCAGGGGTGGTGTGCTTGTGTATTAGTAAGAAGAAAGTAAGAAAAAAGAGAACAGTAGGAAGTCTTTATGATATCTGGATGGGGAGGAGTTCTTTAATAAAACGTAAAAACACAAACCATAAAGGGAAAGATAAATTTAAATGTATTAAAATTTAAAATATTTCAGTATAAGCAAAGGTAAAGGCAAGTTACAGACTGACAGAAGATATTTACAATGCACAAATGACAAATGTTTAAAATTCTGAATATATAAAGAATTTCTATAAACAAAAAAAGACAACCAAATCAAAAAATATAGATATAATATGAATCAGCAATTACTAGAGGAAGGATCTTGAATGACCAGTAAACCTGTTAAAAGAAAACCAACCTCACAGAGGTTGCATCACAACGAGATATTATTTAATATTCACTGGATTGACAAAATTTACTCTGATAACACCAACTTTGGGAGAAATGAGGAGAAGTAGGAACTTCTCATTGTTATTAATTGTAAATTGTTATAACTGCTTTGGAAAGAATTTAGCAATATCTAATAAATATAGAGATATACATACCCACTTCTAGGCATATAGTCTTGAAAACTGTACATATGCATTAGGAGATATGGTGAAGGATGTTCATTGCAAACAATTTGTATAGAAAAAGATTGGAATGTACTTAACTACCCATCATCAGAGAAATGAAGAAAAGAGCTAGCATGGTTCATTTATTCAGTGGAATACTATGAAGTAGTTATGTGGATGAACTAGATCAATGTGTACCAATATAGATAAATCTTAAAATCATAACATTGAGTGGGGGAAAAAGCAAGATGCAAAAGGTATGTACAGTATGAAACACTTCATCCCTAAATTTTAAGCATGAAATCAATTGAATACATTTTAGTTGATATGTACACATTTAGTGAAAGTACAAAAGCAAGTATTGGGATGATACATGCCAACTTCAGGATAGCGGTCATCTATCAGTGAGAAGTGGGGGAATGAAGGAATGGAGGTAGGGTTTATCTCTATCTGTAATGTTTTATTTTTTTAAGTGATATAAAGTAAAATTAACAAAAAATTGGTGTCTGTTTAATCTCAATAGTGGATACATAGGTGCCTTTTAAATTTTCTGTATGTTTGAAATGTTTCATAATTACAATTTTAAAATTTAAAAATCACTGTGATATTACAAATGTGCAAATTGATTATATGGTGGTGTAAATCCTTGGACAATTGAAGAAGGCTTCCCTAATAAAATACACGTAAGCTGAGTCCTGAAATGTGAGTAAAATCCATCTGAAGGTTGGTGGGGTACACTGTTTCCAGCTGAAGGATCAGCAAGTGCAAAGGCTCTGAGGTATGAACATGATTGGGGTGTTCAAGGAGCATCAAGGAGGGAAATGTAACTGGAGGAGACTGATCAATGACATGAACAATTGGAGATTAGAGCACAGAAGTAGCAGGGAGCCAGGTCATGCAAATATTTTGTTGTTTTAAATTATTTTATTTATTTTTAATTGATAAATAATAATTGTGTATATTTATGGGATAGATCATGCAAATATTTAAACCAGGGTAAGAACCGAATTAACCTGAATTTGATGGAGCCATTTGAGGGTTTTAAATAAAATAATGACTTGAACTGGGTTGTGTTTTTAAAACACTGTTCTGACTACAACACTGAGAGTGGACTATTGGACATAAGAGTGAAAGAAAGGAGGCCAGTTAGGAGCTATAATCCAAAAAAGAGATAATATGGGCTTAGACCAAGTTGATAACAATGGGGAAGCAGAAGCGTAAACAGATTTTGGAATGTTTATGAGATATTATTATTGGCGAGGAGTGAAAGAGAGTGCTAAGAATCAAAGAAGACTCCCAGGTTACAATGGTAACAATGGAGGTAAAATATATTTGTGTTGAATGTGTGGGATGAAAATGATGAGCTTATTTTGGATTTATACATGTTTAAAGCTTAGGAGAAAAGACTGGAATGGAAATATGGACCTGGAAGACTTTGCAATTTGGATGATTAAAGCCTTGGGAGTGGGTGAAATTACTTAGGAACTAATGGAAGTTAGGAGAGAGGCTGGAATAGAGCTTTGAGGAGGTTCAATATTTAATGGCTTGGTGGAAGTGGAGTAGCCAGCAAAGGATACTGATAAGGAGCTGCAAGATAAGCAGAAGGAAAACCAAGAGACTGTGGTGTACTATACTTAAAGATAGAGTGTTTTGTATACCATGTGGTGGTCAAGTCTGTCAACTACCATTAAGAAATCCAACAAAACGAGATTTTGTAAGTGTAAATTACATTTAGTGATATTGAAGTCATTAGTGATCTTTGTAGAGAGATGGGGTGGAAATCAGACTTGAGAGGGTTAAGTAGTGAGCAGGAATAAAGAAAAGAACAGACAAAATGAACAAAACAAAGTAAGGACAATCCTTTTGAAAAAATTGGCTGTGAATGGGGTAGGAAGGGATACAGCAGGAGGATGAGAAGTGAAGGGGGCATTTTGTTTGTTGTTTTCTTAAAAATGGGAGAAAAATGGAAATGCTTAAATGCTGATGTGATGGAGCCATTCAATTAACATATGAAAAGACACAAAACGGCCGGGCTCGGTGGCTCAAGCCTGTAATCCCAGTACTTTGGGAGGCCGAGGCGGGTGGATCACGAAGTCAGGAGATCGAGACCATCCTGGCTAACACGGTGAAACCCCGTCTCTACTAAAAATACAAAAAACTAGCCGGGCGTGGTGGCGGGCGCCTGTAGTCCCAGCTACTCGGAGGCTGAGGCAGGAGAATGGCGTAAACCCGGGAGGCGGAGCTTGCAGTGAGCCGAGATCCTGCCACTGCACTCCAGCCTGGGTGACAGAGCGAGACTCCGTCTCAAAAAAAAAAAAAAAAAAAGAAAAGACACAAAACATAATTATTCATCAAGAAATGCACATTAAATCCACAATGTGCCCTCTCTACATCCACAATAATGACTAAAATTAAACAATCGACCCCAAGTGTTGCCAAGGTTGTTGAACATTTGGAATCTTATACATTGCTGGTGGGAGTATTAATTGGAACAACTTTAAAAAAAATTGACAGTATCTACTACAGCTGAAAGTATGAATACCTACAACCTAGCAAGTTCACTCCTAAATGCATAACCAACAAAAACAAATGTGCATGTTCACCCAAAAACATGGATATTAATGATCCAAAAACATCATTTGTAATAGCCCCAAACTGGAAACAACCCAACGTTTACACACTACTGACATGTGCAATAATATGAATAAATCTCAAAAACATTACGCTGAGTGAAAGAGTAAGACAAAAGAGTACATACTGTATTATTCTATTTATATAAATTTCTAGAAAAGGCAAATTTAATCTATGGTAAGAAAAAGTCTGAATAGGGGTTACCTCTTGGGAAGAGATTAATAGAATATAGAATCAGAAAGGGCCAGAGGGAACTTTCTAGGGTGCTGGATGTGTTCTATATCTTGATCTATATAGGGTTACACAGGCTTATATCCAGATATACATTTTATTTAGCTTTACACTAAAGATTATTGCTCTTTATGCATTTTATGTACTTTATATCTTAATTTAAAAATTTAAAGCTCCTGATATTCTTATATTCTTATATTACATTTCTCCTTTGTTTTGAGCCTGCTTTAAACCATGAAATTCAACACCATCCTCAGATTGCTAGAGAAACTTCCTCTCCTTGGGGCCCATATTGTCCCTATGTCTTTCCTGTTCTATTGCTGATCCTTTTTCCACTTTCTTTTTTGTGTAGGCTAATCTTATAGGAATATTTCAGTCACTATGTTCCAAGCCATAACTATTGGCTCTTAGGATATTCTATTTCTGCCCTCTTCCCTGTTCTATGATTTAGAATTGTTCATGTTATAAAAGTCCAAGGGCTCAGGAGTACTTACTGAGGATTGTTCTTTCAGTGTCTTTCAAAAAAAAAAAAAAAAAAAGGCAAACATAGACAGTGAGCCATTAGTAATCCTAATGCAATACTGGCTCCATTCCAATGATATGCTTTTGGAGATAAACAACCTAGAGCGGACAAGTAATAAAGAGATTCTGGGGCTCAAAGTATCTACTGAATACTTTCTAATGTGTCTCTAAATAATCATTAATGACTTTTTTAAGGGTTACCTTTAAGCTAATTCTCCTTTGCCCTCTTTTCTCATCCTTCCTTTATCTTTATGTACCTATTCCTTTACATCATCTTTAAATACTTATACTATTGTATTCCTCAGTCATCTCCCGTAAAGCCTTTTAAAATTTGTCCTTGACTTCTCATTTCTGAGTTTTTAAACATTGACCTATTTATGATGTACAAGGTCTTTAAGTCAAATCATTCTATCATATTATTACCTGGATCTCTAAGAAACTGAGCTCAAATGGAAAATTTCACACCTTCCAGAAAGATGATTCATAAGCATGTTTATTATTCCTATGCTGATACATCATCTGCTAGTCATAACACAAAATACAGTACAGTTTCAGTTAACGACTAAACATGTTAAGATAGACATGTTTAGCATTGCAAACATTTTTCTAAGTAAAATTCGACAGACAATGCCTAAATTTATAGTGATGATATCTAGACATTCCTCAATAAGTTCCACTGAAATGTGAATGCCAATATGTAAATTATCATTCTAAATGAATTAGGCACTCTATGCTTATATGCTCATCTTTACACTTATCGTAACTACCATAACTACCCATTTGATGGCTACAATAATAATGAAATTCATGTCTAAGAACTTTCTTCACCCAAACTGATGCTATCACGTAAATAAAGTCCTAAACCATTCAAGATTAACAATCAAAATTATAATACTATACCACATTCATATTTTCCAAATGTATAATTACTTCCACCTTAAAAGTGTTACCATTCAGAAGTTATAGAGTTGTCAACATTTTCTGTTTTATATTATTTAAGTGTATTTGAATTGTATTTATTTTATATATAGCCACCTTAGTAATTCTCTTATTAGTTTTAATAGTTTTACCGTTAATTTTGCCAAATAAATCATTCCTTCTTACCCTTCCCCTGACTCGTAGTGTTCATTTCTAGAACACAGAGAAAAAACATTGAGTTTCCCAAATCATTCTGTGAGGATAGTATAATATTGATAGCAAAGTCAGCTAGTATAAAATAAAGCAAAACAGAGCAATAAAAACCCTGTAGATCAATCTCACTAACAGATTTTTTCAAAATTAATAAAACATTAGAGAATTGAATCAAGTGATGTATTAGAAAATAATCTATAATGAGTAAGTATGGCATATTCAACATTAGGGAATGTAATTTATTGTATTAACCAATTTAAGGTGAAAAATTATAGGATCATCTCAATAAATGGCAAAAAGCACTTGATGAAACTAAATATCTGTTCATGATAAACATTTCTTATACCTTTCCCTCTGGGGAAGCTTCTTGCAGTGTCTTGGAGCAACAAGACAATTGAGTTCTCACATATACCAAGTTAGCGAAGAAGACAAACTGTCTATTTTCACTCCTTTAAGGAAGTAATCGTGTGGCCGGTCTGAGGTTGTCCATTCTGTCTCTGGCATTTTAAATGGCACTGATACTTCTATGGGCCATGTGGTGATAGGCATGACTATGGCCATCTCTCAACCTCAGACCGGCCACACGATTACTTCGTTAAAGGAATGAAAATAGTTTCCTGCCAATTCCAAGAAAGAGCCACATTCCAGAGCATTTATGTGATCTCACTTTTATAGTGCACTTTTCATAAATAATAGAGGCCACACTGGTAACTGTTATTCCTTTGAAGTTTTAGGGCTGAATAAGAATAAGAACAACACCAAAATGAATGATAAGAATAGCTAATTTATTGAGGACTTAAGTACTAGGCATCATGTTAAAACACCTGATATGGTTTATCTCATTTATTTCTAACAGCTACCTAATGAATAGTTTTTCTTACTATCCCCATTGATGGCTAGGGGAGCAAAAGTAATAAAGTCACTTGCTCAAAGTCATACAGCTAGTAAATAATATATCCAATATTTGAACCCAGGTCTATCTCTAGATCTAGAACTTGTGCTCATAGCCTTTATTCCAGTGTGGCCTCTATTATTTATGAAAAGTGCACTATAAAAAGTGAATGTGGCTCTTTCTTTCTTTTTTTTTTGAGACGGAGTCTCGCTCTGTGGCCCAGGCTGGAGTGCAGTGGTGCGATCTCGGCTCACTGCAAGCTCCGCCTCCCGGGTTCCCGCCATTCTCCTGCCTCAGCCTCCCGAGTAGCTGGGACTACAGGCGCCCACAACCGCGCCCGGCTAATTTTTTGTATTTTTAGTAGAGACGGGGTTTCACCGTGGTCTCGATCTCCTGACCTTGTGATCCGCCCGCCTCGGCCTCCCAAAGTGCTGGGATTACAGGCGTGAGCCACCGCGCCCGGCCGTGGCTCTTTCTTTCTAAGCCTATCAGTATCAGTACTTCTTAGTATCCACTCAAGTTGTTGGGCCTTGTCCGATTCTTTCCCTCTGGGGAAGCTTCTTGCGGTGTCTTGGAGCAACAAGTCAATTGAGTTCATCATAACAATCTGTGGGGTAGGCAAAGCAGGTATTGTTTTCTATTTTACAAATTAGGCCAGAAGAGCAAAGGGGACTTGTCCAAGTTCACATAAGGCAGAATGAGGGCTACAAGCCTTTTATTGCAATGTTCTTCTCATACTACAATAGTGGCCTTTAAAAACCCTCTAGGAGCCAAATACACTGGTCATCCTAAACAGTATTCCTTGAGGAAATCTGTACCAATTACTATAGTCCATAATCTTTGCATGCAAATACATTTGCCATACAATGTGACGTTTATCTCCATCGACCTCCGCTGGACCACTGTAATCCCACCTTCTGAGGCTTTAGAAGGTGCTGAGACAATCTACTGAGGTGTGATACTTTATTTTAGAGATGATGAGGAAGTTGGGGACTGGGGATGTAGAACTATGTGAGATGAGAGAATGATTGGTTGTGAAAAGTAAAATAGTTACTTATTCTGAACTGGTCTTCTCCTAAGACGCTTATGATTTAAACAGTAACCTTTTAGCCTGATAACATTTTTTTAATCTCTCTCTCTCCCTCTGAGTCATTCTGATCTCTGAGACAAGGAACCAGTTTTCTTCTGCAGGAAGGTTATTGCTTCTTCCAATGTCCAGGGGATGGGGGTATCTTGAGAGTTGGTATTTGGGTTTGGTGAGGAAGCAGGAATGATCTGCCAAGGGCTAGGGCAAAATCTTTCTCTGTCTTTTATGGGTCTCATTCCAAGTCCTAATAATTATCCAACTATTTCACTTGAACATTTGTTTTGAGCAGATAGCCATAGTGTCTCCATTTTGTATGTATGTATATATCTATGTATTTATATATGTATGTATGTATGTATCGATCTATCACATGATCCATGCTGTGCTCTGTTAGGCATCAGAATGCAAATATAAAACCTTAAGACAGTTTCTGCCTTTAAAGTCTTCATGTCATGAGAACAACACATGACAATGAGCATGATATGCTTTTAAGCTGTCATTTGTATAGAACAGTGTTTTCTTCTTTGTTTGTTCACTAAATATGAAGTAGATTTGAAAAGCGCTAATATTGCTTCTGTGAAAGGCATCTGTTGGTTTTTGTAAATCTTGCCTGATATTCTCAAAAGGGGACATTGCAATGGGAGATATTTCTGGCTGAAGTTTGTCAGAAATGCTGCCAAAGTGTGAAATCAGCCAAGGTTTCTTTGGTGCCCTTCCAGCTTCCCTGACTACTGGTTCTCAAATCTTCAATGCCTTCAGACTGTTCCAAGCTTACAAGCCCCCCTCTTACAGCATCTCATCCATTTCTGCCTTGCTTGGGCAGTTCCTTCTTGGAGTTTTTCTATTTAGTCTTTTGCTAGTCAAAATTTATCTATGCTCTTTTTCAAAAGGCCCTGGAATTGGAAAGGCTAATTCTCTGCATATAGGCACTGATTCAGGATACACTTAAGAGAGGGCAGCCCTCTCTCAAGGAAGGAAGTCTGTTCTATTGTTGGCTAAATCTAATGGTTATACAGTTCTACTTATTATCAAACTAAAATTTGCCTCTCAGAACAGACTACATTCTTTCAGATGAGATTTTGTCAGGGCAAATTTAAATATGAATTTTATACCTTCCTTCCTTTGCATATTATACTTTAATTAATGAGGACTGAGATTTTACCAACTTTTTCAGTAACTACACGCTGTTGACTCAAGCTTGCTGTCAACTAAGTCCTTAAATTCTTTTTTTTCACATATGAAGCTCTTAAGCCAAGCCTGCTTTATCCTGTGTGTTTGAAAGATTTTTCCATTGATCATTACACATTTTTAACAAATATTGGGTCCATTTCAGCTCTCTTCATCCATGTCCAAGTCATCAACAAAAATATTGAACAAGGCAAGGACTACAGATCTTTCTATGTTTGATAACTTTTATCCCTTCACTTAACTATTTCTTAACCATCTTTTATTTGATGATCTTAATACCTGTAGTTCATGCCCTTATGGAGCTTATAATTATTATAATTAATCCAGTGAGCAGAAACGTTTGGGTATAATTGTTCAATTAATTGTGAACCTATATAATTGTATTGCTGTCTACATTTTTATGATGAAAAATATAATATGTTTCAATATAATGTTTGACAATGTTTCAGTCCAGCTAGATACACTATATATACAACATTCATCTTATCTACTAACCTACTAACCCTGTGAAGGAACTACAATACATCCTTAAATAAGTGTGAAAAAATAAGTTGGAAGCTTAACTATAGCTTGCCAGTAAGTACACAAATATAATTTGTGGAAATGTGTCTGTGGATTATTTGAGGGGAAAGGCTCCAAGGGAAGCCAGAAGTGTGTCTCTGCATGGAAAGAGAGGAGGAAAATTTGGAGGGGGCGGTCATATAATGAGAGGAAGTGTGATACATGAAAGTAATTGAGAGTGGCCAGCACATAGCTTAAAGCTATGCCAGAAATGTCAGAGTTAAGTAAAGCAGTCCGTTGAGCCCCACAAAGGTAGGAGGAACATGATTTTCGGTGTCAGGAGACACGATGCAAAGATGGTGGTTCCCCAGCTGGAATATTTTCCACAATTCTGGTCATTATAAATGAGACAAAGGACATCTAAATGACTATGAATTAGCCAGTGTGGAAAGGTATAGCTAGCCAGCTGCCTATGCCAGCTATTGACAATGTTGTTGTATATTGTTTTTTATTAATTGAACTTAGTGTAACATTGTGCCAAGAGTGCATAAAATGCAAAATATTATGCTTAGGAGAAAAGAAAGCTGTTTGTCTCAGTATAACAGATATTTCTAGATGTACCACATACCAAGATTTGTTATTTACAGTAACAATTTGGATCCTTTGTTGTATCAAAAATAAGCATGGAGTTTTCAGTAGGTAATTAGATTATTTCACCAAAACTAGCTGTTGGTCATACATGTTCATTCCTGGTAATCAACACTTCTTTCTTTTTTTTTTTTAAATTTTATTTTTTATTATTATTATACTTTAAGTTCTAGGGCACATTTCTGCTCATCAGTAATTCTTTTTTGGTAATCAGTTCTAAGCCTTGACTAAATTTTACATCAAAGTCACATTTTTTAAGCTCTGAAAATTTCTCTTTTTTTTTTTTTTGAAACGAAGAAATACATTTTCTAGGCTCATTTTAGAGTGCGTTTCTCTTTCTCCATGAGTCTTCAAAGATCACCAAGAAGGATCTAATTCATAATTTTTCTCAATATGAATATGATTCATCTGGTCATAAGACTTGAACTTACTGAGTAAACTATATACTTTCTTCTATTTTTTTCATCTATCTTGGGTTATAATCTCCCTTTTAAATGTTCTAATATATCCAGTGTAAGTAACATTATCTTTGACAAAGAAGATGGTGGCAAAATGGTAGTTGAGTAATTATGATCTAAGGATAAATATTGGTGTTATATTTTGTAATGGAAATCAGAAGACCTAAATTTTAATCTCACTTCCCTCCCTGTGCTCATATTTGCTGTTATGATTTTTGGCAAGTCCCTTCCCCTCTCTGGACCTTAGTGGCAAATGAAGTGGGTCAAGTGATGCCTAAGCTCTTCTACAGACTTTGTGATTCTAAGCATCTATTAGAATATTAAATTTCTATAATCATAGATGCCCGCTATGTTAGTCTGTTTTGTGCTGCTATAACAAAATTGCTGAGACTGGGTAATTTATTAAAAAACAGAAATGTATTTCCTCACAATTCTGGAGTTTGGGAAGTTCAAGATCACAACACTGGCATTTTGTGAGGGCCTTCTTGTTGTGTCCTCACATGGTGAGGACATAGAATTCATGTTTTTATGTTATCTATTTTCCCTACAGACATCTTGGGCCTCTTTTGTGTTATTCCTGTGTTTTTCTTTCATCCTTTCCATTTCTAGATGTATTCTTTTAGTCAGTTCAGATCGGCTATGGAAGATATTAATTAAATCATATAATTGTATATTTGCATTTCTCCCAGAATGTTCACAGTGAGAAACACTAACAAATCAAAAAGAGTCATTTGCAAATGTACCATAAAGTTATCTGTAACATCAATTTAAAGATATATACTTATCAATAAAAAGATACTGATGCAAAGTTTGGAATAGTCTTATTACTTGGAGATATAGACTTATAGAATGTTAGATGTTGCATGTGAAAACTGATGTTCTGGGAGATGGGAATCTGGGTTCCACCAGGAAACATTTTCCTTACACTCTCCTGGCATCTGTCTGTTTTCTCACCTACTAATTCTGATGACTTAACCCAGTTGGTGAATTTAGGAGCATGAAATGTGCAAGTGTAACTCACTCTCTTTCCTCTCCATTTTCTTTGGAGCCAGTTGCCCATCGGAAGTGTGCATTCTTGTCTGCTCCTTTATTCCTTAAGTTTTACAGGGAGAGACTTTCCCATGAGGACACCTATGGTTATATAGCATTACCTATGGTGCAATATTAGGAAAGCCACATCCTCCAATATTAGCTTTATCAGTAATAAAGCTAATGATTTGACCTCCATGTGTATCACTTCTCTATCTTTCAATTGGTCCCAAACTCAGGCAAAGACAGAGTGAATTATATTGTGCCATCCTTAAAACCCTTAAACCAGAAAGTAGAAGTCCTACAAACCTAGAAGGAACATGCAACGTCTGTGGACTTCAGTCCCATTGTGTATCTTGGGACTCATTCC
Source organism: Macaca thibetana thibetana (assembly GCF_024542745.1). Classification (NCBI taxonomy): domain Eukaryota; kingdom Metazoa; phylum Chordata; class Mammalia; order Primates; family Cercopithecidae; genus Macaca; species Macaca thibetana. Next base: position 150,262,087 of record NC_065598.1, read on the forward strand.
AATAAACGTTTATCAGAGCAGAAAGATTATCTATTTTCCTGGCCAACATTTTGATGAAATAGTCTTTCACTACCCCCACTGAGAGACCGAAATGCCTACTGTGTGACAATTTGGTACTAGACACCCTAGTAACCTTGGAAAACTTCCACAAGGAAGGCAACACACCAGATCTTGTTCTTGTGGAAAAAACTAATACCTGTGTTTTGCTTTACTGGCCCCTTCCACACAAGCTTGTGCAGGTTTGAAAAAGACATAGATATTTCCAGGGATATCTCAATACTGTCTTCTTGAATGAGATCACCTGGACTGAAATGTAGGGAATCCTACAGACCCTAATAGAGTAGTATTTCTAGACTGAATGGGCTTGTTGTCAAAAGGGATTTCTCCTTATGTAATAGAAATTCTTCTCTCCTTACCTTAATCATCTGTGCTCTGAATTTATGAGAAACCATTCTACCTCCAAAAATAGTTAGGAAGAAGTTCCTATAATATTATCAGGATGGAAAAAAGTCTCTAATGTTTGCAATAGAATGACTCCAGTACCCTTCAAAAGGGACAGTAAAAACCATGCTGAGTAAGACACTGGCCTATCTACTTGTGATTCTGTTATGTTAATATATAAAGTATCCAATTCGAATGTCCTTTCTTTTCTGGCTGGAGAAACCCCTTAGCAAATACTTAGCGAATTAACAGTCTGTGTTTCTTCGCCAGAGCTCCCAAATCAGCCCTTTCCCTTGGAGTAAAAAAGAGACCCAAAAGAAGAGGGGAGGAATAACCATATTGTTAAAGAACTGAAAAGAGTGGCTTTGTATGGCTTTTTTTTTCTTATTATACTTTAAGTTCTAGGGTACATGTGCACAACGTGCAGGTTTGTTACATATGTATACATGTGCCATGTTGGTGTGCTGCACCCATTAACTCGTCATTTACATTAGGTATATCTCCTAATACTATCCCTCCCCCTTCACCCCACCCCACGAGAGGCCCCGGTGTGTGATGTTCCCCTTCCTGTGTCCAAGTGTTCTCATTGTTCAATTCCCACCTATGAGTGAGAACATGCGGTGTTTGGTTTCCTGTCCTTGCGATAGTTTGCTGAGAATGATGGTTTCCAGCTGCATCCACGTCCATACTTGGTTGAAGTGAGGGAAAGAAACAGAAAACTGTGATGCCTTGCAAACTGTGCAAGTGAAGTCAATCTGGGCTAGATTTTATATAAATGTGAATGACAAACCTGTAATCTATCATCTCATTTATGACTGTGCATTTTATTTTCTCAGAAACTTTTAATTTTGAAAACTTGTATGTTTGTTCAACGAAAATTAGAGTATAATGAGTTCTTTTACACTCTGACCGTCTTGAGAGGACAGATTCATTCAACAAATATTCTTGAGCTCGTACTCTGTACCAGGCACCTTCATGTCTTAAGAATAACACCACATGTTCTCACTCATAAGTGGGAATTGAACAATGAGAACGCATAGACACACGGAGAGGAACATCACACACGGGGGCCTGTTGGCGGGTGGGGGGAGTAGGGAGGGATAGCATTAGGAGAAATACCCAATGTAAATGATGAGTTAATGGGTGCAGCACACCAACATGGCACATGTATATCTGTGTATCAAATCTGCATGTTCTGCACATGTACCCTAGAACTTAAAGTATAATAAATAAAAATAAAAAATAAAAAACATGAATACAAATTTTTTAAAAAAGAATAAGACTATCTTAATCTATTCATGATGCTATAACAAAATATCTGAGGCTAGGTAACTTATAAATAACAGAAATGTATTGCTCACAGAATGTTGGGAAGTCCGAGATCAAGACACCAGCAGATTTGGTGTCTGATGAAGGCTGCTCTCTGCTCAAAGATGGTGCCTCTTGCTGCTCTCTCATATGGCAGAAGAAAGGCCAAAAAGGGTGGGGGTGGGAGTAGCTAGTTCCTTCCAGCCCTCTTGTAATGTCATGACTTAATCACCTCCTAAAGGTCTCACCTCTTAATACTATCACATTGGGGTTTAAATTCTAACATATGAATTTTGGAGGGACACATGCATTCAAACCATAGCAATGAGTAAACAATAGATATGATTCTTGTCCTCATGGAACTTTCAAATATAGTGAGGGGAGATAATCATTAAATAATTACATACTAGCAGTCTGTACTAGCCTTTATAAATGAAAGGAAGACATTCAAGGCAATGGAAACAGTATATGAAGAGGACCAGAGTCATGAGTGTCTGCTATTATAGAATAATTAAGAGCTAGAAAGTGTGGCTAGAAAGTAGAAACCAAGGGAGTGAATCAAAAAGTGAAACCACAATGGGAGATATAGGAGAGTTCTTGCAGGGTTCAAGATTTTAAACATTGGACTTTATTTTAATAGCAATGAGGAGCCACTGAAAGATAAGATTTTAAGCAATGCTGGTGTGTGTGTGTTAGAGAGAGAGAGAGAGAGAGAGAAGAGAAGACAAGAGAAGAGAAGAGAAGGAGTCAAATTGGTATTTTATAGAGATACTACTACTGACGAGAAGAAAAGAGAAGAGAAGAGGAGGGACAAGAAGGGAAAGGAAGGGAAGGGAAGGGAAGGGAAGGGAAGGGAAGAGAAGAGAAGAGGAGTCAAACTGGTATTTGTAGATGCTACTACTACTCTGGCCCTAGTATGGAGACTAGTATATAGGAGGCCAAGAAAGGTAACAGGGGAACCAGTCTTAAGATTACTAAAATCACCATGAGAAAATGGTGAAGACTTAAGGTAGAAATGGGAAATTATGGGCATGGGGAATAAGTCATCTAACTTGAGAGACTTTTAGGAGGTAAAATACACATGACTTAGTTCTAGATTGAATGTGGGATATTCCCCACAGTCATTTTGACTTGGCTGACTGGATGGATGGCAGGATTGTTTGCTGAGATACAAAATACTAGAATAGTGGAATTTACTTATTTATTTTTTGGCAGGAGAGAGATGATCAGTTCCTTTTGAACACTGAGTTTCAGATAACTGTGAAATATTCAAATAGAGATACAGGCATACTTAATTTTATTGTGCTTTGCTCTATTGTGCTTCACAGATACTGCATTTTTTACAAATTAAAGTTTTGTGGAAATCCTACGTCAAGCAATAGCCACATTGTAAATGCAAAGAAAACCTCTTGAAAAAATTAAAAGTGCCACTTTCCTGAACACATGAATGATAAGAAAGTGAGATAACCTTATATTACTCATCTGGAGAAAGTTTGTGTGCTCAGGATAGAAGATCAGACCAACCACAAAATTCCCTTAAGCTGAAGCCTAATCCAGAGCAAGGGCTTAACTCTGTTCAACTCAATGAAGGCTGAGAGAGGCAAGAAAGCTGCAGAAGAAAAGTCTGAAGCTAGCAGAGGTTGGTTCATGAAATTTAAGGAAAGAAGCCATTTCCATAACAAAAGTGGAAGGTGAAGCAGCAAGTGCTGATGGGGAAGGTGCAGTAAGTTATCCAGAAGATCTAGCTCAGAAAACTGATAAAAGTGGTTACACTAAGCAGTAGATTTTCAATGTTAATGAAACAGTCTTCTATTGGAAGAATATGCCATCTAGAACTTTCATAGCTAGAGAGAAGTCAATGCGTGATTTCAAAGCTTCTAAGGACAGGCTGACTCTCTTGTTAGGGGCTAATGCAGCTGGTGATTTTAAGTTGAAGCCAATGGTCATTTATCATTCTGAAAATCCTTGGGCCCTGAAGAATTATGCTACATCTACTCTACTTTTGCTCTGTGAATGGAACAACAAAGTCTGGAAGGCAGCACACCTTTTATGTTTACAGCATAGTTTACTGAATATTTAAAGCCCATTGTGGATACCTACTGCTAAGAAAAAAATGTTTTCTTTCAAAATATTACTGCCCATTGACAATGCACCTGCTAGGTCAAGAGCTCTGATGGAGATGTACAAGAAGATTAATGTTGTTTTCATGCCTGCTAGCACAACATCCATTCTGTGGCCCATGGATCAAGGAGTAATTTTGACTTTCAAGTTTTTTGTGTGGATCCTTCTCTGGTACAAAGAGTTTCAAGCCTTGTTAATTTTTTTAAGCATTTTTTGAGGCAGAGTATCACCTGGATGCTCCAGACAGAGTATCAGGCTGGAATGCAATGGCACAATCATTGCTCATTGCAGCCTCAGCCTGCTGGGCTCAAGTGATCCTCCTGCCTCAGCCTCCTGAGTATCTGGGACTACAGATGTGTGCCATCGCACCTGGTTAATTTTTAATTTTTTTGTAAAGATAAGGTCTTACTGTGTCACTCAGGCTAAAAAAATACATTTTTAATGCTACCGCTGCTATACATAGTGATTACACTGAAGTATCTGGGAAAAGTACATTGAAAACCTTTTGGAAAGATTCAGCAGTCTAGATGGCATAAAGAATATTTATGATTCATGAGTTGAAGTCAAAATATTAACGTTAGCAGGAGTTTGGAAGAAGTTGATTCCAATCCTCATGATGACTTTGAAGGGTTCAAGACTTCAGTGGAGGAAGTAACTGCAGATGTGGTAAAAACAGAAAAATTAGAAGTGCAGCCGGAAGATGTGACTAAGCTGCTGCAATATCATGATAAAACTTTAACATGATGAGGAGTTGCTTCTAATGGATGAAAATAGAAAGTGGTTTCTTGAGATGGAGTCTACTCCTGGTAAGGATGCTGTGAACATTGTTGAAATGGCAACAAAGGATTTAGAATATTCCAGTTGATAAAGCAGTGGTATGGTTTGAAAGGATTGACTCCAATTTTGGAAGAAGTTCTGCTGTGGGTAAAATGCTATCAAACCGCATTGCATGCTACAGAGAAATCTTTGTGAAAGGAAGAGTCAGTCAAGTGGGCAAATGTCATTGTTGTCTTATTTTAAGGAATTGCCACAGCCACTCCAACCTTCAGCAACCACCACCCTGATCAGTCAGCAGACACCAACATTGAGGCAAGACCTTCTACCAGCAAAAAGGTTAGGACTTACTGTAGGCTCGGATGATTGTTAGCATTTTTTAGCAATAAAGTATCCTTTATTAAGGTATGTACATTACTTTTTAGACATAATTTTACAATTAATATACTGCAATTTGGTGTAAACATAACCTTTACATGTCCTGGGAAACCAAGAAATTCATGTGACTATTTTTATTGTGATATGAGCTTTACTGTGGTGGTCTGAACATGAACCCACAATATCTCTGAGATATGCTTGTATTAAAGTGGCAGTTGGATATATAGTTCTGGCTAAGGAAAGATGACTGGGCCAGAGATGTAAATTTAGGAGCCATTGGCATATAGACAGTAATAATAATTTTGACCATACAAATGGATGAGATGATTCAGAAAGAATATATAGAAGGAGATGAGAGGACAGCCTGGGACAGAAGCCTGGGAAAGTCCAGCTTTTAAGAGGAGAGTAGGGGAAAATGATCTACTTAGGAGAATGAAGAATGTCTGGAGAGTTCGAATCAGGAGTGTGCTATCCTGAGAGGTCAAGGAAGATGGGGGCCGACAGGTGGCCAGGGGTGGTGACACCATAAAGGTCATTGGCGGCCTCGACAACAAGCTGGGGTCGTGGAGGCCAGGCCAGACTGGAGTAGACTGAGAGAGAGCAAGAAGTGAGATGATGGAGTGTTTGAGGGGGTTGATAGGAAAGAGGAAGGTTAAGGGAGAGAGGAGGGGATGTAGTTTTGAAGGAGACTGTTTTCCTTTTTGCTTCCTGAACATTGGAGATGTTGAAAATACAGGAGAAAGAGTGAGCTAGAGAGAGTGATCACTATTGTAAGAAATCAGAGAAGGCCAGGGAGCTTAGGATCTAGCTTGCAGCAGGTGAAGGGACTGGTCTTAAGGAGTAGGAACCCTTCTCCGTCAGAGCAGAAGGAAAGGAGGGACAGGTGAGTGGTTGCTTTAGGGTTTTCCAAATGTATGCTTTTCACAATTCATTTAGAATCAATAAATCTATTTAGAATCAATATTTTACTAATTCAATTGGAATGTAGAAACCTTACTACCATATAGATTCTTTTACCTTCCACATCTTTGTGCTATAGTTGTCTTACATATTATATCTACATACATTGAACATCCTATCAGACATTTTCTTTGTTTTTGTTTTAGCTTTCCATCATGAAATGTGTTGTAAGGAACTCAAGAGGAGAAAAGTCTATTATTTTTACCCAGATATTTACCATTTCTATTGCTTTTCCTTCATTCTTGATGATCCAGATTTTCTTCTGGCATCATTTCCTCTCTGTCAGAAAACTTTTTAAAGCAGTTCTCTGAAAGCAGGTTTGCTGGTTTTGAATTATCTTTTTCTTAATCTTAAAATGTATTTATTTCACCATTATTAAGGATATTTTCACTGGATTTAGGATTCTAGGTTGACAGCCTTTCATTTTGGTACTTGAAAAATGTTGTGGACTTACTTCTGGATGCCATTCTTTCGAATGAGAAATTCGTTTTCCCTATAGAATACATTGTTTTTCTACGGCTGATTTCAAGACTTTTTTCTTTCTCATTATCTTTCAGCAATTTGATTATGATGTATCTGGGCATGAATTTCTTTGGGTTTATCCTGAATGAGATTGGCTCATCATTGTAAATCTGTAGATTTGTCCTTTGTCAAACCTGATAAGTTTTCAACCATTATTTCTTCAAATATTTTTTCAACTTGGCACTCTTTCTTGTCTCCTTCTTGGACTCCAATTTTGTGAATTATAGAACTTTGGTTATTGTTCCACAGGTCTCTGAGGTTCATTTTTTCAATCTTTTTTTCTGTGTTCAGATTGGATAATTTTTATTGCTCTATCTTCAAGTTCACTGACTCTTTTCTCTATAATCTCTATTTTTCCAGTAAGTCCGTGCAATAATATTTGTTTGTCTGTGGGGATTTCTTCTTTTTTTTTTTTTTTTAGTTTTTATTTTCAGTTCAGGGGTACAAGTACAGGTTTGTTACATAGGTAAACTTGTGTCATAGGGGTTTGTTGTACAGATTATTTCCTCACCCAGGTATTAAGCCTACTACTCATGAGTTATTTTTCCTGATCCTCTCCCTCTTCCCACTCTCCACCCTCCAGTAGATTGCACTGTGTGTTATTCCTCTCCATGTGTCTATGTGTTCTCATCATTTAGTTCCCACTTATAAATGAGAACATGTGGTATTTCATTTTCTTTTCCTATGTTAGTTTGCTAAGGATAACGACCTCCAGCTCCATCCATGTCCCTGTAAAGGACACGATCTTGTTCTTTTTTATAGCTGCATAGTATTCCTTTTTTTTTTTTTTTTAGATGGAGTCTTGCTCTGTCACCAGGCTGGAGTGCAGTGGCACAATCTCAGCTCACTGCAAACTCCACCTCCTGACTGCAAGCGATTCTCCTGTGTCAGCCTCCCCAGTAGCTGGGACTACAGGTGCATGCCATTACACCCAGCTAATTTTTGTATTCTTTTAGTAGAGACGGGGATTTAGTAGAGACCGTGTTGGCCAGGATGGTCTTTATCTCTTGACCTCATAATCCACCTCCCTCAGCCTCCCAAAGTGCTGGGATTACAGGCGTGCACCACCACGCCTGGCCGTATTCCATTTTTATTTCACTGATTATTTCAGTTTTAAAATTTCTATTGGGTTCTCCTTTATATTTTTTATTTCTTCGTTGATACTTTCTATTTTAATATTTATTTCAAAAGTGTTCACAATTGCCCACTAGATAATTTTCATAGTAATTTCTTTAAAGTTTTTGTCAGATAATTATTGTTGGCATCTATTGTCTTTTCTCATGCAAGCTGAGATTTTCATGCTTCTTTGTATGCCAACTAGTTTTTGGTCTGTATCCTGAACATTTTGAATATTACATTTTAAGACTTTCAATCTGATTTAAATCCTAAGAAAATATTGATATTTTTATTTTAGTCTTCTTCGGGCTGTGGATTCCAATGTAAGTTTAGTTTTCAAAGTTTTTGCAGTGCTGTTTGGGTCTGTGCCACCCAGTGGTCAGTCTGAGCATAGGTGAAGATCTACTTGTTAACTTAGTTTTCAAAGTCTTTAGTATATTAGTTAGTATCAAATCCATGAATAAATGAGTCAGGGTAACATCAGGAGTTCAACAGCTTTATGGAGTCACTTCCCCAAGTTTCTGTCTCTGTTATTTCCCTGTATTTTGCTGTTCCTAAGTAACTTCTTTTCAGCCTTCCAGCCCAAAACTGCCCCTTCCATAATTATACTGTGTCCAGCAGAAGGACAAAGAAAGGGTTAAAAGCAGTGGGATTTGGCCCTGCCTTCTTGGAGCTATATCTACATCCAATAGAGAAGAATGTTCCCTTCTCTCAGAGTTTTGGCTCCTGCATACTTTAATTGCCAGGCTATATTGCTGCCACAATATAATCTGGAGACTGGGAACATGAGAATGAAGAAAAAGGAGAGAAGAAATGGGATATTCTTCCACCCCTGAGCTTTAGATATTACCTTTCCCCTGAATCTCTCTTTGCACTACAGTGTTAACTTCTGAGATTTGGGTTACATTGAGTTGAGGCCAGGGGCTGCCAGAAGAAAAAAAAAACATGGTGCTGGTTTGTTGGTACTTTGAATTCTGATGTTTTTTCACAATATATCTGCTATTTACTTTTTAGCATTCTCAAATAGCTGTTCATGCATTCTGTCCACATTTTGAAGTTCAGTTCAATGGGAGAGAAAGGAAGGTATACATTATTATTCCACCTGTGCAAGAACTGAAAGTTTTTCCACATAAGTCCTTGCACATTACCCAGAACAGGGAGTTTGCAACAAAGCATCATTTATAAATTGACTTGGCTTAGGCTTTGAGCCTGACTGACATGCTTACTTTCCCTTCTCAGTATAGACCAGGATACCCCCATTTGACAAAAAATAGTTGTCTATACTCACAAGACTAATATTTCAGTTAGAACTAATATTTGCAACTGGTCAGGAACTTAATCCAAATTGACTTTATCAAAAGGGAAATATATTGGCTCATGTAACAGAATAGCCCAGGGATAGAGCTAGTTTTAGATAACATGATTGAATCCAGGAACTCAAATAATGTCAAGGCATGAGCTCTATCCATTTCTGTTATGCTTTCCTTGGCATTATATCCATTTCTTACAGGTTCTTCTCTCATTGTGGCAGGGTAGTTGCCAATAACTCCTGGTTTACAATTTCATGACTTTAAGTCCAGCAGAATAGAGAACACCTCTTTGTCTATTACTTGAACAAGATTACTGGCACTATCTCTGATCAGATCAGAATAGTTTACTTGAGTAACATGCTCATATCTTAACCACATATTGTGGCTTACAAGAGTGATCGGCCAGACCTGTGTGGCATGTGAATTCTTGGAACTAGAAATAGAGAGCTTTACCCAAAGCACAGAAAGTGAATGGATACAGAGGGAGAGCATTAGGACAAATACCTAATGCATGCAGGGCTTAAAACCTGGATGATGAGTTGATAAGTGCAGCAAACCACCAGGCACATGCATACCTATGTAATAAGCCTGCACGTTCAGCACATGTATCCCAGAATTTAAAGTAAAATCTTTTTAAAAAGAAAACGAAAATGTGGTATACAATGTTTAATGATCAAATCAGGGTAATTAGCATATTAATCACCTCAAACATTTATCATTCATATTCAATTCTTCGTAAGGAAATATATTTTCATTTCTCTTTGGTAAATACTTAGAAGTGGGATTGCTGGCTCTTATGGTAAGTGTATTTTGTGGGGAGAAGCCACTTTCTTCTTTTTTGCTTCAACTTTTAAGTTCAGGGATACATGTGCAAGATGTGCAGGTTTGCTACAAAGGTAAATGTATGCCATGGTGGTTTGCTGCACAGGTCATCCCATCACCAAGGTATTAAGCATAGCATCCATTAGCTATTCTTCCTGATGCTCTTCCTCCCCCACCCCTCCCCTGACAGGCCCCAGTGAGTGTTGTTCCCCTCCCTGTGTCCATGTGTTGTCATCATTCAGCCCCCACTTATAAGTGAGAACATGCAGTGTCTGCTTTTCTGTTCCTGAGTTAGTTCGCTGAGGATAATGGCTTCCATTCGCGTCCCTGAAGAGGACGTGATCTTGTTCCTTTTTATAGCTGCAGAGTATTCCATGATGTATATGGACCACATTTTCTTTATCCAGTCCATCATTGATGGGCATTTAGGTTGATTCCATGTCTTTGCTATTGGGAATAGTGCTGCAGTGAAAATACGCATGCATATGTCTTTATAATAGAATGATTTATATTCCTTTGGGTACATATCCGGTAATGGAATCACTGGGTCAAATAGTGTTTCTGTCTTTAGCTCTTTGAGTAATTGCCACACTGTCTTCCACAATTCTTGAACTGATTTACACTCCCACCAACAGTGTAAAAGCATTTTTTTCCTTCACAACCTTTCTAGCCTGTTATTTTTTGACTTTTTAATAATAGCCATTCTGCGGGGCGCGGTGGCTCAGGCCTGTAATCCCAGCACTTTGGGAGGCCGAGACGGGCGGATCACGAGGTCAGGAGATCGAGACCATCCTGGCTAACACGGTGAAACCCCGTCTCTACTAAAAAATACAAAAAAACTAGCCGGGCGAGGTGGCGGGCGCCTGTAGTCCCAGCTACTCAGGAGGCTGAGGCAGGAGAATGGCGGGAACCCAGGGGGCAGAGCTTGCAGTGAGAGCTGAGATCGCGCCATTGCACTCCAGCCCGGGCGACAGAGCCAGATTCCCTCTCAAAAAAAAAAATAATAATAATAGCCATTCTAACGGATGTGACATGGTATTTCATTGTGGTTTTGATTTGCATTTCTCTAATGATCAGTGATGTTGAGCTTTTTTTCCATATGATTGTTGGCAGCATATATGTCTTTTTTTAAATTGTTTTTTTTTTAAGTTCTGGGTTACATGTGCAGGATGTACAAGTTTGTTACACAGGTAAACGTGTGCCATGGTGGTTTGCTGCACTTATCAACCCATCACCTAGCTATTAAGCCCAGCATGCATCAGCTATTTTCGTAATGCTCTCCCCACCATTGCCCTCCTCCAACAGGCCCCAGTGTGTGTTGTTCCCTTCTCTGTGTCCATGTGTTCTCATTGTTCAGCTACCACTTATAAGTGAGAACATGCAGTGTCTGTTCATATCCTTTGCCCACTTTTTAATGAGGTTGCTTGGCTTTTTCTTGTAAATTTGTTTAAGTTTCTGATAGATGTTGGATATTAGACCTTTGTCAAATGCATAGTTTGCATAAATTTTCTCCCATTTTGTAGGTTGTCTGTTTGTTGATAGTTTCTTTTGCTGTGCAGAAGCTCTTTAGCATAATTAGATCACATATGACAATTTTGGCTTTTGTTGCATTTGCTTTTGGTGTTTTCATCATGAAATCTTTGCCCATGCCTATGTTCTGAATGGTACTGCCTAGGTTTTCTTCCAGTTTTCATAGTTTGGGATTTTACATTTAAGTATTTAATCCATCCTGAGTTAATTTTTGTATATGGTGTAAGGAAGGGGTCCAGTTTTGATCTTCTGCATATGGCTAGCCAGTTATCCCAGCACCATTTATTGAATAGGGAATCCTTTCTGCAATGCTTGTTTTTGTCAGGTTTGTTGAGGATCAGATAGTTGTAGGTGTGCAGTCTTATTTCTGAGTTCTCTACTCTGTTCCATTGGTCTATGCATCTGTTTTTGTACCACATGCTGTTTTGGTTACTATAGTATAGTTTGACATCAGGTAGTGTTATACCTCCAGCTTTGTTCTTAAATCACATTTATTGATTTGTGTATGTTGAACCAACTTTGCCTCCCAGGGATAAAGCCTACTTGATTTAGTGAATAAGCTTTTTGATGTGCTGCTGGATTTGATTTGCCAGGATCTTGTTGAGGATTTTTGCATCAGTGTTCATCAAGAATATTGGCGTGAAGTGTTGTTGTTGTTGTTGTTGTTGTGCCTCTTAGGGAGGGGTTCCTCCTCCTCATTTTTTTGGAAGAGTTTCATTATAAATGGTCCCAGATCTTCTTTGTACATGTGATAGAATTTGGCTATGAATCCAACTGGTCCTGGGCTTTTTCTGGTTGGTAGGCTATTTATTACTGATTCAATTTCAGAGTCTGTTGTTGGTCTTGGGAGAGGGTATGTGTCCAGGAATTTCTTCCTGGACAGAGAAGAAATGTGTCATTTCTTCGTTGAATGTGAAAGGAAAAGAATGTGTCATCATTTCTTCCAGATTTTCTAGTTTATGTGTATAGAGGTGTCCATAATATCCCAATGATTCTTTGTTTTTCTGTGGGGTTAGTGGTAATATCCCCTTTGTCATTTTTAATTGTGTTTATTTAGGTCTTCTTTCCTTTTTTTCTTTATTAGTCTAGCTGGCAGTCTGTCTATTTTATTGATTTTTTAAAAAAAAAAAACAACTCCTGGATTCATTTATCTTTTGAATGGTTTCTTATATCTCAATCATCTTCAGTTCAGCTCTGATTTGGGTTATTTCTTATCTTCTGCTAGCCTTGGGGTTGGTTTGCTCTTGGTTCTCTAGTTCATTTAATTGTGATGTTAGTTTGTTAAATTGAGATCTTTATAACTTTTTGATGTGGGCATTTAGTGCTATAAATTTTCCTCTTAATACTGCCTTAGCTGTGTTCCAGAGATTCTGGTATGTTGTGTCTTTGTTCTCATCAGTTTCAAAGAGCTTCTTGATTTCTGCCTTAATTTCATTATTTACCCAAAAGTTGTTCAGGAACAGGTTATTTAATTTCCATGTAACTGTAAGGTTTTGAACAAATTTCTTAGTCTTGATTTCTAATTTGATTGTGCTGTGGTCCAAGAGAGTGGTTGTTATGATTTCACTTCTTTTGCATTTGCTTGGGAGTGTTTTGTGTCCAATTATATGGTCAATTTTAGAGCATGTGCCATGTGGCAATGAAAAGAATGTATATTCTATTGTTTTTGGGTAGAGAGTTCTGTAGATGTCTGTCACGTTAATTACACATATCAATAACAACCATGAATATAAACAGGCTAAATGCCCCAATTGAAGGGCACAAAGTGGCAATCTAGATAAAGAACCAAGACCCATTGGTATACTGTCTTCGAGAGACTCATCTCACATCTACCAAGCAAATAGAAAATAGAAAAAGGCAGGAGTTTCAATCCTAATTTCAGACAAAACAGGTTTAAACCAACAAAGTTTTAAAAAGACAAAGAAGGGCATTACATAATGGTAAAGGGTTCAATTCGACAAGAAGACCTAACTCTCCTAAATATATATGCACCCAATACAGGAGTACCCAGATTCATAAAGCAAATTCTTAGAGACCTTCAAAAAGACTTAGACTCCCACACAATAATAGTGGGAGACTTCAATACCCCACTGATAGTATTAGGCAAATCATCAAAGCAGAAAATTAACAAAGACATTTACCTGAACTCAGCACTGAATCAATTGGACCTGAAAAAGTTATTTTTCTATTCTGGATGAACTTATATCAGTTCTGGATATACCTTTATCAATATATGCGTGATGAATTTTTTTTTCATTCTAGCTTGCTTTTTCATTTTCTTACCAATTTTTTTCAAAGAGTAAAAGGTTTTAATTTTAAGTTAAATTTTTGTAATATTTTTATTATATCATATATGATTTGTGTCCTATCTAAGGAGTATTGCCTTCCTACAAATTTGAAAATATTTTTCCTATGTTTTCTCCTAGAATTATTACGGTTTTATCTATTTAATTTTTCGTTTTTAACCCTGTTCTTGTTTGCCCCAAGAATATTCATCAGTGGCACCTGCAGCTGCAGCATTTACCCTGACATAACTTTGCCACAACATATTTCACTTTTATTATTATTTTTGCATTGGTCAATTATATCAGCTTTGGAAACAAAAGGCATTATTCTATTTATAGCATTCTGTTTTTAGTGGCGGTATTTACATTTACAAAATATAGTAATTCTTGATTGCTGAAAATTTCAAATTCTAGAATACATAGCATTCCTACACATGATGTTAACATTGTTCTCAAACAGTTGTTGGCCAAAGATTCATTTGATGAATTCAGTTTTTCTGAAGTAGATGATTCTGATGATTCAGATGGTTCTGATGTTAGTTCTGTTTAGAAATAATTCCAAGAACAGTTTTTATATTTTATTTTCACATTGAAAATCAGTCAGATTTGCTCCAGCCTCAAAGAGTGTGTTTATGTAAAATTAAAAGAGTGCTGGCAGTGAGCTGCACTTTTTTTTCTAAATAGGAAAAGGATTAACTATTATGGATATTAATTGTACATACTTATAGGGTACATGTGGTATTTTTATACAAGCATACAATGTGCAATAATCAAATCACAGTAACTGGGATATCCATCACCTCAACCATTTATTATTTCTTCATGTTAGGAACATTACAATTCCACTCTTTTAGTTATTTAGAAATATGCAATAAATTATTGTTAACTATAGTTGCCCTATCGTGATACTGTATTCTAGATTTTTTTTACTTCCATCTAACTATAAGTTTTTTCAAGATGGGGTATTACTATGTTGCCCAGGCTAGCCTCAAACTCCTGGGCTCAAGCAATCTTCCCACATCAACTTCCACAAATAGTAACTGTATTTTTGTACCCATTTTGTTAAGTGAAATAAGCCAGGCTCAAAAAGATAACTATTACATATTCTTACTCATATTGGGAGCTTTAAAAAATGAACTCATGGAGATAGAGAGTAGAATGATGGCTACCAGAGACTGGGAAGGTTAGTAGGGAGGAGGGATAAAGAGGGAATAGTAAATGGGTACAGCTTTATATTTTACCTTTAGCTCCCTGGTTAATTTTGAGTTAAATTTTGTGTATACTGTGAGGCAAAAGTCAATGTTCATTTTTTCCGTATGAATATCCAGTTGTTCTAGCACTATTTTGATGAAAAGACATTTTACTCCTTTGAATCTTTGTAGCAAATGAATTGAACATGTCTGAGTCTATTACGTTTCAGTGACCTAGATGTCTATGCTTTCACCAATGTCTAACTCTTTTGATTACTGTAACTATAATAAGGCTAACTTAAGCACTGTAATTTCTCTAATATTGTTTATATTTTAAGAAATTGATTTGCATTTTCTAGGTTATTTGTGTTTCCATAGAAATTATACTATCAACTTGTCAATGTCTATAGAAAAAAAGTCTGCTGAGGTTTTTATTGTTATTGCATTAAATCTATATGTCACTTTGCTGGTATTTTTTTCTGTTGAATGTCTGATAGACTTCAGTGAAGCCATCTGGACCTGGAATTTCTAGATGTTTAGTAACAAATTAAATTTCTTTACTATATATAATGTTTTTCATATTTTCTGTTTTAGCTTCTGTCCATTTTTGTAGGTTATATTTTTCAAGGAATTTGTTCACGTAAATTGTCAAGTATTCTAGCATAAAATTGTTCACAATACTTACTTATTACCTTTTAATGACTTAATGATATATACTGATGTGCTCTTTGCTATTTCTGATATTGTTTGTTTTCTCTTTTATTTTCTTGATCTGTCTATCTGGATGTTTGTTGATTTTGATCTTTAGTTGATCTTTAATTTATTTATTAGGTTTTTCTTCTATTTTATTGTTTTTTCCTCTTTATTTTTTCTTTCTTCTACTCGCTTACCTCAGTTGTACTTTGTTCTTTTTCTAGCTTCTTAATCATTGATTTAAGGCCTTTTTCCTTTTCAAAAAACATTCAAAGCTTTGATTTTCTTTGTAAGTACTGTATCATCTTAATCCAACAAAGTTTTGTTGCATATTCATTATCATTCATCTCAAAATATTATCTAACACCTCTTGTAATTTATTCTTTGACTCATGATTTATTTAGAAGTGTATTTTTAAATTTGCAAATATTTGGAGTTTCTGATATATATTATTGATATTTATTTCTAATTTAATTCCACTGTGGTCAGAGAACATCCTTTGCATAATTTCAATCATTTTATATTTATTGAAACTTGTTTTATGACCCAGAATATAGTCCACCTTAGTAAATGCATCATGTGTACTTGACAATAATGATGTGTATTCTGCAATTGCCTGGTGTAGTATTTTATGAATATTAAGTCACAGTAGTTGATAGAGTTGTTCATGTCATGTATATCTTTACTGACTTTTTTGTTTAGTTGCTGTTTCAATTGCTAAAGCATAGGTGTTAAAATCTCCTACAACAATTTTAGGGTTGTTTATTTCTCTCTGTCAATTTTTGTCTCATGCACTTTGAGGCTGTATTATAGGCATGTACATACATATCATTCTTATATCCTCATGATCAACAGTCTCTTTGTATCTTTGTGTTTAAAGTGTGCCATTTTGAGGCAGGATATAATTGTATTTTTATACATACTGATAATCTCTGTATTTTCATTAGAATGTTTAATTCTTTTTTCTTTTTCTTAGAGACAGGGTCTTGCTATGTTGCTCAGGCTGGAGTACAATGGCACAATCATAGCTCCCTGAAGCCTCCAACTCGTGGGCTCAAGTGATTCTCTGGCCTCAGCCTTCTGAGTAGCTAGGAGTGACTACAGGTGCACACCACCGCACCTCGCTAATTTTTATTTTTTGTAGAGACAAGGTCTGGCTATGTTGCCCAGGCTGGTCTAAAACTCCTGACCTCAAGTGATCCTCCTGCTTTGGCCTCCCAAAGCAGTGAGATTATAGGCATGAGCCACCATGCTTGTCCATAGACCATTAATTCTTAATGTAATTTTTATGTAATTGGACCTAGCTCTACCATTTTATTATTTTATCTTTGTTCCCTCTATTTTATTGTTCCTCCATTTCACATTTCCTGTCTTCTTTCAGATTATTGTAATGTTTTTATTATTCAGTTTTATCTGTGACCTTTTAAGATAATATGTTTGTGTGTCTGTGTGTGTATGTGTTTGTGATTTTAGTGGCTTCTCTAAGGATTGAAATATGCATCATCTTTACAGTCCATTTACAGTTAATATTGTATCACTTCGTAGAAAATTTGGACACGTTGGAAATATACAGATCTCTTTACACATCTTGATTATTCTTTATATCAGTGGTCCCAATCCTTTTGGCACCAGGGACCAGTTTCATGGAAGACAATTTTTCCATGAACCGGGGTGAGTGAGGAACAATGGTTTGGGGATGATTCAAGTGCATTACATTTATTGTACACTTTATTTCTATTAGTATTACATTGTAATATATAATGAAATAATTATACAACTCACCATAATGTGGAATCAGTGGGAGCCTGAGCATGTTTTCCTGCAACTAGATGGTCCCATCTGGGAGTGTTGGAAGACAGTGAGAGACCACCAGGCATTAGATTCTAACCTAGATCCCTTACAGGGTTCCTAACAGGCCACAGACTGGTACTGCTTTGTGGCCCAGGGGTTGGGGACCCTTGCTTTATGTTATAGTTCTCATACATATTAAAACTATATGTATTAACAATTTCACAATATAATGCTATAATTTTTGCTTTAAAAGGGCATATGCATTTTAAAGAAATTATGAGGGAAAAATAATCTTTCATATTTACTATCTCTGATGCATTTTTTGGTTCATTTTTTGGACCCATGTTTCCCTCTGGTATAATTCTCCTTCAGCCTATGTACTTCTTTTAGCATTTCTTCTAATGCAGGCTTGCTCTGCATGAATTTTCTTGGTTTTCCTTTTCTAAAAATGTTGTTATTTTATCTCCATAATTGAAGAATGTTTTCACAGTTTATAAAACTAGATTGATCATTTTTTCCTTCCATATATTAAAGAATCATTTCATTGTCTCTATGAGTTATGATGAGAAGTCTGCAGTCACTCAAATTATTGTTTTCTTCTATGTAATGTGTCATTGTTCTCGATGCTTTTAAGATTTTCTTTTTTTTGTTTGTTTGTTTTCAGTAGTTTGGTTATAATGTGCCTAGGAATGATTTTTTTAATGTATTCTGATTGAAATCTCTAGATATGTACACTTATGACTTACCTCAAATTTGGAAAACTTTCAGCCATAATTTCTTTACATATTTTTTCTGCCCCATTTTCTCCCTGTTTCTTCTTTGACTCTAATTATACATATACTGAACATTTTGATATTGTCCTACATATATCTGATAATCTGTTCATTTTAAGATATTTTTTCCTTATCGTTTTCAGGTAGTATAATTTCCATGAATCTATATTTACATTCGTTTTCTTTTTCCTCTGTCACCTCTATTCTTCTCTTAAGTCCATCTAATGAAGTTTTAATTTCAGCTATTGCATTTTTCATCTCCAAAATTTTCTTTCCTGTGTTTTCTATTTTTCTGCTGATTTTTCCTATATTTTCAATTCACTTCTAGTGTAATTTCTTTAATTCATTTAATATAGTTATAGTAGCTGCTTTAAAGTCCTTGTATGACAATTTTAGCATCTAGGTCATCTCAGAGTTGGCCTGTTCTGATTATATTTTCTCTTGAGAATTGGTCACATTTTCCTGGCTCTTTGTGTTTCCAGTAATTTTGGATTATACTCTGAATATTGTGGACATTATGTTATGGAGGCTCTGGGTTCTGTTATATTTGTCTGATGAATGCTGATGTTTTGTTGTCTCAGAAAATTTAAGAGGGAACTTGCCCTCTTGACAGTTTTGACTACCTTACCCTATCTTCCTTCTTTTGTTTATACTTCAGAATTCTCAAGTGTTTATTACATACACACACACACGCACATTATATATGTATATATAATATATATGTGTATATATATATCTTTTATATATATATTTAGAGAGAGAGAGAGTCTGGAGTTAATAGTAGTTGCTGTTTGTGGGATAATTGGTCTGTACCGCACTTATCATGTCATATCTGAGGCAGCACCACCTTCTTGATTGTTTATAGGTAAATTTGATATTTTGAAGTGTCCTTTTATATACCCCTAAGACTTTGATAACTGAGTTTAGTTAAAACAAATAGATTCACACGGACCCCAAAAATATACACAGCAATATGCTAAATTTTAAAAATCATCTTCCCAGAAGTCATGCATTGAAATCATTTTTCTCCTTCCATTTGCATAATCTTTTCTCTTCTTGCAATTAATAGCACTCAACAAAATTAAGCCTAATGTAGTTGGGCAGAGAATAATTTCAAGACCTCCGTGTCTAGGCCCCTTTGTATTGACCTTGAGAATAACTTGGTCATAAAATAAGGTTTAAGATGACAAATAAACACAGCCACCACTAGCCACCACTAACAAAACCAGAACCTTCATTCCAGGGTTTTACCCCATAATTCAGTATGGACAATCCAACTGAGTTTCTGGTTTAGATAAATGATTTCACTCCTCAAAGACATGAGTATTGGAAACTTCTGGGTTGGTGATTGTGACATGTATCCTCAAAACAACTAGAACTTTTCCCTAAAAAACAAAAACAAAAACAACAAAAAAAAACCAACTAGAACTTTTATAGTTATTCCTTTTTAAATGTCAAGATTAAATCTGTGATCAAGGGCCTTTTAAGTATATCTTAAGAATCAGGATAGTACAACCTAGTAATGGGTACTTACAATGTACTGCCAGGCACTATTCTAAGTGCTTTATGCATATCATCTCATTTAATCCTCACAATAGTCCTGTGAAGTAAGAACTATTATTGTACCCCTGTGATGGTTAATTTTATGTGTCAACTTGACTGGGCCATGGAAGGAACAGATATCAAGCTAAACATTATTTTTGGTTGTGTCTGTGAGGGTGTTTTGACATGAGGTTAGCATTAGAATTGTTAGACTGAATAAAAATATTGCCCTTCCCAGTGTAGGTGGGCATCATCCAATCCATTCAGGACCTGAATAGAACAAAAGGTAGAGGAAAGGTGGATTCTTTCTCTGTCTGACTGCTTAAGCTTGGACATTGGTCTTCCTCTGCCTTTGAATTTAGACGGGAAGTTATAGCTTCATTTCTCCTGGTTCTCAGTCCTTCAGATTCAGACTAGAACTATACCATTGGCATTTCTGCATATCCAGCTTGCAAATGGAAGACTGTGAGACTTCTGAGCCTCCACAAACACACGAGCCAATGAGCCAATTTTTTTATTACACACACACACACACACACACATATGCATATATACATATATATCTGATTATGGGACAATGTGAGGATTAAATGAGATTATATGCATAAAGCACTTAGAATAGTGCCTGGTTGTGCATTGTAGGGGTGTGCGTGTGTGTGTGTGTGTGTATAAATTTGTTCTGTTTTTCTGGAGAACACTGACTAATACAACCCATTTCTCGTATAAGGAAACTTAGACATGGATTTGAGTTTGAGTCCCGGTTTCTCTTTGGGCAGGAAGAGTAGATGAGGTAAGACTGAATCTACATAATCCTGAATCCCTAGGGAAATTCCATTATAATACTATCTGTATCAGTTAGAAATTTTTGGTTATAAATAACAGAAACCTAATTCAATCTTTCTCAAAAAAATAGTGAATATACGGTTCATATATTAGTAAAGCATGCCTTATAGCGGCTTACTCAAAGAAGAATGTATTATTACCATATATCAAGAAGTCTCTAAATAGGCTGCTTCATGGGTTTGTTTAGCAGCCTGACAATGTCACAATTTTTTACAATTATCTTTGCACTTCCCTCATGCTTGTCACTTCATGGCTACAAAGTAGTGCTGCAGCTCCAGAGATCAAATCTTCATTCAATGCAAGAAATAAAGATGGATGAGTAGTACCATTCATTTATGTCCCCTTTATCAAGAAAAAAACAAAAATTTATTGGAACTTCCTCAGCAAAATTTCACTTATATCTCCTTGGCAAACTGTCATATGGCCACATCTAGTTACAAAGGAGGATGATAAAGTGAATATTCAGATTTTTCTGCCTTTAGAGTGGCAGACCACATAAAAATGGATTTGGGAATGGACGTTGTGTCAGCTAATTGGCAGTGTCTACCACACTCCATTTCTCTGCATCTCTTAGTTCTTCTTTCTTTGGTATATAAACTTCATCTTCAGGCTAGCCCTGATATGGTGGCAAGATGTTTTCTGCTTATCTAAAGCTCACATCCTCATGCCATCAATTCCCAGGGAAGAGAAAGAACTCCTCTTTGGCCAGTACTTTTTTTTTCATCTTATTGGCTTCAATGAATTGTGTGCCAATCCCTGTATCAATTACTTTGACCAAGATGGTTGAGAATGTGAGAAGGGTAGTTTCAAAAAGGGAATTCAAGGTATTGTTAGCAGAAGTAGGGAGTAATGGATACTGAGAAGCAAGCAAGTAATCAACTACCTATCCCTATTTCACCATCCACTTTAATATTTTGTGACTCTTTCCTTCCCCATTTGCACTAGAGACAATCTGGTTAGACTGTGCTGATTAATACAGAATGGCTATCAACATGTAGTTGGCTATTACATGTGAAAATTAATGGTGTAGAGATTTCCCCAGTCAATGAATGTCCTATATCAAAATTTAACCTAGTAAGTGGCATCCACATAGGACTATAACTAGCATCATAATAATGAAAGACTGAATTCTTGTTTCCACTAAGATTGAAAAGAAGGCAAAGATATTCACTAACACCACTCATAATCAACATTGTATTGGAATCCGTAGCCAGCGCTAAGATTAAGTAAGGAAAAAGAAATATAAGACAAACAGATTGGAAAGTAAGAAAGATAACTCTATTCACAGACAACAACAGTGTCTCTACAGATAATCCCAAAGAGTCTACAGAAAAACTTCTAGAACTCATAGCTTTTTTGAACCCATCAAGGAGCTTGGGTTTCAGAGCAAACAAATGGCCCATATCTAAGGGAGAAAGGATGGTGCATGTGACAAATGAGAAGACAAAAGTACATACTCATATAAGACACAAGAACCTTCTAAGAAGCATTGAGCTAGAATAGTTAACAACGTGGTGAAGGCTGAGAGTAATCTGACAAGATAGTGTAAAACCCCTATGTGCCAAGAACTTGGAGGGGTCAGTGTCACCTTGCACGGTCCTCCATGAACCTCAATGGGTGCTCATAGAAAATATCAGAGAGCATTCTAGAAGTGTATGCTGTGATGCAGATTTGGAGTAAGATATCAGTACCTATGTTGGAGGAACAAGAAACTCCCCCTGGATATTTCTCCTCTACTTCTAATACAGAAAATAAAGCCTTGAACTTTGGAGGGAAGGGCAACCAGAACCTCTGGCATTATGGCATTGATGAGGACTTATTGCATCTGGGGAAAGGGAACAGGAGGAAAGCTTTACTTCTGAGGAAGGAGTAGGATTACATGTTGAGCCTACAACTACAGCTGGGGAGAGTCAGGAGAACCTATCAGATCATACACCTAAGATGCAAGGACCTAGTACATGCCTATAACTAAGTCTTAATCATAACAACAGAGGCCACACCTCACACTACCATCAAGCTAAAAAGCTTAAAATAGTAAACAACAGAATTCTGCTTGGAGATGAATGAGAAAGGAACAAAGACACATTCTCTGGGGCACAGCACAAATGGAAACCCTGAATCTCATAATTGAACAGATATTGTTCTGGTCGACCATTCTCCATGATAGACACAAATTCTCTATAAAAATTTGAAGCCTGTGGTGGTTCACTGATGGTTACCATAGCAGCAATATATCTCAAATTGAGCCTAACTACTAACTGCAATAATGCAAACCCTCACACTAAAGGCCTACTAGAAGGAAAGGCATGTGCATTTCAAGGCATAAAATCTATTTACCTTGGTCTCTATTTCCTACCCAACTTGTTCAACTTTCCACAAAATATTATGAGGCATGTGAAAAGGCAAAAAGAAAAGCAACACATTCCCAAAGAGACAAGAAATCTTCAAAATCAAAATTAGATATGACACAAATTTGGAAACTCTGACAGGTAACTTAAAATAACTATGAGTAGTTAGTTAAATGTTCCACCAGAAAAAGTGGACAACACACAAGATAGATGGGTAATTTCTGCAGAGAGATCAAAACTATAATAAAGAATCAAATATAAATGCTAGAAATGAAAAACAAAATAATGGAGATGAAGAATACCTTTGAGGGGCCCATCAGAACTGACACCTCTGAGGACAAAATCCATAGACCTTAAAATATATTAAATTGAAACAAAAATTTAGATGAGCAAATTGATTACATTGAGACAAAAAAAGAATGAGGAAAAGAAAACATTCAAGAGCTGTGTGACAATATCATATGTTCTAACATTCATGTAATTAGAATCACCAAAGGAAAAGAGAGAGAAAGAACGGGGCAGAAAAAGTATTTTAAAAAACAATGACTGATAATTTTTTTTGAAAATTAATGACAAACACCAAATTGCATACCCAAGCTCAGAGTGCACCAAACATGACTTTTTAAAAACCAAACAAACTAGGCATATTTTATTCAAACTGCTGGAAAACAAAAGACAAAGAGAAAATCCTGAAGGCAGAGAAAAGGAAATATCAAACACAGAGAAAAAAGATAAGAACCGCAGACTATTTGTCACAAGCCATACAAGTCAGGACACAATGAAATGATCATTTTAACGTGTAGAAAGAATAATTTATCAACCCAGGATTCTATATCCAGAAAAAAAGTCTTTTTAAAATGAAGGTGAAATAAAAATTGTATCACACAAGTAAAAACTGAGATAATTCATTGTCAGAAGACTCATTCTACAAGATAAAGGAAAGTTTTTCAGGCAGAAAGAGTATCACATCAGACTAAAATGTGGGACTACACAAGGAAATAAAGAGTGCTAGAAATGAAACAGGAAGGTAAAGTTAAATTATTTTTCTTATTTGTATTGTTCTAAATGATAACTCACTGTCTAAAGAAAAAATATAGTAACAATTTATTTATATTTATAACATATATAAACTTAGAAGTTGTGCTAACAAAAACACAATGGATGGAAGGGAGCAATTGGGAATGTACAGTTATAAAAGCCTTACACTTCATGTGAAGTAGGAGAATAATAATTGCTGGTAGACCGTGATTTTTTAAATGTGTATCATAAACTCTGGGAAGGCACTAAATTTTTATTTAAAATGTCATTAAGAGAAGATAAAACAGAATTTTTAAATGCTCAAATAACACAAGAGAAGGCAGAAAAGGAAGAATAACGAAACACAGATGAAATAGAACAAATAGAAAACATCTAAGAAAATGGTAGATTTTAATCCAACCATATCAATAATCAGTAAGTGTAAATATTCTGAACACACCAGTTTAAAGGCAGTATCCGATTGGATTTAGAAATTATCCAAACCCAACTACATGTTGTCTACAAGAAACTCACTTTAACTGTAAAGGTATAGATATGTTGAAAGTAAAAGAGTGGAGAAATATATATAATGCAAACACTAACTGAAACAAAACTAGAATAGCTATGCTAATATTAGGCAAAAATAAACTTCAGAAAAGGAATATTAACAGGGATATAGAGAGACATACATGATGATGAAGGGATCAACTCTCCAAAAGACATAATCCAAAACACATAATGCTCTTTACAACATAGTACTATGTACATAGCACATAGTATATGAAGCATTTTAAATTACTGAAATTGAAGAATGCAGAAATCCATAATTATAGCTGAACACTTTGACACTTCTCTCAACAGCTGGTAGAACAAATAAACAGAAAATTAACAACGATATAGAAGATCTGAACAGCACTATCAAACAACAAGACCTAATTGACATTTATAAAAACATTCCACCCAACAAAAGCAGAATACAATTTCTTTTCAAATGTGTATGGAATATTCGCCAATGTAGACCACACTTTGGGTTGTAAGACAAACCTCAACAAATTTAAAAGAATATTAATCGTATAAAGTATGTCTTCAGATTGCAGTGGAATTAAACTGGAAATCAGTAACAGAAACATAATCTGGAAAAATTCCCAACTTTTTTGTAAATTGAACAACATCCATCTAAGTAACCCAGTGATCAGAGAAGAAATATGAAAGGGAATTTTAAAATATTTTGAGCTGAATGAAGATGAAAATACCACAGATAAAACTTTGTATGGTGTAGCTACATTAGTGCTTAGAGGGAAATTTATATTTTTAAATTCTTATATTGGAAAAGAAGTCTTCTATAAATAATCTCAGCTTCCACCTAAGAAGTTCAAAATAAACCCACAGTAAGCAGAAGAAAGGAAATAATAAAGCTGAGAAAATAATCTATAAAGTTTAAAAGAGAAAATTAATAGATATCAATGGAACAAAAGTTGGCTTTTTAAAAATATCAACAAAATTGATAGACCTTTACCCAGAATGACCAAGAAAAAAAAAAATCAAGAAGACAATTACCAATATCAGGAAAGAATAATTCCCATTTAACAAAAGACCACACATACATTAAAAGGATGAAGAAATATTAAGAACAACTTTATATTCACAAATGGAACAATTTAGATGAAATGGGCTAAATCCCTGGGAGGCATAAACTACAAAAACTCATCTGAGAAGAAATAAATAACCATAGCAATAGTACATCTATTTTAAAATTTTAATCTGTAGTTAAAATTTTCCATAAAAGAATACTGTAGGCCCATATTATTTCATTGGTGCATTCTCCCAAATACTAATGGGATGATCTTTTCAAAGAAACAATGTATGGTTTAATTGATTTTCTTCTACTTCTATTACATTTTTTCTTTTCTATTTCATTGATTTGTGCTCTGATTTTATTTCTTTTCTTTCCTTTCTTTAGGTTTAATTTGCTCTTGTTTTTCTAGTTTCTGAAGGTGAAAGTTTAGATTATTGATTTGCAGTGTTTCTTCATTATGATAAAGAGTTTAAAGTACAAATTTTTTTCCCAAGCACTGCTTAAGGGGAATACCATAAATTTCGATATGTTTTGTTGTCATTTTCCTCCAGTTAAAATGCATTATAATTTTCCTTGTGATTTCTTTTATTTATGGACCCTTTGGAAGTGTGTTGTTGAATTTCTGAATATTCGGGGAGCTCTAAATTTCTTTCTGTTGCTTATTTCTAATCTAATTAGTTGTCAGAGAACATAGATTTGTTTTGAACCTTTTGAATTTATTGAGACTTGGTTTGTGGCCTATTATATGGTCTATACCGTAGAATGTTTCATGTTTGCTTGAATAAAATGTGTGTTATGTTGTTATTGTGTAAAATGTTCTAAAATGTCAGTTTACACTGGTGTTGTTCAAGTTTTCTTTATATTTTTACTAATATCTATTTGTCCTAGCAATTATTAAGATTTTTGAAATCTCTGCTTCTTTTTTCAATTCTTTCAGATTTTGCTTTATGTTTATTGGGGCTCTGTTGTTAGCTGGGAATGCATTTATAATTGTTACATATTTATGATTATAAACTGGTTCGTTTATTTCTAATACTATTTCTTGCCTTAAAGTCTATGTACTCATATCAATATAGCCATTTCAACCCCTTATGTTTATAATATGCATGGTATGTATTTTTCCATCCTTTTACTTTCAAACTCCTTGTATCTTTAATCTAAAATATGTCTCCAGTAGACAGCATATAGTTGGAGTTTGCTTTTTCACCTAGTTTGATAATATCCCCCTTTTGATTAGAGTATATCATTTATTCACATTTAATTTAATATAGATATGATTAGATTTACATGTGATCTTTGCTAATATTTTCTACATGTCTCATATCTTTTTTGTTCCTCTTCTACTAGCTCCTTTTTAGTTGAATATTTTATAATATACAATTTTAATTCTTCTGTTGAGTTTTTAATTCTATTCTTGAGCTATTTTGTTAATGGCTGCTCCAGGGATTACAATATGGCTCTTAATTTATCAGACTCTACTTTGAGTAGTCATCTGGTATGTGTTTCCTTCAGCTTGAAGAGTTCCTTTCAAACTTCTTATAGGGCTGATCTCTTAGCAATGAATTTTCTCAGTCTTTGTTTATGTGACACTGTATTTATTTTGCCTTAACTTTTGAAAGATAATTCTGCATAATATAGTATTCTTGCTCAACAGATTTTTTTTTTTCTTTCAGCACTTTGAATATATAATCCCACTGCCTCTGGCCTCCATTGATTCTGATGAAATACAAGCCATTAACAGTCATTCCCTTATACATGATGAGTTATCTCCTGCTGCTTCCAAAATTATTTTCTTTGCCTTTGTTATTTAGCATCTTGACTAGGATGTGTCTAGGTGTGGCTGTTTGTATTTATCTTATATGGCATTTGCTGAGCTTCTTTGATGTGTAGATTAATGCTTCTCATCAAATTTGAGAAGTTATTTTTGTTTCAATCTTTTTTCATATTTTTTATTTTTAATTTTTGTACATAGCAGATATATATTTATGGGGTACATGAGATATTTTGGTACAGGTAACCAATGCGTAATAATCACATCATGGAAAATCAGTATTCACCCCATCAAGCATTTATCCTTTGTGTTACAATCTAATTATACTCTTTTAGTTATTTTAAAATGTACAATTAAGTTATTATTGACTCTAGTTCCCCCACCGTTATGCTATCAAATACTAGAAGTTATTCATTCTATTTTTTTGGTACCCATTAACCATCCTCACCACCTCCCTATTAACCACTACAATTTGAGGCTCTGGTATCCATTCTTCTTTACTCTATCTCCATTAGTTCAATGACTGATGACTGCTAGTTCCATCCATGTTGTTGCAAATGACAGGATCTCATTTTTTTTATGACTGAATAGTACCTCATTGTGTATATGTACATTTTCTTTATCCATTTATTGGTTGAGGGACACTTAGGTTGCTTCCAAATCTTGGCTATTGTGAACAGTGCTGCAAAAAACATGAGGGTGCAGATGTCTTTTTGATATACTGATTTCTTGTCTTTTGGGCATATACCCAGCAATGGGATTGCTGGATTGTATGGTAGCTCTATTTTTAGATTTTGGAGGAACCTCCAAACTGTTCTCCATAGTTGTTGTACTAATTTACATTCCCACCAACAACGTATAAAGGTTCCCTTTTCTCCACACCCTCACCAGCATTTGTTATTGTCTGTCTTCGGAATAAAAGCCATTTTAAGTGGGGCGAGAGGAGAATGTAGTTTAGATTTGCATTTATCCAATGATCAATGATGCTGAGCCCTTTTTCATATTCCTGTTTGCATTTGTATGCCTTCTTTTGAGAAATGTCTCCAAATCTTTTGCCCATTTTTAAATCACATTTTTATATTTTCTTCTATAGAGTTGTTTGAGCTCCTTATTTATTCTGATTATCAATTCCTTGTCAGATGAGTAGTTTGCAAATATTTTCTTCCATTCTGTGGGTAGTCTCTTCACTTTGTTGATTGTATTCTTTGCTGTGCAGAAGCTCTTTAACTTGATGTGATCCCATTTTTCCATTTTTGCGTTGGTTGCCTGTGCTTGCAAGGTAATTCTCGAGAAATTTTTGCCTAGACCAATGTCCTGGAGAATTCTCCCAATGTTTTCTTGTAGTAGTTTCATAAGTTTAGTCTTAGATTTAAGTATTTATTCCATTTGGATTTGGTTTTGTATAAAGTGAGAGATGGGTTCTAGGTTCATTCTTCTGCTTATGTATATCCACTATTCCCCTCAGCATTTATTGAAGAGACTTCCTTTTCCCCAATGTATGTTCTTGGCACCTTTACAGAAAGTGAGTTCACTGTAGGTATGTGGATTTGTTTCTGGATTCTCTATTCTATTCCATTGGCCTATGTGTATATTCTTATGCCAGTACCATGCTGTTTTGGTTACCATAGCTCTGTAGTATAATTTGAAGTCAGGTAACATAATTTCTCCAGTTTTCTTCTTTTTGCTCAGAATAGTTTAGGCTACTTTGGGTCTTTTATGGTTCTATATAAATTTTAGAATTGCTTTTTTTGATTTCTGTGAAGAATATCATTGGTATTTTGATACGGATTGCATTGAATCTGTAGATTGCTTTGGGTAGTATGAACATTTTGACAACATTGATTCTTCCAATCCATAAACATAGAATATCTTTCCATTTTTTGTGTGTGTACTCTTCAATTTCCTTCATCAGTGTTTTACAACTTTCATTGTAGAGATCTTTAACTTCTTTGGTTAAGTTAATTTCTAGGTATTTAAATTTTTGTGTGGCTATTATAAATGGGATTACTTTTTGATTTTTTTCAGATTGTTTGCTGTTGGAATATAGTAATGCCATTGAGTTTTGTATGTTGATTTTGTATCCTGCAACATTCCTGAATTTGTTTTATCAGTTCCAATAGGTTTCTTGTGGAGTCTTTAGGTTTTTCCAAATATAAGATCATATCATCTACAAACAGGGATAATTTAACTTCTTCCTTTCCAATTTGGAGGTCCTTTATTTCTTTCTCTTGTCTGATTGCTCTAGCTAGGACTTCCAATACCATGTTGAATAACAGTGGCAAAAATAAGCATCCTTGTCATGTTCTGATCTTAGAGGAAAAGCTTTCAACTTTTCCCCATTCACTATGATACTAGCTGTGGGTCTGTCATATATGGTTTTTATTATGTTGAAGTATGTTCCATCTATATACCTAGGTTTTTTTAGGGTTTTTCTTTATCATGAAACGATGTTGAACTTTATCAAATCTTTATTAAGCATTTATTTTAATGATCATATGGTTTTTGTCCTTCATTCTGTTGCTATAGCACATTGATTGACTTGCATATGGTGAGCCATTCTTGCATTCCTGGGATAAATCCCACTTGGTCATGATGAATGATCTTCTCAATGTGTTGTGCAACTGGGTTTGCTAATATTTTGTTGAAGAATTTGCATCAATATTCATCAGGGAATGCTGGCCTGTAGTTTTCTTTTATTGGTGCATATTTGTCTAGTTTTGATATCAGAGTAACACTGGCATCATAAAATGAGTTTAGAAGTATTCCCTCTTTATCTATTTTTCTAAATAGTTTGAGTAGGATTGGTATTAGTTCTTTGAATGTTTGGTAGAATTCAGCAGTGAAGCGCATGGGTCCCAGGCTTTTCTTTACTGAGAGACTTTTTATTACAGATTCTTCTAGTTACTTGTTATTGTTCTGTTCAGGTTTTGGATTTCTTCATGATTCAATCTTGGTAGGTTGTATATATCCAGGAATTTCTCCATTTATTCTAAATTTTCCAATTTATTGGCATATAGTTGCTCATAGTAGCTGCTAGTGATCCTTTGAATTTCTGTGGTATCAGTTGCAATGTCTTCTGTTTTATCTCTGATTTTATTTATTTGGGCCTTCTCTCTTTTTTTCTTATTTAGTCTGGCTAAAAGTTTGTGAATTTTATCTTTTTTAAAATCAACTTTTGTTTCATTGACCTTTTGTATTGTTTTGTTCATTTCAAATTAATTTATTTCTGTTCTTATCTTTATTATTTCTTTTCTTTTACTAATTTTGGGTTCAGTTTGTTCTTGGCTTTCTAGCTCTTTAAGATGCATCTTTAGGGTTTTTTTTTTTTTTTTGGAAGTTTTTCTTCTTTTTTGATGTGGGGACTTATAGCTATAAATTTTTCTCTAGTAGTGCTTTTGCTGTATCCCATAGGTTTTGGTATGTTGTGTTTCCATTATCATTTGTTTCAAAAACTTTTTGAATTTTCTTCTTACTTTCATCATTGACCAACTGATCATTCAGGAGCATATTGTTTAATTTCTGTATGTTTATATAGTTTCCAAAATTTCTTTTGTTATTTATTTATAGTTTTATTCCATTGTGATGCTTGATATGATTTCAATTTTTTGCATGTTTTAAGATTTGTTTTGTTACCTAACATATGATCTATCCTTGTGAATGATTTATGTTTTGAGGAGAAAAATGTGCATTCTGCAGTTGTTGGATGAAATGTTTTGTAAATATCCATTAGGTTCATTTGTTCTATAGAGCATAATTAGTCCATGTTTCTTTGTTGATTTTCTGTCTGGGAGATCTGTCCAATGCTTAAAGTGGGGTGTTGAAGCCTTCAGCTATTATCGTATTGGGGTCTGTCTCTCTTTAGCTCTAATAATATTTGCTTCGTATATCTGGGTGCCCCAATATCAGGTACATACGTATTTACAATCATGTTCTCTTGCTGAATTGGCCCCATAATCATTATATGATGACCTTTCTCTCTTCTTACAATTTTTGTCATGAGGTCTACTTTGTCTGATGTATGTATAGCTACTTCTGCTCTTTTTGGTTTCATTGGCATGGAATATCATTTTCCATTTCTTTGTTTCCAGTCTATATGTATCTTTATAGGTGAAGTGTGTTAATTGTAG
Source organism: Macaca thibetana thibetana (assembly GCF_024542745.1). Lineage (NCBI taxonomy): Eukaryota > Metazoa > Chordata > Mammalia > Primates > Cercopithecidae > Macaca > Macaca thibetana. The sequence goes on from NC_065598.1 coordinate 150,293,325, forward strand.
GCAACAGGTCATTGGGTCTTGTTTTTTAATTTATGCAGCCATTCTGTTTTTTAATTGGAGAGTTTAGTCTATTTACATTCAATGTCCTTATTAATAAGTAGAGACTTACACCTGCCATTTTGTTATTTGTTTTCTGGTTGTTTTGTGATCTCTTCCTTCTTTCATTCCTTCCTGTCTTGAAAAGGTGATTTTTTCTGGTGGTATAATTTAATTTCTTGTTTTTTATTTTTTGTGTCTGTTATATATTTTTCAATTTGAGGTTACCATGAGGCCTGCAGATACTATCTTATATCCCATGATTTTAAACTGCTGACAATTTAACACTGATTGCATAAACAAACATACATGCAGAAAGAAAACTAATACAAACTGTACACTTTAACTTCATCCCCTTGCTTTTTAATTTTTTGTTGTTTCCCTTTATGTCTTACTGTACTGTCTATGTCTTGAAAAGTTGTTTTGGTTATTATTTTTGATTCATTTTGGTTCATCATTTAATCTTTCTTTTTTAATTTTACTTTAAGTTCTGGGATACATGTGCAGAACGTGCAGGTTTGATACATAGGTATACATGTGCCATGGTGGTCTGCTGCACCTATCAACCTCTCATTATTTAATCTTTTTATGTAAGTTAAGAGAAGCTTACACACCTCTTACAGTGTTGTACTATTCTGTATTTTTCTGTGTGCATACTATTACCAGTGAGTTTTGTACCTTTAAATAATTTCTCATTAATGCCCATTAATGTCCTTTCAGATTGAAGTACTCCCTTTAGCATTTTTTTGTAGGACAGGTCTGGAGTTGATTAAATCTCTCAGCTTTTGTTTGTCAGGGAATGTCTTTATTTCTCCTTCATGCTGTAAGGATATTTTCACTGGATATACTATTCTAGGGTAAAAGGTTTATTGTTTCAACACTTACATCATGCCACTCCCTCCTTGCCTGTAAGGATTCCACTGAAAAGTCTGCTGCCAGACATATTGAAGCTCTATCATATGTTATTTCTTTTCTCTTGCTGCCTTTAGGATACTTTCTTTATCCTTGACCTTTGAGAGTTTGATTGTTAAATGCCTTAAGATAGTCTTTGGGTTATATCTGCTTAGTGTTGTATAAGCTTCTTGTACTTGAATGTTATCTCTCTCTATGTTTGGGACATTCTGTCATATTATGTCTTTGAAAAAAACTTTCTACTCATATCTCTTTCCCCACCTTCTCTTTAAGGCCAGTAACTCTTAGATTTGCCTTTTTGAGACTCTTTTCCACATCTGTAGGCATACTTCATTTTTTTAATTCTTTTTTATTTTGTCTCCTCTGACTTAGCCTGTCTTCAAGCTCACTCATTCTTTCTTCTGCTTGATCAATTCTGCTATGAAGAGATTCTGATGCATTCTTCAGCATGTCAATTGCATTTTTAACTCTAGAATTTTTGCTTGATTCTTTTTAAGTTTTTAAATCTTTGTGTTAAATTTATCTGATAGAATTCTGAGGTTCTTCTTTGTGTTTTCTTGAATTTCTTTGAGTTTCCTCAAAACAACTATTTGGAATTCCCTGTCTGAAAGCCAGATATCTCTGTTTCTCCAGGATTGATCCCTGATGCCTTATTTACTTCATTTGATGAGATTATGTTTTCCTTTCCTGGATGGTGTTGATGCTTGTAGATGTTCTTCAGTGTCTGGGCATTGAAGTGTTAGGTATTTATTGTAGTCTTCAAAATATGGGCTTGCTTCTGTCTGTCCTTCTTAGGAAGATTTTCCAGGTATTCAAAGGGATTTGGACCCCAAGCCCAATAATGCTGTCATTTTCGCAGATCATAGAGGTACCACTGTGGTGGTCTTCGATAAGATCTGGAAGAATTATCTGTACTACCAGGCAGAGACTCTTACTCTTTTTTCTTACTTTCTCCCAAACATATGGCATCTCTTTCTCTCTGTGTTGAGCCACCTGGAACTGGGAGTGTGGTGATGGAAGCATCCCTGTGGCCACCACCAGAGGAACTGTGCTGGGTCAGACCTGAAGCCAGAATAGCACTGGGCCTTACCCAAGGCCCTTCCCTTCAGGATGGCAAGTTTTTTCAGGCCCAAGGCATGTCTAGAGATGCTGTTTGGGAGCCAGAGATTGGAGTCGAAAAACGTAGCAATTTACCTGATGTTCTATTGTACTGTGGCTAAGTTGGCACTCAAACCACAATACAAAGTACTCCCTGCTCTTCCCCCCACTTTTCCCAAGGAGAGGAGCCTCTCCCTGTGGCCACCACCACCACCCGTCCACTGGGCATTCTGCCAGCCCACCACCAATGTTTGCATAAAGCCCAAGGACTCGTCCATCAGCTTATGGTGAATGCTGACATTCCTGGGACTCATCTTTCATGGCAGTGAACTCCTCTCTGGCCCAGAGCAGGTCCAGAAATGCTGTCTAAGAGCCTAGGCCAGTACTCAGGGACTCCAACAGTGTGATTGTTGCTCTACCCTGACTGTGGCTGAGCTAGTACCTGGGGTGCAAGACAAAGTTCCTGTTACTTTTTCCTCTGCTTTTCTCAAACAGAAGCAGTCTTTCACTGTAGCCACCACAGCTGGGAATGTGCTCCCCATGCTGTGCACCCACTGATGTCTCTGTTCATTTTTTTAAAAATCATACCTTTATTTTTTATCCTGTTTTTCTATGAATTGCCCCTGCAGCCAGCATATCTCAGAGCCCAGCATATCTCAGAGCAAAGGTCCATGGCATACTTCCTGGGTATCACTGGTGGTTGTTCGGAGCCCAAGGGCTTTTTAGTTAGCAGGTGATAAATCCTGCCAGGACTGGGTCCTTCCCTTAAAGATGGCAGATTTCCTTTTGGCTCAGGGTGTGTCTAGAAATGTTGTCTGGGAGGTAGGGCCTGGAATGGGTGCCTCACAACTCTGCCTGGTGTCTTATCTTGATGTAGCTGAGCTAGTATCTAAGTTGCAAGACAAAGTCCTCTTTACTCTTCCCTCTCTTGTCTTCAAATGGAAGGAAGGAGTCTCTTTTTGAGCTGTGAGCTGCACTGCCTGTGATTGGATGAGAAGTAATGCAAGAACTCCCCAAACTGCCCCAGCTGGTATCTCACTAGATTGTGTGCCCCCTAAGTCCACTGGCTGTGAGCCCAGTTCAGCACTAGGACTCACCTAGGAGATACAGTCTTTATGTCCTAGACTGCCTTTCAAGTTTACCTAGGACCCTAATGCACTTCAGCCAGTGGTGACAAAGCTTGACAAGAAACCCAAGTTCCAATTGCTGGGATGCACGATACTGCTCTAGCTAAGGCTAGTCCAAGTGTTCCCTCCACGCATGGGAGCTGGCTGAGCCCAGCATGTCTTTATTCTCCATTGTGACAGGGCAGCACTGAGTTCAATGTAAATTCCCCCAGTCGCTGTGCTTGCCCTCCCCAAAGTGCAAAGATTCACTGTGACACATGGCCACTGCCAGGGGATGGAGAAGGGGTGGCATCAGTGATTCAAGACTGTCTCTCTTGCCCTCCTCAATGCCTCTTTCCATAATATGAAGTTAAAACCAGGTACCGTGATTGCTCACCTGATTTTTTGGTTCTTGTGATGGTGTTTTTGTATGTGAAGAAAATTGTTAAAATTTGGTGTTCCAGCAGGGGGGATGAACAGTGTAGCCTTCTATTCCGCAATCTTTCTTGCCCCTGCTTTAATCTTTTTCTCTCCATTCTTCATATTAGATAATTTCTATTACTCTGTCTTTAGGTTCACTGATTCTTTCCTTTGCCATCCCAAAGATGTTGTGGAACTCATTTACTGCAGTTTCTCTTTTGGGAATCATACTCTTCAACCCTATAGTTTTTATTTTGTTCTTTACGTTTGATTTCTTTATTGATATTTTCTATCTGTTGGATCATTGTCATTTAGTTTCATCCAGTTCTTTAAAGATTGCTTCCTTCAATTCTTTGAACATACTTGTAATAGCTTCTTTGAAGTCATTGTCTGCTAAATCCAATATTTGGGCCCACTCATAGATTCTGTTAACTGCTTTAACTCCTGATTATGGGCTGCATTTTGCTGTTTTCCCACACATCTCTTAATTTTTCTTGAAACCTAGCTTTTTTAGGTAATACATTTCATCAACTCAATTCTGGCTCTTTCCCTCAATGTTATGTTTTCTTTTTACTTTTTTGTTTTGTTTTTGTTTTCGTATTTTAATAATTTGCCTGGACTTAATCTGCAGAATCTGTCTTCCCTATGCTGTGCACCCACTGATGTCTCTGTTCATTTTTTAAAAATCATACCTTTATTTTTTATCCTGTTTTTCTATGAATTGTCCCTGCGATTGCACAGCTCAGTGGTCAGCAAATGATTCGACAAAATATATGTTCAAATAACTCTAGTCCATAAGTCTTCCACTCTCTTTCAATGGAAATTTTTAAGATATCATCAGCCAGGCACGGTGGCTCACACCTATAATCCCAGCACTTTGGGAGGCCGAGGCTGGTGGATTGCCTGAGCTCAGAAGTTCAAGACCAGCCTGGGCAACATGGTGAAACCCTGTTTCTACTAAAATGCAAAAAAAAAAAAAAAAAAAAAATAGCAAGGTGTGGCAGCAAAAAAAAAAAAAAAAAAAAAAAAAAAAAAGATATCATCAACTTTTATTTTTTTTGCTGGGCCTTCTCAGATTTACCCAGCAAAAAAAAAAAAAAAAAAAAAAAAAAGTGAAATGTTGGTTTTCTCAGCCAAAATACCCTAATAAAACTACCATGCTGATTGAGCTGAATGGGAGTGACCTCAGGAAGAAAGCTGCAGACTCCCACTGTTTTTACTGGAATGTATAGCAGATTTTCATAAATAATTGCTTCTCTATTTTTTGTTTTCCTTTTTTCAATTTCCAGAGTTCTGTAATGTCCAGTTAATACTTGTTTTGTCGGGAGAGGATTTGCTGAAGGCTTCACTCTGCCACAGCTGAAAGTCTTATGATCTAAAAAGTTTTTAAATACAATTTGATAAAAATTCATTTGGGAGTATAAATGTGTAAGAATATCCAAGAAAAACCTTGGCAAAAAAAGATTGTGTTCGGAAAAATACCACCCTCCTGGATATCACTGTGCCCCATAACTATGTATAATTTTTATGTTAATTATAAATAAAATAAAACTTTAAAAATTATAAAACTACAATAATAGAAAACATATGAGCCTGACACAGATATAAACAAATTAATCAAATAAAATAGTTTCTAGAAACATACCTATATGCCTGTGGGAATTTAATATGCAATAAATATGGCATATAAAATCAATGAGACAAAAGGGTGTTTGAACAATTAACTGGGCATTTCGAATACAAAATAAAGACACACCACAGATATAATAATATTAATAAATATGACATTTCAAATCAATGGATAAAGGAGTGTTTGAATAATTGGCTATTTATTTAGAATTTTTATAAAGATACCAAATAGAAACCAACAAACTCAGATGTATTAAATATTTAAATGTAAAATATAAGATCATTTTAAAAATAAATTGAGATAGGAAAGGCTTTCTGAAGCCAAACACGAAATCTGGAAACCACATAGGAAAATATTGACAGATGTAAAAATGAAACATGATAGGTAGGTTATAAAATAAGCAATGAGGATTTCTAGGAGCAAGATGGTGAAATAAAAGTCTCCACCAATCATCCACCCCACAAGGACACCAATTTAAAAACTATCTACACAGAAAAAGCACCTTCATAAGAACCAAAAATCAGGTGAGCACTTACAGTACCTGGTTTAGCTGAAGAGGTAGAAAAAAGTCTTGAATCACTGATGCTACCACCCCCCAACGTGCCCTGGCAGCTATTAATAGCTGCAGCATGGTGCAGAGAGCATTTCTGTGCATTGGGGGAGGGAGAGCCCAGTAACTGTGAAGCATTGAGTTTTGTGCTGTCCTGTTATAGCAGAAAACAAACCAAATCAAATTCAGCTGATTCCTGCCCATGGCGAGAGCATTTAAACCAGCCCTTGCCAGAGGGTAATCACCAACCCTAATGGTCTAAACTTGAGTTCTGCAAGCCTTGCTACCACGGGCTATAGTGCTCTGGGGCTCTAAATAAACTTGAAAGGCAGTCAAGGCCACAAGGACAGCAACCCCTTGGCGAGTCCTAGTGCTGAACTGGGCCCAGAGACAATGTACTGGGGAGCATGTGACCTATTGAGACACCAGCTTGGGCAGCTGAGGGAGTGCTGGTATCACCCCTCCCCTAACCCCTAACCCCTGGCTGCACAGTTGACAGCTCCAAAAGAGACCTCTTCCTTCCACCTAAGGAAAGGATAGGAAATAGTGGGGAGGACTTTGTCTTGCATCTTGGATATCAGCTCAGCCACAGCAGGACAGGACATTGGTCAGAGAAATGAGACCCTTTTTCAGAGCCTAGCTCCCAGACGACAATACTAGACATACCCTGGGCGAGAAGGAAGGTCACTGCCTTCAAGGGAAGGACCCAGTCCTGGCAGCATTCATCACCTGCTAATTAAAGAGCCCTGAATAATCAGCAGTGATACCCAGGTACTACACCGAGGGATTTGGCTTCAGGTGAGATTCAAGACATTCCCAGCTGTGGTGGCTATGGGGCAACTCCTTCTGCTTGAGAAGAGCAGAGGGAAAAGTAAAGGGGAGTTTCCCTTGCTCCTGAGGTACCAGCTCAGCCACAAGGGGTGGAGCACCATGTGGGGTCTTGGGGTCCCCAGTTCCAGGACTTGGCTCTTTGATGGCATTTCTGGACCTGCCCTGGGTCAGAAGGGAGCCCCATTGCTCCTGAAGGGTAAGTCCCAGGCCAGGGAGCATTTACCACAAGCTGACAGAAGAGCCCTTGGGCTCTAAGTGAACATTGACAGTAGTCTGACACTACTCCTCAGGGACCTGTGATCGTGTTGGCCACAGGGTGGGGCTCGTTTGAATTTGGAAATGGGAGGGAAGAGTGGGAAGGACTATGTCTAGTTGACTGTGTACAGCTCAGTCGCAGTACAATAGAACACCAGGTAGACTTCCAAGGTTTTTTAATCCAGTCCCTGGCTGCCAGACAGCATCTCCGGAGCTGCCTGGGGCATGGGGGATCTCACCCCACCTTGAAGGAAAGGACACAGGCCTGTCTGGCTTTGCCACCTACTGATTGTAGAGACCCATGTTCTTGAGCAAAGATAGGCAGTAGCCAGGTAGTAGTTACAGAAGGCCTTGGTCAAGACCCCATGCTACAGGGGTGCTTGTGTCATGCCACCCCCAGCTTCAGGTGGTTCAGAACAGAGAGAGAGAAAAAGAGAGAGAGAGAGAGACTCTATTTGAGAAAGTAAGGGAGGAGAACAGGAGTCTCTGCCTAGTAATCTAGAGAATTCTTCCGGATCTTGTCCAAGACCATCAAGGCAGTACATCTAAAAGTCCGCAAGAACCACAGTGTTCCTGCTGCCCCCTAAAGTGGATACAGCTTAGATCACAACACCCAAGTCTTACAAATATCTGGAAAGCCTTCCTAAAAAGGTTGGGTACAAAGAAGCTCAGATTGTGAAGACTACAATAAATACCCAATTCTTCAATGCCCAGACACAGACAAACATCTACAAGTATCAAGACAATCCAGGAAAACATGACCTCACCAAATGAGCTAAATAAGGCACCAGGGACCAATCCTGGAGAAACAGAGATATCTGACTTTTCAGACGGATATTCAAAATTGCTGTTTTGAGGACTCTCAAAGAAATTTGAGATAACACAGAGAAGGAATTCAGAATTATATCAGATAAACTTAACACAGATATTGAAATAATTTAAAAGAATCAAGAGAAAATTCTGGAGCTGAAAAATGCAATAGGCATACTGAAGAATGCACCAGAGTCTTTCCATAACAGAATTAATCAGGCAGAAGAAAGAATTAGTAGTGAGCTTGAAGACAGGCTATTTGAAAATGCACAGTCAGAGGAAACAAAATTTAAAAAAGAATAAAAACAGGATCTATAAAATAGCCTGAAAAAGGCAAATGTAAGAGTTATTGATCTTAAAGAGGAGGTACAGGGGTAGGGGAGGGTAGAAAGTTCATTGAAAGGGATAGTAACAGAGAACCTCCCAAACCTAGAGAAAGATATCAATATCCAAGTACAAGAAAGTTATAAAACACCCAGCAGATTTAACCCAAAGAAGACTACCTCAATGCATTTAATAATCAAACTCCCAAAGAGGTCAAGGATAAAGAAAGGATCCTAAAAGTAGCAAGAGAAAACAAGCAAATAACATACTATGGAGCTCCAATACACCTGGCAGCAGAATTTTCAGTGGAAAGTTTACAGGTTAGGAGAGAGTGGCATGATATATTTAAAGAGCTGAAGGAAAAAAACCTTTATCCTAGAATAGTGTATCTGGAAAAAAATATCCTTCAAACATGAAGGAGAAATAAAGACCTTCCAAGACAAACAGAAACTAAGGAACTTCATCAACACCAGACCTATGCTAAACAGGGTAATTCAATCAGAAAGAGAAGGATGTTAATGAGCAATAGGTAATCACCTGAAGGTACAAAACTCACTAGTAATAGTAGGTACACAGAAAAACACGGAATATTATAACACTGTAACTGTGGTGTGTAAACTACCCTTGTCCTAAGTAGAAAGACTAAATGATGGACCAATCAAAAACAATAACTGCAACAACTCTTCAGGTCATAGACAGTACAACAAGATATAAATAGGAACAAAAAATTAAAAAGCAGGGGAATAAAGTTAAGGTATAGAGTTTTTATTAGTTTTCTCTTTGCTTGTAGGTTCATTTATACAATCAGTGTTTAGTTGTTATCAGCTTAAATTAATGGGATATAAGCTAGTATTTACAAGTCTCATGGTAACCTGAAATCAAAAGACATATAACAAATACACTAAAAATAAAAGCATGGCCAGGCACGGTGGCTCACGCCTATAATCTCAGCACTTTGGGAGGTTGAAACGGGCAGATCACCTGAGGTCAGGGATTCAAGACCAGCCTGGCCACAGGGTGAAACCCCATCTCTACTAAAAATAGAAAACTTAGCTGGGTGTGGTGGCACATGCCTGTGGTTCCAGTTACTCAGGAGGCTGAGGCAGGAGAATCACTTGAACCCAGGAGGTGGAGGTCGCAGTGAGCCAAGATCATGCCACTGCACTCCAGCCTGGGTGACAGAATGAGACTCTATCTCAAAAATAAATAAATTAATTAATTAAAGCAAGAAATTAAATCATATTAACTGAGAAAATTAACCTTCACATGAACACACGAAGGAAAGAAAGAAGGATGAGAATATTGCAAAACAACCAGAAAACAAATAACAAAATGACAGGAGTAAGTCCTTACTTATCAAAAATAACATTGAAAATAAATGGACTAAACTCTCCAATTAAAAGACATAGAGTGACTGAATGGATAAAAAAGTAATATCCTTTGATTTATTGCCTACAAGAGAAACACTTCACCGTGTGTGTGTGTGCGTGTATATACACACACACACACACACACACACACACACATCTATATATATATTTATATATATATAAAGTTGTAGGGTACATGTGCACAACGTGCAGGTTTGTTACACAGGTATACATGTGCCATGTTGGTTTGCTGCACCCATCAACTCGTCATTTACATTAGGTATTTCTCCTAATGCTATCCCTCCCCCAGCCCCCTACCTCCCAACAGATGTGGTGTTCCCCACCCTGTGTCCAAGTGTTTTCATTGTTCAATTCCCACCTATGAGTGAGAACATGCAGTGTTTGGTTTTCTGTCCTTGTGATAGTTTGCTGAGAATGATGGTTTCCAGCTTCATCCATGTCCCTGCAAAGGACATGAACTCATCTTTTTTATGGCTGCATAGTATTCAACAGTGTATATGTGCCACATTCTCTTAATTGAGTCTATCATTGATGGATTTTGGGTTAGTTCCAAGTATTTGCTATTGTGAATAGTGCCGCAATAAACATACGTGTGCATGTGTCCTTATACTAGTATGATTTATAATCCTTTGGGTATATACCCAGTAATGGGATGACTGGTTCAAATGGTATTTCTAGTTCTAGATCCTTGAGGAATCGTCACACTGTCTTCCACAATGGCTGAAATAATTTACACTCACACCAACAGTGTAAAAGCATTCCTATTTCTCCACATCCTCTCCAGCATCTGTTGTTTCCTGACTTTTTACTGGTCGCCATTCTAACTGGCGTGAGATGGTATCTCGTTGTGGTTTTGATTTGCATTTCTCTGATGACCAGTGATGATGAGCATTTTTTCATGTGTCTGTTGGCTGCATAAATGTCTTCTTTTGAGAAATGTCTGTTCATATCCTTTGCCCACTTTTTGATGGGGTTGTTTGTTTTTTTCTTGTGAATTTGTTTAAGTTCCTTGTAGATTCTGGATCTTAGCCCTTTTTCAGATGGGTAGATTGCAAAAATATTCTCCCATTCTGTAGGTTGCCTGTTCACTCTGATGGTAGTTTATTTTGCTGTGCAGAAGCTCTTTAGTTTAATTATATCCCATTTGTCTGTTTTGGCTTTTGTTGCCATTGCTTTTGATGTTTTGGTCATGAAGTCCTTGCCCATGCCTATATCCTGAATGGTATTGCCTAGGTTTTCTTGCAGGGTTTTTATGGATTTAGGTCTAACATTTAAGTCTTTAATCCATCTTGAATTAATTTTTGTATAAGGTGTAAGGAAGGGTTCCAGTTTCAGCTTTCTACGTATGGCTAGCCAGTTTTCCCAGCACCATTTGTTAAATAGGGAATCCTTTCCCCATTTCTTGTTTTTGTCAGGTTTGTCAAAGATCAGATGGTTGTAGATGTGTGGTGTTATTTCTGAGGCCTCTGTTCTGTTCCATTGGTCTATATCTCTGTTTTGGTACCAGTACCATGCTGTTTTGGTTACTGTAGCCTTGTAGTATAGTTTGAAGTCAGGTAGCATGATGCCTCAAGCTTTGTTCTTTTGACTTAGGATTGTCTTGGAGATGCGGGCTCTTTTTTGGTTCCATATGAACCTTAAAGCAGTTTTTTCCAATTATGTGAAGAAAGTCATTGATAGCTTGATGGGGATGACATCGAATCTATAAACTACCTTGGGCAGTATGGCCATTTTCACGATATTGATTCTTCCAATCCATGAGCATGGAATGTTCTTCCATTTGTTTGTGTCCTCTTTTATTTCATTGAGCAGGGGTTTGTAGTTCTCCTTGAAGAGGTCCTTCACATCCCTTGTAAGTTGGATTCCTAGGTATTTTATTCTCTTTGTAGCAATTGTGAATGGGAGTTCACTCATGATTTGACTCTCTGTTTGTCTGTTATTGGTGTATAAGAATGCTTGTGATTTTTGCACTTTGATTTTGTATCCTGAGACTTTGCTGAAGTTGCTTATCAGCTTAAGGAGATTTTGGGCTAAGACGATGGGGTTTTCTAAATATACAATCATGTCATCTGCAAAGAGGGACAATTTGACTTCTTCTTTTCCTAACTGAATACCCTTGATTTCTTTCTCTTGCCTTATTGCTCTGGCCAAAACTTCCAACACTATGTTGAATAGGAATGGTGAGAGAGGGCATCCTTTTCTTGTGCCAGTATTCAAAGGGAATGCTTCCAATTTTTACCCATTCAGTATGATATTTGCTGTGGGTTTGTCATAAATAGCTCTTATTATTTTGAGATACGTTCCATCAATACCTAGTTTATTGAGAGTTTTTAGCATGAAGGGCTGTTGAATTTTGTCAAAGGCCTTTTCTGCATCTATTGAGATAATCGTGTGTTTTTTGTCATTGGTTCCGTTTATGTGATGGATTACATTTATTGATTTGCATATGTTGAACCAGCCTTGCATCCCAGGTATGAAGCCGACTTGATTGTGGTGCATAAGCTTTTTTTTTTTTTTTTTTTTTTTTTTTTTTTTTTTTTTTTTGAGACGGAGTCTTGCTCTGTCACCCAGGCTGGAGTGCAGTGGCCGGATCTCAGCTCACTGCAAGCTCCGCCTCCCGGTTTTACGCCATTCTCCTGCCTCAGCCTCCCGAGTAGCTGGGACTACAGGCGCCCGCCACCTCGCCCAGCTATTTTTTTGTATTTTTTAGTAGAGACGGGGTTTCACCGTGTTAGCCGGGATCGTCTCTCGATCTCCTGACCTCGTGATCCGCCCGTCTCAGCCTCCCAAAGTGCTGGGATTACAGGTGCATAAGCTTTTTGATGTGCTGCTGATTTCGGTTTGCCAGTATTTTATTGAGGATTTTTGCATCAATGTTCATCAGCGATATTGATCTAAAATTCTCTTTTTTTGTTGTATCTCTGCCAGGCTTTGGTATCAGGATGATGCTGGCCTCATAAAATGAGTTAGGGAGGATTCCCTCTGTTTCTACTGATTGGAATAGCTTCAGAAGGAATGGTACCAGCTCCTCTTTGTACCTCTGGTAGAATTCAGCTGTGAATCCATCTGGTCCTGGACATTTTTGGTTGGTAGGCTATTAATTATTGCCTCAATTTCAGCAACTGCTAGTGGTCTATTCAGAGATTCAACGTCTTCCTGGTTTAGTCTTGGGAGGGTTTATGTGTCCAGTAATTTATCCATTTCTTCTAGATTTAATAGATTATTTGTGTAGAGGTGTTTATAGTATTCTCTGATGGTAGTTTGTATTTCTGTGGAATTGGTGGTGATATCCCCTTTATCATTTTTTATTGCGTCTATTTGATTCTTCTTTCTTTTCTTCTTTATTAGTCTTGCCAGCGGTCTATCAATTTTGTCGATCTTTTCAAAACCCCAGCTCCTGGATTCATTGATTTTTGAAGGGATTTTTGTATCTCTATCTCCTTCAGTTCTGCTCTAATCTTAGTTATTTCTTGCCTTCTACTAGCTTTTGAATTTGTTTGCTCTTGCTTCTTTAGTTCTTTTAATTGTGATGTTAGGATGTTGATTTTAGATCTTTCCTGCTTTCTCTTGTGGGCATTTAGTGCTATAAATTTCCCTCTACACACTGCTTTAAATGTGTCCCAGAGATTCTGGTATGTTGTGTCTTTGTTCTGATTAGTTTCAAAGAACATCTTTATTTCTGCCTTCCTTTCATTATTTACCCAATAGCCATTCAGGAGCAGGTTGTTCAGTTTCCACGTAGTTGTGTGGTTTTGAGTGAGTTTCTTAATCCTGAGTTATAATTTGATTGCACTGTGGTCTGAGAGACAGTTTGTTGTGATTTCTGTTATTTTACAATTGCTGAGGAGTGTTTTACTACCAATTACATGGTCAACTTTAGAATAACTGCGATGTCGTGCTGAGAAGAATGTATATTCTGTTGATTTGGGGTGGAGAGTTTTGTAGATGTCTATTAGGTCTGCTTGGTGCAGAGCTGAGTTCAAGTCCTGGATATCCTTGTTAACATTCTTTTTTGTTTATCTGTCTAATATTGACAGTAGGGTGTTAAAGTCTCCCATTATTATTGTGTGGGAGTCTAAGTCTCTTTGTAGGTCTCTAAGGACTTGCTTTATGAATCTGGGTGCTCCTGTATTGGGTGCATATATATTTAGGATAGTTAGCTCTTCTTGTTGAATTGATCCCTCTACCATTATGTAATGGCCTTCTTTGTCTCTTTTGATCTTTGTTGGTTTAAAGTCTGTTTTATGAGAGACTAGGATTGCAACCCCTGCTATTTTTTGTTTTCCATTTTCTTGGTAGATCTTCCTCCATCCCTTTATTTTGAGCCTATGTGTGTTTCTGCATGTGAGATGGGTCTTCTGAATACAGCACACTGATGGGTCTTGACTCTTTATCCAATTTGCCAGTCTGTGTTGTTTAATTGGATCATTTAGCCCATTTACATTTAAGGTTCATATTGTTATATGTGAATTTGATCCTGTCATTATTATGATGTTAGCTGGTTATTTTGCCCATTAGTTGGTGCAGTTTCTTCATAGCATCAATGGTCGTTACAATTTGGCATGTTTTTGCAGTGACTGGTACCGGTTGCTCTTTTCCATTTTTAGTGCTTCCTTCAGGAGCTCTTGTAAGGCAGGCCTGGTGGTGACAAATCTCGTGGCATTTGCTTGTCTGTAAAGGAGTTTATTTCTCCTTCACTTATGAAGCTTAGTTTGGCTGGATAAGAAATTCCGGCTTGAAGATTATTTTCTTTAAGAATGTTGAATACTGGCCCCCACTCTCTTCTGACTTGTAGGGTTTCTGCCAAGAGATCCACTGTTAGTCTGATGGGCTTCCCTTTTTGGGTAACCCGACCTTTCTCTCTGGCTGCCCTTAACATTTTTTCCTTCTTTTCAACCTTGGTGAATCTGACAATTATGTCTTGGGGTTGCGCTTCTTGAGGAGTATCTTTGTAGTGTTCTCTCTATTTCCTGAATTTGCATGTTGCCCTGCCTTAGTAGGTTGGGGAAGTTCTCCTGGATAATATCCTGCAGAGTGTTTTCCAACTTGATTCCATTCTCCCCGTCATTTTCAGGTACCCCAATCAAATATAGATTTGGTCTTTTCACATAGTTCCATATTTCTTGGAGGCTTTGTTCATTTCTTTTTATTCTTTTTTCTCTAATCTTGTCTTCTCACTTAATTTCATTAATTTTATCTTCAATCACTGATATCCTTTCTTCCACTTGATTGAATCAGCTGTTGAAGCTTGTGCATGCATCACGAAGTTCTCGTGCCATGGTTTTCAGTTCCATCAGGTCATTTAAGGTCTTCTCTACACTGTTTATTCTAGTTAGCCATTCATCTAACCTTTTTTCAAGGCTTTTAGTTTCCTTGCAATGGGTTAGAACATGCTCCTTTAGCTCAGAGAAGTTTGTTATTACCAACCTTCTGATACCTCTGTCAACTCGTCAAAGTCATTCTTCATGCAGCTTTGTTCTGTTGCTGGCAAGGAGCTGCAATCCTTTGGAGGAGAAGAGTCTCTCTGGTTTTTAGAATTTACAGCTTTTCTGCTCTGATTTCTCCACATCTTTATAGTTTTATCTACCTTTGGTCTTTGAGGTTGATGACCTACAGATGGGGTTTTGGTGTGGATGTCCTTTTCATTCATGCTGATGTTATTCCTTTCTGTTTGTTAGTTTTCCTCTTAACAGTCAGGTCCCTCAGCTTCCAGTCTGTTGGAGTTTGCTGGGGGTTCACTCCAGACACTGTTTGCCTGGGTATCACCAGTGGAGGCTGCAGAACAGCAAATATTGCTGCCTGATCCTTCCTCTGGAAGCTTTGTCCCAGAGGGGAACCCACCTGTATGAAGTGTCTGTCGGCCCCTGCTGGGAGATGTCTCCCAGTTAGGCTACCCGGGCATCAGGGACCCACTTGAGGAGGCGGTCTGTCTGTTTCAGAGCTGAAATGCCATACTGGGAGAACCACTGCTCTCTTCAGAGTTGTCAGACAGGGACGTTTAAGTCTGCAGAAGTTTCTGCTGCCTTTTGTTCAGCTATGCCCTGCCCATAGAGGTGGAGTCTACATAGGCAGTAGGCCTTGCTGAGCTACAGTGGGCTCTGCCCAGTTCGAACTTACTAGTCACTTTGTTTACCTACTCAAGCCTCAGCAATGGCAGATGCCCCTCCCCCCGCCAGGCTGCTGCCTCGCAGGTTGATCTCAGACTGCTGCACTAGCAGTGAGCAAGGCTCCATGGGCATGGAACCTGCCAAGCCAGGTATGGGAGAGAATCTCCTGGTCTGCCAGTTGCTAAGACTGTGGGTAAAGCACAGTAGTTGGGCGGAAGTGTTTCATTTTTCCAGGTATGGTCTGTCATGGCTTCCCTTGGCTATGAAAGGGAAATCCCCTGACCCCTTGTGCTTCCCAGGTGAGGCAACGCTCTGCCCTGCTTCGACATGCCCTCTGTGGGCTGCACCCACTGAAACACTTCACCTTTAAACTCACACATAGGTTAAAAGTAAAGGAATGGAAAAGGATATTCTATGCCAATGGAAACCAAAAAATTAACAGAAGTAGCTATACATATACAGACAAACTAGATTTCAAGACAACAGCTATAAGAAGAGACAAAGAAAGACACTACATAATGAAAATAGGGTCAATTCTGCAAGAAGATATAACAATTTTAAATATATACACAATCAACACTGGAAAACCCAGATATATAAAGCAAATATTATTCGAGCTAAAGAGAGAGACCCAAATACAATAATAGCTGGAGACTTCAACACCCCACTTTTAGCATTGGACAGATATCCAACAAAAAATCAACAAAGAAATTCAGACTTAGTCTGTACTATAAACTAAATGAATCTAATAGATATTTACAGAACGTTTGATTCAACAGCTGCAGAATACACATTCTTTTCCTGAGCACGTGGATCATTCTCTAAGATAGATTATATTTTGGTGTAACAAGAAAAGGCTTAAAATATTCAAAAACTTGAAACAATATCAAGCATCTTTTCTGACCACAATGGAATAAAACTAGAAATCAATAACAAAAGGAATTCTGGAAACTATACAAATACATGGAAATTAAACGATATGCTCCTGAATGAACAGTGGGTCAATGAAGAAATTAAGAAAAAAATTGAAAAATTTCTTGAAACAAATGATAATGGGAACACAACATATGAAAACCTATGAGATACAGCAAAAGCACTAAGAGTGAAGTTTATAGCTATAAGCACCTATGTTAAAAAAGAATAAAATCTTCAAATAAATAACTGTATGATGCCTCTTACAGAACTAGAAAAGCAAGAGCAAAACAAACCAAAAGTTAGTAGAGAAAATAAAGATCAGAACAAAAATAAATGAAATTTAAATGAAGAAAATAATAGAAAATACAAAAAAAAGAAAAAGTCGGGTTTTTAAAAAGATAAACAAAATTCACAAAACTTTAGACAGACTCACTAAGAAAAAAAGATAGAAGATGAAAATAAGTAAAATCAGATGAAAAAGGAAATATCACAACCAATACCACAAAAAATTCAAAGGATCAATAGTGGCTACTATGGGCAACTATGTGCCAATAAATTGGAAAATCTAGAATAAATAGATAAATTCCTGGACACATACAACCTACTAAGATTGAACCATGAAGAAATTTTAACCCGAACAGACCAGTAGCAAGTAACAGGATCAAAGTCTTCCAGCAACACAGAAATGCCTGAGACCCAATGGCTTCACTGTTGAAATCTAAAAAACATTTAAAGAAGAACTAATACCAATCCTACTTAAACTATTCCAAGAAACAAAGGAGGAGGGAATAATTCCAGACTCATTCTATGAGGCTATATTGCTCTGATACCAAAGCCAGAGACACATCAAGAAAAGAAAACTACAGGCCAACATCCCTGATGAACATAGATGCAAAAATCCTCAACAAAATATTAGCAAACCGAGTTGCACAACACATTGAGAAGATCATTCATCATGACCAAGTGGGATTTATTCCAGGGATGCGAGGATGGTTCAACATACACAGATTGGTCAATACGATACATCATATCAACAGAATGGAGGACAAAAATCATATGATCATTTCAATAGATGCTGAAAAAGCGTTTGATAAAATTTGACATTGCTTCATTATAAAATCCCTTTAAAAACTGGGTATATAGATGGAACATACCTCAACATAATAAAAGACATATATGACAGACCCACAGCTAGTATCATGCTGAATGGGGATCAGAACATGACGAGGATACCTATTTACACCACTGTTACTAACATAGCATTAGAAGTCCTAGCTAGAGCAATCAGACAAGAGAAAGAAATAAAGGGCCTCCTAATTGGAAAGGAAGAAGTTAAATTATCCTTGCTTGCAGATGATATGATCTTATATTTGGAAAAACCTAAAGACTCCACCAGAAACCTATTGGAACTGATCAAACAAATTCAGTAACATTGCAGGATACAAAATCAAGATACAAAAATCAGTAGCATTACTATATGCCAACAGTGAACCATCTGAAAAAGAAATCAAGAGAATAATCCCATTTACAATAGCTACAAATAAATTCAAATACCTGAGATTTAGCCAAGGAAGTGAAAGATCTCTACAATGAAAACTATAAAATATTGATGAAAGAAATTGCAGAGGACATACAAAAAAAGAAAAGATATTCTATGTCCATGGATTGGAAGAATCAATATTGTAAAAATGTCCATACTACCCAAAGCAATCTACAGATTCATAGCAATCCCTATCAAAATACCAATGACATTCTTCACAGAAACAGAAAAAAACATTTCTAAAATTTATGTGGAACCACAAAAGACCCAGAATAGCCAAAGCTATCCTGAGCCAAAAGAACAAAACTGGAGGATCACGTTACCTGATTTCAAATTATACTACAGAGCTATAGTAAAGAAAACAGCATGATACTGGCATAAAAGCAGATACATAAACCAAAGGAACAAAATAGAAAAGTCAGAAACAAATCCATACATCTATAGTGAGCTCATTTTTGACAAAGATGCCAAGAACATACATTAGGGAAAAGACAAACTCTTCAATAAATGATGCTGGGAAAACTGGATATCTATATGCAGAATGAAACTAAATCTCTATCTCTTGTCTTGTACAAAAATAAAATCCAAATTGATTAAAGACTTAAATCTAATATCTCAAACTATGAAACTACTACAAGAAAACATTGAGGAATCTTTCTAGGAAATTGGACTGGACAAAGATTTCTTAAGTCGTATCCCACAAGCACAGGAAACCAAAGCAAAATTGGACAAATGGGATCACATCAAGTTAACAAGCTTCTGCACAGCAAAGGAAACAATCAACAAAATGAAGAGACAACCCACAGAATGGGAGAAAATATTTGCAAACTACCCACCTGACAAGAGATTAATAATCAGAATATATAAAGAGCTCTAACAACTCTATATGAAAAAACCTAACAATCTTATTAGCCCTTTTCCCATTGGCCTTAGGAACACTTGCCAACAGTGCTTGCAAGTATTAACCAAGGAAATGAAAGTAAGATAAGTATTATTTTTGCATTGCTCCAGTACATTGACTTTGAAAACAAAACACATCATTCTATTTATAGCATTCTGTTTTTAGTAATGGTATTTCCATTTACAAAATATAGTAAATCTCAATTGATAAAAAATGTCAAATCTTAGAAAATGTAGCCTTCCTAGATGTCACATTATCATTGTTCTTGTACAGTTTTTGGCTGAGGATTCATTTGAAGAATCCGAGTTTTCCAAAATAGACGATTCTGATGAGTTAGATGAGTCTGATGTTAGTTCTGTTTAGAAAAAAACTCCAAGAACAGTTTTTATGTTTTATTTTTACATTGAAAATCAGTCAGATTTGCTCCAGCCTCAAAGAGTGTGTTTATGTAAAATTAAATGAGTGCTGGTAGTGAGCTGCACTTTTCTTTTACTAAAAAGGAAAAGGGTTAAAAAATGTGCAAAAGACCTGAATAGATGTTTCTGAAAGGAAGAGATACAAATGGCAGTCATATGAAAAGGTGCTCAACCTCATTGATCATTAGATAAATGCAAATCAAAACTACAATGAGATATCTCAGCCCAGTTAAAATTGATTTTATACAAAAGACAAGCAATAACAAATAGTGCCAAGTATGTGGAGAAAAGGGAAGCCTCATACTGTCAGTGGGAATACAAATTAATACAACCATTATGGAGATCAGTTTGAGGTTCCTCAAAACATCTAAAAATATAGTTACCATATGATCCAGCAATCCCACTGTTGGGTATATACCCAAAGGAAAAGAAATCAGTATACTGAAGAGATATCTACACTCCCATGTTTATTGCAGCACTATTCACAATAGTCAAGATTTGGAAGGAACCCAAAATGTTTATCAACAGATGAATGAATAAAGAAAATGCGGTTCATATACACACTTGAGCACTGTTCAGCCATATAAAATATGAGATCCTGTCATTTGCAACAACGTGGATGGCACTGGAGGTCATTGTGTTGAGTGAAATAAGCCAGGCACAGAAGGACAATCTTTGCTTTCATTTTTTATTTTCACTTAGTCATGGGAGCTAAAAATTGAAACAACTGGGCTCAATGGAGACAGAGAGCAGAATGATGGTTACCAGAGACTGAAAGTGTAGTGGGGAGAGAGAAGGGGAATGGTTAGTGGGTACAAAAAAGTAAAAAGAATGAATAAGTTCCAGTATTTGATAGTACAACAGGGTGACTATATTTAATAATAATTTAGTTGTATGTTTTAAAATAACTAAAAGAGTATGTTTGGATTGTTTGTAACACAAAGGATAAATGCTTGAGATTATGGATATCTCATTTACCCTGATGTAATTATTACACATTGTATGTCTGTATCATCAAAATATCCCATATACCCTATATATATATACACACACACACACACACACTATATATACACATAGTAGGTGAGTATGTGTATATATATACATATATATGCTGATATATATACATATACATATATATGCTGAATAAAAATATATATGTATGTATATTGATCAGTTAACTTTGCTGCAGTATGTGGCACCCTGAAAGAACTGTAATAGTAACGTCAAAGATAATTGATTATAGATCACCATAACAAATATAATAGTAATGAAAAAGTTTGAAATATTGTAAGAATTACCAAAATGTGACACTGAGACAAGAAGTGAGTACATGCTGTTAGAAAAATGGTGCAGAGTGTCCACAAACCTTCAATTTGAAAAAAAAAAAAATCTGCAAAGCACATTAATTCAAGGCACGATAAAATGAAGTATGCCTGTATTAATAATTTCTATCTTCTCTCTTTTTTTTTTTTGATTAGCCTGGCTAGAGATTTATTAATTTTATTGATCTTTTCAAAGAACTAGATTTGGGTTTCATTGCTTTTCTCTCTTAATTTCCTGTTTTCAATTTCTTTGATTTCTGCCCTAATTTTACTATTTTATTTCTTCTACTTAATTTGGACTTAACTTGTCTTTCTTTTCTAGTTTCCTCAGGTAAAATTTTATATTATTGATTTTATATCTTTCTTTCTTATATATCCATTAAATACTATAAATAGCCTTCTAAGCACTGCTTTTGCTGCATTCTGAAAATTTCAATAAATTATACTTTTATTCTCATTTAGTTAAAAAAAATTTTTAACTTTTCTGAGATTTCGTTTTTGACCAATGTGTTATTTATATGTATGTTGTTTAATCTCCAAATGTTTTGGGGGTTTTCTTCCTATTTTTCTGTTACTGATGACTAGTTTAATTCCAATGTGGTCTAAGAGAATACTTTGTATGATTTTAATTATTTTAAATTTGTTAAGGTGTGTTTTAAAGCCCAAGATATGATTTATCTTGATTAATGTTCCACATTTATAGAATTTATAGAATTGACATTCTATGTCAATCAGGTCCAGTTAATTAACAGTGCTTTCAGTCCAATTATATCCTGATTTTCTGCCTGCTGAATCTGTTGATTTTTGAGAGAAGTATGTTGAAATTTCCAACTATAAAAGTGGATTATTTCTTGTAGTTCTATCAGTTGGTTCTTTGTTTTTTATCCACTTGATAATCTGTGTTTTAACTGGTGTATTTAGACCATTCACATTTGAAGTCATTATTGATATAGTTTGATTAATACATACCTTTTTATAATTGTTCTCTTTTTCCCCTGGTTCTTTATCTTTTTCTATCTTCCACTCTTTTTTTTCTTTCCTGGTTTAAGTGGAACATTTTATATGATTCAGTGTTCTCTTTTCTCTTAGCATATTGTTTGTTTCTTTTGAAACATTTTAAGTGGTTGTACTAGAGTTTGCAGTATGCATTTACAACTAATCTAAATCCACTTTCAAATAACACCATACTGATTCACCGAAAGTGCAGGTACTTTATAAAAAATATTCCTGGTTTCTCTCTCCCATCCCTTAAACATTTCTGTCATACATTTCACTTATTCATAAGCAATATCCAATGTATCATTGCTCTTATTATTTTGAACAAACTTTTACCTGGTAGGCCACTGAAACATAAGAAAAATAAAATATTTTATTTTACCTTCATTTATGTGTTTTTGAACACTTTTCCTTTGTAATCCAGATCCATGTTTCTGACATATATCATTTTCCTTCTCCCTGAAGGAGAAGACCTTCTTTTAACATTTTTTGCAAGACAAGCTTACTGGTGACACATTTCCTCAATTTTTGTTTGTATGAGAAAGTCTTTATTTCTCCTTCACTTTGAAGGACAGTTTAATTGGATATAGAACTCTAGGTTGGTGGTTTTTTTTTTTTCTTTCAACACTTTAAATACTTAATTCCACTTTCTTCTTGCTTTCATGGTATCTGATAAGTTTCTGTAATTCTTACCCTTGTTCTTCTAATGATAAGGTGTTTTTCCCCCTCTGGTTTCCTTCAAGATTTTCTCTTTATCTTTGCTTTCCTGTGGTTTAAATATGATGTGCTTAAGTGTAGTTTTTTGTTTGTTTATTTTGTTATTTCTCGTGCTTGGTATTCACTGAGCTTCCTTGCATCTGTGGTTTGGTATCTGTTAATAATTTTGGAATATTCTCAGCCATTATTTTTTTTTTATTGTGAGTTAAAACTTTATTAGACTTATGTATAAGAGGTGGTGTTGAAATACAGAAATGATTTTGACATTATTCTTTTTTTTTTCTTATGAGGTATTTATTTATTTATTTATTATTATTATTATTATTATACTTTGAGTTCTAGGGTACATGTGCATAACGTGCAGGTTTGTTACATATGTATACTTGTGCCATGTTGCTGTGCTGCACCCATCAACTCGTCAGCACCCATCAACTCGTCATTTACATCAGGTACAACTCCCAATGCAATCCCTCCCCCCTCCCCCCTCCCATGATAGGCCCCGGTGTGTGATGTTCCCCTTCCCGAGTCCAAGTGATCTCATTGTTCAGTTCCCACCTATGAGTGAGAACATGCGGTGTTTGGTTTTCTGTTCTTGTGATAGTTTGCTAAGAATGATGGTTTCCAGCTGCATCCATGTCCCTACAAAGGACACAAACTCATCCTTTTTTATGGCTGCATAGTATTCCATGGTGTATATGTGCCATATTTTCTTAATCCAGTCTGTCACTGATGGACATTTGGGTTGATTCCAAGTCTTTGCTATTGTGAATAGTGCCGCAATAAACATACGTGTGCATGTGTCTTTATAGCAGCATGATTTATAATCCTTTGGGTATATACCCAGTAATGGGATGGCTGGGTCATATGGTACATCTAGTTCTAGATCCTTGAGGAATCGCCATACTGTTTTCCATAATGGTCGAACTAGTTTACAATCCCACCAACAGTGTAAAAGTGTTCCTATTTCTCCACATCCTCTCCAGCACCTGTTGTTTCCTGACTTTTTAATGATCGCCATTCTAACTGGTGTGAGATGGTATCTCATTGTGGTTTTGATTTGCATTTCTCTGATGGCCAGTGATGATGAGCATTTTTTCATGTGTCTGTTGGCTGTATGAATGTCTTCTTTTGAGAAATGTCTGTTCATATCCTTTGCCCACTTTTTGATGGGGTTGTTTTGTTTTTTTTCTTGTAAATTTGTTTGAGTTCTTTGTAGGTTCTGGATATTAGCCCTTTGTCAGATGAGTAGATTGCAAAAATTTTCTCCCATTCTGTAGGTTGCCTGTTCACTCTGATGGTAGTTTCTTTTGCTGTGCAGAAGCTCTTTAGTTTAATGAGATCCCATTTGTCAATTTTGGCTTTTGCTGCCGTTGCTTTTGGTGTTTTAGACATGAAGTCTTTGCCCATGCCTATGTCCTGAATGGTACTACCTAGGTTTTCCTCTAGGGTTTTTATGGTATTAGGTCTAACATTTAAGTCTCTAATCCATCTTGAATTAATTTTCGTATAAGGAGTAAGGAAAGGATCCAGTTTCAGCTTTCTACTTATGGCTAGCCAATTTTCCCAGCACCATTTATTAAACAGGGAATCCTTTCCCCATTTCTTGTTTCTCTCAGGTTTGTCAAAGATCAGATGGCTGTAGATGTGTGGTATTATTTCTGAGGACTCGGTTCTGTTCCATTGGTCTATATCTCTGTTTTGGTACCAGTACCATGCTGTTTTGGTTACTGTAGACTTGTAGTATAGTTTGAAGTCAGGTAGCGTGATGCCTCCAGCTTTGTTCTTTTGACTTAGGATTGTCTTGGAGATGCGGGCTCTTTTTTGGTTCCATATGAACTTTAGAGCAGTTTTTTCCAATTCTGTGAAGAAACTCATTGGTAGCTTGATGGGGATGGCATTGAATCTATAAATTACCTTGGGCAGTATGGCCATTTTCACGATATTGATTCTTCCTATCCATGAGCATGGTATGTTCTTCCATTTGTTTGTGTCCTCTTTGATTTCACTGAGCAGTGGTTTGTAGTTCTCCTTGAAGAGGTCCTTTACATCCCTTGTAAGTTGGATTCCTAGGTATTTTATTCTCTTTGAAGCAATTGTGAATGGAAGTTCATTCATGATTTGGCTCTCTGTTTGTCTGTTACTGGTGTATAAGAATGCTTGTGATTTTTGCACATTAATTTTGTATCCTGAGACTTTGCTGAAGTTGCTTATCAGCTTAAGGAGATTTTGGGCTGAGACAATGGGGTTTTCTAAATATACAATCATGTCATCTGTAAAGAGGGACAATTTGACTTCCTCTTTTCCTAACTGGATACCCTTGATTTCTTTCTCTTGCCTGATTGCCCTAGCCAGAACTTCCAACACTATGTTGAATAGGAGTGGTGAGACAGGGCATCCCTGTCTTGTGCCAGTTTTCAAAGGGAATTTTTCCAGTTTTTGCCCATTCAGTATGATATTGGCTGTGGGTTTGTCATAAATACCTCTTATTATTTTGAGGTACGTTCCATCAATACCGAATTTATTGAGCGTTTTTAGCATGAAGGGCTGTTGAATGTTGTCAAAAGCCTTTTCTGCATCTATTGAGATAATCGTGTTGTTCTTGTCTTTGGTGCTGTTTATATTCTGCATTATGTTTATTGATTTGTGAATGTTGAACCAGCCTTGCATCCCAGGGATGAAGCCCACTTGATCATGGTGGATAAGCTTTTTGATGTGCTGCTGAATCCGGTTTGCCAGTATTTTATTGAGGATTTTTGCATCGATGTTCATCAGGGATATTGGTCTAAAATTCTCTTTTTTTGTTGTGTCTCTGCCAGGCTTTGGTATCAGGATGATGTTGGCCTCATAAAATGAGTTAGGGAGGATTCCCTCTTTTCCTATTGATTGGAATAGTTTCAGAAGGAATGGTACCAGCTCCTCCTTGCTCCTCCTTGTACCTCTGGTAGAATTCAGCTGTGAATCCATCTGGTCCTGGATTTTTTTGGTTGGTAGGCTATTAATTATTGCCTCAATTTCAGAGCCTGCTATTGGTCTATTCAGGGATTCAACTTCTCCCTGGTTTAGTCTTGGAAGAGTGTAAGTGTCCAGGAAATTATCCATTTCTTCTAGATTTTCTAGTTTATTTGCATAGAGGTGTTTAGAGTATTCTCTGATGGTAGTTTGTATTTCTGTGGGGTCGGTGGTGATATCCCCTTTATCATTTTTTATTGCGTCTATTTGATTCTTCTCTCTTTTCTTCTTTATTAGTCTTGCTAGTGGTCTGTCAATTTTGTTGATCTTTTCAAAAAACCAACTCCTGGATTCATTGATTTTTTGGAGGGTTTTTTGTGTCTCTATCTCCTTCAGTTCTGCCCTGATCTTAGTTATTTCTTGCCTTCTGCTAGCTTTTGAATGCGTTTGCTCTTGCTTCTCTAGTTCTTTTAATTGTGATGTTAGAGTGTCAATTTTAGATCTTTCCTGCTTTCTCTTGTGGGCATTTAGCGCTATAAATTTCCCTCTACACACTGCTTTAATTGTGTCCCAGAGATTCTGGTATGTTGTATCTTTGTTCTCATTGGTTTCAAAGAACATCTTTATTTCTGCCTTCATTTCGTTATGTACCCAGTAGTCATTCAGGAGCAGGTTGTTCAGTTTCCATGTAGTTGAGAGGTTTTGATTGAGTTTCTTAGTCCTGAGTTCTAGTTTGATTGCACTGTGGTCTGAGAGACAGTTTGTTATAATTTCTGTTCTTGTACATTTGCTGAGGAGTGCTTTACTTCCAATTACGTGGTCAATTTTGGAGTAAGTATGATGTGGTGCTGAGAAGAATGTATATTCTATTGATTTGGGGTGGAGAGTTCTATAGATGTCTATTAGGTCTGCTTGCTGCAGAGATGAGTTCAATTCCTGGCAAAGATATCCTTGTTAACTTTCTGTCCCGTTGATCTGTCTAATGTTGACAGTGGAGTGTTGAAGTCTCCCATTATTATTGTATGGGAGTCTAAGTCTCTTTGTAAGTCTCTAAGGACTTGCTTTATGAATCTGGGTGCTCCTGTATTGGGTGCATATATATTTAGGATAGTTAGCTCTTCCTGTTGAATTGATCCTTTTACCGTTATGTAATGGCCTTCTTTGTCTCTTTTGATCTTTGATGGTTTAAAGTCTGTTTTATCAGAGACTAGTATTGCAACCCCTGCTTTTTTTTTTGTTCTCCATTTGCTTGGTAAATCTTCCTCCATCCCTTTATTTTGAGCCTATGTATGTCTCTCCATGTGAGATGGGTCTCCTGAATACAGCAGACTGATGGGTCTTGACTCTTTATCTAGTTTGCCAGTCTGTGTCTTTTAATTGGAGCATTTAGTCCATTGACATTTAAGGTTAATATTGTTATGTGTGAACTTGATCCTGCCATTATGATATTAACTGGTTATTTTGCTCGTTAGTTGATGCAGTTTCTTCCTAGCCTAAATGGTCTTTACATTTTGGCATGTTTTTGAAATGGCTGGTACCGGTTGTTCCTTTCCATGTTTAGTGCTTCCTTCAGGGTCTCTTGTAAGGCAGGCCTAGTGGTGACAAAATCTCTAAGCATTTGCTTATCTGTAAAGGATTTTATTTCTCCTTCACTTATGAAACTTAGTTTGGCTGGATATGAAATTCTGGGTTTAAAATTCTTTTCTTTAAGAATGTTGAATATTGGCCCCCACTCTCTTCTGGCTTGGAGAGTTTCTGCCGAGAGATCTGCTGTTAGTCTGATGGGCTTCCCTTTGTGGGTAACCCGACCTTTCTCTCTGGCTGCCCTTAAGTTTTTTTCCTTCATTTCAACTTTGGTGAATCTGACAATTATGTGTCTTGGAGTTGCTCTTCTCGAGGAGTATCTTTGTGGCGTTCTCTGTATTTCCTGGATTTGAATATTGGCCTGCCCTACTAGGTTGGGGAAGTTCTCCTGGATGATATCCTGAAGAGTGTTTTCCAACTTGGTTCCATTTTCCCCCCTCACTTTCAGGCACCCCAATCAGACGTAGATTTGGTCTTTTTACATAATCCCATACTTCTTGCAGGCTTTGTTCATTTCTTTTTCTTCTTTTTTCTTTTGGTTTCTCTTCTTGCTTCATTTCATTCATTTGATTCTCAATCGCTGATACTCTTTCTTCCAGTTGATCGAGTCGGTTACTGAACCTTGTGCATTTGTCACGTATTTCTCGTGTCATGGTTTTCATCTCTTTCATTTCGTTTATGACCTTCTCTGCATTAATTACTCTAGCCATCGATTCTTCCACTTTTTTTTCAAGATTTTTAGTTTCTTTGCGCTGGGTACGTAATTCCTCCTTTAGCTCTGAGAAGTTTGATGGACTGAAGTCTTCTTCTCTCATCTTGTCAAAGTCATTCTCCGTCCAGCTTTGATCCATTGCTGGTGATGAGCTGCGCTCCTTTGCCGGGGGAGATGTGCTCTTATTTTTTGAATTTCCAGCTTTTCTGCCCTGCTTTTTCCCCATCTTTGTGGTTTTATCTGCCTCTGGTCTTTGATGATGATGGTGACGTACTGTTGGGGTTTTGGTGTAGGTGTCCTTCCTGTTTGATAGTTTTCCTTCTAACAGTCAGGACCCTCAGCTGTAGGTCTGTTGGAGATTGCTTGAGGTCCACTCCAGACCCTGTTTGCCTGGGTATCAGCAGCACAGGCTGCAGAAGATAGAATATTGCTGAACAGCGAGTGTACCTGTCTGATTCTTGCTTTGGAGGCTTCCTCTCAGCCTGTGAGGTGTGGGGTGTCAGACTGCCCTTAGTGGGGGATGTCTCCCAGTTAGGCTACTCAGGGGTCAGGGACCCACTTGAGCAGGCAGTCTGTCCCTTCTCAGATCTCAACCTCCATATTGGGAGATCCACTGCTCTCTTCAAAGCTGTCAGACAGAGTCGTTTGCGTCTGCAGAGGTTTCTGCTGCTTTTGTTGTTTACTGTGCCCTGTCCCCAGAGGTGGAGTCTACAGAGACAGGCAGGTTTCCTTGAGCTGCTGTGAGCTCCACCCAGTTCGAGCTTCCCAGTGGCTTTGTTTACCTACTTAAGCCTCAGCAATGGCGGGCGCCCCTCCCCCAGCCTCGCTGCTGCCTTGCCAGGAGATCGCAGACTGCTGTGCTAGCAATGAGGGAGGCTCCGTGGGCGTGGGACCCTCCCGGCCAGGTGTGGGATATAAACTCCTGGTGTGCCTGTTTGCTTAAAGCGCAGTATTGGGGTGGGAGTTACCCGATTTTCCAGGTGTTGTGTGTCTCAGTTCCCCTGGCTAGGAAAAGGGATTCCCTTTCCCCTTGCGCTTCCCAGGTGAGGCGATGCCTCGCCCTGCTTCAGCTCTCGCTGGTCCAGCTGCAGCAGCTGAGCAGCACCGATTGTCCGGCACTCCCTAGTGAGATGAACCCAGTACCTCAGTTGAAAATGCAGAAATCACCGGTCTTCTGTGTCGCTTGCACTGGGAGTTGGAGACTGGAGCTGTTCCTATTCGGCCATCTTGCTTCGCCCCCCTCAGCCATTATTATTTCAAATATTTCTTTTGTTTCTTTCTCTCTTTCTTCTTCTGGGATTCCTATTACATGTACATTACATCTTCTGTAGTTGTCACACAGTTCTTGAATATTCTATTTTTTCAGTAATTTTTCTCTTGGATTATCAGCTTGGGAAGCTAATATTACCATATCTCCAGTTTCACTGATTTTTTTCCTGAACCATGTCTAGTCTACTGGTGAGCCCGTCAAAGACATTATGTATATAATAGTGTTTTTTGTTTCTAGCATTTGCTTATTTGCTTTTGATTCTTTCTTAGAATTTTCATCTATCTGCTTGTATTATCTGTCTATTTTTGAATGTTGTTCACTTTTTCCATTACAGCCCTTAACATATTAGTTATAGCTATTTTAAATTTCTGGTCTTGTAATTCCTAAATTTCTGCTGCATCCAAGTCTGGTTCTGATGCTTGCCTTGTCTCTTCAGACTGGTTGTTTTTTTGTTCTTTGGTTTTGGGTTTGTTTGTTTGTTTGTTTTGTCTTTTAGCATGTCTTGTAATTGTTGTAAAATGGACATAATAAAAGGTCAAAGGAACTGAGGTAAATAGGTCTTTATGCGAGGTTTTATGTTCATCTATCTATGAGTTAGGCTTGTTTACTGTTTGCTGTAGCTGTAGGCATCGGGGCTAAACTTCCTCTAGTATCCTTGTTTTTGTCTCTGTGAGTTTTCCTAGAGACTTCTTTTTAAATAGAGTCTGATACTTGCAGTTGTTTTCAGCTATTTCAGTTGTTTTCAGTTATTATACAGGAGTTAGACTGATGTATTGGTAAGGTAGAAGGAAGGAAAGCATTCTATAGTTCTCTAATGATGTCTGTCTTTTAGTGAGTCTGTGCCTCTGGGCTGTGACCTTCCCGAGTGCTTCAGAGTAGAACTGGGCATTTCTCTTCTCCAACTGGAAGGCTAGAGAAGTCTGGAGTTGGGTATTTCCCTTTCCTCAAGTTGTTCTGATAAAATCCACATTGGTTAGGCTCTGTAAAGTAGTCTCTCTTGAGGGCAAGAATTTGTTAAGGAGACTAGAACACTTTGGGTGTATTTCAAAGTGGTTACTTTCCCTCTCCCCTTGCCAGAAGCATAAGGGGTTTTTCTTCAGCCTTCACCCTGAGAACCTGGTGGGGATCCTGTAGGTAAAATTCACAAAAGTTTGGGGAGTTCCCCTAAGGCTGGGCCTTCAGGAGTTTTTATCTCTCAAGCTGCTCTGCACTCAGTCTCCAATAATTAGCCAGTTTCCCTTTAAGTATTTCTATCCCATGCTGGCTTCAGTGTGGTTTCTGTTCCGAGTAAGCTGTGATTCTCTGTATCTACCTATATGTGTCTCCAGTTTTTATGGCAATGGCTTGTCCTGTGACGTCGATTCTTTGATGGATCTAAGAAGAGTTGTTGATTTTTAGTTTTTCAGCTTTTTTCTTATTGTGAAGATAAGAGAATGACTTCCAAGCTCTTTACATGTCAGACCAAATCCCAAAGTCAATTTAGTTTAATTTTTAAGATTTCTTAAGAGTTACTGCATTTTAAGAATTGTCTCTGCCCAATATATTTAAGGTGAAGTTTAAAAATTTCTAATTGTTTGCATTTTGTTTACTTAATTTTTATTTTAATTGTATTTTAATTATATTACGGTCAACTTGTCCTCTGTTTCTTATTTTTTTTAATTTGAATTTTCTTCGTAGTACATTATACAATGAATTCTATAACCTTTTTATAGATATTTAAAAACTATTTCTAACAATATGCTAAGTGTAGCGTCAACATTGTTGATTACATTATTTAAATATTCTATGTCCATTGTATTTATTCAACGAATACTTGTGTGTGTTTTTTGGTCTATAAGAAAATGTTTTATTATTTTATCTGTAATAATTACAACTGTAATTTTAGATTCAGTGTACATTTGTTACATGAGTATATTGAGTGACACTGAGATTTGGGGTATGAATGATCCTGTCACTCAGATAATGAGGATAGTACCCAATAGGTTATTTTTCAGCACTTATCCCCTTTCTCCCTCCCCTCTTTTGGGGCCTCCAGTATCTATTGTTGCCATCTTTATGTCCATGTGCACCCAAGGCTTAACTCCCACTTGGAAGTGAGAATATGCAGTATTTGGTTTTCTGTTCCTGCATTAATTTGCTTAGTATGATGGCTTCCAGCTGCATCCATGTTGCTGCAAAAGGCATGATTTCATTCTTTTTCATGGCTACACAGTATTCCATGGAGCATATGTACCACATTTTCTTATCC
Organism: Macaca thibetana thibetana; assembly: GCF_024542745.1. NCBI lineage: Eukaryota > Metazoa > Chordata > Mammalia > Primates > Cercopithecidae > Macaca > Macaca thibetana. The sequence goes on from NC_065598.1 coordinate 150,324,368, forward strand.
AATCCACCACTGATAGGCATCTAGATTGATTCCATGTCTTTGCTAGCAAATATTTGTTGCACATCAATATGATTCAGGTGGCATGTTAGTTATCTGTGAAACAATGGTGAGCACAATAGAACAATCCTTGTCATTATGAGACTCATAATCTAGAGGTAAGATGCAGACAAGTAAACAGACAACTGTAATACAATGAAAAAAATGCTGTAATGAGGATCATACAGAGTACTATGTAAGAACATAGAAAGGGCAATATAACGCAGATGGGGAGTTAGGGAAGGCTTTCTAGGAAGAAGTTATGATCAAGCTGAGACCTAAAGGATAAATAGGAGCTAACCAAGTAAAGAATGAATAAAAAATGTTCCAAACATGTTTGAAGACCTGGATGTGATAGTTAGGAAACTGAAGTTCACTGTGGCTGGATTGTGAATGTGACTGGGGGATAGAGAGCAGGGATGCAAAAATAAGACTGGAGAGGACCCAAATCATGTGAAGCCTTTTGCTCATAGTAAGGAGTTTAGAATTTATCCTAAGGTAAGTGAGGAGGTATTGAAAGAATTTAAGCAAGTGAGTGATACAATATGAATTGTACTTTAGGAAGATTCTATACCTTCAAAATGGAGTATGAATTGGAATGTGGGAATATAAGAGTGTATTTAACCTTACACTATTACCACACCTGATTTCTATTTTTAATTAAATTTGAGTTACCCGAGTATATTTGAATGCATTCACCTTTTAAAAATAATTAGGACCTAATTCTCACACCTTGTACAAAAATCCATGCAAAATAGATCATGGATTTAAATGTAAACTGTAAAACATTTTTGGAAGTAAGCATAGGATAAAATCTTTGGGAACTACAGGTGGATAAAGAGTTCTTATGCCTGAGACCAAAAGCACAAATCTTTAAAAGAAAACAATTGCTAAATTAGACTTTATCAAAATGAAAAAAATGCACTGGGAAAAGATGTTAAGAGGATGAAAAAACAAGGTGCAGATTGGGGAAAAAAATGCTTGCAACTCACAACTGCAACAGAGAATATGTTTCCACAATATATATAAAGTGTGCTCAGAACTCAGCAGTAAAAAAAAAAAAATCAAACAATCCAATTAGAAAATGGTCAAAAACATGAACAGACATTGAACTAAAGAAAACAAATAGGACAGACTAAGATGGTAGATTAGAAGCAGCTTCATTCAGTCCATGGCTTTCATGGAGAGGAATGAAAATGGTGAGTGAATTCTGCACCTTCAACTGAGGTATCCAGGTTCTCATACTGGGACTGACTAGGCAGATGACTTGACCCGTGGACAGCAAGGAAAGCAGGGTGGAGCGATGGCCTACCCGGGAGTGGTACAGAGCCAGGATAGCCCCACCCCCAGCCAAGGGAGGTGGTGAGTGATTGTGCAACCCTTCCTGAGAAACCACGCTTTTCCCACAGATCTTTGCAACCTGCAGATCAGGAGATCCCCTCGTGAACCCACACCACCAGGGCCTTGGGTCTGAAGCACAGGGTTGTATAGAGTCTCAGCAAAGTAGCTGATCAGGCACACATGGAGACACAGGAGCTTTGCATACTCCACCCCTGGAAATTCCAATTGAGGTGGGATATCATTTGTACATTCCCCTAGGAAGGGGGTTGAATAAAGGGAGCCAACTGGCATTGTTCTATGGGCCCTACTTCCATGGCACCTCACAAGTTACAACCCACTGGGTTAGAATTCCAGCTGGCCAGAGGCAGCAGGCTGGAGACTGCCTGAGATGGACTGAGTTCCTGGGGGGAGGGGCAGATGCCATCTCTGTGGTTCAAGTCAGCCGTTCTAGCCTGCTGGCTCCAGAGAGTCCAGGTGGTCCAGACCGGCAGGAGTTCTCCACAAGGAAGCACAGCTGCTGCTGTGCCAGATCATGGCCAGACTGCTTCTTTAAGTGGAATCCCAACCCATCTCTCCTCACTGAGGTGTGGGGGGAGGGACTCCCTGTGGGAATTTCAACAATTCTGGCCAGGGTTATATGGACATAACTCTGATCTCCCTGAGATGGAGCCCCCAGGGGGAGGGGCAACCACTGTCTCTGCAGTTCAGCTGACAGCATTTCCAGCCTGCTGGCTCTGGAGAGTCTGGGTGGTTTGGACAAGGTGGTGGGGTTCCCCCTAGTGCAGCACATTTGCTTAGTCAAAGGGCAGCCAGACTGCTTCTTTAAGTTGGCCCCTGATCCCATTCCTCCTGACTGGGTGAGACCTCTCAACAGGGGTCTCCAGACACCTCCTAGAGGAGTGTTCAGACCAGCATCAGATTGGTGACCACTGGGGACGGAGCTTTCAGAAGAAGGAGCCAGCTGCCATCTTTTCTGTTTTGCAGCCTTCACTGGTGATATATCCAGGTGAGGGAGGGACCAAGGTGACTAGGGCCTGGAGTGGACCCCCAGCAAACTGCAGCAGTCTGTGGAAGAGTGGCCTGACTGTTAAAAGATAAACAAACAAACAGGAAGCAACAGCAACAACAACAAAAAAAGACCCCACAAAAACCCGTATTCAAAGGTTAGCAACCTCAAGGATCAAAGATGAACCCACAAAGATGAGAAAGAATCAGTGCAAAAACACTGAAAACTCAAAATGCCACAGTGTCTCTTCTCCTCCAAATGACCACAGCACCTTTCCATCAAGGGCACAGAACTGGGCCAAGGCTGAGATGGCTAGATTGACAGAAGTGGGCTTCATAAGGTGAGTAATAATGTGTTGCAGGAAGTCAGGGACCCCGAATGGAGGGACCGGCTGGAGCCACAGCAGAAGAACATAAATTACAAAGATTTCATTTTAATATGGACATATATCAGTTCCCAAAATTAATACTTTTATAATTTCTTACACCTGTTTTACTTTAATCTCTTAATCTTGTTATCTTCACAAGCTGAGGATGTACATCACCTCAGGACCACTATTGTGTTAACTGTATTAATTGATTGTAAAACGTGTGTTTTAACAATATGAAATCAGTGCACCTTGAAAAAGAACAGAATAACAGCAATTTTAGGGAACAAGGGAAGACAACCATCTGACTGCCTGCAGGGTTGGGCAGAATAGAGCCATATTTTTCTTCTTGCAGAGAGCCTATAAATGGATGTGCAAGTAGGGAAGATATCACTAAATTATTTTCCTAGCAAGCAATATTAATAATTAAGACCCTGGGAAAGGAATGCATTCCTGCGGGGGAGGTCTATAAACAGCCACTCTGGGAGTGTCTGTCTTCTGTGGTTGAGATAAGGACTGAAATACGCCCTGGTCTCCTGCAGTATCCTCAGGCTTACTAGGGTGGGGAAAAACCCCACCCTGGTAAATTTGAGGTCAGACCGGTTCTCTCCTCTTGAACCCTGTTTTCTGTTGTTTAAGATATTTATCAAGACAATACATGCACAGCTGAACATAGACCCTTATCAGTAGTTCTGTTTTGCCTTTTGTCCTGTTTCCTTGGAAGGATGTGATCTTTGTTCTCTTTTTTGCCCTTTGAATCATATGATCTTTGTGACCTACTCACCATTCACACACCCCTTCCCCTTTTGAAACCCTTAATAAAAATCTGCTGGTTTTGCGGCTCAGGTGGGTATCACAGTCCTACCAATATGTGATGTCACTCCCGGAGGCCCAGCTGTAAAATTCTTCTCTTTGTACTCTTTCTTTTTATTTCTCAGCTGGCCAACACTTATGGAAAATAGAAAGAACCTACGTTGAAATATTGGGGGCAGGTTCCCCTGATAATAATGAACTTTGCTAAGCTAAAGGAACGTGTTTTAACCCAGTGCAAAAAAAGCTAAGAATCATGAAAAAAATGATACAGGAACTGATAACCAGAATAGCCAGTTAAGAGAGGAACATAAATGACCCAATGGAGCCAAAAACCACAGCAGGAGAACATCACAAAGCAATCACAAGTATCAATGGCAGAATAGACCAAGTAAAGGAAAGACTCTCAGAGCTTGAAGGCTATTTTTCTGAAACAAGACAGGTGGACAAGAAAAGAGAAAAAGGAATGAAAGGGAACAAACAAAACCTCCAAGAACTATGGGATTATGTAAAAAGACTGAACCTACGACTGATTGGGGTACCTGAAAGATATGGGGAGAACAGAAACAAGTTGGAAAACATACTTCACGATATCATCCAGAAGAAATTCCCCAACCTAGCAAGACAGGCCAACATTCAAATTCAGGAAATCCAGAGAACCCTGGTAAGATGCTCCATGAGAAGATCAACCCCAAGACATATAATTGTCAGATTCTCCAAGGTCGAAATGAGAGAAAAAATGTAAAGGACAGCCAGAGAGAAAGGCCAGGTCACCTACAAAGGGAAGCTCATCAGACTAACAGCAGGCCTCTCAGCAGAAACCCTACAAGCCAGAAGAGATTGGGAGCCAGTATTCAACATTCTTAAAAAAAGAGTTTCCAACCCAGAACATCTGGCCAAACTGAGCTTCATAAGCAAAAGAGAAATAAGATCCTTTTCAGAAAAACAAATGCTGAGGGAATCTATCACCACCAGGCCTCCCTTGCAAGAGCTCCTGAAGGAAGCACTAAATATTGAAAGGAAAAATCTTTGCCAGCCACTACTAAGACACACTGAAGTACAGAGACCAGTGACACTATGAAGTAACCACATCAACAAGTCTGCAAAATAACCAGCTAGCATCATGATGACAGGATCAAATTTACACATAACAATATTAACCTTAAATGTAAATTAGCTAAATGCCCCAATTAAAAGACATCAAATGGCAAGCTGGATAAAGAGTGAAGACCCATCAGTATGCTATCTTCAAGAGACCCATCTTATGTGCAAAGACACATGTAGGCACAAAATAAAGGGATGGAGGAAAATTTACCAAGCAAATGGAAAGCAGAAAAAAGCAGGGGTCACAATTATGGTGTCTGACAAAACAGATTTTAGATCAACAAAGATCAAAAAAGACAAAAAAGGGCATTGCATAATGGTAGAGTTCAATTCAACAAGAAGAGCTAACTATCCTAAATATATATGTGCCCAATACAGAAGCACCCAGATTCATAAAGCAAGTTCTTAGAGACCTATAAAGAGACTAAGACTCCCACACAATAATACTAGGAGACTTTATCACTCCACTGTCAATATTAGACAGATCATTAAAATGGAAAATTAAGAAAAATATACAGGACCTGAACCCTGCTCTGAATCAAGCAGACCTGATAGATATCTACTGAACTCTCCACCCAAAAACAATAGAATATGCATTCCTTTCAATGCCACGTGGCACTTACTCTAAAATTGATCACATAATTGTAAGTAAAACACTCCTCAGCAAATGCACAAGAGCTGAAATCATAACAGTCTCTCAGACCACAGCACAATCAAATTGGACCTCAAGATTAAGAAACTCACTCAAAATCACACATCCACATGGAAATTGAACAACCTGCTCCTGAATGACTCCTGAGTAAATAATGAAATTAAGGTGGAAATCAAGATGTTCTTCGAAACTAATGAGAACAAAGAGGCAATGTGCCAGAATCCCTGGGACACAGCTAAAGCAGTGTTAAGAGGGATATTCATAGCATTAAATGCCCACATCAAAAAGCTAGAAAGATCTCAAATCAGCAAGCTAACATCACAACTAAAAGAATTAAAAGAACCCCAAAGCTAGCAGAAGACAAGAAATAACCAACATCAGAGCAGAATTGAAGGAGATACAGACACAAAAACCCTCCAAAAATCAACAAAACCAGGAGCTGTTTTTTTGAAAAAATTAATAAAATAGACTGCTAGCTAGACTAATAAAGAAGAAAAGAGAGAAGAATCAAATAGACACAATCAGAAATGGTAAGGGGGATATCACCGCTGACCCCACAGAAATACAAACAACCATTGGAGAATGCTATGAACACCTCTGTGCAAATAAACTAGAAAATCTAGAAGAAATGGATAAATCCCTGGACACATACACCCTCCCAAGTCTAAACCAGGAAGAAGCTGAATCCCTGATTAGACCAATAACAAGTTCTGAAATTGAGGCAGCATTAAATAGCCTGCCAATGAAAAAAAGCCCTGGACCAGATGGATTTACAGCTGAATTCTACCAGAGGTACAAAGAGGAGCTGGTACCATTTTCTTCTGAAACTATTCCAAACAATTGAAAAGGAGGGACTCCTCCCCAACTCATTTTATGAGGCCAGTATCATGCTGATAACCAAAACCTGGCAGAGATACAACAAAAAAAGAAAACTTCAGGCCAATATCCCTGATGAACCTCGATGCAAAAATCCTTAATAAAATCACAGACATGGCCTGAGACACAGCAAGCCTAACCAGTGTGTCAGAGATCTAGGGGAATTGGCTCCCCATGGCAGTACTCTGAATTAGTTCTGGGGATGTGCACATGGTCATGCCAAGTGTCCCTCCTCCAAGAGCTTCTGTTAGACTAGAGGTATAAATGATGCTGAATAAGGGCCCCTGGACTTAATACCAGATAAAGCATGGAGATACGTGGACAACCTGGGCATGTTACTTGTTCTTCCTGGGTCACAGTTTCTTTATGTTTGAAATAGGGATGGCAGCACCTGCTTTCTTAGTAACACTGTGAGGGTAAAATCTACGTATAAAAATGCCTTAGAAATGTAAAGACCTGAGAGTCTTTGAGCAAACCAGAAAGTTATCAAGAACTTTTCTTTTTGTGCAATTCAGTATATTTTGGGGGATAAATTTTAAACACCAAATAATCCTCAACAAACGAATGTACACATAGTTCCTGAAATGAGGCAAATATACTCCTCCTGGAACATAAAACAATTAAAAATTCCAACAAATTTATCAAGTATGTAAATAAGTGTTGATAACTTGAAAAATAAAAAAAGAATAAAATCATGATACATCAACATGAATGAACCTTGAAAACATTATGCTAAGAAGCTAGACATAAATGGACAATTTTAAATAATTCCATTTATATATTTATATTATATTAAGAGATAGGAGGATCCGTTGTTCCAACCCAGGGAGAAAATGCGGCCTTTGACTGAAGAAGAGACCCGTGTCATGTTTGAGAAGATCGCGAAATACATCGGGGAGAATCTTCAGCTGCTAGTGGACCAGCCCGATGGCACCTACTGTTTCCATCTGCACAACGACCGGGTGTACTATGTGAGTGAAAAGATTATGAAGTTGGCCGCTAATATCTCTGGGGACAAGCTGGTGTCGCTGGGGTCCTGCTTTGGAAAAGTCACTAAGACCCACAAGTTTTGGTTGCACGTCACAGCCCTGGATTACCTTGCACCTTATGCCAAGTATAAAGTGTGGATAAAGCCTGGTGCAGAGCAGTCGTTCCTGTGTGGGAACCATGTGTTGAAATGTGGTCTGGGTCGAACCACTGAAAATACTTCTCAGTACCAGGGCGTGGTGGTGTACTCCATGGCAGACATCCCTTTGCGTTTTGGGGTGGCAGCAAAATCTACACAAGACTGCAGAAAAGTAGACCCCATGGCGATTGTGGTATTTCATCAGGCAGACATTGGGGAATATGTGCGGCATGAAGAGAGGCTGACTTAAAACGAAGTCATTGCAAGGACAGGCGGCTGTATGGAAGGGCCAGCTTTGTTTCCTGTGTTTGTGTGGACTCCACCATCATGTTGAATTTTGTCAACACTCTGACCTCTTCAGGGACTTCTTATTTACTGTACTCTCTATCATTGACAAATGCAGGCTGGATTCTTATTGTATACAGAGATGGCTCAAAAATGGGGTTTCAGATCTTTGTGTTTGTGATGAAATAGAATACTCTGTTTCATATTTGAATCAGAGGGCTTCTTGTTCTGAGAAATAGGTTCAAAATCATTGGAACTAGGAACAAGAATAGCTTATTGTTATCTGTGATAACACTTTTTTTTTCTAAACTCATGATAAGAACACAGGGATTGTCTTTTTTATTAATATGCAAGTTAGTCATTTCCATAACAGAATAATAAACCACATGTGGGGTTTTAAAAATGAAATTTGTCTAAAATAATAAGAGCAATTCAGCTATTTTTCTATACAGTAATTGGTGTGTGGTATGGAAGAAAAACAGATTCAAACCCCACTTCTGCCATCTACCAGCTATATGGCCTTGAGTGAGTCATTCAGCTTTAATAAAGTTCACTTTCTTCTCTTTAAAAAGACATGAAACTTAAAAAAGTAGCTTTGGCCATCTACCTGAGAATTAGAAATTCTGATTTTTGGAATTAGAAATCATGATTGTAGGCTGGGCACAGTGACTCACGCCTGTAATCCCAGCACTTTGGGAGGCCAAGGCAGGTAGATCACTTGAGGTCAGGAGTTTGAGACCAGCCTGGCCAACATGGTGAAACCCCATCTCTACTAAAAATAAAAAAATTAGCCAGGTGTGGTGGCACATGGCTGTGGTCCTAGTTACTTGGGAGGCTGAGGCAGGAGAATGGCTTGAACCAGGGAAGCAGAGGTTGCAGTGAGCCAAGATCGTGCCATTGCAATCTAGCCTGGGCGAAAGAGTGAGACTCCGTCTCAAAAATAAATAAATAAATTTTTACAAGCTGTTTTCTCAGTATTTTTCTTGGATGAGATGATCCTAGGCTGATTGTACAGTGTACAGTGCCTGGGGAATGATAGGTGTGGAATAAATGGTAAGAATTATTTTTATATTATGTATATTATGTATTCCTGTTATTAAGTGTAGAGTTTTATGAGGAGTATAATTTGATTATATTACCTTCTTTTTTACAAGCTGTTTTCTCAGTATTTTTCTTGGATGAGATGATCCTAGGCTAGAATGTTTTTTTCATCACTATGATTTTATAAAACATAATTTTTTCTATGAACCTTTACTTACTTGACTGGATTGGACTAAAAGCACTGATCAGAGACTGCGACATAAAAATTCAGGCCCTTTGTCCTTCCCCGTGCCTCCCAAAGTTATTTTAAGATTGTTAGAATATTTCTTTAATAACATTTTGTAGACAAAAAATTTAAAGACTACCTGTATATTTAATGAATTTAATATATTTAATGAATATACTGCTTATTTTAAGTTCCAAACGTGAAGTCTTTAAGAATAAAACATTACCAACTCCTGCTTTTATAAGAAAAAAAAGAGATAAATGCATTTTCATATCCCAGTTTTATCCTCATCTATTCATAAAAGTCAGGCTGCCCAAAGGAAGCATGCAACACTGCAAGGAATGCAATTTAGTGTGGCTGGGCAACTTTGGCCAGAGGGGGTGCAGAAGGGAGAAAGAAGACGGAAGACAGTCTAAGACTCAAGGCATCTTGCAACTCTGAGACTTCAGAGGTGAGGCTACCTATGAACTGGGTGGATGTTTGGGAAAACATGTAATTCAAGGCAGTTCTAAAACCCTGTGGGTTTTGTGTGGATTCTGAGGTAATCCTACAGTAGGAAGTCCAGCCAAATGGTGAGAATAAGCAAGAGTATTGGAGAAAAAGGAACAGAATGAAGGCAATGTCCTACCATAATGCATGCTCTTGCAAGGACAGACAGACACCGTGATCTCCTCAGGATCTTCTGAGGCAGTTTGTGTGTAAGGAGGCAAGTTGCCACCAAAATGGGAAAGAAGTGGTTAAACAGCAACAATAGGGCTCCTGCTTCCTGGAGCTATTGGGTGACATTTCCCTGCAACAATCCTAGAATCTTAAAGTGTGGTGTCGGTTTCACTTAGGATTCCAAATGGGAAGTGACTTTTCCTGGCAAACGCAGTTTAAAGTGTTTCTTTCAGTGTCATGCTGTACAGAAAAATACTAGTCCCACAGAGAAAATTAGTCACAAAAACAGAAGGAAAAAAATACAACATGAATGCAGACCCAGGACACTAAAGTCAGAGAGACAGAACCACAGCCTCACACAACCATTGCTCACATTATGTAGAGCATTCCTGGAAGGAAACAAAGTCTTCAACAGAAACCTGCTGCACCACTCTTAGCAAACTCCTTTGTTTGGCCTGGGGCCACTTTACCTGTGTATTGTTTTGTAGCAGATTTTCCAGGTAATGCTTAGATTTTTCATGCTCCCCCAGTTCATTGGATTGGGCTTCAGGGGCTCTTTCTGGTGTGTGTCTGATTCAAATTGTATTTTAGGAATACTTAGAATTGAGGAAGAATAGGATGTTAAGCTACTGAGTGCAAAGCCTCTTTACTAACTTCCAATAATATCTGAACTCATGTCTAAGGAACATAGAAGCATCTTTCAGTTCCTAGTCTCATTTTCCCACCATCCAAATGTTCCTTAGGGAGAATAGAGCTCCTATGCAAGGAATTGCTCTAGAGAAAACCATCTTTCTTCAAGTTTGAGAAACTTATCCCAGACCAACTTTCATTCCCCAAATTTTGTTTAAATTAAAAATAGGCAACTAGAGGGGGTCAGCTAGTTGATGTTCCATAGACTCTTTCCTTGAAGCAGGGGTAAAGATCTTTGATTTATTTCTTAATTGTTTCTGTCATTTAAGGGTGCATCAGAGACCCTGTTGTAATATTAAGTTATATCACTATTGAGGAGCCCATAAGGCTGGGACTGATACAAGGATCATCATGAAGAGCAGCTATTGAGAGCTACTGACAACTTCTTAGAGGTGTGGCTGAAAGCAACTAGCAAGAATAAGAGACAAAATCTTGTGTTGAGGGAAGTCACCTGTGAGGGCGGCAGCTAGATATTGAGGCTTGGGAGACCTTATTGTTCTAAGATACCTGGCCTTGTCTTCCAAACAAAAATCATCCTTGACATGCAGAAAAACTACTGATTTCTCAACAGATTTATAATGGAACAGATATAATGATGTGACCTAGAGCAATTTCTTTAACCTCATACAGAATCAAATTCCCCATCTGAACATAAACGTATTTACCTCATAGGTTTATTGTGAAACTTAAAATAAAATATATAATTTACCTTGCATAATGCTTAGCATATAGTAAGCACCAAATATACATTAGTTATTAATATTGTTATTTTCATGAGCAAACTTAGTAGGGATAAAAGCTCAGAAACACTGGGTAGGAGCTTGAGCGAGCCATAGAGACCTTGAATTGTAACCTGGCCTTCAGATTCCTCATCAGAAGGGTGGGACCAGGAATAAGAGCGTTACACTTGGCACAAGTCCAAACTGCATGACTGCACAAACACTGTAACTGCTCTGTATTCAGACACATTTGAAAGGATTTTTCCAGCATAAATTTCTAAATGTGCTGCTTGTTTTGTAATTCAATCTAGGGCAGCAGCAGCAGTGCTATCATTATTTACATTTCTACCTTTTGGTCTTGGATCCAAGATATTTGCAGCAGTATGAATTGGCTCATAAGAAAATTCTTCTCTTTTCTTTAAAAAGTTTCATGTTACTTTCTTTTATACCTGTAAGCAAGTAATTATTAATAATCTTTTACATTGATTTGTTTCTGAGACATTTGGTCAGAAATAATTTGCAGAAATAAATTGATTCAGATACTGTAGCTAATTTAACATTAATTTTTTCCTATTTATTTGATTTTTAGAAATTATTCCAGTAGAGGAGAACCTCATTAGCAACATATTAGCTTTCTAATATTGTTAATACAATTTTTTCATTTTAATGAACAAAAGGCAATAAAAAGACCTTGTAAACAATTAGAAAATCATCTTGCCCTCAATTAAATTTTCTATTCTCCAAGATTTGAATCTTCAACAGTAACCTAAATAGCTGTTAACCCTCTATTTATGAATGTAAAGGGGAGAAAACATTTTGTTTATGTCAAGTCTTAAGATTGTTTCAATAGTGACCAGTTCCTTTTCACTCTTTCCTTTATCTTGGTTGTGTTTGAGTCGTTAAGTTGTAAGTTCTCGGACATTAATAACTGCACATTCTGGAAGGACTTTCTTTAAATCTTTTATTGTCTCCTCTTGGCTCCAAACTGTGGATCTGGGACCACGTACAACTCCAAGTAAACTTTTAGCCTTCAAATGACCTCAGTATTACATCCTTCCTGAAGTATTGCAGAATTTTTCTCTAAATTAAAGGAGAATCACAGGACGTCACACTTAGTGACTCCTGATTCAAAGTTAATTTTCCTTCCTTTGATGCCTAAATCTACTTCAGCACCTAATTATATAATTCTGCTTTGGAAGGGACCCTAGAGCTTAATCTAATTTTCAACTAACTGCAGGATTCATTATTAGAGAACCAATGATAGTTTGTAAATCAGTCTTTGAGCATTTACCTAATAAAACTATTCCATCAGTAGTTAGAAACGTATTTCTTAAAATGAGCTAAGACCCACCTCCTTAAAACTTCCTTTGAGCAAAGGTTCATGGCCCCACATAAGAAGAGATTTTCCTATTTTCATTTAAAGTATCATCTTATTAAATTATCTCTAAATGGATCAAATATAGCATATTTTAACAGGAAGTATTCCTAGTGGTTCTATCTCCATTAATACATACTCCAAAATATTGCCCACTCTTTTAAGCTACCAGCCCTGATGCAGTATCCCAAATATCAGTGCCAAAACCAGAAGTGCATTCTCCTATTACATTAGTAATAATTTTACAGTATGGTGGCAGGAAATGCACTTTCAGTTCACTGGCTATAGCTATTAAACTATGCGGAAATGACTGCCTGGAAGGCAGCCAGGTCCCTTGGCTTTAAGGCCAGCTCTGAGGAAGACAAAGGTAATACAAGAAGGGAAACTATGCCACCTGACCAAAAGCATTATTGAGACACTCTAAAGCAGTGCTTCTCAACTCTTTGTGGTGAAGGAACTTTTTTTTTTTTTTAATTTCCAATCGGCCATGGACTTTTGTAAAATAGAAAATTATGCACTTGGATAAACCAGCAATGTGAAATGCTCTAAAAATTTCTAAATACTTACCATTTGTATACTTGATCAGTATAACTATATACTTTCATGATTTATATACTTATTATACTTATCTCATAAGGGACTGGTAACAGTTTTGGAACTGGTATGTGGAATACATGCTGGATAGCACTGCTCCAGAAAGGGAGAAAGGATGAGAATTACATTTGCCATCCTATTCTTTTAGAATGGTTCAAGTGACATGCTAGAAAGGAACTATTCCTGCTGCTGGTAAGTACCAGAGATGTGTGTATGTTAAATATAAGATTGGTGGCCATGCTTAACAAGATAGTAAACACTTGGCTATAAAGATAGTATCAATGAAAACAATTGCCATTTATAAACCATGTTTAAAGTAGTTTAATGATGAAATCTTGGTTAATCATATGAATATGGGGAAAAGTATGTTTGCCCAGAAGTAGGTTGTATCAAAAAGCATTTTCTCACAGTTACGTAATTACCAAGAATAGAGTTTAGGGAGTGACACTGCCAAGCAGGCAAAAGAGAAGACTTCCAAAAGAGAAATTTTGCCAGTAGAAACCTGGAATAACCCCAAGGTCAGAGGTAGTAAGGAGAGAAAGGGAGTTGACAATAGGATGATACGTGGTATATTTCATTAAAGAAATGAGGAATAGTTACATGAATTCTTCCTCTATCAGTGATGTTTGCTCCAGGATGAAGACTTCTAAAGGAATAATTGTGACACTGAAGGCTATCATATTGGGAATCAGGGCCAAAGAACAGGGCAATACCTCATGGAATGTCTGACTACTACATGGAATCAGAAGACAAGCTAACCATCCACCATGAAGGGGAAATACTGGCTTTTCTCTCTTCCCATGTACAATAAACCAGAGATATGGCAATCAGATTCTGCATTAATTGTCAAGGGAACAAGGATTTTTCACATGTACAGAAAATATGAATTCCAGCTAAAAACACTTTTTAATCCAGGTCTTCATATGTAAATATAAACAGGCAACTGAGAATCATCAAATTGAGTGAAAACCAAAAACATTAGAGCCACCAGACTCAACCAACACAATAACTAATGTTTAAAGAAACAGTATGTGGAGAAAACAGAAGTGAACCACAAATGTGGATAAATAGGATTTAGAGAAAAATTTTTCACACTCAGTCACACAATGCCCAATACATCATTAAATACCTTGGATCCATAAAATAAAAATAAGCTTTTACAAAAAAGAAAGTAATCAGAGTTCCTAGCTATAAGCAATATAATCCACTTGGGCTTGTCTAAAACTAAACAAATATCTAATGAGTGGTAACTATGTGTTGGTTATTCTTTTAGGCACTGGGAATACAGCAGTGAGTAAAATAGACATTCCCTGTCCTTAAAGAGCTTATATTCCAGTCAGAGGCTAGAGATTATAAGGAAATAAACATATAATTCAGGTAGTAATGGCAAGCAGAGTAAGGGAGACAGCAAGCGACGGGGTGTGTGTAAGTGTGTCTGTGTATGCATGTATGTATTATAGATAGAGTGGTAAGAGAAGGCCTCTCTGATAAAGTAACATTTGAACTAGGAATCAAAGGAAGTGATGAGGTGAATCAAGAGCAAGAGAAAAAATATTCTGAGCAAAAGGAACACAAAATAAAAAAGATTTGAGGTGGAAGTATCTGGGAGTTTTGACTAATAGCAAGGACACCAGTTTGGCTTCAGTGGGCTATGTGAGAAAGAGTGATAGAAATTTAGGTGAGGGCAATAAGAATAGGCCAAATTATATAGGACCTTGTAGACTATTGTGTTTTGGCTTTCACTATGAGATGTATGAAAAGCCATTGTAGATTTTATGAGGAAAAGACTGTGATAATTTACTTACACTTTAACAGTATAACTCTAGTAGCTATATAGATAATAGGCTAGAGGTGGCAAGGGTAAAAGCAGGGACATCAGTTAGCAGGCTATTACAATGATATAGGAATGTGATGATTGTGGCTTGGATCAGGGTATTAGCAGTGGGGATGGGAATATATGGTCAGACTCTGGATATATTTTTTAAAATATGGACAGTATTTCCTGATGGATTGAATTTGGAATATAAGAGAAGGACAGAATGACTCCAAGATTTTTTCCTGGGGAACTAGAATAACTAAGGTACTATTTATTATAATGGAGAAAATTATAGGAGAATCAGTTAATTTTTGTTGGAGAATGAAGAGCTATAGTTTTGGACATGTTAACTAGGAGATGTATATTAAACATTCAATTGGAGATTTTGAATACCCAGTGGGATACATTTTTCTGGAGTTCAGGGGAGGCATCGAGTCTATAGATATTAATTTGAGAGTTCTCTTTATATAGAAGGCATTTAAAGTCATGAGACTGCATGAGGTCAGCTAAGGAATGAATGTAGATAAAGAAGAGAAGAGGACCAAGGATTGAGTCTTACATTACTTCAGTATTTTACAGTTGGGAATTAAAATATCACCAGAATACATATACACCATAGAATACTACACAGTCATAAAAAAGAGTGAAATCATGTCCTTTGCAGCAACATGGATGCAGCTAGAGGCCATTATCCCAAGTGAACTAATGCAGGAACAGAAAACAAAATACTATATGTTCTCACTTATAAGTGGAAGCTAAACATTGGGTACACACAAACATAAAGATGGCAACGATAGGCACTACAGACTACAGCGCAGGGAAGGGAGGAGTGCAAGGGTTGAAAAACTAACTATTGGGTACTATGCTCATTACCTGGGTGACGGGATCAGTTGTACCCCAAACCTCAGCATCACACAATATACTCATGTAACAAACCTGCACATATACCCTCTGAACCTAAAAGTTGAAATCATTTTAAAAAAAGAATTTACAAATATCACCAGAGGAAATTGAGATGAAATAAATAGTGAGATAGGAGAAGTATGAAGAGGCTACCTGAAAGCCAAGTAAAGAAAGTGCTTCAAGAAGGAGAGAATAATCAACCATGTAAATGATACCAATAGGTTAAGTAAGATGTAGACTGGTAATTAACCTTTGAATTTAGCAATATGGAGATCAATGGTAATATCAACAAGGGTAGCTTGTAAAACAATGTCATCAGTTAAGAGTGAGAATGGAGTACTTGATATGGGAGGTTTAAGGAGAGAGTAGATGGTATAAAATAGACAGCTAGTGGGTTATAAAAATGTCACAGCATTGCCAAGCTCTAAAAGCTCACTTGAGGTTAATGGTCATGAATGAAGGAGCATAATATTAAATGTTAAATTAAATATTAAATTAATAAATAATATTAAATATTAAATGAATAACAAACCAGTTAACATGGAAACAGAAAAGGTGGAAAGTGTGAGGGCGAACATAAGTCATATTCCTACATTGTAGTTTCAACACAGAAGTTTGAGTTTTGACTTCTACACTTAAGAGGTAAATACTATAATGTAAGAATTTTTTCCAAATATAGAAAGGCTATACATGATATGTTGGTCAGACATAAATATGACAAATGTTTACTATATCGATTTTTTAAATTAAAAATACAATTGCCAGGACTGGCGCAGTGGCTCACGCCTGTAATCCCAGCACTTTGGGAGGCCGAGACGGGCGGATCACGAGGTCAGGAGATGGAGACCATCCTGGCTAACACGGTGAAACCCCGTCTCTACTAAAAATACAAAAAATGAGCCGGGCGTGGTGGCGGCGCCTGTGGTCCCAGCTCCTCGGGAGGCTGAGGCAGGAGAATGGCGGGAACCCGGGGGGCGGAGCTTGCAGGGAGCTGAGATGGCGCCACTGCACTCCAGCCTGGGCGACAGAGCCAGACTCCGTCTCGAAATAATAATAATATAATAATAATAGTAAGAATGACATATGCCTAGACAGATTCTTGTAAAAATTTTAAACTCTAAAGTCAAAGTGAATATCCTCTTCCAAGCACCTTGGTGTAGCACATAAGCTACATATCCCTATGGGGTAGCTCTACTGGATCGCTAACTCACCTGTTCACCAAAATTAACTGAAATGGATCAAAGAGCTATCAAAAAATATGAAATCATCAAAAGATAAGAACTACTACTAAAAAAAAAAAAAAAAAAAAAAAAAAAAAAAAAAAAAAAAAAAAGCATGAGAATTAGCCGGGCGAGGTGGTAGGCACCTGTAATCCCAGCTATTCGGGAGGCTGAGGCAGGAGAATCGCTTGAACCTGGGAGGCGGAGCTTGCAGTGAGCCGAGATCACGCCACTGCGCTCCAGACTGGGCGACGGAAAAAAAAAAGCACGAGGAGATAAGGCACAAAACCTAGATGCTATAATTCCATATGGAAAAGATGATCTATGAGTTTGACTGCATAACAATTTAAAACATTTGCAAAGCATGGAGTATTATAAGTTAATTAAAAAGACCAATGGCAAAGTGATAAGAAAGTAATGTTTATGCTAGAGGTTTAATGCCTTGATGTTTATATATTACTATTGATATTTAAATGTACCTATTGAGTTCTTACAGATCCATAATAAGAAAAATTCAATAGAAAAAATGGACAAAGAACAAGAAAATAGTTCTCAAAATGAAACATATAAATAGCCAATATTTATATTTAAAAGTATTGAATCTCACTCAAATTTTTTAAAACTCAAGATATCAGTTTTTACTTCTCAGATAGAAAAAGGTTGAGAAATTTGATAATATACTTGGTTGCCAAGAGTGTGAGAAAATGAGCATTCTCCTAAACTCCTGGAGTAAATTGGCGTAAGCTTTTTGGAAAGCAATTTGGCAATATTGATCAAAATTTCAAAACATGTATTTGTCCCAGCATTTTTACTTTAGAAATTTGTGCTATAGATACATTAGCACAAATATCCAAAATACATGTAAAACATATTTATTGCAGCATTTTTGTGATACCAAAAGTCTGAAAACAATCTAAATGTTTATTAGTTAGAAACTGGTACTTCTGGAAAAGAGAAGAGTCAAATATAACAGGAGTCTGTTTGCATGAGGACTAAACAGTCTCCCAACTGTATTCTTTAAAAAACAGTTTTATGGAAATGTAATTCACATGCAATAAGTCACCCATGTAATGTGCACAATTTAATAGTTTTTAGTATATTATCAACATTGTGCAACTATCACCACTATCTAATACCATAATATTTTCATCAACCCAAAAAGAAACCTGTACCAATTAGAAGTCACTCGCAATTTCTCCTTTCCCTCAGCCCCTGAAACCACAAATTGACTTTTCCTTATGGATTTGCATTTTCTGGATATTTCACATAAATTGAATATTATAATATGTGACCTTTTGTGTCTGGCTTCTTTCATTTATTGTGATGTTTTCAAGGTTCATTCATATTGTAGGATGTATCAGTGATTCATTCTTTTTGAATCTAGAAAATATTCCATTGTATGGATAGGTCACGTTTTGTTTAGCCAGTCCTGCTGAACAATCTTTCAACAATTATTCTTAATAATCCTATTGAACATTCATATACATGTTTTTGTATAGACACATGTTTTCAACTTTTTTGGTTATGTATCTAGGGATGGAATTACTAGATCATATGATAACTTCATGTTTAACATTTCAAGAAAATTCCAAACTGTCTTCCAAAGTGGCTGCACTACTCACAAAGTGCTGGGAGATTTACAATCTCACCAGCAATGTATGAGGCTTCCAGTTTCTTCACATCCTCACTACCACGTGTGATTGTCTGTTGTTTTGATTTTGGCCATTCTAGTGGGTGTTAGGTTGTATCTAATTTTGTTTCTGCTTTGCATTCACCTAATGACTGATGTTATTGAGCATGTTTTCATGCACATATTGGCCATTTGTGTGTCTTTGAAGAGATGTCTATTCAAATCCTTTGCCCATTTTTCGATTTGGTTCTTTGTTTTTGTTGTTGAGTTGAAGATCTTTATCTATTGTGGATACAAATTCCTTATCAGATATATGACTGGCAAACACTTTCTCCTATTCTGTGGGCTGCATTTTCACATTATTGATTATATTTTTGGCAGGAAAAAAAGGTTTTGATTTTGAAGAAACGTAATTTATCTATTTCTTCTTTTGTCACTTGTGCTTTTCTTGTTGCATCTAGGAATACTTTGCCTAATCGAAGGTCACAAATATTTACTCCTATGTTTTATTCTAAGAGTTTTGTAGTTTTGGCTCATGCATTTATGTCTATGATTTTGAGTTAATTTTTTGTACAGCATATGATTTGAAGTAGGAGTCCGACTTCAATATTTTGCATGTGGCTATTCAGTTGTTCCAGCACCATTTGTTGAAAAGACTATTCTTTTTCTTAATTGCATTTTCAGGTTGTTCATGGCTAGTATATAGATATACAACTACTTTTGTATATTGAACTTGTGTGTGTGTATCTGTGTGTGTGTATTTTAAATAGATAATTTGCTCTGGAAGTTTGTTACAAATAGATATATACATAATTGCAAAAATAATTTTGTGTGCATACACACACACGCGTGCACGTGCACGTGCGCGCGCGCGTGCGCACACACACACACACACACACCCTGCAGGCTGTTGGGTAACAGCAGTGGAAAAAATTAGTCATTTGTTGAGTAGTAATCCATTGTATCAATATAACCACTCTACCATTTGCCCCTATAACAGTGCAGAATTTGCAATATATCTACAAAAAATGTAAAAATTGTTTGAGTCCTGGTGAACTCACATAGTCTAAATGGAGAGCAATGAGATTACTAGTGCCTAAATCTCAGAATTCTAATTCAAAACTTGCAGTAAAAAGTGAAAGTGAACACATCCCAGTTTAATCTTTTACCCCAATGTCTTTAAATTTCTTCACATTTTACTTTATTAAAACCAAAGTTAATCTTCTTTATCAGCTCAGAGCTATTTTAGATGCTTCCCAATCTTCAATCTTCCTTCCCCTGTAACTACTCCCTCTTTATTTAGAAGGCATACAATAGACATTAACCCTAATGTAGAGAAGTAGTGTGGCATGGGAGTTGAGGGTATGGGCTCTGGAGTTAAACTGCTTGGGTTCAAATCTCATTTACGCTATATATTTGCTGTTTTGCCTAAAACATACCTTTACCTCTCTTGGCCTCAGCTGCCCCATTCTAAAATGTGAGTTATTTTAGCACCTTCCTTAGAGGATTTTTGTGAGAATATGTATATAAAATTCCTGAAACAATACACTGTAAATGCTCAATAAATGCAAGGACATCATTAATATTACATGTCAACCTGTTGGCATATAAGGAGATCTGTCTCCAGCCTGGGAAGATTTTAAAATAAGCAAACAAAACATCTTATTTTTAGCCTTTGGGCATCTGCATTTTCTTAACTTGTTGGAGAGAGTGTTCCTAAGGGATTCCCTTTTTAAAAGTTGGGGGCATGAAGAGGAAAGTGCCAGAGGGAGATAGTGAAAGACTCCAAGAAAGCAGAGAAGACGAATGGAAAAGAGAAGAACGTCAGAAGGAGGAGAAACCAAAGAGGCCAGGGAGAGGAAAGTAGGTGCCTGGGGAGAGAGAGTATAACAGGAATAAAGTTCATGAAGGTAGGATGGTTGGGGGAGACCTTGTAATACAGAGCTAAGAGCTGTATTGAAGTTTAACAGAAAAGAAACTCTTGTTTGAAAGGAAGAGATTGGCTATATTTAGTACCGGGTAGGATGTCAGTTCTGAAAATAAACTGCTCCCAGAACTGAAAGCAATCCTCTGCACTGTTGTCACCTGCAGCATGCTGGCCTTCCTTATAGAGGAGAGTGGAACATGGTCATATCAGCTACCTCAGAGTTTCTGACATTCACAAGGACTTGCCCCACTTTATCTCCTTGTCCCATTCCTAAGTTTTAAAACTTCTTATTAATGAGAAAATAAGTTATACAACTGAGAAAATTGAAGTATATGTTGGTGTGTATGTGGAGCAGGGAAGTATCCTGCTAACTTAATACCAGAATCTAAATACCATGTAGCCAGATGCTTGATGCAATATTCACCACATCCATGGTACACATCTGGCATACCACTGTAGACATAGGGACCTAGTCAGAAGTATGACAGGCCATATATAAAGATATATTTGAAGCATCTGATAAGTGTCATAGAGGTAAGTTCTCTGTGGAGATGTCATGCTTGTGTGACTTAGGGAACTCACATAGGGCATGCAGACAGGCACAGGTTAGGATACATTAGGAAAAGACAGAGAATTCATGATTTGAGCCATCAAAAACAGAATGCATGTGGAGGAGGATGGAAATGAGGAGAAAGTTTTCCTTTTCCAATAGGAATAAATATACTTGTATTCATAAGTACAATGCCATCTACTGCTCCTTTACAAGACAAAGAGACTTACAGGTACATTTAGATATACACACACACAAATACAAACAACATATATTGTGTTGGGAAAATATAGATGATGCCTTTCACTGAATGAGAAAAAAAAACTAGAAAATGGGTATTTTGATGGAACAAAATATAACCAGAATTTTAACTTCTAACTTTAATTCATCACTTCCACTATTACCATTCTCTCATCTAGACAGTTGCAATAGCTCCCTAATTGTTTTCCTGCTTCCAACATAAACCCCTCTTCTGAATATATATTCTACAGGGCAGCCAGAGAGATCTTTTTAAAATCGTAAGTCATATTCATCATTCCTCTGCACAAAACCCTACAATATCTTCTCAGCCCACCCTGAGTAAAATGAAAAATATTAACATGGTCTGCAAGACTCCACGTGATATAGCGCTCTGCTACCTCTCTGGTTTCATTTGCTACCAATCTTCCCTCACCCTTTCCACTCTAGGCATAGGCATGCTGATCTCTTTGCTTCTCCTAGAACACATCAAGCGCATTCTGACCTCAGGGATTTGCATTTACTGTTTCCTCTCTATGGGAAAAGCCTTCCCCATATAGCTGGATGGCTTGCTCCCTCACTGTGACACTCACCTCAATGTCACTTAGTGAGAGAGACTTTTCATAACCATCGTATATAAAATAATGAGTACAGCTGCTTGATAGGTAGTTGGATATGTGGGTCTAGAGTTCAACTAGAGGTCTGAGCTAGAGTATGTAGCTTGATAAAGTTCCTATGTAATTCTGATGTGCAGCCCTGCCTGAGAATCACACTCTAAAAAGAAGCACGCACCTCCACCAAATTTAGTAGTAATCTCCAATTGCCAAATCTAGTAGATACTTTATATATCTCATATGACCACTCTCTTGGAATTAATAGTTAATCATTCTTAACTTCAAATATTCTACTTCCTTGGCTTCCAGGTACCACACACATGATTCTCCTGCCAGCTTTCTTCCTGTTCCTTCTCAGTATATTTTATGGGCTTTTTTCCTGCCAACTCCTTAAATATAGGTGCTCTCCAAAGTTTCAACCTCTACCTTTCTATCACTGTAACATTTTACACACTCTCTCTGGCTAGGGTCATCCATTCACATGGCTTAAATATGTACCCTACTGATGTCCATATTTCTATTCCTGATCCAGATCCTCTTCTAAGCTCAGAACCCATGTATAATATTACCTATATTACCATCTAGACATTACGTGGGCACCTGAAACCCAATGTACCCAAAGCTTTCTTATATTTCCTCCATATCTCAGTTAATGGAACTACTAACACCCCACATAAGTCATTAGATCTTGTTTATTCTGCCTTCTACCAATCATCAACTTTTCTTCATCCACACAGTCCCTACAATGATTCAGTCCACAGTCATCTCTGACTTGATTTATTGACAGATTCTATTGCAGTTTATATGTTATATAACTGTATTTCTCTTCAGTATTAGGCCATTTTGGCTAGCCCATCATTATTTAACCCCTCTGCTCTTCTGTCCTTTTGTTTTAGCAGACTGTGAGTAATAAGAGGATAAAACTATTCATTTATACATTCAACCAATATGTATTGATAACCTACTACATGGCATACCGTGTCATATTCATTTCCGTATCTCACATATCAAGTATATTGCCTTACCTTAAGTATGTACTGCATATATGTTTGTTTTATATTCAAACTTACTGTGTCACAGATAAGGAAAATAGAGATGAAGAATGACTTGCCAAAGCCACACAGCAGGTAGGTCCAGTTTTCTCCACACAGAAGCACTTTGTCCCTCCCTCACACACTTCCATTATTGGTAATATTGCTCCTAAACTATTTGTCAGCTTCTGTGACAAGAAAATAGTTATTTCCACCCCCATAGGCTTTTCAGTTAAGAATCTATGTTCCCTTGGCATTGCTTACAATTCTGGTGTCACCACTGCTGAATCAGGATGTCCACAGATCAGCTTTTTATCTGGCACTTCTAAAGAGCTCCTGCTGACTTCAATAGAATATGGATAGAGCTGGCCTCCTATAGGAACTTTCAGGCTCTCGAATGGATTTGGGATGTGTCCTGGGAGAAAGAGAATGAGGAAAGACTTTCAGAATTTGTGTGGAAGCCTGTGTTTTATAAAACAAAACAAGAGAAAATGAGTTATAAGAGAGAATTGATTGGATTAATGGATGAAGTTCCTGATAATGATTACTTTTAACACTATATTGGACTGTCACATAAAGTTGGTTCTTTATGTCTATTTCCACTTGCTACAATTTAGTAAAATCCTAAATAAGTTCAGTACATTCTAGGAATATAAATAAATCATGCAATGTGTAACCTTCTAGGAAAATGTCTGCTTCTAGTTTGCTCAAGCAGAGTGTAGGGGACCCTCTTAGAATGGTTTAGAAATATGTCATTTTGACATCTTTATATCTTTGTGCATGCCATTTCTCTGCTGTCAATGGACCTTATTAATTCTTTTTTTTCTTTTTTTGAGTCTTACTCTGTCACCCAGGTTGGAGCGCAGTGGCACAATCTCACTGCAGTCTCCGCCTGCCGAGTAGCTGGGATTACAGGCGCCCACCACCACGCCCGGCTAATTTGTGTATTTTTAGTAGAGACTGGGTTTTGCCATGTTGGCCAGGCTGCTGAAACTCCTGACCTCAAGTGATCCACCCGCCTCAACCTCCCAAAATGCTGGGATTACAGGCATGAACCACCACACCTGGCCAAATTTATATTTAAATATCACTTTTTCTTGTAAGCATTTTATAACCTCCTCAATACTGGATTAGGTATATTTCCTCTCTGCTCCTTTCCAAAACACTTGTCACCTTTTATTACATTTGTCTATTGGCTAGCTTTCCTACTAAATTATGAGATTTGACATTTTACCCCACCACCAAAACCATTTTCAATAAGTCACCAATAGCCCTTTGGGGCTAAATTCATTGAATACTTTAAATTACTTATCCTAATTTCTCTTCACCATTAGCCCATTTTGACTACCCCATCTTTATTGAAACTCTCTCTACTCTTCTGTGACAATGTGCTATCCTGATTCCTTTCTAACATCTGCTTACTCCTTCTCTTGTTTCTTCACTGATTCCTCTTAATTTCAACTTTCATTTTAGATTCAAGGGGTACTTGTGCAAGTTTGTTACATTGGCATATTGCGTGATGCTGAGGTTTGGGGTATGATTGATCCTGTCACCTAGGTAGTGAGCGTAGTGCCCAATAGGTAGTTTTTCAACCCTTGTCCTCCTATCTGTCTCCTCTCTTTTGGAGTCCCTAGTGTCTATTGTTCCCATCTTTCTGTCCACCAAATGTTTATTCCCACTTATAAGTGAGAACATGAGGTATATGGTTCTGTGTTACTGATTTAATTTGCTCAGGATAATGGCTTCCAGCTGCATCCATGTTGCTGCCCAAAAAAAACAAAACAAAAAAAAAACAACAAAAAAACAGATTTTGTTCTTTTTCATGGCTGCATAGTATTCCATGGTGTATATGTGCCTTATTTTATTTATCCAGTCTACCACTAATGGGCACCTAGGTTGATTCCATGTCTTTGCTATTGTGAATAGTACTCTGATGAACAGGCACATGCATGTGTCTTTTTGGTAGAACAATTTATTTCCCTTTGGTTATATACTCAATAGTGGGATTGCTGGGTTGAATGGTAGTTCTATTTTAAGCTTTTTGAGAAATCTCCAGAGTGCTTTCTACAGTGGTTGAACTAATTTACATTCTCAATAACAGTGCATAAGTGTTCCCTTTTCTCTGTAGTCTTGCCAGCACCTGTTTTTTTTTTTTTTTTTTTTTTTTTGACTTTTTAATAGTAGCCATTCTGACTGGTGTGAGATGGTATCTCATTGTGGTTTTGATTTACATTCTTCTGATGATTAGTGATATGGAGCATTTTTTCATATGTTTGTTGGCTATATGATTCTTCTTTATCCTTTTGTTCTCTAACTGTTCCATATGGTAACACAGTCCTTTTCATTCTCCCTTTCCTCTACCTCAGCAATTTCATCCATTTTCAAAACTCCAATGATCTCTTTCATGTTAACAAGCCTTAAAGTTCCTCAAGTTCCTCTCCTGTCTTATCACTCAAACTCTAGTACCATATCTCTAACTTTGTACCAAATATTCCTACTTGAAAATGTCTCATCTTTACCTCAAATTCAACACTTCTGACGAATAACTCAAAGATCTCATTATATTCCCTATTTATGGTATAGTGAAAGGAATACTAGACCAAGTGTCAGGAGACTTGGATTCTACTCCTGGCTCTGCCACTAACTTGGTATTTCCTGGTTTTTCTCAACAAGTGTTTATCTTATGAAAATCACAGTAAACAGTACCTTGAAGGGGTCATATACAAATCTTCAAGTAACTAATTATAGTTGGAAAGATAAGACATATACATAAGTTACTACAGTACAAATTAGAAAGTGATAAATACCATAAGAGAAGTATAACTACATTGTCATGAGAGTTCAGAGGTATTTCTGGATGATGAGACAATGAATTATATTGTAGAGAAAATAGTATTTGATGTAGTCTTTGGACTATTTGGAGGCAGAAACAATAATACCTGATTCATTTATGAGTGGAGGCTAACAGAGAGAAAGGTTAAATAGATGCTAAAGTTTCAAACTTGTGTAACTAAAGCATTTGTGATGTCATCTCAAATAAAAGAGAAATCAGGATAAGCAGGTAGCTTGTGGTTTTGAATACAATTTTATAATTGAGGTTGGTCTCACACCAGTCAGAATGGCTATTATTAAGAAGTCAAAAATCAACAGATGTTAGCAAGGCTGCAGATAAAGGAGTATACTTATATACTGTCAGTGGAAATATAAATATTAATTAGTTCAACCACTGTAGAAAGCAGTTTGGAGGTTTCTGAAAAAAAACTTAAAACAGAACCACCATTCAACCCAGCAATCCTATTATTGGGTATATATCCAAAGGAAAATAAATTCTACCAGAAAGACACATGCACTCATATGTTCTTTGTAGCACTATTCACAATGGCAAAGACATGGAATCAATCAACCTGGGTGCCCATCAGCAGTGGATTGGATAAAGAAAATATGGTACACCATGGACTACTATGCAACCACAAAAAAAAAAAAAGAACAAAATCATGTTCTTTGCTGTAACATGGATGCAGCTGGAGGCCATTTTCCTAAGTGAAATAATACAGGAACAACAAAAAAACCCCTCATGTTCTCACTTATAAGTGGGATCTTAACATTGGGTACTCATGGACACAAAGATTGCAACAGCAGACAATGGGAACTGCTAGAGGAGGGAGGGAGGGAAAGGATAAAGGGTTGAAAAACTAACTATTGGATAGCCTGCTTACTACCTGGGTGACAGGATTAATCATACCCCAACCAAAGTTCTTTACAACCTTAATATCATATATATATATATATAATATATATATAATATATATATATAATATATATAATATCATATTCCTTTAAACTGACTCTCCCTTCCAACTTCTGAGTATGGCAATGGTATCATTGCCATTACCATATTCAACTGAAAACATCTCATCCTTACTTCCCATTCTCACTGTCAATTCCCTAACCAGGCCCTTATCATTTTCTGTTTAGATTACTCCAAAATACCCCAATTTGGCTGATCTGACGCTAGTATCTCCCCACTTCTATATATCATGCCCAGTGTATCTTTCTTAAATGTGGCTTATTTTCATACTTTATTCCTTTGTTCTAAAATGTATTTCTAATTCCCAGAGCAGTAAGTCTAAATTGCCTGTCATTCGAGTTATTCTCCAACATTATATATTCCAATCCTCTCTTCAATATACCTCTTACATAAGACAGTCTGAATGTTTCACTCTTCGCAGAATCCATGCACATTGCTACCACTCCAGCTTTCCACATGTACCCTTCATGTGAATTATATATGGTTATTCATTTTCTGCCCAGATCTCAATTCCTCTTTGAATCCTTACCTATCTAATTTATTGCAACATTTGTAACTCCTTCATCACTTTCACCCATGCCCTAGTCTCTTTTTCAGTATGCTCTGTTAGATATACTCTCCCTTCTTTCAATATGTTTTTGAGTTAACTCTCGTATCAGAAATGATCTGAACAACCAGTTACTACAAAGCGTGGAAAGATGTATTTTATTCATTACAAAATCATGACTCAGAGATTTCTAAAACAGACTTAGTAAAGAAGATATTTCCAAGGCAGGGTGACTTTTCTGGTGTCCTTCAAGGTTACTTATTTATTTATTGAAAATCAATGGCTTTCAGAAATAGATATGTTGATCTGTGCTGAGACAACATATCCAAATTCAACTGGAATTGAATTAATGTCAGCAAGGTGCCTTAAAAAGAGAAAGAAGGCATTGGATTGGGAAACAGGAGACTTGTGTTCACTTCTAGGCCCAACACTGTCACTAGCTGCATGATCTTGGACAACTCAGTGAATCTGTCAAAATATGTTTTCTGAAGAGTATACCATTAACTAAGGAGCTAAGAAAACAAATTTTCTGAAGTGCACTGTACAAGAATGTAACAAGTTTGTAAAAGAAGTTGTCAGGCAATACATAGTGAGCTTTGTAATGTCTCACCATCAAATTTCTGTATATAATTGTACTATAGTGATAGCCTATCAAAAATCATGGAACTTCAATTTGTCTTTTAGAAACAAAACAGCTTAAAGAACAAATAAAGATATTCATGTAGATTTCCAAAAACTGGTTATCCATTCATTCAATAAGTATTAATTTAGTGATCAGTATGCTAGGCTTTGGGGATGTGCAGTGAAGACAAATATAATAAATATTATATCTGCCCTCAAAGAGATCACTGTCTAAATTGGGAGACAGACAATTATAATAAAGGGTGATAAGTTCTGCAATGGTGGTAAGCACAAAGGGGGCCTCTGGAGCACAAAGAAGAGGACAAATCTGTTCTAAACTAGTCTTTTGAACAGACAGTTGATTAGGCAAGGCTTTTCCTGCAATAAGTGACTGCTAGGCCTATAAAATATCCAGGAATATTATCTTAGTCTTACTGGGCTACTGTAACAAAACACCTTTGACAAGATAACTTATAAACAACAGAAATGTATTTCTTACAGTTGTAAAGGCTGGGAAGTCCAAGATTAAGGTGTTAGCAATGTCTGGGGGAGTCGTACTTCCTCATAGACAGTGCCTTCTCGCTGTGTCCTCACGTGATGGAAATGGCAAGGCAGGTGTTTGGGGCCTCTTTTATAAGAGAACTAATCCCATTCATGAGGGCTCCATGTACATTATTTAATCACCTCCCAAAGGCCCCACCTCCTAATATTATCATATTGGTGGAGAGGTTTCAACATAGGAATTTTGGAGAGACACAAATATTCAGACCATAGCATTTACCAAATAATTTTAAAAAGTTAGAACAAAAATCCCTGAAGGGATTTGCAGATGTTTTGATACTGTGGTATAGTGGTTAAAAGTACAAGCTCTGGAGTGTCAGCCTGAGTTAAAATCCTAGATCTGCAAATTGCAAATTAACTTGGACAAGTTACTTGAGGTCTTTGGACCTTGGTTTCTCATTTTAAAAATCAGTACAATTCATAAATGTACCTCACAGGTTTGTTGTGAGAATTAAATAGGTTAAAACATGTAAAATTCATAGAACAGCACCTGGCAAAGAGTAAACATGTCACCCTGCACACTTGAATGTCAATTCCAGGAGTGCAGGAAATCTAACTGTTGAATTACTAGCCTTTAGTAAGTGGCCCATACCAGGCATGGCTGAATGAATGAATGATCATCAATTTAACTTTTTTTTTTGTCATGGGTATAATCCTAAGAGGTAAGAAGGTTGAATAATCCCAATTGTTTTCATTGTTGCCTTAATATAGGCCCACAGAGTAAAGGAGGGAAAGGAATTAGGCAACCCAGCTATTCTACTTTAAAGTTAGACTTTAAAAAATAAAAGGGCTTCAAATTGAAATCATCTGTTGCCTCTCCTATGGGTTACATTAGAGCAAGAACAATTTCTTAACATTCATAGCTACTATTCATGGGGTGCTTGCTATATGCCAGAGAGGTGAATTGAATTGCCTAAAGTGAGGTAGCTCCCAGGTTGAGGAGCAAAAATTTGAACCCTGATCTGTTTGGCCTGAATCTAGTTAGTACAGTGCTTGACACATAGTTAATGTGCAATAAATATTTGTTGAATAAGTGGGTGAATAAATATATCAGCAAGTATATTTTCTTCTGTAGATGAACCTACAGTTTAGCTTTAAGGGTTTTCATGATCTTGATAAGCTCAAGCCAACGTTAAGAGTAAGGAAAAGGTATGAGCCACAAAAGAGAATTTACGTAGGAAAATCTCTTGACTAGAAATTCCAAATGGAAAAAGAGAGCTGGATTTGTTTAGAAGTTACACACACACACATACACAGGCATGCACGCACGCACACACACATATACATATATACATCATCACAACTGTTTGGAGCACCTTAAACACATACATACACACAGGAGCATGCAGACCCACACCACAACTGTACTTTTTTTAATCTCATGCTTTCTTTTGTCTTCTTAACACATCTGAGAGAGGGTAAATGACAGAGTGTCAGAGTTAGAAAGGACGTTAGCAATTACCTAATCAGATCCTCTCATGTTAATGTAAAAATTGACACTCTAGAGGGGAAGTAAATTGCTAAGGTCACACAAGGAGTCAGAATAAGATTAAGAATCTCAGTTTCCTGACTCACAGTTTGTTTTACTCTGAACTGTCACCATTTACCATCTCAATTTTATAGATGAGGTAACCAAAGCATCCTAAGAATGTTGATGGCCAAGCTCCTGCCACTTGTCCGTTGAAATAGGACTTGAAATCAGATCTCCTTTATTTTAAATATAAAGCTTGCTGTCATCCAAGTGCTTCTGTCTGGATGCCCAGAAGAAAGATCCTTTCCTATTGAATTAAACAGTGGACTGAGGGTAATTTACAGAAAGCTTTGTCCTTGGCTTTAAGAGAAAATGTCCAAGGCTGCTTTATTTTCAGTCCCAGGGAGGCTCCATGAAGGCAGGAATGCTGTCTGTCTTCCTAATTGAATTCACAACACCTAGCACAAAGGAAGGCAGTTAATAAATATTTGTTGTTGAATGCATGCCATGCTAAAGGGAAAGTAGGTTGGGTAATGGTTTCCCAGTGGCAATGGATGGACAATCATTAGAGCTGGAAAAAGTGGGAACAGATGAGGAAAAGAGGTGGGAGGAACTCTTAAACAAAGGAGAAGCTCTTTCTCTTCATCTTATTGAAGCTGCAATCACTGCGCACAGGCTGAGTAGATTGGTAGAAATGTGATTGGCAAACATATTTAAATGAGACCTCCTTAAAATTGTTACTCTCCACCCCACCCCCACGTTCCTTTACATTTTGTTTCAGTCATTACCCAGGGACCGGATACAGAGATTCCTATGGGGAGTTTTAATGGGTCGATTCAATTTCATCTGGATGACGCCACTTAGCCAAGCATTAAGAGCTACAGCTCCGGGAAAGCAAACGACACCGGGGCGGGGGCGAGGGGAAGAGAAAGAAATTATAACAAGGAGCAATAAATCCCTTCTTTCCCATCCTCTGCTATAACCCATTCACAAGACCTCCAGAAATCATCTACATTCACAAAACAGCCAGCTAGCTAAGCTGAACACACTGCAACCTCACTCCCTGCCCCCACTGCAGATTATATACCAACACACCCTGAGCCATATAAATAATCACACACTGGCGGTATCTATTGCTCCGTTGAGATACCCTGTGTCTACAACTGCAGTTTCTGCTGCTTCGGTTCATCTGTCAGATTGGAGGAGAGGGAGGCCGAGGTGGAGGCGGAGGCGAAGGCAAAAGAGAAGGAGGGGGAGGAGGTAAAGGAGGAAGAAGGGGAGGAGGGAAAGGGGAGGGCAAGAGGAGGGGAAGGAAAATACTGGAGGAGGAGGGGGAAAAGAAACAGGAGGAGGAGGAGAAGGGGGAGGAGAAAGAGGCGGAGGAGGAGGAGAAAGAAGAGGCGGAGGAGGAGGAGAAAGAGGAGGAGGAGGAGAAAGAGGAGGAGGTGAACAACTTACCCTGCTGAGCTTTCTTTGGGGAATACGTGCATCAAGATTTAGATCTGCCTGTAAAATCTATACAAAGCATATGCCACTACAGGTTTGACTCTCCCCTCCCCCGTTTTTTTGTTTTTGTTTTGTTTTGTTTCGTTTTATTTTCTGTTTTCTCTGCTGTGTCAAAGAACAAGACAGAACTATCTCTGTTTCTGGCTCCACTGTCTGCCAGTGAAGGAGTTTTCATTCAGACTTTCGGAAGAGAGGTGGAGAAACCTAAAGACTGAGGAGAAGAGATCCTTTCAGCCAGATGGGGCATTAGTTCTTCTGCTTTTCTCAGCATGGATAAGCCCTTTCCTCAAGGTAAGCCATAGAAATTAGCTCTTTAAAAACCCAGAATTCTTTCTATGCAATGCACAGATTGCCATTCATTCCAGCCATCCTGTGCTGTCTCTGTGTGTGCGTGTGTGTACGCGCGCTTGCGCGCGCGCGCGCAAGCGCATGGATAAAATAAAATGAAAACCCTTTAAATGATATTTAAATAAACCAGCTCTTGCAGAAAACTATCCATATTAGAAATGTGTAAATCAAAATAGAACTTCAAAATAATATTTTTGTAGGCGAATGTCAATTTAATTTCTAGCCTGTTAACCTTTAAATGCATTTTGGTACTTGCCTAAACCCTTCAAAACGCAGCCTAACCACCCAAGCTGAGGACAGAGAAAGAGCCCGTGCTAAGGCCAGTCTGGCTGCCCAGCGGGCATCCTGTCAGCATGGGGCTAGCCTGCTATTGGCTCACAAGTCTGGGCTGTGCATCGTTCAGATTTCATCACATCACCTTGCCCTGGGTAGACATGGCGCAAGCTGACACGGCATAACCCCCCACTTACATTGAGTCAGAGCAGTGATTTAGAAATCTCTGGATCCGTGCCTGGGTACGTGTGCACACGTCGCTGTGTGGCATATGGAAATGTTGTCAAAAGTGAGAACCTGTGAGCACGTCTACTTAGCCAATAGGCATTTGATACGACCTAGGGCAATGGTTTACTGCACACTCACTTCCATGAAGCTAACTAATTATAATTATCATTCACCTCTGCATGCTGCAAACCAAGTTGGATGAACAGAAAACAGACCTTGAACTCTTAAGCAGAAACTCTATTTTGAAATGGAAACTATTGTTGCTTTTCTGGGAATATTAAAACCTCACTGTATCATGAAGTGTTATCACATGAATTTGGATATACCAGGTGTTAAATCATGTTTCCAAAAAGTCGACTGCATTCATAAATACAAGTAAGGCACAGGCTAGCATTTTATCCACAATGAAATATTGGTCTTGCTCTCCTTGCCTGTAAACAAACATGTACAAATACATTACTATAACATTCTATATATTTGTCTCTTTGTGTTCTGTTTTTAGGTCTCTCTAGCTGTGAAACAGTCTAGATAGTGATCTGAGTGACTTAGATTTGAAGATATTTTTTAAGAGTTGAGGAGTTGAGTAGTGAGGAAGTAAAGAACCAAAAGGAAAGAAGACTAATTCTTCCTTAAAGACTATTGAAACAGAGAAATGCAACCAACACACCCAACTTAAAATTTAGAGCATCTGGACAAGAAAGGCCTTTAAAAACCCTCCTTTTATTTTGCAGATGAAGAAACAGGACCAGAACGGAGATCATTTGCCTACAGCCACACAGCAAAGTAGAGCTAGCATTAGGACTAGAACTTAAATTTCTTGTGTCATGTAAAAGGATTTGAGTTTTTTTAAAAAATTCCTACTTCTTAAATGAACAACCAGCTTCTTCTTAGACTTTTCCTCAGGATTAGAAGTATGTGAATTCATTTGGTATTACAACTTTTCCCTGTATCATTCATCACTAAAAGACCTATATCTTTTAAAATTCAAGGTCTTAAAACTGCAAGACTCCCTGGTTTGAAATAAACTGCTATGAGTCTTAATGAAACCATTAAAGTAATGAATAGGACTAGGGTAGCAAAGTGACAAGTTAAGAGTTAAATGTGGTGAGAACCTGGCAGCTCCAACAAGATGTATGCGGTAGGAGGGAGGCCCAGTCAGTGGCAGAGAGGTTAGTAATGTAAACTATATACAACTTGGTATTTGTAAGGGGGGAGTGCTTTGATAGAGATGCAAATGCTTTTGCACAGAGAGGGATTTTTAGAGAGCAGACTTTGGTACAGTAGAACTAAGAAAACATATAAAGCCAAAGCAGAAATTCTCCCTATGTTTGCTTTCAGTTATTCTGAGAAGGAGTGTATATAACAGCAGAGCATAGAAAAAAGCAACACACCTAAGAGCCGTTACACAGTAAGGTACAAAACAGCATTGAACCCACGGGAGTGGGAGAAAACAAGAGCCAGGATCTCCTCTTCCCCACTCTTCTTTGAAATCAACATTGAGTCATACTGTATCAGAAAGGATTTACCATAGAAATCAGAACTGTCTTAAGGTGTTAGCGTAGAAGGGCTTTCGATAGGAAAGTTTTCAACTTTATTCTCAACATGGCAGATTTTAGGTTCCAGGGAGAAAATACATTTTCTTTCATTAACAAACATTAGCATTTCTTGAATGGGCTTAGCTTTCTAGTCCCTAAATTGGCATAAGAAAAGAAAATTTTTTTAGGTTGAACATGGCAAATTCAGGGCTACAGAAAAACTGTTTAGAAAGCTATGAGCACCTGGCCAGAGAGACTGTGATGGGAGTGGGTTTACAATGCATCATTCATTACTGCAGAGGCACTACGTGACAAAAATCACTAGATCCCATCAATGTGCAGCCAAGACCTGTAATCACCTTTGCTCTTATTTAATAATATGTGATGTGTACATTCTCTCTCTCTCTCTCTCTCTCTCTCTCTCATTCGATAGAATATGGAATTGGCCAACTGCACAGTCAGTTTCTTAACTGTTGCTACTCACAATGAATGGCTCTTTAGTGGGTGGATTTCTGAATCATAAACATTCATGTAGTGGTAGTTTTTCATCTAGCCTATGTGCTACAGCAGTGTCTTGCCTGTTCCTTTCTCAACATATTTTTCTCTCTTACCTTCCTGTACAGTATCTATTTCAGTTCATCCTGTTAGCCAGATCAGATTCAGCACATCCTGAGTGGCAACCAATTTATTGTCATTCAATCCTTAAATCCTACTCAACACTCTGATTTTATTCAGGTCCTACTGTCCACTTATTGCAGGTCTCCCACATTAGATCCCAGAGTCCATTTGAATAAAAGATTCTACAGAGCAGGAAGAAACCTTCTAAGTTCATCCTGTCAGTCCCCTTACTTGTAGGCAAGACAGTACATCATTATTTCAGACTGATGCCCACAGCTTCCTTTAATCATCCAACCAAGCATCTCAATTTATCAGTCTTGCAGAAATATAATCAATATTGAAATACAACTTTTCAACCTAAACACCATGTACCCTTCTGGTCCCCTTTGAACATAATTCTCATTATTGTTTCTGAGTCATTTATATTATGACCTAGATTCCTCACAGATTAACTCTCAACCTTTTGGGCATGTCCCTGAGGTACCTAGTGACATCCCTAGAATCCTGTCTTTGGAATCTCACCTGTTTATCTCCTGTAACTTTAAGACCTTGTATACCTTCCTTTAAATTATTGCTTCCTGGAATTTTCAATATGTTTTGAATCTAGTTTCTTTTGGGAAATCAATTAGTCTAAACCGCATTCAGCATGTATATTATTGTTCTTACAGTACAAAGGATTTGCAGGGCTCTACATATTCTTTAGCTGATCAATGGGACATAAATATATTTCTCATAAATTTGTCAAAAGACTCTTCCCAGTCCCAAGTTCCTACATCTACATACCCTCCAAGCCAAATGAACAATGTGTCCTTTTTTATTTGGGTGTCTACATGAAAGTTGCCAGTTCCTTTCCAATGCTGAGACTATGAATCTATAAAGATACAGCAAAGGTAGAGGTGGCAGGTTGCATGAGCCTTTGAGTGCAAGTAAATAAAGGAAACATACATTTTGCTTTTGAATACCCAAATAAATAAGGGCACATTGCCCACCTTACCCTCAAGGACTTGAAGATATAGAAGATATGAATGAAAAGAAATAGTTTAGGAAATTGTATAGTTATAGAAAGAAATACAGACCATAATGGCTCAAGGTCCTTCAAGATCACCTTGTTCACTTGACATATCCTTCAGTTTCACATAGATAGTGAAACTGAGGTCCAAAGAAAGCAAGTGATTTGACAAAAGTGACATAAATATTTGAGTCTGAGAGTTTCCATAATATTTATTTGCATTCTGTTATGATGCATTTATTTAACACCAAAACAACTAGTTAAAACGTGAAATTTTTGTCAGACTGGTTCTTTGATGTGATATGCCAAAAAAAGGTTATTTTTAACCAAATTAAATCTTTTCAAATAATGAACAGATGTAAATTCAGCTAATCAGGTTTGCATGAGGATATAGCCTCAAAAGTCAACTGAGTCTGGTCATATTATTAGCCACTGAGTCGTTTTTCCTGTTACTGAGCTTTGGGCCCATTTCAGTGTCATGTTTGCTTGCTTATGGAAACCTAATCAAGCACCATCCTCTCTCACTTGTTCATTTCTATTACTCATTCAAGCTATCCATCACATACAGTAGTGTGAGTAATTGATTTATTTTGAGGAGGCCTGAAATCTGATGGATCTCAAATATATACTTTATTCATGCTAGTGTTTTGCTAGGTCCTAATGCCTCCAGGATGTTTCCTGGATTTGTGTTTAGGTTTCCTCATTTACACCTCTTTGGCTCTTCAGTCTTCTAAGTGGTGTGATACAGCAGTCTACTATTTGTACAATATTTTCCCCATGGTCATCATCATCAGTTCTAGGGATGGTAAAATCCTTCAGGGAATGACCAACCACCTCTTCCTGACTACGGTACAAAGGAAATACAAGCATATACTTTCTAGATATTCAACTTAGCTTAAAGATGGTATAAGAATGCCACTGTCCTTTAAGAAAGTCAGTTTATTGTGTAAGGTAGTGATACAGAAAAGAAGTCCAAGCAGATTCTGCTTGGTAAATCCCATCAATATGGAGTTGACTTAGGATAGTAATAGGTATAATTACAGATGATTTTTGAAATAATTCATGACTTGTCTTCTATAGTTCCTTGATCCCCAGTATTAACCCCATGTGTACGAAAGCTTGATTCTAGAGCCTCCATTCTATTTAAAAAGAATCACTTCCTTAGTAAGTTAAAGCAGCCAGTAAGGTGAGGAGAACTGCAAGATGATTAGTCTTGGCTTCCTTATACTCTTGGGAAGCCTTTTTTTTTTCTCCTACACTGCAGACAGCTTAATTCCTACCCTCTGTGTGTTTGCTGTATCTCTGCCTTTATTGCATTTTCCTTGCTTGCCTGTATTCACTGAATAAAGTAATGTCCTTTCTTATCTGTGTATTACTGCTTATCATAAATTCACACTGAAAAGATAATTTTGATTGGTTATATATATATATATATATGCAACTTCTCATGGGAGACTTTTGAGGCTTTCTCTTTTCCTTCAGCATTGCTTCAGAAAATAGCCTTTGCATGTAATACTAGGTTCCATTTGTATTAAAATTCTGATACCCAAGGCTTGGATGTCTCTGCTAGCAAATACCTGAATGAGCTAGCTGCTCCTATGAAACTAGGCATTTGATGGAATACAAAAAGAATCAACTACCTGATCTTTGTTCCCAAACTTCTTTATAGTCTGGATGGGATGATCAGATTGGCCTATAAAGAAGTAAGTGAGGTTAATTACAGAATAAATGTGTAGCATGAAGATTACTATAAAGCAATTGAAGGTAGCGGTGGTGATAGGGCCTGAGCTTTGTTGGTTTCTTGCAAAGTACTTATGCCTGTGTGTTCTCATTTACTGTTTTTATGCCTTCTCTCCTAGGATTTTCTCATGTGCCCTGAGATCCATGTAACTACAAGGGCTCCTTTTTATCACCATAAGTGCCACCCTGGCTTAAAACCACTCAGAGCTTAAAAATCAAGGCAAAATGGATGCTGCGGTGACAGATGATTTTCAACAAATTCTGCCTATTGAACAGCTGCGCTCTACTCATGCTAGCAATGACTATGTGGAACGGCCTCCAGCCCCCTGTAAACAGGCCCTCTCAAGCCCTTCCCTTATTGTGCAAACCCACAAGTCTGATTGGTCTCTGGCTACCATGCCTACTTCTCTCCCCCGTAGTCTCAGCCAGTGCCATCAACTGCAGCCCTTGCCTCAGCATCTGAGCCAATCTAGCATTGCCAGCTCAATGTCTCATAGCACCACTGCCTCTGATCAAAGGCTCTTGGCCAGCATTACACCCTCACCTTCAGGCCAATCCATCATCCGAACCCAGCCTGGAGCAGGGGTCCACCCAAAAGCTGATGGTGCTCTGAAGGGAGAAGCTGAGCAATCTGCAGGGCACCCTAGTGAGCACCTCTTCATCTGTGAGGAGTGTGGGCGCTGCAAGTGTGTCCCCTGCACAGCAGCTCGCCCTCTCCCCTCCTGCTGGCTGTGCAACC
The DNA here is from genome assembly GCF_024542745.1 of Macaca thibetana thibetana. NCBI lineage: Eukaryota > Metazoa > Chordata > Mammalia > Primates > Cercopithecidae > Macaca > Macaca thibetana. The sequence continues at coordinate 150,362,208 of NC_065598.1, forward strand.
AGCGTTGCCTTTGCTCTGCTGAGAGCCTCCTCGATTATGGCACTTGTCTCTGCTGTGTCAAGGGCCTCTTCTACCACTGCTCCACTGATGATGAAGACAACTGTGCTGATGAGCCCTGCTCTTGTGGGCCTAGTTCTTGCTTCGTCCGCTGGGCAGCCATGAGCCTCATCTCCCTCTTCCTACCCTGCCTGTGCTGCTACCTGCCTACCCGTGGATGCCTCCATCTGTGCCAACGGGGCTACGATAGCCTCCGGCGACCAGGCTGCCGCTGCAAGAGGCACACCAACACTGTGTGCAGAAAGATCTCTTCTGGTAGTGCACCCTTCCCCAAGGCCCAGGAAAAGTCTGTATGACCTTCCAGCAAGGTGGATCCAGAGCTTTTCTCCTTCTAGCCCCCATCAGTAATGCATAGGCCTCATCTTTGGAGAGGGAAGGAGTGACAAACTAGCCAAAGTTAGGGCCTCTCCTCTTTTGTTCCGGCAGTGTCAGGGGAATGACCAAGTACATCCTGGTGCAGGATGCCTTGTTCTTTCTCACAGTATCTATCCCACTCTTCTTCAGTCTTTACACCCTGCCAGCTCAGCCCTTATGGCTGTCATGGCAAATTCAGGTGATATATGGGTATGAGGTTTGAACACTGAGGACTGACAGGGCCAGCAACGTGGAGGTTTAGGGGCTCCCCAGTGTAATACCTCTCGATGCAGGCTCTGATCGTCACTGTTTTCTGCTGTGCCTTTGGAAGCTTTCTTCTAAGATGGTTTTCACAGGTACATGTGGAACAGCGTTCAACCTTCCAGGGAATATGACCCCTTCTCCCTGTTACTGCCCTTCTTTATTCCTCTCTCCTCTTTCATTATTCTGTTCTGTATTCTTTTCACCTTCATTCTCACCCTCTCTTTTACTTTTTCTCTTTCTTCCTCCCTTTCTCCTTCTCCCTTCGTTCTTTTTCAGACTGATCCTTTCTCTGCCTGTTTTTCTATCTCATTTGATCTGTATTTGTCTACCTTCCCTCTTTCTCTAACATGTCCAAAAGTGCTGTTTTTCCATAGATGTTTCCTTAGACGCCAAACTTTGCTATGCTATAGTATTTACTAATTTTTATTAAGGGAAATGGATTACTGTAATGAACTGATCACTAGCAATAGTCTGTATCCCGATGTGTGTGTGTGCTCACAGTCACTCTCACCTGTTTGTGAGCACATGCGGCAAAGTTATCTTATATTTCCAGGTTTAACTAGTTGGAGTTTTTCTCCCTTTCTCAATAATCAACTTATAGTACTGACAGATTCCACTAGCATGCTGAGTAGGACAGTAAATCAGGATGCTCATAACTTTGTATGTCTGACCCAAGTGCCAAAGGCAGACGTGCTTTATAGCTAAATGAACAAAGCAAAGGATACAGAGGTATGTTCTCTCTTAGAAGCTAACTTCCCTGAGACTGCATGGCTCAGGCGTTAATAATGGACATAAAAAGTCATAAAATGTTAGAGCTGGAAGGAATCTTAACTATTAATCTAGTTCAATGCCCATATTTTACAGATGGGAAAACTGAGGCCTGGAGATAGGAAGGGACTTGCCCAAGGCCACACACTAAGTTAACAGCAGAATTGGGACTGGAATATAGGCTATCTGACTCCTAGTTCGGTATTCTTACCCCTGTACCACATTGAGTCATGGGACTTTTTCCTAGGGCTCTATTAACAGTGACAGAAAGCCATTCCCATTCAATTACTTTTCAGAAACCATGCCAAGTTAGTGTGGTGGTCTTTCTCCAGTGCATGGTGGGTAGCTAATTAACTATCAGACGTTGAGGCTGCCCCCAGTGGACATCACCTTTGGCTCTGTCACCTTGTAGAAGCTCAAGTGTGGAAAAGAAAAGCTTAAAGAAGCCCTAACCAAGCTGTATCTTTGCCATTGCATCTACTCTTTGCTGCACACACTGTGCTTGCTCCTGGCTTGTCTGCACTGGCAGCTGCCTGAGAACTTAAATTTCAGCAACAGTGAAAAACTGAGATGAAAGATGTATAATTCAGAGAACTGACTTCTCTCTTAAAAAATACAGAGAGCCTGTGCTGTGAACCCCCTTCAATGGGAAAAAGCTGCAGTGGTGATGGCAGGCTCCTAAAGACTGCTGCTTAAAGACACAAGAATTATACAGTTTCCCTCTATAAGTGAATCCAGAATTCACTGAGGAATTCAGAGATTGAGGGCACTTGCTTGAAATCAAGGTGCTCCAACTTAGTTTAAGACCTCCAGACTCTAACTTGATAGATCATCTCTTTTAGAGTGTGCATGGATGTGTGTTGCAGGGTGGAGAAGTGGGGACAAGTGTATAGTCGTACACAGGGGAAGAGGAGACATCCATGTCCCTTTGTTGGATACTCAGTTTCTGTTGGTTCTGAATCTTCCTGAAGTGTACTGACATTTGGGCTGCACAGAGCCCCACACCTCCACTTACACCTCCACTTCTAGAATTGCTTTGCTCTATTTTTGTATATATAAATATGTTATGATGATTATTAATAATGTTAATGATATTGCTGCAAATGGTGCCATATATAAGGTTAGGCTTCTTGGAACATTTATAAACCCAAACCAATACCTGTAACCTCTTATGTTGCTTTCAGATCCTTCAATTTTAAGTAACTTTTTAATCTTACAAGTCTGCTTGATTGTACTTTACACTTATCTACCCCTAAAAGCTCTGCCCAGTTCTCTGGGTCAAGCTGGATGGTGATGAGTAGCAACCACACTTCTCTGCTTCTGCCTGAAATGTGCTTAGAGCTCAGTTATCTAAGGATTCTCTGACACTAGTGCATTGTTCCTGGAGCTAAAGTTATTATATGGATGTTTGCTTATTCGTTTCAGGCCCCAAAATAACATGAGCCCCTCCTCCTTGATAGCTCCTTGATATCCCAATCTTGCAGTCCTAACTCAGGCAAATTGTGCACTGCCAGAGGGGCCCTGGGTTCTGCCATATACCCAGAGGAGCCTTTCTCAGTGTGTTTCTAAATGGCCTTACACTTGGTAGAAGAAATTGAAGGGTTACTCAAATACAGTTGCAATCTGCAATCTGCTGTTGAGTCAGGGCTTTCACTTGTGTCCAAGTTGGCCTGATATGGACTGCATCTGGTTTACATATAGATGGGTCCTGTTGGGGTATGCGCATGGACGTGTGAGTGAGTGTGCATATGTATCCCTTCTGTGATTTTATATATATATATATATGTAAATATATATTCACACATCTCTATATATTTTAATGTATTGCACATGTATATTTAAAATATATATGAAAGAACTCTAAATCCTGCAGGGAGGCTCTGTTTTCATTATTTTTCTACTTTGTGTCATGTCCTGTATAAACAGGAATATTTAGAGGGTGTTTCCTGCTTAGCATTTTTTTGCAGTTAAATCATCTGTTAGTCCCTAACTCTATTGCTTTCCACGTATTGGTTCCTTGATACATTTCATATGGCATCAGCCAAGAGTTTTCCTGTGGTTCCAGCCCATCTTCCCTAATCACAATTACAATAATAAATATAGTGAACACTTACATAGTGTTTACTATATGCTAAGTGCTATTTTTAGCATATTATTTATATTAGCTCATTCATTCCTCACAATTCTACAACATAGGTATAATTCCAATCTCTATTTTACAGATGAGAAAACTGAAGCACAGAGAGGTTAAGTGACTTGCCAAAGGTGACAATTGTAAACGGTAGAGCTAAGATTTGAACATAGGGTGTCTGACTCCCAGGTCCACGCTCCAGAATCAGATATAGAAGGCTGGAGCACAATGTAAACCATTCTGGAGTAACAAGCCTCAAGTGGTGAATAATTCTTTACCTAACTCTGGTCCACCTGCAACCTAGGAGTTAAAATAAGTATGCTGCTATGTTAAGGGTAAAGCAACAGTTACAGGCATTATGTATTAGCTGTCTTGCTCCCAAAATGGTGGCATTACAAATTTTTCCAGTATTCACTTTGAAAACATGCTTGCAGCCAGTTACCATTTCTTAGCTTATGACGTAGAGCTATTAAGGGAGTAGTTTCACTTGTGCCAAAGAGGGTAAGAGTTTATTAGTCTTATCTTTATTGGCCAGGGAAAACTAATTCAATTTTTTTCTGAACAAAGTAGAACTGAGACTGTTTTTGGAGCTTAAGATTTGCTACAGCTGTTAACACTCAAACTTATTGATTATATTGAGAGCAGTTTTCTGAGTCAAATGACCACTGATCCATATAACACCTTTTACCGACAGCTCCTTCACACTGAATCCTTTAACTTTGCCAAAGGACCTTTAAATAACATCTAGTCCAATGTCAACATTTTATAGGTGGAGAAAGGGATGCACAGAGAGGGAAAATAACCTGTCCAAAGTCACACAGTTCTGAAAATTGAGTGGAATTATGACTTTATGCCAGAGTTCCTAATTTCCAGGTATCTTAGCCTCGGTTTCTTAGAAAATAGAATTTGAAGCAAAAGCTATGTACAATCCAGGGTAGTATGAGTAAGGAAAGGGCTAATAAGGGAGAGAAGAAAGAAGAACAAATAAAAAGTATGTCACTGAGTTGGCCACAATCTGTTCCTTGGCAAGCTAATTTCACAATTTTTTATGACAGACCATGTGAAACTACTACATCTCCATACAGCCCACCTGGCGGAGGAAAGGAGGTGAATTCATCTGCTAGCTCTCATCTCATTAGTCAAATTCTTCCCCATGTGATATTAACCCTTCTACACTTTTGGGTAGTGCGTGGTGGCACTTAAGTATGTACCTTGGCATTTCATGCTTCAGCAGTAATGGGAAGGATTGTAGCTCCACTACAAACAGTAAGGCAAGTATATGAATATAGGGAGATTAAATTTAAAGTGATAAACTAGGGTGGTGCTTTTACCTTATGTCTTTAATCACATTCCTTCAAAGTAAGTTAGAGATAACCTACCACCTTTAAAGTAAATAAGGCTTTATTGTGGCTCTTAGAACTGCACTATGTTTGCCTTCCTGACCCTGTTTATTCCCTAGCTTGCTTTAAAGGGCTTCTTTTTTATATGGAAATTAATTCCCTGTTCAATTAAAGGAGTAACAAACTCTCAAAATATCTTTCTTCTTAATATAAAAAGGAATTTCATATTATTGAACTCCTCAAAAAGCATGTCTAAGTGAAAATATGTATGTGAATGCACATATGTTCTTTTAGGTTCCATGAGCATAATAGCAGGAAAACTGGTCAAGTCAATAAATGCTGGGGAAAAAAATGGCTAAACAAGGTATTCTGTAACATGAAAAAAGCAATGAGTTGGTTGACTGGCTTTTTAAAAAATATTTCAGCCACTAATTATGACATGACACAGACACATTCTAAGAATTATACTAGCTTTTATTCACATATATAATAGTTCCCTGTGTCCTATAGATCATTGTCACATAAAGCAAAAGCATTAGTGCCCCATTTGGACCTTTGGCCTAAGGTTTGATAAGATTTTGTAGAACTGAAATTCTTGGTCCCTTTATCCTAGTTTAGGCCCATATCCTCATTTTGACCCTCAAAGATAAGATCATAACACTACCAGTGTTGTTGCTATTAAAGGCCAGGATGGACAAGATAAGGAAAGGCATTTTGGGAATGACACTGACTATTGCTAGGAATCTTGCTGTCATTACAATCCAAGTTATATATGTTTGCTCCCATATGTATTTGTTGGCCCATCTCCTGAAAAAGAAGACAGTAATTCTAACTCACACATTGTCATTCCCAAACTAACCTTTTGACCATTCCAGGTAATAGTCATGTCTCTGATGGTAAAAGACAGAGATGTCAAGGCTCTGGAAGCTCCCAGGTCCTTGAAGAACTAACTAAACTGCTGAAAACAGAAGTGGTAATGTAGGCAAATACCCTGGCTTTATTAATATAAGGCTTTAACATCAAGTCACAGGCATGTTCTCTTACTGTAACAAGATGGGGCTGACCATTTGTGAACCCTGAAGAGTCATTTTGAACCTATGTCCTAAGGCCTAAAGTACTTTGATCCTCATCTTCAAAGTCTTACCACTCTAATAACAAAAAGAAACACTACAAAGAAACTGCAAGGAAAGGGACACTCATTTTTTTAATGTCTACCAATTATTTAGTTATTCATATATGCATTTCTTTATATAGAAAAATATATGAAGTTTCCAAAAGACTCTGATATTCAGCTTTATAGTCTTGGATAGAAAATCATGTGTCCTTGGTTGGGGATTCACACACCAAGGCTTAACAGAATTAGTTTGGGAAATACTCATTTTTATACCAGAGATTAGTTGGCTTAAACAACTTTACTCTGTGAATATTTTTCTTAATGATCCCCTTCCAATGGAGGTGAAGGCCTCCCAAGTAGGTGAAGGCCCCAGGCCTTTCTTAATACATAAACCATATTGAAAGAAAGAAAGAAAGAAAAAAGTAATGGGAAGTAATAGTAAATGTAGATCCAGAAAGAAAAACAAAGGTTAAGAAAATGAGATATGTGAAAGAAAAAAGCTCTGTAATCAGTGTGTTTCTCTCACCTAAAACACTATTTACTAACTACTTGGTTCAGTTGTACCCTTGAATTCCATTTTGTCTTTGACTTATATCAACATTCTTCTTTTCCAAACTCCTATAGCTCTTCATCTGGAATGATTCTATAGGGTGGAAGGGAGGAGAAAGGGAGAGAGCGGGAGAAAGAAAGAGAGAGAGAGAGAGAGATGGGTGGAGACTCGGCCTGTCTCCTACAGGTTCAAAGAATATGCCACTGACACTATGTGCCTTTCAAACTCCCTTCTAGGACATGCTCTGTAGTACTTAGATCTTATATTAAATGACAAGGTTTCTCTCCTTCAGAGAGAAATACCAGACTGGGTTTGTGGTTTTCCCTGGATTGGTTTTTTCTGAGTCAAAGTGGTGTTGTAGAAATCACATTACCCTGAGACCAATTAAATCAGAATCTTTGGGGGTGTTGAGAAATGGATTTTTAAAGTTCCCAGATGATTATAATATGCAAACAGATTTGAGAAAATCCACTCATCACTTTATTCTATAAACGCAAATAGTGAGGCTAAGAGAGGGAAAGTGACTTACTTATAACCACGCAGTGAGTTAGTGACGAAGTCAGGATAAGAATCCAGGTCTGCAGACTCCTAGGCCAGAATTCTTGTCTTTATGCTATACTGCTTCTAACTCTACCGTATTCCTCCTCTGAGCCTTTGCTTTTCTCATCTGTAAAATGAAGATAATAAAGCCTAGAGAGTGTATGAGAATCATTAAAGCAGGAGCATTTTTCTTAATGTACAAGGTTCTATACAAATGCAAGGGAATTAATGTATAACATATATGTGGGGCTGAGTCTCTAAAACAACATAATAAAAGTTGTTTTTATTTTAGTCGATCATTTCGGTATTATGTCTACCTGATAGCATGTAACAAGATTGAACACTTGTGTAGGTTGTATGTGCCTTTAAACTGAACTTGGCCTCAGTGACAATCAAAATTAGCAGTTGAAGAAAGAGGTCATACATTTTTCTCTTGCCCTTGCTGGAATAGGGATCAAGAGGAATATAAAAGCAATGAAATACCTGGATTTCTTATATGCAGTCAATCACAACATGGCCTTAGTGCTGAACTAGCCCAGGGTTTCTATGGAATTTGTAGATCCCATTCCTGAGGCTGGTCCTGGTTGAAGGATGTCTCTTTTGAAAGGCAGTATCCAGGGAAAGCCAAGGGGGAGGGTTGCCCACTAGGAGGAGCTTCTTTAGTAGAAGCCAGAATGGAGGAAAGGGGCTTTCTGACTTGGCGCATCTGAAGAAATAGATTATTTGAGGATCTAGTACTCCCAGAATAATCTGTAACCATAAGAAACACATTTCCTGAACTCCAGAGCCCCAGAACATGGTATCCATATCCAATTCCATCCTATCCATCCTGGATATTATGAATTTCCGGAAAGGGCCACTTCTACTCCCCTAGGAGTCATACATCTGGCTACTTGTTTATTTGTTAAAAATAAAATTCTGTGCCATTTATAAAATGGGCCTCTTATGTCTTCCTTATTTTGAAATTATAATATACATTCCTAATTCATCATTCATTTTTGCCAATGATTTTAAAGTATTTATTTGAAAGTTATTTTTAAATACAAAAATATGTGTATTTAATAAAGCACTTCTTTATCCTCTTATCTGAACCATACTAAAAAATGTAAAACATGCCATGATTAAACTAGATAATTCTATATGTCACATTACAAGTAAGTTTTAAAAATCTATTTGGTAAATATATTCTCATTTCATCTTGAAATACCTGCCTTTTAAGGGGAGGGTAGAGAGACAAGGAATTAGTGTAAATCAAGAGGCCTAAAAGTATAATGACAAATATTTATAATTCAGATTCATCTCAGGGGTTTCCTTTCAGGTAATTAAGAGGTGATGACCTATGTTTAGGAAAAATTGGGTTGTTTAGAGGCCATGTAGGGGCCTGTGATTTCCTAGCAAATATAGACCCAAAGAGCTCCTTGCTAGTAATTACACTGCCGAAGAAGTTCTTGTACTTTGCCGCACAACAATTAACACAAGAGCCTAGGTATGAGCTGCATAAAGTGCAGGTGGACAGAATGAAAAATCAGACTCAATCTGTAGTTCTGAAGGAAGGGTCAAATTTGGTTGGGGTAGGTGTTAATAGTTGAAGAAACTGAAATGTATTTCAAGAGCACTTCAGATAAACAAGATGGAGACTGAAGCCAAGAAGGAGAATAAAGAGTAATTACTGCATAAGAGGCACTGAATTTAGAATCAGAAGATACAAATAATACACAAGAGAGGGTGCAATGCAGGGAACCATGCTTGATGGGTTTCATCTAAAGGATTGTAGCTGGCTCCACCTTTGACAAGTTAGCTTTTCTGTGCCTGGTTTTGAACCCAGGAACCATGACTCTAAAGATTTTGTGCTCTTAACTACTGCAATCTCCTTTTCAGTATAAAAATGGCTATGTTAATAGGATTGTAATACGTCCCGATTTGCCCAAGACTATCTCAGCTAATATCTGTTTCTAAAATATTTTTAATAGTGCCTCCTTATACTCTGAGAGCATATCTTAACATGACTTATATATAATTTTCAACATTATGTTTAATCCCCAATTGTTTATTATCCATCAGGCCCCCCAAACTCTGACCTCCCTTGTTACCCAGATTACATTCCCTCTCTCCCTCTAGCATACTTGCCTGACAAAATCTGAAACTTAAATATAATCACTTGTTCCACATTTTCATCTAAACAGATGAATGTGATTGGAGAAAAACATAAAACGGTAAATTCAAGGGTGCCCTCAGTACCACCAGGTATTTCTACTTTATTTCTCTCTTCAGTTTATTTTCAAATCGACTCTTTAAAAGGACTGCTTCACACTTCTCTCTCATCACACCTCCAATACCCCACTTCCTCCATGCCTCCACTCCTATCCTACAACCTTGCAATATATCACTGGGAAAATAGCCTTTTCTTTTGAACTCACTCTAGCCAAGCTTTTAAACCAACCCTCCACCAAAATAGCTCTTTTCAATGTCACCAGTGATCCTACCTTGCTAAATCCAATGGTCAGTTCTCAGTCATCTCATTCAGTTTATCACTAGCATTTGTCCCAGTCCATTTACATTAACAGCTTCCCCCACCTGAGACAATGACCTGCATGCAGTTAGTTTATTTGAGAGAAGTGATTCAGAAAATAGGAGACGGGACTGAGAATGGTGAGCCAGGAAAGGAAGGAGCATCAATCCAAGGGCATGTTATTGATCTGTTTACTACTATAGGCAACTGAGGATTATTGCCACTGAGGACTCTCTAAGGAGCCATGTAGAATGCACCCCAGAATTTTCCACCAGACATAGAAGAGGAGAGTGTTTTTCTATCAAATCTCATCTCCCATTAATTAAGTGTAATCCTAGAGGGTATTTACTTGCAAGTTGGCACATGATTTGGAATCACTGAGCAGGGTCCTTCAAGTGATTCACATGGTGGTGGCAAAGAAGCCCCCGCAGGAAGCAATAGTATGAGATAAAGCTGAATGAGGTAGCATCAAGCTACACCTGCATGTAGTTACTGCAGCATGGCCTGAACAAAATAAATTTATTTGGCTTCCAGCACACCACACTCTGCTGATTCTCCTCTCACCCCATTGATCACTCCCTCTCCAAGTCCTTTGATAGTTCTTCCTCATTTTCCTGAACTGTAAATATTAGTGTACCTGAAGTTTCAGTTCTTAGTCCTCTTCTCCATCTACACTTACTCTCATGGTGATCTCATCTAGTATCCTGGATTTAAACACCATTTGTGTACTCACAACTCCAAAACTTATAGCTCTAGCCCCAATCTCTCCCCTGAATTCCAGACTGCTCACTTAAAATCTCTACCTACAAGCTTAATAATAATATAAAACAACATATTTAACAGATAAATTTTGATTTCTATGTCATTCAGTTTTCCCCCACCTCAGTAAATGATGATTCTATTCTTCAGAGACTCAAGCTGACCATTTGGAGGTATCCTTCACTTCTATCTTTTTCTCATGTCAATTGGTCAGCAAATCCTGTTGGCTCTACCCTCAAAATATATCCAGAATTTGACTATTTCTCAGTATCATTACTGCTACTACCTGTTCTGATCTACCATTATCTCCTCCCTCGATAATTGCAGCAGCTCCCTGATTCCACTAATCCCAAAGTCTAATCCCAACAGAGAAACCACGATGATTGTTCTGAAGATGAAGGCCAGATCTTGTCACTCTTCTGCATAAAATCTTCCAGTGATATTCCAATTAACTTAGAACCAGACTCATCTAGTTACGACTATAAGGCCCTACATACTCTTCCCCTCCTATTTACATGGCCAGCTCTCTCATTTAATTCAGGAGTTCACTCAAATGTCACTTCCTCAAGGAGGCTTTCCCTGAATACCCTAAATCAGCATTGCTCATCATTTTATCCTCTTGTTTTGGTTCATTTTCCTTCATAGGAATTCTTACTACCTGATTATATTATATGTTACTGTTGAATAAATAAATGAATATGTGGGAGTTTAAATTGGAACAGTCTTTCTTGAAGTCATCAGATATTGATCCAATGTTTCTTATGTGCCAGACAGACATTGCTCTATGTACTGCTCCACTCTGTTCCTTCCCAAAACTCTTCTCTTGCCCCTGGAACCTCTGCTTCTTTCATTTCTCCACTTTTGGAATTAACTGGGATTACAATGCTTCCCCTTCAGTACTCTCCCATGGAGACTGTTCATTCTCCCATATATGGCTTCATTTCATTCCCAATGCAGCCTAGACTCCAGAGAGATGAAGATTTGAGTATCATCTTCATAGGAAGTGTTGGTTGAAATTGGAAATGTGTGATAGCTCTCTCTGGCAGAAAGTATAAACTGGAGAAAAAGAAAACACCAGCAGAATCTTTCCTCTAAAGTGATGCCTATCATGATTAGAAACCATACAGTTATGCTAGCAAGAATTATTATTATTATGCTAGCAAGAATGCCAATTATATAAAAAAGGCAGGTTCACTGGGTCTCTTTACTGTAAAAAATACCTCTAGAAGAATACATTTGGAAACAACTACCATATGAACATAAGAGATAACAATTATTGAGTTCCTACTATGTTTCAGGCATAAAATTAACATTTAATCCTCATGACAACTTTATGATATAAATATTTTATCACTATTGACAATGGATGTGGAAACAGAGGCTTTGGAAAGTTAAGTTACTTGCATAAGGCAATTAAACTAACAAGTGAAAAGAAGTTCTAGGATTTAAAACCAGGTTTGTCTCAAACACCGTGTTCTTTGCACTCTTCAATACCACCTTGTTTGCTAATTATATCAATTTAGAATGTGTGCATGAAAATTAAACATGCATTTTTAAAATTTTTACTAGGTCCATCAGCAGCTTTCAACATAATTGACCCTTCCCTCCTTTAAGTTCTTCCCTTTTGTGGCTTCAATTAAACTACATTTTCCTGTTTTCCCTCCTAATTATGTGGTTACTTCCCAGTCTCTTTTTCTAGGTTTTTTTCCTCTATCTGGCCTTTAAATATTGAAGTACTCAGGACTCTTCCTATCCCTTTTGTTTTACAAGTCTACACACTTTTCCCAAGAAATGTCATCCCAAAACTCTTCCCTGACCCCCAAGAACCATTTCTTCATTTCTCTACTTCTGGAATTTACACTCTTATGACTTCAACTATACTGATGACTCCCACATTTGTATCTCCAGCGCACACCATTTTTCTAAGCTCAGTGCTATATCCAGTTGCATACTCTATATCTACATATATTATAGATACCTCAAGTTCAACATATTCAAAATTGAACTAATTAACTTTGTTCCTCAAGTCGGCTCATCTTTGATGGTTCCCAAACTCAATAAATGTTATTACTATCTACTCAAATGCTCAAGCCATAAGCTTGTGAATCTTCCTATCTTCATTCTCTTCATCTCCTATATGCAATGAATCAAAAAGTGCTGACAATTCTTCTTTCGTAAGAATCTCTCTAATTAATTAGCTTTTCTACATCTCCACAATCATAATTAACCAAAAAGCTATTAACAATGCCTTATTGTATTGCTCCAATAGCTCCTTAACTAGTTTCCTTATAAAACCTTTTATCCCCACTCCAATATTTTCTCCACATAGCAAAGAATAATATTTTTAAATGTAAATTTTTTTATGTAATTGTCTTACTCTCTATTGCTCTTTGTAGTTCCCTAATTATTAAATCAAACTTCTTAATATTGCCAGGCCTCTGTCTACTTCTCTCCTACCTCATATTCTACCTTCTCCCCCTCACTGTAGTCCAAGTATACTATCCTTTTCTCATTTTCTTAAACATGCAAAGTTTTATCCTGCTTCAGGTAATTTGCCTATATTGGTCTATCAGAGCAAACCCCTTTACATAGCTTACCTCTGCTCATTCTTTACATCGCTTACCCATCACTCGCTCAGGAAAACCTTTTGTTTTGGTCCCTTGAAGACTAGATTATGTCCTTCATTATACACTTCTACAGCACTTGGTGCTATCTCTGACTACACCACTAATTATTTAATTACAGATTTATTTCTGTCTTCTGCTAAAATATAAACTTTATAAGGGCAGGAATAATTATTGTGTTGTTAATTCCTGTATGTTCACTACCTGGCATATCATATAAAACTATTAGCGGGGTGGAGGGGGGAAGCACGTATTGATGTACTACAGTGTATTCTACTGAGAAAAGTAAGTTTCAGATTATTTTTCATTATGAATCATCAATGTAATTGCTCCTTTATACTGACTTAAAAATTGAGAGATGTATTTTAATTATGTCTATGACTTAAGCCTATACTTCACTCTCTATTGCAATTGTATTATAAAATGTGCCTGAGCTGTTGGCTAGAAATTTTTAAATTTATGTTATATACCACTTGAAAGTCATGCATTTTTTCAGTCAATGCCAAAATACTCAGAAATACTGTTAATTCTTCCTTACTGCCTACCTTTGTCACATCATGCTGGGTCAGGCAGGGTTGACTCATCTTGGAAAATATATTCATTTGACTTCATTTACTTTTACTTTCAAATAGGAGATCCTTACGTTACAAAAAAAATTTTCTTCTCCTCTCCTCTCTTGGATGCAAAAGTAAGACTCAATTTTATTTATAATTTCATTATAAAGACATAGATAAGTTAGAAGGAAATATGTGGAAAGTGACATACAATACAAAAAGTAATCCAAAGAAAGCTACAGTGACTATATTAATATCACATAAAGTAGACTTCTGAATAAGAAATATTTTTCAAGAATAAAGAGGAACATCTCATAATGATAAGTCAATTCTCCAAGAAGACATGGAAATTCTAAATGTGCATACGCCCACCAGATTGAATATGCATGAAGCAAAAACTGACAGAAAAGAAAGCAGAAATAAATAAAATGTGATTAGACTTGGATATTTCAACACCTTTCTCAGTAATTGATAGAACAAATAGACAGAACATCAGTAAGAATATGAAAGATTTGAAGAACCTTATTGACCGACATGTCTTAATTGACATTTATAGAAAACTCCACCCAACAGCAGCAAAACACACATTATTTTCAAACGCACATGGAACATTCACCAAAATAGACCATATTCTGGATGACAAAACAAGTCTCATAAACTTAAAAAGAGCAAAATCACACAAGGTATATTCTCTGGCCACAATGGAATTAAATTAAGATTCTATAATATAGCTGAAAAATCTCTAAATATTTGAAAATTAACAACATATTTGTACATAACACATGGGCCAAAAAGGAAATCACTAGTTAATTCAGAAAATATTTTGAACGGAATGAAAATGAAAACATGGCATATCAAAACTTGTGGGAGGGCTGGGCACAGTGGCTCATTCCTGTAATCCCAGCACTTTGAGAGGCCAAAGTGGGAGGATCAATTGAGCTCAGGAGTTCAATACCAGCCTGGGCAATATAGTGAGACCCCATCTCTTTAAAAAAAAGTGTGAGAGAATGGCTACCCAGACTTCATCAGTACACGATGTATCCATGTTAACAAAATTGTACTTTTTTCTTATAATCACAAAGTAGTGAATAAGAGGATAAAATAAAGGAATTGACATGGTAGATATCTAAAGAGGTAATTGAGTCAAATATAACTCAGAGGCTTGAGCCTAAGTCACTAGAAGTATGAAATTAGAAAAGTTAGAAATGAGAGATTTTGGTTAAATTTACAGGAAAAAACCTTGTGAGGTATAGCTAAAGCAGTGCCTTTAGAAGGAAATGTATGGTATTAAGTGCTTATATTAGAAATCAACAATGTAAGTTTCTACTTTAATAATTACAAATATAAGAGCAAAATCAACCCAAAGTGTAGAAGGAAGAAACTAATAACAAAGAGAATAAATGAAACTGAAAATAGAAAAACAACAGAGAAAATCAGTGAAACCAAGACCTATTTGGAAAGATGCATAAGACTTAACTAATCTGATCAAGAAAAAAAGAGAGAAGACACAACATATGTATGTTAGAAATGAAGGCGTGAACATCACTATGGGTCCTGCGTATATTAAAAGTATAATAAGGAAATAACATGAACAATTTTATGCCAAGAGATTTTACAACTTAAATGAAATTGGCAATTGCCTTGAAACACCAAATGACCAAAATTTACTCAAAAAATAGAAAATCCAAATAGCATATTTTGTAAAGACATTGAATTCATAATCAATTAAAAATACCATTAAGCCAGATAGTTTTCGCTGGTGAATTCTATAAAACATTTAAGGAAAAAGTAACATCAATCTTATACAAATTATTTCAGAAATTAGAGAAGAAAGAGACAGTTCTCAATTTTTAGGCCAGTTTTCAATTTTTAGGCCAGTTTTACTCTGATTTAAAAACTAAGTTATTACAACAAAAGAAGGCTACAGAGTAACATCCCTTATGAACAAAAATACAAAAGTATTTAATAAAATATTAACAAATTTTATCCAGCAAGATATGTAAAGGATAATGCATCACAACCAAGAGAGGTTTATCCTGGAAATGCAAGGGACAAAGACATTAACATTTGAAAATAAATTGTTGAAATTCACCATATCATCAGAATAAGGGGGGAAACAATATGATCATCTTAATAGATGCAGAAACAGCATCTGCAAAAAATGTCAAGGCCGATTTATAATAATAATTTTTTTAAACCCTTAGCAAACTAGAAATTTAAGGGAACTTCCTCAACCTGATAAAGGGCACCTACAACAAAAGCCCTACTGCTTTACCCTTAAGATTAGGAATAAATGGACATAGAGAGAAGGATGACTACCAGTGGCTGGGAAGGGTAATTGGGGGTTGGGAGGAGGCAGGGATAGTTAATGGGTAAAAAAAAAATAGGAAGAATGAATAAGACCTACTATTTGATGGCACAATAGGGTGATTATAGTCAATAATAATTATATATTTTTAAATAAATAATGTAGTTGGATTATTTGTAACTCAAAGGATAAATGCTTGACAGGACAGCTACCCCATTCTCTATGATGTACTTATTTCACATTGCATGCCTATATCAAAATATCTCATATACCCCATAAATATATACACCTATGTACCCACAAAAAAAAAATTTTAATTAAAAATATATTAGGAACAAGGCAAGTATGTCCACTCTTGTCATTTCTAGCCAATATTGTACTGGAAGACCTAGCCATTGCAATAAGGTCCATATAAGAAATAAAAGACATTAAGATTGGAAAGGAAGAACCAAAACTATATCCACAAGTGACATTATTGTGTACATGGAATACCCTAATGAATCTCCCAAAGGGCTATTAAAATTGTAAGTGAGCAAGGTCACAAGATACAAGATCAATATATAAAAGTCTATTGCATTTCCATAAACTAGCACATAACAATTGAATATTGAAATAAAAAGCAATTACTTTTAAAATAACAATCAAAAAACACAAATTACTTAAGCTTATATTTAACAAAATACATTGAAAACCTGTACATTTAAAACTGTAAACTTTGCTGCAGAAATTGAAGAAAAATAAGTGGAGGCATACATCATATTCATAGATTGGAAGACTCAGTAGTGTCAATCTTCCCAATATTAATTCATAAATTTAGCTTGAAAGATACTGACAAGCCGGTACTAAAATTTATATAGAAATACAAAGGATCTAGATGTCAAAATGAATTTTCTAAAATAACAAATTGGTAATACACTACTTGAGATCAAAACTTACTATTAAACACAGAGGAAGGTGTCAGGATAATTGCACAGGAAGAATGGTATATATGAAAATAAATATATGAGAGCAAAATGCACTGATCAAGTAAATGAGATGCTCTATCTGGAGAGAAGAGTTTAAAATATATTTTTGGACTAGGAAAATGAATTGGACCCAAAATGAAGATAATTTTAAATGTCCTGATGAAAGTTGTTAGAAAACTAGTTGTCCTAGACTGGATTAGGAAAACGAAATGTGGCAAATATACACCATGGAATACTATGCAGCCATAAAAAAGGATGAGTTCATGTCCTTTGTAGGGACATGGATGTAGCTGGAAACCATCATTCTCAGCAAACTATTGCAAGAACAGGAAACCAAACACCGCATGTTCTCACTCATAGGTGGGAACTGAACAATGAAAACACTTGGATACAGGAAGGGGAACATCACACACCAGGGCCTGTGTGGAGTAGGGGGAGGGGGGAGGGATAGCATTAGGAGATATACCTAATGTAAATGATGAGTTAATGGGTGCAGCACACCAACATGGCACATGTATACGTATGTAACAAACCTGCACGTTGTGCACATGTACCCTAGAACATAAAGTATAATAAAAAAATAAAATAAAATAAAATTAGTTGTCCTATAATATATAGAATGATACTTGAAAAAGGCAGGGATACAAGTTAATATTGTTTTCATGAACCCATACAAAAAGTAGTGAATATGAGGATAAAGAAAAAAATAGGCATGGTAAATACAAAAAGAGATAATTTAGTCAAATATAATTCAGAGGTTGGAGTTTAAGTCACTAGAATTATGAAATTGGAAAAAAATAGAAGTGAGAGATTTTAGTTAAAAAATGAATTCCATTTATAAATGTTTAATTTTATATCATTACAGTATCAATCTGTTAATATAGAACAAGTGCTTTTCAAATATAGATAGAAAGAATGGATTTGAGATATAGACTTGGAAATCATGCACATAAAGAAGATAGTTGATGCTGTGAGAAGGGAAAGTATAAAGAGAGATGAGAACAGAAGTACTTGGACTAAGGTTCAAAAAATACCAACTTCTGACAGCAAGAACAGAAAGAATGAATCAAGTAGAAAGGAAGGAACTTACACTGCTCTATGTTTCCAGGACTGGGAAAACTGGAAATGAGCAGTTGAAAGTCAGAAAACTAAAATAAATTACTTGTTTCTTTCTAAAATGTCTAGTCAACCTTCATCTGTTTTCCTTGACGTAATATTTACAGAGATGCTCAGTAAGTTCTAGTACTCAATGTATATGGTCTAAGGTTTTTCTTGGTCTAAGGACATGAAATATGGATGAATGTAAGCCAAGGGCTTTACAAGGCATATGGTTGTTTGTTCATCATAAGTTACAATAAAACTAAACAAAAAAAATGTTTGAAAGACTATAAAGCTACAGAAATAAAGATAGTTTGGTGTTGGCAAAAAGATAGTCATATAGGTTAATGGCGGAGAATAAGGTATCTAGAAAGAGACCCATATATTCATGGTCAATTGATTTTTTATGAAGGTGCCAAGGCAACTAAATGGAAAAAAGAGAATTTTTACAGCAGGTGGTGCAGGAACAACTAGATATTCATATGAAAAAAAGAAAGAAGCTTGACAACTTGACACTTCATGCAAATAAAAATTAACTTGAAATGGAAAATAGAAAAAAAAAGAGAAAATCTTTACAACCTTTGGGTAAGTAGATTTCTTAGGACACAAAAAGCATAAGCCATAAAAGAAAAAACACTGATAAATTGGATTTCATCAAAATGTAAAAGTTTTATTCTTCAAAACATACTGTCAAAATAAAAAGACAAGTCTCAGATTGTGAGAAAATGTTTACAAAACAGTTATCTGACAAAGGATTTATATCGAAAGTATACTCAATAGTAGTAATAACAGTAAGAATAGGAATAAGAATAAAAGAAAAACAACCAGAAGAAAAGGTGGGCTAAAAATTTGAATGGGCCCTCTGTGTAATTGCCATTTGTATATTTTCTTGTTTGTATAAAAGATGTACATTCAGTATTGCTGTCATCGGAAGAAGAAAAAAGAAGAAGATATACAAGTAACAAATAGGTACATGAAAACACCCTCTACAAAACAGTAGAATAGATAAAATAAAGGATGGATGTAATGATACCCTCTATTGCTAAGGATGTGGAGAAGCCAAAACTCTCTCATCGTATCTGTGAGAATATTAAATAGTACAACCACTTTGGAAAATATTTCAGCAGTTTGTGTGTGTGTGTGTGTGTTTTGTTTTTTGTTTGTTTGTTTGTTTTTGAGATGGAGTTTCACTCTTGTTGCCCAGCCTGGAGTGCAACGGAGTGATCTCGGTTCACTGCAACCTCCACCTCCCGGGTTCAAACGATTCTCCTGCCTCAGCCTCCCAAGTAGCTGGGATTACAGGTGTGCGCCACCACACCCAACTAACTTTTGTATTTTTAGTAGAGATGGGGTGTCACCATGTTGACCAGGCTGGTCTCAAACTCCTGACCTCAGGTGATCCACCCACCTCGGCCTCCCGAAGTGCTGGGATTACAGGTGTGAGCCACCATGCCCAGCCAGCAGTTTGTTATAAAAACTAAACATATGCTTTTCATATGACCTCGTGATTCCACTCCTAGGTATTTATCCCAGATAAATACATAGTTCCATAAGAAGATTTGTACTTGAACATTTATATCAGCTTTATCTATACTAGCCCTAACTTGGAAACAACCCAAGTTTCCAGCAACAGATAAAATGGATAAACAGGCCAGGTGCGGTGGCTCACACCTGTAATTCCAGCAATTTGGGAGGCCAAGAAGGTGCGAATCACTTGACATCAGGAGCTCAAGACCAGCCTGGCCAAGATGGTGAAACCCTGTCTCTACTAAAAATACAAAAATTAACTGGGTGTGGTGGCGGGTGCCTATAATCCGTTACTTGGGAGGCTGAGGCAGGAGAATCACTTGAACCCGGGAGGTAGAGCTTGCAGTGAGCTGAGATCTCACCACTGCACTCCAGCCTAGGTGACAGAGTGAGACTCTGTCTCCAAAAAAACAAATAAATGGATGAACAAATTGTAGCATATACATACAATGAAATAGCACCCAGTAGTAAAAATCCTGCCTATGTAATTAAGTCTCCATAAAAAGTGAAAAGGACTGAGTTTAGAGAGCTTCTAGATTGCTGAACACCTGGAGGTTCCTGGAGGATGACAATCCCAGAGAGGGCAGGAAGCTCCGTGCCTCTTCCCCAATACCTTGCCCTAGGCATCTCTTCGTTGGTATCCTTTGTAATAAACCAGCAAAAGAGTAAGTGTTATCTTGAGTGCTGTGAACCACACCAGCAAATTACTCAAACCCAAAGAGAGTGTCATGAGAACTCCCGATTTATAGCTGATCATTTGCAGGTCACAACTTGGGGTTTGCAATTGGCATCCAAAGTAGAAGAGCAGTCTTGTGAGATTGAGCCTTTAACCTGTGGGATCTGATGCTAACTCCAGGTAGATAGCATCAGAATTGAATCAAATTGTAGGACACCCAGCTAGTGTCCACCGGAGAATTGCTTGGTGTGTAGGGAAAACCCCACACACATCTGGTGTCAGAAGTTTTATGTTAAATGACTGTGTGTGAGTAGAGAGAAACTTTTTTCTTCAGATTATCACCTGGAGAAAGTCACTTTAAAATGCTCTCCTTCTTTGTATGAGAAAATTATTTTCAATGATAATTATGTATGTAATCTGTACCTAATTTGTAAAAAATATTATTTTTTGTTTTTTTCTTTAGTTTTAAACCAAAAATTAATTTTAAAAGACTAAATTTCAATCTTAAACATATTCAAGAAGTAAAATATATCATGTGTGAACTAAAAATTACACTTATCAAGCAAACAGTCTTTCTCACAGCTCATACTCTGTTCTATTGCTTTGATTTTTTAATGCTTTCACATTTTTTTTATTTCAATAGCTTTTGGGATACACAGGTTTTTGGTACATGGATGAATTGTATAGTAGCAAACTCTGAGATTTTAGTGCACTCATCACCCGAGTAGTGCACATTGTACCCAATATGTAGTTTTTTTAATCCCTCATCCCCTTCCCCTCTCCCCCTTCCTGAGTCTTCAATGTCCATTATACCACTCTATGCCTTTGCATACCCATAGCTTAACTCCCACTTATAAGTGTGAATATATGGTATTTGGTTTTCCATTCCTGAGTTATCTCACTTAGAATAATGACCTCCAACTTCCTCCAAGTTGCTGCAAAAGACATTATTTCGCTCTTTTTTTCTGGCTAAGTAGTATTCCATGGTGTATATATACCACATTTTCTTTATCCACTCACCAGTTGATGGGTACTTAAGTTGGTTCTATATCTTTGCAATTGTGCTGTGATAAACATACAAGTACAGGTGTATTTGATACAATGATTTCTTTCCCTTCGAGTAGATACCCAGTAGTGGGATTGTTGGACTGAATGGTAGACCTACTTTTAATTCTTTGAGAAATCTCCATACTGTTTTCCATAGAGGTTGTACTAATTTACATTCCTACCAACAGTGTGTAAGCCTTTTCTTTTCACCATATCCACACCAACATCTATTGTATTTTGACTGTAAACTGACTCCCTGTATTAGGAAGTTCTTGCATTGCTATAAAGAAATACCTAGGACTAGGTAATTTATAGAGAAAAGAGGTTTAATTTGCTCATGGTTGTGCAGACTTTATAGGAAGTGTGGTGCTGACATCTGTTTGGCTTCTGGGGAGGCCTCAGGAAGATTTACAATCATGGTATAAGGTGAAGCAGGAACAGGCACATCACAGTGTGAAAGCAGGAGCAAGAGCAAAATGCCCAGATCTTGTGAGAACTCACTCACTATCACTAGCACAGTACCAAGGGGATGGTACTAAACCATTCATGAGAAAACCACCTCCAAGATCCAATCATCTCCCACCAGGCCCAACCTCCAACATTGGAGATTACAATTCAACATGAGATGTGGGTGGGGACACAGATCCAAACCGTATCACTCCCCAAATGAATGTGTGTAGCTGAGTCTACATATGTCATGGACTTACTGCAGAATTGGACTTACTCTGAATTAATTTTTATCTAGAATTAAAGGTTAAATGATCAAAATATGCTAACTTGAAGATTACATTTAAATTGTTAAAAGTCAACAATAACAGTATCAAATGTTCAAAACTTAGCCCAACGAATTTTAACCAACAAAAGGATAGGAAAGAATCATATTAAGCAAATATTAGGAAAAGAAAACTGGTATACCTACATTAATTTCAGATAAAATATACTTTTATACAAAAATACTATTAGGTATAGAGAGGATCACTACCTAATGGTAAATGTTCAATTCACTGCAAAGTTAGAGAAATTTTAAACATATCAGTACCTAACAAATAACCTTGAAAATATGAAGCAAAAACTTGATAGAATAACTGGGTAACTCTATTACCCCGTATAATGAACAAACATACTACATAGAGAGAAATATTAATACCCCTCTTTCAATTAGGTCAAGGCGACAAAAAATTCAGAAGAACATATAAGATATCTTTATTGCAACTAAGAAGTTGAACCTAAACTTACTAATGCTGACCCCCAACATATAAAGAGTTTGAATAGTCTTTGAAACATAAAATGAATTAAAGCAGTATTTTTAAATATTCCTAGAAAGAAAACACCTTTTTTGTACAGGCAAGTTCAACTACATTTTAAGGAGAAGATCATCTAAATTTTAATCAAACTCTTCTAGCAACAGAAAAGAAGGAAAGCTTCTAACTTATTATTTTAAAGCACCATAATCATGATATGAAAACCAAAGACATTACCTAGAAGGAAAATGACATGTCTGCTTTATTTATGAATATAAATGCACAAGTTCTACATGAAATATTACTAACTGAATTTAATGGTTCATTTTATGCTAGGGACGTAAACGTAGCTTAATATTAGAAGGCATATAAAGGTAATTGACCAAACTAACAGATTAAAAGAAAAAATTGCATGATAATTTATTATAGAAAAAGTCTATGATAACAGTTTGTGGAAAACAATGCAGTTTATTTTCCATTGGTCAGGAACAAGAAAAATATAGTCCTGATGAGTGCCAGCAGCCATCCTATGACTTTAAAGGCAGCCATTCTTAAAATGATTCTGACTCTCTGGATGGCAGAATTCAAGGGAGAGATTTAAACAAGAGATATACATTTTGTATTATCAGCATATAGATGGTATTTAGAGCTACAAGACTGATTGAGGGAGGGGAAGTGAATGTAGATAAAGAAGAATAGAGATGCAAGGATGGAACCCCAATGTTTGTAAGTTACTCAGTGAGCCTTATGGGAATCGGCTGAAACCTATCTTAAAGGGCCAGAGTGAAAAAAGAGAATAAATTCAGTGACCCTAACAAACAAGCAAATCCCAGGTTCTCTGGGAGTCAGAACCGTATAAACCAAAGGGTTCATGAATGCCTAAAGATACATGCTCAGGCATGCTCAGGTATTGGATTTCTGTAATCCAGGGGAGGATGCTATTTCTAAGAAAGACTAGACTGTTTTCCTCCAGTGGAGGAGAATATCTGTCACCTAGGTTCCAAGGGATAAATTGGGTAGGTCTGAGGATGGGGTTAAAGTAAAAATGGTCACGTCATTTTATAGATTTAATTTTCAGTATTGCCTATACCTAAGGTTAGAGGTGGAAGAATAAATAGATACAAGAAAATTTTCCCTAGGTATTACCAGAAGTGCTGATTGAAAGTAAATTAAAGAAAAAATGAACTGCATTTTCTATCATATGTGTTTCCAAAATTAACTGCCCTATGGATATCTTATGTAAAATGGTAGCCAGAGGACAAAGATGAATTAGAACAGTTCCACAGGGAAACATAGGGACTCTGATATATGTTAATTTTTAATTACACACCACAAGGGTTAATTATATGGGGTCATTAGAAAAATAACCGCTCCAGATTATCTCTCCGGTATGTGCAAAAGTGATGAGCCACAATAGCAGATGTACTTTCCCAGCAACAAAAATACTAAACCCTACAGTTTAAGTAGAACACCACTAAACAGGAATTGGTCCAGAATATAAGGAAAGTGATAGGATAGGAAATCAAATAGGTGTAGGATTTTTTAGCCTAAAGAAAGAAATGATTCCAGGGTAGCAGGATCATTGTCTACAAATATTCAAAAAGTTGCCATGTAAAAGATGAGAGACAATTGATTTGTGTCTCTTTAGTAGCAAAAGGAACCAGTTGAAGTTGTGAAGTTGATGATCTAAGATCAACATAAGGTACAGTTCTAGTTGTCCAATAATTGAGTAGTCTGCCTCATTAAGTAATGAGCCCCCATTCAAACAACAATTAAGAATGATTCTTACTTGGGATGCTGGGGAGCGTTTTACAGCATTGAGTAGCTGTTGGATGAGAGAAACTTTAAGATCTAATTTCAGACTCTTTTACTTCATGAAAAAATACTCTTTCATTTTATTGAATTCAATCCCACATGTCATCAATGGAATTTGTATTCCCTTGAAGATTTATGTCATTGCAGTTTTCTTTCCTTTCTTTCAAATAATTAACAAAACCATTGAAAGACACAATATGGCTTTTCAGACATTTAGTAATCTATGAAGGAAAACAATTTGGACACAATTACACATGATAAGTATGCAAAGTGTTTAGTGAATTAATCTGCTATGACTTTCTTTAAAAATACCATTTACCTGGGCACGGTGGCTCATGCCTGTAATCCCAGCACTTTGGGAGGCCGAGGCAGGTGGATCACCTGAGTTTGAGACTAGCCTGGCCAACATGGTGAAACCCCATCTCTACTAAAAATACAAAAATTAGCCAGGTGTGGTGGTGGGTGCTTGTAATCCCAGCTACTTGGGAGGCTGAAGCAGGAGAATCGCTTGAACCCGGGAGGCAGAGGTTGCAGTGAGCCAAGATCGTGCCATTGCACTCCAGTCTGGGCGACAGAGCATCTCTCCATCTCAATAAAAACAACAACAACAACAACAAATTAACCTCAACTCCAGAGTCACAGAAACAATACAACAATAAATTTGTGTTAAGTCCTGAAATTTGTTTTAATTTATTACACAATAATAGAAAACTAACACAATATCTATAAAATATTCAGTCTTCCAATACATGACCATGGTATATCTTTCATTTATTTACATCTTCTTTTATTTCTCTCAACAAAGTATTGTATTTTTACACATATTTAATTTACCCATCCATGCTTAATGATTTTGTATGCTTCTGTAAATGGTATTCTAAAATTTTAATTCCCAATTGTTCATTGCTTAGTACACATAAATACAATTGATATTTTATCTTGTGACCTTATTCACTGAAATAGCTTTTCATGTAGATTTTTGAAGACCTTTTACATAGATGATAATGTCATTCGTGAATAAGAACCATTTTATTTCTACTTTTGCAATCAGTATGCCCAGTATTTCTTTATTTCCCCCACCACACTGGCTAGGATTTCCAGTACTATGTTGAACAGAAATTGTAGGAATAGGCAGCCTACCTTGTTCATGATCTTAGGGAAAAAGCATTCACTTTTTCACGCTTAGATATGATGTACAATGTAAGATTTTTGTCCATACTTTTTGTAAGGCTGAGTTGCAGGAAGGCTTTTAGTTTTTCTCCTTTGGTTTCTTGACCCAGAGTTGATGCTGTCTCTTCCCCATATACCTCCTGGAGACCAGCAAGGGCCCAGACCCAGGGACCCATTTTCTGCCCACACACACTGCTGTAGCTTTACCCTGCAGTCCTCAATGTTTTGAGCCACATCTACAAGATCAAGTAAGATGGTGACTTGGAAACACTATGCATTTTGGGGATACTGAGCAAGAAGTTGAAAGGATGCTCAAGGCCCATCACAAATTGCTTATATCCAACATAGCTATAAAAATTTTGAGTCCCTCCTCTTCCCACAATTTCCCAGCATATTTCGTTTTTTCTTAAAATACTTAAGATCAGAGTACAGGGGAAAAGAATAATCATGAAGTGCAGTGAGAACTAAGTATTAACTCATTCATGAGCATATATAAATGTATACAACTATTCTTTTGTTACTTTAAAATTCAAATGGTATAAGAGAATATGGTTCTGCATATAAATCTACATTGTACATTTTTATTTCTTATGGTCTATTTACTTCGGGTTTCCAGTGAACACCTGCTCAGGTCTAACAAATGAACTTCTAATGTTTTGCTCTGCCCAAAGCTCTATATCCTCACTGCTGATGGTATTTTAGCATTGTGGGTTATTTGATTCAGCATTCACACCATATCTTGCCTTTTGGCTGGAACCCCAGGGCTTACCACCCCATTGTCATCACAACATGCCTTCATCCTCCCACCTAGAGGTAAATGAACAATAATCAAAGCACCATTGGGTTTTTTTTTTTTTTTCAATTCTTAGCCTCATTAACAGCTAGAGAAGTGGAGGGCCCTTATTCACACCCTGGTCTGTCCACCACTGGGTAGAAAGCGTTTACTATTAGATTCCGAGCAGTCTTCTCATATTGACTAACACAGCCTGCACCTATACTCATTTTCAAAACTGTCAAGAACTGCGAAATATCTGCAATTTTACCCTACTTACAAGATAATGAGATAGCCTATTACTGTTCAATGGATGCTGGCAGAAAATATGAGGCTCCTCGATTGATATTTGCACATGTAATGGGTTGCATTATAGGAGAGAAACACTACAACTGGGGTATTCACTTTTGCAGTGAACCCCTGCATTTTGTGCAAAGGAGAGACATAATATCATCACTCTGGGTTGCTCACTGCAAACACAACCCTGAGAAACAACACAGGTAAAAATTATTCAGGACTGGCCAAGCACAGTGGCTCATGCCTATAATCCCAGCACTTTGGGAGTCCAAGGTGGGTGGATCACCTGAGGTCGGGAGTTTGAGACCAGCCTGACCAACATGGAGAAACCCTGTCTCTACTAAAAATACAAAATTAACCAGGCATGGTGGCACATGCCTGTAATCCCAGCTACTCAGGAGGCTGAGGCAGGAGAATCTCTTGAACCCAGGAGGCGGAGGTTGTGGCAACCCGAGATCATGCCATTGCACTCCAGCTTGGGCAACAAGAGCAAAATTCCGTCTCAAAAAAAAGTATTCAGGACTTTGCATTTTTGGCATACCTAGCAAGAAGTTGAAAGGATGCTCAGGACCCATCACAAATGTTAGTTTGCTAAGGATAATGGCTTCTGGCTCCATCCATGTCCTAGCAAAGGACATAGTCTCATTCTTTTTATGGCTGCATAACATTCCACGGTATATATGAACCACATTTTCTTTATTTAGTCTATCATCGATGGGCATTTAGATTGATTCCATGTCTTTGCTATTGTGAATGGTGCTTCAATAAACATACGTATGCATGTGTCTTTATAACAGAACAATTTATATTCCTTTGGGTATATACTCAGTAATGGGATTGCTGGGTCAAATGGTATTTCTGACTCTTTGAGGAATGACTACATTATCTTCCACAATGGTTGAAATAATTTACACTCCTACCTACAGCTGTATAAGCATTCTTTTTTCTCTATACCCTTGCCAGCATCTGTTATTTTTTGTCTTTTAATAATGGCCATTCTGACTGTTATTAGATGGTATCTCATTGTAGTTTTGATTTGCATTTCTCTAATGATCAGTGATATTAAGCTTTTAAAAATATGATTGCTGGCCACATGTATGTCTTCTTTTGAAAAATGTTAGTGTCCTTTGCCCATTTTTTATGAGGTTTTTTTTTCTTGTAAATTTGCTTAAGTTCCTTGTAGATGCTGGATATTAGACCTTTGTCAGATGCATAGTTTGCAAAAATGTTCTCCCTTTCTGTAGGTTGGCTTTTTACTCTGTTGATAGTTTCTTTTGCTGTGTGGAAGCTCTTTAGTTTAATTAGATCCCATTTGTCAATTTTTGCTGTTGTTGCAATAGCTTTTGGTGTTTTCATCATAAAATCTTTGCCCGTGCCTATGTCCTGAATGGTATTGCCTAGGTTGTCTTCCAGGGTTTTTATAGTTTGGGGTTTTACATTTAAGTCTTTAATCCATCTCTAGTTAATTTGTGTACATAGTGTAAGGAAGGGGTCCAGTTTTAATATTCTTCATATAGCTAGACAGTTATTCCAGTGCCATTTATTGAACAGGGCATCCTTTCTCCATTGCTTGTTTTTGTCAGCTTTGTCAAAGATCAGATAATTGTAGGTATCCTGTCTTATTTCTGAGTTCTCTATTCTGTTCTGTGGGTCTATGTGTCTGTTTCTGTACGAGTATCATGCTGTGTTGGTTACTCTATCCCTGTAGTATAACTTGAAGTTGGATAGCATGATGTCTCCAGCTTTGTTCCTTTTGCTTAGGATTGCCTTGACTATTCCGGCTCCTTTTGATTTCACGTGAATTTTAAAATAGTTTTTTTCTAGTTCTGTGAAGAATCTCAATGCATATACTACCTTATTTTAAGAATGACTGGGGTCCATTCCAGGATGGCCGAATGTGGTTCATCTCATTGGGACTAGTAGGACAGTGGGCACAGCCCACGGAGGGTGAGTGGAAGCAGGGTGGGGCATTGCCTCACCCAGGAAGTGCAAGGGGTCAGGGGATTTCCCTTTCCTAGCCAAGGGAAGCCATGACAGACTGTACAGGGAAAATTGGGACACTGCCACCTAAACACTGTGCCTTTCCAATGGTCTTAGCAAATGGCACACCAGGAGATTACATCCTGTGCCTGGCTCAGTGATTACCACTCCCACAGAGCCTTGCTTACTGCTATTCTGAGACCGAACTGCAAGGTGGCAAGCCTGGCTGGCAGAGGGGCATCTGCTTTTGCTGAGGCTTGAGTAGATAAACAAAGCAGCCAAGAAGCTCGACCTGGGTGGAGCCCACCTCAGCTCTACGAGGCCTGCCTGCCTCTGTACACTCCACCTCTTGGGGCAGGGCATAGCTGAACAAAAAGCAGCAGAAACTTCTGCAGACTGAAACGTCCCTGTCTGAGAACTCTGAAGAGAGCAGTGGTTCTCCTAGCATGGTGTTTGAGCTCTGAGTATGGACAAACTATCTCCTCAAGTGGGTCCCTGACCCCCGTGTAGCCTAACTTGGAGGCACCTCCCAGTAGAGGAGGACTGACAACTCATACAGCCAGGTGCCCCTCTGAGATGAAGCTTCCAGAGGAAGGATCAGGCAGCAATATTTGCTGTTCTGCAATATCTGCTGTTCTGCAGCCTCCGCTGGTGATACCCAGGCAAACAGGGTCTGGAGTGGATCTTGAGAAAATTCCAACAGACCTGCAGCTGAGGGACCTGACTGTTAGAAGGAAAACTAACAAACAGAAAGGAATAACATCAACAAAAAGGACATCCACAACAAAACCCCCTCTGTAGGTCACCATCAAAGACCAAAGGTAGATAAAACCACAAAGATGGGGAAAAAGCAGAGCAGAAAAGCTGAAAATTCTAAAAACCAGAATGCCCCTTCTCCTACAAAGGATCACAGCTACTTGCCAGCAATGGAACAAAGCTGGACGGAGAATAACTTTGACAAATTGACAGAAGCAGGCTTCAGAAAGTTGGTAATAACTTCTCCAAGCTAAAGGAGGATGTTCAAACTCATCGCAAGGAAGCTAAAAACCTTGAAAAGAGATTAGACAAATGGCTAACTAGAAAAAGCAGCATAGAGAAGACCTTAAATGACCTGATAGAGCTGAAAACCATGGCACAAGAACTACGTGACAAATGCACAAGCTTCAGTAGCCGATTCAATCTGGTGGAAGAAAGGGTATTAGTGATTGAAGATCACATTACTGAAATGAAGTGAGAAGAGAAGTTTGGAGAAAAAAAAATAAAAAGAAACAAATAAAGCTTCCAAGAAATATGGGACTATGTAAAAAGCCCAAATCTATGTTTGATTGGTGTACCTGAAAGTGATGGGGAGAATGGAACCAAGTTGGAAAACACTCTTCAGAATATTATCCAGGAGAACTTCCCCAACCTAGCAAGGCAGGCCAACATGCAAATTCAGGAAATACAGAGAACACCACAAAGATACTCCTCGAGAAGAGCAACTCCAATACACATAATTGTCAGATTCACCAAAGTTGAAATGAAGGAAAAAATGTTAAGGGCAGCCAGAGAGAAAGGTCGGGTTACTCACAAAGGGAAGCCCATCAGACTAACAATGGATCTCTTCGCAGAAACTCTACAAGCCAGAAGAGAGTGGGGGCCAATATTCAACATCTTTAAAGAAAGAATTTTCAACCCAGAATTTCATATCCAGCCAAACTGAGCTTCATAAGTAAAGGAATCCTTTGTCTGTAAAATCCTTTACAGACAAGCAAATGCTGAGAGATTTTATTACCACGAGGCCTGCCTTACAAGAGCTCCTGAAGGAAGCACAAAACATGGAAAGGAATAACTGGTACCAACCACTGCAAAAACATGCCAAATTGTAAAGACCATAAATGCTAGGAAGAAACTGCATCAACTATTGGGCAAAATAACCAGCTAACATTATAATGACAGGATCAAATTCACACATAACAATATTAACCTTAAATGTAAATGGGCTAAATGCTCCAATTAAAAGACACAGACTGGGAAATTGGATAAAGAGTCAAGACCCATTAGTGTGCCGTATTCAGGAGACCCATCTCACATGCAGAGACATACCTAGGCTCAAAATAAAGGGATGGAGGAAGATCTACCAAGACAATGGAAAACAAAAAAAGGCAGGGGTTGCAATCCTAGTCTCTCATAAAACAGACTTTAAACCAACAAAGATCAAAAGAGACAAAGAAGGCCATTACATAATGGTAAAGGGATCAATTCAACAAGAAGAGCTAACTATTCTAAACATATACGCACCCAATACAGGAGAACCCAGATTCATAAAGCAAGTCCTTAGAGACTTACAAAGAGACTTAGACTCCCACACAATAATAATGGGAGACTTTAACACCCCACTGTCAACATTAGACAGATCAACAAGACAGAAAGTTAACAAGGATATTCAGGGATTGAACTCAGCTCTGCACCAAGCAGACCTAATAGACATCTACAGAAATCTCCACCCCAAATCAACAGAATATACATTCTTCTCAGCACCACATCGCACTTATTCCAAAATTGACCACATAGTGTTGAAGTAAAGCCCTCTCAGCAAATGTAAAAGAACATAAATCACAACAAACTGTCTCTCAGACCACAGTGCAATCAAATTATAACTCAGGATTAAGAAACTCACTCAGAACTGCACAACTACATGGAAACTGAACAACCTGCTCCTGAATGACTACTGGGTACATAATGAAATGAAGGCAGAAATAAAGATGTTCTTTGAAACCAATGAGAACAAAGACACAACATACCAGAATCTCTGGGACACATTTAAAGCAGTGTGTAGAGGGAAATTTAAATACCCACAAGTGAAAGCAAGAAAGATCTAAAATAGACACCCTAACATCACAATTAAAAGAACTAGAGAAACAAGAGCAAACACATTCGAAAGATAGCAGAAGGTAAGAAATAACTAAGATCAGAGCAGAACTGAAGGAGATAGAGACACAAAAAACCCTTCAAAAAATCAGTGAATCCAGGAGCTGGTTTTTTGACAAGATCAACAAAATTGATAGACTGCTAGCAAGACTAATAAAGAAGAAAAGAGAGAAGAATCAAATAGACACAATAAAAAATGATAAACAGGATATCACCACCCATTACACAGAAATACAAACTACCATCAGAGAACACTATAAACATCTTTACACAAACAAACTAGAAAATCTAGAAGATATGGATAAATTCCTGGACACATACACCCTCCCAAGACTAAACCAAGAAGACGTTGAATTGCTGAATAGACCAATAACAGGCTCTGAAATTGAGACAATAATTAATAGCCTACTAATCAAAAAAAACCTCCAGGACCAGATGGATTCATAGCTGAGTTCTACCAGAGGTACAAAGAGGAGCTGGTACCATTCCTTCAGAAGCTATTCCAATCAATAGAAAAAGAGGGAATCCCCCCTAACTCATTTTATGAAGGCAACATCATGCTGATATCAAAGCATGGCAGAGACACAACAAAAAAAGAGAATTTTAGACCAATATCCCTGATGAACATTCATGTGAAAATCCTCAGTAAAATACTGGCAAACTGAATCCAGCAGCACACCAAAAAGCTTATCCACCAAGATCAAGTTGGCTTTATCCCTGGGATGCAAGGCTAGTTCAACATACGCAAATCACTAAATGTAGTCCAGCATATAAACAGAACCAAAGACAAAAACCACATGATTATCTCAATAGATGCAGAAAAGGCCTTTGACAAAATTCAACAGCCCTTCATGCTAAAAATTGTCAATAAACTAGGTATTGATGGAACGTATCTCAAAATAATAATAGCTATTTCTGACAAACCCACAGCCAATATCATATTGAATGGGCAAAAACTGAAAGCATTCCCTTTGAAAACTGGCGCAAGACAGGGATGCCCTCTCTCACCACTCTTATTCAACATAGTATTGGAAGTTCTGGCCAGGGCAATCAGGCAGAAGAAAGAAATAAAGGGTATTCAATTAGAAAAAGAGGAAGTCAAATTGTCCTTGTTTGCAGATGACATAATTGTATATTTAGAAAACCCCATTGTTGGCCGGGCATGGTGGCTCACGCCTGTAATCCCAGCACTTTGGGAGGCCAAGGTGGGCTGATCACGAGGTCAGGAGATCGAGACCATCCTGGCTAACATGGTGAAACCCTGTCTCTACTAAAAATAGAAAAAAATTAGCCCGGCATGGTGGCGGGCGCCTGTAGTCCTAGCTACTCGGGAGGCTTAGGCAGGAGAATGGCGTGAACCTGGGAGGCAGAGCTTGCGGTGAGCCGAGATTGTGCCACTGCACTCCAGCCTGGGCAACAGAGCAAGACTCCATCTAAAAAAAAACAAAAAACAAAAAACAAAAAACCATCGTCTCAGCCCCAAGTCTCCTTAAGCTGATAAGCAACTTCAGCAAAGTCTCAGGATACAAAATCAATGTGCAAATATCACAAGCATTCCTATACACAAGTAACAGACAAACAGAGAGCCAAATCATGAATGAACTTCCATTCACAATTGCTTCAAAGAGAATAAAATACCTAGGAATCCAACTTACAAGGGATGTAAAGGACCTCTTCAAGGAGAACTACAAACCACTGCTCAGTGAAATAAAAGAGGACACAAACAAATGGAAGAACATACCATGCTCATGGATAGGAAGAATCAATATCGTGAAAATGGCCATACTGCCCAAGGTAATTTCCAGTGCCCATGGAGGGAGCATTTAAACTAGCCCCAGCCAAAAGGGAATTCTCTGCACCAGTGATAAAAACCCAAGTTTTGGCTAGCTCCACCACTGGCCAATTAAAGTACCCTTGGCTCCCAAATAAATTTAAAAGGCAGTCAAGCTGCAAGAACTGCAGTCCTTGGGGAAGTTCAGGTGTTGCACTGTGCTCAGAGCCAGTGGAATGGGAGTGCATGTGAACCAGTGAGACATCAGCTGTGGCAGCCAAGGGAGTGCTTGTGTCACCCCTCCCCCAACTCCAGGCAGTGTGACTCAGGGAGTGACTCCTTCTGCTTGCAATAAGGAGAGGGAAGAGCACAGAGGACTTCATCTTGCAACATGGGTACCAGCAAAGCCACAGTTAAATAAAGCACAAAGCAGATTCCTGAAGCCCCTGATTCCAGGCCCTAGTTCCTGGATAGCATTTCTAGACCCACCCTGGGCCAGAAGGGAACCTACTGCGCTGAAGAGAAAGACCCAGTCCTGGCAGGATTCACCACCTGTGGAAAAATGAGCCCTTGGGCCTCGGTAGCCAGGCAGTATCATCATGGTCTTTCCGCGAGATCCAGTACTATGCTGACTTCAGGTGTGATCCAGCGCGGTCTCAGCTGTGGTGGCCACAGTATTGCTTGCATCACCTCTTTCCCGACTCCAGGCATTCCAGCATGGAGAGAGAGAGAGAGAGAGAGAGAGAGAGAGAGAGAGAGAGAGAGAGAATCCTTCTGTTGGGAGAAAGTGAGGGAAGAGAACTAGAGACTGCCTGGAGAAATCCGGATCTCGTCCAAGTGCACCAAGGCAGTAAGAACCTGCAAACGTTGCAGCATTGTTGGGGTTAGGGAGCCCCCTAGTGCAGATATGGTTGCAATGACCAAAGACTTAGATCAAAACCCTTTGAATTCCTGGAAAGCCTTAAGAAGGACCAGTACATACAAGGCCAGACTGTGAAGACTAGAATAAATATATAATTGATAAATATCCACAAGCATCAAGAAAATGTAGGAAAACATGACCTCACCAAACAAAATAAGCCACCAGTGACAAATCCCAGAATAACAGATATGTGACATTTCAGCAAAGGATTCAAAATAGCTGCTTTTTTTTTTTAGTGGGGGGCAGGGGGATTGCTCTGTTGCCTAGGCTGGAGTACAGTGGTGTGATCATAGTTCACTGCAGTCTCAAACTCCTGGGCTCAAATGATCCTCCCACCTCACTCTCCCGAGTAGCTGAGACTAGAGGTACACACCACCATGCCTGGCTAACATTTTTTTTAAATTTTGTAGACATAAGGTCTTGCTATGTTGCCCAGACTGGCCTCAAACTCCAGTTCTCAGGCAACCTTCCCATCTTGGCCTCCCATAACACTGGGATTACAAGCATGAGTCACTGCATCCAACCCAAAATAACTGTTTTGAGGAAATTCAAGAAACTTCAAGAGAACATAGAGAAGGAATTCAGAATCCTATCGAAGAAATTTAACAAAGAGATTGAAATAATTTTTGAAAATCAAGCAAAATTCTAGAGCAGAAATATTCAATTGACACACTGAAAAATGCACTGGAGTCTCTCCACAGCAGAATTGATCGAGCAGAAGAAAGAATTAGTAAGCTCAAACAGAGGCTGTATGAAAACACAGAGAAGAAAAAAAATTTTTTTAAAGCGAAGCATGGCTACAAGATGTAGAAAATAACTTCAAAAGGGCAAATTTAAGATGTACTGGTCTTAGAGAGGAGTTAGAGAGAGAAACCGGGGTAAAAAGTTAATTCAAAGAAATAATAACAAAGAGCATTCCAAACCTAGAGAAAGATATCAGTGTTCAGGTACAAGAAGGTCATATAACACCAGGCAGGGTTAAACTAAATGAGACGACCTCTAGACATTTAGTAATTAAGCTCCCAAAGGTCAAAGATGGAAACATAATCTTAAAAGCAACAATAGAAAAGAAACAAATATAACACAAAGAAGTAGCAATATGTCTGGCAGCAGATGTCTCAGTGGAAACCTTGCAGGCTACAAGAGACTGCCATTACATATTCAAAGTGCTGAAGGAAAAAAACTTTTATCCTAGAATATTATATCCAGCAAAATATCCTTCAAACACAAAGGAGAAAGGAAGACTTTCCCAAACCAAAAAAAAAAAAAAAAAAAAAAAAAAAAAAGCTAAGGGAATTCATCAAGTACACACATGTCCCACAAAAAAATGCTAAATAGAGTTTTTCAATCTTAAAGAAAAGGATGCTGATAAGCAATAAGAAGTCATATGAACATACAAAACTCACTGATAGCAGTCAGTACACAGATGAATATTGAATAATCTAACACTGTAATGGTGTGTAAAGCACTCACATCTTGAGTAGGAAGACTAAAAGACAAACCTATTAAAATAATAACTACAACAATGTTTTAAGAGATAATATTAAAAGTCACAACTATAAACAACAAAAATTAAAAATCTGGGAGGGGATGGTGTTATAGTTTTTATTAGTGTTCACTTTCCTTCTTTGTTTATTTGTTGTGCTTTTCTGTAATCACAGTTTAGTTGTCATCAGTTTAAAATGATTCGTTATAAGATGTTATTTGCAAGACTCATGATACCTCAAACCAAAAAAGTCTACAGATACACAATAAATAAAAAGCAAGAAGTTAAAACCTACTACCAGGGAAAATCACTTTTACACAAAGGAGGAAGGAAGGAAGGAAGGAAGGAAGGAAGGAAGGAAGGAAGGAAGGAAGGAAGGAAAGAAGGAAGGAAAAGGAAAAGGAAAAGGAAAAGGAAAAGGAGAAGGAGAAGGAGAAGGAGACGGAGAAGGAGGGGAAGGGGAAGGAGAAGGGGAAGGGGAGGAGGGAGGGAAGGAGGGAGGGAGGGAGAGAGGAACACTAAACAGCCAGAAAACAAATAACAAAATAGAAATAGTAAGTCTTTACTTATCAATAGCATTGAATGTAAATGAACTAAAATCTTGAATGAATTGTCTTCTTAAAAGACCCAACTATATAGTACCTACAAGAAACTCATTTTACCTATATAGATACACACAGACTGAAAATAAAGGGCTGGAAAAAGATATTCTATGCCAATAAAAACCAAAAAAGGAGCACAAATACCTATACTTTTGTATCAGATAAAATAGATTTCAAGACAAAAACTATAAAAACAGACTAAAAAGGTCATTATATAATGATAAAGAGGTCACTTCAGCAAGAGAATATAATAACTGTAAATATATATGCACCCAACACTGGGGCACTCTGACACAGAAAGCAAATTTTATTAGAGTTTTAAGAAAGAGATAGACTCCTCCAATACAATAATAGCTGGAGACCTTAACACTTAGCTTTCAGCATTGGACAGATCATCCAGATAGAAAATCAACAAAGAAATATCAAATTTAATCTGCATGATAAGTCAGATGGATCTCATAAATCTTTACACAACGTTTTATCCAAGAGCTGCAGAATACACTTTCTTCTGAGAACATGGATCATTCTCAAGGACAGACCTATGTTAGGCCACAAAACAAGTCTTAAAAACCTTAGTAAAACTAAGATAGTATCAAGTATCTGACCACAATAAAATAAAACTAGTAAAAACTTAGTAAAACTAAGATAGTATCAGTATCTGACCACAATAAAATAAAACTAGACGTCAATAACAAGAAGAACTTTAGGAACCATGCAAACACATGGAAATAAAACAATATGCGCTTCGATTACCAGTGGGTCAATGAAAAAGTTGTAATGAAATTTTAAAATGTATTGAAGCAAATGAAAATGCAAACATAACAAACCAAAATCTATGTGACACAGCAAAAGCAGTACTAAAAGGAAAGTTTATAGCAATAAGTCCTATGTCAAATAAGTAGAAAAACAACAAATAACCAATTTTAAAATGCATTTTAAGGAATTATAAAAGCAAGAGCAAATCATATGCAAAATATGTAGAAGAAAGGAAATCATAATGATCGGAGCAAAAATAAATGAAATTGAAACCAAAAAGCAATACAAAAGATCAACAAAACAAAAAGCTGGCTTTTTACAAAGATAAACAAAATTGACAAAACTTTAGCCAGACTAAGAAAAAGAGATAAGATTCAAATAAGTAAAGTAAGAAATTAAAAGAAGACTTTATAACTGATACTGCAGTAATTCAAAGGATCATTAGAGACCATTTTGCGCAATTATACGCCAATAAATTGGAAAACCTAGAAGAAATTGATAAATTCCTACACACATACAACCTAGCAAGATAGAACTATGAAGAAATCCAGAACCTGAATAGACCAATAACAAGTAATGAGATCAAAGCATAATAAAACGTCTCTCATCAAAGAAAAGCTCAGGACCCAATGGTTTAACTGTTGAATTCTACCAAACATTTAAAGAAGAACTAATACCAAACATAATCAAACTATTCCAAAAAATTGAGGAGGAGAGATTACTTTCAAACTCATGCTATGAGGCCAGCATTACCCTGATACTAAAACCAAAGACACAACCAAAAAAGAAAACTACAGGCCAGTATATCTCTGATGAACATAGATGCAAATATCCTCAACAAAATCCCAGTAAAACAAATTCAACAACACATTAAAAAGATTATTCACTATAACAAAGTGGGATCAACCCAGGGATAAAGAATGTTTCAACATATGCAAATCAATCAGTGTGATACATTATATCAACAGAATGAAGAACAAAAACCATATGATCTTTCCAACTGACGCTGAAAATGTATTTGATAAAATTCAACATCCCTTCATCATAAAAACTCTCAAAAAACTGGGCACAAAATGAACACACCTCAACATGGTGAAGGCCATATATGATAGACCCAAGTATCATACTAAATGGGGAAAAACTGATACCACAAAAAATTATTAGAGTTGATAAACAAATTCAGTAAAGTTGCAGGATATAAAATCAGTAGCATTTCCATATACTAACTGTAAATGATATACAAAAGAAATCAATAAATAATCCCATCTATAATAGCTACAAATAAAATAAAATACCTAGGGATATACTTAACCAAAGAAGTGAAAGGGCTTTACAATTAAAACTATAAAACATTGATAAAAGAAATTGAAGAGAACAAAAATTGTAATATATTCCATGCTCATAGATTAGAAAAATCAATATTGTTAAAATGCCCATACTACCCAAAGCAATCTACAAATTCAAGGCAATCCCTATGAAAATACCAACGACATTCTTCAAAGAAATAGAAAAAAAAATTCTAAAATTTATATGGAGCCACAAAAGACCTAGACTAGCCAAAATCATCCTAAGGAAAAAGAGCAAAACTGGAGGAATCACATTACCAGACTTCAAATGATACTACAGAGATTTAGTTACCAAAACAACATGGTGCTGGCATAAAAACAGATACGTAGACCAATGGAACAGAAAGCAGAACCCAGAACTTAATCCACACATTTACAGTAAACTCCTTTTTAACGAAAGTGTCAAGAACATATATTGGGGGAAAGACCGTCTCTTGAACAAATGGTGCTGGGAAAACTAGATATCTCTATGTAGAAGAAAGAAACTAGATCCTTATCTTTTGCCATGTATAAAAATCAAATCAAAATGGATTAAATACTTAAATCTAAGCCCTGCAATTATGAAACTACTAAAAGAAAACATTGAGGAAACCTACCAGGACATAGATCTGGACAAAGATTTCTTGAGTAATACCTTAGAAGCACAGGCAACCACAGCAAAAATAGACAAGTGGGATTAAATCAAGCGAAAATGCTTCTTCACAGCCAAGGAAACAGTCAACAAAGTGAAGAGAAACCCACAGAATGGGAGAAAGTATTTGCAAGTAACATATCTGACAAAGGAGTAATAACTAGACTATACAAGGAGCTCAAACAACTCATAGGAAAAAATCAAATAACCCAGCTTTGAAATGGGCAAATGACCTGAATAGACAAGTCTCAAAAGAAGCCATACAAATGGCTAAGAAGTATATGGAAAAAATGCTCAATTTCATCAATAATCAGAGAAATCCTAATCAAAACTACAATGAAATATCATCACACCCAGGTAAAATGCCTTTTTTCCAAAAGACAGGCGGTAACAAATGTTGGCAAGGATGTGAAGAAAGTGAAACCCACATACACTGTTGGCAGGGATGTAAATTAGGACAGCCACTATCGAGAACAGTATGGACGTTTCTCAGAAAAACTTAAAATAGAACTACCATATGATCCAGCATTTCCACTGCTAAGTATATATCTAAAAAGAGGTAATCAGGATATTGAAGAGATGTCTACACTCCCATATTCATTGCAGCCCTATTCACAATATGTAAGATTTGGAATCAACATAAGTGTACATATATGAATAAATGGACAAAGAAAGTGTGGTACATGTATACAAAATAGAATATTAGTCAGCTGTGAAAAAGAATAAAATCCTGTCATTTGCAACATGTATGGAACTGGAGGACGTTTTGTTAAGTGAAATAAGCCAGGCACAGAAAGACTAATTTCACAAGTTCTCACTCACATGTAGCTAAAAATTAAAACAGTTGAACTCGTAGACACAGAGAGTAGAATAATGATTATCAGAGGCTGGGAAGGGTAATGGAGGGGAAATGAGGATGGTTAATGGGTGCACAAAAATAGAAAGAATGAATAACATCTAACATTTGATAGCTAAACAGGGTGATAATAGTAAAAAATAATTTACTCTATATTTTAGAATAATTAAAAGAGTGGGATTGGAATGTTCCTAACACAAAGAAATGATCAGGGCTTAGGGTGATGGATATTCCAACTACCCTGGTGTGATTATTATACATTATATGCCTATTTCAGAATGTCACATGTACCCCATGAATGTTTATGCCTATTAAACCAAAACTACTAAAATGTAAACATTTTCATAAAAAAGATATTTCACATAAATGAAAATGAAAAGCAAGCAGTAGTAGCTATAATTTTATCAGAAAAGTAAATATCAAATCAAAGATGAAAAAGAGACAAAGAAGAATCCTAGTCTCTGATAAAACAGACTTTAAACCATCAAAGATCAAAAGAGACAAAGATGGTCATTACATAATGGTAAAGGGATCAATTCAACAGGAAGAGCTAACTATCCTAAATATATATGCACCCAATACAGGAGCACCCAGATTCATAAAGCAAGTCCTTAGAGACTTACAAAGAGACTTAGACTCCCATTCAATAATAATGGGATACTTTAACGCCCCATTGTCAACATTAGACAGATCAATGAGACAGAAAGTTAACAAGGATATCCAGGAATTGAACTCAGCTCTGTACCAAGCAGACCTAATAGACATCTACAGAACTCTCTACCCCAAATCAACAAAATATACATTCTTCTCAGCATCACATCACACTTATTCCAAAATTGACCACATAGTTGGAAATAAAGCACTCCTCAGCAAATGTAGAAGAACAGAAATTATAACAAACTGTCTCTCAGACCACAGTGCAATCAAACTAGAACTCAGGACTAAGAAACTCAATCAAAAATGCTCAACTACATGGAAACTGAACAATCGGCTCCTGAATGACTACTGGGTACATAACGAAATGAAGGCAGAAATAAAGATGTTCTTTGAAACCAATGAGAACAAAGATACAACATACCAGAATGTCTGGGACACATTTAAAGCAGTGTGTAGAGGGAAATTTATAGCACTAAACGCCCACAAGAGAAAACTGGAAAGATCTAAAATTGACACCCTGGCATCACAATTAAAAGAACTAGAGAAGCAAGATCAAACACATTCAAAAGCTAGCAGAAGGCAAGAAATAACTAAGATCAGAGTAGAACTGAAGGAGATAGAGACACAAAAAACCCTTCAAAAAATCACTGAATCCAGGAGCTGGTTTTTTGAAACGATCAACAAAATTGATAGACCACTAGCAAGACTAATAAAGAAGAAAAGAGAGAAGAATCAAATAGATGCAATAAAAAATGATAAAGGGGATATCACCACTGACCCCACAGAAATACAAACTACCATCAGAGAATACTATAAACACCTCTATGCAAGTAAACTAGAAAAACTAGAAGAAATGGATAAATTCCTGGACACATACACTCTCTCAAGACTAAATCAGGAAGAAGTTGAATCCCTGAATAGACCAATAGCAGGCTCTGAAATTGAGGCAATAATTAATAGCCTATCAATCAAAGAAATCCAGGACCAGATGGAGTCACAGCTGAATTCTACCACAGGTACAAGAAGGAGCTGGTACCATACATTCTGAAACTATTCCGATCAATAGAAAAAGAAGGAATCTTCTCTAATTCATTTTATGAGGCCAACATCATCCTGATACCAAAGCCTGGCAGAGACACAACAAAAAAAGGGAATTTTAGACCAATATCCCGATGAACATCGATGCAAAAATCCTGAATAAAACACTGGCAAACCAAATCCAGCAGCACATCAAAAAGCTTATCCACCAGGATCAAGTGGGCTTCCTCCCTGGGATGCAAGGCTGGTTCAACATACACAAATCAATAAACATAATCCAGCATATAAACAGAACCAAAGACAAAAACCACATGATTATCTCAATAGATGCAGAAAAGGCCTTTGACAAAATTCAACAGCCCTTCATGCTAAAAACTCTCAATAAATTGGGGATTGATGGAACATATCTCAAAATAATAAGAGCTATTTCTGACAAACCCACAGCCAATATCATACTGAATGGGCAAAAACTGGAAGCATTCCCCTTAAAAACTGGCACAAGACAGGGATGCCCTCTCTCATCACTCCTATTCAGCATAGTGTTGGAAGTTCTGGCCAGTGCAATCAGGCAGGAGAAAGAAATAAAGGGTATTCAATTAGGAAAAGAAGAAGTCAAATTGTCCCTGTTTGCAGATGACATGATTGTCTATTTAGAAAACCCTATTGTCACCGAAGGAAGGGGAACATCACACACCGGGGCCTATCATGGGAAGGGGGGAGGGGGGAGGGATGGCATTGGGAGTTATACCTGATGTAAATGACGAGTTGAGGGGTGCTGACGAGTTGATGGGTGCAGCACACCAACATGGCACAAGTATACATATGTAACAAACCTGCACGTTATCCACATGTACCCTAGAACTTAAAGTATAATAATAATAAATAAATAAATTTTAAAAAAAAAGAATACCCTATTGTCGCAGCCCAAAATCTCCTCAAGCTGATAAGCAACTTCAACA
The DNA here is from genome assembly GCF_024542745.1 of Macaca thibetana thibetana. NCBI lineage: Eukaryota > Metazoa > Chordata > Mammalia > Primates > Cercopithecidae > Macaca > Macaca thibetana. The sequence goes on from NC_065598.1 coordinate 150,404,602, forward strand.
AAGTCTCAGGATACAAAATCAACGTGTGAAAATCACAAGCATTCTTATACACCAATAACAGACAAACAGAGAGCCAAATAATGAATGAACTCCCATTCACAATTGCTTCAAATAGAAGAAAATACCTAGGAATCCAACTTACAAGGGATGTGAAGGACCTCTTCAAGGAGAACTAAAAACCACTGCTCAATGAAATGAAAGAGGACACAAACAAATGGAAGAACATTCCATGCTCATGGATAGGAAGAATCTATATCGTGATAATGGCCATACTGCCCAAGGTAATTCATAGATTCAAGGTCATCCCCATTAAGCTGCCAATGACTTTCTTCACAGAATTGGAAAAAACGGCTTTAAAGTTCATATGGAACCAAAAAAGAGCCCGCATCTCCAAGACAATCCTAAGTCAAAAGAGCAAAGCTGGAGGCATCATGCTACCTGACTTCAAACTATACTACAAGACTACAGTAACCAAAACAGCATGGTACTGGTACCAAAACAGAGATATAGACCAATGGAATAGAGCAGAGCCCTCAGAAATAATACCACACATCTACAACTATCTGATCTTTGACAAACCTGACAAAAACAAGAAATGGGGAAAGGATTCCCTATTTAATAAATGGTGCTGGGAAAACTGGCTAGTCATAAGTAGAAAGCTGAAACTGGATCCTTTCCTTACACCTTACACAAAAATTAATTCAAGATGGATTAGAGACTTAAATGTTAGACCTAAAACCATAAAAATCCTACAAGAAAACCTAGGCAATACCATTTAGGACATAGGCATGGGCAAGGACTTCACATTTAAAACACCAAAAGCAATGGCAATAAAAGCTAAAATTGACAAATGGGTTCTAATTAAACTAAAGAGCTTCTACACAGCAAAAGAAACTACCATCAGAATGAGCAGGCAACCTACAGAATGGGAGAAAATTTTTGCAAACTACTCATCTAACAAAGGGCTAATATGCAGAACCTACAAAGAACTCAAACAAATTTACAAGAAAAAAACAAACAACCCCATCAAAAGTGGGCAAAGGATATGAACAGACATTTCTCAAAAGAAGACATTTATGCAGCCAACAGAGACATAAAAAAATGCTCATCATCACTCACCATCAGAGAAATGCAAATCAAAATTGCAATGAGATACCATCTCACACCAGTTAGAATGGCAATCATTAAAAAGTCAGGAAACAACAGGTGCTGGAGAGGATGTGGAGAAATAGGAACACTTTTACACTGTTGGTGGGACTGTAAACTAGTTTAACCATTGTGGAAGACAGTGTGGCGATTCCTCAAGGGTCTAGAACTAGAAATACCATTTGACCCAGCCATTCCATTACTGGGTATATACCCAAAGGATTATAAATTACGCTGCTATAAAGACACGTGTACATGTATGTTTATTGTGGCACTATTCACAATAGCAAAGACTTGGAACCAACCCAAATGTCCATCAATGACAGACTGGATTAAGAAAATGTGACACATATACACCATGGAATACTATGCAGTCATAAAAAAGGATGAGTTCGTGTCCTTTGTAGGGACATGGATGCAGCTGGAAATCATCATTCTCAGCAAACTATCACAAGAACACAAAACCAAACACCGCATGTTCTCACTCATAGGTGGGAATTGAACAATGAGATCACTTGGACACAGGAAGGGGAACATCACACACTGGGGCCTGTTGTGGTGTTGGGGGAGAGATGGCATTAGGGGATATACCTACAGTAAATGATGAGTTACTGGGTGCAGCACACCAACATGGCACATGTATACATATGTAACAAACCTGCATGTTGTGCACATGTACCCTAGAACGTAAAGTATTAAAAAAAACTAGAAATCAATAGCAAGAGGAACATTTGAAAATATATAAACACATGGAAATTAAACAACAGGCTCTTGAACAACCAATGGGTGGAGGAAGCAATTAACAATAAAAATTTAAAATTCCTTGAAACAAATGAAATTAGAAACACATACCAAAACCAATGAACAGCAAAAACAGTTTTAAGACGCACATTTATAGCAATAATAACTTACCTCAAAAAACTAAAAACAATTTAGCAATGTATGTCAAGGAACCAGAAAATCAAAACTTAGCAATGTATGTCAAGGAACCAGAAAATCAAAGCAAAAAAACTCAGAATTAGTAAAAGTAAAGAAACAATAAAGATCAGATTAGATATAAACAAAATTGAGACTATAAAAAATACAAAACACCAACAAAATGAAAACATTTTTAAAAGAGAGAAACAAAATCAACAATACAGTAGCCTAAGAAAAAAAGAGAGAAGACTCAAATAAATAAAACATAACACAGAAATACAAAGGATCATAGACTACTATGAACTACTACTACTAGGCTAAGAAATAGGAAAACCTAGAAGAAAATTGATTGATTATTCTTGGGTACATACAATCTACAATGATGTGAATGAAGGAGAAGTAGAAAACCTGAACAGACCAATAAAAAGTTGTGAGATTTAATCAATAATAAGTCTCTCAACAAAGAAAAGTTCAGAAGCAAATGACTTCACCACTGAATTGCACCAAATCTTTAAAGAAGAATTAATACCAATTCTTTCAAACTATTCTAAAAATTGAAATAGAGGACACTTTTTCTAATTCATTCTACAAGGCCAGTGTAACCAAAAACCAGAGAAGGACACAATAAAAACAGAAAACTACAGGCCGATATCCTTGATGAACATAGATTTTTAAATCCTCAACAGAATACTAATAAACTGAATCCAACAATATATCAGAAAGATAATATACTGTAATCCCACCACTTTGAGAGGCCGAGGCGGGTGGATTGCTTGATCCCAGGAGTTTGAGACTAGCCTGGACAACATGACAAAACCACATCTCTACTAAAAATATAAAAATTAACTGGGCATGGTGGTGCACATCTGTAATCCCAGCTCCTCGGGAGGCTGAGGCATGAGAATCGTTTGAACATGGGAGGTGGAGGTTGCAGTGAGCTAAGATCGCACCACTGCACTCCAGCCTGGGTGACGGAGTGAGACTTTGTTTGAAAAAAAAAAATGCATTCTAGAAAGTGGAGGTAACTGAATGTAAAATTCTCACAGTAATTTAATAGAACTGTCCAGATGGTTAGCTGAGGCCAATACCTAATGAGGACAAAAGCCTTGTCTGTGAGGAATTTTGGATGATACCTGGAGAAATATTATGCTATGCATAAACCAAATTTAATTGCTTTCATGAGTGTTGTAAAGTTTCGTATAATAAAAGTTTTTTTCTACATGCATTTGAATTTCACAGCAAGAGTGGCAGAGAATACCTAAACACAGAAGAAAGCATTCATTCAAGACATCTAATTCCTTGATATAATGCATACAGTTCAAAATGATTACACTATCATTACATCTAGGGCTTTCTGTAAGTACAAGGTGGTGGCTGTGGAAAGCACTGCCCCCAGTATCAACATCTAGAAAGTATCCACCACCCTCTACGTGTGTTCTCTTTTTGTGTTTTTTTCTTCATTTTTTTTTAACTTTGCTGTTGCTAATTTTTAGCAAAGTGGGTAAAAATAGAATTGTAATCATTGAACATAGCACTCTGACAATCAAGACACTTAACACCTTAAATCTTCTGGGGCAAAGAAAGCACTGTGCAACATTTAGAAATCTGATTAACAAACAAGATCATCACAAATTTTCCTTGCTTAAAGACTTCCACAACTTTCCTAATCAGGTCATCATAGGAGGTCTGACTTGTTTGTTTCAAAGCTAACATAAGAAGATTCTGGTTCTGGGGTGATGTGAATAATAAGTTCCATCTGATTTCATTCCATTCATCAAATATTCAAAAGGATTAAATATTGTGTCATCAGTGACAGAACCTGGAATCAGGTCACAGATTCCACTCTTACGAGTGACATTCTTTGCAGTAACACCATCTTTCATGTAGAACTGGTCCATAACTGCTGGGTCAAGTTCACTTCATCAGAATTTCCAGGGTTTGATCTGGCTGACTGATTACCCAACTCTCTGGGAACTCCAGAGTACATAAGTACTACCAGTCAGAATTCATATATCCCATACGATATGCTGCTCCATTTGGGAAAATTGCATTAAGAAACTCTATGTCTTCCTGGAAATTCTGGTTAGGGTACCCTTGGTGAGAAGGCTTAATGAACTTCTTATAAGAATAAAAGAAGCTTTGAATAGAGTCAAACCCACTGTAATACCCAGCAAGCTTTGACAGAGGAACCAGTGCTTTAAGCAAGAGGGTGGTATCACATGTCTTCAAAATGAAACGTCTCTTGGAGACAAATATGCTACTCTCACTGAGTACATAAGCTTCCTGCTTGTCAGTTTTTGCCACACTTGATTGAACATTACACATTCTTCAAAAATATGTCCCACTCAGATCTTGGAGTACTGCTAAGATTCCCACATCCTTCGTTTGTATCAGGCTGCTACCAGGAGAACCAAACCTTCAGCAGCTTCTTGGTCCCTTCAAAAAAATTTTGCAGCTTCCATCACCATGAGACTAGCAAACAACCAATAACCACAGAAAATCAACTAAATTAAAGCTTTTCTCCTGCTGCTGCCACTGCTGCTGCAACTTGTTCTATCTGTGTTACTAAAGTCCGGGTTCCTTTCTTTGCTATAATTTTGTGATTGAAAGTTCAATGTGAGTCCATCGGAAATAAAGGCAGATACAGTTCAGTCTCTTGTATTTCACTGCTTCCCCATTAGAGAGAGTAGAGCAAGTGCCAGCTAATGTTGCCAGTGAAAGTCTAAACCTCTTTTCTTTATAAATTACCCAGTCTCAAGTGTTTCTTCATGACAATGCAAGAACAGCCTAACACAGTATTACATAATAATAAAGGGTGCAATACAACAAGAAGATTTAACTATCCTAAATATATATGCACCTAACATTGAGCACCCATATTCATAAAACAAGTTCTTCTTGGCCTATGAAAATAATTAGACAACCGCACAATCATAGAAGGTTCAATACCCCACTGACAGTGTTAGACAGATCACCAACACAGAAAACTAACAAAGAAACTGGACTTAAACTCAACCCTTGACTAATTGGAACTAATAGCTATCTACAGAACACTCCACCCAACAACCACAGAATATACATTCTTCTCATCGGCACACAGAACATATTCTAAGATCAACCACATGTTCAGTCATAAAGCAAGTCTCAATAAATAAAAAAATAAAATTGTACAAAGCATACTCTGAGACCACAGTGCAATAAAAATAGAAATCAATATAAAGAAGATCTCTAAAAACTACACAAATGCATGAAAATTAAACAACTTGCTCCTGAATGGCTCCTGAGTGAAGATCAAAATTAAGACAAAAAAATTCTTTGACATTAATGAAAATAGGGACACAACTTACCAAAATCTCTGGGATGCAGCTAAAGCTGTGTTAAGAGAAAATGTTATAGCCCTAAACACCTTCATCAAGAAGTTAAGATGGGCCGGGTGCGGTGGCTCACGCCTGTAATCCCAGCATTTTGGGAGGCCAAGGTGGGCAGATCACTTCAGGTCAGGAGTTCAAGACCAGCATGATCAACACGGTGAAACCCAGTCTCTGCTAAAAATACAAAAATTAGCCAGGCGTGGTAGCGCATGCCTGTAATCCCAACTACTAGGGAGGCTGAGGCAGGAGAATTGCTTGAACCCAGGGGGTGGAGGTTGCAGTGAGCTGTGATAGTGCCACTGCTCTCCAGCCTGGGCAACAGAGCCAGACTCCATCTCAAAAAAGAAGAAGAGGAAGAAGAAGAAGAAGAAGAAGAAGAAGAAGAAGAAGAAGAAGAAGAAGAAGAAGAAGAAGAAGAAGAAGAAGAAGAAGAAGAAGAAGAAGAAGGAGAAGAAGGAGGAGGAGGAGAAGAAGAAGAAGAAGAAGAAGAAGAAGAAGAAGAAGAAGAAGAAGAAGAAGAAGAAGAAGAAGAAGAAGAAGAAGAAGTTGTTGTTGTTAGAATGATCTTGCGTTAGGCTGTTCTTGCATTGCTATAAAGGAATACCTGAGACTGGGTAATTGATAAGAAAACAGGTCTAATTAGCTCACAGTTTTTCAGGCTGTATCAGAAGTATAGAACTGGCATCTGCTTCTGGGGAGGCCTCAGGAAACTTCCAATCATGGTGGAAGGGAAAGGGGGAGCAGGCAAGTCACATGGTGGGAGTAGAATCAAAAGATGGAGTGAGTGAGAAGGTGCTACATCTCACAAGATTCACTATTGTGAGGACAGCACCAAGCCATGAGAGATCCATCCCTATTACCCAAACACCTCTTACCAGGCCCCACCTCCAACATTGGAAATTACAATTCAACATGAGATTTGGTGAGGATACATGTTCAAACTATGTCAGATCCCAAATTAACAATCTAACTTTATACCTAAAGAAACTAAGACAAAAAAGAACAAATAAACCCCAAAGCTAGCAGAAGAAAATAAATAACTAAAATTAGAGAACTTAATGAAACTGAGATGCAAAAATCCATACCGAAAAAATCAATAAAACAAATAATTGGCTCTTTGAAAAAATAAATAAGATTGATAGACTGCTAGCTAGATTAATAAAGAAAAAAGAAAATTCAAATAAATACAATCAGAAATGATAAAGCTGACATTACAACTGATCTCACAGAAATACACAAGACCCTCAGAGAATACTATGAACAACTCTATGTAGGCAAATTAGAAAATCTAGAGGAAATGGATAAATTCCTGGAAACACACAGTCTTCCAAGATTGAATCAGGAAGTTATTAAAAGCCTGAATAGATGAGTATCAAACTCAGAAATTGAATCAACAATTAAAAAAACCTATCAACAAATAAAAGCCCTGGACTAAATGGATTCACAGCCAAATTCTACCAGATGTGTAAAGAACTGGTATCAATACTACTGAAACTGTTCCAAAAAATAGAGGAAGAGAGATATCTCCCTAACTCACTCTGTGAGGTCAGCATCAGCCTAATACCAAAATCTGGCAGACATGTTGAAGAAAGAAAACTTCAGGCCAACATCCCTGATGAACACAGATGCAAAACTCTTCCACAAACAGTGGCAAACCAAATCCAGCAGCACATCAAAAAGTTAATTCATCATGATTGATTAGACTTTGTTCCTGGGATGCAAGGTTGGTTCAACATATGCAAATCAATAAATGTGATTCACCATGTAAATAGAATTAAAAGCCAAAACCATATGATCATCTCAATAGACACAGAAAAGATTTTCAATAAAATCCAACATGCCTTCATGATTAAAAAAAAAACCCTCAACAGACTAGGCATCGAAAAAACATACCTCAAAATAATAAGAGCTATATATGACAAACCCACAGCCAATATCATACTAAACAGTCAAAAGCTGGACCTATTCCCCTTGAGAAGTGGAACAAGACAAGGATGTCCACTCTCACCACTTCTATTCAACATAGTACTGAAAGTCTTAGCGAGAGCAATTAGGCAAGAGAAAGAAATAAAAGGCATCCAAATAAGAAAAGAAGTCAAATTATCTCTCTTCATTGACAATATGATTCTATACTTAGAAAACCCTAAAGACTCTGCCAAAAGGCTACTAGAACTGATACATGATTTTAGCAAGGTTTCAGGATACAAAATAAATGTGCAAACTCAGTAGCATTTCTATAAACCAATAACACCCAGGCTGACAGTAAAACCAAAAGCACAATCCCATTTACAACACCCACAAATAAAATGAAATACCAAGGAATACAGCTAACCAAGGAGATGAAAGATCTTTACAAGGAGAACTACAAACCACTGCTGAAATAAATCAGAAATGGCACAAATAAGTGTAAAAACATTCCATGCTCATGGATTGGAAGAATCAATATTGTTAAAATGACCATACTGCCCAAAGCAATTTACAGATTCAACACTATTCCTATCAAACTATTGACATCATTATTCACAGAATTAAGGGAAAGAACTATTCTAAAATTCATATGGAACTAAAAAAGAGCATGAATAACCAAAGCCAAAGTAATCTGAAGCAAAAAGAACATCACACTACCCAACTTTGTGCTACAGGGCTACAGTAACCAAAACACCATGGTACTGGCACAAAAACAGACACATAAAACAATGGAACAGAATAGAAAACTTATAAATAAAGCCACACACCTACAACCACCAGATCTTCAAAAAGGCCAACAAAAATAAGCAATGGAGAAAGGGCTCCCTATTAAACAAATGGCACTGGGATTACAGGATACCCGTCTGCAGAAGAATGAAAATTATACCCTTAACTTTCATCATATCCAAAAATTAACTTGAGGAATTAAAGATTTAAATGTAAGACCTCAAAGTATAAAAATCCTAGAAAACCTAGGAAATACCCTTCTCAGCCTTGGCAAAGAATTTATGGCTGATATGGTTCAGCCATGTCCCCACCCAAATCTCACCTTGAATTGTAATAATCCCCACATGTGAAAGACAGGGCCAGGTGGAGATAATTGAATCATAGTCCCCCATACTGTTCTTGTGGTAGTGAATAAGTGTCATGAAATCTGATGGTTTTATAAATGGGAGTTCCCCTGCACAAGCTATCTTGCCTGCCACCATGTAAGATGTGACTTAGCTCTTCATTCACCTTCTGCCATGATTGTGAGGCCTCCCCAGTCATGTGGAACTGTGAGTAAATTAAACATCTTTCCTTTATAAATTACCTAGTCTCAGAATGTCTTTATTAGCATGAGAATAGACTGATACAGTAAATTGGTACTGGTAGAGTGGAATGCAGCTGTAAAGATACACGAAAATGTAAGTGACTTTGGAACCAGGTAACAGGCAGAGGTTGGAACAGTTTTGAGGGTTCAGAATAAGACAGAAAAATGTGGGAAAGTTTATAACTTCCTAGAGACTGGGAGGGCTCAGAAGAAGACAGAAAGATGAAGGAAAGTTTGCAACTTCCTAGAGACTTGTTGAATGATTTTGACCAAAATGCTGATAATGATATGGACAATAATGCCCAGGCTGAGGTGGTCTCAGATGGAGATGAGGAATTCATTGGAAACTGGAGAAAAGGTGATTCTTGCTATGTTTTAGCAAAGAGCTTGGCAGTACTTTGTCCCTGCCCTAGAGATCTGTGGAACTTTCAACCTGAAAGAGATGATTTAGGGTACCTGGTGGAATAAATTTCTAAGGAGCAAAGCATTCAAGAGGTGACTTGGGTGCTGTTAAAAGCATTCAGTTTTATGCATTCACAAAGATATGGTTTGGAATAGGAACGTGTGTTTAAAGCGGAAGCAGAGCATAAAAGTTTGGAAAATTTGCAGCTAGAAGATCCCGATAGAAAAGAAAAACACATTTTCTGAAGAGAAATTCAAGCCAGCTGCAGAAATTTGCATAAGTAACAAGGAGTCAAATGTTAATCACCAATGGAATGTGGAAAATGTCTCCAGGGCATATCAGAGGTCTTCACAGCAGTCCCTCCCATCACAGGCCTGGAGGCCTAGGAGCAAAAATGGTTTAATGGGCAGGGCCCAGGGCCTTGCCGCTTCGTGCAGTCTCAGGACTTGGTGCCCTGCATCCCAGCCATGGCTAAAAGGGGCCAATGTAGAGCTTCGGCCATTGCTTCAGAGGATGCAAGCCCCAAGTCTTGGTGGCTTCCATGTGGTGTTGGGCCTGTGGGTGAACAAAAGTCAAGAATAGAGGTTTGGAAACCCCCACTTAGATTTTAGAGGACGTATGGAAATATCTGGATGTCCAAGCAGAAGTCTGCTGCAGGGACAGAGCCCTCATGGAGAACCTCTGTTAAGGCAGTGTGGGAGGGAAATATATGGGTGGAGCCCCCACACAGCATTTCCACTGGGGCACTGCCTAGTAGAGCTGTGAGAAGAGGGCCACCATCCTCCAGACCCCAGAATGGTAGATTCACTGACAGCTTGCACCAGGTGCCTGGAAAAACTGCAGACACTCAATGCCAGCCTGTGAAAGCAGCTGGGAAGGAGGCTCTACCCTGCAAAGCCACAGGGGCGTAACTGCCCAAGGCCATGGGAGCCCATCTCTTGCATTGGCATGACCTGGATGTGAGACGTGGAGTCAAGAGTGATCATTTCAGGGCTCTGAGATTTGACTTCCCCATTGGATTTTGGACTTGCATGGGGCCTGTAGCCTCTTCGTTTTGGCCAATTTCTCCCATTTGGAATGCGTATTTACACAACGCCCATACCTCCATTATATCCAGGATGTAACTAACTTGCTTTTGATTTTACAGGCTCATAGGCAGAAGGGACCTGCCTTGTCTCAAATGAGACTTTGGACTGTGGACTTTTGAGTTGATGCTGAAATGAGTTAAGACTTTGGGGGCTGTTGCGAAAGCATGATTTGTTTTGAATTGTGAAGATATGAGATTTTGGAGAGGCCAGAGGTGGAATGATATGGTTTAGCTATGTCCCCACCCAAATCTCACCTCGATTTGTAATAATCCCCCTGTGTCAAGGGTGGGGCCAGGTGGAGATAATTGAATCATGGGGCCAGTTTCCCTGTGGGGAAAAGAAAGAGAGATCAGACTGTTACTGTGTCTATATAGAAAGAAGTAGACATAAGAGACTCCATTTTGTTCTGTATTTGAGATGATGTTAGTCTGTGACCCTACTCCCAACCTTGTCTGGTCCCCTGGGCCCACTTTTTCTTTCTCTATATTTTGTCTCTGTGTCTCATTTCTCAAGTCTCTCATTCCACCTAACAAGAAACGCCCACAGGTGTGGAGGGGAAGGCCACCCCTTCATTTCCCCAATACCACTCTCATGGTAGTGAATAAGTCTCAGGAGATCTGATGGTTTTATAATTGGGAGTTCCCTTGCACGAGCTCTCTTGCCTGCTACCATGTAAGATGTGACTTTTCTCCTCATTCACCTTCCACCATGATTGTGAGGCCTTCCCAGCCATGTGGGATTATGAGTCAATTAAACCTCTTTCATTTATAAATTACCCAGTCTCAGGTATGTCTTTATTAGCAGCATGAGAACAGACTAATACAATGGCTAAGTGCCCAAAAACAATTGCTACAAAAACAAAAAATTGAAAAATGGGACCTAATTAATAAAGAGCTTCTGCACAGCAAAAGAAAGCATCAACAGAGTAAACAGACAACCTACAGAATGGGAGAAAATATTCACAGACTATATATCCAACAAAGGTCTAATATCCAGAATATACAAGGAATTGAAACAAATCAACAAGCAAAAAGCAATCCCATTTTTTAAAATGGACATTTCTCTAATTATCAGTGATGTTGAGCTTTTCTCATATGTTTGTTAGCTGCATGAATGTCTTCTTTTGGGAAGTGTCTGTTCATGTCCTTTGCCCACTTTTTCATGGTGTTGTTTGTTTTTCTTGTAAATTTGTTTAAGTGCCTTGTAGACTCTAGATATTAGACCTTTGTCAGATAAATGGATTGCAAAAATTTTGTCCCATTCTGTAGGTTTTCTGTTCACTTTGATTATAGTTTCTTCTGCTGTGCAGATGCTCTTTAGTTTAATTAGATTTCATTTGTCAATTTTTGCTTTTGCTGCAATTGCTTTTGGTGTTTTCATCACGAAATCTTTGCTCGTGTCTATGTCCTGAATGGTACAGCCTAGATTTTCTTCTAGGGTTTTTACAGTATCAGGCTTTACATTTAAGTCTTTAATCCATCTTGAGTTAATTTTTGTATAAGGTGTAATCAAAACCACAATGAGATACCATCTCACGCCAATCAGAATGGCAATTATTACAAAGTCAAGAAACAACAGATGTTGGCAAGGTTGTGGAGGAAAAGGAACAGTTTTACACTGTAGGTGGGAATGTAAATTAGTTTAACCATTGTGGAAGATAATGTAGTGATTCCTCAAAGAGATAAAGACAGAAAGACTATTTACCAAGCAATTCCATTACTGGGTATATACCCAAAGGAATATAAATCATTTTATTATAAAGATACCTGTATGCATATGTTCATTGCAACACTATTCACAATAGCAAAGACATGGAATCGACCTAAATGCCTATCAATGATAGACTGGATAAAGAAAATGTGGTACATATATACCATGGAATACTATGCAGCCATAAAAAGTAAAAAAGAGCATGTCCTCTGCAGGGACATGGATGGACTGGAAGCCATTATCCTCAGCAAACTAATGCAGGAACAGAAAACAAAATACCAAAAGTTATTGTTTATAAGTGTGAGCTAAATGGTGAGAACACATGGACACATAAAGGGGAGCAACACACATTGGGGCCTATTGGAGGGTGGAGGGTTGGAGCACATCAGGAATAATAGCTAATGGACGCTGCACTTAATACCTAGGTGATGGGTTGATCTGTGCAGCAAACCACCATGGCACACATTTACCTATGTAAAAAACCTGCACATCCTGCACCTGTACCCTGGCATTTAAAATAAAAGTTGATGAAAAAAATGGGCAAAGGACATGAACAGACAATTCTCAAAAGAACACATACATGCAGCCAATAAGCATAGGAAAAAAGCTCAATATTACTCATTATTAGAGAAATGCAAAGCAAAACCACAATGATGTAGCATTTCACACCAGTCAGAATGACTATTATTAAAAAGTTGAAAAGCAACAGATGCTAGTGAAGCTGCAGAGAAAAAGGAACACTAATATACTGTTGCTGGAAATGAAAATTAATTCAGCCACTGTAGAGAGCAATTTGAAGATTTCTCAAAGAACTAAGAATTAAACTATCATTTGACCCAGCAATCCCGATACTGCGTGTATACCCAAAGGGAAATAAGTCATTCTACCAAAAAGACACATGCACCCATATGTTCATTGCAATGCTATATTCAAAATCAAGGCGGGTGGATTGCCTGAGGTCAGGAGTTTGAGACCAGCCTGACCAACATGGCGAAATCCCGTCTCTACTAAAAATACAAAAATTAGCCAGAGATGGTGGTGGGCGCCTGTAATTCCAGCTACTGGGGAGACTGAGGCAGGAGAATCACTTGAACCTAGGAGGTGGAGGTTGCAGTGAGCTGAGATAATGCCACTGCACTCCAGCCTGGGCGACAGAGAGAGACTCCGTCTCAAAAAAAGAAAAAAAATAGAAAAGACATGGAATCACCTATATGCCCACAAATGGTAGATTTGATAAAGAAAATGTGGTACATATACACCATGGAATACTATGCAGCCATAAAAAGAATGAAATCATGTCCTTTGCAGCAACATGGATGGAACTGGAGGCCATAATCCCAAGAGAATTAACACAGAAACAGAAAACCAAATACCATGTTCTCGCAAGTGAGAGCTAAAGATTGAGCACACATAGATATAAAGATGGGAACAATAGACACTGTGGACTACTAGAGGTGGGAGGAGGCGAGGGAGAGTGGATTTGAAAAACTTCCTATTGGGTACTAGACTCACTATAATATACCCATGTAACAAACCTGCACATGTACCCTCTATATCTAAAATAAAAGTTGAAGTTTTTTTTTTTTAATGAGACAGAGATATTGGATCCTGAAAAGAAAAGAAATCAAGACTGGGCACCGTGGCTCATGCCTGTAATCCTAGCACTTTGGGAGGCCAAGGAGGTCGTATCACGAAGTCAGGAGTTCAAGACCAGCCTGGCCAACATGGTGAAACTAAAATACAAAAATTAGCCAGGTGTGGTGGCATGCGCCTGTAATCCCATCTACTCGGGTGGCTGAGACAGGAGAATTGCTTGAACCCAGGAGGTGGAAGTTACAGTGAGCCAAAATTGCACTACTGCGCTCTAGCCTGGGCAATAGAGCAAGACTCTGTCTCTGAAAAAAAAAAAAAAAAAAAAAAAAAAAAAAAGGAAAGAAAGAAAAAGAAATCAAAAGGCAATCCCATTTACAATAGATGCCAAAAAAAAAAAAAAAAAAAAAAAACCAACCAAACAAACAAAAAAAAAACCCCTAGAAATAAATTTAACCAGGGTGGTGAGAAACCTCTACAAGGAAAACTACAAAACACTGTTGAAAGGAGATGAAGCGAACACAAACAAATGGAAAGACATCCCATGCTCATGGATTGAAATAGTTAATATTGTTAAAATGACCATAATACCCAAAGCAATCTACAGATTCAAGGCAATCCCTATCAAAATGCCAATGACATTCTTCACAGAATAGGAAAAAATATTTTAAATTTGTATGGGGCCACAAAAGAACCCCAAATAGCCAAAGCAATCCTGAACATAAAGAACAAAGCTGAAGGCACTACACTACCAGACTTCCAAATATACTACAAAGCTATAGTAACCAAAAACAGCATGGTACTGGCATAAAACCACACAAATAGGCCAATGAAACAGAATAAAGAAACCATAAATTTCTTCACATATCTACAGCCAAATGATTTTTGACAAAGTCATCAAGAACACTCAGTGGTGAAAGGACAGTCTCTTTAGTAAATGACGCTGGGAAAACTAAATATCCATGTGCAGAAGAATGAAATTAGACTTCCACCTCTTACCCTATACAAAAATCAACTCAAAATGGATCAAAGACCTAAATGTAAGACTTGACACTGTAAACTACTAGAAAAAACAATAGGAGAAATACTTCAGGACATTGGTCTGGAAAATGACTTTATGTATAAGACCTAAAAAGCATAGGCAACAAATGCAAAAATGAACTAATGGGATTATATCAAACTAAAATCTCTGCACAGCAAAAGAAACAAGAGAGTGAAAAGACAACCTACAGAACAGAATAAAATATCCACAGACTATTGATCAGATAGGATATTAATATCGAGCCCATACAAGGAATGCAAGCATCTCAATAGCAAAAATATGAACAGTCTGATTTTAAAATGGGCCAATGATCTGAGCAGACATTTCTCAAAAGAAGACATACAAATGGCCGATAAATAAATGAAAAAATGTTCAACCTCACTCATCATCAGGAAAATCCAAACAAAACCATAATAAGGTAGTGTCTCACCCTCTTTAGAATGACCATTATCAAAAAGACAAAAATAACAAATGCTGGCAAGGATGCAGAGGAAAGGAAACTTTTATACACTATTAGTGGGAATGTAAATTAGTATAGCCACTATGGAGAACAGTATGGAGGTTCCTCAAAAAACTAAAAATAGAGCTACCATATGACCTAGCAACCCCACCACTGGGAATTTATCCAAAGGAAAGGAAAGCAGTATATCAAAGAGACACCTGCACCTCCATATTTACTGCAGCACTATTCACAATAGCCAAGATATGAAATCAATATGTGTCCAACAACAGATGAATGGATAAAGCAAATGTGGTATATGTCATGGAATACTATTCAGTTATAAAAAGAATGAAATCCTGTCATTTGCAGCAACATGGAGGGAACTGGAGGACATTCTGTTAAGTAAAGTAAGCCAGGAACAGAAAGTAAAACATTGCATATTCTCACTCATATGTGGAAGCTAATAACAGTTGAGCTCACAGAAGTAAAAAGTAGAACAGAGACTACTAGAGGCTGGGAAGGGTTGGGGAAAAGGGGGAATAGGCAGAGATTTGTTAAAGGTTACAAAATTACAGCTAGATAGAAAGAATAAGTTCTAGTGTTCTTTCTATAGCACTGTAGGATGACTATAGTTAACAATGATGTATAGTTTCAAATAGTTAGAAGGAGGAAATTGAATGCTTCCAACACAAACAAATAATAAATGTTTGAGGTGATAGATATGCTACATACTGATGAGATCCTAATCTGATCACTATACAGTATATGTATTGAAACATCACTATGTACCCCATAAATATGTACAAATATTACAAGTCAATTTAAAAAAATAAATACCAAAAAATGAAGTCACCATTTTGTTTTTCATTCAAAACCTTGCCATCCTTTTTTTTTTTTTTTTTTTTTTTTTTTTTTTTTTTTTTTTTTTTTTTTTTTTGAGATGGAGTTTTGCTCTTGTTGCCCAGGCTGGAGTGCAATGGCACAATCTTGGCTCACTGCAACCTCCGCCTCCCAGGTTCAAGCAATTCTCCTGCCTCAGCCTCCCAAGTAGCTGGGATTAATGACATGTGCCACCACGCCTGGATAATTTTGTATTTTTAGTAGAGACAGGGTTTCTCCATGTTGGTCAGGCTTGTTTTGAACTCCCAGCCTCAGGTGATCCACCTGCCTTGGCCTCCCAAAGTGCTGGGATTACAGTCATGAACCACCATGCCTGGCCGCTTGTCATCCTTTTGTATGCACTATTATGTCTCCCTTGGCATAGCTTAACCTAGTACTCTATACTTTTATTTCCTAATACTTTATCACAGTTTAGAACTATATTTATTGATTTTATTTATATTATGTTTCCCCCACTAGACTTGTCCAATAAATGTAAACAAGAACTGTGTCTGTTTGGCTTACTATCCTATTTCCAGAACCTGGCACATAGTAGGCACTCAATAAATTTGTGTTGAATGACTACACGACACCATAATCCTTCCAATCACCCAATCTAGAAACTTGGGAGTTATCCTCCCTCATTTGCCATGTTGTCACTCCCCAATGAGTCATCAATTCTTATAGATTTTACCTCCTCAACAACTCATATCTATCACCAGTGCTCATATCATTTCTTAAAGCATTTAATAGTTTCCTGTTTTTTGTTTTTTGTTTTGTTTTGTTTTTTTTTTTTTGAGATGACGTCTCACTCTGTCACCGAGGCTGGGGTGCAGTGGGATAACCTTGGCTCACTGCAACATCCGCCTCCTAGGTTCAAGTGATTCTCCTGCCTCAAAGGCCTATTTTCATCATATTAAATTATTAAACAGGGACATTCTCAGTTACCTCTGTTATCATGGTAGTTTTGTTCACAGTATATTTTGAGATGGGTTTTTTGAGCTCTCATTACCCTTATAGTTTATAACATAGTTGCCTACTGCAGTGTATTTATTTTGTAATAAAGGCTACCATTATCAAATTATATGGTTTGGCTCTGTCCCCACCCAAATGTCATCTTGAATTTCCACATGTTGGAGGGGCCCAGTGGGAGATCATTGAATCATGGGGGCAGGTCTTTCTCATGCTGTTCTCATGATAGTGAATAAGTCTCACAAGATCTGATGGCTCTAAAAAGGGGAGTTCCCCTGCACAAGCTCTCCTCTCTTGTCTGCCACCATGCGAGATGTACCTTTCACCTTCCACCATGATTGTGAGGCCTCACCAGCCATGTGGAACTGTAAGTCCAATAAGCCTCTTTCTTTTGTAAATTGCACAATCTTGGGTATGTCTTTATCAGCAGCATGAAAACGGACTAATACAGTAAATTGGTACCAGTAGAGTGCAGTGCTGCTGAAAAGATACCCAAAAATGTGGAAGTGACTTTGGAACTTGATAACAGGCAGAGGTTGGAACAGTTTGGAGGGCTCAGAAGGAGACAGGAAAATGTGGGAAAGTTTGGAACTTCCTAGAGACTTGTTGAATGGCTTTGACAAAAATGCTGATAGTGATGTGGACAATGAAATCCAAGCTGAGGTTATCTCAGATGGAGATGAGGAACTTGTTGGAAACTGGAGTGAGGGTGACTCTTGCTATGTTTTAGCAAAGATACTGGCAGCATTTTGCTTCTGTCCTAGAGATTTGTGGAACTTTGAACTTGAGAGAGATGATTTAGGGTATCTGGTAGAAGAAATTTCTAAGCAGCAAAGCATTCAAGAGGTGACTTGGGTGTTGTTAAAGACATTCAGTTTTAAAAGGGAAACAGAGCATAAAAGTTTGGAAAACTTGCAGCCTGATAGTGCAATAGAAAAGAAAATCCCATTTTTCTGAGGAGAAATTCAAGCTGGCTGCAGAAATTTGCATAAGTAACAAGGAGCTGAATGTTAATCACCAAGACAATGGGGAAAATATCTCCAGGGCATGTCAGAGACATTTTTGGCAGCCTCTCCCATCACAGGCCCAGAGGTTTAGGAGGATAAAATGGTTTTGTGGGCTGAGCAAAGTGTCCCTCTGCTGTGTGCAGTCTAGAGACTTGGCGCCCTGCATCCCAACCACTCCAGCTGTAACCAGAGAACCCCAGCCTAGATTTCAGAAGATGCATGGAAAAGGCTGGATGTCCAGGCAGAAGCTTGCTGCAGGGGTGGACCCCCATGAAGAACCTCTGCTAGGGCAGTGCAGAAGGGAAATGGGGTCTGAGCCCCCACACAGAGTCCCTACTGGGGCACTGTCTAGTGGAGTTATGAGAAGAGGACCACTATTCTCCAGATCTCAGAATGGTAGATCCATTGACAGTTTGCACCATGCACCTGGAAATGCCACAGGCACTCAATGCCAGCCTGTGAAAGCAGCCAGAAGGGAGGCTACATCCTGCAAAGCCACAGGGGCAGAGCTGCCCAAGATCATAGGAAACCACCTCTTGCATCGGTGTTACCTGGATGTGAGACATGGAGTCAAAACAGATCATTTTGGAGCTTTAAGAAATGACTGCCCTGCTGGATTTCAGACTTGCATGGGGCCTATAGCCCTTTGTTTTGGACAACTTCTCCCATTTGAAATGGCTGTATTTATACAATGCCTATACCTCCATTGTATCTAGGAAGTAACTAACTTGCTTTTGATTTTACAGGCTCCTAGGTGGAAGGGACTTGCCTTGTCTTGAATGAGATTTTGGACTGCAGACTTTTGAGTTAATGCTGAAATGAATTAAGACTTTAGGGGACTGTTGGGAAAGCATGATTGGTTTTGAATTGTGAGGACATGAGATTTGGGAGAGGCCAGGGGTGGAATCATATGGTTTGGCTGTGCCCCAACCCAAATGTCATCTTGAATTTCCATGTGTTGTGAGAGGGACCCAGTGGGAGGTAATTGAATCATGGGGGCAGGTCTTTCCCATGCTGTTCTCATGATAGTGAAGAAGTCTCACAATATCTGATGGTTTTATAAATGGGAGTTCCCCTGCACAAGCTCTCTTCTCTTGTCTGCTTCCATGTGAGACATGCCTTTCACCTTCCACCATGACTGTGAGGCCTCCTAAGCCACGTGGAACTGTAAGTCCAATAAACCTCTTTCTTTTGTAAATTGCTCAATCTTGGGTATGTCTTTATCAGCAGTGTGAAAATGGACTAATACGCCAAATATCTACTATGTGACAGATAATAATATTATGAGGTAAGTATTTATTGTTGTTATCATTATCTGAATTTAAGTGTGGTACTAAAGGCTTGGAGAGGTTAAGTAATGTCCCCAAAGCCACACAGATGTGGCAAAGGCAAGATTCAAACCCTGGGTTGTTTGATTATTAGAGTCTCTTCTCTTTTTACCACATCACTATTATCTCCAGTCATTAGAACCTGTATTGTCATTGCTCACGTTACTAGCTCTTCATAATTTTTGAAGTACTCTGATACATTATCTCATTGAATCTTATTACAATGGTCTGAGAATGTGAGGGTCAGAGAGAAGTCCTTTGACCTAGGTCACAGAGTGAGCTAATGGAATCCAAGGCTTCTGACTCTGTCTGTATCACTTTCCATTATATCATGCTGTCTTTGGCAGTACTCTCAGACAGGAAACTCATTTCTTTCTCATATTAGCTGTCAGCACAGAATTGAGCACAAAGTTGCTGCTTAATATGTTTCTTGGTTTTAAAACTTGATTTAACATAATGCTCAGGATTTTTACAAGTACAGCTTCCTAACAACTTGAGTGATGATATCTATCCCTTTAGTTTCTCAGAAAACAGAAATTTTCCTAAATTAATCTACTCATACTTACTTGGTATATAACCAACCCTTAATTACTTCTTGCTTTCAAATCTTCAGTAACAACATTCTCTACAGTCTTCTAAATAGAATCAAATTATCTTTATGATTTTTTTTTTGACAAGGTCTCACTCTGTCACTCAGGTTGGAGTGCAATGGTGTGATCAGGGCTTACTGCAGCCTCAACCTCCTTGGGATCAGGTGATCCTCCCACGTCAGCCTCCTGAGTAGCTGGGACTACAACCATGTGCCACCATGCCCAGCTAATTTTTGCATTTTCTGCAGAGACAGAGTCTCACTATATTGCCGAGCTGGTCTCAAACTCCTGGGTTCAACAAATCTGCCCGCCTCAGCCTCCCAAACTGCTAGGATTACAGGTGTGATCCACCGCCCCTAGCCTATGATCTCTTTTTCTAAGCAACATCCTTTTTACTTTAATCTAGTCCTCCACTTAATACCAGTTCGCCGAAACAACAGAGAACTTTTCTACATACCTAAGAACTATCACCATTGCCCTCCTTTACAATATTCTTGTGTTCAAATACACAGTGAATTAAAGATGATTCTTAACTTCTTAACTACTCACATATCATGTGGGAATTTTCTTTTTTATTATTATTATACTTTAAGTTCTAGGGCACATGTGAACAACGTGCAGGTTTGTTACATATATATACATGTGCCATGTTGGTGTGCTGCACCCATCGACTCGTCAGCACCTATCAACTCTTCATTTACATCAGGTATAACTCCCAATGCAATCCCTCCCCTCTCCCCCGTCCCCACAATAAGCCCCAGTGTGTGATGTTCCCCTTCTCGTGTCCAAGTGATCTCATTGTTCAATTCCCACCTATGAGTGAGAACATGCAGCGTTTGGTTTTCTGTTCTTGTGATAGTTTGCTGAGAATGATGGTTTCCAGCTGCATCCATGTCCCTACAAAGGACACAAACTCACCCTTTTTTATGGCTGCATAGTATTCCATGGTGTATATGTGCCACACTTTCTTAATCCAGTTTGTCACTGATGGACATTTGGGTTGATTCCAAGTCTTTGCTATTGTGAGTAGTGCCGCAATAAACATATGTGTGCATGTGTCTTTATAGCAGAATGATTTATAATCCTTTGGGTATATACCCAGTAATGGGATGGCTGGGTCAAATAGTATTTCTAGTTCTAGACCCTTGAGGAATCATCACACTGTTTTCCACAATGGTTGAACTAGTTTACAATCCCACCAACAGTGTAAAAGTGTTCCTATTTCTCCACATCCTCTCCAGCACCTGTTGTTTCCTGACTTTTTAATGATTGCCATTCTAACTGGTGTGAGATGGTATCTCATTGTGGTTTTGATTTGCATTTCTCTGAAAGCCAGTGATGACGAGCATTTTTTCATGTGTCTGTTGGCTGTATGAATGTCTTCTTTTGAGAAATGTCTGTTCATATCCTTTGCCCACTTTTTGATGGGGTTGTTTGTTTTTTTCTTGTAAATTTCTTTGAGTTCTTTGTAAGTTCTGGATATTAGCCCTTTGTCAGATGAGTATATTGCAAAAGTTTTTGCCCATTCTGTAGGTTGTCTATTCATTCTGATGGTAGTTTCTTTTGCTGTGCAGAAGCTCTTTAGTTTAATTAGAGCCCATTTGTCAATTTTGGCTTTTGTTGCCATTGCTTTTGGTGTTTTAGACATGAAGTCCTTACCCATGCCTATGTCCTGAATGGTATTACCTAGGTTTTCTTCTAGGGTTTTTATAGTATTAGGTCTAACATTTAAGTCTCTAATCCATCTTGAATTAATTTTCGTATAAGGAGTAAGGAAAGGATCCAGTTTCAACTTTCTACTTATGGCTAGCCAATTTTCCCAGCACCATTTATTAAATAGGGAATCCTTTCCCCATTTGTCAGGTTTGTCAAAGATCAGATGGCTGTAGATGTGTGGTATTATTTCTGAGGGCTCTGCTCTATTCCATTGTCTATATCTCTGTTTTGGTACCAGTACCATGCTGTTTTGGTTACTGTAGCCTTGTAGTATAGTTTGAAGTCAGGTAGCGTAATGCCTCCAGCTTTGTTCTTTTGACTTAGGATTGTCTTGGAGATGCAGGATCTTTTTTGCTTCCATGTGAATGTTAAAGCACTTTTTTCCAATTCTGTGAAGAAAGTCATTGGTAGCTTGATGGGGATGGCATTGAATCTATAAATTACCTTGGGCAGTATGGCCATTTTCACGATATTGATTCTTCCTATCCATGAGCATGGAATGTTCTTCCATTTGTTTGTGTCCTCTTTCATTTCACTGAACAGTGGTTTGTAGTTTTCCTTGAAGAGGTCCTTCATATCCCTTGTAAGTTGGATTCCTAGGTATTTTATTCTCTTTGAAGCAATTGTGAATGGGAGTTCATTCATGATTTGGCTCTCTGTTTGTTACTGGTGTATAAGAATGTTTGTGATATTTGCACATTGGTTTTGTATCCTGAGACCTTGCTGAATTTGCTTATCAGCTTAAGGAGATTTGGGGGTGAGATCATGGGGTTTTCTAAATATACAATCATGTCATCTGCAAACAGGGACAATTTGACTTCTTCTTTTCCTAACTAAATACCCTTTATTTCTTTGTCTTGCCCGATTGCCCTAGCCAGAACTTCCAACACTATGTTGAATAGGAGTGGTGAGAGAGGGCATCCCTGTCTTGTGCCAGTTTTCAAAGGGAATGTTTCTAGTTTTTGCCCATTCAGTATGATATTGGCTGTGGGTTTGTCAGAAATAGCTCTTATTATTTTGAGATATGTTCCATCAATACCGAATTTATTGAGAGTTCTTAGCTTGAAGGGCTGTTGAATTTTGTCAAAGGCCTTTTCTGCATCTATTGAGATAATCATGTGGTTTTTGTCTTTGGTTCTGTTTATATGCTGGATTACGTTTATTGATTCGTGTATGTTGAACCAGCCTTGCATCGCAGGGATGAAGCCCACTTGATCATGGTGGATAAGCTTTTTGATGTGCTGCTGGATTTGGTTTGCCAGTGTTTTATTGAGGATTTTTGCATCGATATTCATCAGGGATACTGGTCTAAAATTCTCTTATTTTGTTGTGTCTCTTTCAGGCTTTGATATCAGGATGATGTTGGCCTCATAAAATGAATTAGGGAAGATTGTCTCTTTTTCTATTGATTGGAATAGTTTCAGAAGGAATGGTACCAGCTCCTCCTTGTACCTCTGGTAGAATTCGGCTATGAATCCATCTGGTCCTGGACTTTTTTTGGTTGGTAGGCTATTAATTATTGCCTCAATTTCAGAGCCTGCTATTGGTCTATTCAGGGATTCAACTTCTTCCTGGTTTAGTCTTGGGAGAGTGTAAGTGTCCAGGAAATTATCCATTCCTTCTAGGTTTTCTAGTTTATTTGTATAGAGGTGTTTATAGTATTCTCTGATGGTAGTTTGTATTTCTGTGGGGTCGGTGGTGATATACCCTTTATCGTTTTTTATTGCATCTATTTGATTCTTCTCTCTTTTCTTCTTTATTAGTCTTGCTAGCAGTCTATCAATTTTGTTTATCTTTTTAAAAAACCAGCTCCTGGATTCATTGATTTTTTGGAGGGTTTTTTGTGTCTCTATCTCCTTCAGTTCTACTCTGATCTTAGTTATTTCTTGCCTTCTGCTAGCTTTTGAATGTGTTTGATCTTGCTTCTCTAGTTCTTTTAGTTGTGATGTTACGGTGTCAATTTTAGATCTTTCCTGCTTTCTCTTGAGGGCATTTGGTGCTATAAATTTCCCTCTACACACTGCTTTAAATGTGTCCCAGAGATTCTGGTATGTTGTATCTTTGTTCTCATTGGTTTCAAAGAACATCTTTATTTCTGCCTTCATTTCGTTATGTACCCAGTAGTCATTCAGGAGCAGGTTGTTCAGTTTCCATGTAGTTGAGAGGTTTTGATTGAGTTTCTTAGTCCTGAGTTCTAGTTTGACTGCACTGTGGTCTGAGAGACAGTTTGTTATAATTTCTGTTCTTGTACATTTGCTGAGGAGTGCTTTACTTTCAACTATGTGGTCAATTTTGGAAAAATGGAAAAAGTGCGATGTGGTGCTGAGAAGAATGTATATTCTGTTGATTTGGGGTAGAGAGTTCTGTAGATGTCTATTAGGTCTACTTGGTGCAGAGTTGAGTTCAATTCCTGGATATCCTTGTTAACTTTCTGTCTCGTTGATCTGTCTAATGTTGACAGTGGAGTGTTGAAGTCTCCCATTATTATTTTGTGGGAGTCTAAGTCTCATTATAAGTCTCTAAGGAGTTGCTTTATGAATCTGGGTTCTCCTGTATTGGGTGCATATATATTTAAGATAGTTAGCTCTTCTTGTTGAATTGATCCGTTTACCATTATATAATGGCCATCTTTGTCTCTTTTGATCTTTGATGGTTTAAAGTCTGTTTTATCAGAGACTAGGATTGCAACCCCTGCTTTTTTCTGTTTTCCATTTTCTTGGTAGATCTTCTCCATCCCTTTATTTTGAGCCTATGTGTGTATCTGCATGTGAGATGAGTCTCCTGAATACAGCAAACTGATGAGTCTTCACTCTTTATCCAATTTGCCAGTCTGTGTCTTTTAATTGGACCATTTAGTCCATTTACTTTTAAGGTTAATATTGTTATGTGTGAACTTGATCCTGTCATTGTGATATTAGCTGGTTATTTTGCTCGTTAGTTGATGCAGTTTCTTCCTAGCATCGATGGCCTTTACATTTTGGCATGTTTTTGCAATGACTGGTACCAGTTGTTCCTTTCCATGTTTAGTGCTTCCTTCAGGGTCTCTTGTAGGGCAGGCCTGGTGGTGACAAAATCTCTAAGCATTTGCTTGTCTGTGAAGGATTTTATTTCTCCTTCACTTATGAAACTTAGTTTGGTTGGATTTGAAATTTGGGGTTGAAAGTGCTTTTCTTTAAGAATGTTGAATATTGGCCCCCACTCACTTCTGGCTTGTAGAGTTTCTGCCAAGAGATCTGCCATTAGTCTGATGGGCTTCCCTTTGTGGGTAACCAGACCTTTCTCTCTGGCTGCCCTTAACATCTTTTCCTTCATTTCAACTTTGGTGAATCTGGCAATTATGTGTCTTGGAGTTGCTCTTCTCAAGGAGTATCTTTGTGGCGTTCTCTGTATTTCCTGGATTTGAATGTTGGCCTGCCCTACTAGGTTGGGGAAGTTCTCCTGGATGATATCCTGTAAGTGTTTTCCAACTTAGTTCCATTTTCCCTCTCACTTTCAGGCACACCAATCAGACGTAGATTTGGTCTTTTCACATAATCCCATATTTCTTGGAGGCTCTGTTCATTTCTTTTTCCTCTTTTTTCTCTAGACTTCTCTTCTCACTCATTTCATTCATTTGATCTTCAATCATTGATACTCTTTCTTCCAGTTGATCGAGTCGGTTACTGAAGCTTGTGCATTTGTCACGTAATTCTCGTGTCGTGGTTTTCATCTCTATCAGTTTGTTTATGGCCTTCTCTGCATTGATTATTCTAGTTATGCATTCTTCCATTCTTTTTTCAAGATTTTTTGTTTCTTTGCACTGGGTACGTAGTTCCTCCTTTAGTTCTGAGAAGTCTGATCGACTGAAGCCTTCTCTCAACTCATCAAAGTCATTCTCCATCCAGCTTTGATCCGTTGCTGGTGATGAGCTGTGTTCCTTTGGAGGGGGAGATGTGCTCTGATTTTTTGAATTTCCAGCTTTTCTGCCCTGCTTTTTCCCCATCTTTGTGGTTTTATCTGCCTTTGGTCTTTGATGATGGTGATGTACTGATGGGGTTTTGGTGTGGGTGTCCTTTCTGTTTGTTAGTTTTCCTTCTAACATTCAGGATCCTCAGTTGCAAGTCTGTTGGAGTTTGCTTAAGGTCCACTCCAGACCCTGTTTGCCTGGGTATCAGCAGTAGAGGCTGCAGAAGATAGAATATTGGTGAACAGCGAGTGTTGCTGTATGATTCTTGCTCTGGAAACTTCGTCTCAGAGGTGTACCCTGCCGTGTGAGGTGTGAGGTGTCAGTCTGCACCTAGTGGGGGATGTCTCCCAATTAGGTTACTCAAGGGTCAGGGACCCACTTGAGCATGCAGTCTGTCCATTCTCAGATCTCAATCTCCATGCTGGGAGACCCACTGCTCTCTTCAAAGCTGTCAGACAGGGTCATTTACATCTGCAGAGGTTTCTGCTGCTTTTTGTTTAACTATGCCCTGTCCCCAGAGGTGGCGTCTACAGAGGCAAGCACGCCTCCTTGAGCTGCAGTGGGCTCCAACCAATTTGAGCTTCCCGGCGGCTTTGTTTGCCTACTTAAGCCTCAGTAACGGTGGGTGCCCCTGCCCCAGCCTCACTGCTGCCTTGCAGTTAGATCTCAGACTGCTGTGCTAGCAATGAGGGAGGCTCCATGGGCATGGGACCCTCCGGGCCAGGTGTGGGATATAATCTCCTGGTGTGCCATTTGCTAAGACCCTTAGTAAAGTGCAGTATTAGGGTGGGAGTTACCCGATTTTCCAGGTGCTGTGTGTCTCAGTTTCCCTTGGCTAGGAAAAGGGATTCCCTTCCCCCTTGTGCTTCCCAGGGGAGGCAATGCCTTGCCCTGCTTCAGCTCTCGCTGGTTGGGCTGCACCAGCTGACCAGCACTGATTGTCTGGCACTCCCCAGTGAGATGAACCCAGTACCTCAGTTGAAAATGCAGAAATCACCTGTCTTCTGTGTCGCTCGCACTGGGAGCTGGAGGCTGGAGCTGTTCCTATTTGGCCATCTTGCTCCTCCCCTCCGGGAATTTTCTTTTAATCTGTGGACACTAACACAAACAATCATTGCTGCAGATTAAGCAATACTGTGCATTTTGGGGGGAAGAGTTCAGTCTTGGGTGAAAGGGTATAGTGACAATGAATCAGGAGCTTGAAAATGACCCACCCTGCTGCCAGCACTGCTACAGAATATCTTGGTGGAGAGCCCAGATCCCTTCCAGTATGCTGCTTATTGTGTTTGCTTCCATTTTTTATTTGGTTGCCAATTTATTAAGTGGTTAACCTTGGACTGCATTTATCAAGCATTTAATTAATTAAGGCTAGTTTGAAATACTTTTTGAAACCTTACTAATTTCAATACACCAGGCTGGCACATTTTTAAGAATCCAGCAATGGCTAAAATACTAAATCATCTTCACTAAGATGCAATAGTTGCCAGAAAAGCACTAATCAAGAGCTAATTGTTATGATGAAAGAGTAAAAGCAATACAACATATTCTCTTTCCCCACAGTCTGAAAGGAGGAAGGTGGTGATAATTACAGTTTTATGTAAGTTCAGAGCTAGAAAGCTTCCAAGCGACTATTTAATCTATTCTCTTTATTGTAAAATGGGGAAAGTGAAACACAGTATACTAAGTTAGTAGCAAAGTCAGGATTAGATTCCATGGCTCTAGTATATAACTATCCCCCATTTCCAGAATGACTTTTATTATGGAAAATTATTTTATTTTATTTCACTACTCACCCATTCTATACTTCTATAGAGAATACTAGGGTGAGTTTGTGATGGTGCTAAATAGCATTGTGCATGTCATAAAAAAACTGCTGACCCACATTGTCGTTTTATCCTGTATCATGTTGGTGCAGAAACCCAGGGAATGGTTTCAAAAGTCCAATTCCAAAGCCATTTCTTTCTCCTAAAATGAGAAGCACTCATTTTTCTAATTGTCTTTACTTATCTACCACAGGTGCATTATTGACATCTGGAATATCAGGCCACAGTGATGCCTGTAGCCATTGAATTACACACAGTGGTTTAGGCAAAAAGTATTTATATTTGGCATTGAACATCAGGACATGAGTTTATGGAAGCACTAAACCTCATTAATATTATGCAAAGTCAAACAGAATGACAGTCTCAATTTTTTGAGTCCACAGCAGCTGAATGCATGGCTCTGCATATGGTAATATTAGCAGAAAAATTAAAAAGGGGGTCAGATGCGAAGTAACCCTGCACTAGGCAACAATAACAAGCATATCAGTGGTACTCAAATTGTACTGTGTGTAAAAACCACCTGGGAAAAAAATTGCTAAAAATAAACTGAATGCAGATAGGGGTAGTAGTGGTTCCTAAATTAGGCTATGTGTGAATATGACTGAATTATAAGATATAATTATCTGAGATCCAGTACTGGATATTCTGATTCAGTCACTTTTAGGTGGAGCCTAAGCATTTGAACATTTATAAAACTATACCATTTAATCTGATATGCTGCCAGGTTTGGGAACCCTTGGAATAAGGGACTCAGAGATGGTTTCATTCATTCCATTTCTCCCAGCAAAACCATACATAAACAACCTTGAAACTAAGGTATATCTCTATTTTTAAAGGCTATGGGCCTCACTATTCTTCAGGAAAATGAAAACTAAAAACTGAGATAACTACAAAGGCTAAATTTTAAAAGATGGCAGAGTAGGAGGTTCCAGTCCTCACAGCCCCACAGAAACACTGATTTTAAAACCATCAACTGATTAAAGTACCTTCAAGAGACCTCAGAAATCCAGGTAAGAGGTTGCAGTGTCCAGATGGAGCACAGAAATAGAAATGACACATTTAAGACAGTGAAAAGAACAGTTTCATTTTACCCACATCTTATTCAAGACAAAAAAAAAAAAAATGGAAACATAACCTACCAAAAACCTGTGGCATGCAACAAAAGCACTACTAAGAGGGAAGTTTATAGAGATAACTGCTTACATTTAAAAAGAGATATCTGAAATAAACAACTTAATTTTACACCTCAAGAACAAGAAAAAGTGACAATTACAAAGAAGTATATCTTAACAAATTAGGCAACCTAGAAGAAATGGATAAATTCCTAGACTCATACAGCCTACCCATGCTGAATATGAAATAAATTAAAAGTCTGAACAGACCAATAACAAATATGGAAATTCAAGCAGTAATCCAAAAGTCCCAACAAAGAAACATTCAAGACCAGATGTCTTCACTGGTAAATTCTACCAAACATTTAAAGAAAATTTAGTTCCAATCCTTCTTAAATTCTTCCAAAAAATATCAAAATATGGAGGACTGCCAAATTAATTCTGTGAGGCCCACATCACCCTAATACCAAAGCCAAAGATACCACAAGAAAGGAAACTGCAGACCAATATCCCTGATAAACATAGATGCAAAAATCCTCAACAAACTACTAGCAAAATGAATTCAAGAGCACATTAAAAGCATCATAAACAAGGATCAAGTAGAATTTACCCCTAGAATGTGAGAATGGTTTAACATACACAGATCAATCAATGTGATACACCGCATTAACAGAATGAAGGTTAAAAGTCAAATGATCATTTCAATAAATGAATAGCATTTGACAAAATTCAACATGCTTTTATAATAAAAACTCTTTAAAAATTAGGAATAGAAGGAACTAACCTCAACACAATAAAGGCCATTTATGAGCAGCCCAAAACTAACATCACACTCAATAGTAAAAAATCAAGCGCTTTCTTTAAGATCCAGAACAGGCAAGGATGCCCACTCTCACCTCTCCTATTCAACTTAGTACTTAAAGTCCTAACAAGAGCAAATAGGCAATAAAAACAAATAAAAAATAATCCAAATAAGAAAGGAAGAAATGAAATTATCTGTTTGCTGATGACATGATATTATATGTAGAAAATCCTAAGAGGGGGCTACACATACACACAAACTATTAGAATAATAAATGAATTCAGGCCAGGCATTGTGGCTCATGCCTGTAATCCCAGCACTTTGGGAGGCCAAAGCGGGAGGATCACCTGAGATCAGGAGTTCAAGACCAATCTGGCCAACATGGTGAAACCCCGTCTCTAATAAAAATACAAAAATTAGTCAGGTGTGATGTTGGGTGCCTGTAATCCCAGCTACTTGGGAGGCTGAGGCAGGAGAATCGCTTGAACCCAGGAGGTAGAGGTTGCAGTAAACCAAGATCATGCCACTGCACTCCAGTGTGGGTGACAGAGTGAGACTCTGTCTCAAAACACACAATAAAAGGAATAATAAATAATTCAGTAAAGTTTCAGGATACAAAATCAACATATAAAAATGAGTTGCATTTTTATACACCAAAACAAATTATCTGAAAACGAAATTAAGAAAAAAATTTCACTTATAATAGCATCTGCTATAATTTGGATGTTTTCCTCCACAAACATCATGTTGAAATTCGATCCCCAATGTTGGAGATGGGGTATAATGGGAGGTGTTTGAGTAGTGGTGACAGTCCCTTATGAAAGGCTTGGTGCCATCCTCAGGGCAATGAGTTCTTATTCTATTAGTTCCTGGAAGAGCTGGTTGCTAAAAAGAGCCTGGCATCTCCCTGCTCTCTCTCTATTGCTTCCTCTCTCATCATCTGAACTCTGCAGAAGCTGCCCCCTCTTCATCTTTCCAAGCAGCCTGAGGCTTTCACTAGATGCCCAATCTTACAGTCAGCAGAATTGTGAACCAAATAAACCTCTTTTCTTTATAAATTATGCAGCCTCAGGTATTCCTTTATAGCAACAGAAAATAGAATAAGAAAGCATTTAAAAGAATAAGATGCTCATGAATAAATGTAACCAAGGAGGTAAGAGACTGGTACACTGAAAACTGTAAAACAGTGTTCAAAGAAATTAAAATAGACACAAATAACTGGAAAGACATTTCATGTTTATGGATTGATATAACTCGTACTGTTAAAATGTCCATACTACCCAAAGTGATCTATGAATTCAATACAATTGCTATCAAAGCCACAATAATATTTTACATAAAATAGAAAAACAATTCTAAAATTCATATGAAACCACAAAGACCCCAAATAACCAAAGCAAGAAGAACAAATCCAGAAGTATCATGCTCCCTGATTTCATCATACATTACAAAGCTCCAGTAATCAAAACAGTATGGTCTGGCATAAAAACAGACGTATAGACCAATGAAAAAGAATAGAGAACCCAGAAATAAACCATACACAGTCAATTTATGATTAACAAGGGTGCCAATAAAACACAATGATGAAAAGATAGTTTCCTCAATAAATACTTTTGGGAAAATTGTATTTCCACATACAGCAGAATGAAATTGGACTCTTATCTTACACCATACACAAAAATAAATTCAAAATTGATCAAAGACTTACACATAAGTCCTGGAACTGTAAAACTCCTAGAAGAAAACAGGGGAAAAGTTTCTAGAAATTCGGCTTGGTAATGATTTCTTGTATATGTCACCAAAAGCACAGGCCACAAAAGCAAAAATGGATAATTGGGCAACCTACAGAATGGGAGAAAATATTTGCAAAGCACATATCTAAAGGGTCAACATTCAATGTATATGAGGAACTCCTACAACTCAACAGGAAAACAATAGTTTGACTTAAAAATAGGTTAAAAAGGGGCGGAGCAAGATGGCCGAATAGGAGCAGCTCCAGTCTCCAACTCCCAGTGCGAGCGACACAGAAGACCGGTGATTTCTGCATTTTCAACTGAGGTACTGGGTTCATCTCACTGGGGAGTGCCGGACGATCGGTGCTGGTCAGCTGCTGCAGCCCGACCAGCGAGAGCTGAAGCAGGGCGAGGCATTGCCTCACCTGGGAAGTGCAAGGGGGAAGGGAGTCCCTTTTCCTAGCCAGGGGAACTGAGACACACAACACCTGGAAAATCAGGTAACTCCCACCCCAATACTGCGCTTTAAGCAAACAGGCACACCAGGAGATCATATCCCACACCTGGCCGGGAGGGTCTCACACCCACGGAGCCTCCCTCATTGCTAGCGCAGCAGTCTGTGATCTACCGGCAAGGCAGCAGCGAGGCTGGGGGAGGGGCGCCCGCCAGTGCTGAGGCTTAAGTAGGTAAACAAAGCTGCTGGGAAGCTCGAACTGGGTGGAGCTCACAGCAGCTCAAGGAAACCTGCCTATCTCTGTAGACTCCACCTCTGGGGACAGGGCACAGTAAACTAAACAAACGCAGCAGACACCTCTGCAGACGCAAACGACTCTGTCTGACAGCTTTGAAGAGAGCAGTGGATCTCCCAACACGGAGGTTGAGATCTGAGAAGGTACAGACTCCCTGCTCAAGTGGGTCCCTGACCCCTGAGTAGCCTAACTGGGAGACATCCCCCACTAGGGGCAGTCTGACACCCCACACCTCACAGGGAGGAGTACACCCCTGAGAGGAAGCTTCCAAAGCAAGAATCAGACAGGTACACTCGCTGTTCAGAAATATTCTATCTTCTGCAGCCTCTGCTGCTGATACCCAGGCAAACAGGGTCTGGAGTGGACCACAAGCAATCTCCAACAGACCTACAGCTGAGGGTCCTGACTGTTAGAAGGAAAACTATCAAACAGGAAGGACACCTACACCAAAACCCCATCAGTACGTCACCATCATCAAAGACCAGAGGCAGATAAAACCACAAAGATGGGGAAAAAGCAGGGCAGAAAAGCTGGAAATTCAAAAAATAAGAGCGCATCTCCCCCAGCAAAGGAGTGCACCTCATCGCCAGCAACGGATCAAAGCTGGACAGAGAATGACTTTGACGAGATGAGAGAAGAAGGCTTCAGTCCATCAAATTTCTCAGAGCTAAAGGAGGAATTACGTACCCAGCGCAAAGAAACTAAAAATCTTGAAAAAAAAGTGGAAGAATTGATGGCTAGAGTAATTAATGCAGAGAAGATCCTAAACGAAATGAAAGAGATGAAAACCATGACACGAGAAATATGTGACAAATGCACAAGCTTCAGTAACCGACTCGATCAACTGGAAGAAAGAGTATCTGCGATTGAGGATCAAATGATTGAAATGAAGTGAGAAGAGAAACCAAAAGAAAAAAGAAGAAAAAGAAATGAACAAAGCCTGCAAGAAGTATGGGATTATGTAAAAAGACCAAATCTACGTCTGATTGGGGTGCCTGAAAGTGAGGGGGAAAATGGAACCAAGTTGGAAAACACTCTTCAGGATATAATCCAGGAGAACTTCCCCAACCTAGTAGGGCAGGCCAACATTCAAATCCAGGAAATACAGAGAACGCCACAAAGATACTCCTCGAGAAGAGCAACTCCAAGACACATAATTGCCAGATTCACCAAAGTTGAAATGAAGGAAAAGATGTTAAGGGCAGCCAGAGAGAAAGGTTGGGTTACCCACAAAGGGAAGCCCATCAGACTAACAGCAGATCTCTCGGCAGAATCTCTCCAAGCCAGAAGAGAGTGGGGGCCAATATTCAACATTCTTAAAGAAAAGAATTTTAAACCCAGAATTTCATATCCAGCCAAACTAAGTTTCATAAGTGAAGGAGAAATAAAATCCTTTACAGATAAGCAAATGCTTAGAGATTTTGTCACCACTAGGCCTGCCTTACAAGAGAACCTGAAGGAAGCAATAAATATGGAAAGGAACAACCGGTACCAGCCATTTCAAAAACATGCCAAAATGTAAAGACCATCGAGGCTAGGAAGAAACTGCATCAACTAACGACCAAAATAACCAGTTAATATCATAATGGCAGGATCAAGTTCACACATAACAATATTAACCTTAAATGTCAATGGACTAAATGCTCCAATTAAAAGACACAGACTGGCAAACTGGATAAAGAGTCAAGACCCATCAGTCTGCTGTATTCAGGAGACCCATCTCACACGCAGAGACATACATAGGCTCAAAATAAAGGGATGGAGGAAGATTTACCAAGCAAATGGAGAACAAAAAAAAGCAGGGGTTGCAATACTAGTCTCTGATAAAACAGACTTTAAACCATCAAAGATCAAAAGAGACAAAGGAGGCCATTACATAATGGTAAAGGGATCAATTCAACAGGAAGAGCTAACTATCCTAAATATATATGCACCCAATACAGGAGCACCCAGATTCATCAAGCAAGTCCTTAGAGACTTACAAAGAGACTTAGACTCCCATACAATAATAATGGGAGACTTCAACACTCCACTGTCAACATTAGACAGATCAACGGGACAGAAAGTTAACAAGGATATCCAGGAATTGAACTCAGCTCTGCAGCAAGCAGACCTAATAGACATCTATAGAACTCTCCACCCCAAATCAACAGAATATACATTCTTCTCAGCACCACATCATACTTACTCCAAAATTGACCACGTAATTGGAAGTAAAGCACTCCTCAGCAAATGTACAAGAACAGAAATTATAACAAACTGTCTCTCAGACCACAGTGCAATCAAACTAGAACTCAGGACTAAGAAACTCAATCAAAACCTCTCAACTACATGGAAACTGAACAACCTGCTCCTGAATGACTACTGGGTACATAACGAAATGAAGGCAGAAATAAAGATGTTCTTTGAAACCAATGAGAACAAAGATACAACATACCAGAATCTCTGGGACACATTTAAAGCAGTGTGTAGAGGGAAATTTATAGCACTAAATGCCCACAAGAGAAAGCAGGAAAGATCTAAAATTGACACTCTAACATCGCAATTAAAAGAACTAGAGAAGCAAGAGCAAACACATTTGAAAGCTAGCAGAAGGCAAGAAATAACTAAGGTCAGAGCAGAACTGAAGGAGATAGAGACACAAAAAACCCTCCAAAAAATCAATGAATCCAGGAGTTGGTCTTTTGAAAAGATCAACAAAATTGACAGACCACTAGCCAGACTAATAAAGAAGAAAAGAGAGAAGAATCAAATCGACACAATTAAAAATGATAAAGGGGATATCACCACCGACCCCATAGAAATACAAACTACCATCAGAGAATACTATAAACACCTCTACGCAAATAAACTGGAAAATCTAGAAGAAATGGATAATTTCCTGGACACTTACACTCTTCCAAGACTAAACCAGGAAGAAGTTGAATCCCTGAATAGACCAATAGCAGGCTCTGAAATTGAGGCAACAATTAATAGCCTACCAACCAAAAAAAGTCCAGGACCAGAAGGATTCACAGCTGAATTCTACCAGAGGTACAAGGAGGAGTTGGTACCATTCCTTCTGAAACTATTCCAATCAATAGAAAAAGAGGGAATCCTCCCTAACTCATTTTATGAGGCCAACATCATCCTGATACCAAAGCCTGGTAGAGAGACACAACAAAAAAAGAGAATTTTAGACCAATATCCCTGATGAACATCGATGCAAAATCCTCAATAAAATACTGGCAAACCAGATTCAGCAACACATCAAAAAGCTTATCCACCATGATCAAGTGGGCTTCATCCCTGGGATGCAAGGCTGGTTCAACATTCGCAAATCAATAAACATAATCCAGCATATAAACAGAACCAAAGACAAGAACCACATGATTATCTCAATTGATGCAGAAAAGGCTTTTGACAAAATTCAACAGCCCTTCATGCTAAAAACGCTCAATAAATTCGGTATTGATGGAACGTACCTCAAAATAATAAGAGGTATTTATGACAAACCCACAGCCAATATCATACTGAATGGGCAAAAACTGGAAAAATTCCCTTTGAAAACTGGCACAAGACAGGGATGCCCTCTCTCACCACTCCTATTCAACATAGTGTTGGAAGTTCTGGCTAGGGCAATCAGGCAAGAGAAAGAAATCAAGGGTATTCAGTTAGGAAAAGAAGAAGTCAAATTGTCCCTCTTTAGAGATGACATGATTGTATATTTAGAAAACCCCATTGTCTCAGCCCAAAATCTCCTTAAGCTGATAAGCAACTTCAGCAAAGTCTCAGGATACAAAATTAATGTGCAAAAATCACAAGCATTCTTATACACCAGTAACAGACAAACAGAGAGCCAAATCAGGAATGAACTTCCATTCACAATTGCTTCAAAGAGAATAAAATACCTAGGAATCCAACTTACAAGGGATGTAAAGGACCTCTTCAAGGAGAACTACAAACCACTGCTCAGTGAAATAAAAGAGGACACAAACAAATGGAAGAACATACCATGCTCATGGATAGGAAGAATCAATATCGTGAAAATGGCCATACTGCCCAAGGTTATTTATAGATTCAATGCCATCCCCATCAAGCTACCAATGAGTTTCTTCACAGAATTGGAAAAAACTGCTTTAAAGTTCATATGGAACCAAAAAAGAGCCCGCATCTCCAAGACAATCCTAAGTCAAAAGAACAAAGCTGGAGGCATCACGCTACCTGACTTCAAACTATACTACAAGGCTACAGCAACCAAAACAGCATGGTACTGGTACCAAAACAGAGATATAGACCAATGGAACAGAACAGAGTCCTCAGAAATAATACCACACATCTACAGCCATGTGATCTTTGACAAACCTGAGAGAAACAAGAAATGGGGAAAGGATTCCCTATTTAATAAATGGTGCTGGGAAAATTGGCTAGCCATAAGTAGAAAGCTGAAACTGGATCCTTTCCTTACTCCTTATACGAAAATTAATTCAAGATGGATTAGAGACTTAAATGTTAGACCTAATACCATAAAAATCCTAGAGGAAAACCTAGGTAGTACCATTCAGGACATAGGCATGGGCAAAGACTTCATGTCTAAAACACCAAAAGCAACGGCAGCAAAAGCCAAAATTGACAAATGGGATCTCATTAAACTAAAGAGCTTCTGCACAGCAAAAGACACTACCATCAGAGTGAACAGGCAACCTACAGAATGGGAGAAAATTTTTGCAATCTACTCATCTGACAAAGGGCTAATATCCAGAACCTACAAAGAACTCAAACAAATTTACAAGAAAAAAAAACAAACAACCCCATCAAAAAGTGGGCAAAGGATATGAACAGACATTTCTCAAAAGAAGACATTCATACAGCCAACAGACACATGAAAAAATGCTCATCATCACTGGCCATCAGAGAAATGCAAATCAAAACCACAATGAGATACCATCTCACACCAGTTAGAATGGCGATCATTAAAAAGTCAGGAAACAACAGGTGCTGGAGAGGATGTGGAGAAATAGGAACACTTTTACACTGTTGGTGGGATTGTAAACTAGTTCGACCATTATGGAAAACAGTATGGCGATTCCTCAAGGATCTAGAACTAGATGTACCATATGACCCAGCCATCCCATTACTGGGTATATACCCAAAGGATTATAAATTATGCTGCTATAAAGACACATGCACACGTATGTTTATTGCAGCACTATTCACAATAGCAAAGACTTGGAATCAACCCAAATGTCCATCAGTGACA
Organism: Macaca thibetana thibetana; assembly: GCF_024542745.1. Lineage (NCBI taxonomy): Eukaryota > Metazoa > Chordata > Mammalia > Primates > Cercopithecidae > Macaca > Macaca thibetana. The sequence goes on from NC_065598.1 coordinate 150,441,488, forward strand.
GATTGGATTAAGAAAATGTGGCACATATACACCATGGAATACTATGCAGCCATAAAAAAGGATGAGTTTGAGTCCTTTGTAGGGACTTGGATGCAGCTGGAAACCATCATTCTTAGCAAACTATCACAAGAACAGAAAACCAAACACCGCATGTTCTCACTCATAGGTGGGAACTGAACAATGAGATCACTCGGACTCAGGAAGGGGAACATCACACACCGGGGCCTATCATGGGGAGCGGGGAGGGGGGAGGGATTGCATTGGGAGTTATACCTGATGTAAATGACGAGTTGATGGGTGCAGCACAGCAACATGGCACAAGTATACATATGTAACAAACCTGCACGTTATGCACATGTACCCTACAACTTAAAGTATAATAATAACAAATAAATTTAAAAAAAAATAGGTTAAAAAAAGCTTGATTAGTAACTTCACCAAAGATATACAAATCATCAACAGATATATAAAAATGGGCTCAGCATCACAAATCATCATGGAAATGCAAATCAAAACCAGGATGATATATTATTTCACACCTGTTAGGATGGCTATTATACTTTTTAAAAAAATAACAGGATATCCATATGAAAAAGACTGAATGGATCCCATCTCACACCATTAACAAAAATTAAATTAAAATGGATTAAAGACTTAAATATAAGACCTCAGATTATGAAATTACTACAAGAAAACATTGGGAGAAATATCCAGGACAAATATACAATTGGTATGGGCAAAAATTTCTTGAGAAATACCCCACAAACACAGGCAACTAGGCAAAAATGGACAAATGGGATCACATCAAGTTAAAAAGCTTCTACACATCAAAGAATACAATCAACAAAGTGAAGAGACAACCCACAGAATGGGAGAAAATATTTGCAAACTACTCATTTGACAAGGGATTAATAACCAGAATATATCAGGAGCTCAAACAACTCTACAGGGAAAAAAATCTAATAATCCAATCAAAAAATAGGCAAAAGATTTGAATAGACATTTCTCAAAAGAAGACATGCAAATGAAACAGGCATATGAAAAGGTGCTCAACAGCATTGATCATCAGAGAAATACAAGTCAAAACTACAATGAGATATAGTCTCACCCCAGTTAAAACGACTTATGGGGAGGGGTGCCAAGATGGCTGAATAGGAACAGCTCCAGCCTCCAGCTCCCAGTGTGAGCGACACAGAAGATGGGTGATTTTTGCATTTCCAACTGAGGTACCAGGTTCATCTCACTAGGGCGCATCGGACAGTCAGTGCAGGACAGTGGATGCAGCCCAATGAGCGAGAGCTGAAGTAGGGTGAGGCATTGACTCACCCAGGAAGCACAAGGGGGAAGGGAATTCCTTTTCCTAGCCAAGGGAAACCCTGACACACAACAACTGGAAAATCGGGTCACTCTCACCCTAATACTGTGCTTTTCCAAGGGTCTTAGCAAATGGCACACCAGGAGATTATATCCCACACCTGGCCCGGAGGGTCCCAAGCCCACAGAGCCTCCCTCATTGCTAGCACAGCAGTCTGAGATCTAACTGCAAGGCAGCAGTGAGGCTGGGGGAGGGGCACTCACCATTGCTGAGGCTTAAGTAGGTAAACAAAGCTGCCTGGAAGCTAGAAATGGGTGGAGCCCACAGCTCAAGGAGGCCTGCCTTCCTCTGTTGACTCCACCTCTGGGGACAGGGCATAGCTAAACAAAAAGCAGCAGAAACCTCTGCAGATGTAAATGTCTCTGTCTGACAGCTTTGAAGAGAGTAGTGATTCTCCTAGCACGGAGGATGAGATCTGAGAACAGACAGACTGCCTGCTCAAGTGGGTCCCTGACCCCCGAGGAGCCTAACTGGGAGACAACCCCCACTAGGGGCAGACTGACACCTCACACCTCACACGGCAGGTAAACCTCTGAGACGAAGCTTCCAGAGGCACAATCAGACAGCAACACTTGCTGTTCAGCAATATTCTCTCTTCTGCAGCCTTCGTTACTGATACCCAGGCAAGCAGGGTCTGGAGTGGACCTCAAGCAAACTCCAACAGACCTGCAGCTGCAGCTGACTGTTAGAAGGAAAACTAACAAACAGAAAGGACATCCACAACAAAACTGCATCTGTACATCACCATCATCAAAGACCAAAGGTGGGGAAAAAGCAGGGCAGAAAAGCTGGAAATTCAAAAAATCAGAGTGCATCTCCCCCTCCAAAGCAATGCAGCTCCTCGCCAGCAATGGAACAAAGCTGGATGGAGAATGACTTTGACGAGTTGAGAGAAGAAGGTTTCAGTCAATCAAAATTCTCAGACCTAAAGGAGGAACTGCAAACCCAGTGCAAAGAAACTAAAAACCTTGAAAAAAGATTTGATGAACGGATAACTAGAATAACCAATGCAGAGAAGTCCATAAACGACCTGATAGAGATGAAAACCATGACACAAGAACTATGTGAAAAATGCACAAGCTTCAGTAACCGATTCAATCAACTGGAAGAAAGGGTATCAGTGATTGAAGATCAAATGAATGAAATTAAGTGAGAAGAGAAGTTTAGAGAAAAAAAGATAAAAAGAAATGAACAAAGTCTCCAAGAAATATGGGACAATGTGAAAAGACCAAATCTACGCCTGATTGGTGTACGTGAAAGTGATGGGGAGAATGGAATCAAGTTGGAAAACACTCTGCAGGATATTATCCAGGAGAACTTCCCCAACCTAGTAAGGCAGGCCAACATTCAAACTCAGGAAATAAAGAGAACACCACAAAGATACTTCTCGAGAAGAGCAACCCTAAGACACATAATTGTCAGATTCACCAAAGTTGAAATGAAGGAAAAGATGTTAAGGGCAGCCAGAGAGAAAGATCGGGTTACCCACAAAGGGAAGTCCATCAGACTAACAGCAGATCTTTTCAAAGAAACTCTACAAGCCAGAAGAGAGTGGGGGCCAATATTCAACATTCTTAAAGAAAAGAATTTTCAACCCAAAATTTCAAATCCAGCCAAACTAAGTTTCATAAGTGAAGGAGAAATAAAATCCTTTACAGACAAGCAAATGCTTAGAGATTTTGTCACCACTAGGCCAGCCCTGCAAGAGCTCCTAAGGGAAGCACTAAACATGGAAAGGAACAACTGGTACCAGCCATTGCAAAAACATGCCAAAATGTAAAGACCATCGATGCTAGGAAGAAACTGCATCAACTAACGAGCAAAATAACCAGCTAACATCATAATGACAGGATCAAGTTCACACATAACAATATTAACCTTAAAAGTAAATGGACTAAATGGTCCAATTAAAAGACACAGACTGGCAAATTGGATAAAGAGTGAAGACTCATCAATTTGCTGTATTCAGGAGACCCATCTCACATGCAGATACACACATAAGCTCAAAATAAAGGGATGGAGAAGATCTACCAAGAAAATGGAAAACAAAGAAAGGCAGGGGTTGCAATCCTAGTCTCAGATAAAACAGACTTTAAACCTACAAAGATCAAAAGAGACAAAGAAGGCCATTATAAAATGGTAAATGGATCAATTCAACAAGAAGAGCTAACTATCCTAAATATATATGCACCCAATACAGGAGCACCCAGATTCATGAAGCAACTCCTTAGAGACTTACAAACAGACTTAGACTCCCATACAATAATAATGGGAGACTTTAACACCCCACTGTCAACATTAGATAGATCAACGAGACAGAAAGTTAACAAGGATATCCAGGAATTGAACTCAGCTCTGCACCAAGTAGACCCAATAGACATCTACAGAACTCTCTACCCCAAATCAACAGAATACACATTCTTCTCAGCACCACATCACACTTATTCCAAAATTGACCACATAGCTGGAAGTAAAGCACTCCTCAGCAAATGTACAAGAACAGAAATTATAACAAACTGTCTCACAGAACACAGTGCAATCAAACTAGAACTCAGGATTAAGAAACTCACTCAAAACCACTCAACGACATGGAAACTGAACAACCTGCTCCTGAATGACTACTGGGTACATAACGAAATGAAGGCAGAAATAAAGATGTTCTTTGAAACCAATGAGAACAAAGATACAACATACCAGAATCTCTGGTACAGATTTAAAACAGTGTGTAGAGGGAAATTTATAGCACTAAATGCCCACAAGAGAAAGCAGGAAAGATCTAAAAATGACACCCTAACATCACAATTAAAAGAACTAGAGAAGCAAGATCAAACACATTCAAAAGCTAGCAGAAGGCAAGAAATAACTAAGAACAGAGTGGAATTGAAGGAGATAGAGACACAAAAAAAAACCTTCAAAACCTCAGTGAATCCAGGAACTGGTTTTTTGAAAAGATCAATAAAATTGATAGACCACTAGCAAGACTAAGAAAGAACAAAAGAGAGAAGAATCAAATAGATGCAATAAAAAACGATAAAGGGTATATCACCACCGACCCCACAGAAATACAAACTACCCTCAGAGAATACTATAAGCACCTCTACAAAAATGAACTAGAAAATCTAGAAGAAGTGGATAAATTCCTGGACACATACACTCTCCCAAGACTAAACCAGGAAGAAGTTGAATCCCTGAATAGACCAATAGCAGGCTCTGAAATTGAGGCAATAATTAATAGCCTACCAACCAAAAAAAGTCCAGGACCAGACGGATTCACAGCCAAATTCTACCAGAGGTACAAGGAGGAGCGGGTACCATTCCTTCTGAAACTATTCCAATCAATAAAGAGGTAATCCTCCCTAACTCATTTTATGAGGCCAACATCATCCTAATACCAAAGCCTGGCAGAGATTCAACAACAACAACAACAAAAAAAAAAAAAAAAAAAAAAAAAAAAAAAAAAAAATTTAGACCAATATCCCTAATGAACATCGATGCAAAAATCCTCAATAAAATACTGGCAAACCGAATCCAGCAGCACATCAAAAACATTATCCACCATGATCAAGTGGGCTTCATCCCTGGGATGCAAGGTTGGTTCAATATATGCAAATCAATAAGTGTAATCCAGCATATAAACAGAACCAAAGACAAAAAACACATGATTATCTCAACAGATGCAGAAAAACCCTTTGACAAAATTCAACAGCCCTTCAAGCTAAGAACTCTCAATAAATTCGGTATTGATGGAACGTATCACAAAATAATAAGAGCTATTTCTGACAAACCCACAGCCAGTATCATACTGAATGGGCAAAAACTTGAAGCATTCCCTTTGAAAACTTGCACAAGACAGGGATGCCCTCTTTCGCCACTCCTATTCAACATAGTGTTAGAAGTTCTGGCCAGGGCAATCAGGCAGGAGAAAGAAATAAAGAGCATTAAATTAGGAAAAGAAGAAGTCAGATTGTTCCTGTTTGCAGATGACATGATTGTATATTTAGAAAACCCCATGATCTCACCCCCAAATCTCCTTAAGCTGATAAGCAACTTCAACAAAGTCTCAGGATAAAAAATCAATGTGCAAAAATCACAAGCATTCTTATACACCAGTAACAGACAAACAGAGAGCCAAATTAGGAATGAACTTCCATTCACAATTGCTTCAAATAGAAGAAAATACCTAGGAATCCAACTTACAAGGGATGTGAAGGACCTCTTCAAGGAGAATTACAAACCGCTGCTCAATGAAATAAAAGAGGACACAAACAAATGGAAGAACATTCCATGCTCACGGATAAGAAGAATCAATATCGTGATAACAGCCATACTGCCCAAGGTAATTTACAGATTCAATGCCATCCCCATTAAGCTACCAATGACTTTCTTCACAGAATTGGAAAAAACTACTTTAAAGTTCATATGGAACCAAAAAAGAGCCCACATTGCCAAGACAATCCTAAGCCAAAAGAACAAAGCTGGAGGCATCACGCTACCTGACTTCGAACTTTACTACAAGGTTACAGCAACCAAAACAGCATGGTACTGGTACCAAAACAGAGATGTAGACCAATGGAACAGAACAGAGCCCTCTGAAATAATACCATACATCTACAGCCATCTGATCTTTGACAAACCTGACAAAAACAAGAAATGGGGAAAGGATTCCCTATTTAATAAATGGTCCTGGGAAAACTGGCTAGCCATATGTAGGAAGCTGAAACTGGATCCCTTCCTTACACCTTATACAAAATTTAATTAAAGATGGATTAGAGACTTAATGTTAGACCTAAAACCTAGGCAATACCATTCAGGACATAGGCATGGGCAAGGACTTTATGTCTAAAACACTTTATGTCTAAAGCAATGGCAACAAAAGCCAAAATTTACAAATCGGATCTAATTAAACTAAAGAGCTTCTGCACAGCAAAGGAAACTACCATCAGAGTGAACAGGCAACCTACAGAATGGGAGAAAATTTTTGCAATCTACTCATCTGACAAAGGGCTAATATGCAGAACCTACAAAGAACTCAAAGAAATTTACAAGAAAAAAAACAAACAACCCCATCAAAAAGTGGGCGAGGGTTATGAACAGACACTTCTCAAAAGAAGACATTTATGCAGTCAACAGACACATGAAAAAATGCTCATCATCACTGGTCATCAGAGAAATGCAAATCAAAACCACAATGAGATATCATCTCACACCAGTTAGAATGGTGATTAAAAAGTCAGGAAACAACAGGTGTTGGAGAGGATGTGGAGAAATAGGAACACTTTTACACTGTTGGTGGGACTGTAAACTAGTTCAACCATTGTGGAAGACAGTGTGGGGATTCCTCAAGGATCTAGACTAGAAATACCATTTGACCCAGCCATTCCATTACTAGGTATATACCCAAAGGATTATAAATCATGCTGCTATAAAGACACATGCACATGTATGTTTATTGTGGCACTCTTCACAATAGCAAAGACTTGGAACCAACCCAAATGTCCATCAATGACAGACTGGATTAAGAAAATATTGCACATATACACCATGGAATACTATGCAGCCATAAAAAAGGATGAGTTCATGTCCTTTGTAGGGACATGGATGCTGGTGGAAACCATCATTCTCAGCAAACTATAACAAGAACGGAAAACCAAACATTGCATGTTCTCACTCATAGGTGGGAATTGAACAATGAGAACACTTGGACATCACACACCATGGGAACATCACACACCGTGGCCTGTTGTGTAGTGGGGGGAGGGGAAAGGGGGGAGGGATAGCATAAAAAAACACAGTAGTCTCTTTCCCTTCTAACTGAGTAAATTTGAGCAAGATATTAAAAAAAAATGACATGATACCCTAACAGAATAATAAGATAAACGGAAGACTTCTAAAGGCCTTTGACAAGCTTGTATGCATAGTTATCTGTTGAGATAGGAGGAGGAGACACTGGTAGTTTGAAGAGAGAGAAGATGTAAAATTGTTATCTAAAAGTGTCAGCTTACTGACAAAATAATGTAGGATTTCTGGATTGCAAAAACATAAGCGAATGCAAACAAAGAAAAGCAGTAGTAGTAACTTCGTGCTTCACAAGCTGAAAATTAATATGCACTGATAAGAATAAATGAAAACACTATGTAATGATTTTTAAAAACTAAGAAAATGATCAATGAATACACATAGCAGCTAAAGATTTAAAACAAAATAGTTATACATGCAAGGACATGTTGCTAACACAATTAGAGCAGTAGATTTCAATATAACTCCTTAAGGATTGAACAGATAAAACAAGTCAGAAAATTGGAATTTAATACATTCAAGAAATTGATTTAAAAGATGTACATAGAAACTTACATCTCTCAAACACAGGATAGGCAATCTTTATGCCCACAGAAAACCATAAAAAGTCAATCACTTCTTTAAGCCAGGAAGTAAAGTTTCAAAACTGTTTTAAAGTATAAATTTTAAAGTAACATTTTCTGATCATAATTCAATAAAATAAGAAATAATTTTAAAATGGTTGAAAAATCATAAATGTTTAGAAAATGACCCTCCCAATGAAAATAACTTTACAAAGATATTTTTAAAAAGGTGTTTTAAGATATAAAAGCATATTTTTAATGAATCACCAAGCTGGAGAAAAAGAAATCCATAGAGACAGAAATATAAAGTAAATGTGGGGACCTAGAGAGGTAAGTTAGCACTGAAGTTAACATTTACCCAGAAAATATGTGCCAAGCCTGAGTGACCTTGAGCTTCTGTTTTGACGAATGCACACGGAGACAGGCTATAAATCCTATAGGCTATCCAAAATGACAAGTCTAATAGAACAGCTACATTTAGCTGGAACTTCAAAAGTCTTCGCTATCAGTATAAAAGGGAACACAAATGAATAGCAAAGAAACATGCTTAATTTTGACTCTGGAACTGGAGAAGTGGGGGGAAAAAAGTCTCCCCTAAGAATTTCTAACCAAAAAGTGGCCCTCACTGCAGGTTTGTGGCCCAAAATACACACGACGTTTGAGGTCCCTCAAACCACAAGTCTCAACCAAAAATTTAAAGTTGTCCCAGGTTGGTAGTGCCCCCAGGCGACCAGCAGAAGCAAATGCAAACCCTTTCTGGAGAAGTACAAAGTTTCAAGGAACATGAGCTGAAAGTCAAAACTCACAAAATGCTGAAGGAAATAAGGCACCAGGATTCTGAGTCAGGGGAAAAAAAAGTTAAAAATATATAGCAGAATCACCTCCAAAGGGCTTCAGATATTGGAATTATCAGACACCAAATATTTTAAAATTATGCTAATGTTTTTTCAAGAAACAAAAATACTTAAAAATACAAGCAAGGGCCAGGCGCGTTGGCTCAAGCCTGTAATCCCAGCACTTTGGGAGGCTGAGGTGGGTGAATCACGAGGTCAGGAGTTTGAGTACAGCCTGGCCAACATGGTGAAACCCCGTCTCTACTAAAAACACAAAAACTATCCAGGCATGGTGGCGGGTGCCTGTAATCCAAGCTACTTGGGAGGCTGAGGCAGGAGAATTGCTTGAACCTGGGAGGCGGAGGTTACAGTGAGCTGAAATCACACCATTGCACTCCAGTCTAGGCAACAAGAGCAAAACTCCATCTCAAAGAAAAAAAAAAAGAAAAAGCAAGAAACAAGAGATTATTTTTTAAATTATCCAGCATATTTAAACTTCTACAAATCAAAAAAAAAAGTTTCACTTTTAACTTTTTATTTTGACAATTTCAGATATACATAAATATCACAAGAACATTACAAAGAATTCATACATACCCTTCACCCATATCCTCCAAATGTTAAAATTTTACATTACTTTATGTCTGCCTGTCCCTTCCATGCTCGTTCTCTCTCCTCCTCTCCACGTATATAAAAAATATTATGAAATAAATATCATTAATTACATATTATTTATGGCATAGTATTTATTTTTATGTATGTATTTTTAGTTTCTGAAGCATTAAAGAGTAAGTTGCAGACATGATATCCACATACCACTAAATAACTTTACATGCTTCCTAAAAACAAGGGTGTCCTCATACATGATTACAGTAAAATTAACACAATCAGAAACTTAACATTGATAAATGCTGTCATCTAATCTACAGACCTTACTCATATTTTTCCAGTTGATCCCGTAATGTCCTTTACAACACAATAAAACCTAGATTTTGCATTACATTTAGTTTTCATGTCACTTTAGTCTTCTTTAACAAGAAACTGTTCCTCAGTCTGTCTTTGCCTTTCATGACGTACCTTTTTGAAGACCACAGGCCAGCTGATGTGTAAAATGTCCCTCGATTTGGATTTCTCTGTTGTTTCTTTATTATTGTAATTCAGATTGAGTTTCTTTGGGCAGGAATGCTACAGGACAGTTGTGTGTCATATTAAAAAGTACTGAATATTCCAATATTTGTATAGATTCCTTTTTGTTATCAGCATGAAAATATTAGGTCCAAGTGCGGTGCTCAAAAATTACTTAGACAACAAATGTCAGCAAAACGGCATAGTAGGCAGCTCCAAACACCCATTCCTCTATAGAAATATCAAAAAGCAAGCACACAAGAGGTCCAGATGTCAGCAAGATGGTGGAATAGGACATTCCAGTGCTCATGCCCCTACAGAAACATCAATTTGAACAACTATCCACAAATAAAAATATCTTCACAAGACTAAGAAAACCGGGTAAGAGTTTCTAACACCTGGGTGTAGCACAGAAATGAGAAAAAACATGTTAAAGAGGGTAGGAAGAACAGTTTTACGTTACCTGTGTCACCCCTTTCCCAACCCCAGGCAGCACAGTATGGAAAGAGACACCCACTGTTTGGGAGAAGAAGAGGGAAGTGAGTACCAGATTTTGCCTCAGACCCACCCAGAAAAATCCAGCACTGGGTAGGCCATGATGGCCCCAGACTCCAAGCTGGCAGCCACAGACTGAGCCTCCAGGCCCACTCCAGCATCAGGCAGGATTGGCAACCCTGGCCTCAGGCACTAGACTTCCACCATTGACGTAGGCTCCAGGCCTTCCCAGAGTCAAGCAGGCCCCTGCAACCACATACTCCAGCAGACCCAAGGTCCAGGTCCATCCCAGTATATGCCAGTGCTGGTCCTCATGGACCCAGGCTCCAGGACTACAGCTGTGAACCCTGGTTCCAAACTGGTCCCTGCAGCCCCCAGGACCCAAGCCAGCTCTCATGGAACTACCCTCCAAGCCAACATCCACATACTCAGCAACCAGGCTGGCCCCTACATACCCAGGATCTAGACCAGGCCTCATGGTTTCAGGCAACCAGGCCAGCATCCATGATCCCAGGCTCCAGAATGGATTTTATAGACACACACTACATTCCTGCCCCAGTACTACACTAGCCCCAAGCTCTAGTGGAACAAGGGTGCAGACCTCTTCCAGCAGATGCAGGGGCCAGACCCATGCCAGTAGACCTTAGTGCCAGGTAAGACCCTATAGAGCAAGATTCCAAAACTACCCCTGTAGACTCCAGGATAGCCTTCATAGAACTAGGTCCAGGCCCATCCACACAGACTCAAGCTCCAGGTTTACTCCAGTGCCAGACCTGCACCCATGAACGCCGGCTCCAGGTATGGCCCACTGGACCCATGGAGCAGGACCATCCCAGCACCTGGCCAGCCTTCAACACAAGGGGATTACAATTTGAGATGAGATTTGGGTGGGGACACACAGACAAACCATATCATCCTGCCCCTAGCCCCTCCAAAATCTCATGTCTTTTCACATTTCAAAACCAATAATGCCTTCCCAATAGTCCCCCAAAATCTTAACTCGTTTCAGCATGAACCCAAAAGTCCACAGTCCAAGGGACAAGACAAGTCCCTTCCACCTATGAGCCTGTGTATTAGTCCATTTTCATACTGCTATAAAGAACTGTCCAACACTGGGTAATTTATAGACAAAGGAGGCTTAATTGACTCACAGTTCAGCATGGCTGGGGAGGCTCCAGCAAACTTACAATCATGGTGGAAGGTGAAGAGGAAGCAAGTACCTTCTTCACAGGGTGGCAGGATGGAGTGTGCAAGCAGGGGAAATGCCAGATCCTTATAAAACAATCAGATATCACCAGACCTTCTCATTATCATGAGAACAGCATGGGGGAAACTATCCCCATGATCCAATTACCTCCACCTGATCCTGCCCTTGACATATGGGGATTATGGGGATTATAATTCAATGTGAGATTTGGGTGCGGACACAGAGCCAAACAATATCAGCCTGTAAAATAAAAAACAAGTTAGTTCCTTCAAGATACAATGGGGGTACAGGCATTAGGTAAATACACCCACTCCAAATGGGAGAAATTTGCCAAAACAAAGGGCATACAGGCCCCATGCAAGTCTGAAATCCAGCAGGGCAGTCATTAAACCTTAAAGATCCAAAATGATCTCCTTTGACTCCATGTCTCACATCCAGGGCACAATGATGCAAGGGGTGGGTTCCCATGGCCTTTGGCAGCTCCTTGCTGTGATGGCATTGAGTACCTGTGGTTTTTCCAGGTGCATGGTGCAAGCTGTCAGCAGATCTACTATTCTAGAGTCTGGAGGATGGTGGCCCTCTTCTCACAGCTCCACTAGGCAGTGCCCCAATAGGGACTATGCATTAGGGCTTCCACCCCACATTTCCCTTTCCACTGTCCTAGCAGAGGTTCGCCATGAGGGCTCCACTCCATAGCAGACTTCTGCCTGGACATCCAAGGATTTCCATACATCCTCTGAAATCTAGGCAGAGGTTCCCAAACCTCAATTCTTGACTTCTGTGCACCTGCAGGCCCAACACCATGTGGAAGCCTTGGGGCTTGCACCCTATGAAGCAACAGCCCAAGCTGTACCTTGGCTCTATTTAGCCACAACTGGAGTGGAAGCAGCTGGGACACAGGGTGCCATGTCTCAAGGCTGCACAGAGTAGCAGGCACCCTGGGCCTGGCCATGAAACCATTTTTTCTCCCAGGCCTCAGGACCTGTGATGGGAAGGGCTGCCACCAGGATCTCTGACATGCCCTGAAGACATTTTACCCATTGTCTTGTTGATTAACATTTTGTTCCTCGTTACTGATGCAAATTTCTGCAGTTGGCTTGAATTCCTCCCCAGAAAATGGGGTTTCTTTTCTATTGCATCATCAGGCTGCAAATTTTCCAAACTTTTATGCTCTGCTTCCCTTTTAAACATAAGTTCCAATTTCAGATCATCTCTCTCGAGTTCAAAGTTTTACAGGTCTCTAGGGTAGGGGCAAAATGCCACCTATCTCTTTGCTAAAGCAAAGCAAGGGCGACCTTTGCTCCAGTTCCCAAGAAGTTCCTCATCTCCATCTGAGACCACCTCAGCCTGGACTTCATTGTCTATGTCATTATCAACATTTTGGTCAAAACCATTCTACAAGTCTCTAGGAAGTTCCAGACTTTCCCACATCTTCCTGTCTTCTTCTGAGCCCTCCAGACTGTTCCAACCTCTGCCTCTTACCCAGTTTCAAAGTTGCTTCCACATTTTGTGTATCTTTATAGCAGTATCCCACTCTCCAAAGTTACAATTTACTGTATTCACACTGCTATAAAGAATACTACTGAAGACTTGGTAATTATAAAGGAAAAAGGTTTAATTAACTTACAGTTCCACTGGCTTAACAGGAAGCATGGGTAGGAGGCCTCAGGAAGCTTACAATCATGGAAGAAGATGAAGGGGAAGTAGGCACTTCCTCCACAGGGTGGCAGGAAGGAGTGTGTAAAGCAGAAACTATCAAACACTTACAAAACCATCAGATGTCATGAGAACTTACTATCACAAGAACAGGTTGGGGAAAACCACTCTCATGATCCAATCACCTCCCTCCCTGGACATATGGGGATTACAGGTCCCTCCTTCAATACGTGGGGATTACAATTTGAGAAAAGATTTGGGTGAGGACACAGAGTCAAAGCATATCACGAGGACTTACAACTTAGAGTCAATACAGTCCTGACCACTGCTGAGACCCCAGGTCACTGGAACAGTACACCTGGCTCAAGGGGCAACATACCCTCAAGTAGTGGCCCACTGTTTAGGGATCCAATCCCAGGAAGGGTGACTGATGCCACACAGGAAGACACACTCTCCTTACACTGGGACCTTTTCTCCTGTGGCTTCAGGGAAGTCCAATGGCTCTGAGCATTATCTATAGTCACCACAGTTTCAGGAGAATCCCCAAGGCAACATGTGACAACAGCAATACACAGCTACAAAAAGCAGCTACAGACTGCAAGCAATCAGTGGTTCATTCTCAAAGGGAGGAGGCCATTTGGGAGAGGCAGTTAGTAAGCCATTTGTAGACAGTAGGCATTATGTGAACCACCTCATCCTCATCATGAATTGTTTGGAGAGCCCCAGTTAAATTGGAGTTTCAGTACCAGAGAAGCTAGCAACTCTTCCCTAACAGGAAATGAAGGGGAGCTGGAGATAGTGTTTACAGTGTACCTTTCATGGGATACTTTTAACTGTTGGCTGGCCTAATGCCTTTTTTTCCAACCTGTGACCAGGAGGGTCCCTCATGGGGGAAACGTTTATATTTGCAGATGCCCTTGTGGTTCTTGTCTGACCCATGTCCAGTTTACACCTGCCTGACCATTGCTCTGGCACTGGGAGCCCAACTTTGTGTCCTCCTCAGCAACCCAGGGAAAACCCAGCCTGGAGTAGCCCCTGGCATTTCCAATGGAAGGTGCAAATTCAGTATACCACGATAGGAAATGAGTTCAAAAATTTCTACTGACAGATCATGGGCAGGGAGGGTGCCAGTTAGGAGGTCAGTCCTCCACCCCCAGGTAATGCAAGGCTGGAATAAAGAGTCAGGCAGAGAGAAAGAGAGAGAGCATGTGGCAACTAGACATTAATATAAGGGAATAAGATGTGGGTCACTTTAAGTTCATCAGCAAATGCTTGGGTGATCTGTTTAAAAGGAGCAGTGGGAAAGTGGGAAGCCCAGGCTGCTAGGCAGAAGAGATATCTCTAAGTTCTTATCTCTGACCAACAGCTTGGGCCTGCTTCTGGTATGAGAAAGTAAAACTTGTATTCAAAATGGATGCTGATGCTACATAAAATTATAACAATTCTCTACATTGTCCTTCATAAATGAAGGAGTGATAAAGACTTTCCCATATGTGTTAGTCTGTTCTCACCACATTGCTATAAAGAAATACCTGAGGCTGGGTAATTTATTAAGAAAAGAGGTTTAATTGGCTCACGGTTCTGCAGGCTGTACAGGAAGTGTGGCTGGGGAGGCCTCAGGAAACTTATTTTGGCAGAAGGCGAAGGGGAAGCAGGCATATCTTACATGGCCAGAGCAGAAGGAAGAGAGAGAACGGGGAGGTGCTACACACTTTAAAACAACCAGATCTCATGAGAACTCACTATTACGAGAACAGCAAGGGGGAAATCCACCCCCACGAGCCAATCACCTCCTACCAGGCCCCTCCTCCAACACTGGGGATTACAATTTGACATGAGATTTGGGTGGGGACACAAATCCAAACCATATCACCATAGGAACAAAAGATGGGGAGTTCATCACCACCAGGCCAGTCTTAAAAGAAATGCTACAGGAAGTTCTTCCAGCTGAAAGAAAAAGATCCTAATTAGGAAAGCCAAAACATCTGGAAGTATAAAACTCACTGCCAAAAGTAAATAAGCAGTCAAATTCAGAATATTCTAATACTGTAATGGTACTTTGTAAAGGACTTACATTTTTAATATGAAGGTTAAAAGGCAAAATTATAAAAAATGGTGATAGCTACAATTATTTATTAAGGGATATGCAATATAAAAAGATGCAAATTGTGACAACAAAATTCAAAATGAAAAGGGAGTGCAGTAAAAGTGTAGAGTAGTTTTTTTGTGGTCAAAGTTAAGTTTTATTAGCCTAAAATAGCCTGTTATAACTATAAGATGTTTTATGTAAGTCTCATGATAGCCACAAAGCAAAAACCTATAGTAAATACACAAAAAATAAATAAAAGTTAGGAATCAAAGCACTAGAGAAAATCACCTAACCACAAACTCTTGTTTGGATTGAATATGATTAGAGATATTTGACCTTCCTATGTCTAGATACTTATGTCTTTCTCCATATTTGGAAAGTCCTCTGCTATTATTTAATTAAATAAGCTTTCTACCCCTTTGTCTCTCTCTTTTCCTTCTTAAACTCCTATAACTTGGACATTTGTTCTTTTGATGCTGTCCTATAAATTCCATAAGCTTTATTCATTTATTATTCTTATTTTTTATGTTTTCTCCTTTAACTGTATATTTTCATATAACCTGTCTTTGAATTCACAGATTCTTTCTTCCGTTTGGTCAATTCTGCTGTCGATATTCTCTATTGCCTACTTCATTTCATTCATTGTGTTGACAAAAAGGAGTCAAATTCTAAAATATTTGAAGATATTTATTCTGAGCCAAATATAAGTGACCATGGCCCATAATGCAGCCCTCAGGAGGTCCTGAGAACATGTGGCTAAGGTGGTCGGGGTGCAGGTTGGTTTTATACATTTTACGGAGCCATGAGACTTCAATCAGATACATTTAAGAAATACATTGGTTTGGTACAGAAAGGCGGGACAACTTGAAGTTGGGGGGACTTCCAACTTATGGGTAGATTTTTAAATTTTCTGGTTGACAATTGGTTGAGTTTATTCCAAGATCTGGAATCAACAGAAAGGAATGTCTGGGTCACAATAAGAAGTTATGGAGACCGGGCCGGGCGCAGTGGCTCACGCCTGTAATTCCAGCACTTTGGGAGGCCGAGGCGGGCGGATCACAAGGTCAGGAGATCGAGACCACAGTGAAACCCCGTCTCTACTAAAAATACAAAAAATTAGCCGGGCGCGGTTGTGGGCGCCTGTAGTCCCAGCTACTCGGGAGGCTGAGGCAGGAGAATGGCGTGAACCCGGGAGGTGGAGGTTGCAGTGAGCCGAGATCGCGCCACTGCACTCCAGCCTGGGCGACAGAGCGAGACTCCGTCTCAAAAAAAAAAAAAAAAAAAAAAAAAAAGAAGTTATGGAGACCAAAGTTTTATCATGCAGATAAAACTGTGTGTCCCAGGTACCAGGTTTCAGAGATAATAGGTTGTAAAATGTTTCTCATCAGATTTAAAGTCTGTGTTGATGTTAATGCCAGAGAGGTATAATGAGGCATGTCCCACCCCTACTTCCTGTCATAGCCTGAAACAGTCTCGCAGGCTAGATTTTAAAAGAGTCCTGGCTTGAGGAGAAAGTCCATTCAGATGGTTAGGGGGCTTCGAATTTTATTTTTGGTTTACGATTGTGACTTCGAATTTTATTTTTGGTTTACAATTGTATTTTTCAGCTCCAGAATTGCTGTTTTTAAAAAATTTTCCTGTTTTGGTCATTTGTTGTTTTTCTAATTTTATTGAATTGTTTATCTGTATTTTCTTGAAGTTCACTGAGTTTCCTTAAAATAGTTACTTTGGATTCTTTTTCAGACACTTCATACATCTTCATTTCTTTATGGTTGGTCACTGGTGCTTTATGTTGCCCTTTTGGTATAGTCACATTTCCCTGATTGTTCTTTCTCCTTGTGACCATGCATTGGTGTCTGCACATTTGAAAAAAATAGGTACTTATTCCGGTGTTAGCAGTCTGGCTTTGCTTAAAGGTAAATTCCTTTAACAGTCAGCCCATCCAGAGATTCTGGGCAGGCCTTCTGGTATAGCCCATGGTGGGCTTGCTGTTGGAGTCCTCAGGCTGGCTGGCCTGGTGCCTAGGTTAGCAGGTGGATGGGCCTGCATCCTGTATCCACTTAGTTGGACCTGTTGCTTACGTCTACTGGGGTGGTTCTACAACCTGTATTCCCAAGGGCTGGACTAAAGACTGTGTCCTCAGGGCCTGGCCTGGCATTGGTACAGGCTGAATCCCAGGGCTACTGGAGCCAGCCTGGTATTGGGGTAGGCTTGATGCCCAGCACTGCTGAAGTCAGCCCAGTGGTGGTACAGACTGGAGATACAATCCACTATGCATTCCTGAAGCCTGGGTCTATGGGGTCCAGCCTGGTGCCAGGGCAGGCCTGGGGGTTCAATTCATGGGTACTTGCCTAGAGTCTGGGGCCATAGGGCCTGCCAAGTGTTGAGTTTTACTGAAGCAGACCAAGTTTTGGTTTCCACGGGAAAGTTCTCTGCCCACTTTTCTCCCTTTCTCCCAAATAGGGGGTGTCTTTCTCCATACTGTGCTGCCTGGGGTTGGAGAAGGGGTCATGTAAAACCGTCCTTCTTATCTTCTTCAATGCATCCACTATGATTTGAATGTTTGTGACCTTCAAAGCTTGTGTTTTTTTTGTTGTTGTTGTTTTTTGGCAGGCGGGGATGGAGTCTTGCTCTGTCGCTCAGGCTGGAGTGCGGTGGCATGATCTAGGCTCACTGCAACCTCCACCTCCCGGGTACAAGTGATTCTTCTGTCTCAGCCTCCCCAGTAGCTGGGATTACAGGCGTGTGCCTCCACGCCTGACTAATTTTTGTATTTTTAGTAGAGACGGGATTTCTCCATGTTGTCCAGGCTGGTCTCAAACTCCTGACCTCCAGTGATCCACCCACCTTGGCCTCCCAAAGTGCTGGGATTACAGGTGTGAGCCGCTGCGCCCGGCCAACTTACACTGAAATTTAATTGCCGTTGTAACAGTATTAAGAGGTGAGACAAGAGGTGATTAGGCCATGAGAGCTTTGCCCTCATGAATAAATCAATGCTGTTATCACAGCATTGATGTATTGGTTGATTTATTGGTTAGTTATAAATGGTGAGTTAAGCCTCTCTCTCCCTCGCCCTTCTACCTTCTGCCATGGGATGACACAGCAAGAAGTCCCCATCAGATGCTGTCCCCTTAATCTTGGACTTCCCAGCCTTCAGAATTAAGAGCAATAAATTTCTGTTCAATTGTGTTAAGTGAAATAAGCCAGGCACAGAAAGATAAATACCACATATTCTCAATCGCATGTGGAAGTGAAGTAAGTTGATCTCATAGAAGTAGAAAGTAGAATAGCAGTAACTAGAAACTGGGAAGGGTAGGGAGAATGGGAGATGAGTGAGGCTGGTTAATGGATACAAAATTACATCAAGATAGGAGAAATAAGTTCTGGTGTTCTAGAGCACTGTAGAGTGACTATAGTTAACAACAATTTCCTCTGTATTTTCAAATAACTAAAGAAAAGGTTTTGAATGATCCCAACATGAAGAAATGATCGTTGTTTAAGGTTATGGATATGCTAATTACCCTGATTTGATCATTTTGCATTGTATACAGGTAATGGAATACCACAATGTAACCCATAAACATGTACAATCATTATGTGTCAACTGAAAAGAAAAAAAGGTAAAACATTTTTGACAAAATTTTGATCATTAAATTACCCAGTCTGTGGTAATTATATGTGTTATAATAGCACCAAATGGACTAAAAACAATTGGTACTAGAAGTGGGGTGTTGCTATACAAATATCTGAAAATGTGAAAGTGGCTTTGTAACTAGGTAATGGATAGAGGTTTGAAGAATCTGGAGGTGCAGGCTAGATAAAGCCTAGATTTCTGTAAATGGAACATTAAGAATGATTTTGGTGAAGGCTCAGGAGAGAAGAATTATAAGGAAAAACTGAAACTTCTTACAGGTTAGTTACATGGTCACGATCAAAATGTTGATAGAAATATGAATGAGGTCTCAGGTAGAAATGAGAAACAAAGTGCTATAAACTGGAGAAAAGGCCAATCTCGTTATAAAGTGGCAATGAACTTGACTGAATTGAATTGTGTCCATGCCCAAGGGCTTTGTGGAAGGCACTATTTAAGGGCAATGAACTAGGCTATCTTGTGGAAAAAATACCTGTGCAGTAAAACTTTCAGGGTACCATGTGGATTCTTTTAATCACATATACTAAAATGCAAGAAGAAATAAATGATTTAAAGGCTAAATTTATAATCAAAAGGGAAACAGAACAGGATTTGAAGGATTCTTACCCTGGCCATGTGGTAGAAAATAAAAAAGCATTTTCTGGAAAGAAAACCAAGGGTGTGGCCAATCAATGTTTGATAAGGAGACTATTATGGATAGAGTGAAGCCAGAGGCTATTCATTAGGACAATGAGAGAATGACCCCAATTGCACCTTAAAGATTACTGATGCCACCCCTTCCATCACAGGTAAAAAGTGCCAAGGCCTGGAGGAAGGAAATATGTCCATAGAGAGGCCTAGGGTGCCCATGATACCTTAGGGTAACCCTAACCCTGCATTCCAGGACAGCGCTCCTCAGCTGCACCAGCCATGGCTCAAGCAGACCTTAGTGTGGCTCAGCCCTCCACTCTGGAAGACACAAGCCATAAACCATGGTAGCATTAACATGGTGCTAATTCTGCAGGTGCACAGAAATGCAAGAGATGTGGGGGCATGTATTCCTCCACTGAGATCTCAAAGAATGTCATGGACCATCTGAGAACCCAGGGAGAGACTTTTCACAGAAGTGAAGTCACTGCAGACAGCCCTCAGTAGTGCAATGCCCGTGGAACTGAGGTCAGAGTGACAGCAGAGTGTCCCCGCTCTGATAGGTGAGAAATGCCATCTCTGTACCTTTAACATTCATTTATCTTATGAGTGAGATTTAACATCAGTTCATATGTTTAAATGTCATTTTCACATCTTCCATGTGACATCTCAGGGTTTTGTTCATTTTTCTGTCAGGATGTCTCTTGAATTTTAAGAGTTCTTTATATGTCAGGGATCTGTATCTTGATATATGTTCCCAGGTTTTTTCCAGTTTTTTTTTTTTACATTGTCTGTGGTGTTTCCTACTATGCAGAAGTTAACTTAGTTTTTGTGTAGTCAAATTTGTGAATTTTTCTTCTTTTATCTGGATTTTGAGTCATAGTCAGAAAGTCTTCATTTACCTTTATGTTAATATAATTCACCTGATTCCTTCTAGTACTTGTATGGTATTAAATATTGCTGAATAGAAAATTAGCGTACTGGCACTTTGGTCTAAAGAAATTCAAAATAAGGTACAGAAAGACAGCAAGACAGAAAATATGAAAGAGAGACCAAGAGACATGAAGGAGAGTGTGAGAATGTCTAATGTAAGATTAGTTAGAATTTCACAGTAAGATTACAGAGGGAAAAAAAAGGCAATATTCAAAGAGATAATGACTAAGAATTTTTCAAAATTGTGGAAATATACCATTTCTCAGATCAAGTAATCCCAATGTGCCCTAAGCAAGATAAATGAAAAGAAATCCTCACCTACATATTAAAACTGCACCAAACCAAAGACAAAATCTTCAGAGCAGCTAGAAAGAAAAGACAAAATAGAACTCTGCAATGAGATGGATGTTAGATTGCTGACTTCTCAAAAGCAATAATTGAAGTCATAAGACAGTGAAACAACATTTTCAATGTGCTGAGAGAAAATCCCTGCCCGACAGCTAGAATTTATACAGAGCCAAAACTATCTTTCAAGATTGATGGAGATATAGAGACATTTAAGACACATTCAACTGAGACAGTTTATCATCAATAGGCTGTCAGCAAAGGAAATTCTAAAGTATTTACTTTAGTTCAAAGGAATGTGATCCCAGATGGGCGATCTGAAATGCAACAAAAAATAGTGAGCAAAGATATTAGTAAATATGTGAGAAAATGAATAAAATAAATATCAACCATATAAAACAATAACGACAAAGTCTAATTTGTCTCACTAAAAATTGCATATAACTAAAATACTGGATAAAATAGAATATAAGCAGGAAGGAAGTAATCACAGTTGAAGTTTTCTAAGATTTTTATTTTGTTCAAGAGGGTAAATATGTTGACTTTAAAATCCCCTGAGTATTCTTAAATAAACATTCATACAACCATGCAGAGGTTAATATCTAAATATACAAAGACCTCTTACAAACTGACAGTAAGAAAACTAATTTTAATAGTCACAAGTTGGTTCAACCACACATAACAGAAAATCCAGATTTACAGTGATTTAAACAGAATAGACATTTTTGCCTCATATAAAAGAAGTCTGGAGTTAGGCAATCAAAGACTCGAGCTCCTTCTTTCTGTTCAATCATCTTAGCATAGGACTTCCATCTTCAAGTTCACTTTATGATCCGAGTTTTCTGCTAGAACTCCAGACATCATATCTGCATTCTAAGAAGCAGGAAGAATTAAGAAAGAAGAGGCGACAGCAGTAAGGCAGGAGGTAAAAGGGGTAAGTCAGCTAAATCGGCTTCTTTTAAGGGACCTTACCTGAAGTCCCACAGAACACTTCCACTATATATTATCATCCAGAATTTAGGCACATAATTCTAGCTAAAACTTGGGATGCTATAACAAAAGAAAAAGAGAAGATGGATATTTGATGGGCAGCTAGTATTCTCTGAAACAACAGGAAATGAGCTGAAGATGTACAAAGGCAATTTATAGTTTAAGAAATTCCGAATGGTTAAAAAATATGTAATAGGATATAGAAACTGACTTACTGGTTGTCAGCAAAATGCAACTTTATTTCTTTTTGCCAGATAGGAATAAATTAACAGGATTAATAATATCTTTTGTTGGTAGAGTCGTATAGAAAAGAATACTCTCATGTGTTGCTGGTAGAAATGTAAATTTTGACTGCCTTTTGAAAAAAATTTGGCAACATCATGTATAATTAAAATACATATACCTTTGGCCAGGCCTGGTGGCTCATGCCTGTAATCCCAGCACTTTGGGAGGCTGAGGCAGGCCCACCACCTGAGGTCAGGAGTTTGAGACCAGTCTGGGCAACATGGCAAAACCCCATCTCTACTAAAAATAC
Source organism: Macaca thibetana thibetana (assembly GCF_024542745.1). NCBI lineage: Eukaryota > Metazoa > Chordata > Mammalia > Primates > Cercopithecidae > Macaca > Macaca thibetana. Next base: position 150,463,709 of record NC_065598.1, read on the forward strand.
AAAAATTAGCTGGGCGTGGTGGTGCGTGCCTGTAGTCCCAGCTACTTGGGAGGCTGAGGCAGGAGAATCACTTGAACCCGGGAGGCAGAGGTTGCAGAGAGCCAAGATCATGCCACTGCACTCCAGCCTGGGCAACAGAGCAAGATCCCATCTCAAAAATAGATAAAATAAATAAATAATAAAATATATATACCTTGATTCATGAACCTTACTCCTGGAAAGCTAGTCCATCAAAATAAAAGCATTAGTACAAAAATATAAACATAGACACACAGACATATTTATTTCAGCATCATTCACAGTGGAAAAATATAAAACTGGAAACTAAATTAATGCTTATCAATAGGAGGATGAATGAATTATGATATATTCACACCATCAAATATTGTGCATCCATAGCAAAGGATGAAATAGTTTTCTACCAGGTGACTTGGAAGGATTGTTATGAGGTATTAAGTTAGAGAAGTAAGAGACAGAAAAATGCATTTAATAGGATTCTATTTTTCTGAGTTTTAGCTGTTTGTGTATGATTATAAAAGCATGAATAAAAATGTGAAAGAATACACAGTATTTTGTCACATGATTTCTAGGGTGGGAAACAATGTTGGGAAGAGTAGGTGTGTGAAGTCAAACTGAGCAAAAAACTTTAAAGGATGACAAAATGAAAAAAGAATGTATGATATAATCACATATGTGTTTATTTAAAAATTATGAGTCCTTCCCCATAGAAATTGTGAACTAATTCCCAGGATTTTCAGCAAATTGAGATGAAAACTCCCCCTTCTTTAAGGTGGTGCCTTATTTCTGCTTCTACCTCATTAGAGAGGAAAAATGGGGTGGGGGATGAATAAGGGAAGAAGATTTTCCTCCACTAGATGGCAACAAGTCACAGGATTCGTACAGGAGCCCATTTATTATAGATGGGACACAAACTTACAGCAGGATCAGGAAGCAAACTGCCTTAACTATCACGTGATAGTTATTATGCAATGAAATCTCCTAAAGAACTTTTTTTTACATGCTAATTTCCACAATGCTTTCAATAAACTCTAGTTTGAGTCTTCTTAAATCATTTCTGCTTACAGTCAGAATTGGGCCTACAAAGGAAGTTCTGTCTCTTTGTCAGAAGCGAGTATTTTTAAAACATTGATACTTCCATCCTGGCACTTCCAGTCAGAATCTCCAAGGTTCCAATTACTGTCTCTCAACTGAATTACAAAGTGGAGAAGCAACTATTAATGGTGTACCAGAAATCAATTCTCCTTCCTATGCTTCTGGAAAAGTTACATGTAAAACTTCAAGCCATGGTTATTGAAAAGTCTAGTGTAGAAAAGACTATTGCCAGTCAGTGCAATTTTCAGACCAAACAACAGGGACTGGTTATGACATAAATGTTCTGCTGGCATAGCATTTTCTCCTGGAGGCACTCCTAACTCTTTACATATGGTATTTCACTAAGACTTACACAAGCCCTGAGAGATGAGTGCAGGGAGGAGTGGAGAAGGAAGAGAACATCTGTTCAACAGTTGTGGAAGCCGACACATTTATTCAAGGTCAGTAATAACTAAGACATTTTTAAAAGCAAACACTTACTGGATTGTCTCTCACTGCATAGCTTCAAAATTAGTTCTCTGCTTCTTTCAAAGAAATCAATATGCACACAGGAAATCAAATTGGCCATTTTACTTTCATTTTCAGAACAACATAAGCACAAGTTCTCAGGGAAGTTTCAAATTGTCCATCCTTTAGTTAAGAGAGTTCACATTCTTAATACTGAAGGATAGGATTGCTACAGACAGAACTATGAAAGTTGATTTCACTTATTTCAATGAGTGAAAATTTATTGAGGAGTCCAATCAAAAACTCCACAGAAAATGAATACAGGAGGCTGGGCATGGTGGCTTACACCGGTAATCCCTGCACTTTGGGAGGCCAAGGTGGGCAGATCATGAGGTCAGTAGTTCAAGACCAGCCTGACCAACATGGTGAAATCCTGTCTCTACTAAAAATACAAAATTAGCTGAGTGTGGTGGCACGCACCTCTACTTCCAGCTACTCAAGAGGCTGAGGCAGGTGAATCACCTGAACCCGGGAGGCAGAGGTTGCAGTGAGCCGAGATCACGCCATTGCATTCCAGCCTGGGCAACAGAGCAAGACTCCATCTCAAAAAAAAAAAGAATAATGAATACAGGAAATACACACACACACACACACACACACACACACACACACACACAGAGGACAATGTCTCCCTCTTGTGGTTCCACAAATTCACTGCTTTACCCTTTCATATGAATAGGACAGTAAGCATACAAAATAACGAGCAGATAATCACACATTGAATATAGCATCTAAGAGCACTGGAATTCAGCAGATAAATGATAAGAAATACCTAAAGCAGGAAGAAAGGGGAAATAAGGCATCCTGCTTGGTGGGGATCAGTCCAGAGAGGCTTTCCAATGCAAGAAAAGGGCAAGTGAGTGACCCCAGTGATCCCACATTCCCACTGTAGACCCCTGCATCCTAGCCATGGAAAAGTCCCTAGGCCATCATGGGCCCTGAGACTAACAGAGGGATCTGCCTGTAGACCTTGTGAAGACATTGCTCCAGAAAGGAACCTTAAGCTGTGTTCCATACACTACCTGAGCACTAAGTAGCTACAGCAAGGCACCATTTTGAGAGCCCAGCCCTGCTGCATCTTGCCCCAGGGCCCAACAGACCCTACATCTCCACATCTCTGGGGCTGCATTGACATTCCTCACCTGCAGCTACTGTCACAGCTAGCTGCTGCCTCCAGGGGAGGCATGAGTCACTAGCAAGCATAAGCCACTAACAAAGACCCCACTGTCCCCAGCAGAAAAGCTGCCGCAGATTTTAACATGCCACGAGGACAAACATCCCTGTCTATAGCAGCAGCCACTATAAACTGCCACACCTAGAGCCAAAGTGCAGAGTATATGTTCTCCATCTGCCTGCACATGGCTCCTGTCACTGAAAGCAACCCTGTCATCCCTAGTATCAGGACTGTAGCACAGTCACTGTCACCACCACCCAAGCATTTTGCCTTGGGCCTGGCATCACCCTCCCCATCCAGTGCCTGAGCTTGCCATTAGGGGATGGACCACCAGGCCCAGTCCACAGCTATAGACACATTAGCAGTCTATCCAGGGGCCAGAGGTCAGGCCCACCCAACCTGCCACTGCTACCACAATGGGCACCCACCTGCATGTGTCAGCTACAGGCCTAGGGACTGGCCTACCTAGCATGTTACAACCACTGCCAACACCAGTGTGGATTGTTAGGACCCAGAGATTAGTCACACCACCACTACTAGTGCCATTGTCCACACCACACCCACTTCCCAGGGGTCCAAGAGTCCATCCACCTGCCTGGCCTACCACTGCCACTACTGGGACCCTAGCAAGTGACCTGGAGGCCAAAGAATCAGTCCACTTGGACATGACATCACTGGTGTAAGCATACTCCATCCTTGGACCCAAGAACAGGCACACCACTGCCACCACCAGAACATGAGGACAAGCCCATCTGGGATCCCCATGCATAGCAAAACTTCACCACAGCCTCCACTAACAATCACACCCTAAGCCACTGAAGAAATCACAGACCCTACTGACACTGTTCATAACCAAAGAAATTATATAGAAACTGAACTACTGTATGTACCCAGAATCTGTCAAAGTGCTCTACTCAACCAACACTATAGACATATCTTCAGGAAAAAAATCCTCCCGTCTGCAAGAAAATGCAAAAAATTGAAATAAGTGACTAATACACCAGATGTGCAGATATCAATGCAAGGATACAGGAAACATGAAAAGGCAAGGAAATATGACACTTTCAAATGAACAAAATAATTATTCAGCAACAGATTCCAATTAAAAATACTGGAAATAATGATATTAAAGAAGCTCAGTGAGATATAAGAGAATATAGAAAAACAACACAAAGAAATGAGAAAAAAATTTAAGATTTGAATGAGAAAATTTCCAAGAGGTAGATATCATAAGAACCAAACAGGAATTCTGGAATTGAAAAATTCATTAAATGAAATATAAAATATATTCAAACGTTTCAACAATAGATCGAGCAGAAGAATTTTAGAACTTGAAGATGGGTATTTCAAAATAACACAGGCAGATTAAAATAAACAAACAAGAATAAAAGAAGCCTATGTGACATATGGGACACTACAAAAGAACCAAATATTCAAATTTTTGGTATACCAGAAGGTGAAAAGAAAACAAAACCGTTAGAAAAGCTCTTTAATAAAATAATAGCTGAACACTTCCCAAATCTAGCAAGACATTTAGACACCCTGATACAAGAAGCTCACAAATCTCCAAATAGATCCAACCCAAAAAGTTCTTTTTCACAGCACATTATAGTCAAATTGTCAAAAGTCAAAGACACAGATGCTAAAAGCAGCATGAGAAAAGCATCTAGCCCTTTATAAGTGAACCCTTATCAGACTTACAGCAGATTTCTCAAAAGAAACCTTACAGACCAGGAGAGACTGGAATTATATATTCAAAAGACTGAAAGAAAAAAGCACCAGCCAAGGATACTATACTGAATGAAGTTATTCTTCACAAATGAAAGAGAAATAAAGTCTTTTCCAGAAAAGCAAAAGCTGAGAAAATTCATCACCACTAAACCAGCCTTGTGAGAAATGCTTAAGGGAATCTTACACTTGGAAGCAAAACAATAATATCATTAAAATGGCCATAAGTCCAAAGCAATCTAAAGGTTCAATGCAATCTCTATCAAAGTACCAATGTCATTTTTAATCCTAAATTACATATGGAACTAAAAAAAAGCCTGCGTAGCCAAAGCAATCCTAATCAAAAAGAACAAAGCTGAAGAAATCACACTACCTGACCTCAAAATATATCACAATGCTATAGTAACCAAAACAGCATGACTTGGTAGAAAAACAGACACTGGAATAGACTAGAAAAGCCAGACATTGATCCACAAATGTGTAGCCAACTGATTTTTCAACAAAGGTGCCAAGAATGTACACTAGAGAAAGAACACCTCTTCAATAAATGGTGCCAGGATTTTGGGAGGCCAAGGTGGGTGGATCTCGAGGTCAGGAGATCAAGACTATCCTGGTTAACATAGTGAAACCCCGTCTCTACTAAAAAAAATACCAAAAAAAATTAGCCACGTGTGGTGGCGGGCACCTGTAGTCCCAGCTACTCAGGAGGCTGAGGCGGGAAAATGGCATGAACCTGGGAGGCGGATCTTGCAGTGAGCCAAAATCACATCACTGCACTCCAGCCTGGGCAACAGAGAGAGACTCTGTCTCTAAATAAATAAATAAATAAATAAATAAATAAATAAATAAATAAAATGGTTCCAGGAAAACTGGATATCCATATGTGGAAGAATAAAACTGGACCTCTGTCTCTCATCGTATTCAAAACTCAACCAAGATAGATTAAAGACTTAAATGTAAGACCCAGAAGTATAAACTTACTAGAAGAAAACACAAGGGAAACACTTCAAAACATTGGTCTAGGAAAAGATTTTATGGCTAACACCTCAAAAAGACAGGTAACAAAAAGAAAAATAGACAAATAGGACTACATTAAACAAACAAGTTTTTGCACAGCAAAGGAAATAATCAACCGAGTGAAGAGACAACCTGTTGAAAATAGTGGCAAAACTATTCATTTGCCAAGGCAATAATATCCAGAATATACAAGGAACTCAACTCAACAGGAAATAAATAATCCCCTAAAAGTAGACAAAGGACATGAATAGACATTTTTCAAAAGAAGACATACAATTGGCTAAGAGGTATATGAAAAAAATGCTCAACATCATGGAAATGCAAATAAAGGCCTCAATGAGATATCATATTACCCCAGTTAAAATGGCTATTATTAAAAATAAAATAATAGACACTGGCTAGGATGAGGGGAAAAATGCTGTTGGTAGGAATGCAAACTAGTGCAGCTACTATGGAAACCAGTGTAGAGATTTCCCAGAAAACTAAAAATAGAACTACTACAATTTGACACAGCAATCTTACTGCTGGGTATCTATTCCAAAGAAGAGACATCCTTATATCAAATACCTACACTTACATATTTATTGCATTACTATTCAAATCAGCCTAAGTGACCATCAACAGGTGATGGATAAAGAAATGTGATATATCTACCCAACAGAATACTACGTGGCCATAAAAAATAATAAAATCATGTCATTTTCAGCAACATGAATGAAACAACTGTGAAATAAGTCAGGCAAAAAGACCAATATTGCATGTTCTCACTAATGTGGAAGATAAAAAATTTTGATCACATAGAGGTAGATAGTGAAATGATAGATACAGAGACTGGGAACGGTGAGTGGAGTGGAAGGGAGAAGATAAAGATAAGTTGGTAAAAAGAGTACACACATAAAGTAAGATGGAAGGAATAAATTTAATGTTTGATAGCAAAGTAGGGTGACTAGAGTTAACAAAAATGTACCGTACTCAGGTGATGGACACACTAAATACCCTGTCTTCTTTTTTGTGTTTAGTTTGATTTTTTCTTTTTTTAGTGAACTGTTTTTTTCTTTCTCATTTCTTTTTGTGTACATGTTTTAGGTATTTTTTTTTTTGTAATTACCATGGGGGTTGCATTTAACATTCTAAAGTTATAACACTCTATACATTTTTACTTTTACCAGCTTAACTTCAGTAACATAGAACTATGGTCCTAAATTTTTTATTATTTCAGTTACTGTACTTTTCAGTTCCAGAATTTATTTCTGGTTTTTTAGGTTTTCTTTCTCTTTATTAATATTTCCATTTTGTTCATATATAATTTTTTTGACTTATTCTATGTTTTCCTTCAGTTCTTTGAGCATCTTTAAGACAGTTCTTTTAGTCTTTGTGTAGCAGATCTGCTATCAGGTCTTTTTCAGGGATAGTTTCTGTTGGTTTATTTTTTCTTTGAATGGGCCATACTTTTCCAGTTCTTTGTATGCTTTGTGATCTTTTACTTATTGAAAATTGGACATTTGAATCTAATAATGTGGTAATTCTGGAAATCAGATTCTCCCCCTTCTCCAGAATTTTCCAGCTTTTCTTTTTGTTTTTTTATCATTATAGGCTGTACCTGTGCAAGGACAGCTATAGGCTAATACTAAAAACGAGGATTAGCCTGAGGTGTAAATTGCAGGTCTTCTCAGACCTTTTCTGAGCCCACGCCTTCCTTTGTGTATGTTCTGTGACTTTCCAATTTGCTCCGTATATGCAGTTGCTTTTATATATCTAGTCTTCAATATCTGCTTCCCAAAAAGGGAAGCAGAGAAAAAGGAAGGGAGGAAAATGGCATTGGCCCTTTAAATCACCTGGAAGTCATTTCAGCCCAAGGCAGAGGGACTTGCAACAATGTGGGGAGGTGCAACAAAAATGTTTGCCACCATTTTTGTCTGCATCTCCATGACCAGAAGCAGCAACTCAGAATCACAGCATAGATCCTTGATATTTGGAGGATGGGGTCCTTTTTACCTACCCTGCCTTCTACAAGCTGTGTACATTCTGCTTCAGGAATATGTGCACAGTTGCCTGCCATGGGGCTGAGGGGTGGGAGTTGGGTTGAAATTGACTAAAATCAACTGAAAGTTACCATCTAAGGCAGGGGTCCCCAACCCCCGGACTGCGGACCAGTACCAGTCCGTGGCTTAGGAACCGGGCCGCACAGCAGGAGGTGAGCAACGGGCAAGTGAGCATTACCACCTGAGCTCTGCCTCCTGTCAGATCAGGGGAATCATTAAATTCTCATAGGAGCCCAAATGCTATTGTGAACCGCGCATGCAAGAGACCTAGAGAATCTAGCTGTAGTTTCACCCCGAAACCATCCTCCACCCCACACTGTGGAAAAATTGTCTTCCATGAAACCAGTCCCTGGTGCCAAAAAGATTGGGGACCACTGATCTAAGGCCTCCCTTGGAAGTTGCAAGCTTTCAATAGACTCCAGAGTTCCAAAATGGAGTCATGCATTGCATAACAATGTTTTAATCAATGATGGACTGCATATATGATAGTGGTCTCATGATATTATAACATTGTGTTTTTACTATAACTCTTCTGTTTAAGATACACAAACAGTTACCCTTGCGCTATAGCTGCCTACAGTATTCAGTACAGTATGCAGTACAACTTTGAAGCCTAGGAGCAATAAACTATACCATATAGCCTAGGTTTGTAGTTGGCTGTACCATGTAGGTTTGTGTAAGTACACTCTATGATGTTTACACAATGATGAAATTGCCTAACAATGTGTTTCTCAGAATCTACCCCTGTTGTTAAATGACACACAACTGTAGTTAAATCAGATTATGCCAGTGCAATTGTATCTAGGTGGAGAGACAGATTTTAGATGCTTCCTACTCCACCATCTACCCAGAATCATGAATAGTGTCTTTAAAAGAAATTTTTTTTATGTTTGACAAAGTATACTTAATCAATTATTTTCATTAAGGACTGTGCTTTTTGTGTAATATCATATAAAGCTGTCTAACTGAAGAAGCTTGGCATTTTCCCCAGCTTCTCTACTGTAGTACTCCAATATAGGAAGTGGGAAGCTTTGTAATTATAATGAAGGAAAATTGTAATTTATATCTGCCTTGTAGGAACTATAGATATTGTCAAGTAAAAGGAAATATGATTTTTTTCCTAACTTCATTGCTAGGTTTCAATATGCTAAAGCAGGCACAGAGTGGACTCTAGGAGTAAAGCTAGGGATCTCTAAGAAAGGTACTCACATATGGACGAATAAATTGTTGTTAGGGATATGTGACCATGTAAAAATCTAAGAGATTCTATCCAATCATATGGTTGGAGTGAGAAGGGAAATTTCCAGAAGAAAGGTGGTGCTGGGCAAACAAAACCATAGATGTTCACTTCAGCTGAATTGCTTGCTCCCATTCTTGACTTTAACTTTTTTTAAAACTGAGGTATCTGTCTAATTCAATTATAAGAACACTTTATATATATTTAGGACCATAACCTTTTGTCTGGCATATATATTGCAAACATATTTAAGATATTGTTAGTACTTTATTTTAATTACAGTATTTTAAAGAAATTTTAAATTTTATATAATCAGATATGTAACTGTTTTTATTATTTCTGCCTTTTCTTTGTTGCTTAGGGAAAAGGGCCTACATAAAGACTCTCCTATATTTTTCTCCACTTCTTTTGTTTAATTAATTAATTAATTAACTTTATTTTTTGAGACAGAGCTTCACTCTTGTTGTCCAGACTGGAGTGCTATGGCGTGATCTTGGCTCACTGAAACCTCCACCTCCCGGGTTCAAGTGATTCCCCTGCCTCAGCCTCCCAACTAGCTGGGATTATTGGCATATGCCACGATGCCCGGCTAATTTTTTGTATTTTTAGTAGAGATGAGTTTTCACCATGTTGGCCAGGCTGGTCTTGAACTCCTGACCTCAGGTGACCCACCCGCCTCGGCCTCCCAAAGTGCTAGGATCACAGGCGTGAGCCACCACGGCCGGCCTCCTTTGCTTTCTTTTTTTATGTTTAACTATTTTTTCCACCTGTAGTGTATTTTGATGTATGCTTATGAAGAATGATCAAATTTAGTTTTTTACTGTAATTGATAAAACAACCCATTCTTTTCTAACTAATTTGAAATGATATACTTTTTTATATAGCAAATATTTATGCATAGTTGCACTTATTTTTTCCATTCTGTTTTTTGTTTCTATTATTTTACTGCTAACAAATGTTTTAATTATTGTAGCTTTATGATGTTTTATAAAAGTGAAAATTACTCCCTGGTATTTTTTTCAGAATGCTATTGGCTATTCTTGTACATAACTTTTCCATATGAACTTAGGGATCACTCCCACAAATAATCCTATTTGGATACCTATAGAAATTGAATTAAACCTAAAAACTAAATTGGGGGCCGGGCATGGTGGCTCACGCCTATAATCCCAGCACTTTGGGAGGCTGAGACAGACGGATCACCTGAGATCAGGAGTTCGAGACCAGCCTGGCCAACGTGGTGAAACCCCATCTCTAATAAAAATACAAAAATTAGCTGGGCATGGTGGCAGCCACCTGTAATCTCAGCTACTTGGGAGGCTGAGGCAGGAGAATCTCTTGAACCTGGGAGGCAGAGGTTGCAGTGAGCCAAGATCATGCCATTGCCCTCCAGCCTGGGCGACAAGAGTGAGACCTCCTCTCAAAAAAAAAAAAAAAAAATCCTAAATTCGGACGAAATAAACACCTCATGACATTGAAATCTTATGACATTTCCCCTTCTAGGAACATAGTAAGTTTGTCCAATTATGAAAGTATTCTTTTAAGTACTTCAGTAAGGTTTTAAAGTATCGTACATATCCTACTATTACACAGATTTTTATTGTATTGTTTTGTTTCTGTAGGTGTTACTTTTTCAGCCTATCTTGTAAACCGTTATTTTTTTGTTTATTGGAATAGAAAGCTATAGATTTTAAATTACATTTATAATGCCATACTGAATCTTCTTATGAGCTCTAACGGTTTTTCAGTCAGTTGCCTTGAAATTTTTAAAGTACAAGTAGGTAATAGTGAATTTTACAAATAAAAATAATTGTTTTTACTGCTGCTGTTTTGTTCTTACTTATTGAATTCAATATATAGTACATTCATTTTCAGTCTTGTTTAGTAACCAAGGTACTTAAGGATTTATAAGTTCCTCAACAACAGTTTTTACTACAACCCATAAATTTTGAAAAGTAGTACTCTCTTTGACCATATTTTTAAATAGTCTGTAGTTGTAATTTGTATTTCTTATTTGATCCAGGATTTATTTGCAGGATGTTTTTTTTAAAATGTCCCAGTAATTGTGATTTTATACAAACACTGAATAATTTCCAGTTTTTAAATACAATTGTGACCATTGTGTTTAGCTTATATGATCTCTATTTTGAGACTCAGATGAGATTTTGTGACATAGTACCAGCCCAAATTTCCATAGTGCTGAAAAAGAAAACTTCTTTTCTTGTATAAATGTGAATATTTAACCACATTTATTAATGTTTATTTCCTTGTTTATTTTTATCTACATGATATGTCAAAAACTGTCATGAGAATGTATGAAAGATTGTTAAATAGGCAAAAATGATTGGGTGTCCATTTAGTGGAATACTGGGCAATGGAATTCCAGGTGATCTGATTTTGTAGAGTTGTGTGTCTTTGTCTTTGACATGGCTATTTTACAACTCTAAAAGTTGTAGAAAACTAATGGCAGTATAAATGATTTTTGTCCCTAGAAACACAAATGTGCAAAGTCCAGTAGAGACACAAGTGATTTGCATACTATATAGAAAACATGATTCTGAACAATTTTTTATCTGTTAAAAAATTCATTTCAGTATTCTAAACTGTGTGTGTGTGTATATATATACAGTCTGCTCTTCAGATTTTACTTTTATTTTTAATAATTACAGGTGCATAATAGGTGTATATGTTCATGAAGTACATGTAATGTTCTAATATAGGCATACAATGAGTAATATACACATCAGGGTAATTGGGGTAGCCATCATTTCAAGCATTTATCATGTATTTGTGTTAGGGGCATTCCAATTCTACTGTTTTAGTTGTTTTAAAATATATATTATTGTTGACTACAGTTACCCTGTTGTGCTATAAAATATCTTATTCATTCCATCTAACTATATTTTGGCACCTATTAGCCACCCCCACTCCCCACTACCCTTTCAGCCTCTGGTAACCATTATTCTACTGTCTATCTCCATGAGTTTAATTATCTTACTTTTTAGCTACTACACTTGAATGAGAACTTGTGAAACTTGTCTTTCTGTGCCTGGCTTATTTCACTTAATATAATATCCTCCAGTTCCATCCATGTTGTTGCAAATGACAGAATTTCATTTTTTATGGCTGAAAAATATTCTATTGTGTATATGTACCACATGTCCTTTATCCATTCATCTGTTGATGGACTCTTAGGTTCATTCCGTTTGGTTCTTTTTTGTAGTTTCTATCCCTTTGTTGATTTTATCATTTGGTTCAGGAATCGCTTTCCTGATTTTGTTTGCTTACCTATCTGTGTTCTCTGTTAGCTCACGGAACATCTGTAAGATGGTTATTTTGACTTAATGGTCAGATAATTCCTAGATCATGTCTCTAGAGTTAGTTTCTGGAACTTTATTTTGTTCAATTCAGCCATGTTTCCCTGTTTTGTTTTGTTTTCTTTTCTTTTTCTGTATGCCTTGTGATCTTTTATTGTGATTTGGGTATTTAAAAAGATAGCCACCCCTCCCAGTCTTAAAGGAATGGCTTCGTAAAGGAGAAGACCTTCACCAATCAGCTTGGCTAGAGAATCTGTGGACCTCTTAACCTCTTCTGTGAGCTTGTGCATGTAATTTCCCAGTGAAAAAGGTTTGCCCCTGTTTTCTTCTCAGGAGTTCATATTCTATTATTCCCCTTGGTGTCTATCTGTGGTACTGCAGAATGAGTTGTAGAAGAAAGTGATAATGGCAGGGAGATCAGTTGGAGTCTACTGAAATAGTCCAGAAGAGATATCAAGAGCTGAACTCAAGTACTCACAGTGAAAATGATAAGTTAATAAATTTGGCAGCCTTTACAGAACTTGGAGATTGATTTGATATGAGGGAGAAGACAAAAGACTGGGTTGGGAATAATTCTTAGTTTTTTACTTAAGTTGCTGTAAGAATGGTGTTATTAACCATGACTGTGGGGAGAATGATGGAAAAATATCCCTTAAATTGATAAGATGTAAAATGAAAATAAACATTGGTGCTACACACACAGAAATATGACAAAAGTTTACATCACAGATGAGAATACATTAGGGTTTAGCACTTGGTAGAAAAACAGGCATTTTGGCTTCTAACTCTAGAAGCAAGTGATTATCTGTTACCCTTGTGTCACTCAAATCTATATTCACAAGTGGGTTTCTGTATATCCTGCAGTATCACAGTAGTGCTACTGGATTTGGTGTCTTTTTTTATCAAGAGACAGAGTCGTGCTCTGTTGCCCAAGTTGTAGTGCAGTGGCACAACACAGCTCACTGTAACCTCAAGCTCTGATGTCAGCATCTTATTGTTCCTGAAAGGTTAGAAAGACAATAGCTGGCATAAACTGTACAAGTGTAGAAAAATATAAACACATTCTTAGCTAGGAAGGTACCAGGAAGCCTAAGTATTATCAAGTTATTTGCTGGACAAGATTAAATAAATATATGTGTGAATAGTTTCTTTATTCTCTTTGTTTCCTCAAGCAAACAAGCTTTATTACATATATATTTATATATATATACATAAATATAATATGTGTGTATAAATATATATAAATAAACTTTATTTATATACATAAACAAGCTTTATTACATATATTTATATATGTAATATGTAATATATATGTCATATATGTAATAAAGCTTGTTTATGTATATAAATAAAGTTTATTTATATATATTTTTATATATATTTATACACACACACACATATATGTAACAAATGGCAGAAACAGGGAGGCAGGGAGAAGATGAAGGCAACCACATCGACCTTTATTGGTGTTAAAAGACATGGTGCTAAAAACAAAAGGTGGGGAATGAACAAAGTTCAAAAATCATAGTAAACTGAAGACCAAAAGATGGATTAGATTTGTAGTTCTTCCTGAATATCCAATATTATTACAAATTTTTATTGTGTATATCTGGCCATCACATACTTATAACATACTGTCTTAAGTTTGAAGTACATTTTCCTACTTAAAAGCTTTGGTCTGACAATATGAAATGGGAAGATTATTTTTTCATCAGCCAACTTGGAAAAGAATTTCATATAACATACTAGGAATAGCATGGAATTAATTTCTTTTCCTTAGGGAAGAAAGAGAAATCACCTTTTAATAGTTTGTTCATCTTAAATACTTTATCCAAATATAGAACTACTTCTATCCACAAAGTACATACCTAGAAAAGTTCAAGAATAGAACTATCCCAGTAATATGGAGGCCAGGTTTCAGGCAACCTCAACTACTTGAAATACCACCCAGAACCTGAAAGCAAAACAGGCCTTTGAAGTACTGAACTAGCTGTCAAGTATGAACTTGCATACTTCATTTTCAAAAAGTATTCTTGCAAACCATCATTCAGATAATATAATAGTTAATATTGTGAGTACTTATTATGCATTCATTGTTATTGTTTTCTGTATAAGAGACCATGAAATAAACTCCCAGATTCCAATGTTGGGGAAAATTTTGCCTATCAAGATAAATACATTCCGTCAGATAATGATAATTAAAAAAAAACCCCAAAAATATGTACTTCTCTTTTCTATTGGCTGCTATGAAGCACAGAGATAAATTTAGCACTCATAAAAAATAAATATTTATCCTAGATTCCTCAGTTTATCTTCTTAATTTCTAATTTCCTTTCCAATCTATTTTTAAACTATCCTACCTTATGTTTTAATACTATAGGGTATCTTAAATCATTTTGTTAAGTTGATAAACTATGTCATAAATATTTATAATATTTATTTATGGAATAAAAACAGTAAGAAAATGGATAGCAATTTAAGAGACGTCAAATATATCTCAGAAAATAATTAGTGGAGGGAGAAATTGTGGCATTAAGAATTAATATCTAAAGATACTTCTCTAATTTGAAGATCTCTCTAGTAATATGGTATAGATAGGAAAACTCAGCAACAGCTGCAACCCAAATTTAGAGAATATCATTTCTTTTGACGGGTTGATATTTGGCCAGAATACACCATTATAGCTACACCAATACTTACAATATTGAGATAAAGGTACTTAAGTACCCATTTTTAATCTCTGCCTTGAGCCTTCTGAGTGTTTCCCTGTTGTCCCTGCCCATTGGTCATCTTTGAGATTCAGCAACACAGCAGGGGTTTCCCGTTCTGCTGGGTTTCTGTATATCCTGCAGTATACCAGGTGTTAAATCTTTTTAATATTATCCCTCTCTCCATCTATTCTCTCCCCTCTAGTTTTTATGTGGAAATTAATTTTGCTTTCTGAAGAATGGATGATGTTATAACCATAAAATTCCACTTTCTGAACTGGAAAGGAAAAAAAAAACAAACAAAAGAACACTGGAATAAAACTGAAGCATCTCATTATACTCTATAATTCAAAAGTATTAAAACTTAGAACAACTGGAACATAATCATCTCATTTTAATCCTTTCCTTTAAAATAGGCTCTAACAAATGACAAACTGGGAACTATCTGCAACAGACCAAGAGTTAATGTCTTTACCCTATAAAGAATCTTTGCAAATATATAAGAAAATCATACCAATAGAAAAACAAAACAAAGCAGAACAAGTATTCACAAAATAATTAAAAACAAACAGCAATAAAAATAATTTTAAAGCAAAAACACCTTTACAAAGGTTTAAGTTCATTAGTAATTAATAAATGCAAGTGAAAATGAGTTAGTTATAATTTATTGCCTATGAAACATCCACAGATAAGATAGAATGAAAATAGCAGCACTGACTACAGTATGAAAAAGTTATTTTCATCACTTAATGTCCAGGTGTTTTTTCATCACTTAATGTCCAGGTGTTGGAAATAAATTTTTGGTGCCACAAAAGAAATAGCACTTGAACATAAATTTTCTCAGCAAGGCAATTTTACTTCTATAGAAGGGTGCCTCTTGTGGATGGAGCAATGGCGAGAACACGCCTGAACAAGGGAGGGGAAGGGATTCTTATCCTTGACGTAGGTAGCCCCTACTGCTGTGTCATTTCCCTATTGGCTAGGGTTGGACTGCACAGTCTAAACTAATTCTGATTGGCTATTTTAAAGAGAGCAGGGGTACAAGCCAGAGAGGCAGGGTGAGCAGTTTCGGCAGGAAAGACAGTTATGGAACAGGTGACTAAAGGAGACTCAGGTCAGAGCAGGTGACCAGGGGTGATTCAGGATGGAGCAGGTGACCAGGGGAACAGATGTGAACTACTGATTAGAGCTGGCAGGAAGGTTGTTTACTGAAAATAGGGGCAAGGAGATGAAGAGAATGAGAAAGTTAAACTTTCAAATTGAGAACAAAGACCTGAACATACTGACATATTGATTATTTGAACAGAAACTTAGAACTCACTGTATTTAACACAGGGAAAGAGTAAATCAACTGGTATAATCTTTTCTGAAAAAAAATCTGACAATATACGACAATAGTTTTTAAGATTTGTATGTCCTTTGACTCAGAGATTCCAATTACAGAGACTTATCTGTGGCTGACTGCCACGGTTACCACTTGAGACCGTCATTACAACAGTTACTAGTGTCACTACTTGAGACCGTCATTACAAGACTGAATGAAGGGACGAATGTAGAAATGAAAACTTAAGACAAAAGAAACTGTTTTAAAGAAGGGTCCAGGGGAAGAAGAAGAGAGTTCCCTGTGTCTAGTGAGCAAAGGCAGCCCCTGAACTTCCACAGCCTTTCATATTTATTGAGTAGCAAGAGCAGGGAGGAGGAGGTAATGATTGGTCAGTTGCTTAATTGATAACAGGTTCATATTATTACTAACAAACAGGCTTCAGATGTACGTAATCACAAGAAACACTGCGCTTGGGTCATGACTGCCCCCAGCATTCCTTATGGGCAGCAGATGCAGCCTGTCAGTTTACCAACATTCTGCATTTATGAGAACAGTTTGCTGCTTACTCATATAGCCTCCAGTGGTATACTGAGTTGATCAAGACCCTCATTCTTTCGGTCTGTAACATTTATCCTAAGGAAATATTTAAGTTTGTAGATAAAGCTTTGATTACAAGGTATTTTATCACATTATATACAACATAGGTAAGCCAGAAATCTAATTGTTCAACGGTAGGTGTAAGTACTGTAACACACTTACATAATAGAATACTATGTAGTACTTAAGGTGATCTGTAAAACTATACTCAACATGGAAAGAGGTTCATAATACATTACTGAGTGAAATAAATATATTACAAAATATTATGAATGGTATCATCCTGTATTTGTCTTCTCTGTGCCTGCCCTAGTTTTGCTGAATATCAGAGGAAAAAATAACCCCACCATGTATTATAATAAATTCATGTTCACAAACCTCAAATCAACATATTATCTGACAATCTTACCACTTTTCCCCAAGTTTACTCTTCCCACTCTTTGAGCTGATTAGTCCATAATTATTTCTCTTTCCTCAAACTGCCAATACCACCTCTCCCAACTTATTCTGAGCCAATGAACTTGCTTTCCTTCTGTCATATTCTTAAAATGAAGGAACTATCCTTTGCTTAAAGCTCAATGCCTTCTTACCATCCCCTCTTACCTTCTCTTCTCCTTTAGTCTTTCTCCCCTCCCCACGCCGCCCTCCCTTGCTCGCATCACCAATTTTCCCATCTCTTTTAGATCTTTCTTGCATGCAAATTTGTTCTGGGATCTCCTAGCTTAAATAAAATCCTTTCCTGGACCTTATATCTCCATCTAGCTACTAAATTTCTTCCTCCCTTCAGGGGGAAACTTCTCAAAAGAGTTATCTACACAAGCTATCTCTACCTCATCACCTCTTTGATGTGGCTTTTGTGAACCCAAAAAGTGTCATCCAGGTTGAGGATGCATGCCTGACACAGCCTCAGGAAGTCCTAAGGACATGTGCCCAAGCGTGTAGCTTGGTTTTACACATTTTAGGGAAGCATGAAACATCAATCAAGTACATTTAAGAAATACATTGGTTTGGTCCAGAAATGTGGGACAACTCAAAGAAGGGGGTAGGGGGTCCAGGCTATAGGTAAATTTAAACATTTGCTGGTTGACAATTGGTTGATTTTGTCTAAAGACTTGGGATCAATAGAAAGGAATGCTTGGGTTGTGATGAGAAGTTGCAGAAACCAAAAAGTTTTATCATGCAGGCTTCAGAAAGAACAGGCTGTAAAATGTTTCTTATCAGACTTAAAGTCTGTGTTGATTTTAATGCCAGAGAGGTATAATGAGGCGTGTCCAACCCCCACTTCCCTTCATGGTCTGAACCAGTCAGGGTAAATTTTAAGAGCCCTGGCTGAGGAGGATTTACACTTTCATCCCCACAATTCCAATAAAATGACACTTGAAAGTATCAACAATAATATGATTCATGGTCCCAAGTCAACATTTTCCATCTTACTGTTACTCAACCTTTTAGCAGCATATGTGTATCTGACCAAGCCCCTCTTGAAACACTCTCCTATTTCAGCCTCTGTGAGGCCACTTTCACCTGTTTTTTCTCCTACCTCTCTACACACTTTATTGACTTGTCCTGTTCTGGTTGTTATTCCTCTATAAGACCTTTGAAAATCAAAGTTCCTGCGGGCTAGATGCTGCACCCTCTCCTATACATTTCTACCTTGGATGATCTCATTCCTTTTCATGGTTTTATATACCAACTATATGCTCATAACATCCAAATTTATATCAGTAACTCTGACATTTATGAGTTCTAGCATCTAATTAACAAATGTTTGTTTTTAAAAATGTCACACACACACACACACAAAGTTCCCATTATCCCAGGACAGCTGGCACTGAAAATGCCACCAGAAGGGAATCAACTTAATAGGGGAACAAAATTGCATCACAAATGATAGAAAAGAGCTTTTATTTGGGACTTTAGAAAAATAAAACCAAAAATCATTAAAATAAGCTTATTTAATCCCATTTAAAATATTTTAAATTTTAATTGCAGCTAAGTAATAATTTATAGAATGGACAAAGAATGAAATAAGAACTATTTGAGGGATTCGGGGTAGTTCTCTGATAAAAGTATTGAATGATACAGTATCCTTTACCTCATAAACAGGGTTATTTTTACCAAAATGTTTGAACAATTCACTGTTTTCTCCAAAGGTCTCTCATTAATTGGATATTCAAAATACCCATCACTCATCATCCAAGTAGATTTTTTTCACTTCAACTTAACTGATTTAAATCATTTTTCATGGGCTTTGATGTATTGAAATAGTTATCCAATACCACTTTCAACTTTATGAAATCCTGTGTCTTTTCCAAGATTTATAATTCTACATTGCAATTAATTTCTCTTTTTTTTTTTTCACTGTTAGCATTCAATAGTCAACAGAGGACCAGTGATATGATGGAGAATAATACATGCTATTGTTTAGCAGAAAGGGGTTTTTTGAGGAGGACTAATTTTATAAGTGGTTAATTTACTGGTGAAAATTTCTATGGTATAAGGGATTTTTCTTTACTATACATCATAACTTATAAGCACTCAGAAAAAAATTTAAAATAATTGTATATACACATACACACATGCACATGTCTACATATGTATATATAAAGTCTTGTGAGATATATGCCCCAAATGGCAGGATTAAGGTTGATTTTTATATTTTTCTTATTTCCTGTTAATATTTTCTGATTTTTCTATTACTGGTCATGCATTACTTGTATAAATAAACTATCATGACTTATTAAATGAAAGTAAGCTTTGAATAGTGTTTGAAAACAATGTGGTTTATAGTCCCTGTCTGGTGACAGCTTTCATTTGCATTTGTATTACAAACTGGCAACTGAAATTAGACCTTGGAAAAAAACAAACAATCCCATCGAAAAGTGGGCAAAGGATATGAACAGACAGTTCTCAAAAGAAGATATTCATACAGCCAACAGACACATGAAAAAATGCTCATCATCACTGGCCATCAGAGAAATGCAAATCAAAACCACAATGAGATACCATCTCACACCAGTTAGAATGGCAATCATTAAAAAGTCAGGAAACAACAGGTGCTGGAGAGGATGTGGAGAAATAGGAACACTTTTACACTGTTGGTGGGATTGTAAACTAGTTCAACCATTATGGAAAACAGTATGGCGATTCCTCAAGGATCTAGAACTAGATGTACCATATGACCCAGCCATCCCATTACTGGGTATATACCCAAAGGATTATAAATCATGCTGCTATAAAGACACATGCACATGTATGTTTATTGCGGCACTATTCACAATAGCAGACTTGGAATCAACCCAAATGTCCATCAGTGACAGACTGGATTAAGAAAATGTGGCACATATACACCATGGAATACTATGCAGCCATAAAAAAGATGAGTTTGTGTCCTTTGTAGGGACATGGATGCAGCTGGAAACCATCATTCTTAGCAAACTATCACAAGAACACAAAACCAAACACCGCATGTTCTCACTCATAGGTGGGAACTGAACAATGAGATCACTTGGACTCGGGAAGGGGAACATCACACACCGGGGCCTATCATGGGGAGGGGGGGGGGAGGGATTGCATTGGGAGTTATACCTGATGTAAATGACGAGTTGATGGGTGCTGACGAGTTGATGGGTGCAGCACGCCAACATGGCACAGGTATACATATGTAACAAAGCTGCACGTTATCCACTTGTACCCTAGAACTTAAAGTATAATAAAAATAAATAAATAAATAAAATAAATAAATTTAAAAAAAAAAGAAAAAAGAAATTAGACCTTGGTAGTCGTGTATTCTAGAGTCATTAAGTCCAAAATTACAGGGTACCAGTTGCTAGGGACAATAAACAGACTTGAAACTACAAAATGAGAGATTAAGGTTATATTTACTAAAGAATACTCTGACAGTTCATGTTGTTAATTCTGGAAGCATGACTGCAAATTGAAAAATCTGACCGCAGTTTAGAATTAAACTGAATCCCATTTTGAGATTTGGGGATTAAATAAATAGGTTGTCATAGTCTCTGCTTTTCCAGCATTTTCTAAACCACGTTGCTTATCAGAATCATCTGGGTCTCTTGCTACAAATGCATGTTGCACCCTCAAAAACGTGACTTTGTAGGCCAGGAATCTATGTTAGTAGCTAACCGTAGGTGATTCTGAAGTAGCTCATCGATAAACCGTGTTTAGGAATCAATGTTTTAGGCCAATGGTTCTAGGAAGAAATCACCAAGCCCTTGGTGAATGAACATTTACACTCACTTCATGATCACATAACAGAGAGCTTCCTAGGGTATGGTCCTCTTTGGGCAATACAAATTGTGATACAATTTCTACTTGTATCAACTGCCTATCCTTCCCAACCAAAAGAAAGTGAGAATCAACAGTGTTACTCCTCAGTATCAAGTACCAAAAAATAGAATGCAGCAAAATTTGAAAGGGAAAAGCAATCACTTAAAGCAAACCTTTTGTCAGACTCCAAAAATCCAGATCATAAAAAATTTAAAACTGAAAGAATTCTTAGACCAGCTAAGTCAACCTCATAATTTTACAGATGAGAGTCAGAAAAATGAAGTCGTATGATAGTGGCAGTTGTTACAAAAACCAGGACACAAGTACTCTTATACTTGTATGTTTTTCCACTTTACCATGTATTTAATGAACCAATGATGAGTATTATTGGAGTTCCTTGAGAGCATGTATCTCTCACACTTCCTGGCACATGATACCTGGGTTAAAGTTTGTTGAATTGAACGCTCTGTTTAAACTCCAAGCAGTAAAAATTAAAGTCATGGTGATACCTTCTAAACATACTTACCTAGAATGTTGGCCTTTCTAATTTGTCAGGTAAAGCTGTATGAATAACTTTCTCAATAAATCTGGGACAAGTGAATTATGTTGCCTTAATGACTGAAAAAAAGAGAAGTCCCTTTTGTGGGATTTACTACATAAGTAGTAACGTTTTCCCTATTATATCTCTGCCCCCACTCATCCTTGAAGATGCAGTTCGGCTGTGAAGTCAGCTTGTGCTTGGCCACAGAGGAAGCTGCATTGCATTAATATAAAGGGTAGTTTGGAGTCAAAACAGAGTTGCATTTTATTTTCAGCTTTGCTATTAAGGTACTTAACCTCTTTAAATCTAAGTTTTCTCACCATTGTTCACTATATCCTGAGATATATCTACACCATGGAGATGTTTATGGGTTGTTTTTAAAATTCTACTTGTTGCTGAAATTTCAAGAAATGAATTTCAAGATGATACTACCCAGGACTGTTGGAATATTCATTGAAACCATGTATATTTTTCAAAAACAGAATGTAAGAAATCTTGCCTAACGTATAAGGGGAACTCAACAATTGCAGTCTCCAAGACGACAGGAACTTCGTTTTGTGTACTGTTGTATTAGTGCCTTGGACATAGCAGAAACTCAGCAAATAATGCTCATGTGTTTCCCTTCCTTCCTCTGCCTACTTTGTTAATAAAATATATCTCATATCAACTATCATTGTATCATGCATAAATATTCTACACTTCTCTTAAATTTGTGTGACTTTCCATTATACTTAGAAATTTACTGTCTTCTTACAAAAAGTATTTCCATCTCTCAACAAAGTTAGTGATCTGCACAGCTGTGCCAAGAAGATGTAGTAATCTTTAATGTAGGAAGATGAACAATTTGAAAAACACACACACATTCCCTGATTTCATTCGTGTTACATATGGACTCATGGCTTTCAAACACTCAAACATAACATGAAAACCATTGCCTTCGCATTCGAGCTACCTGAAGTTTTTGTTCTTTTCCTTACAGGGAACCACCGCAAGTCACAGATTTGAAATAAAATTGAGGGCAGTAGTATCAGGAGAAAAATCGTTGGGAATGTGTTGGAGAGAGTAAAAGGGTCCAGCAGGCAGCTGCGTTCTGTCTGGACTTGCACTCCTACCTCCGTGGCTCCAAACTCGGGGGTGGGGGTGGGGTGGGGCGGGGGATGATTTAGAGCAACACCTTTCGGCCTTACTGTATTAGACTATGGGGGTGCACTCCAGCAGTGGTTTTTCCCCATTATTTTAACCGCAGTTTCCTTTCTTTCACAGAAGTGCTTCGTGTGAATCTCCAGCTGGGTGGGGAGGAGACAAAAGAAAACCAAAGCCAATCTGGTCTCCTCGCATCTTGAAAAAGGTCGCACGGTCAGTCGGCTTGCCGCCGCTCTCCCGAGTCCCGGGCCACGACCTCGACCTCGCATTCAGAAGCCACGTTCAGCATCCAAAGGTAGCGGTCCACTCCCCGTTGGAGTGAAGAGAACCGGGAGAACGCCTTCCCAGAGCAGCTGCCGCCGGTCCCTGTCCCCGGCTCGCTTCAAGCTTTGCAGCCGCTGGGGCATTTCTGATGAGGGCCCTGGGAAGGCCCTCCGAAACATTCCGCCCCTCGCTAGTATTTACTCACTGTCTTCCAACCTTTTTGCTGTGGAATGTGTGCTCCCTGTCCCCATCTTGGGAGAAGGCAGGAACCGCAATGAGGGAGGAGCGCAGAAGCAGACACTTTACGTGCCCAGCTGGAACTGTTCGCTTTGGTCGACCAACACTGATTGCCCATTCCCCTGTGTTCCCTCTTAAAGAACTTCTGAAAATTGCTCCAGAGGGGCGGAGTCGGGAAGCCAAGAGCGTGGGAGGCAAACCTCAGCCCCCTCGCTGTCTGTGAGGCTAGAAGCCTCGGTTTTCCTTATCTGGAAAAGGGGGTTGATAATAATAATAATTACTTCACACCATTACTGCGATGATTAAATGCAGTAATATGGATCTATCTTAGAATACTGTTTGGTACTGAGGAGTGTTAGCCCTTGTCATTAGTATGCATTCTTTCAACAAACTGTAATTGAGCACAAGCTCTGTGCTACCCTGAGAAGAGTGGTGAACAAGACTAATAATGTTCCTGCCCATATGAAATGTATATCCTAATGATGGTAAATGGAAAATAAGCTAGTAAACAGTAAAAATATAATTATTTTAATTATCATAAGAAAATAAAACGAGAAAATACGTACAGAGGGAACATGTGGCACGTGGCTAATGAGAAGCCAGTGCTCATCGAAACTCCATCTGAGGAGGTGCCTGAATAACAAGAAAGACATGCACACAGATCTGGAGGTTCAGCATTCAGTGCAGAGTAAACAGCTGAGGCAAAAACTCAAAGGTGAGCACATGCTTGGTCTGTTCTGAGGTGGAAATCAAGCACTTATTATATGTGACTTAAAGATGTCTTAAAGATGTATTTCTACCCCTGCACGTGTAAGGATAATTTATATGGGCATCTTCATTCTCGCCAAGAGTTGGAGAATGGGAAAGATATGGGAACCTGTCCCAGCTGTTTTCTCATTATTAAAGTGATTGATGACAAAGATCAGTATATGTGCAGAGAAACAGATCCAGCACCTTTCACCAACAGAAAATTCATTAAATACTGAAGGATTTTTAGCTAAAATTCTGACAAGTGGAAATAAGTCAAGGTGGAAAAAAATCTAATGCCAAGTTACAGACCTTTTTCATGAGGACACCAGTTTTGTGGTTTACTATTCCCTTAGAGTATGGATTCTTTTTTAAAAAAACATTTATTTATTTAATTTTTAAATTTTAGATTCAGGTGGTATGTGTGCAGGTTTGTTACAAGGGTATATTGCATAATGCTGAGGTTTGAGCTCCTAGTGAACCCATTGCCCAAATAGTGAACATAGTACCCAATAGGTAATTTTTCAGGGGAAAGAAGCTGTTCTATTAAAAAGAAACCTTGCACTCATATGTTTATTGCAGCACTATTCACAATAGTAAAGTCATGGAATCAACCTAAGTGCCTATCAATGGTGGATTGGATACAGAAAATGTGGAACATATACACCAGAGAATATTAGGCAGTCATAATAAAGAATGAAATCATGTCCTTGGCAGCAACATGGATGCAGCTGGAGGCCATTATTCTAAGTGAATTAACATAGAAATAGAAAACATAGGCCATTATTCTAAGTGAATTAACAAAGAAAGTGAAATTAACATAGAAATAGAAAATCAAATACCACATGTTCTCACTTATAAGTGAGAGTTAAAGAGTGGGTACACATGGACATTAAGATTGAAATAAGAGTATGGATTATTTACATCAAATCAAAGAAGAGAGCCAACAGATGGGTCATACCCTCATTTTATGCTTAGAACTTTGAACTGGAATTGTTCTTAATTTTCCATCAAAATTTTAAGAGAAGATAATTTCAAAAACAGTGCTGTCCTTCAGTTTCATCATTTTATGTCTTAAAACTAATCATTCAATATCTGATAGCAATAGCATCTATCTCAAAGTCATTAGTATACCTTGGTTATTAACATAATTCAAATTAACTCTTCCAGTGAAGCTGACATCACCTTTGCTATTTTTAGAAACTTTGAAACTTAAGAAAATGAGTTGCCTCCTCACTGCTACACTTCCACCTTCTTCACCAAGCCTTAGGCTTGCCCTTAGGGTTTCCTTTTTAGAATGTTCATTTGCTGTGAAGCAGGCCTTTTCTGTTATTCTCCATGCAGTGTGTTAGTTGTGGCTTTAAAGAGAAAAATTAGCTCCCAATTTCTCCAGAGCTACAAGTTAGTCGGTAAGAAAGAAAAGTCAAAAAGTGAAATAGTCTCAGGATTTGGAGTTTCTATATGAATATTCCATAGGTTTCTTAAACATTAGGAAAAGATAAAAAGACAAGCAGCCAGGGGAGTTGAAATTGGTAACAGAATGGAGGAGCAAAACATGGTAACTTAGTAAATAAAACACTTGAATAACTTTGCCAAATCAAAGCAGGTATTTCTATATCTGCATGCTCACGAGTTTCTAGAAAGGCTAATGAAATTGCTCTCCAGATGGGAGTTGATGTCAAGTCTTATAGCAAATGACAATGCTTTCAGCATTATCACAATATCACATCACTTCACCTAAAAGTTGAAGAATCTACAATAACTCTGTTTGCTGAAGATCTTGAAAGTAGGAAGCAAAATCTGAATGGATGTATCCATGGGCACATCTACTACACCTCTGTAATCTGCAACCAAACCAGAGTCATTCTCTGACAGAAAAATATTTCTCTGGACAAAAATAAATATATAAAGAGAGTTGGGTCATCAGCCTTCTTTTGTCAGAGTGTTGAGAACAAGAAATTTAAATCACCTCTATGAAGAATTTAAAATTTCCTTTATATACACAATTTAACTGTGTGCATATAAAATTAACAAAAATGCACTGATATCTAGCAGGTTGTTTAGGGAATGGTTCCTATAATTAGAGAGAAAAATGGCTTGCCAGAACGTGAACACTCTATTACCAATAGCTGCACATAGTCATTGAAGGTTTAAATCAGACACATCTGTGGCCTTAAAATTTTTTTTTTGTCTGCCAGCACCATGGCTACAAGTAGCTAATAAACTGAGATATAATAAATAATCAAAATGTGGATGCTGGAAGCGCTTGACACATTATGAGAAGCAGTGTTCCTATCACAGATATAAAGAAATGGCATATTCTTGATGTAATGAGATATCTTACTACTATGTGGAACACAGACACCTCAGAAGTAATTAGCTGGGGGTAGTCGCACGTGTCTGTAGTCCCAGCTACTAGGGAGGTTGAGGCTGGAGGATCTCTTGAGTCCAGGAGTTCAAGACTGCAGTGAGCTGTGATCTCGCCACTGCACTCCAGCCTAGGCAACAGAGCCAGACCCCGTCTCAAAAAAAAAAAAAAAAGATAATAATTATTCACAACTGCTTTGCAAAAGCTCTTGTTAGAACCACAGATGGCTCAGATAAACAGAGGAAGATACGTGATGACTCTAACTGGAATAAGCTGCAGTGAAAAATATATCCCATACTCAAATGTCAATTACTTTATAGCTATTGATAATGTGTTAGCGCCCTCTACTGATTGTGAATTTCAAACGAGAACAGGTATCCTTGATGTAGGTCTGTTTTGAGCATAACATAAGAGGAGGAAAAGTTGCCTAAGTTGAAACATCCAAGAGAAAAGAAGCATGAACAGCAATGGCGATCAGTGATACACTGGAATCGTGTGAATTATTTTGATTCAAAAGCAACAGAATCACTAGATGTGTTTGTAAACCACAAAATAACACATCACGTGAAGCTGGAAGCCATTATCCTCACCAAACTAATGCAGGAACAGAAAACCAAACACTGCATGTTCTCACTTATAAGTGGGAGCTAAACAATGCGAACACAAAGACACAGGGAAGAGAACAACACACACTGGGGCCTGTCGGGGTGGGGTTGGGGGAGGGAGAGCATCAGGAAAAATAGTTAATGCATGCTGGGCTTAATACCTAGGTGATGGGTTGATAGGTGCAGCAAATTACCATGGCAGACTTTTACCTGTGTAACAAACCTGCACATCCTGCACATGTACCCCAGAACTTACAATAAAATAAAATTAAGTAGGATAGAGGACAATCTGCTAAATCTAAGATGCATATTTGCAGCACTGCCCAGCATAGTAATAATTTAGAACATCTGGCAGCCCTTTAAAAGTCAACAGACTGCTTTCATCTCTGTTATCTCATGTGATCGTCCTAGGACTTGGTGGACAGAATTATCTCCATTTTACAGGGGAGAAAACTAAGGCTCCAAGATTTAGTAACTTACTTCAGTCCCATCAAGGGAGGACTGGATCAGATTCCTGATCCAATTGCCAGGAGGCAAAACCTGATCCAATTGCCAGGATCCAATCCTGATCCAATTGCCAGGAGGCAAATATTTCTGCTGTCCCACTGGAATATAGGGCTCCCCTAGCCTGCCCTTCTAGGGTCTGCATTTGCCAGCTCTAGGATGAACACTTATACAGGAGCTATTTCTAAATATCTAGATATCCCTGTTTATCAGTGCCCCACCATTCACTATGGTAACCCTACATGCTGAAAATAACCATATTAAGGAAATTAGGCTGTGTACATTCACTCTCGTCGCCATCTTGGTTTTGGTGGGTTTTGGCTGGCTTCTTTACTGCAATCTGTTTTATCAGCAAGGTCTTTATGACCTGTATCTTGTGCTGACCTCCTATCTCATCCAGCGACTTAGAATGCCTTAACTGTCTGGGAATGCAGCCCAGTAGGTCTCGGCCTTATTTTACCCAGCTCCTATTCAAGATAAAGTTGCTCTGGTTCACATGCCTCTGACAGGGAGGCCTCAGGAAACTTACAATCATGGTGGAAGGCAAAGGGGAAGCAGGCACATCTTACATGGCCAGATAATTCATTACAGATTTTAGGGTATAGATAAGATTACTTTAGGAGAGAATATGGAGTAAGAGGGGGCTTTGCTAGAGTCCTAAAAGCTCTAAAGAGAGGCAATATTTAGAGTTCACACAGCTTAGTAACTCAGATCTCTCTGACTCTAAAACTCATTCTTTTTCTAAGATACTATGCTGCCTCTTAAAGAATAGATATTGAATACAATATAATTAAGTTAATATTAATATGAAATGTGAACCTTTGCAAAGGGGAGATAAAACAAGGGGAATGATTAAGATCGCCAGGAAGAGTGTGAAGAGTAAGAAGAGAAGATGGCGTAGGGCAGAACCCTATGGAATGTGAACATTTCAAAAGAAAATGAAGAGCTGCCACAGAGGTGGGAGGAGAACCAGGAGGGTGTAGTGTCTTGGAAAGAGCTAAGAGAATAAAGGGGTTCAAAAAGGAGGGAATAAGGGCCTTGTGCGGTGGCTCATGCCTGTAATCCCAGTACTTTGGAAGACTGAGGCGGGTGGATCACGAGGTCAGGTGTTGGAGACCAGCCTGGCCAATATGGTGAAACCCCGTCTCTACTAAAAATATAAAAAATTAGCCGCATGTGGTGGCACGCGCCTGTAATCCCAGCTACTCAAGAGGCTGAGGCAGGAGAATCACTTGAACCCGGGAGGCAGAGCTTGCAGTGAGCCAAGATCATGGCACTGCACTCCAGCCTGGGCAACAGAGTGAGATTCTGTCTCAAAAAAAAAAAAAAAAAAAAAAAAAAAAAAAAAAAGGAATAATCAAAGTAAAATCCTGCAGAGTTGAAATATGGTAATGGCTGAAAATTATCTATTTGTTTTAGCAACACTGTTGAGAATTTTGTCTGTAAAGGAGAGGTAGGAGAAAGACCACTAGCTTTTCTGTGTTTGGTGAGGGGGCATAGGGTATGGGGTTAAGAAAGGTGACTTTGGAATGTTTTAGATGAGAGAAATTTTGACAGCCTTTAAGTCCTGATAGTAAAGAGCCAGTTAGCAGAGAGCCGTCGAGGAGTCATGCAACAGCAGGGTTCATCAGAGGAGCTTGACTCTGAGTCAGCAACAGGGAATAGGGATGGAAGAGGGCTGGCTTAGATCAAAGGAGAGTAGTCGTTTATTATTATTATTATTATTATTATTATTAGTGCAAAAAGAACAGGAGAAAGGATTGGTGAGAGGTACAAGAAAATTAGAAAATTTCATGGCGAAAGTAGAGGCAGCTCCTGTCAGATGAACTCTATTTTGTCTGTGAAGAAACAGGCGACGCTGCCTACAGAGACTAAGCAGGAGAGACGGGGCCAGCTTGGTTCTTCATTTATGCCGCCCACCATTGCTGGTAGATTCTTTATCTAGCCTGCATCCTCTCATTTTCCCGGATCCCTATACGGCATTTGACGCTGTTTACCACAAGAAATGTCGAACGAACGTGAGACACTCAGGGATACTCCAGTCGGAACTACTACTCCCAGAATGCAGTACGGCTCCTGGGAAGTGCGGGCAGCTGGGAACGCAGCAGGCCTAGCCCTGTCGCCTGCTGCCATTGGAGGAGCGCTCCCACTCCCAAGAGGCCACGCGTAGGCGGGGCGCTTCATGCGGAAGTCGGCGGCGTCCGGTCCCGGCGTCCGGTCCCAGCCTGCTCTGGGAGCTGGCAGTTGGCGACACTTCGCTGACCCGCGCCCCTCGGTCCCGAGCCCACGCGCCCTTAGAGGGTGCCCGGACAGGTAAATGGAGTGGGGCGCGCTCTGCGGGAGGCGAGGAGAGAACTGCGGGGAGAGGGCAGAGGCGTAGACGGAAAGGTGCTGGGGTGGAGCGAGGAGGCAGTGCAAGGGTGGCTTGGGCTTCTCTGGTGTCGACAGTTTCAGTTGTCGGGCAGGACCAGTTTTGGCGTCTTATGCCACTGGAAAGGCTTCGAGTTAGAGTGTCAGAATGCGTCACTTAAGCTGTCATTACAGGAGGGAAAAAATGTTAACTTTTTCTCAGTTTGCATTCTACAAGACCTTTCTGTAGCATTTAAATCTCTTGAGATCCCCTGAGTCTTCCAAAAACTCTCTACGTCCTTGTTCCATGACGTCACTTTCTGCTTCACCTTCTACTTCTGGCTGTTTATGCTCCTTCGTGGGTTCCTAGCCCCTTATTCGCCCTTCCTCCACTGCTCAGTATTGACAGTCCCCTTCTTCGTCTGTTCAGGAACTGTATTTCTGACCGACCCGTTTCCTCAGCTTCAGACCTGTTTGGTGTTTTTATTAGTGGCCAATGTTTGTCAAATTCTGACCGCGTACTTTGGTAAATGCTTTACATCTCCCCCTCCCATAACTCTCACAATCAACTGTCTTCATTCGGCCTCATTAATTGCTTTCAACTACCTGTATCTCCATTCTCCCTCCATTGATCCCAGAGGATACAGTCATGTTTGGGATATTAATTCCCTTTGAATACCTGTGGCTGAGTGCAGATCCATTCATATATTTAACAAATATTTATTGAACGGCTGGTATATGCTTGACACTTTTAAGTGCAGGGGATACAGCTGTAAATAAGACTTAAGAGGTTGCTACTCTCAGGAACTTACATGTTTGTGTCTAGAGGGGAAAACAGGAATAATCGGGATTATGTTATATATTGGTTAATGCGAAATAAAACAGGTGGTTGACTTGAAAGGGTAGGATCCTATCCTAAGAAAGTCAGAGGGATCGGACTGGGTCTCAGAGCATCGTCCAGAAAGAATAGTTGTAATACCAACAGGAATAATCTTGATCTGTAACATGACTTTTCATAAACACCTCTTCTTTTCCCCTGTCTAAGCAGTGTTTATTCTTCATTCTTCTATCTCCTCCAAGGTTGTTGCATCAGAATTCATGGTTTATCTATAGTTGGTTTATTCCTTATAAGACCCAGAGAGAAGAGTGGGGGATTGAATTACTATTAGCTCAACTGCTTTATCTTACTGAGAAAGATAGTTTGGTTGTGAAAATATTATTCTTACCAGGTCCTTCTGAATATAAAGTTATCTACCATTTATAGTATATTTAAAACCAAAATATGCTCAATGTTCACTCATTTATTCAACAAATATTTGAGGAAATATTAGATGGTAGGCACTGTGCTGAGCACTGGGAAAATAGGGTAAAATAGACACTTTGAGCTCTCTTCCAAGGATAAATAATCCTAACAGTATACTGAGGAAATTCCTAAGGCATAGGCTGACACCTACATTCCTGTTCTTCATCCAAGGTGAGATCATCACAAAACATTAAGACATTTTCTGAGCAATTGTGGACATTCTGAGATTATTCACTTATTATTCTTTATCGCGTTTATTTATATGTCTTTCCCCATTGTTCTATGGCTCCCTCAAGTATTGGAATCCCTTCTTCCTTAACTTTATACCTCTAGTGTCTACTTTGACTGTCATATAGTAACCTGCCAGTACATACGTGTTGGATTGAGATAGAAAGACTCCCTATTTGATCAAATTTAAATGACATGATTTATACAAGGCCTTCTTTATGTAAGGCCATCAGCCATATTCCTCAACCTTCTCATTCACCAAAGGTGGACCATTTCATCTTATCAGGCTAACTTATGTACCTTCTTTACTTTGTTCTCACCTCTATGCTTTCTCGTTCCATCCATCCCTCCTAAAATGATCTCCTGTCTCTTCCCAGGCACCTTGTGTACCTCCCTCCATTAATTTAGTGGGCCAGTTAGTTTAATAATCTGCTCATGATATAAAGGTGGAAAAAAATTAATTTCCTTTTTATATTTCCTATGAAACATTCTGCCAATGAACTCTTGCAAGAATTAACATAATAGGTCCTCCTGCAATAATATAAATAATGATACAGAATACTTTTTAAAAATTTTGCATTGCCTATCACCATGTGCTATGTAATGAGTTAATTGTACTACTTTATTTGAACAGTTGTATAACCTCTGTTCACACAGCATGTTTTGGTATCATTTGGTTTCTACTTGGTAGAAACACATCTTTTTTTGTTTGTTTTGTTTTTTGAGACGGAATCTTGCTCTGTCACCTGGACTGGAGTGCAGTGGCGCGATCTCGGCTAACAGCAACCTCCACCTCCCAGGTTCAAGCAATTCTCCTGCCTCAGCCCCCTGAATAGCTGGGATTACAGGTGCGCACCACCACGCCCAGCTAATTGTTTTTTGTATTTTTAGTAGAGATGGGGTTTCACCATTTTTGGTCAGGCTGGTCTCGCCACGCACCTCGGCCTCCCCAAGTGCTGGGATTACAGGCATGAGCCACCGTGCCTGGCCAAGAAACACATCTTTGAGTATTACTTTCTCCTTCGCCTGAGATAATTTAAGTGGTAATGTTATTCTGCCACATTGTTATTTTCAGGATGTCATTTAAAGTCTTAAGTATTAAAGTTTTTTGGGTTTTTTTTTTTTTTTTTTTTGAGGCAGAGTTTTGCTCTTGTTGCCTAGGCTGAAGTGCAATGGCATGATCTTGGCTCACCTCAACCTCCATCTCCTGGGTTCAAGCGATTCTCCTGCCTCAGCCTCCCAAGTAGCTGGAATTACAGGCCTGCGCCACCACGCCTGGCTAATTTTGTATTTTTAGTAGAAACAGGGTTTCTCCATGTTGATCAGGCTGGTCTCGAACTCCTGACCTTGGGTGATCCACCTGCCTCGGCCTCCCAAAGTGCTGGGATTACAGGCATGAGCCACTGCGCCCAGCCAAAACTGAAGTCTTATTCCATGCAGATATCTTTCAATTGTAAATCATTACTGCAAAAGACAAATTTTGTCTTTATAACGGATTAAAAACAACAGCAGTACAAGAGTGCTTGAGTCATGACTGTCATGAATTTAGGATGTGCCAACCTAAGATCAGCCAGATGCTTCTAAGATGTAAACATTAAGCATTGTCATTTTAGGTGATTTATTGACACCTATTTCTTTATAGACAGGAATGCAAGTGCAGCACTGAATTGTGTGCCATTGCTCATTTATAAGACACACATGTAGATGATCCAGAATATTGTTATACATTTTTCAGCGTTGTCAAAATACAAATGCAGAATTAAAAGATTTCTCAAAACACATGGACTTGGCCTTTCCCCTTAGTTACCTGAAACTGTCTTCAGCCTCTACTTGAAGATGCTTTTGCTGAGAAGGAGCAGTTTCATCATTGCTGTTCTATTTTATTACCAAATTTTTTTATACAGGCAATTCCTTACTTACAAATGTATATATTTTAAAAGTACTGTTGTAAGCTTGTTGTTTGGAACGCTGGATGTATTTTCTTCTATAAATAATGCTATCCATGACATTTACATTGTTATGCCAACCAGTATCATTTTAACTTTTAATTTAGTGGACTTGAAGACCTTCCCCACAATTTACAATAACTCCTCTATTAAAAGACTGCATTTATAATTCTCATTTGAATTCCCTTATAGCATATCTTTTTTTTGAAACCCAACAACTAGAACAAAAATATCATTTCTTTAGTCCCTTAACATAGTAAAAACAGACTTTTCTAACTCTAAGCTGTTGTGGGTGACCCTTCTAGCCCTTAGCTCTAAGGACAGTCCTCCAATATGAGCAAGGAAAAAGAAGGGATAGAGGTTTTAGAGAGGGAGGCAAGTTGGGCAATATGAGTATCTGGAAAGGGAAGAGTAGGATTTGTTTGGGTGAACAGTGAGTTTCTAAAATGGAAGTCTGCATTGCTTGTCAGCTTTTTGGCTAAGATCAGGTGTAGTATCAGTTTAAAATGGGGGCTTGTTGTGGGTTGAATTGTGTCCTCCAGAAAGCTGTGTTGAAGTCCTAACCCGTGGTACCTGTGAATGGGACCTTATTTAGAAATAGGATCTTTGCAGATGTAATTAAGATGTAATTGAAAATGAGGTCACACTGGAGTAGAGTGGGCCCTTGATCCAATATGACTGGCATCCATATAATAAAAGAGAAGAGACACAGAGAATGCAGTGTGAAGACACAGATACAGAGTGCACCATGTGACTACAGAGGTAAAGATTGAAGTGCTGCATCTCCAAGCCAAGGAACATCAAGGATTGCCACCAAACTATCAGAAGCTAGAAAGAGATAAGGAAAGATTCTCTCCTACAGGTTTCAGAGGGAGCATAGCCCTGCCAACACCTTGATTTTGGACTTTTAATCCTCAGAACTGGTAGGCAATACATTTCTGTTGTTTTAAGCAACCAAGTTTTTGGTACTTTATTACTGCAGCTACAAGAAACTAATACAGGGTTCTTAGCAGGAATGAAGTAGAATTGGGATGATGGCTGTGGGACCAAGTGAGGAGTGAATAGGAGAACAAAGAGGAACAGAGTTGATATGGGGCTTTCCTTTATGTTGCATTATCTTTTTTTCTTCCCTTCTCTCTCTGGCTTATCTTTTCATTCTTTTTCTTCTTGGATCTTATCTTTATATAGCACTTCATGGTTTAGTAGGCATTTATATACTGCTAATAATTAGCAGAGCCAGGTTTTCTAACTTCAAATGCAGTGTTCATTGTACCACAGTTGTTTCTGTTATCCCAATACTCATCAAGACGTTATGGATTCTATTACAAGACGTTTACAGTGGGGGCAGGTAAGACTTCATAGGTGGGATTTTTAGCAGTATAGGAGAGAGGAAGGAATTCCCATTAGTGACATCTGGAAGGAAAGTAAAATTTCTGTTGCTATGTACCCACTGTTTAACAGTCATTTTTAAGTTGGGGACTGTTTTTATTGAATGAAACACTACTTGCCTATAACTTATATCCATTGTTCCTAGTTATATTCCGAATAATGTGCTCCCTGTTCCAGGTGACTGTACTTTATATAAACTCAAAAACTATTGTAATGTTCCTTCTAAGTCCTCTTTCTCATGTTACATATCTCTGGTTCCTCCAGCCAGTCTTCAGATGACATAATCTCCATGTCTCTCACCCATATTGTCTCCCTTTTGTCCAATCATTAAATATTCTACCCAGAATTGAATTCAGTATTTCACATATGTTCTAACCAGCACAGAGTGTAATGGGACTAGTACTTAAACAGGTCAAGACACCCTGTTTCTTAATGTACTTTGAGATTATGTAAGCATTTTTAAGCAATATCTCATACTGTTGGTTCATAATGAACTTACAGTCCACTGAAACACTAGATCTTTTTGTATTAATTGTTGCCAAGCTCAGTTTTCTTCTTGAACCTGCACAGGGACTGAGGCTCCTACTTTTTCATCTCTCTGTTCCAGGGACCATATGATTTCTTATCTCTGTTTCTCTTTGCGTTTTTGTTCCTCTCTACTGTATGTCTCTTTGACCCTAAGCAATGACCTCCTTCCTTGTTATAAAATTTCATTGATGGTTTTACAGTCTTCATTCTCTTTCTTTCCTTTTGGCTTCTGGGCCACCACACTTTTGGCTTTCCCATTTGGTCCTCCTTAGTCTTTGTGAGTCTCTATCTACCTTTCCCTCAACTGTTGGTTGTGCTTTGGGTTTTTTCCTCAGCACTCTTCCTTTTTTCTGTATGCAATTTATCTTCAGCAAATAAATCATGTTTAAAATGGCAGATCTAACTGAGCTCATCTGGGAATAAAAGGGCACAGAATCAGTCCCGGAGGAAAGTCAACATTTAGAGGTCAGGTAGAGGAGGAAGAGTCAGCAAGAAGACAGAAAGAGCAGCCAGAGACGTAGGAGCATTTCAAGGAGGGTTGGTCAGCAGTGTTGACTGCCTGAGAGGTCAAATAAGGTAAGAATAGAGAAGCAACCACTGTATTTTGCAACACAAAGGCTGTTGGTGACCTTAGGAAGCGTGGTTTTTTGGAGTGTTAAGGGCAACAGCCAGATTATAGTAAGTAGAAGAATTAAAAGGAGGCAGAGGAGCAGAGATAATGTGTAGCAATGCTTTGAAGAAACAGAACAGGGCCAGGCATGGTGGCTCATGCCTGTAATCCCAACACTTTGGGAGGCCAAGGCAGATGGATCTCTTGAGCCCAGGAGTTCAAGACCAGCCTGGGTGACATAGTGAAACCCTGTCTCTACAACAAAATACAAAAATAGCTGGGTATGGTGGCACACACCTGTAGTCCCAGATACTACGAAGGCTGAGTTAGGAGGATCACTTGAGCCTGGGAAGTGGAGGCTGCAGTGAGCCGAGATTGTGCCACTGCACTCTTGCCTGGAGCTTGGGTGACAGAGCAAGATCCTGTCTCAAAAAAAAAAGAAAAGAAACAGAACAGTAGGATCCACAGTTAGGGAGGCTTTAGGATCAAGGGAAATTAAAGTATAAGACAGCAATTTGGAAACTATAACTTGCTACCTATGTGTAAGGAGAATTCTAGAAAGAAGATGGTCGAGATCACAACCCTGAGGAACAACTTCAATTCAAGAGTAGGAATGAAACAGAGACCCCCAAGAGACATTCAGCCCAAGAGACAGATGAGCACCTTCTGCTCTGTGTGCTGTCCTTCCATGCTGGGATTGCAATAAGGAATCTGCATATTCCCTATTCTCAAGCAGTTTGTAGTTTGCTGTTGTGTTTCACAAAGTATATTTGTGTGAATCACCTGCATCCAGACAGACTTGTGTTAAATACAGATTCCAGGGCCCTACCTCAGGCCTACGGAATCAGAATTTCAGGAAGTGATGCGAAGAGTTTGAATTTTTAGCAAGTGACTCATACTCTGCCACACAAGATGATTCGTATTCCCACTACAGTTTGAGAACCACTGGTATGTTGGGTGCTGAGCGTTAACAAATAAGAGTAGGTTTAACAGTTAATCGAAGACTAGTAAAGCATTTGTTCATCTCTTTTTATGTTTACGTCATTAAATAAGAGAAGCTGGGCTTGTTAGGTGGGAAATAATAGCACATATTCATAGGCAGACTTAAGGAAAATAATCTTAAACTCATGCCATATTGTTTTAGTAATGTTTTGTTTATGAAGGGTCTTACCATTCCTTTCTTGTGGAAGCTTTGAGTTATTTTCACTTTGTTTCTATTATGGATAATGACTTTATACTGGCAGTGTACAGTAAAAGGATAAGATTATGGGCTCTAGAACCGTACTGCCTAGGTTTAAATTGCAGCTCCACACTTACTAGCTCTGTAATTTGGGGGAAATTATTTAAGTCATTTGTGCTTCAGTTTTCTCATCTATAATAGAAGTATCATAATAGTGTATAATCTCATTGAGTTGTGAGGACTAAATGGATTAATAATTATAAAGTACTTAAAATGGTACCTGGCACATAGTAAACAATAAATATAGGCTATTTTTATTGTTAATAGTTATCTTTATGAATCTAGAGTCTTCTGTTGAACTATTTCTCTAGGATAAATTTTCAGGATGAAATTTCTACATTAAAGAATGAAGACATCTTTATGTACCTTTGCTATCTATAGTCATTGCTTTTCAAAAGGGTGAAATCTGTTTGTGCTGTAATAATTTGTAAATGAAATCTATCAATGGGGTGTGTGTGTGTGTGTATATGTGTTTTGTATGTCTCTTTATATGCATACAAGCATGGCTTAGGTTGTAAGTTTGTAGGAAACTTTGACCTTTTGTTAAAGCCTGCTGTTAAGTCTGTTGTTAAGTTTCATGTTATAGTACCTTGTTAGATATTATCTCCAGGTAGTATGTTGGCAAATGATAGTAAGTTACTTTTGAAAGATTATGTCAAATAAATATTCTAAATCTGTGTCTTTTTCCTTTTGATAGACTGAAGCCATGGCGATTCTTTTTGCTGTTGTTGCCAGGGGGACCACTATCCTTGCCAAACATGCTTGGTGTGGAGGAAACTTCCTGGAGGTGACAGAGCAGATTCTGGCCAAGATACCTTCAGAAAATAACAAACTAACATACTCACATGGCAAGTGAGTTCTGTTCTGCATGTGGTAAGGGATGAAAGAAGGGAATTCTGTTACTGTAATCAGAATGGTAGAAAAGTAGAAAACAAGCTTCTAGGTACATAATTTGAATAAGCTGACAGAATAGTAACCTTCAACAACTTAGAAAATATCTGGTTTTGTTACTTATAAATTTAACTTGTAATTATTTTATTCTGTTATTGAAGTGATATTATTTTATTTTGAAGAAAGATATGGAAATGTTAAATATAAAAATGACTTTGCTCTAGAGCTGTGTGATATGTGAAATGATTCAGATAAGATAGATAATGTTCCTTTGTTCGTTCTTTCAGTAAATATTTACTGAGCGCTTAACTATTGCCAGGCACTTTGCTTGGTGCTGGGGATATAACAAGAAATGTAGTATTTGCCTCATAAGGGTTATAGTTTAATGAGGGAGGCAGTCAAATCCATGATGTCAAGGGTGGGAGGGTGGGAAGTAGTAGATAGGATGATGGTATTCCAAGTAGAAGGAACAGCAGGTAGAGAAGTATGGAGGCATGAGATCATAGGGCGGGCATATTTAGGGAATTGCAGACTGTTCTCTGTGACTGGTGCCCAGGATGGTGAAAATAAAGCTAAAGAGAGATGGGTAGAAGAAAAGTCATGTAGAGCCTTGTAGGCCATATTAAGAGCTTGGACTTTACCCTGTGGGCAGTGGGAAGGCATTGAAGGTTTTCAGCCAGGATGTGACACAGTCAGGTTTTATTTATTTATTTATTTATTTAGAGACAGAGTCTCACTCTGTCACCCAGGCTGGAGTGCAGTGGTGCGGTCTTGGCTCACTGCAACCTCCATCTCCCAGGTTCAGATGATTCTCGTGCCTTAGCCTCCTGAGTAGCTGGGATTACAGGTGTGTACCACCATGCCCAGCTAATTTTTGTATTTTTAGTGGAGACGGGGTTTCACCATCTTGGCCAGGCTGGTCTCAAGCTCCTGACCTCAAGTGATTCACCTGCCTTGGCCTCCCAAAGTGTTGGGATTACAAGCGTGAGCCACCGCGCCTGGCCTTCAGTCAGTTTTTGCTTTAGAAAGATCACTCTGGTGACTGTTAGAGTGGCCATAGATGGGAAATCTTAGTAGTTAGTTTTAAAAAGTGCCTCAACCTTCCCCATTGGCACTTGAAAATCTTTTCTTACTTAACCCAGCCTTACTTCCTTAGTTCTTATCTCAGAATGAGGTCCTTATTACTTTCTATGGCTAACCCCTTATACAGTTTAAGGTCCACTCTAAGCTACTGTGAGAGAGACCCCCGAGATACAGTATTAATTTTAGTGAGATAGTCCAGAGATGAGTGGTTTGGGATGTTGGGGTGGCTCTGCCATTTCCAATTCCCTAATTCCCACCTCTGGCCAAGGCAGCTCCTTTGGTGCTTGTTATATCCCAGTGCTTGCCCAGTAATTTTAAAGGCAGGACCCAGAAGTGGCCTGATATTGTTGAGAAGTTTCTACTTACATCTTATTGTTCACTACACAGTCATGTAGCTAACATAGCTAGAAGGGAGGCCAGGAATTTTCTTCTGGCTATCCAGTCGTAGGCTCAACTAAAACTCTGTTACTCTGGAGGAAGTTATAGGATATCAGGGGATGACTTGCAGTCTTCCAGTCTGCTCTTCTGGCCACCCAGATATTTCAGTGAACCTTTCTTCCCAAACATAGAATACGCCTCTTCTCTGAGAAAGGTAGCTCAAAAGACCTATCTAGTCACTGTGTTTGGCTCCAAGTCCAGCATGTCCATCAGGCCCTGGTGTGGCTCCTGTGGTCTACTGACCATAAACTAAAAGATAAGTCATATGTTTTCCCTGCTCTCCCAGCCTAACCCAGTAGACAACGGTGAAATAAGGATCATCATAGTGAGAGTTACAAACTCCCATTTGGAAAAGGGAAGAATGAGAAACATGTAGAAGTCATTGCTTTCCAGTAATGATCAAATAATTGCCTCACACAATTTCAAAGACCCCTATTCTGACCAGGTAGTGGTTAGTGGTTCTGCTTTCTTGGAGGAACTCCCTCACCTTTTTTCCCTGACTCCTGGCTTTGTTCTACAAGAAGTTCTTCCTTTCTGGCCACATCCAAAATGGGAGTTAGAGAGTATATCATCTTTGGGAATTGTACACATTTTGTAGCCCTCTTCCTGCCAGCATAGGTTTGTGGGCCTAGAGGTTAAGGGTTAAATAATCCTAGCCTCTTATGATTTGGGCTTTATACTTTCCCTAAAAATGTATTAGACTTACAAACTGTGTTTCTAGGTAGCTCCTGGGAAAATGTCCAGGGAAAGCACATGTAGTCCTTTTAGAGGCAAGACTGGGAAATAGGGCATATATCTTCTGCTCATGTATTATGAGCCAGAATTTAGTCACAGCCATATGTAGCTTTAAGAGAGTATAGAATATGTAATCCAATTAAAATGCACTTATAGTAGAAGGAGATGTTATCTGTCTGCCATGCCTCTCTACCTGTGCCTCTGATCTAGCTGTGTTATTTTGAGCTTTGGTACCTTTTTTCATGCTTTTGTTATCTTCTAGGAATGTTGTTCTCCTCTTAAGCCTCCATGTAAACTTTTGCTCACTTTACAGGTCCCAAGCGAAATACTTTCTTAATTTGTAGTTTAATGCCTCTAAAAGGGCAGTTCTGATCATGTTCAACAGATACTGTCTGCCCTCAAGGTAAAATTCCTTAACAGGACTTGGAATATTCTTCAAGATCTGCCACTTTTTCCTTCTCTGGGCTCATCTTTTACTACTTTAGTCCTCAGTTTTGCTTTCCAGCCATACGTAGCCATTTGCAGTTCAATGCTAGGTTCTTTCTCTCTTCCTAGCCTTTGCAATAGCTGTTACCTTTTACTGGAATATATTTATCTGCTTACTTTTTAAAAAATCTCACTTCGGGTTCCTGAACTTAGATGTTTCCTTTTCCAGAAACCCCTGAACACTAACACTGAGTCAGTCACCCCAATCAGACACTCTTTTTATGTGTCTACATAGCATCTAATTTGTTCATATTGTAACACTTATCACACTGTATTGTTATTATTATTATTATTATTATTTTATGTTTTATTTTTTTTTGAGATGGAGTTTCACTCTTGTTGCCCAGGCTGGAGTGCAGTGGCGCAATCTCAGCTCACCACAACCTTCACTTCCTGGGTTCAAGTGATTCTCCCACCTCAGCCTCCTGAGTAACTGGGATGGCAGGTGCGCGCCAGCATGCCTGGCTAATTTTTGTATTTTTAGTAGAGATGGGGTTTCACCACGTTGGCCAGGCTGGTCTCAAACTCCTGACCTCAGTTGATCCACCCGCTTCAGCCTCCCAAAGTGCTGGGATTACAGGCATGAGCCACCGTGTCCGGCCTCAGACTGTATTATAATTGAAATGATTGTTTATCTCTGTACCCTGACTGTAGGCTTCTTGATGGCAGGGATCATACCTTGCTACCTTTTGTGGCCTGTGCACCAAGTGACTCACAAGTCTGGTTTAGGAGAAACAAATTTTATGGGTAAAGTGATGACTTTCATTTTGGGCATGTCATGTTTAAGCTGTCTATGGTATGTCTAGTTGGATATGTCTAGTAGACAGTAGTGTAGGTCGTCCTGGAGCTCAGGAGATAGGTCAGATCTAGATTTGGGAATCATTAGCACAATTGTGGTAGCTGAAAACAACAACAAAACATGAGAATGCGTGCTGCCCTCCAGGGAGTAAGTGTGAAAAAAGCAGGAGGCTAATGAAGCTAGAAAACGTTAGTGTAGAGGGAAAGGGACTATGATATAAACCAGGTATATTAGCCTGCTTGGGCTGCTGTAACAAAATACCATAGACTGAGTGGCTTAAACAACAGATACTTGTTTCTCACAGTTCTGGAGTCTGGGTGAGGTGCCCACCGATTCAGTTCTTGATGAGGGCCTTCTTCCTGGCTGGCAGATGGCTACCTTCTTGCTGTGTTCTCAGGTGGTGGAGAGTGATCTCTTTCTTCCTCTTTTTCAAAGCCACTAATCCCATCATGAGGACCCCACCCTCATGACCTCATCTGATCTTAAGTGCCTCCCTAAGGCCTTGTCTCCAAATATAGTCACACTATAACATATGAATTTTGAAAGGGCACAGTTCAGTCTATAGCACCAGGCAAACCTTATGTCAAGAAATCTAGTGAAGAGAAAACACTTTCCAAAAGAAAGTGGTCAACACTATCATATGTTTCAGAGAGAGCCACTGGATATGGCAATGTGGAAGTCATTGGTGGAAATGGTGCAAATAGTTTTAGAGTGTTAGAGGAAAAGATTTTGCCTGAGTTCCTGTATCTCCTTGTAATTCATGTCAGTCCTCTGTGAACATTAATATAATTCAACAGGTACTCCTATCTATCCACTTGCCCAAGGTATAAATCTGGGAGGCAAAATTTAGTTAACCTGTCTCATGCCAGTCACCAAGTTCTATAAATGCTGCCTTCTATCTGCTCTGTCCCTTTTTCTTTATTACCCATTCTACTTTAGTTTATTTCCCTCCTCATTTCTTACCCGGTATACTGCAGTAGTCTCCTGTCTGGTCCTCCTTTGAGTCAGTTTTCCACACTCTAGCCACTGTGTCCTTTTTAAAGTGCAAATCTGATC
Source organism: Macaca thibetana thibetana (assembly GCF_024542745.1). NCBI lineage: Eukaryota > Metazoa > Chordata > Mammalia > Primates > Cercopithecidae > Macaca > Macaca thibetana. The sequence goes on from NC_065598.1 coordinate 150,506,250, forward strand.
ACAGCCTCCCTAGGCTAAAACCTTTGGATGCTTGTTCATTATTCTTAGGATAATGCACAGTGTGGTTTATAAAGTCTTGTATAACCTGGTTTTTGCTGACTTGTCCAGCCTCGTCTGTCCAGATAATTTACCTTTTCTTCACATTCTGTACTCTAGTCATGTGAGCCGATTTTACTTTCCTAAATCTATTATGTGCTATTTTATCTCTAGGCCCTTATGCTTGCTGCTTCCTCTCTGGAAAAACTCTTCGCTGACTTTTTTTTTTTGTTGTTGTTTTTGAAACAGGGTCTCACTTTGTTACCCAGGCTGGAATGCAGTGGCGCAGTCTCGGCTTACTACAGCCTCAACTTCCTGGGTTCCAGTGATCCTCCTGCCTCAGCCTCCCGAGTAGCTGGGACTATAGGCATGAGCCACCATGCCTGGCTAATTTTTGTATTTTCTGTAGAGATGGGATTTTGCCATGTTGCCCAGGCTGGTCTTGAATTCCTGAGCTCAAGCAATCTGCCTGCCTCAGCCTCCCAAAGTGCTAGGATTACAGGCATGAACCACCACACCTGGCATTTCACTCACTCTTTACCTTGCCGTCTGTTACTTATTCTTCAGGTCTTAAATCAGACATCACTTGTTTCAGGAAGTCTTTCTGGTTACCCTTTGGCAAATCTCCATTTCGTGCCTCATCTATTAATATGTCCCCAGAGCACCATGTACTGCCTTTAACTTTCCTGTCATCCTGTTTGCCATGCTGCACTGTAATTTCTTATACTGTGATCCCTGTGAAGACTGGGAGTTGGTGGTTTTGCTTTTTTGTATCGTCAACTTCCAGCACAGTAACTAACTCAAAGTAGGTACTCAAATGTTGAGAATTTGGTAGAAAAGATGTTTGCTTTAAGAACTTAGGAAAAAGCAAAGAAAACCATATGGCAAAGAAAACCATATGGCCTATTGGGGGTTAATCTTAATTACATGCTCCTCCTAAGATGTCATCTCTTGTTCATGCTTTGAGAGTCCAATTATGCTTTTGCAGCTGTGGTTCTAATGGGTAATACACATGCTGTTGTGCTATGTAGCTAGAATAGAGATCTTCTTTTTATTTCTTATTTACTTCTCTCAGTTTGACTTGAAAGAAACAGGTATATTGGGAAGGGGAAGAGGGAGAATAGACTGTATCTGTAAGTAATGTGGTGACATTGGCAGTACTGAACTTGCTTATACATAGATAGAAGATAGAAGTAAAAGTGATGTTGCTTATAACCACAGTAAGTTTTATATCTTTTATTCTACAGTTATTTGTTTCATTACATCTGCCAAGACAGGATTGTATATCTTTGTATCACTGATGATGTAAGTAACTTGAAGACATATTGCTATTTAACTATGTGTACTATTAATACAGCCAGTTCTTTATTATCTACACCAGGGGTCCCCAACCCCCAGGCTGCAGACTGGTACAGGTCTGTGGCTTGTTAGGAACCAGGCCACATAGCAGGAGGTGAGTGGCCTATGAGCATTACCACCTGAGTTCCACCTCCTATCAGATCAGCAGCAGCATTAGATTCTCATATGAGTGCGAACCCTGTGATGAACTATACATCCGAGGGATCTAGGTTGCATGCTCCTTATGAGAATCTAACTAATGCCTGATGATCTGAGGTGGAACAGTTTCATCCCGAAAACATTCCCCCTCCCCCAGTCCTTGGAAAAATTGTCTTCTACAAAACTGGTCCCTGGTGCCAAAAAGGTTGGGGACTGCTGATCTGTACCTATGGTGGGCAAAGGTGATGCGAACTTTACATAGCTGGAATTGTTAATATTTTGCATTTGTCATATAGAGCAGCAAATGATAAGAAAACTTGATACTGGGGTATGTGCAAATCAATTCGATTTTGGTAGAGTTTTAGCTTAGCCTGTTGCAACTTCTATATTCTATTTTGTAGTGAGAATTGGTGTTCATAATTATAATTCTTTGATATCAAAACCTCTCAAAAATTGTTTACCTGGAATGTTAAATTAGATAACGTCATTCCTTCTATCAGTAGTTAATGAATTCTTTCATGTGTGTGAACTTTGGAAAAACAAAATTACAGTACATTATGATCAGCTATATAAACCTGTAGTTTACATTGGCTAGGTATGACTGTCGGCTCTCAGCCCAAAATTCTCAGTAACTTAATGATGTCATTAAGGTCCTTTCTCTTCTCTGCTTTCCTCCGTGTCTCCTTCTTCCCAGACAGGTTGCCATTATGGTTATGTAGAGCTACATACTTATTTATTCATGTCCAGAGAAGAGGGACTGTGTCTTCTTGAGTGTCTTATTGTAGGAATGAGGAAGCTTTTCCCAGCTGCATGCCCTCCCCTCCCCCTTCTTTCAAAGTGAACTTCTTTCATGTCTTATTGGCTGCATGCTCATTTCTAAACTGTCTACTGACAAAGAGACATGGAATTGGCATGGTTGCCATAGATCAGGGTTCCTAATCTTTGTTGTATCACAGACTCGTCACTTGTGGAACACTCCCAGAATGTTTTTGTTTTCTTTTTTTAATTTTCCTTTTCCAGAATGCTTTTAAATGTATAAAACACACACAATTCTAACAAAGCCAGTTGTATTGAAATATATATATATGTAGTTTTCAAAATATTTTAAAAACTTGATGTAGTCATATATATGCTTCTTTATTAACTCATTAACAAGGTCTAGTCGTGGGTCTAATAACTAATAATCTTGATGTGATGGGTGTTAACAATATTTTGGGGTATCTATAACTGTGATGGTATATGAAAAAAGATTTCTGTTGGTGATAGTTACAGGTACTGTTAATACTACCTTGGTTATGAATATACTACCTATATTCACAATTGAAATATAAGTTAACAATTGATAAAAATAATGATGTGATTATCTTTTTTTCTATCCAAGTACAAGGGCCCCTTGAATTTGGACCATTGACCCCAATTTAAGAACCCTCGGCTTAGACTAAGCATCTTGGGTGAAAGGGAAATGACTGTCAACCATAGTGATCATCACAATGATTTTTATCTCTGGCTTCACAATATTTTCCAAAAGTAGAAAAAAATCCAGCTATATGTGAAATGACTGATGTGAAAGAGCTTGGAGTAGATAAAAAATAATAATGAAATCTGGGATAGAGTCGAGCCTCGTATTTCTTGAGCTGTAATTTGATACACACATACACATACATACATAAACACACATACACACATTCATTTTTTTCCTCTAAGGTATTCTTCTAGAGAACACACATAATTTTTGGCTGGCTGAGATTAGACATGAGTATGTCACTTGATCTTTTCAAATGTACCACCACTATTGAAAAAATTCAATTTGAAGTTAATATCAGTAGTATTATCTGTGTGTATGAAAGACTGTATGATTATTATGGGATTTATTAAACATATTCTTGTGCTGGGCCTTCTAATAGATCCTGTAAAATATATGGAGGAAGTAAAACCCAATTCCTGATGTCAAGAAGTTGATAATTATCATTATCTTCAGTTGTCAATGACCGGATATATCTGGATTCACTCTCAGCTCTTTCATTTACTAGTTGTTGGACCTTTGGACAAGTTAGTTACTTTTTCAGGGCCTTCCTTTACTTATCTTTAAGATAGGATCATTGCTAGTTCCTCCTCATAGAATCATTGCTCAATCAATGTTAGCTATTTTTTATTGTTGTTCTTAATCACTCACATCATCTTTGTTTACTTTCTAAATGTGAGTTCTGTGTTGATCTCTTTTCAGGATTTTGAACGTTCTCGAGCCTTTAATTTTCTGAATGAGATAAAGAAGAGGTTCCAGACTACTTATGGTTCAAGAGCACAGACAGCACTTCCGTATGCCATGAATAGCGAGTTCTCCAGTGTCTTGGCTGCACAGCTGGTAAGATCTTTCTCAGGATAAGGTATTTTGATTTTTATCTTCTTTATTACCTTCAAACGCTATGAATCTAGGGGGCCCTGACCTGCAATATAGTTTTCTGATTGTGTTACTGTAAGTCAACATAATAAAACTTCCCTGATTAAAAAAAATGTAAAGGGGCAATTTTAGGGTAGAAAACAGTGATATTCTTTATTATCTCTGTATTCTCTATTAATAGTGGTCATAGTGTCTCATGATCGGAAGAGCATTAAAGATCATCTAGTTCAACTACCCATCTGATGCTTAAATGTGTTCAACATGCCAAATGATCTTTTAACCTGTACATAAACCTTCTACCCTTCCATGAGGCAAATTTAATTTTCTAACAACCCAAATTAATAATTTGAAACTCTCTTCATCTGTATGAGTCCATAATTATCAGCTTCGTGAGGTTTTACATGTGTTTATACCTGTGAAATACCACTGTACTCAAGACAGCATTTTAATCTCCCTAAAAATTCCCTTATGTCGGTCCCCTCCCCCACACTCTGCCCCAGGCAACCACTGATCTGTTTTCTATCACTATAAAATTAATTTTGTCTTTTATAGAACTTTCTGTAAATAGAATCATACAGTATGTACTTTTTTGTGTCTTGATTGTTTCACTCAGTGTAAGGCTTTTGATATTCTTCCATGTTGTATAAATCAGTAGTTTGTCGCCCTTTTTGCTAAGTAGTAGTATATGCATATACCACAATTTGTTTATCCGTTTACCTGTTGCTGGATATTTGGGTTGCTTCCAGTTTTCAGCTATCATGAATAAAGCTGCTGTGAATCTCCATGTATGTCTTTGTGTAGACATATGTTTTTATTTCTCTTTGATAAATAGCTAGGAATGGAATTGCTGGGTCATATGGTAGGTGGTGTGTAATTAAAAAAAAAAAATCATCACTTTTTTTTTCCAAAGTGGTTGTACCATTTTATATTCTCACCAGCAGTTCCAGTGTCTCTGCATCCTTGCCAATACTTGATGTGGTCTTAAGTTTTGCCATTCCAGTTGATGCGTAATGGTATCTCATTGTGGTTTTAATTTATATTTTCATGATGTCAGACACCTTTCAAAATGCTTCCCTTTTATCCACGAAACTATTTGAGTATAAAGACCTAAGCTCTAGGTATGATTTTGTTGTGAGTTAAAAAAAATGATGTATTGTAATTGAATACTTTCACTTCTCTTGTGTTTTTAATACTGAGTATTACATTTCTAAATTTTATACACACAGGCACACACATACACACACACACACATACTCTTCTGGCAATAAAGGCTTTTTAAATTGGTTACTTATAAACCTTTATTATTCAAGCAGTTGGTTTGTTTCATACTCCCCACTAGGAAATGTTCATCTATGTATAACTGTATAAAACACTACCAACAACAAAAATACCAGTGCTTAGTCAAAAGTAAATAGGGTCAGCTAGAAACAATACTTTCAAATTAACCAATTTGTCATTAGCTCCAGATCTGTGTGACCTTCTGAACAAAATCTCTACCTGTTCCTTCATCTGTAAATAGAGATAATAATAGCATCGTTTCATAGAGTTTTGGGGTGGATTAAGTAATATCCCGTTTGAAGCACTTAACACAATGAAATGACTGGAACATTGTGTATTAAGCATCCCGTAATTGCTAGCTATGGATAATAATTTCAAAATATAAATTATCAGTGTCTTAGATTCTAGATCCTGTGAGAAGCCAATACAAATAGTTTATATGTTGTGATCCTGGCAGATACAAGAACAGATGCTAAGAAGCTGGGCCAGCCCCTACCTCATCATACTCAAGAAGTGGGGAACGATTTTGCAGCATTCTTTCCCCCACTGCCCCAACTACAGTCTTTTTTCTCCTTTCTTCCTTGTCTGAGCACAGATTATATATGCCCCCAAATCTCTGCCCCATAAGTCACATGTATATTTGATATAATATTTATTTTTATTTTATTTAAAATAAGGTAATTTTTAGACTATATACTTATAGTTTGTATAGAAGCATTTTTTTATGCTGCCCGTATTTTTTCCTGGGTATTGTAACATTTTTCCAGTGAAGTGACATGTATCTTTTATATCAATAGAGACATAATTTTATAGCATTCCTCAGTGTAAATTGTCATTCCCTTTATTTATGTTTTCCTATTGTAAATAATGTCTGGGTACCGTAAGTTAAAACTTATTTTCTTATAGAAGCATCACTCTGAGAATAAGGGCCTAGACAAAGTGATGGAGACTCAAGCCCAAGTGGATGAACTGAAAGGAATCATGGTCAGAAACATAGGTATGTTTCATGGCATAGTTTCATACATGTGGGCAAAAATAATAAAGATTACTTGACTGGGGTCAAATTATTCTAGAGAAGCCAAAATAGCACTTCCTTATTCTTACCATTGGGAGTTAATTGTCAGCTGAGACACCTATGATACTGTCTGCTTGTGCAAATGGTTTCTTCTTTGTCCTTGCAACTATTCTTCATTCTAAATTTATTACTTTGCTTAGCGAGACTAATTTCTAAGAACCTTATGATAATTCAGCAGTTTAGAATAATTTGGTCAGTTTGGTCATACAGTATTTCGCTGAGTTAATGTATCACAGGTTACCTAACCTTGCCTGAATTTTGGATGCATGGGTTCTTTAGCACAGTGTTACTCAGAGTGCTGTTTTGCAACCAGATAAGGAGCTTGCTGAAGAATGTCAATCAATGTTGTGCTTCCTTCATTGAGGCCCTCTTGCTATGAAAATAATGTCAATTAGCCTGAACAGTATGCTTAGAGACTTAGTCAACCAGTTGCAAACATTGTTAAGTAGGACTGATGTAGAAGTTTATGCTATAGTAACAGTACTGTTATGTCTTTGTGCCTATTATGTTTTTCTTATTTTCTTGAGATTAATTATCAGGAATGGAATTAACAATCAAAATGCGGAAACATTTTCGTGGTTCTTGATATGTATGTCTCAGCTATTTAAAGTGATTTCCTTTGATTTTAGTTTTAATTATATATCTAGATAGAGACTAGAGAATCTGTTGAGACAACTACTATTTGTTTTACTCTTTTTTTTGGTCACCAAATGTATTTATTTTGCCTGAAAGTGGAGGCAGACAATTGCTACAATATTATTTATTGCAGTTGCATAAAGTGTCCAGAAAAATCAACATTTTTAATCAACTCCTTTTAAATGACTTATTTATTTTTAGAGTTACAGAAACAGCAAATTTAAAATGTGACAAGAACATTCCCAGTTAATTCCTTTTCATTTTTTTAACAGCTTAATTGAAATATAATTCACATATCATATAATTCACCCATTTCAAGTATAGTCAGTGGTTACTATATTCACAGAATTGTGCAACCATTGGTGCAATCAATTTTGTAACGTTTTTATCATCCCTAAATGAAACCTGTACTCATTTGCAGTTACTCCTCATTTCTCCTCAACTCTCAGACCTAAGCAACAATTAATTCCCTTTTCATCTTCATAAATTTGCCTATTCTTGACATTTTGTATAAATGGAATCTTGTAACATGTGGCCTTTTGTGTCTTCGTTCACTTAGCATAATGATTGTGAGGTTCATTCATGTCATAGCATAAATCAGTACTTCTCTTGTATGACTAATAATTCCATTGCATTAATGTATTTTATGTATCTAGTCATTAGTTCATGGTCTAGTGATTATAAATAATGCTGCTATGAACATTTGTGTACAAGTTTTTGTGTGAGCATATATATATATATGTTTTTGGTTCTCTTGTTTACATACCTAGGAATAAAATTGCTGGATCACATGGCAACTCTTCAACATTTTGAGGAAGGGCCAAACTTTCTTAAAGTGACTGTACCATTATACATTCCTAATAGCAATGTATGAGGATTCTGATTTCTCCACATCGTTGCCAAAATGTATCTTTTTTGATTATACCCAGTCTAATGAAATGGTATTTTATTGTGATTTTGATTTGCATTTCCCTGGTGACTAATGATGTTGAGCATTTTTTCATGTGCTTATGGCCCATTTGTATATTTTCTTTACCTTTGGAGAAATGTCTATTTAAAAATACTTTGTTGTTTTTAAGTGGGTGATTTGTCTTTTTATGGTTGAGCTATAAGAGTACTTTATATATTCTGGATACTAGACCCTTATCAGATACATGATTTTCAAATATTTTGCTCTATTCTGTGGGTTGTATTTTCATTTTCTTGATGGTGTTCTTTGAAGCACAACAGTTTTTATGAGGTTCGATTTATTTTTTTCTTTAGTTGTTTGTGCTTTGAATATCATATCTAAGAAACCATTGCCTAAACCAAGATCATGGAGATTTACTCCTTTGTTTTCTTCTAAGACTAGTTTTAACTCTTACATTTAGGTCTGTGATCTATTTTGAGTTAATGTTTATGTATGGAATACAGAAGAGATCCAACTTAACTATCTTGAGTATGTATATACAGTTGTTCCAGAACCATTTGCTGAAAAGACTTTTCTTTCCCTGTTGAATGATCTTAGCATTCTTATAAAAAATTAGTTATCAATGGATGTATGGCTTTATTTCTGGACCTTCAATTCTGTTCAATTTATCTTTATGCCAGTACCAGGCTGTCATGATTATTATAGCTTTGTAGTTTTAAAATCAGGAAATATTAGTCTTCAAACTTTATTCTTTCTCAAAATTACCTTGACTATTCTGGGTACCTTTCATTTTCCTGAACTTTAGGATGAGCTTGTCAATTTCTGCAAAAAAAAAGCTATCTGGGATTTTGATAGGGATTGTGTTGAATCTATAGATCAATTAGGGGAGCCATTTTAACAATATTAAACTTTTGATCCATGAACATGGGCTTTCTTCCTATTCATTTAGATTTTCTTTAATTTTTTCCAACAATGTTTTATAGTTTTCAGTATGCAAGTCTTACATGACAAAGACTCTGCTTCACCAAGTTTTAGACAAGCTCCTCTGAGCACTCTTTTAAACTAGGTCTCATCCTTGGGCTCTATCCTTGGCCTGCCTAAGGAAGTCTTAGCAAAGAATCCTGCTAATACCCCACCCTTGATCAAGTTCCTCATCCCCTATATTTGATGTATAAGTCCAGCCAGCTTTTAGCAGGAATCCTGTTAGGCCAGTTTAGAGAGAATGCCCTTGCCCTTGATGTCTCCTCTTAGTAATTTTCCATCTTCTGACCCCCTCACTCTGTTCATAGGCCACAAATCCCCACTGGTCTTGGTTGCATTAGGAGTTGAGCTCAATCTCTCCCCTCCATTGTGATAGCCTTGACCTCTATTGCAGTAATCTCAAAATCTGCCTTACCATTTTTTAACAAGTATCAGAATAATGTTTCTTTAACAATATCTCTTCTAACATCCTTCTTGCCTTGTTCCTAAGTATTTTTTTTTATGCTATTGTAAATGGAATTTTTCTGTTTCATTTTTGGATTGTTCAGTACCAATGTATAGAAATTTTATTGATTTTTATAAATTGGTCTTCTATCATACAACCTTGTTGTTCTCATTTATTAGTTCTAATAACTTTTTAATAGTTTCCTTAGGATTTTCTCTATATAGAATCATGCTACTTGCGAATAGAGATAGTTTTAATTGTTCCTTTTCAATCTGGATGCTTTTCATTTCTTTTTATTGCTTAATTGCCCTAGCTAGAACCTCCAGTATAATGTTGAATAGAAGTGGTAAGAGTGGACATCATTGTCTTATTCCTGCTCTTAGGGAGATCTTGAAGAGTCTTTCACAATTAAGTATGAGGTTTTTCATAGATGTCCTTTATCAGGTTGAGGAAGTTTCTTTTTCTTGTTTGTTGAGTGATTTTATCATTAAACAGTGTTGGATTTTGTCAACTTTTTTTACATCTGTTGAAATGATGGTTTTGTTCTTTATTAATATGATATATTATAATAATTGATTTTCAGATATTAAACCAACCTTGTGTTTCTGAAATAAATCACACTGCATCATGGTGTATAGTCCTTTTTGCATATTATTGGATTCATACTGCTAGTAGTCTGTTGAGGATTTGTTAAATGTCTGTATTTTTAAGAGCTGTTGGTCTGTCGTTTTCTTTTCTTGTGATGTCTTTGTTTGGTTTTGATACCAGGGTAATGCTGGGCTCATAGAATGAGTCAAGAAGTGTTCCCGTTTTCTTCTATTTTGGAAAGAGTTTGTGAAAGTTTTGTATTAATTCTTCTTGAAATGTTTGGTAGAATTCACCTCTGAAGCCACCTGGGCTTGGGCTTTTCTTTGTGTGAAGTTTTTTTGGTTTTGTTTTTGTTTCCTGAGGCGGGGTCTCGCTGTCACCCAGACTGGAGTGCAGTGACACAATCCTCTCTAATTCCTCTTTCATTCCCTTGGTGGGAGAGTTACCTGCAGTCTTGACCTCCTAGACTCAGGTAATCTTCCCACCTAAGCCTCACGAGCAGCTGGGACTGCAGGCATGTGGCACCACGCCCGGCTAATTTTTGTTTTTTGTTTTTTGTGTAGAGACAAGGTCTTGCCATGTTGCCCAGGCTAGTCTCAAACTCCTGGGCTCAAGCAATCCACTTGCCTCAGCCTACCAAAGTGCTAGGATTACAGGCATGAGCCTCCGTGCCCAGCCTGAGGTTTTAAAATTACTGATTTAGTCTCTATACTTGCTGTAGCTCTATTCAGATTTTTTTATTTCTTGAGTCTGTTTAGCGGTTTGTATCTTTCTAGGAATTTGTGCATTTCATCTAAGTTACCTAATTTATTTACATACTCCTGTTCATAGAATTTCCCTAAGATCCTTTTCATTTTGTAAGTTTGGTGGTGATGTCTCCTTTTTCATTCCTGATTTTAGTAATTTGAGTTTTCTCTCTGTTTTACTTGGTCATTCTATGTAAAGGTTTGTCCATTTTATTGATCTTTCTAAAGAACCAACTTCTGGTTTCATACATTTTTTTCTATAGTTTTTCTGTTTAATTTTTTCACCCTAATATTTATTTCCTTCCCACTGCTAGCTTTGGATTTAGTTTACCCTTCTTTTCTAGATCCGTAAGGTGGAAAGTTAAGTTGTTAGGTTATTAATTGAGATCATTTGTCTTAGCTCTGGCTGCCATAACAAAATTCCATAGACATAGTGGCTTAAACAACAGAAATTTATTTTCTCACATTTCTGGAGGCTAGAAGTACAAGATCACGGTGCCAGTACGGTCAGGTTCTGGTAAGGGCTCTCTTTCTGGCTTGCAGACTGCATTTTCTCTCTCTGTTCTCCCACAGGGCAAGGAAAAGAGAGCTAGCTGTCTAGTGTCTTTTATTTACTTGATACATAATATTTGTACACATTTATGGGGTATGTGTGATATTTTGTTACATGTAAAGACTGATCAAGTCAGGATATTTGGGGTGTCCATCAGCTCAATAATTTATAATTTCTGTGTGATGGGAACGTTTCAAATTCTCTCTCTAGCTATTTTGAAATATATAATACACTGTTGTTAACTTCAGTGAACCCTACTCTGCTGTCAAACATTAGAACTTATTCCTTCTATTTAACTGTATGTTTGTACCTATTAACCAACCTCTCATATTCCCTGCTCTGCCCCGCATACCCACACCCTTCGTAGCCTCTGGTATCTATTACACTATTGGCTACCTCCATGAGATCAACTGTTTTAATTCCCACATGTGAGTAAGAACATGTGATATTTATCTTTCCATGCCTGCCTTATATCACTTAACATAATAACCTCCAGTTACATCCATGTTGCTGTAAATGACATGACTTCATTCTTTTTCATGGTCAAATAGTATTCCATTGTGTTTATATACTACATTTTCTTTATGTATTCATGCATTCATGGACACTTAGGTTGACTCCATATCTTTGCTATTGTGAATAGGGATGCAATAAATATGCAAGTGCAGATCCCTTTTATACACTGGTTTCTTTTCCTTTGCATAAATACCCAGTAGTAGGATTGCTGGATCATATGGTAGTTTAATTTTTAGTTTTTGGAGAAATCTCCACACTAGTTTCCATAGTAGCTACACTAGTTTTCTTTCTCACCAACAGTGTGTAAGTGTTTTTTGTTTTTTTTTTTCTTCATCCTAGCCAACATCTGTTATTTTGTGTCTTTTTAGTAACCATTCTAACTGCTGTGGTAACATGATATCTCATTTTGGCTTTTATTTGCATTTCTATGATGTTGAACATTTTTTTCATATACCTTTTGGCCATTTGTATGTCTTCTTTTGAGAAGTGGTTATTCATGTCGTCTGCCCACTTTTTAAGGGGATTATTTGTATATCTCCTGTTGAGTTCGTTGTGTATTCTGGATATTATTCCCATATCAAATGAATAGTTTGCAACTATTTTCTCCCATTCAACTGGTTGTCTCTTCACTCTGTTGATTATTTCCTTCGCTGTGCAAAAGATTTTTTTGTTTAATATAGTCCTATTTGTCTATTTTTCTTTTCGTTACCTGTCCTTTTGAGGTGTGTTAGCCACAAAATCATTTCCTAGACCAGTGTTCTGAAGTGTTTTCCCTGTGTTTTCTTCTAGTAGGTTTATAGTTCTGGGTCTTAAATTTAAGTCTTTAATCTATCTTGGTTGATTTTTGTATGTGATGAGAGACAGAGGTCCAGTAATTCTTCCACATATGGATATCCAGTTTTCCCAATACCATGTATTGAAGGGAGTATCCTTTCCCCAGTGTACATTCTTTTTTTTTTTTTTTTTTTTTTGAGACGGAGTCTTGCTCTGTAGCCCGGGCTGGAGTGCAGTGGCCGGATCTCAGCTCACTGCAAGCTCCGCCTCTCGGGTTTAGGCCATTCTCCTGCCTCAGCCTCCGGAGTAGCTGGGACTACAGGCGCCCGCCACCTCGCCCGGCTAGTTTTTTGTATTTTTAGTAGAGACGGGGTTTCACGGTGTTAGCCAGGATGGTCTCGATCTCCTGACCTCGTGATCCGCCCGTCTCAGCCTCCCAAAGTGCTGGGATTACAGGCTTGAGCCACCGCGCCCGGCCCCCAGTGTACATTCTTGGCACCCTTGTTGAAAATCAGTTGCCTATATATGTGTGGCTATACTATGTGGATCAATGTCTGACTTTCACTATTCTATTCCATCGACCTTGTATCTGTTTTTATACCAAACCTTGCTGTTTTGGTTACTGTAGCCTTGTAATATGTTTTGAAGTCAGGTAGTGTGATGCCTCCAGCTTTGTCCATTTTGCTCAGGATTGCTTTGGCTATTTGGACTCTTTTTTGGTTCCTGAAATACTAATTTTAGGATTGTTTTTTCTGTTTCTGTGAAAAATGACATTGGTACTTTGATAGAGATTGCATTGAATCTGTAGATTGCTTTGGGCTTATGGTCATTTTAATAATATACATTCTTATGATCCATGACCATAAGATGTCTTTCTGTATCTTTGTGTCATCTTCAGTTTTTTTCATCACTGTTTTGTAGTTTTACTTGTAGGAGTCTTTCACCTCCTTGTTAAATTTATTCTTCGATATTTTGTATTTTCATAACTATTATAAATGGGATTGCCTTCTTGATTTCATAAAGTTTTATTTCACCAAGTTCATTATTGGTGCGTAGAAACATTACGGATTTTTGTATGTTGATTCTCTATTCTGCAACTTTACTGAATATATTTATCATATCTGGGAGTTTTTTGGTGGAGTCTTTAGGGTCTTTTAGATATAAGATCATGTCATCTGCAAAGAGAGATAATTTAACTTCCTCTTTTTCAATTGGGATGCCCTTATTTCTTTCTCTTGCGTGATTGCTCTGGCTAGGACTTGCAGTATTGTGTTGAATAGGAGTGGTGAAACTGGGCATCCTTCCAGTACTATGTTGAATAGGAGTGGTGAGAGTTTTCCAGTTCTTAGAGGAAAGGCTTTTAGTTTTTCCCATTCAGTATGATGATAGCTGTGAGTTTGTCATAAATAGCCTTTATCATGTTGAGGGATGTTCCTTCTATGCCTAGTTTTTTGAGAGTTTTTATCATGGAGAGATGTTGAATTTTTTTTGATACCTTGAACTATATATTTTTATTTGAATAGATAAAAGTAGAATATCCTATTTTCCTTTTGAGCTATGTCATCATATGGCTACAATTAGGGATGAAAATGGAAATGTTTCACCCTGACCCATTGCAATTTCTATGTTACACATTTGCTCTTTTTTTTTATTATTATGCTTTAAGTTTTGGGATACATGTGTAGAATGTGTAGGTTTGTTACATAGGTGTACACATGCCATGGTGGTTTGCTGCACCCAGAAATACATTAGGTATTTCTCCTAATGCTATTTCTCCCCAGCCCCCCACCCCCACCCCACAACAGGCCCCTGTGTCCATGTGTTCTCATTGTTGAACTCCCACTTATGAGTGAGAACATGCGGTGTTTGGTTTTCTGTTCCTTTGTTACTTTGCTGAGAATGATGGTTTCTGGCTTCATTCATGTCCCTGCAAAGGACATGAACTCATCCTTTTTTATGGATGCATAGTTGCATAGTATTCCATTGTGTATATGTGCCACATTTTCTTTATCCAGTCTATCATTGGTGGGCATTTGGGTTGGTTTGAAGTCTTTGCTATTGTGAATAGTGCTGCAATAAACATAAGTGTGCATGTGTCTTTATAGTAAAATGATTTATAATCCTTTGAGTATATACCCAGCAATGGGATTGCTGGGTCAAATGGTATTTCCAGTTCTAGATCCTTGAGGAATCGCCACACTTTGACAATGGTTGAACTAATGTACACTTCTACCAACAGTGTAAAAGTGTTCCTGTTGCTCCACATCCTCTCCAACATCTGTTGTTTCCTGACTTTTTAATGATTGCCATTTAATGATCGCCATTGTAACTGGTGTGAGAGGGTATCTCATTGTGGTTTTGATTTGCATTTCTCTAATGACCAGTGATGACGAGCTTTTATTAATATGTTGGCCACATAAATGTCTTCTTTTGAGAAGTGTCTTTTCATATCCTTCACACACTTTTTGATGGGGTTGTTTTTTTCTTGTAAATTTGTTTAAGTTCCTTGTAGATTCTGGATATTAGCCCTTTGTCAGATGGATAGATTGCAAAAATTTTCTCCCATTCTGTAGGTTGCCTGTTCACTCTGATGATAGTTTCTTTTGCTGTGCAGAAGCTCTTTAGTTTAATTAGATCCCATTTGTCAATTTTGGCTTTTGTTGTCATTGCTTTTGGTGTTTTAGTCATGAAGTCTTTGCCCATGCCTATGTCCTCAATGGTATTGCCTAGGTTTTCTTCTAGGGATTTTATGGTTTTAGGTCTTACGTTTAAGTCTTTAATCCATCTTGAGTTAATTTTTGTATAAGGTGTAAGGAAGGGGTCCAGTTTCAGTTTTCTGCATATGGCTAGCCAGTTTTCCCAACACTGTTTATTAAATAGGGAATCCTTTCCCCATTTCTTTTTTTTGTCAGGTTTGTCAAAGATCAGATGGTTGTAGATGTGTGGTATTATTTCTGAGGCCTCTGTTCTGTTCCATTGGTCTACATCTCTGTTTTGGTACCAGTACCATGCTGTTTGGGTTACTGTAACCTTGTAGTATAGTTGGTAGTCAGGTAGCGTGATGTCTCCAGCTTTGTTCTTCTTGCTTAGGATTGTCTTGGCTATATGGACTCTTTTTTGGTTCCAAATGAAATTTAAAGTAGTTTTTTCTAAATCTGTGAAGAAAGTCAATGGTAGCTGGATGGGGATAGCATTGAAACTATAAATTACATTGGACAATATGGCCATTTTCACTATACTGATTCTTCCTCTCCATGAACATGGAATGTTTTTACATTCATTCGTGTCCTCTCTTATTTCCTTGAGCAGTGGTTTGTAGTTATCCTTGAAGAGGTCCTTCACATCCCTTGTAAGTTGTATTTCTAGGTATTTTATTCTCTTTGTAGCAATTGTGAATGGGAATTCACTCATAATTTGGCCCTCTGTTTGTCTTTTATTGGTGTATAGGAATGCTTGTGATTTTTGCACATTGATTTTGCATTCTGATACTTTGCTGAAGTTGCTTATCAGCTTAAGGAGGTTTTGGACTGAGACGATGGGGTTTTCTAAATATACAATCATGTCATCTGCAAAGAGAGACAATTTGACTTCCTCTCTTCCTATTTGAATACCCTTTATTTCTTTCTCTTGCCTGATTGCCCTGGGCAGAACTTCCAATACTATGTTGAATAGGAGTGGTGAGAGAGGGCTCCTTGCCTTGTGCTGGTTTTCAAAGGGAATGCTTCCAGCTTTTGCCCATTCAGTATGATATTGGCTGTGGGTTTGTCATAAGTAGTTCTTATTATTTTGTGATACGTTCCGTCAATAGCTAATTTATTGAGAGTTTTTAGCATAAAGCGGTGTTGAATTTTATCAGAGGCCTTTTCCGCATCTGTTGAGATAATCATGTGGTTTTTGTCGTTGGTTCTTTTTATGTGATGGATTACATTTATTGATTTGCATATGTTGAATCAGTCTTGCATTCCGGGGATGAAGCCCGCTTGATCGTGGTGGATAAGCTTTTTGATGTGCTGCTGGATTCGTTTTGCCAGTATTTTATTGAGGATTTTCACATCGATGTTCATCAGGGATATTGGCCTGAAATTTTCTTTTTTTGTTGTGTCTCTGCCAGGTTTTGGTATCAGGATGATGCTGGCCTCATAAAATGAGTTAGGGAGGAGTCCCTCTTTCCCTATTGTTTGAAATAGTTTCAGAAGGAATCGTACCAGCTCCTCTTTATAACCTCTGGTAGAATTCGGCTGTGAATCCTTCTGGTCCTGGACTTTTTTTGCTTCATAAGCTATTACTGCCTCAAGTTCAGAACTTGTTATTGTTCTATTCAGGGATTTGACTTCTTCCTGGTTTAGTCTTGGGAGGGTGTATGTGTCCAGGAATTTATGCATTTCTTCCAGATTTTCTAGTTTACTTGCGTAGAGGTGTTTATTGTATTCTCTGATGGTAGTTTGTATTTCTCTGGGATCAATGGTGATATCCCGTTTATCATTTTTTATTGTGTCTATTTGATTCTTTTCTCTTTTCTTCTTTATTAGTCTCCTAGCAGTCTATTTTGTTAATCTTTTCAAAAAACAGCTCCTGGATTCATTGATTCTTTTTGGAGGGTTTTTCATGTCTCTGTCTCCTTCAGTTCTGCTCTGATCTTAGTTATTTCTTGTCTTCTGCTAGCTTTGAATTTGTTTGCCCTTACTTCTCTAGTTCTTTTAATTGTGATGTTAGGGTGTTGATTTTAAGTCTTTCCCAGTTTCTGCTGTGAGCGTTTAGTGCTATAAATTTCCTTCTCAATACTGCCCTAGCTCTGTCCCAGAGATTCTGGCATGTTGTATCTTTGTTCTCATTGGTTTCAAAAAACTTATTTATTTCTGCCTTAATTTCATTATTTACCCAGTAGTCATTCAGGAACAGGTTGTTCATTTTCCATGTAGTTGTGCAGTTTTGAATGCGTTTCTTAATCCTGAGTTCTAATTTGATTGCACTGTGGTCTGAGAGACTGTTGGTTATGATTTCCATTTTTTGCATTTGCTGAGGAGTGTTTTACTTCCAATTATGTGATCAATTTTAGAATAAGTGTGATGTGGTGCTGAGAAGAATGTATATTCTGTTGATTTGGCTTGGAGAGTTCTGTAGATGTCTATTAGGTCCTCTTGGTCCAGAGCTGAGTTCAAGTCCTTAATATCCTTGTTAATTTTCTGTCTCGATCTGATATTGACAGTGGGGTGTTAAAGTCTCCTACTGTTATTCTGTGATAGTCTGAGTCTCTTTGTAGGTCTCTAAGGACTTGCTTTATGAATCTGGGTGCCCCTGTATTGGGTGCATATATATTTAGGATAGTTAGTTCTTCTTCTTGTTACATTGATCTCTTTACCATTATGTAATGGTCTTCTTTGTCTCTTTTGATCTTTGTTGGTTTAAAGTCTGTTTTATCAGAGACTAGGATTGCAACCCCTGCTTTTTATGTTTGTTTGTTTTTTGCTTTCCATTTGCTTAGTAAATATTCCTCTATTCCTTTATTTTGAGTCTATGTGTGTCTCTGCACGTGATATGGGTCTCCTGAATACAGCACACAGATGGGTCTTGATTGTTTATTCACTTTGCCAGTCTGTGTCTTTTATTTGGGGCATTTAGCCCATTTACATTTAAGGTTAATATTGTTATGTGTGAATTTGATCCTGTCATTATAATGCTAGTTGGCAATTTTGCTCGTTAGTTGATGCAGTTTCTTCATAGTGTCGATGGTCTTTACAGATTGGTATGCTTTTGCAGTGGCTGGTACTGGTTTTTCCTTTCCATATTTAATGCTTCCTTCAGGACTTCTTGTAAGGCAGGCCTGGTGGTGACAAAATCTGTCACCATTTGCTTGTCTGTAAAGGATTTTATTTCTCCTTCGTTTATGAAGCTTAGTTTGGTTGGATATGAATTTCTGGGTTGAAAATTCTTTTCTCTAAGAATGTTGAATATTGGCCCCCACTCTCTTCTGGCTTGTGGGGTTTCTGCTGAGAGATCCGCTGTTAGTCTGATGGGCTTCCCTTTGTGGGTAACCCAACCTTTCTCTCTGGCTGCCCTTAACATTTTTTCCTTCATTTCATCCTTGGTGAATCTGACGATATGTGTCTTGGGGTTGCTCTTCTCGAGGGGTATCTTTGTGGTGTTCTCTGTATTTCCCAAATTTGAATGTTGTCCTGTCTTGCTAGGTTGGGAAAGTTCTCCTGGATAATATCCTGAAGAATGTTTTCCAACTTGGTTCCATTCTCCCTGTGACTTTCAAGTACAGCAACCAAACATAGGTTTGGTCTTTTCATATAGTCCCATATTTCTTGGAGCCTTTGTTCATTCATTTTCATTATCTTTTCTCTAATCTGGTCTTCATGCTTCATTTCATTAAGTTGATCTTCAATCTCTGATATCCTTTCTTCCACTTGATCAGTTCAGCTGTTGATACTTGTGTATGTTTCACAAAGTTCTTGTGCTGTGTTTTTCAGCTCCATCAGGTCATTTATGTTCTTCTCTAAACTGGTTATTCTAGTTAGCAATTCCTCTAACCTTTTTTCAAGATTCTTAGTTTCCTTGCACTGGGTTAGAACATGCTCCTTTAGCTCAGAGGAGTTTGTTATCATCCACCTTCTGAAGCCTACTTCTGTCAATTCATCAAAGTCATTCTCCATCCAGTTTTTTCTCTTGAAATTGTCAGCCTTTTTGCACTGGTTTTTCTTCATCTTCATGAATTTATCTACCTTTGGTCTTTGATGTTGGTGACCTGCGGATGGGGTTTCTGTGTGGACGTCCTTTTTGTGGATGTTGATGCTATTCTTTTCTGTTTGTTAGTTTTCCTTCTAACAGGCCCTTCTGCTGCAGATCTGTTGGAGTTTGCTGGAGGTCCACTCCAGACCCTGTTTGCCTGGGTATCACCAGCGGAGGCTGCAGAACAGCAAAGATTGCTGCCCGTTCCTTCCTCTGGAAGCTTCGTCCCAGAGGGGCACCTGCCAGATGCCAGCCGGAGCACTCCCATATGAGATGTCTGTCGACCCCTGCTGGGAGATACCTCCCATTCAGGAGGCACGGAACTCAGGGACCCACTTCAGGAGGCAGTCTGTCCTTAGCAGAGCTCAAGCGCTGTGCTGGGAGAGCCGCTGCTCTCTTCAGAGCTGGCAGGCAGGAACGTTTAAGTCTGCTGAAGCTGAGCCCACAACCACCCCTTCCCCCAGGTGCTCTGTCCCAAGGAGATGGGAGTTTTATCTATAAGCCCCTGGCTGGGGCTGCTGCCTTTCTTTCAGAGATGCCCTGCCCAGAGAGGAGGAATCCAGAGCGACAGTCTGGCCACAGCGACTTTGGGGAACTGTGGTGGGCTCTGCCCAGTTCAAACTTTCTGGCCGCTTTGTTTATACAGTGAGGGGAAAACTGCCTACTGAAGCCTCAGTAATGGCAGACGCCCCTCCCTTCACCAAGCTCGAGTATCCCATGTCGACTTCAGACTGCTGTGCTGGCAGCAAGAATTTCAAGCCAGTAGATCTTAGCTTGCTGGGCTCCGTGGGTGTGGAATATGCCGAGCTAGACCACTTGCCTCCCTGGCTTCAGCCACCTTTCCAGGGGAGTGAACAGTTATGCCTCGCTGGCGTTCCAGGCAACACTGGGGTATGAAAAAAATCTTCCGCACCTAGCTCAGTGTCTGCCCAAATGACCACCCAGTTTTGTGCTTGAAACCCAGGGCCCTGGTGGCATAGGCACCCAAGGGAATCTCCTGGTCTGCAGATTGCGAAGACTGTGGGAAAAGCGTAGTATCTGGGCCGGAGTGCACCATTCCTCATGGCACAGTCCCTCACGGCTTCCCTTGGCTAGGTGAGGGAGTTCCCGACCCCTTGTGCTTCTTGGATGAGGCAACACCCCACCCTGCTTTGGTTTGCCCTCTGTGGGCTGCACCCACTGTCTAACCAGTCCCAATGAGATGCACCGGGTACCTCAGTTGGAAATGCAGAAATCACCCACCTTCTTCATTGATCTCACTGGGAGCTGCAGACCAGCGCTGTTCCTATTCGGTCATCTTGCCACCCTGAGATGTTGAATTTTATCACATGCTTTTTTTTTATCAGATGCTTTCTCTGCATCTATTAAGGTGATCATGTGGCTTTTGTAGTTCATTCTGTTGATGGAATGTTTCATATTTATTGATTCGCATGCATTGAATCATCATTGCATCCCTGGGATAAATCCCACTTGATCATGGTGTATTATCTTTCTGATGTGATGTTTGATTTGGTTTGCTAGTATTTCATTGAGGATTTTTGCATCTGTGATCGTCAGGGATGTTGGCCTGCAGTTTTGTTTTTTTGTTGAGTCCTTGTCAGGTTTTGGTATCAGGGTAATGCTGGTCTTATAGAATGAGTTAGAGAGAATTACCTTCTCTTGAACTTTTTGGCATAGTTTGAGAAGTGATGTTAGTTCTTCTCTGTAAGTTGCATGGAGTTCTGCAGTGAAGCCAGCTGATTCTGGGCATTGTTTTGGTTTTGTTGGGAGACTTCATTACTGATTCAATCGCATTACTCATTTCTGGCCTGTTCAGGTTTTCTATTTCTTCCTGATTCAGTCTTGGTAGGTTGCATGTGTCCTGGGATTTATCCATTTCTTCTAGGTTTTCCAGTTTATTAGCGTGTAGTTGTTAATAATATTTCTATGGTCACTTCTTCCAATTTTTAGATTTGCTTTAATATGCAAGGACTTTTTCCTGAGGGTGTATCTATGGTGTTGGTTGGGCAGGGCACTTTGACTTTGATTATGGGTACATTCAGTAGTGTAGTCTGTATAATTTCTTCAGCTATAAACAGCATCAACCATGTCTGTATTTTTCTTAGTGGCTCAGGGTGTAGTTGTTACGGAGGCTGTGGTGAAGTTTTGCTGGGTATGGGGACTCCAGGTGGGCTAGTCCTTGTTTTCAAGTGGTGTCACCAGTGGGTGAAGCATGCCTGTCCTTTGGCCCCAAGACAGTGTATTCATTAAGTTATATTACTTTTTTAAAAAAAATTATTTTATTCTGCATGCATATACTTAAAGGCGTAAGTACTTCTGTAGTAAATATGAGCTGTCAAGAATACCAGTTTTGTAAGTTATATCAGATGTGAATTAAAACAAAGATAACGATAGCACATATGTAATGTAAAACTTGACCTTTTCTATTTTTCCAATATTTTCAGATCTGGTAGCTCAGCGAGGAGAAAGATTGGAATTATTGATTGACAAAACAGAAAATCTCGTGGATTCTGTAAGTGTGGAATCTGATAATATTTTTCAGGATGTAAAGTGGAGAAAGTATGGATGATGGCTAACATAATTGGGAAATGCCTTGAATTAAAAAATTTGATGGGTTTTTTTTTTCCTTTCTCATTTCCATTATGTGATTACTTTGTAATAATGAGGATAACAGTGAGGCACAGAAAAAAAAACATCATCCCCTAATAGCCATTAAGGTAGCTTTGGTTTGGAAAACATACTTAGTATACAGAAACAATTTTCTAAAGCTTTGGATTGAGGCCTATATAATTTAGCACCTCAACTGCATGTACCAGTCTGTTCACTGTACAAATTTGTAAAACATGAAACAAATGTGCAAGACATTTGTGACCCAATATGAATCCTGAAAACTGGACAATTCACTTTCTTGCTTACACTGATAGTTTCATCTTGCCTTGTATCAATCAAGAGACATGAATTGGAAAGGGCCAATAAATAAGCCTTAAAGGAGACAGTGTGTCCTTGTGAGCTGCTTATACTATGGTTCCATATGTCCTCACATTTTCAATGCAGTTACTGTGAATGAAAGTTTTAAGGAAAGATGACAGTTGTATGGTGAACAGAAGGAGGACAGAGATCAGCTACGATTTGGGTCTACACAATTATAAATTTAAATGTACAGTACAGGTTTACACCTTGAAACAAAACAGTGATTGATTATGTTCGTTGTGACTGACAGCTGGATTGTAGTGGTTAAGAACACAAGCTCTAGTATCAGGTTGCCTGGATTTGAATCCACCTCTGCTACTTACTAGTTGTGTGACCTTAGGCAAATGACTTAACCTATTTGTGCCTCAGTCATCATCTTCTGTAAAATGAAGATGCACCCACTTCAGAGCATTTTAAGGATTAAATCAGATAATGCATGTAGAGTGCCTAACACAGTATTTGATACATAGTAAGAGCTATTTAAATGTTCGTCATTATTGTTAATTTTACAGAGACATCTATTAGCAGCAGGTTTTAGAATATACAGTCTACTATCAGGTTTTCTAGGAGTTTATAAACAGTTTTTTCATCAAAGCATGTGGTAATTGGAGGAAGGATGGTACCATACAGGAAGTCAAAACACCTGGATTCTAGATCTCACTTTTTGACCCATTGCTGGGGGGAAAGAAAACAGAGAAGTATCTGATTCCAGATCTGCAGAACAATATCTTTGATACTTCCAGACTGTCTCTTAGTTACTCTTAATTCTTGAGGATTACCCTGCTTAGCTGGAATAGTCTGTCTTTGACCAATACTAGTATAATCTGTACTTTCCAAATAAAAGTCTTAATTTTGTTGACTTCATGACTGAAAACAACAGAGGGTACTAATGAACTAACAGGTATCTCTCTTTATGGTAGAATAATATACATGCAGCAAATTGTATCAAGTATACTACTTTTAAGTTATAGCTCAATTATTTTTCATGTGTATCTATACCCTGTAACCACCACCCAGAACTAGATAGAAAACATTTCCAGCACCCCAGAAGGCTGCCTCATACCCCTTCCAGTTAATAATCCCCAATAGATTTAATTATGTTTCTGACTTATATCACCATAGATAGTGTTTTGCCTGTTCTTAAAATTTATTTGTCTCTGGCCACTTTCACTCACCATTATGCCTGTGAGATTCATCCACTTTTTAAATTATAGTTATCACATATTTTTTGTTGTTTTGTATTATTCCATTATACAAATCTACCACAATTTGTTTATCCGTTCTTCTCTGTGGGGCTTTATTTCTGGATTCTCTTATTTTGTTCCGTTGGTCAGTTTGTCTACCTTTATGCCAGTGCCACGCTGTGTTGATTACTATAACTTTATGGAATTCTTGAAATTAAGTAATGTAAGTCTTCCAACTATATTCTTGTCCAATATTGTCTTCACTCTTTTAGGTGCTTTGCATTTCCATATATGTTTTAGAATAAGCTTGTTTTCCATCTCTCAACCCCACAACAATGTGTATCTTTGTGACTGCATTTAATATATAGGTCAATTTAGGGAACATTGGTATCTTGACAGTATAGAGTTTTTTGGTCTGTGAACATGACATATCTCTGCTTTTGCTTAGGATTTAAAAAATTTTTCTCATCAGTATTTTTTAGTTTTTGATGTACTGGTCTTGCACATATTTGTTAAATTTGCCCTTGATAATATCATGCTTTTGTATTGTGTAACACATTTTTAAATTTTGTTTTTAAGTCTTTATTGCTAGTATATGGAAAGAAAGTTGGTTATTTTATATTGACCTTGTTTTTATCCTGCAATCTTAGAAAAATTCATTTACCAGTTCTGGTTACTGTTTTGTACATTGCTGCCTTTTATTTTCTTTGCCTTATTCTGGCTAGAACCTTCTACCCAATACTGAATACAAATGATAACAGTGAACATCCTTGCCTGTTGATCATCTAGTGGGGAAAAATTCTATATTTTTTGAAAAAAATAAATTCAGTGTTAAGTTTGTGGTTTACTGTGGATTTTTTTGTAGGTACCCTTTAATAGGTGGAAGGATTCCCTTTAATTCCTCATTTGAGAGTTATATTCATGATTTTATCAAATGCTTTTTCTCCATTTATTGAGATTTTTGTTTGGTTTTTCTCCTTTATTCAGTTACTGTGGCAAATTACATTGCTTTTTGAATGTTAAACCAACTTTGCATTTCTGCAAGGTCATGACTTATTATCCTTCTTATATAACACTTTATTGGATTTGCTATTGTATTGTTCAGGAATTTGGCATCTATGTTTATAAGAGATAGTGGTCTGTAATTTATTTTTGTTTTTAGGTTTTGGTATCAGGAATATGGCTGGCCTCATTAAACAAGTTGGGAAATGTTAACCTCTCTGTCTTCTGAGTTTAGGTGCTATTGGTATTATCTGTCGTAGATGTTTGGAAGAATTTACTAGTAAAGCAGATTGGGCCTCGAGGTTTCTTCGTTAGAAAATTTAAAATCTGCCATCTTGCTGTTTGTTTCCTATTTGTCCCACCTAGTCTTTGTGCCCTTTTTTTTCTGCCTTCCATTGGATTTAGTATATTGTTATTCCATTATGTCTCCTTTGTCAGTTTATTGGCTATAGCTCCATTTTGTCATTTTCTGATTGCTTTAGGGTTTACAGTATGTCTTTGATTTATAATCTCCCTTAAAGTGGCATTTTTCCACTTCATGAAGAGATAAGAACATTATAATAGTTTACTTCTGTTTCTTCTTGGCCTTTATGCTATTGTTGACATATTTTTATTTACACATATATTAAAAACTTCAGAATACATTGTTAACTTTTTTGTTTAAAGAGTTATCTTTTAAAGAGATTTAAATAATAAGGGAAGTCTCTTCTATTTACCTATGTATCTACCATTCCAGTGCTCTTAATTCTTTTGTGTAGGCCGAGTTTCTATCTGATGTTATTTTCTTTCTGCCTGTATGCTTTAATTTAACATATAATCTTCCATTGTAGTTCAAGTGTGTAGGTCTACTGGAAATGAATTTCAGGTTTGGTATGTCTGAAAAGTTTTTATTTCACTTCCTTTTCTTTCGAAAGATATTTTCACTGAGTATAGAATTCTAGGTCAGTGATTTTTCTTTTCCTTTAATACTTGACGAACAGTGGTTCATCACTGTCTTTTACATTGTTTCTGACAAGAATTTTGCTGTCATTCTTACATACATAAAGTGTATTTTTTTTTTCTTCTGGATGCTTTAAAGATTTTCTCTTTATCATTGGTTTTAAGAAATTTGATTACAATATATATGCCTTGATATATATTTCTTTATGTTTCTTTGGCTTTGAGTTTGTTGTAGTTTTTATGAAATTATGAAAATCTTTAGCTCTTTCTACGCTTCCAGTTACATCTATATTAAGCCACTTGAAGCTGTCCCACAGCTCACTGATGCTTTGTTCATTTTTCAGTCTTGTTTCCACTGTGTTTCATTTAGAATAGTTTCTATGGCTATGTCTTCAAGTTTACTTATCTTTTCTTCTGCAGTTTGCAATCTGCTGTTTCTGTCCTGTGTATGTTTCATCTTTACAAGTTTGTTTTGGATCTTTTTTATATCTTCCATGTGTCTCCTTAACATGTGCATACTTTCCTCTACCTTCTTGAGTATACGAAGTGTATTTATAATTGAAGTGCTTATTCTACTTACATGTAATGCAAATTTTGATAGTTAGGTGTATCTTGCTCTTTGTTTTTTATTTGCCCCATCCCCATCCTCTTCTTTTTTATTTTGATTGCTCAGGTATTTTTAAATTGTTTTTTTTTAAATCATCTCTATTTGTTTTTTAACACCTCTATTGAGAAATAATTCACAGACCATACAAACTGCCCATTTAAAGGGTACACTTCAGTGGAATTTAGTATATTACATTATTAAAACTATGGTAAAATATGTATAACATAAAATTTTGCCATTTTAACCTTTTTAAAGTGCACAATTCAGTGGTGTTAATTACATCCACAGTGTTGTGTAACCATCACTACTACCTATTTCCAAAACTTTTTTATCACCCCCTAACAAAAACTCTGTAACCACTAAGTAATAATAACTCCCCATTCTCCTTACTCTCAGTCCCTGGTAATTCTAATCTACTTTCTGTCTCTGTGAATTTGCCTATTCTAGATATGTCATATAAGTGGGATCATACAAAATTTGCCCTTTTGTGTCTGGCTTATTTCACTAAGCATAATACTTTATTGCTTTAAAAAAAAAATGCTAACAATCACCTGAGCATTCAGTGAGTCTTAATCTTTTTGCTGGGTGGAGGGTCTCACCTTGATGTTAATGGCTACTGACTGATCGATCAGGCTGGTGGTTGCTGAAGGTTGTGGTGGCTGTGGCAATTTCTTAAAATAAGACAATAGTAAAGTTTACCACATTGATTGACTCTTTCACAAAAGATTTCTCTGTAGTATGTGTTGCTGTTTGATAGCAATTTACCGACAATAGGACTTCTTTCAGAATTGAAGTCAGTCCTCTCAAATCAGCTACAGTTGATGTAATTTTCTAAATTTTTGTTGTCATTTCAACAGTGTTCACAGCATCTTCACCAGGAGTAGTTGCCATCTCAAGAAACCACTTTCCTTGCCCATGCATAAGAAACAACTCCTCATTCATTAAAGTTTTATAAGAAACTGCAGCAGTTCAGTCATGTCTTCAGGCTCCAGTTCTAATTCTAGTTCTCTTCTGTTTCTACCACATGTGCAGTTACTTGCTCCACTGAAGTCTTGAACCCCTCAAAATCATTTGTGAGGGTTGTAATCAGCTTCTTCCAAACACCTGTTAATGTTTATATTTTGACTTCCTCCCACGAATCATGAATGTTCTTAATGGCATCTAGAATGACGAATCCTTTCTAGAAGGTCTTCACTTTACTTTGCCCAGATCTATCAGAGGAATCATTATCTATGGCAGCTATACTAAATGTTTTTCTTAAATAATAAGACTCGAAAGTTGAAATCACTCCTTGATTCATGGGCAGCAGAATGGATGTTGTATTAGCAGGTGTGAACCCCGAAAGTCTGAGACAGGTCTCAGTCGATTTAGAAAGTTTGTTTTGCCAAAGTTGAGAGTGCACACCCATGACACAGCCTCAGGAAGTCCTGACAACATGTGCCCAAGGTGGTCAGAGCCCAGTTTGGTTTTATGCATTCTAGGGAGACATGACACATCAGTCAACATATGCAAGATGAACATTGGTTCAGCCTGGAAAGCCGGGACAACTCGAAGCAAAGGCAGGAAGACTCGAAGTGGGGAGGGGGCTTCCAGGTCTTAGATAGGTAAGAGACAAATGGTTGTATTCTTTTTTTTTTTATTAATTTATTTTTTATTATTATTATACTTTAAGTTCTAGGGTACATGTGCATAACGTGCAGGTTTGTTACATATGTATACTTGTGCCATGTTGCTGTGCTGCACCCATCAACTCGTCAGCACCTATCAACTCGTCATTTACATCAGGTATAACTACCAAAGCATTCCCTCCCCCCTCCCCCCTCCCCTTGATAGGCCCCGGTCTGTGATGTTCCCCTTCCCAAGTCCAAGTGATCTCATTGTTCAGTTCCCACCTATGAGTGAGAACATGCGGTGTTTGGTTTTCTGTTCTTGTGATAGTTTGCTAAGAATGATGGTTTCCAGCTGCATCCATGTCCCTACAAAGGACACAAACTCATCCTTTTTTATGGCTGCATAGTATTCCATGGTGTATATGTGCCACATTTTCTTAATCCAGTCTGTCACTGATGGACATTTGGGTTGATTCCAAGTCTTTGCTATTGTGAATAGTGCTGCAATAAACATACATGTGCATGTGTCTTTATAGCAGCATGATTTATAATCCTTTGGGTATGTACCCAGTAATGGGATGGCTGGGTCATATGGTACATCTAGTTCTAGATCCTTGAGGAATCGCCATACTGTTTTCCACAGTGGTTGAACTAGTTTACAATCCCACCAACTGTGTAAAAGTGTTCCTATTTCTCCACATCCTCTCCAGCACCTGTTGTTTCCTGACTTTTTTTATTTTATTTTTTTTTAATTTTTTTTATTATTATTATACTTTGAGTTCTAGGGTACATGTGCATAATGTGCAGGTTTGTTACATATGTATACTTGTGCCATGTTGGTGTGCTGCAACCATCAACTCGTCAGCACCTATCAACTCGTCATTTACATCAGGTACAACTCCCAATGCAATCCCTCCCCCCTCCCCCCTCCCAATGATAGGCCCCGGTGTGTGATGTTCCCCTTCCCGAGTCCAAGTGATCTCATTGTTCAGTTCCCACCTATGAGTGAGAACATGCGGTGTTTGGTTTTGTGTTCTTGTGATAGTTTGCTAAGAATGATGGTTTCCAGCTGCATCCATGTCCCTACAAAGGACACAAACTCATCTTTTTTATGGCTGCATAGTATTCCATGGTGTATATGTGCCACATTTTCTTAATCCAGTCTGTCACTGATGGACATTTGGGTTGATTCCAAGTCTTTGCTATTGTGAATAGTGCCGCAATAAACATACGTGTGCATGTGTCTTTATAGCAGCATGATTTATAATCCTTTGGGTATGTACCCAGTAATGGGATGGCTGGGTCATATGGTACATCTAGTTCTAGATCCTTGAGGAATCGCCATACTGTTTTCCATAATGGTTGAACTAGTTTACAATCCCACCAACTGTGTAAAAGTGTTCCTATTTCTCCACATCCTCTCCAGCACCTGTTGTTTCCTGACTTTTTAATGATCGCCATTCTAACTGGTGTGAGATGGTATCTCATTGTGGTTTTGATTTGCATTTCTCTGATGGCCAGTGATGATGAGCATTTTTTCATGTGTCTGTTGGCTGTATGAATGTCTTCTTTTGAGAAATGTCTGTTCATATCCTTTGCCCACTTTTTGATGGGGTTGTTTGTTTTTTTCTTGTAAATTTGTTTGAGTTCTTTGTAGGTTCTGGATATTAGCCCTTTGTCAGATGAGTAGATTGCAAAAATTTTCTCCCATTCTGTAGGTTGCCTGTTCACTCTGATGGTAGTTTCTTTTGCTGTGCAGAAGCTCTTTAGTTTAATTAGATTCCATTTGTCAATTTTGGCTTTTGCTGCCGTTGCTTTTGGTATTTTAGACATAAAGTCTTTGCCCATGCCTATGTCCTGAATGGTACTACCTAGGTTTTCCTCTAGGGTTTTTATGGTATTAGGTCTAACATTTAAGTCTCTAATCCATCTTGAATTAATTTTCGTATAAGGAGTAAGGAAAGGATTCAGTTTCAGCTTTCTACTTATGGCTAGCCAGTTTTCCCAGCACCATTTATTAAATAGGGAATCCTTTCCCCATTTTTTGTTTCTCTCAGGTTTGTCAAAGATCAGATGGCTGTAGATGTGTGGTATTATTTCTGAGGACTCTGTTCTGTTCCATTGGTCTATATCTCTGTTTTGGTACCAGTACCATGCTTTTTGGTTACTGTAGCCTTGTAGTATAGTTTGAAGTCAGGTAGCGTGATGCCTCCAGCTTTGTTCTTTTGACTTAGGATTGTCTTGGAGATGCGGGCTCTTTTTTGGTTCCATATGAACTTTAAAGCAGTTTTTTCCAATTCTGTGAAGAAACTCATTGGTAGCTTGATGGGGATGGCATTGAATCTATAAATAACCTTGGGCAGTATGGCCATTTTCACAATATTGATTCTTCCTATCCATGAGCATGGTATGTTCTTCCATTTGTTTGTGTCCTCTTTTATTTCACTGAGCAGTGGTTTGTAGTTCTCCTTGAAGAGGTCCTTTACATCCCTTGTAAGTTGGATTCCTAGGTATTTTATTCTCTTTGAAGCAATTGTGAATGGAAGTTCATTCCTGATTTGGCTCTCTGTTTGTCTGTTACTGGTGTATAAGAATGCTTGTGATTTTTGCACATTAATTTTGTATCCTGAGACTTTGCTGAAGTTGCTTATCAGCTTAAGGAGATTTTGGGCTGAGACAATGGGATTTTCTAAATATACAATCATGTCATCTGCAAACAGGGACAATTTGACTTCTTTCCCTAACTGAATACCCTTGATTTCTTTCTCTTGCCTGATTGCCCTAGCCAGAACTTCCAACACTATGTTGAATAGGAGTGGTGAGAGAGGGCATCCCTGTCTTGTGCCAGTTTTCAAAGGGAATTTTTCCAGTTTTTGCCCATTCAGTATGATATTGGCTGTGGGTTTGTCATAAATAGCTCTTATTATTTTGAGGTAGGTTCCATCAATACCGAATTTATTGAGCGTTTTTAGCATGAAGGGCTGTTGAATTTTGTCAAAAGCCTTTTCTGCGTCTATTGAGATAATCATATGGTTTTTATCTTTGGTTCTGTTTATATGCTGGATTATGTTTATTGATTTGCGAATGTTGAAGCAGCCTTGCATCCCAGGGATGAAGCCCACTTGATCATGGTGGATAAGCTTTTTGATATGCTGCTGGATTCGGTTTGCCAGTATTTTACTGCGGATTTTTGCATCGATGTTCATCAGGGATATTGGTCTAAAATTCTCTTTTTTTGTTGTGTCTCTGCCAGGCTTTGGTATCCGGATGATGTTGGCCTCATAGAATGAGTTAGGGAGGATTCCCTCTTTTTCTATTGATTGAAATAGTTTCAGAAGGAATGGTACCAGCTCCTCCTTGTACCTCTGGTAGAATTCGGCCGTGAATCCATCTGGTCCTGGACTTTTTTTGGTTGGTAGGCTATTATTGCCTCAATTTCAGAGCCTGCTATTGGTCTATTCAGGGATTCAACTTCTTCCTGGTTTAGTCTTGGAAGAGTGTACGTGTCCAGGAAATTATCCATTTCTTCTAGATTTTCCCGTTTATTTGCGTAGAGGTGTTTATAGTACTCTCTGATGGTAGTTTGTATTTCTGTGGGGTCGGTGGTGATATCCCCTTTATCATTTTTTATTGCATCAATTTGATTCTTCTCTCTTTTCTTCTTTATTAGTCTTGCTAGCGGTCTGTCAATGTTGTTGATCTTTTCAAAAAACCAACTCCTGGATTCATTGATTTTTTGGAGGGTTTTTTGTGTCTCTATCTCCTTCAGTTCTACTCTGATCTTAGTTATTGCTTGCCTTCTGCTAGCTTTCGAATGTGTTTGCTCTTGCTTCTCTAGTTCTTTTAATTGCGATGTTAGAGTGTCAATTTTAGATTTTTCCTGCTTTCTCTTGTGGGCATTTAGTGCTATAAATTTCCCTCTACACACTGTTTTAAATGAGTCCCAGAGATTCTGGTATGTTGTATCTTTGTTCTCATTGGTTTCAAAGAACTTCTTTATTTCTGCCTTCATTTTGTTATGTACCCAGTAGTCATTCAGGAGCAGGTTGTTCAGTTTCCATGTAGTTGAGCGGTTTTGATTGAGTTTCTTAGTCCTGAGTTCTAGTTTGATTGCACTGTGGTCTGAGAGACAGTTTGTTATAATTTCTGTTCTTGTACATTTGCTGAGGAGTGCTTTACTTCCAATTATGTGGTCAATTTTGGAGTAAGTGCGATGTGGTGCTGAGAAGAATGTATATTCTATTGATTTGGGGTGGAGAGTTCTATAGATGTCTATTAGGTCTGCTTGGTGCAGAGCTGAGTTCAATTCCTGGATATCCTTGTTAACTTTCTGTCTCGTTGATCTGTCTAATGTTGACAGTGGGGTGTTGAAGTCTCCCATTATTATTGTATGGGAGTCTAAGTCTCTTTGTAAGTCTCTAAGGACTTGCTTTATGAATCTGGGTGCTTTTGTATTGGGTGCATATATATTTAGGATAGTTAGCTCTTCCTGTTGAATTGATCCCTTTACCATTATGTAATGGCCTTCTTTGTCTCTTTTGATCTTTGATGGTTTAAAGTCTGTTTTATCAGAGACTAGTATTGCAACCCCTGCTTTTTTTTGTTCTCCATTTGCTTGGTAAATCTTCCTCCATCCCTTTATTTTGAGCCTATGTATGTCTCTGCGTGTGAGATGGGTCTCCTGAATACAGCAGACTGATGGGTCTTGACTCTTTATCCAGTTTGCCAGTCTGTGTCTTTTAATTGGAGCATTTAGTCCATTGACATTTAAGGTTAATATTGTTATGTGTGAACTTGATCCTGCCATTATGATATTAACTGGTTATTTTGCTCGTTAGTTGATGCAGTTTCTTCCTAGCCTCGATGGTCGTTACATTTTGGCATATTTTTGCAATGGCTGGTACCGGTGTTCCTTTCCATGTTTAGTGCTTCCTTCAGGGTCTCTTGTAAGGCAGGCCTAGTGGTGACAAAATCTCTAAGCATTTGCTTATCTGTAAAGGATTTTATTTCTCCTTCACTTATGAAACTTAGTTTGGCTGGATATGAAATTCTGGGTTTAAAATTCTTTTCTTTAAGAATGTTGAATATTGGCCCCCACTCTCTTCTGGCTTGGAGAGTTTCTGCCGAGAGATCTGCTGTTAGTCTGATGGGCTTCCCTTTGTGGGTAACCCGACCTTTCTCTCTGGCTGCCCTTAACATTTTTTCCTTCATTTCAACTTTGGTGAATCTGGCAATTATGTGTCTTGGAGTTGCTCTTCTCAAGGAGTATCTTTGTGGCGTTCTCTGTATTTCCTGGATTTGAATGTTGGCCTGCCCTACTAGGTTGGGGAAGTTCTCCTGGATGATATCCTGAAGAGTGTTTTCCAACTTGGTTCCATTTTCCCTCTCACTTTCAGGCACCCCAATCAGACGTAGATTTGGTCTTTTTACATAATCCCATACTTCTTGCAGGCTTTGTTCATTTCTTTTTCTTCTTTTTTCTTTTGGTTTCTCTTCTCGCTTCATTTCATTCATTTGATCCTCAATCGCTGATACTCTTTCTTCCAGTTGATGGAGTCGGTTACTGAAGCTTGTGCATTTGTCACGTATTTCTCCTGTCATGGTTTTCATCTCTTTCATTTCGTTTATGACCTTCTCTGCATTAATTACTCTAGCCATCAATTCTTCCACTTTTTTTTCAAGATTTTTAGTTTCTTTGCGCTGGGTACGTAATTCCGCCTTTAGCTCTGAGAAGTTTGATGGACTGAAGCCTTCCTCTCTCATCTCGTCAAAGTCATTCTCCGTCCAGCTTTGATCCGTTGCTGGCGATGGGCTGCGCTCCTTTGCCGGGGGAGATGTGCTCTTATTTTTTGAATTTCCAGCTTTTCTGCCCTGCTTTTTCCCCATCTTTGTGGTTTTATCTGCCTCTGGTCTTTGATGATGGTGACGTACTGATGGGGTTTTGGTGTAGGTGTCCTTCCTGTTTGATAGTTTTCCTTCTAACAGTCAGGACCCTCAGCTGTAGGTCTGTTGGAGATTGCTTGAGGTCCACTCCAGACCCTGTTTGCCTGGGTATCAGCAGCAGAGGCTGCAGAAGATAGAATATTTCTGAACAGCGAGTGTACCTGTCTGATTCTTGCTTTGGAAGCTTCCTCTCAGGGGTGTACTCCAGCCTGTGAGGTGTGGGGGTGTCAGACTGCCCCTAGTGGGGGGATGTCTCCCAGTTAGGCTACTCAGGGGTCAGGGACCCACTTGAGCAGGCAGTCTGTCCCTTCTCAGATCTCAACCTCCGTGTTGGGAGATCCACTGCTCTCTTCAAAGCTGTCAGACAGAGTCGTTTGCATCTGCAGAGGTTTCTGCTGTGTTTGTTATTGTTTACTGTGCCCTGTCCCCAGAGGTGGAGTCTACAGAGACAGGCAGGTTTCCTTGAGCTGCTGTGAGCTCCACCCAGTTCGAGCTTCCCAGCGGCTTTGTTTACCTACTTAAGCCTCAGCAATGGCGGGCGCCCCATCCCCCAGCCTTGCTGCTGCCTTGCCAGGAGATCGCAGACTGCTGTGCTAGCAATGAGGGAGGCTCCGTGGGCGTGGGACCCTCCCGGCCAGGTGTGGGATATAATCTCCTGGTGTGCCTGTTTGCTTAAAGCTCAGTATTGGGGTGGGAGTTACCCGATTTTCCAGGTGTTGTGTGTCTCAGTTCCCCTGGCTAGGAAAAGGGATTCCCTTTCCCCTTGTGCTTCCCAGGTGAGGCGATGCCTCGCCCTGCTTCAGCTCTCGCTGGTCGGGCTGCAGCAGCTGACCAGCACCGATTGTCCGGCACTCCCTAGTGAGATGAACCCAGTACCTCAGTTGAAAATGCAGAAATCACCGGTCTTCTGTGTCGCTCGCGCTGGGAGTTGGAGACTGGAACTGTTCCTATTCAGCCATCTTGCTCCACCTCCCGTTTCCTGACTTTTTAATGATCGCCATTCTAACTGGTGTGAGATGGTATCTCATTGTGGTTGTATTCTTTTGAGTTTCTGATGAGCCTCTCCAAAGGAGGCAATCAGGTACGCATTTATCTCAACGAGCAGAAAGGTGACTTTGAATAGAATGGGAGGCAGGTTGGCCATAAACAGTTCCCAGCTTGACTTTTCCCTTTAGCTTAGTGATTTGGGGGCCCCAAGATTTATTTTCCTTTCACACAGGCATGAAACCAACATTTGTCTCCTCATACGTCTCCATCAGAGCTCTTGAGTGACTAGGTTCATTGTCAATGAGCAGTAATACTTTGAAAGGAATCTTTTCTTTTTGAGCAGCAGATCTCCACAGATCTTCTGTACACCATCCTGTAAACAGATGTGCTATCTTCCAGGTTTGTTGTTCCATTTCAAGAGCACAGGCAGAGTAGATTTAGCATAATTCTTAAGGGCCCTAGATTTTCAGAATGTAAATTACCATTGGCTTCAACTTAGTCATCAGCTGCATTGGTCCCTAATAAAAGTCAGCTTATCCTTTGAAGCTTTGAAGCCAGGTATTGGCTTCTCTCTATGAAAGTCCTAGATGGCATCTTCTTCCAAAAGAACGGTGTTTTGTTTGCACTGAAAACAATCTGTTGTTTAGTATAGCCACCTCTATCAATCTTAGCTAGGTCTCCTGGATAACTTACTGTGGCTTCTCTGTCAGCACTTGCTGTTTCACCTTGTACTTTCATGTTATAGAGGTGGCTTCTTTCCTTAAACCTCATGAACCAACTTCTGCTAGCTTTAAACTTTTCTTCTGCACCTTCCTCGCCTCTCTCAGCCTTCATAGAGTTGAAGAGTTAGGGCCTTGCTCTGGATTAGGCTTTGGCCTAAGGAAATGTTATGGCTGGTTTAATCTTCTATCCAGACCCCTGAAACATTCTCCATGTCAGCAGTAAGGCTGTTTTGCCTTCTTATGTGTGTGTTCACTAGAGTAGCACTCCTAATTTCCTTCAAGAACTGTTCCTTTACATTCACAACTTGGTTAACTGTTTGTCACAGGACACCAAACTTTAGACCCATCTCAGCTTTGAACATGCCTTACTCACTAAGCTTAATTATTTTTATCTTTTGATTTAAAGCAAGGGATGTATGACTGTTCCTTTCACTTGAATTCATAGATGCCATTGTAAGGTTATTAATTGGCCAAATTTCAATATTGTGTCTCGGCAAATAGGGAGGCCTGAGACGGAGAGAGATAAGAGAATAGCTGGTCAGTGGAACAGTTAGAACACACAACATTTATCAGTTAGCTCCATCATCTTATATAGGCATAGTTTATGGCACCCTAAAACAATCACAATAGTAACATCAAAGGTCACAGATCGTCATAACAGATAGAATGAAAATAATGAAGTTTGAAATGTTATAAGAAGTACCAAAACGCAGACATGAAGTGACCACATGCTGTCAGAAAAATGGTGCTGCCGCATGTTCTCACTCATAAGTGGGAGTCGAACAGTGAGAACACATGGACACACGGAGGGCAACATCACACACTGGGGCCTGTTGGGGAGTTGGGGCTAGGGGAGGGAGAGCATTAGGAGAAATACCTAATGTAGATGACAGGTTGATGCATGCAGCAAAGTACCATGGCACATATATACCTATATAAGAAACCTGCACGTTCTGCACATGTATCCCAGAACTTAAAGTATAATAATAATAATAAAAAGAAACAAAAAGTACAGGCCAAGCAGAAAAAAAACACCAGAAAAATGGTGCTGATAGTCTCATCATGGGGTTTCCACAGACCTTTGATTTGAAAAAAAAAAAAAACAAAAAAACACCAGTATCCATGAAGTGCGATAACATGAAGTACAATAAAAGGAGATATGCCTGCAATTCTTTCTGTTGTTCTTTATTGTTTTCTGCAGTTCTGTTTCCATGTACGATTTTTTTGCTTCAAACTGAAGTTCTTTTATTGTTTGTTACAATGTTGATCCTGATGGGAGATTCTCTAAGCTTTTGTCTGAAAATCTGGTGTCATCATTTTGTTGAAGAATACTTTATAGTTTTTTAGTTTTTCACAATGTCAATTTAAAAAAAAAAAATTTAGTGCTTTAAAAATGCCATTCCATTTTTCTTTGGCTTTCACATGTTCTTGGAGAGATTGTCATCTCTCTTAGTCTTACTTGAAAAATAGTGATTCTTACCCCACCTTTGGCTGTTTTTATTGTTGTTGTTTGTTTTGTTTTTTTTAAGACAGAGTCTCTCTCTGTCACCCAGGCTGGAGTGCAGGGGCATGATCATGGCTTACTGCTGCCTCCACCTCCCGGGCTCAAGTGATCCTCCTGCCTTGCCTCAGCCTCCCAAGTAGGACCACAGGCATGCGCCATCACACTTAGCTAATTTTTAAAATTTTTCTTAGAGATAGGGGTCTCCCTATGTTGCTCTGGCTGGTCTCAAACTCCCAGGCTCACGTGATCCTCCCACCTTGGCTTCCCAAAGTGCTGGAAAGATAGGCATGAGCCACCACACCTGGCCCCCTTTGGCTGGTTTTAAGAGTGTCTTTTTATATTTGGTTTTCAACTTTTTATATATGGTTATTAGCTTTCTGTGGCTGCTATCACAAATTATCACAAATCTGGTGGCTTAAAACAACAAAAATTTATTTTCTCCCACCGCTGGATTTCAGAAGTTCAAAATTAGCTTAACTGGGCTGAAATTAAGGTGTTAGCAGGGCTACACTCCTTCCAGAGGCTCTAGGAGAGAATCTGTTCCGTGCCTCTTCCAACTTCAGGTGGCTGCCAGTATTTCTTGACTTGTGGCTGTATCATTGTAGTCTCTGCCTCCATATTCACATTACCTTCTCCTTTGCATGTGTGTCAAGTCTCCATCTACTTTCCTTCTCTAGAGACATTTGTGATGTCATTTAGGGCTCGTATGTATAATCCAGGATACGCTCTTCATCTCAAGATTCTTGACATAATCACATCTGTAAAGACTCCTTTTCCAGATAATATCACATATGTCACATTCACAGGGATTAGGACACAGGCATATCTTAGGGCAACATCTAACAATTGTTCTTTATAGGTGAACTTGTTTTAACAGGTGGTTTGTCAGTGTTCAGGTGTTGACCTGAGGATGGTGGAGGAATCTCCATTACAACCTGTTGAATCACACAACTATGTTCGGATTTATTAGTTTCATTCCTCACTGCTTTTTCTCATCTACATCATCTTCCTGTTTCTTGAATTATGTATTGTGAATTAGTCTTTGTAGTATATCCTCACACATCATCTTCATATGAGTTTGTGGGTGATAATCCCTTCAAGAACAAAAGTGTTATTTTGGTCTCATATTTGAACAATGTTGACTAGTGTAGAAGTCTAGGGTTAAGATCATTTTCTCTCAAAATTCTCTGAATATTGCCACGTTTCAGTGCATGAAGAGTTTAGGCATCTAAGAAGCTCAACAACTATATAGCTTACACGTTTTTTATTTGGGCCAAGTTTGAGGACTGCAACCCAGAAGCGTAGATTCAAGTTGCTCTGAATATGTGTTCTAATTAGCAGCCGTTACAAGTAGGTTTTTAAAGGAAAAAAGGAGAGGCAGTATCTAATTTGTTTACCAAGAATTTACATTAAAAATAACAAGTTATTGATTGGCTATACATTGTCCTTTGTATCACAGATTCCAGGAACATGAAGATAATGGTCGAGGGAGCTAGTCAGCAACAAAATGCCTTTAAACAGTTGCCCCTCTGGGTATTGTGTGGGGGGTGTGACTGAAGTCCCCATACTCATGTCTTCTGGGCCTGATAAATTTTATATACCTCACATAGCTCAGGCTGCTCTGAGCTGTTTTTCTTTTCTCATTTCCCCCTTTTGATCAAAATTTTTCTCTTCTGAAAGCATTGATGATTAGCATTTTAGATGTAAGTTTATCCCATGTCACTGGGGAGACTTATTCCCAGATATTCTTGTCCCATGTTGGATGGAAAGAGGTAAAAAAGGTACTGTGGCTTAAAGAACTTAATGAGGTCTCCAGGCTAAATTGATTGGCAACACAGAGGGGCAGAGCAACAGGATCTCAGTCAAGCCATCCACTCATGATGGAGCCATGGCATGAACAACTATACAGTTTACTCAAGTCCACCCCCACTTATGACACCAACTGCAAGTTTGGGGATTCCCCAAACCACCCTCAGATTTGATAGTTCATTAGAAGGATTTATAATACTCCATAAACACTGTTATACTCACAGTTATGGTTTATTACAGGCAAATTATGCATAGTAAGACCAGCCAAGGGAAAAAGTGTATAGGGTGGAGTTTGGGAAGATACCAAATGTAGAGCTTCTGTTGTCCTCTTCCCATGGAGTCAGGACACATTACTCTCTTGGCATCAATGTGTGACAAAATGTACAGAGCATTGCCCAACAGGGAAGCTTACCCAAGCCTTAGTGTTCAGAGTTTTTATTGGGGTTTTATTATGTAGGCATTATTGACTGACTGCCCTCTGGCTTGATCTCAATCTCCAGCTCCACTGGCTGTGATCCACAGCCTCCTAAATCACACAGTTATTTTTTTCTGGAGTGTCTTTTCCCCACCCTAAATCACACTGTTACTATCTAGATTACAATCTATTAGAAAAATAAATCAAGGCTGTGCATGGTGGCTCATACCTATAATCCTAATATGTCGGGAGACCAAAGCCAAAAGATCTCTAAAATCCAGAAGTTCAAGACCAGCCTGGGCAACAAAGTGAGACCTTATCTCTACAAAACAAAACAAAAAAAAAAAACAAAAAGAAAAAATTAGGTATGATGGGGTGCACCTGTAGTCCTAGCTACTTGGGAGGCTGAAGATGGAGAATTGCTTGAACCCAGGAATTCAGAGTTGCAGAGAGCTATGATCACACCACTGCACTCCAGGCTGGGTTACAGAGGGGTAACCTCCATCTCAAAAAAAAAAAAAATTTTTTTTTAAAGCCCATTTATGATAGCATCAAAAAGAGTAAAATATGAATATATTTTTTTTTTTTTTTTTTTTTTTTTTTTTTTTTTTTTTTGAGACGGAGTCTCGCTCTGTCGCCCGGGCTGGAGTGCAGTGGCCAGATCTCAGCTCACTGCAAGCTCCGCCTCCCGGGTTTACGCCATTCTCCTGCCTCAGCCTCCCAAGTAGCTGGGACTACAGGCGCCCGCCACCTCGCCCGGCTAGTTTTTTGTATTTTTTAGTAGAGACGGGGTTTCACCGTGTTAGCCAGGATGGTCTCGATCTCCTGACCTCGTGATCCGCCCGTCTCGGCCTCCCAAAGTGCTGGGATTACAGGCTTGAGCCACCGCGCCCGGCCAATATGAATATATTTTAAACAAGGATGTAAAAAATGTGCACACTGATGAAAGAAATTGAAGAAGACACAAATCAATGGAAAGATATTCTATGTTTGAATCAATATTATTAAAATGTTCATGCTGCCCAAAGCAATACACAGATTCAACACAATCCCTATTGAAATTCCAATGGCATTTTTCACAGAATAGAAAAAACAATTCTAAAATGTGGATGAAACTAGAAGACATTATATTAAGTGAAATATACCAGATACAAATGGACAAATACTGTATGATTTCACTTATATATGGGATCTAAGAAAATTGTTGATTTCAGAAAAGCAGAGAGAGAACAGTGGTTGCCAGGGGGTGGGAGACATGGAGAGATGTTGGTCAAAGTGTATAAACTTACAGTTATAAGATGAATAAGTTCTGGATATTGGACATACAGCATGGCAACTATACTTAATAATAATGTATTGAATATTTGAAATATGCTATAAGAATAGATCTTAAGCATTCTCACCACACACCCAAACAAGTAACTATGTGAGGTGATGGATATTTTACTTAGCTTGATTGTGGTAATCATTTCATGATGTATACATATATCAGAATATCACATTGTATACCTTGAATATATACCATTTTTATTTGCCAATTATACTTCAAGGCAGAAAAAAATAAAATGAGTAGAAACAAAAGGTTGGAGTTCTGAAATGTTACTAAAAGTAACATTTGCCTTTTTTCAATATTCTTGCCACATGGTAGGTAGGTCCTTTTAGTCTGAAGATTCAAGTATTTCTTATTTGGGGGATATTTTCTTCAGTTAGTCCTTTGATTATTGATCTTTCTCTTTTGGTTGTATTCTCTCCTGTGACTGCTAATAGGTGCCTAAATCAGTACCAGGCACATAATAAGCACATGTTAAGTATCTGTTGATTTTATAAATCGATCCTGGATTTGCTTGATCAGTTTTCCATGTATCTTACATCTTCTTTCATAATTTACAACCTAGACATTTTGCTCTGTTTTCAGAGCAATTTTTTTTGAATTGTTACTGCAGAAGCTGCTTTTGCTCATTTATGTTCTGCTTTTAAAAAATTATGCCAGTCATTTTATTAAAATACAGTTTTTGGAATATTGTCTTATGTTATCTAATTTTTTATGTCCTCTGATGACTTTGTGTGAAACTAGTGCAATTATGTCTTGTATCTGAGGATACTTATTAGACATTTTTTATTACTATTATTCTATCTTGTTTCCCATATTAACTTAGTTCCATTAAGGACTGTTTGCCCCCATTGCTTTTTTTGTCTCCACACTTTAAGCACTATTTCTTCTCAAAAGTTCTAGTCCATATGTATATTCTATTCAACATATATATTTAGCTCTAGATGTAACCAGTTTTGGTCTGTGCCTCCAGGTGGCATCCTGTGCACTCTTCATCAAGTGAAACCCAAAGGCTGGTGCCCCTGTCAGTTGTTCTACCGCAGAGACTTTGTGGAGTATGTGGTTGGAGATTAATCTATGGTTAAGGGAGTGGTTTTTTTTAAAACCAGTATGTTGAAGTATGATATACATAAGTGCGTCAACTGTGAGCATACAACTTGTTTTTTCACAAAGTGAACATACCATGTAGAACCAACACCCAGATTAAGAACTATAGCATGAACAGGACCCCAGAAGCTCCCTTTTGCCTTCTGTTAGTCGCTGCTCCCCTCCAAAGGTGGCC
Organism: Macaca thibetana thibetana; assembly: GCF_024542745.1. Taxonomy (NCBI): domain Eukaryota; kingdom Metazoa; phylum Chordata; class Mammalia; order Primates; family Cercopithecidae; genus Macaca; species Macaca thibetana. The sequence goes on from NC_065598.1 coordinate 150,547,719, forward strand.
GCTGTCCTGATTTCTCCACATAGATTAATAAAATACAGCAGGGGCCTAGAGTGGTGGCACACAACTATAGTCCCAGCTACTCGGGAGGCTGAGGTGGGAGGATCGTTGGAGCCCAGGAGGTCGAAGCTGCAGTGAGTCGTAATTGTGCCACGGCACTCCAGCTGGGGCGACAGAGCAAGACCCTGTCTCAAAATAAATAATAAAATATAGCAGGTACTCTGTTTATGTCAAGTTTCTATTGCTCAAAATGATGTTTATAAGATTCATCTGTGGTAAATTGGGTAAATGTAGTAGTAGATTGTGAATTGTCATTGCTGTATTGTATACCATGTTATGACTCTCCTACAATTTATTTATGCATTGTACAGTTGATGGGCATTTGGGTGGTTTCCAGTTTAAGGTATGAAAAGTAGTGCTATCCAGAACATTTTTGTATATGTCTTTTGGTGAATTTGTGCATAAATCTGTTGGGTACATACCCAGAGTGGAATTGCTGGATTATTAGGAGATTTCGTTGGTTGGTTGGTTGGTTGCCTTTTTGTTTTAAACTCCTTGTATCCTGGTGGGAATCGTTCAGTAGATACTGAGAAATTGATGAGGCAAAAGAAAATGGATAGCAGAAGGAATGAAGTTCTATGGGTTTTGGCCCTCACTAAAGTAAATACATATCTTCCTATGGAAATCAAACAGGTTTTTATGGCTCAAAGCCCCAGAATTTTACTGGGCAGAATAGGCAAATGTGCTTGCAGTCAGCTGGCTTTAAAGGAGCCTTTCTTATTGGAAGTATAGAGAGGAAAATGCTTTTCCACTAGGGGAAGAACCACTTCTGGTGCTCAACATCATGTGCATTGCTGCAGTGGAGAAGAAAAAAGAGGGAAGCCTTTTAATTGGGCTCATACTGCTTATGATACGCCTGGCAGAGTCTTGCTTTTGGCAGCTATTAAGTATGAATGGCCAGTCTCTACTTGTAAAGAGAGATCATTGGACTTAAACAGAATTAATGGAAGTAAAATGTTCGCATGTTGTTATTGCAAATCATTCATGTAGTCAGTGCCAGGGGTTAAACAATTCTTGTCTCTTTTCTAGTCTGTCACCTTCAAAACTACCAGCAGAAATCTTGCTCGAGCCATGTGTATGAAGAACCTCAAGCTCACGATCATTGTCATCATCGTATCAATTGTAAGTTTTTGTCCTTTTAGTGTACGGCTTTATTTTTCAGTCTCTAAGAAATTAGGTACTAGAATTATTTCTCAGTGATTAACACTCTGAAATGAGCTACGTATGTCTTTTAATAGTGAAACACATGACCAGGCAGTGGCTTTCCTATGAAGTCACATAGGAAATATCTCTACTTAAACCCCTCCTTCCTATTGAGAATTATTATATATAAAGAGACATATAAAACTGACATCACAGAAATGTAGTTATTTTAAATAAAGATATTTCTGTTTATATGTAATGGGTTTATTGTTTTTATTTGTATATTAATTATGTATTTTTAAAGTTTTAATTTCTAATATGGCAAATGCTGATAATTATAATCCCCCTTAAACAAGAACTCTTTGAAGTCCTCAGTAATTTTTGAGTGTGTAAAGAGGTCCTAAACCACAACTTTAAAAACTATTGCTAACGGGTGGGGGGTGCTTCACCCTGTTCATGGTCAGATAAAGTTGCCTTTCCTCCCCATCCTCCAGTCATGTCCAGAAGCCCAAAGTTACCTCCAAGCAGATACCTCTGACCCTGCATCTCCTCGACCACAGTTTAAGGGTCCTCTGCCTTAGACAGTTGGATTTATCTAAAAGAGAAGAGCAGTCATAGAGCTGTAGATTTTATACTGGAAGTAATTGTCATGGCCTTGAATGGTTCCTTGCTCAGGCTTCTCTTTCTAACATCACATTTTAGGCTCCTGAGCTTAGCTTCTTACTGTTTGGTCTGGGAGTTTAGGTTGATTTGTGCAGCTGAATTTTTGTTAAATTCAGAATATATTTACTGATTACTTACTACATGCAGAGCACAGCTCTAAATGCAATATCAATCTTTGCCAAAAGGTGTTGTCACCTAACGAGATGTACTTCAGCTTCAAAAATCCTTATATTACAGCTGTGACAAATAGTCAACTTTACATCAAGTTGGTAAACTTTACATTTGTTTCTTGTGTATGTGTGAATATGATGTCAGAAGTTCAACCTATTCATTAATAAACAGAATTTGCTGTAATCTGCCTCCCAACCCTGACCATATTTACAGTTCCCTACAAGGCAAATGCTTTGCTCACTTTTGGAGCAAAGGGTATGCAATTCATAAATGCATCCTTTTCCAAGCTTGCAAGTAATGAAATCAGTCACTTAAAGATCTCAAGAAGTTGCAATTTAAAGCAAAATAAAGCCAGGCATAGTGGCTTATTCCTGTAATCCCAGAACTTTGGGAAGCTGAGGTGGGAGGATAGCTTGAGGCCAGGAGTTTGAAGCCATCCTGGTCAACATAGTGACACCCTATCTCTACAAAAATAAAAAATAAAAATAAAGCAAAATAAAGTGACTAATGCAGTGAACCTAATGTTTAAAATCTGTTTTTTTGTAATATAATAATGTGAACAAGTAGTGACTATTTTATAATTTAAAATTAAAATCTAAAATTAAAAAGCAAACACATCTGTAATAGCACCAGTATTTTTGCAGTGTTACTTACATCATCTGCTTTTCTTTGTTTTGGTCATCGTAATTATTGTGTCATTATCCACTGAACAGTTCATAGCAGTATTCTTTCCCATAAGTGGTACAGATGAAAGCCTTCTACTCAGGCTTTTAAAATACATTCTTATATTAATCACAAATTAAATTCATGTGCAAAACCTAAAACTATAATTAATGAAATCATAGTTCAGGAGAATTATGCTTATTTGTGATTTTTTTATGACTTGTTAATCACACGTCAGTAAGAGTTGCTCATTTAGCCTTGATTCTGCCGAGTTACCAGTGAAGAGCAACAACCCCACTGCTTTCTCTCCCACTGAAGGAAACGCTAGAATTCAAGCGGGTGTGAGTTATACCAAAAAGGACAATTTTAACTACACTTCTGTCTTGGAAAATACTTGATTAGTGTGTTCCATTACTACATAACTGCTACTCTAATGGAATCAGAAGTATTTCTTAATAAGGCTCTACTTTCCTATATATATTATTTAGAATAACATGATTGATTCAAGAAAATAAAATTGCCCTCCTCCTCCCTCCAGGTATTCATCTATATCATTGTCTCACCTCTCTGTGGTGGATTTACATGGCCAAGCTGTGTGAAGAAATAAGAAAAAGTTATCATTAACCAAGGATATGAGAGAACAAGGAGTTAAAAGCAATCCATGTGACTCAAGCCTTTCACATACTGACAGATGGTATCTGCCAGTCTCTTCAACCCTCTTCTCACTTTTTAAAATCTTGTTCCATGCCTCCAGGTTTACCTTTGTCTTATCAACCAGTTTATTTCCGTGAACTTCAGATTGAACCATTCATTGCAGCAGTAGCCTTAAAATGGCTTTTGTTTATTTCTTTGGTTTGTTTACTAGTGTCATCTATTTAGAGCAACATTTTTGTTTTTAATTGCACAAAGCTGTCGCCACTAGTCTTATGAGCTATCTACTAAAACTGTGGAGAAATTTTGTATGTGCACACAGAAGTATTCAAGAGACAGTATTGCTAACATCTCATTTTAATGTCTTTTGTTAATGAGAAGTTTTAGGTGCTTCAAAACAATATAAATGGATAATAGTTGTGATTTGGGGAATTGTAATGACGTTGGTGCTGCTTCCTTCTAAGAGCTCAAAGTATGAAACATTCTTATTTCAGTTAGAAATGTTCAGATGGGGAGCATTTTGCTAGGCCATTAGAAGCACACAGATTATCCTTGTTCTCCTAGTATTCCCTTTCAGGAATAAAGTTCACAATACAGTGGATAGCTTGATATCTTCTGTTTTCCCATTGCAGTTGATTTGAGAAGATGAAGGTTTAAATATTGTTGAAGGTTGCAGTTTTTTAATTGTGTTCCTTCTTCTTCTGTGAATATTTAGGGAAATCATGTCACTAATAGAATATGTAGTAGAGGGAGCGGGGAGGTAAATTCCTCTGACTTGCCAAAGAAAAAGAAGGGAACCACAATGGATGTGTTAGCATTTTAGCTGTGCAAAGGGGAGGTAGTGTGGGAAAAGTGTTTCCATTCTGGGAAAAGGCCAAACCTAGTACGGTCAGCAGTCAACTCTAGGGTTTGGGCTTGACTCCTGTTGAATAATAGTTTGAGCATTCTTTGTGGTTTAATAAATTCTTAAATCTGCCTAGTTTTGATGAATTCTTTTGTGAAACTTGAAAGAGAATAGACAGTATGACATATAGAATTAATACAAAACAGTTTAACCATTTAACTGCAGTGTAAGAAAATTGGACTGTAATCATATCGCTACTGGCATCTGTTATCTAGTATGCATTTCTGGTGTGTATCTGAAGGGAAGACATTTTCTACCCTAGATCCAATTGCATTTATTTATCAATAAGTGCCATTAAATTGAAATTATATTACATTTTACACTTTCTCAATGAATGAACAAATGAGTCTGTAGAATCTAGCCACCTGTTTAGCCTAGTCATGTGCCTTGAACATATATGTGTCCCATAATCTAGCTCATGGTACCTGTTCTTCCATCCAAACCTTTCAATTCATGCTATCTGATTCATTTATTTGACATATATCTTAGGCCCACTTGAACTCTTTTCTTGTTTATCTAGCATAGCACAAAGGTTTTTCCAGTCTTCTTTATCAACACTAATGCCTCTTAATTGCATCAGCATTTCCTATTGGAAAATACATCTGTCCCAGAAAAACATTTGGCATTCCTGAATAATTTCCAAATGTTTTTAATCCAAAGAAAAAGGTTTCAAGTTTATTTCCCTTTCTTATACACACCTGAATAAAATTGATGTGCATGTTTTAGGGATCAATAACCTAACTGTTCCTTGGTCTATTTATGTATAAGAATGCTTTTTAAAGCACATGTCTCGTTTTAAATGACACACAAACTGAAGACGTTAATAAAATTTAAGAGTAATACAATGATTTGCTCGTTTTAGAAGTTCTTTCTGGAACCTAATTTTTTCTGATGACATTTGCCATTGTGTACAGAACAAAAGTATTTTACTTATGCCGAAAATATATTAAAAAGTGTTACCTGGAGACTTTCAGTAAAGATCTATAGCATAGTTTCAGGTGTGTAGAATTTCTTCAAAAGACACAAATGAACTTAAAAAATATATAGCCCATGGTGAAACCAATGAAAGATTCTGAAATGATCACACAGCCTTCACAACGATTGTCGTGAGCCCATGATTTAGATAGATCTGAAAAAGAACCCCAGGGATTGTCATCCAGTTCAGCACAATTCTGAAAAGTCTTTCTATCTAAAGTTAAATGACTGGTTCTGAAAGAGACTCAAAGGGAAGGCATAATGGTGGGAGGGAATAATTCATTATAGCAAACAGGGTTACCTAAACAGAAATAAAAGAAAAACGGGCACAAATCAAATATACAAATAGGTCACAACAAAATAATCAGTCACTTGGGACCTCTGAACGTAAGGTGGCTAAAGTCAGGTATAGAATATGTTTTTGTTACAGGCTGCAGTAACTTAAAAACAGCCTATTTAAGTTCTCCCTTGGCTTTATCCAGATTTCAACTGAAGTATGCATTCTCTAAAACACACTTAGAGAAAAATAAAAGATGGTTATTTATTTGGTTATGAATAAAGGAAGAAGTGACACCAACTATTTCTCTTCAAACCCGTGGCAAAAAAAAAAAAAAAGTGTCACAGTCCAAAAGTTTCCTTAATAGTGAATGTAGGTGCCTTTAGATAATAGTTTCTTGCTTGACTCTGTTGGTATCTATCTTTTCTGGCTTCAAGATAGACAAAGATACTGGGTTGCTTCCCAGGGTATCTTGATGGAAATTAATGTAACAACTATAACAGCAGCACCCTACACCCTACCAAAGTGTTCTAGAAGCAAGTCTATTTCTTGCAATGCCATCTTCTCAAGTATAATAAACAGGGTGGAAGTAGTGGTTGTGGTTGCCGTGTATATCAGTGTGAATCCAGTGAAGACAGCAGAGCCAAGACAAGTGTTTGGAAAACAGAGTTTAATATAGGATTCAAGGTTACACAAATGTGTGACAAACTGGGAAGTGAAGGTCTGGAAGGCAGGTACCAGAAGATCAGAAGAACAGTCCTAGCACTTTCACTTGAGGCATTGACATAGGCAGACAGGTCAGAACTTGCTGGAAAACCTGAGAATCCCTGTATGTCTGCTTGCTGATATGGTTTTGCTGTGTCCCCACCCAAATCTCACCTTGAATCGTAATCCCGATAATCCCCACATGTCGAGGGAGGGACCTGGTGAGAGGTGATTGGACCATAGAGGCAGTTTTCTCCATGTCGTTCTCATGATAGTGAGGGAGTTCTCATGAGATCTGATGGTTTTATAAGTGTTTGACAGTTCCTCCTTCACACTCTCACTGTCTCCTGCCGCCTTGTGAAGAAGGTGGCTGCTTCCCCTTCCACCATGATCGTAAGTTTCCTGAGGCCTCCCCAGCCATGCGAAACTGTGAGTCAAACCTCTTTCCTTTGTTAACTACCCAGTCTCGGGTAGTATCTGTACAGTAGTGTGAGAGTAGACTAATAGACTTGCCAAAGTTGGTGTGTGAAGAGAGAGACATGTGGAAAGGTTTACGGAAGCCACAGCTTCAGTAGAGCTGATGCCAAGTACCAAGTAGTAGGCTTGCAGCCCCAGCTGGTTGACTAGCAGTCCACAGAATGAGTTGGATGTGGAATGGAAAAGATTGAGGAAAATCTGGGACACACCAGGCACCTAAGCATCTTTGTGTCCTTTGAAGGGTACTGACCTCCACTTTTTTTCTGCTTTCCAAGTCTCATGTAAGTTCATCTCACTGATAAAAGCTAACCCTAAAACCATCTAGGGTAAGGGGATTCTACGAAATTCTCAGCTGCTGGCAAGAGCAATGGTGCCAGTCTAGCATAGCCCAGTTCCTTCTAGACTCATTCATAGGATTGGCTCTACTGCTTTATCAAGACAATTTTGGTAAGTTAAAGCATTCTTCTGGTCAGAATACACTGTACAAAATTATTTTGGGTTCGTGCTCTTTATTAAACCCAAACAATCTAAATCCCAAATGCTGTGACTTTCTATATCTCTTCCAAAGAGAAAGAAAATCATGGCAATATTCTGTATAAGAAAACTAACATGCACAGGCTGACACCGTGTTTTTTCTTTTTAAATCCCCATTCCCAGTTTAGAAAAGCACAAAGAAAACTTTAAAAAGACACAGGAAGGGGAACATCACACACTGGAGCCTGTCGTGGGGTGGGGTGAAGGGGGAGGGATAGCATTAGGAGATATACCTAATGTAAATGAGTTAATGGGTGCAGCACACCAACACGGCACATGTATACTTATGTAACAAACCTGCACGTTGTGCACATGTACCCTAGAACTTAAAGTATAATAAAAAAATAAATAAAAGAAGTGAAAATGGCTGGTTCCTGCTTTAACTGATGACATTCCACCATTGTGACTTGTTACTCCCCTACATTAACTGAGTGATTAACCTTGTGAAATTCCTCTCCTGGCTCAAAAGCTCCCCAACTGAGCACCTTGTGACCCCCGCCCCTGCCTGCAAGAGAACAACCCCCTTTGACTGTAATTTCCCACTACCCACCCAAATCCTATAAAACATCCCCACCCCTGTCTCCCTTCGCTGAATCTTTTCGGACTCGGCCCACCTGCACCCAGGTGAAATAAACAGCCTTGTTTCTCACACAAAGCCTGTTTGGTGGTCTTTTCACAGGGACGCGCATGACACCAATGATGACCTTAAATGATTTTTAATTAACTTCAGCTTAATAGGCCATCATTTTCAGGACCCAACTGTTAAAAGACAAAATTACAGCACATCTAGGTTTGCAGATCTTAACTGGCTTTTGTTTGAGATTCTAGAATCAGGCAGCAGTCAGGACCAAAAATGGTTCAGAATGCTCTGCCACATGACATCTGCAGGTTATATTTATAACCAGAGAAAAGAAAGTGACATACAGAAAACAGAAGTGAAATACAGAGACAGCGCCATTGGTTACAGCCTGGATTAGCCTTTATGGAACCTAGTTTGAACAGTTGGCCACCTGCCATTGGCTGACACTTGGCAGCTGTGATTGGTTTAGCCTCAGCTATTTGTTATAAACACATTTCTAAGTCAGATTTTCAGTTTGTTTATATACTTTAGGTTGTAGTTCTTTACAAGGACTTGTTGGGAGGCTTCTAAAGCCCAAATTTAGCAACTCCCCACTTTTGGTCAGCCTATTAATTTTTAGAAATTGACCAAAATTTTGGGCATTGTCATCATGACTCCACTCTCTGTCATCATTGTACTTATTTGGTCTCAGTATGGAATTCAGAAGTTCTTATTTGGTCTCAGTTCCCACTGGGCAATAGCAGAACAGTGAGTTTTGTAAGATGGAAACAAGGAAACAGAACAATGGAAAATAACAGCTGATTGGTTATGTAAACCAAATGTAAAATTCTAACGCCCCTAACAACCTGAATAGACTCCTCTCGGCCAAGGGGATTCCAGAGTTAACCAGAAAATCTAGTTCAGACCATTGTGAAAGAGGGGGTTGGACATGCCTCATTATACCCCTCCAGCATTAACATCAACACAGACCTTAGGTCTGATAAGAAACATTTATAATCTTTTTTTCTCTGAAGACTGCTACTTGAAGGCTTCATCTGCATAATAAAACCTAGGTCTCCATAACCCCTTATCCACCCAGACATTCCTTTCTACTGATAACAACTCTTTCAACTAATTCCCAGTCAGAAAATTTTAAAATCTACCTATGACCTGGAAGCCCCCACCCCTTGAGTTGTTCCACCTTTCCAGATCAAACCAGTGTAAATCTTACATGTATCGATTGATGTATTTATGTCTCCCTAAAATGTATGAAACAAGCTTTACCCTGACCAACTTGGGTAAATGTCATCAAAACCTCCTGAGACTGTGTCATGGATGTGTCCTTAACCTTGACAAAATAAACTTTCTAAATTCACTGAGACCTGTCTCAGATATTTTGGGTTCACAGTTAATATCAGGTTACTTTTTGGGTAAGGGTTAAAGCAGACTGGAATCCCTTCTTTTTCATGAAACACTGGTCTGTTTTGGGATTTATCTGCTTCCTTAAAGCTTCAGTTTGGTTGAGTGGCATTTAGCATCAGTGACTCCATTCTAGTTTGGCCTGGTCTGTTGTGGCCTAATGAAGGAGCCCAGTTCAGAACAATAGCCTGCCATAATTTGTTTAATAACTCTCCCCTTTTGGTCAGGTTCTCACCTAGGTGAGAGTGTGACCAAAACACAGGGCATTAGTAGTACTCTCAGTCACCATCGTTTTGGGTTTCTGGTTTCATTATAACCCCAAAGGTTCTTAGCCACGCCAAAGAATTGGTGTCGCGGTAGCCCGCGGTGGGAGAGACACGGATCGGACCGAGAGAAAAAAGCTGTAGGCTTTATTGAGCAGAGTGGCAGTACAAAGTTTCCACAGCGTGGAAGGGGTCCTCAGCGGGTAGCCAGTGTTAGATTTTTTGACCACCTTTTAAACTCTTTAAGGCGGGAAATACGTGCGGCAGGAAGATGTTACCAGAGCCGGAAACAAAGACAATTAACATGTCTCAGATCTTGAGGAAAACTGGAATTGTAACTTAAGTTTGATGACTTTATAACCTTGCAGCGGCAGGGCAAAGGAGACAGGATCTCACAGGATTTTACAAACTGTGTTTACAAGGAATCGGAATTGGGAGCATAGATAAGGTCCGCTGGTCACAGGAAAACAGGCTTTTAACATTCCTTTTAGTTTCAGGAAGCGGGAAGGGAGAGAGGACACAGGGAAGCTTACAGTGAAATTTTCACTGTTTATAGCTTTCCTGGGGAAGAAAACACATGCACAAATTCTGATGTTAGGAATATTTTAAGCACATATCTTCAATATTATTCATCCAGGACCGAAGTAAGTCCGGTGGCAGAAAATGAGTGAGTTTCACAGCTATGTGATAAAGCCTCCATAAAAATCCCTGAAAGAGGTGGAGGATCACTTGAGGCCAGGAATTTGAGGCCTGCCTAGGCAACACAGTGAGACTCCATCTCTACAGAAAATAAGACAGTTGGGTGTAGTAGTGTCCACATGTAGTCCCAGCTACTCAGGAAACTAAGGCAGAAGGATTGCTTGAGGGCAGGAGTTGAAGGCTGCAGTAAGCTATCATTGTACCCCTGCACTCCAGGCTTGGGATAGAGCAAGACTTTGTCCTTAAAAAATCCTAAAAGATGGGGTTTAAAGAGATTCTAAATTGTTAAATACATCCAAGTGCAGGGAGCATGGCAAACCCCAACTCCATGAGGACAGAGCTTCCGCACGTGAGACCCTTCCAAATCTTGCTTTGTGTGCCCCCTTATCTGGCTGTTCATGTGTTTTCTTTACCATGTCCTTTATAATAAACTGGGGTCTTAGTCCTTTCAGGTTGCTGTAACAAAATACCATAGACTGGGTAACTTTTAAACAACATAAATTTGTTGCATATAATTCTGAAGCCTGGAAAGTCTAAGATCAAGGCACCGGAAGATTCCATGTCTGGTGAGGGCTCATCTCTCAGAGATAGTACCTTCTAGCCATGTCCTCACATGGCAGAATGGATAAACAGGCTACCTACAGACTCTTTTATAAGGGCACTTATGCCATTCATGAGGGCAGAGCCTTGACTACTGGGGGAACCACCCCCAATATTTCTACATAGGTTGTTTCTATTTTCCGTAAGTGTCAGCTGGCTGATAAATAAAGAGAAAGAGTACAAAGAGAGGAATTTTATAGCTGGGCCGCTGGGGGTGACATCACATATTGATAGGACTGTGATGCCCACCTAAGTCTCTGACCAGCAAGTTTTTATTAAGGGTTTCAAAAGGGGAGGGGGTGTAAGAACAGGGAGTAGGTACAAAGATCACATGCTTCAAAAGGCAAAAAGCAGAACTACCAGTAAGGGTCTAACAAAGATCACATGCTTCTGAGGCAACAGGACAAAGGGCAAAAGCAGAACTACTGATAAGGGTCTATGTTCAACGGTGCACATATTGTCTTAATAAACATCTTAAATAACAGAAAACAGAGTTCGAGAGCAGAGAACTGGTCTGACCACAAATTTACCAGGGCAGAGTTAGTTTTTCCCCACCCTAGTAAGCCTGAGGGTACTGCAGGAGACCAGGGCATATCTCAGTCCTTATCTCAACTGCGCAAGACAGACATTCCTGGAGTGGCTGTTTATAGACATTCCCCAGGAATGCATTCCTTTCCCAGGGTATTAATATTAATATTCCTTCCTAGGAAAAGAATTTAGTGATATCTATCCTATTTGCACGTCCATTTATAGGCTGTCTGCAAGAATTAAAATATGGCTCTTTTTGCCTGACCCCACAGGCAGTCAGACCTTATGGTTGTCTTCCCTTGGTCCCTAAAAATCGCTGTTATTCTGTTCTTTTTCAAGGTGCACTGATTTCATATTGTTCAAACACATATGTTTTACAATCAATTTGTACACTTAACACAATTATCACAGTGGTCCTGAGGTGATGTACATCCTCAGCTTACAAAGATAACAAGATTAAAGTAAAGACAGGTATAAGAAATTATAAAAGTATTATTTGGGAACTGATAAATGTCCATGAAATCTTCACAATTTATGTTTCTCTGCCACAGCTCCAGCCAGTCCCTGTGTTTGGGGTCCCTGACTGCCCTCAACACTTGATGATGAATTACCTGTTAAAACCATACTCTTGGAGGTTAGGTTTCAACATATGAATTTTGGGGGGACACCAACATTGAGATCATATTAACCAGTAAACATAAGTAAATGTTTCTCTGAGTTCTATGAGCCATCATAGCAAATTATCAATCCTGAGGAGGAGGTGTGGGACTGTTCAATTTGCAGCCAAGTCATACAGAAGTGTGAGTAAACTGGGGATTTACTAGTTGTGATTGGCATCTGAAGTGGGGGGCAGTTTGGTGTTATTGAGCCCTTAAACTATTAGGTATGTAATAACTCCAGTTAATTTATGTCATAAATTGAATTATATGGCACCCAGCTGGTGTCCAGAAAGTCGGAGAATTGGTTGATATGGGAAAACCCCTCATATATTTGTTGTCAGAAGTGAAGTATTGAGAGTATAGATGAAAAACAGGTTTTTTTTTTCTTTTTACAGATGTAATAGTTTTAAATTAACTATTACACCTGAGGGAGAGAACTTTATAAAATAGAGTCCACTATTTATATTCAGTATATTCTGCTTTTAGTCTATAGATTCTACTCATTTCCAAAGTGACCTAGGTTAACACTTTCTGCCCATCACCTGCAGTGAGCTTTTCCATAAATTTGTAATACAGTTAGATTCTTGGTCCCATTCTGTATTTTATCCTTGGATACTACTACACCCTAAATAGTTTGATTTAATTTGTGTAGCTTGTGATTTATTCTTTGGGCTGTAAAATTCTATCAGTTTTACAAAATGCATAGTGTCAGGTATCCACCATTAAAGTACCATACAGAATACTTCAAACACCCACCCTATGTAACCACTGATTCATTTATCTCTGTAATTTTGCCTTTTCCAAAATATCATATAAAATGGGGTGAAATGGTGGGTAGCCTCTTCAGGCTGGCTTCCTTCACTTAGCAGTATACATGCAGGATTTACCCATGTCTTTGCATGTGTAGATAGTTTATTCCTTTCTATTTATGAATGGTACTGCATTGCACAGATGCACCCCAATTTGATTATGTATTCAGTTATTGAAGGAAATTCTGATTACATTTTGACATTATGAATAGAACTGTCAGCTATTGAAAGAAATTCTGATTACATTTTGACCATTATGAGTAGAACTGCTATACATAATTACATGCTGGTATATGTTTGAACATAACTTTTCAAAACAGTTAAAGACAGGCAATTTAGGGGTGCAATTGTCAGATTATAAGGTGAGAATTGTTCAGCTTTGGAAAAAAACTGCAAAAGTGTCTTCTGAAGTGGTTGTACCATTGTGCGTTCTACCAGCAATGAATGACAGTTCCTACTGTTCTTCAGCCTCCAGCAACTGGTTTGTCAGGGCTCTTTTAGAGTTCAGCAGTTCTAAAGGGTGTGCAGCTATCTCATTGTTGTTGTAACTTACGATTTCCTAATGATATGTTGAGCACCCTTCTGTATGATTATTTGCTATCTGTATATTTTATTTGATCAGGTGTCCATTTAGCTATTTACTCATTTTAATTGGGTTTTTAGTTATCTTATTGCTTCTTTTTAAGAGTTCATTTTGTGTTACCATTATTTTTAGAGACCGTGTCTTGTTATATTGCTCAGACTGTTCTCAAGCTACTAGCTTCAAGCAATCCTCTCACCTCAGCCTCCCGAGTAACTGAGATCACAGGCATGAGCCACCCCACCCAACAACTCTTTATATTTTTAATACAATTGTTTTAACCAGATATGTATTTTGTAAATACTTTCTCCCAGTCTGTGTCTTGTCTTTGTTCTCTGAATAGGCTCTTTCTCAGAGTTGAAAATTTAGCTTTATAAAGTCTGTGTTATCAGTATTTTTTCTTTTGTGATTTGGCTTTTGGTATGTGTTAAACCTCAGCACCAAATCCAAGGTCACACAGGCTTTCTTCTAGAATGTTTATAGTTTTGCATTTCAAATTTCAGCCTATGGACTATTGTGAGTGAATTTTTGTGTAAATTTTAGTTTGTATTACATTATTTTCATTCCATGTGGTTTCTAAATAATTGTTCCATCACTATTTTTGGAAAATACACGGGATAGTGAATTTCCAAAATGATGGCACTGAGTAAACGAATACTGCATTGTAGTGATTTCTCAAGAGAGCCAGGAGGGGGCCCACATCCACCGATAAACTGTGAGCAAGAGCGTCCTGTGCTGAATGCTGATGGCCACCAGATGGCACGTGAACCCGCCTCTTCTGACCATCTCCCCTCAGATGGTGGGAGCCGGGAGACAAGAACTTCATTTTCCTCAGTCTTCAGAGGATTCTGCACAGGAAGGGTTCATGTAGAAAAATATAACCCCCAAATCCCACTGTTGCCATTGCACCCTGAGATCATTCTCAACATCCAAGACATAGTGGCTACAACATATATTCACACAATGTCCTCTAGTAGTTAATATCCACTCAGCGGCCCCTACTACTGATGGAATCATGTCCACACAGTGGCCGCTAATGAAATTCACACTCTTTTGAGAGTGATTGGTTTCACAGCTTTGGCTGAAATGGAGCCTCTATAATGAAGTTTGATGTCATCTCTACTTTCCTGGTATGGTATTGATATGGTTGTTTTATAAAGTAATTTACTTTCCAGTAAATTCATACTTACAGGAAACATGCAATAGCAGTACAAAATACCTTTTATCCTTTCTCTGATTCCCCAGTGGTTACTCCAGTACCAGAATTGCAACTTCACGCAATCTGCCTACCCAGTTCACTTTACTGCCTGTGCCGACTGTGAGAAAAATGTCTCTTTCCCTTTGGATCCAGTTTCCTTTTCCTGAAACTCTTCCTGTGACTATCTCTCAGTTTCACAACCTTGGCAGATTTAAAGAATAGAGATGAATCCAAGCTGCTTCTGTCATAGTTTTGCCAATGCACTACAACATAGAAGTTTCTCATTGCCTGAGGTAGTAGCTGGAGTTCTTTGTCTCATGACCAAGAAGGTTAAGGAGTGCAGACACAAAGGGTGAGGTTGGAGTGAAAGTTTAATAAGCCAAAGTTGAAAGCTCTCCGCTATGGAGAGGGGACCCAGAAGAGGGTTGCTGTTTTTACAGTTGAATGCAAAGGCTTTTATAAGAAACCAGTGAGGACTGGGTGTCTCATTTGCATAAGGTGTGAATTTCTGGTGGCTGCACCCCATCTTCTTAGTGCACATGTGGGCTCTTAGCTTGAGTTACTACCTATTGCTTTGTTCCCCTTACTGTGCATGTGTCAGGGGATGGAATCTCATCCTGTCACTCTCCTGATTAATGTTCTCAATGAGTTTCCACTGGCCTTAGAACAAGGTCCACATGGTTTTCCATGGTTTTCTGGCCCGTGAGTGCTCCTGCCTGCTGCCCTCTCCCATTCAGTCAGCCCCAATTACCTGCAGTCCAATTTGCTTTCAATTACAGGGACATAGCAGGCTTGTGGGTGTCTCAGGAATTTTATGCATGTTCTCTTAACCCATGCACCCAGTGCCCCCAGCCTTATCAAATTTTCTAAGACTTTGTCCAGCTAATTCTGATGTAGCAGGACAAGCTGCAGACAAAACTCCTCAGACACCAAGTTAAAGAAGGAAGTTGTTTATTCGGCCAGGAGCATCGGCAAGACTCGTCTCAAGAGCCAAGCTCCCTAAGTAAGTGATTCCTGTCCCTTTTAAGGGCTCACAACCCTAAGGGGGCACGCATGAGAGGATCATGATTGATTGAGCAAGCAGTGGGTACGTGACTGGGGGCTGCATGCACTGGTAATTAGATCGGAACAAAACAGGGCAGGGATTTTCACAGTGCTTTTCTATACAATGTCTGTAATCTATAGATAACATAACCAGTTAGATCATGGGTCGATCTTTAACTACTAGGCCCAGGGTGTGGTGCCGGGCTGTCTGCTTGTGGATTTCATTTCTGCCTTTTAGTTTCTACTTGTTTCTTTTGAGGCAGAAATTGGGCATAAGACAATATGAGGGGTGGTCTCCTCCCTTATTCCCCCACCTTTGAGAATCTCACTCAATAGTGGGAGTTCTCACTTTTATTTCACTACCCATGTCTTCCTGCAAGACAGATCGATAGTGATTCCATATAGTACACTTGTGCTGAAGCATTTTGGTGAACTAAGGTAGCGATGAAGCTTTTTATCATTTGAAGAAGTACAGGAGCAAACAAGGGAGCAGTAAGCAGGTTCCTATTACTATTATAACTCTTATTATAAGAGTTTTAAATCTTTCTAGCGTTGGGAACCATTTTCCAAACATGACCCCAGAATGAAATCCATGCCACACTTGCATGGGCACATGTGCCAGTATGGTCATATCTGTAACTATGTCGTCAACTACTCATCCTTGATCATCTATGTGTAGACAGCAATTAGTAAGGTTAAATTTCCCACAGACCACCTCCTTCAGTTGCTAGCAAGTAGTCAAGAGCCAGTCTATTTTGATAGATAGCATTTCTCATCTGAGTTTCTTGCCAGGCCAGAATAGTCAAGGCTCTGCCGGTTTTATTAGTGATTATTTCTAAGACAGCTTGTAACCGTATGATTCGGTTGATCATGTACGTGGGGGTCCGGTATCCCCACGAGCCGTCTTGTGCCCAAGTAGCAGGCCCCTAATATTGTATGATTCTCTCAGGGGATCGTTCATCATCTTTCCAATTTCTTATAGCTAGTGCCAATAACACAACTACCTGCCCACTGGTCAGGTAATTTGGCATAAGCTCTATGCCCACATATCCAGTATAATCCAGTGGGGGTTGTCCAGTCCCGGTGGGACTCCGGGTGGGTCCACACAGTTTGCAACTTTGGGAATTTACTAAATGTATTCCTCTCTGTGTGATTTGAACTCCACCAAGTGACTGTTTTTGTGGTACCATTATACAGTTTCTATCCCAGACAACTAAGTCATCCTATGGGGTGAGTGAATTCTTTTCCTTCTCTAGCCATGCAATCTTGTCCAATAATTGAGGCTTTTAGGACCCAGAAATTATCAGGGTGATTCTTTGAGCTGGGAATTCATCAGGAACTGGGTCTGTAGGTACTAATTCTCAGGCTTCCCATGGCCCTTGATCTCCCATTACAGTTCTCCACATATATAATATGAAATGACATTGAGAGACTGGGCTACATGCTCAGCTAATTGCAAAAACAAATTTCTTGTTTTTCCTGGAATTTCTGGTACTGGCACATTTAGTTCATCATAAAAAGTTGGAAACACTGGCTCAGGAGAACATTTGTAAACTTCTCCTCCAACCAAGATATTTACTAGAGGATCCAGTCCGGCCCCATTGATTCCTAAAGTCACATGCTCCCCCTTTTTCCAGCAAGGATCAAGGGGATTGGTTATTACTGTCTTTAAGGGGTTACATTGTCCCTTAGTACAGGAAGGGCCATTTGTTCCTCTCTGAAGATGGACTGGATCCTTTTCATTTTTTATCTAAGTGGCCCAAATGACACAAGACCAGTATACACATTCATTTCTACACAATCTTAATTCATCACAAATGTACTTATTTTCAGTCACATAGCCTTTTTCCCAGCTAAAGGAGCCACGTCCCCTTCCTCATTGCTATTAATGACAGCACAGGCATCAAATTTCAAGATTATGCATTTGGGAGCCTCTTTTTCTTCTGTTCTGGCTAATACTTTACTTGGATCATTTATGAGGCCCCACCAGTCTTCAGTCTTTAATTTTATTTCAAAAACTGTGGACATGGGAGGCTTAGAGGGGTCATAACACACATCCAGTCGGTCGTTTCCTGGGCTACATACCTTGTACTGAGTGTCATATATACATGTTCCTGTTAAAGTTCCTAGGCATTCATTGTAACTATAGAACAAAAAGATTTTTTTAACTTGTTGCCCTACCTTGGTAACTGGATGTATACACTGAGAGCAGTCCTCCATATGGGGAAAATCAGTGGAAGTGTTTACAAGTCCAAATTATAAGGAAAATGAGTCCTATGATGATTCTCCTCATGCTTTGGCCGCGCATAGACCAGTCAGCTTCCGGGTGTGACTGGAGCAGGGCTTGTCATCCTCTTCAGAGCGCTTTGCAGGAGTTGTCCTGGCTTGGTTTTGCCTCCTAGGTTTCAGCGGCTGCAGGTTTCACACAGCTGTGGTGGATCCAGGCTGGGATTCCTTCTACCTTTACAGCCATAGGGGTGGTCAGGATTACCGTCTGAGGTCCTTTCCACCATAGCCGCAAAGGGGCTATGTTCCAGTCCTTGATCCACACGCGATCACCTGGCGAGAAAGGGTGAACTGGAGAGAATAAGCTGATGGGACACCTCTCATTTACCCAAGATGAGATTGTCTAATTTTTCCTAAAGCTTGTAGCTATTGCTGTAATTCAATTTGACCTATCTCTTGGGTAGTGCCTGGAAGCTCCCGTAGTATAGGAGGAGGCCTATGATACAGTATTTTACAAAGGGAGTATCCTGTTTTCTTAGAAGGAGTGCATCTAATTTTAAACAATACCATAGGAAGGGCCTGTATCCACTTTAATCCTGTTTCCTGACATACTTTCCCTAAACTAATTTTGAAAGTCCGATTCATTCATTCCACCTTTCTGGAACTTTGAGGTCAGTAGGCGACATGTAGCTTCCCAGTGATTGCTAACACCTTTGCTGTCTTCTGTACCAAGTCAGCCACAAACGCCGGCCCATTATCTGAGCTGATTCTTAAGGGCAGTCCAAACCTAGGAATAAGATCTTGGAGAAGCATACAGCTTACCTCGTAGGCCTTTTCAGTTTGTGTTGGATAAGCCTCCACCCACCCAGAGAAAGTACACACAATAACCAGAAAATACTTGTTACCTCCACATTTCGGCATTTCTGTGAAATCCACCTGAAGATCCTCAAAAAGAGCCGCTCCATAAGCTTGCATGCCGGGTGGAACAGTGGGGCCTTGCCTCGCATTGTGCTGTTGGCAAGTAACACACCGTTGTGCTACTGCTTTGGCAAGGGCTGGCAAGTGTGAGACGTAGAAGTACCGGCCTAACAATTTTTCAAGTGACTCTTGTCCTAGATGAGTAGTTTCGCACATGGCCAATGTGATTGTGGCTCCTAGCAACTGCGGCACAGCTACCCTCCCATCTAGCAGTCTGATCCATGCTCCTTTTATTACTTGCCCCCTTCTGCGTAGAAGAAGTCTTTTTCTTCCTTAGAATAGGTAGGTACCAGGTCAGGTGTTTGAGGGAGTAAGGGGGCTACTACTGATGCCCGGTAAGGGGTGGATGCTGCTTTTTGAGCTTCTGAATCAGCTTGAGAGTTTCCTAAGGCCGCTGAGGTGGAGGCTCGCTGGTGTCCCCTGCAGTGCATGACTGCCACCTTCTGAGGTTTCCACACTGCCTCTAATAATTGTAGAATTTCTTGTTGATATTTTACGTCCTTTTCCCCAGAGTTTAACAGACCCTTTTCCTTATAGAATGCTCCATGCACTTGGAGGGTTAGAAAGGCATATTGAGAGTCAGTGTAGATGTTTACAGTCTTACCTTCACTGAGTTCTAGAGCCCGAATTAAAGCAATGAGCTCAGCCTTCTGGGCTGAAGTGCCCTGTGGCAACGGTTTGGCTTCAATGATAGCATCCGAAGTTACCACCGCATATCCTGCACATCTTTCTCCTTGTGGGTTGATGAAGCTACTTCCAACCATGTATAACTCCCAGTCTATTGATGCCTATGGCTGGTCCTGAAGGTCAGGTCTGCTAGAATAGACTGAGTCCAACACCTCTATACAGTTATGCTCGACCCAGCTCTCTGATACTGGGAGCAGGGGGGTGGGATTTAGGGTGTTACAGACTTCAATAGTTACATGGGGATTTTCACATAGCAAGCTTTGGTACTTGGTTTATCTAGCATTTGTTAGCCAATGATGTCCTTTGGTATTTATCAAAGTTGCCACAGCATGGGGGACCTTTATATTCAGGTTTTGCCCAAGGGTCAGTTTATCTGCTTCTTGTGCTAACAGGGCTGTTGCTGCCAGGTCCCTTAGACATGGTGGCCAGCCTTTGGAAACCCCATCTAGTTGTTTTGAGAGATAGGCCACTGGCCTTGGCCAGGACCCCACAGTCTGGGTTAAAACTCCAACTGCCATTTTTTCTCTTTCTGACACATAGAGTGTAATGGGCTTTGTCAAATCTGGTAGTCCTAGGGCTGGGGCCAACACAAGTTTTTCCTTTAACTTAAAAAAGGCTTGTTATTGTAGAGACCCCCCATTCAAAAGGCTCCTGGTTGCCCCACTTTGTAACCTCATACAAAGGTTTGGCTAGTACTGCAAAGTTTGGAATCCAGAATCACAAAACCCCACAGCTCCTAGGAAATCCCTTACTTGCCTTCTGGTTCTAGGTTCTGGTAGGCTGCAGATGACCTGCTTTCTTTCTGACCCCAGGCTGCGTGCCCCTTTCCGAATAGTGAATCGCAGGTAGCATATCTGCTGTCTGCAGACTTGAGCTTTCTTCTTGGACACCTTATACCCACAGTCCTCCAGGTGCTGAAGCAGGGCATCTGTCCCTTTTGCACACCCGACTGCTGTGGAGTGTCCCAGCAGAAGGTCGTCCACTTACAGGAGCAAGACACAGCCTAGGTCTTCAGCAGGAAACTTTTGCAGGTCTCGAGCCAGGGCCTCCCTGAAGATAGTAGGGGAGTTCTTGAACCCTTGGGGAAGCCAGGTTCAAGTGTACTGACTAATGACACCTGACTCTGGATCTTCCCACTGAAAGGCAAACATCTTCTGGCTCTCAGGAGCTATTCTGATGCTAAAGAAGGCATCTTTTAAGTCCAGAAAGGTAAACCAGCTGTCCTCAGCCAGCAGCAGCCCTAACAACGTGTAAGGGTTAGGAACTGTTGGGTGCAGAGTCACTGTAGCTTGGTCGACCAAGCGCAAGTCCTGTACTGGCTGGTAGTCCTTGGTCCCTGGCTTAGGGACAGGCAGGAGGGGCGCGTTCCATGGAGACTGGCAAGGAACTATAATTTCACAGGCTTTCAAGCACCTAAGATGAACCTGGATTCCTTTGAGAGCTTCTCTGGGAACCGGATATTGCTTTTGTCTAATTGGTTGGGCCCCAGGCTTAACTTCTATGAGTACGGGGGCTTGGTTGACGGCCAGTCCTGGAGGATTATCCTCTGCCCATACTCGGGACCATCACTTAGCTAGAGCTGTTTTTATCTCTTGGCCTGGCTCGGTTAGAAAAAGTCTCCATTCTTCTTCCTGGGGGACTGTAAGGGCCATGATAACTCCTGTTCCCAGTAACTCTAGCTGTAAAGAGCCCTGTTTTGTAAAAGAGATGGTGGCTTTCAGCTTGCTAAGCAAGTCTCTTCCCAGCAAGGGCAAGGGACAGTCAGGCATGTATAAGAACTGGTGAACTATCTCATGTCCCCCCCACCGAGCAGGTCCGTGGTAGACAGAAAGCCTGCTTAGTGGAAACTCATGTTGCTCTGATTATATCGATGGTTTTCTTGGATAAGGGGGTGACTGGGGTGGTCACTACTGAATGTTCAGCATCAGTATCGACCAAAAACTTAATGTCCTTTCCCCCAGTTGTAATCCTAACCATGGGCTCCTTGGGGGTGCTTGAGCCCAGTTCCCTTCAGTCCAGTAGCCCTTCAGCCAGATTGAACAAAGCTCCCTCAACTTTATCTGAGGTCTTTTGTTCCCAATCACCTTGCTTTTCATTCAGTTGGGGACACTTATCTTTCCAATGTCCTATTTCCTTACAATATGCACATTGGTTACCTTGCAAGTGTGGGCGATTAGACTGGGTATTCTTCCCGAAACCCCCCTTTTCCTCTCCTTTTGGGGTAATTCCCCTAATGGCCATGGCCAGTAAGTTGGCATTTTGCCTAGCCTGGCATTCACCTTCCTTATGGCTTTCTCTGCGGCTTGTTGCATCTCTATTCACGAACACTTGATTGGCTATTTCCAGTAACTGTGAGGTATTCATACCCGCAAACCCAGCCTGTTTCTGCAGTTTTCTCCTGATATCTTCCGCGCTTTGGCTAACTAAGGCCATGTTAATCATGTGCTGATTTTCAGGGCTGTCTGGATCAAAAGGAGTGTACACACGGTAAGCCTCACACAGACTTTCATAGAATTGTGCTGGACTCTCCTCTTTTCCTTGGATGACCTTAGAGACCTTATTTACATTTGTGGCCTTTTGAGCCCCTTTCTTTACACCTTCTATTAATGCCTCACGGTACCGCCTTAGCCTCTCCATGTCTGGTCCCTCGTTCGGGTCCCACTGGGGGTCTGTTCCTGGCAGTTGAATTCTTAAATATTCTTGGGGGTTTTGGTAATCAGCTGGGACTTGCTCCTCTAGCCACTTAGTTGCCACCTAAGCACCCTTCGCCTTTCATCTGTATTAAAGAGGTACCTGAGCAGCTGGTGGCAATCAGCCCAAGTAGGATTATGGGTCTGTATAATAGTTTGGAGCAAGTGAATTAAAGCTTGAGGCTTTTCAGTGTAAGATGGAGTACTATTTTTCCAATTGAGGAGGTCAGCAGAGGTGAAAGGTTGATACACAAAGGCACGCCTTTCCACCATGTGTCTGTCCCCATCTACCCCAGTATATTGCTGCTCTCTCAGGGGCATTTGGATTCCAGTCTTGGGCTGTAGGCGAGCTGCCAAGGGAGTAGTTTCTCCTGCGGCTTCACTTCCTCTCTTGTCTACTCTGGGTGGTCTAGGGGTGTGGTAATCTGGTGGAGGTGGAGATGCTGCTGGCTCAGGGGTGGGGAGCCCTTCCTCCCGATAAGGAAGGGGTATTGCTCGTACCAGTTCCTGCCATGATTCTTCTGGTGTTGGGTCGGACAGGACTTCTGGTGCCAACTTCCCTCGGCAGGTAGAGTGAGAACCTTCCTTAACTAACTATCCCTTTGCTACTAGTACAGCTGCTGCCTGTCCTCTTAACCACTGTGGTGGGGTCAAAAACTGGCTGTAACCAAGAATCTATATATGGGAACTGATCTGGGTGCCCTGACTTACAGGTGACATACCTTTGAGACAAGGGACCTCTCCAGGCTTCCTTCTGATGGCCAACCACCTCTAATGCTGGCTAGTCTATCTCACACAAAGTTCTAAATTTTCCTGGGGTCATGATGACTCCATAGTCTCCTTTAAATCCCGTTTTGAAAATTTTCAACACAGTGGGATGGGCTTACTTTGTGCCTGACCCATGTTTCCTCAAGACAAAACACCACGCTCACACCACACACATACCACAAAACAAAGAATGGGTAAAAAGGGCACACACACAGTTTACAGTTTTTACAATTTACACCAAACCAGAATCAAAACCAAAATCAGAGTATCAAGAAAATCAAGAAATCCAAGCCAGGTCAAAATGAAAACCAAAGTATCAAGCAGTTCAAGTCAAGTCAAAAACAAAAACTAAAGTGCCGGTACAGGCACACCATGGGTGATCAGACCACTCAAATGGAGTGGGCAAGTTCCAAAGACTAGTCTTACCAAGTTTCAGATGTCCAGACTCCAAGTGCTAGTTCCTTCCCGGTGTTCAGCCACTGTGTTGATCCTCGTGGGGGCCTGCCACACACAGCTTTGGTGAGGCATTCCACCAGGGCAATTGCCTACCTGGGAGTGCTCTCAGGATCTATGTCACTCAAGCTGGCCAGAGTCCCCCACAGGGATGCTCCACAGGGCAGGCCTAAGCCACCTAAGGGACTGCCTCAACCGTCCATTAGTCACCTCGCTTCCCAGTCAGGGAACCAAGAAGTAGCAGGACAAGCCACAGACAAAACCCCTCAGACACTGAGTTAAAGAAGGAAGTGGTTTATTCGGCTGGAAGAATCAGCAAGACTCATCTCAAGAGCCAAGCTCCCCAAGTGAGCGATTCCTGTCCCTTTGAAGGGCACACAACTCTAAGGGGGTGCACGTGAGAGGGTCGTGATTGATTGAGCAAACAGGGGGTACGTGACTGGGGGCTGCATGCACCGGTAATCAGCACGGAACAGAACAGGACAGGGATTTTCACAGTGCTTTTCTATACAATGTCTGTAATAGATAACAGAACCGGTCAGGTCAGGGGTCGATCTTTAACTACCAGGTACAGGGTGTGGCGCTGGGCTGTCTGCTTGTGGATTTCATTTCTGCCTTTTAGTTTTTACTTCTTCTTTCTTTTGAGGCAGAAATTGGGCATAAGACAATATGAGGGGTGGTCTCCTCCCTTACTGTAAAGTCACAGCAGTTGTGATATCTAACAGTAGAAAAGTTGATCATGTTTTTTTCTAAAAGCACTTTATTCCTCCCATCTGAAACTGTACTCTTTGACCAATATCTCCCCCATTCCACCACCCACCTGGATCATGTTTTTTTTAATCCATTCCGCCAATCTCCATCTCTCGATTGGAGAGTTTATCCACTTACATTCAAAATAAGTACTGATAAGGAGACTCACTTATATCATTTTGCTATGTGTTTTCTATATGCCCTATGGCTTTTTTTGTGGTCCTTTATATCCTGCGTTACTGTCTTCTTTTGTGTTTAGTTGATTTTTTTTTTTTTTTTTTACAGTGAAACATCTTAATTCTCTTCTCATTTCATTTTGTGGATATTCTATGGCTAAGCTATTTTCTTTGTGGCTACCATGGGATTACATTTAACATCCTAATATTATGACACTCCAATTTGAATTTATATCACTTAACTTCAGTAACATACAAAAACCAGACCAGGAACAGTGGCTCATGCCTGTGAGAACTTTGGGAGCCCGAGGCCAGATGATCACTTGAGCCCAGGAGTTTGAGACCAGACTGGGCAATATGGTGAAACCCTGTCTCTACTAAAAAATACAAATATTTTCCAGGTGTGGTGGTATTCACCTGTAATCCCAGCTACTCAGGAGGCTGAGGCATGAGAATCTTTTAAACCAGGGAGGTAGAGTTTGCAGTGAGCCAAGATCACTCCACTGCACTCCAGTCTGGGTGACAGAGTGAGATTCCATCTCAAAAAAAAAAAAAAAAGAAAGAAAGAAAAACCAATTAGCCAGGCATGATGACGCACGCCTGTAGTCCCAGCTACTTGGGAGGCTGAGGTGGGAGTATCAGCTGTACCCAAGGGGTTCGGGTTGCGACGAGCTGTTATTGCATCACTGTACTCCAGCCTGGGTGACAGAGTGAGACCCTATCTCCGAAAAACAAACAAACAAAAAAAAGATGCCCCTATACAGTTCCATCCCCACTCCTTTTCAGTTACCAATGTTACAAAATTACATATTTATACATTGTATGTCCAGAAATATAAACTAATAATTTAAATGCATTAATCTCATACATTATGTAGAAGACAAAATGTGAAGTTACAAATCAGTTACATTAATACTAGCTTTTACACTAATACTCATTTTTTCATGTATTAGTCTCTTAAATCAAGTGAAATAACAAAAAATAGAATTGCAACCCAAAGTTTATAGTGGCTTTTATAACTGCCCATGTATTTACCTTTACTAAGGTCTTTATTTCTGGCCAGGTGAGGTAGCTCACGCCTGTAATCCCAGCACTTTGTGAGGCCAAGGTGAGAGGATCACCTGATGTCAGGAGTTCAAGATCAGCCTGGTCAACATGGCGAAACCCTGTCTCCACTAAAAATACAAAAATTAGTTGGGTGCAGTGGTGCTACTCGGGAGGCTGAGACGGAAGAATTGATTGAACCCAGGAGGCGGAAGTTGTGGAAAGCCGAGATTGCACCATTGCACTCCAGCCTAGGCAACAGAGCAAGACTCCATCTCGCACACACACAAAAAAAATTATTTCCTCTTATGGCTTCAAATTAGTGCCTAGTGTCCCTTCATTTCAACCTGAAGGACTCCTTTTGGCATTTTTTTGCAGGGCAGGGCTAGAGGTAATGAACTCACTCAGCTTTTGTTTCTGTGGGAATGTCTTAATTTCTCCCTCACCTTTTAAGTACAGGATTCTTGGTTGACAGCTATTTTTTTCCACTGCTTTAAATGTATCAGCCCACTGCCTTCTGTTCCCCAAAATTTATGATTAGAAATCTGCTGATAGCCAGGTGCAGTGGTTCATACCTGTAATCCCAGAACTTTGGGAGGCCAAGGGATCATGTGAGGTCAGGAGTTTGAGACCAGCACGGCCAACAAGGTAAAACCCGTCTCTACTGAAAATACACACACACACACAAATTAGCCTGGCATGGTGGTGTGCACCTGTAATAGCTACTCAGGAGGCTGGGGCAGGAGAATTGCTTAAACCCAGGAGGTGGAGGTTTCA
The DNA here is from genome assembly GCF_024542745.1 of Macaca thibetana thibetana. Classification (NCBI taxonomy): domain Eukaryota; kingdom Metazoa; phylum Chordata; class Mammalia; order Primates; family Cercopithecidae; genus Macaca; species Macaca thibetana. Next base: position 150,573,846 of record NC_065598.1, read on the forward strand.
GTGAGCCCAGATCGCACCACTGCACTCCAGCCTGGGTGACAGAGCTAGACTCAGTATCAAAACAAACAAACAAAACCAAAAACTCCATCTCTACAAAAAAATTAAATAAAATAATTAGCCATTAGTGGTGGCAAGTTCACTTTCACTGAACACTCTGTAAACCATGCCTTGGAAACAATAATCTCAACTTTGTGCACTCCACTGGTTGCGGACACAATTTTGGATTCAACATCAGAAGCACCACATCCCAAGTTACAGGTGAATTCTCCCTCACATTAGGTTTGAGTTGACCACTCAAACGCGGGCATACCTGGCCTGGTCATCCAGGTAAGGGCAAGCCTTCTTTCCATGGTGGGACACCCCTGAATAGAGTGGGCCACAGGGAAAAGGGAGGTCCAAATCCCTCAGGGACACCTCAGGGATCTTGTAATCCCTTAACTAAACCCAACATGGGTCCAATTCATTCTTCAATTCATTCCTACTCGCCCTTGGGTTGCAGTCTTAAAAACTGACCCCATTTTAATCCACAAACTCTCAAAAAGAATTGTACATTTTTTTTTTTTTTTTTTTTTTTTTTTTTTTTTTTTTTTTTTTTTTGCATTCAGAGGTCCCATATGTTCAGGTCTTTTTGGCTTTATCCCCAAACCCCCAAATAAAAATTATCATGTATGCTTCCTGAAGGGGTGGCCTGCCCCTCTACACCTGTGGGTATATTTCATCAGGTGGGACGAGAGACTGAGAAAGTAAATAAGACATAGAGACAACATACAGAGAAACAACAGTGGGCCCAGGAGACCAGCAGTCAGCATACCAAGGACCTGCACAGGCACCGGTCTTTGAATTCTCTCAGTTTTTATTGATTATTATTTTCATTATCTCAGCAAGAGGAATGCGGTAGGAGAGCAGGGTGATAATAGGGAGAAGGTCAGCAAGAAAACATGTGAGCAAAGGAATCTGTGTCACAATTAAGTTCAAGGGGAGGTGCTATGCCTGGATGTGCACGTAGGCCAGATTTATGTTTCTCTCCGCCCAAACATCTCAGTGGAGTAAAAAATAAAAAAGCAGTATTGCTGCCAACATGTCTCACCTCCTGCCATAGGGTAGTTTTCTCCTGTCTCAGAATTGAACAAATGTACAATTGGGTTTTATACCAAGACATTCAGTTCCCAGGGGCAGGCAAGAGACAGTGGCCTTCCTCTATCTCAACTGCAAGAGGCTTTCCTCTTTTACTAATCCACCTCAGCACAGACCCTTTACGGGTGTTGGGCTGGGGGATGGTCAGGTCTTTCTCATCCCACGAGGCCATATTTCAGACTATCACATGGGGAGAAACCTTGGACAATACCCAGCTTTCCAAGGCCGAGGTCCCTGCAGCTTTTCGCAGTGCATTGTGTCCCTGATTTATTGAGACTGGAGAATGGCGATGACTTTTCCCAAGCATACTGCCTGTAAACATTTTGTTAACAAGGCACGTCCTGCACAGCCCTGGATCCCTTAAACCTTGATTCCATACAACACATGTTTCTGTGAGCACAAGGTTGGGGCGAAGTGGCTGGGGCAAAGTTACAAATTAACAACATCTCAGCAAAGCAATTGTTTAAGGTACAGATCAAAATGGAATTTCTTATGTCTTCACTTTCTACATAGACACAGTAACCGTCTGGTCTCTCTTTCTTTTCCCTATACTTCCAAGGAACTTCCTCTCTCCCTGATTCTGATGTCTTAGACGATTCTTCTTTTTGCATACCACACTCTCCTTGGCCTGCTCCTGCTTCACCTACAACCTCTCCATCTGCTCCATCCCCCAATCAACCCTTCCCGTAACCAGATACTTTATCCCCCTCACATGCTCACTCGGGAGTCACATATGCAACTCTTAGATTCCTCCAAAAATCCCAAATATGTTTTGCCTCTCCACAAGATGGCAAATAGAGATTTGTGAACAGTTCGAGTTCATGTCCCTCTTCCAATGTCTGATCTTTCACAAATTTAACCCACATTGGGTTGATTTAGCCAGGATCCCTCTAAGTTCACTCAAGAACTCCTTTGATTTAACCTGACAAGACATATTCACGCCATTCCCACAAAGAAAAATCACACATATGGTCTTTAGCTCAAGCATAAACAAATAAAGCTCATGCTCATAATCCTAATGATAAAAGAGTTTGGGCAGAAGCTGTCATCGACAGAGAACCCAATTGGCAATACCAGTCACAAACAAACGTGAGGCAGATAAGATTATATAATAACGTGCTTGTTGGAAGGAATGAAAAAGGCTGTGATAAAACCTGTTAATTTTTCTAAGTTATGAGAAATCACTCAGGAACCATCTGAGAACTCCACCCTTTTCCAAGCTGGACTGGTGGAGGCAATGCATAAATATACATATTCAGACCCTGGAAGCCCTGAGGGCCAATCCATTCTGGCTGTACAGCTTATAGGTCAGGCTTCCCCAGACATCAGACAAAAACTCCAAAAATTAGAGCAAGGCCCACATAGTCCCTTTCCTAGTTTATTAAATATAGCCTTTAAGGTTTTCAACGACTGGGAGGAAACCTCAAAAATAAAAAAGGCTCAATTGGAGGAGGAAAAATGCCATCGCCAAGCGAATTACATAGCAATGGCATTGGCATATTATTTTTTGTTAGCTAATAAACCCAAGACTCATCCCTATAATAGTAACAGAATGGGGGCCTATAATCACTGCAGGAATCCAGGACCATAGAGTAGAGAATATCCCAAACCTCCGAATTACAAGCCACCCCCCAGGACCTTGTCCTCATTGCAAACAAGAGGATCATTAGAAGAGTAAGTGTCCCTCTCTCTGTCATGAGGGGACCACCTCTTCCTTCTAGGCTGTTACAGCCACGACCTCATCAACCTATCTCACAGGGGGGTCCTGCAGGATAAGGACAAGGGCAAAGGCAAGGACAAGAACCTCTAACTCTATTCCTGGATTATGATCAAGCCTCTGAAAGTCATCCTCTAGATGACTGATGGGGCATTGAGGCCCTCCAGACTCCTATCTTTTCCATCTGTATGGATGAGCCTCAGGCAAATCTGATTGCGACTGAACCAGAGATAATGTTCCTTATAGATATGGGGGCCAGTTATTCAGCTTTAAATGTTTATTAAGGCCCAATGTGCTAGTCCTTCATTTTCCTCATGGGTATTGCATTAGTTCATTTTCACACTGCTGTAAAGAACTACCTGAGGCTGGGTAATTTATAAAAAAAGAGATTTAATTGATGCACAGCTCCACACAGCTGGGGAGGCCTCAGGAAACTTACAATCATGGTGGAAGGTGAAGGAGAAACCAGGTACATCTTACACAGTGGCAGGAGAAAGAGCAAATCGGGAAGGGCCACACTTTCAAACTATTAGATCTTGTGAGAACTCACTATCACAAGAACAACATGGAGGAAATCTGCCCCCGTGATCCAATCACCTCCCACCAGATCCTTCCCTGACACATGGGGATTACAATTTGACATGAGATTTGGGTGGGGACAGAGCCAAATCATATCATTCCTCCCTGGTCTCTTTCAAATTTCATGTTCTTCTCACATTTCAAATCTAATCATGCCTTCCCAATAGTCCCCTAAAGTCTTAACTCATTTCAGCATTAACTCAAAATCCACAGTACAGTCTCATTTGAAACAGAGTAAGTACCTTTTACCTATGAGCCTCTAAAATAAAAAACAAGTTAGTTACTTCAAGATACAATGGGGGTGCAGGCATTGGGTATATGTTCCATTCCAAATGGGAGAAATTGGCCAAAACAAAGGGGCTACAGGCCCCATGCAAGTCTGAAACCCAGCAGGGCAGTCATTAAATCTTAAAGCTTCACAATGATCTCTTTTGACTCCATGTCTCACATCCAGGTCACACTGATGCAATGGATGGGCTCCCAAGGCCTTGGGCAGCTCTTCCCCTGAGGTTCCGCAGAATGCAGCCCCCACAGATGCTTTCATGGGCTGGTGTTGAGTGCCTGCAGCTTTCCCAGGTGCATGGTGCAAGCCATCAGTAGATCTACCATTCGGAGGTCTGGAGAACAGTGGCCCTCTTCTCCAGCCTGGACAAAAGAGCAAGACTCCATCTCAAAAAAAAAAAAAAAAAAAAAAAGAAAAGAAAAGAAAAGAAATGTTTCAATTTTTATTTAGCAGTTTGGTGATGTTTCTTTGCCCAGAAATATGCCCCGAGGAATTTAGCTCTTGTTTATATCAATTATCCTACGGTAAAATTGGTTTTATTCTATGTAATTTCACTTTAAGTAGCAGTTTCCAAGGACCTATCAGCAACATTAAGTGGAGACTTACTGTATTCCCAAAGAGTTAAAAATGGGTGTTTAAACAAAATTTTGTACATAAATAGTCACAGCACCATTAATCACTATAGCCAAAAACTGTTAACACCCAAGTTTCCATCAAGAGAAGAATGGATAAACAAAATGTGATATATCATGGATTGACAGTCAGGTGTGCTGGCACATGCCTGTAATCCCAGCACTTTGGGAGGCCAAGGCAGACGGATCACCTGAGGTCAGGAGTTCGAGACCAGCCTGGCCAACATGGTGAAAACCCATCTCCACTAAAAGCCTTCTTGATGGGCACTGAGTTTTCTTTTGAGCTAATGAAAATGCCCTGGAGCTAGCTAGATGGTTGCACAATGCCCCACTAAATTCCAGTGAATTATATACTTACAAGTGGTTATAATGGTAACTTTTATCAAATAAATTTACCTCAGAAATAAACTCATCTCGTATGATTTTTAATTCTCAGTGTCTTGGACTTGTTCCTCAAAGAACATGGAGCCGAGTTGCAGCTTTCATGAGCCCTGATTAATCCACTTATATTTGGGGCCAAAGCCCAAGGTCATGGGAGAAATAGCTCTTTCTTATAAACCAGGGGCTTTCACATTTGGACAGCAAAGCACCAAATGGAACCTTGAAATTCACCTCAGAAATAATCACCAAATGTGCAATGGGTTTTGGTCCCTAATGCTCTTCCCTCAAAAAACACATGCATGCTATAGCCTCTATATTTTCAGGTTTGCTGAATTCATCTTACTTAATCATAAAGCCCTTGGAGAGTTTACCCTGTGTTAGAGACAAATAATATAATGCTAGGTGAGGCCGTGATCCAAGTCCATGACCGAAGAGCACAGAGTGATTACAGGAGTAGCTCGGATCTGAACTAAGATACTGTTGAGTTCCCATCGCATTTATAGAACACGATTAGGTCCTCTTGATTTCAAGTTTCAAGGTGGGGCTGGCATTTCAGTTGACATTTATATATATTCCCATGTAAATATATGTGTGAGCATTTTTAGCACATAAATTTAATTTGCTAAGGGTTTCAGCTAGTCACTTATTCCTGACTAACTCCACCTGAGGTGTGGCCAGCTTGACATTACTGCTGAGGAGCAGGTTTCCTTGGATGAAAAAAGGAAATAACTGCCAAAAAAATGAATTCTGATACGAGGGCTTTCTTGCTGGACTACAGTTTCAAATGAAGTTGACAGTTTGTCCCTCAGACTCCATGGGTTAAGAATTTGCCATCCAGCAGGAGGCGACAGAGGGAGCCATTGGGTTCATGGGTATATGAATACGCACTTGCTCATTGCTTTTCAATACTTAAATATTAATAATTCATCTGCTTAAATGTCTAAGCTTACTTTACTAATATGTCCATTGTATAGACAAAGATATTTGCAAATATTTCTGTAGGTTGTCAAGATATACACTAGGACTTTTGTCAGTTAACGGTACCTATTGATTACATAAACATAAGTGTTTAAACCTGAAATCCCTTGCAACTGCTAGCATGGGGCTAGAGAATACAGCAAGGTAATAGTCTGTCCAGTAAATTCTTATAAAATTGCAATAATCAATTGTTCCATTTGCCTTTCCTTCAGCGCTGAAGTTTTATTTTTCTTTATTAATTATCCCAAACATGAACTTGGAGTACAATGACACAATTACAGCTTACTGTAACGTTGAACTCATGAGCTCAAGAGATCCTCCCACCTCAGCCTCTTTACTAACTAGGACTATAGGCATGTACCACCACTCCTGACTGTTTTTTAATTTTTAACCTTGTAAGAGATGGGATCTTGCTGTGTTGACCAGGCTGGCCTTGAACTTCTCACCTCAAGTAATCCTCCTGCCTTGGCCTCCCAAAGTGTTGGGATTACAGGTGTGAGCCTCCCTGCCCAGCCATAAATGTAATTTATTGCACATTTCAAAATTGCCAAGAGTAAATGTTCTCACAACAAAGAATAAGTATATGAAGTGATGGATATGTTAACTACTTTGATTTAATCATTTCACCTTATATTCCTAAATTCTAATATAACTTTGTACTCCGTAAACATATACAATTATAATTTGTCAATGTACCACTTAAAGAATGATCCAAACCTGGGCAATGTGGCAAAACCCTGTCTCTACAAAAAATACAAAAAGAAGAAAATAGCCAGGCATGATGGTGCCTATCTGTGGTCCCAGCTACTTAGAAGGCTGAGGTGGGAGGATCACTTGAGCCCAGGATGTCAGTGAGCTGTGATTGCACCACTGCATTCCAGCCTGGGCAACAGAGCAAGAATTGTCTCAAAAAATAAAGACATAAATAACATATTTAAATCATCCAAGTATACACTGTCTACAAGAGACTCACTTTAGATCTAAAGACACAAATAGGATGAAGGTGAAAGGATAGGGAAAGACATGTCATACAGATAGTAACCAGAAGAGAGCAGAGGTGATTATATATAAATAATCCAATCACAGACAGATTAATACTTTATAGGCCGAGTGCGGTGGTTCACACCTTGAATACCAGCACTTTGGGGGACTGAGGCGGGCAGATCTCTTGAGGCCAGGAGTTCAAGACCAGCCTGGCCAACATGATGAAACCCTGTTTCTACTAAAAACACAAAAATTAGCCGGGTGTGGTGGCGAATGCCTGTAATCCCAGCTACTTGGGAGGCTGAGGCACAAGAATCACCTGGACCTGGGAGGTGGAGCTTGCAATGAGCCGTGATCGTGCCACTGCACTCCAGCCTGGACGACAGAGAGAGACTTTGTCTCAAAAAAAAAAAAAAAAAAAAAAAAAAAAAAAAAAAAAAAAAACACTTTGGAAAAAAAAAGATTAATACTGTATAAGTCCACTTACATGAGGTACCTAGCATAGTCAAATTCATAGAGACAGAAAGCAGAAAGGTGATTGACAGGTGGTTGTCAAGTTGAGGGGAGGAGGGAATGTAGAGTTGTTGGCTAAGGGTACAAAGTTTCAGTTTTACAAGATGAAAAGGATTGTGGAGATGGGTGGTGGTGATGGTTGCACAACAATATAATAGTGCTTAATATGTTAATATCACTGAACTGTACACTTAAAAATGGTTAAGATGGGCAAATGTGGTGACTCATGCCTGTAATTCCAGCACTTTGGGAGACCATGGCAGGGGGATCACTTGAGGCTAGGAGTTCAAGACCAGCCTGGGCAACACAGTGAGACCCATTCTGTAAAATAAAAGCAAAAAATTAGCCAAGTGTGGTGGTGCACACTTGTAGTCCTAGCTATTCAGGAGGCTGAGGCAGGAGGATCACTTGAGCCCAGGTGTTTGAGGCTGCAGTGAGCTATGATTGCATCACTGCACTCCAGCTTGTCTCAAAAAAAAAAAGAGTATAAACCATTGGAAGCATGCTGGGTCCATACAAATGTATAAACCATTCTTAGCTCACAAGTTTTAAAAACTAGGCTGGATTTGGCCCGTGTAGTTTGCTGACCTCTGTTCTACCTCATAGGGCTGTGACAATTTATGTAGTTTAACATATAACAAGTCCTCTCTGTATCCATCTTACAGATAAGGAAACTGAGGCTCAGAGAGGTTAATGTTTCTTCTTGTATGCATTGTTATAATTTATTCCATTTATTTATTTATTTGAGACAGGGTCTCACTCTGTTGCCCAAGTTGGAGTGCAGTAGCCTGATCATGGCTTACTGCAGCCTCAACCTCCCCGGGCTCAGGTGATCCTCCTACCTCAGCCTCCTACTGGGACTACAGGTGCACACCACAATGCCCAGCTAATTTTTGTATTTTTTTTTTTTTTTTTGTAGAAATGGAGTTTCACCATGATTCCCAGGGTGGTCTTGAACTCCTAGGCTCAAACAATCCACCCACCTCAGCCTCCCAAAGTGCTGGTATTACAGGCATGAGCTATCATGCCTGGCCTATTCCTTTTATTTAAGATATATTTTTACTTAAGAGGTATTTTTTGCTTATATATTTTCTTTTCTTTTTTTTTTTTTTTTTTTTTGACAGAGTCTTTCTGCATCAGCCAGGTCGTCGGAGTGCAGTGGCATGATCTTGGCTCACTGCAACCTCTGCCTCCTGGGTTCAAGCAATTCTCCTGCCTCAGTCTCCCAGGTAGCTGGGATTACAAATGTGCACCACTATGCCCAGCGAATTTGTGTATTTTTAGTAGAGATAGGGTTTCACCATGTTGGCTGGGCTGGTCTCGAACTCCTGACCTCAAGGGATCCATCGGCCTCAGCCTTGATTCTTTTGTATAGAACCGCACCTGGCATTGTTTCTTTTGCATAGTTTCTATTTCTCCTCTGAGATTGCCTATCTATTCATTGGGAGCATATTTTCCTTTATATATCTGAGCGTAGAGTATCTGCTTTAAAACCTTTGCTATTCCAACAACTTATTCCTGGAAGTCAATCTTCATTGATTATCTTTTCTCTTAAGTATGGGTTAAGAAAATAGTTCTGTTTCTTCATGCGTCTGATAATTTTGTTTTTATCTTAGAAATTGTGAATGATATACATTGTTGAGACTGTGTGTTCTGTTATATTTCTCTGGAGGGTGTTTAAAATTTTTTTAATTTCTCCCTATCCAGCCCTTGTGGTCTCTGCTTCTGAGGTTATGATATGGGTAGTGTGGTCTGCTGGTCTTGAATTGGTAAATTCTGGCTTCAGCAAGATGGAAGGCACCCTGACAGGAAGAAGCTCTCTTGGTAAGGACACCAGTGCAGGGATGGCTCCAGTGAGTAGAACAGTATATGCTTGTAGCAGATAAGACAAGCTTGTAGCAGATAAGTCAAGCTGATTAAAATTCAACCTCAAAGAACACACAAGTAATAAATACATGAAAAGATGCTTATCTTGACTAATACTCAAGGAAGTACAAATTAGAACCACATTGAAATATCTTAGCCTATCAGATTGGCAAAGATGAAAAAGACTGATAACGTTTACTGTTGGCATTCTTTCATTGTTGGTGAGAGTAAAAGTCTGTGCAACACTTTTTATGTAGGGCCACTTCTCAGCATCTATCAATATTTTAAAATGCTAACCCTGAGACCCCACAATTCCACCCCTAGCAATTTATCCTACAGTAAGACTCACTCTGTTGGTTGAAGATCCACGCCCAGAATTGTTCACTAAATTCATTTAAAATAGCATATATACTTGAGCCCAGAAGTCTGAGGCTGCAGTGAGCTATGATCATGTCACTGCACTCCAGCCCAGCCTGGGTGACAGAGCAAGACTCTGTGTCTAAAGAAATGAAAATAAAAATAAATAAAATAGCATATACAGGCAACAATCCAAATGTTCATTGCAGAAATTATGATTATTACTGTTTCTCTTTTAAAGACAGGGTGTCACTCTGTTTCCCAGACTAATCTTGACCTCCTGGGATCCTCAAGTGATCCTCTGGCCTCTGCTGCCTAAAGTTCTGGGATTACAGGTGTGAGGCACTGGGCCTAGACATTGCAGGGATTATTAAACGGTGGTGTCTACTACCATCAAAGGTATGAGGTAGGTTTTATGTGCTGACCTAGAAAGATGGTGCAAAAGCATAGGGGAACAAGAAGGCTGCAAAGTGGCAGCACAGCAGGAGTCTTTAAGAAATAAGCATTTGTTTCAGCTTAAGAAGTGTCTGGCTGGGCGTGGTGGCTCACACCTGTAATCCCAGCACCTAGGGAGGCTGAGGTGGGTGGATCACTTGAGGTTAGGAGTTCGAGACCAGTCTAGTCAACATGGTGAAACCCCATCTCTACTAAAAATACAAAAAAATTAGCTGGACTTGGTGTCAGGTGGCTGTAATCCCAGCTACTTGGGAGCTGAGGCAGGAGAATCATTTGAACCCGGGAGGCCAAGGTTGCAGTGAGCCGAGATCGCACCACTGCACTCCCACCTGGGCGACAGAGTGAGAGTTGGTCAAAAAAAAAAAAAAAAAAGACTGGGTGCAAGGTGGCTCATGCCTGTAATCCCAGCACTTTGGGAGGCCGAGGCAGGAGGATCACGAGTTCAGGAGATCAAGACCATCCTGGCCAACATGGTGAAACCCCATCTCTACTAAAATACAAAAAATTAGCTGGTTATGGTGGCGCATTCCTGTAGTCCAGCTACTCAGGAGGCTGAGGCAGGGGAATTGCTTGAACCCAGGAGGTGGAGGTTGCAGTGAGCCGAGATCGCGCCACTGCACTCCAGCCTGGTGACAGAGCAAGACTTCATCTCAAAAAAGAAAAGAAAACAAATAAACAAAACCCCCAAGAAACAGAAGTGTCTGCATGGACTTGTGCCTAACTACTCACAGTGACTACTTCTGGGGGGAGGTGAAAGGGGACCCTGTTAAATAATTTTTCTTTTGTATTGCTTTTCTTCAACTGAGTCTGCATTACTTTTATGTTTAATACTCTCCCCACCCCTGATGCTCACAGGTTGCTTTAGCTGGTGGAAGGAGAACCTACACCTCTGGTTTTGGCAAAGTATAGAAGGGGACAAGAGCACTGCTCTGCACCTGCACAGGTCCTTGCCTCCTGGGGTCAGTTTAATGCATCTCAGTGGTGTTTCTTGGGAAGAACACAGTGGACACTCACTTGCCAGTCAGTAGACAAATCACTGAAGTCCATGTCTGGCAGTTCTCATTGTCATGGGGACTGTAAGGTTGTCATGTCTCACAGTTCCCTGACTTACAAGATTAGTGCTGACAGACATTCTCAGCTCTGTTCGGGAGAGCAGCTCTGTAATGCGTTTGTGGTTTCAGATGTGGGCGGCCTGTGTGAACCTGTCGTGCAAGGCTCACGTCACCAACTGCTGCAGTTATCTCCTGAATCAGGCTGAGGGTCTTTGCTGTGCACCCAGAGACAGTTGGGTGACAAATCACCTCCAGGTTGGGGATGCCTCAGACTTGTGATGGGACTGGGCAGATGCATCTGGAAAGGTGAGTCTGTGCTTTGGGCTTCCCGACCTCTCAAGTCAGCTTGAAATTCAGAAGGCAGAGAGGGACAAGTGGCCCTCCATACCTGGGCCCAGGGAGCCACTGTGGAAGCGTGGTGTTTGAGAACACCACCCTAGCTTTACCTCCTCTAGTGTCCTGGCCTTGGGTATCTCTTAGAGATGGCAAAATTTGCAGTGCTGAACTCAAGGATTACAAACTAATTTCCAGTCCTGTAAGGGTCATGGGTTCTGCTGTGGCCAGTGTGGAAGGAACTCTGCTTCCTCAATGATTGAACTGACCTTTGTGGGGGTGCCTTTGTTGGGTGAAAATGGGCATACTTGGACCTCAGTTGTGAGGGCCACGGGGTGGAGCTGAGGTCTAGGCCCCCATTTTATCTTCCTTTGATTTATGCTGTTCTGGGCTCACCTTCTTTCCAGAGCTTAGCTACACGAGGTAGATTAGTATCAAGAGTGGGTATCCTCTCAGCGTGTCTTCAAGTAGCATCCCAGAGCCCCGCTCCTGGGTACCCACAACATGAATACCATCCAGAAGCAAGGGCAGCCTCTGTAGGGGGAGTGGAAAACATTTATCAAACAGTTGAGATGGGTGCAGGGGATGCAACATGATCAAACAGGGTCTTGCCTTAAGGAGCCTCATGTAGGGACACCACACAGTGATGACCTTCAACTGCAGTGGGGCAGCAAGGCTGTGGGAGGGGCGTGTTGGGCAGGAAGAGCACGGACATCATTTTCCCATCTCGCCTCCAGACTCCCAGAGAATTGTATCAATACCCTTACTCCAGCCTTGGCCCACGGCCACTGCCCAACCCCTGGGCCCTGTCAGTTCAGGACTGTGCAGAACGAGAGTTGCTCAGGCTCAGGGATTCCATCCGGCTGGGGATGCCTACTAGGGGACTGGGGGAAGGCCTCATGAAAGACCATACCTGTGATGGGGAGGGAAGCTGGCAGAGGGTACAGTGGGAAGCAGAGCAGCAGGGGTCTCCTCCATGCCTCTCTGCTTCTCACACCCACCCTCGCCTGCTCCCCTCTGCCCTGGGTCTGTGCCCTTGTCCACCCAACAACACCTCTGCAGTGCCGAGTCCAGCCCTGACTTCTTCCTGAGCTGTGGCCCAGCGTTCCCACAGACATCTACCTCATGGATGCAGCACCGCCCCCCATCCTCTTTTCTGAAAGTGTGTGGAAAATGCCTCTTGGTGCCATCTCTCTCCCACCCTGCCTTCCCTGCACCTTCTGGATGAGGTGTCTGTTGTCTCTGTACTTGCCTCCAGCTGGCCTTTCTGACCCCATCCCTCCTGCCTCCTGCCCATCCCCATCCCCACCCCTGTCGGCACCTCCACACACTCTGTGCCCAACAGCATTGGGGATTCCCACTGTGCTGAAGGAAGTCCTCATGTGGTCCAGAGAGGAGCTGGCCCCTGCTCCCATTTCCAGACCCATTTTCTAGCAGAGCCTCCATGTCCCCAGGCTCCAGCTGCTTCTGGGATACCAAGGTCTGCATTTCTTCCTCTTCCCCCAGCAGACAGAAGACCTTGCTGGACAAGTGTTCACTTCAATAGTAACTTCCATCCTATCCACCTCTATGGCTGCCAGCCTCCTGAATGGTCCAGAAGAACCGGGATACCCTTCCCTGTCCCCATTAAAAAAGACAAAATATGACCAGACATATTGGCTTATGCCTGTCATCCCAGCACTTTGGGAGGCCGAAGCGGGTGGGTCACTTGAGGCCAGGAGTACGAGACTAGCCTGACCAACATGGTGAAACCCTGCCTCTACTAAAAATACAAAAATTAGCCAGGCGTGGTGACTCATGCTTGTAATCCCAGCTACTTGGGAGGCTGAAGCAGTAGGATCACTTGAACTCGGGAGGCAGAGGTTGCAGTGAGCTGAGATCACGCCACTGTGCTCCAGCCTGGGCAACAGAGCGAGATATATATATATATATATATATATATATATATATATATATATGCGCATAATATATGCATATATATGCGTAATAGTCTCTGTGTAACAGTAAGTACGCAGTAGCCGGTGTGAGGGCAACTTGAAGAGTGTGCTTCGAGGCACAGAGATGCTCAGGGCTGCCTGGACAGCCTCCATGATGGTGGCCTGCTGTGGGTTAAGATTCTTCCTGGTGTTAGGTGAGTGTTCAGGGCATGAGGGCCAGGAAAGGTGCAGGGCTGAGTCTGTCTAAAGACCTTCCTGTGGGTGTGGCAGACCCTGAGATCTGAGGCAGGGCTCCAGCTGCAGGACAGCCCACAGGGAAGGGGGGCAGCCAGGCTATAAGGCCCAGTAGGCATCTGGGCCAGACTTTGACACTGAGGCCATGGAACAGGTGGGGCTCTGAGAAGGGACCAAAGTGATCATGGGCTGAAGGCTATGTCCACAGACTCAATGCGGGATAGGCTGTGCTGGGCATTGATGTCAGCCAGGCTCCCCAGCAGGAGTGGGGGTGTCAGAGGCAGCTCTGTCCCAGGTGGCACATTGGTTTCCCTTCCTGCTCTCACAATCTTCCTGTGACCTGGTGTTGTCTGAGCTGTGGTGAGACCTCCCTGGTGACATCCAGGAGCAGGGAGCATGCAAGTAGGGGTATGTGCACCTGCCCTGACTGCCTGGCCCTGTGGTCGAGGATGGGGGTTATAAAACATTGTGGTGCCTTCTGTTGGGGCATGTGCTGAGGGGCACCTCGGAGGCACTGCCCTCGGGAAGTTCACAGGCTTATGTGGAAGCCGGTGGGAATGGGCCAAGAACAGAGGTGTCAGGAGTCAGGTATTTGGCAGGTCCCAGGTCTCCGAGCCTCAGTTTTCTCATCTGTAGGAGGGTGGTGACCTTGCCCTGCTCAGCTTACCAGGTACAGCTGTGCATTTTCAGTGCAGAGGAAAAGCAGAGACCTTCCCCTCAGATGGCCATACTCCCTTGTCACTGTACCCAACTCTCCAGTCCTACTTTGAAGCTCTCAGGTGTCACATGTGGATCCTGCCCTACCATCCCCCTTCCCTGTCTAGAAACGAGGCCTGCTGAACTTGGAGCCACCCCACTCCCTGCTCTCAAGCCATCTGCTCTTGGGTTAGCTTGTGGCTGGCCTGGACTGGTTCTACACAGATGTGGGTGTTTCTCCACTGCTGGGGCAGCGGTTGTCCATCCTGGGGCCTGGGTCAGCTCTCAGCTGTGGCTGTTGTGCCTGGGCTTCCCCAGGCCCTGGTGGTCACTCCAACCCTGCCTTCACATATCCCAAGAGCAGGCTGACTGTCCTCCCCATTCCCACCTTTCCAGTAACTGCTGCGAGAAGGCACAGACACTGCTGCAGAGAACTTGCCACGGTGTCTCATGCTGCGGCCGGTGGGGCCAGGCTGCACGCTCCATTCTAGGGAAGGGTGAGGCTTCCTGATCATCAGTCTCAACAGGGGACTGTCCTATGAGTACCTGTAGTGGGGCGGGGTGGGGTTAGAGTAGTGCCTGCTGCCCGTTGAGGTGTGCGGGTTCCTTAAGGGCATGCATGCTGTAGTCTGCGTGCATGTCTGGTTTTTTCCTCCTCCTTATCAGTAATCAGTCTTGTATAACCAGGCTGGCCCTGCTTCCTGCCTAGGGGCTATCTGTGTACCATCTGGAGCTGCAAATGGGGTGATAGGGCATCAGTGGCCTTCCCACACCCAAGCACTTCCTGACACCCAGCCCCTCATCTCTGGCCAACCTCTGGCTCCCCCAGGGATCCTGGGACTCAGGCCTCACACTCCAGCATTGGGGGACTTTGCCCTTCTGGTGGTGCTCTCCTTTGCAGGTACCTTGGAACAGGGGTGCGACAGAGTTCAGGAAGTTGCATGGATACTCTGCTGCCACCCTCATCCACCTTTCTGGGGCAGACCACTTGGATGGGTCTTTAAGAAGACAAAAGGGAGAGAGAATGCAGAGGCCGGATGTGATGGCTCATGCCTGTAATCCCGACACTTTGGGAGGCCTAGGCAGGTGGATCCCTTGAAGTCAGGAGTTCAAGACTAGCCTGGCCAACATAGTGAAACCCCGTCTCTACTAAAAATACAAAAAAAAAAAAAAAATTAGCTGGACATGGCGGCGGATGCCTGTAATCCCAGCTACTTGGGAGGCTGAGGCAGGAGAATCCCTTGAGCCCAGGAGGCGGAGGTTGCAGTGAGCCAAGATTGCACCACTGCACTCCTGCCTGGGCAATAGAGGAAGACTCTGTCTCAAAAAAAAAAAAAAAAATTGCATGGAGTTTGTCTGTGTGACCCTGGGCAAGTCATTTCCCCTCCTTGGGACTCAGTTCCTTGCCTGTGAACCGGGACAGTGCTTCTCCCTCGTGGAGCTGTTGTGAGAATTAAAGTAGAAAATGCACTTGTGGTGGTTGTTGGTAGTGATCAGTTCCCCCAACCCTGACTCCCCGGCAGGATGGGGCCTGGGCCCAGGGATGGGGGATGGGCTGGCAAAGGATGCCCATCCCAGAGAGGAGTCTTCTTGGCAAATGTGGAGACCAAGCTGAGTCAGAGTCCAGGATCTAAGTTTGAGGGTGCTCCTTATACCCTGCAGCCATGAGTCTTTGGCTAGGTCAAATGTCCTTTCTGAGCTACAGTTCCTTATCAGTAAAGCCTGGGCAGTGGTGCCAGGACACTGGACACAGTGTGAGTGCAGGTGGGGACCCACTGACCACTCTGCTGGGGAGCAATTCATGGGGTGCACCCCTCTAGGGAGGGATGATTTGCACAGGCCCTCAGCCCAGTCCCTTGCAGGCTGGACCTTGGAGAGTGAAGCCCTGAGGCGAGACATGGGCACCTGGCTCCTGGCCTGCACCTGCGTCTGCACCTGTGTCTGCTTGGGAGTCTGTGTCACAGAGGAAGGACGAGGTGAGGGCTGGGTACTAGTGTTTGTATGAGGTGGGGGGAGAACTGGGGCATGTTTGGGGGACTGGGTTGTCCAATGTCAAGTCCCTAGGGAAAGATTTGGCTCAAACTGTGCTGGGGCATGTCCTCTAAGAGTCAGCCTGGGCCTCAGTCTCTAGTCTCCCTACCTTTACCTCCCTACCTTCAGTCCCTGGACCGACCCTAGTCTCCCTTCCTTCACCTTCTTGATGCCTCTCCGGGTCTGACTTGCCCGTGTACCAGGAGTCAGCACCCATCATTTCCCAGGCCTCCCAGTGCTTCCCTGGACAGATTCTGGGATCATTCACTGGTGACTGCCCTGCTAGGGTGTCAGCTGTCAGATCCCCCCCAGCCCCCTAGCTCAACTGTGCCCTGAAGCACTTACTGTGGGCTCCCAATGATCACTGTCTCCAGGGCCAAGGGCTGGAAACTTCACCTGCCTCACCAACAACATTCTCAGGATCGATTGCCGCTGGTCTGCCCCAGAGCTTGGCCAGGGCTCCAGCCCCTGGCTTCTCTTCACCAGGTGAGGGTGGAGGGCCATGCTGGGGGAGCAGTGAGGGGCCTGAAGGGACTTAGGGTCCCACGTTGAAGTTGGGCTGGCACATGGAGGAAAGACATGGCTTTCCACGGGAAAGGAGGGAGACTAGGCTTGCCAGAAAGGAGGCAGCTGCTCCCAGGATGAGTTCTAAACATGCTGCCTGAGCCCTTCCCTCCTCCCGTGCTCTGGACAGGGATGAGGGTGAGGTCCCCAGGATTGAAGCAGCTACGCCAGGACAGTGTAGCAGCCCCGTGGTGCTGACACATGCCCTTTCCAGCAACCAGGCTCCCGGCGGCACACATAAGTGCATCTTGCAGGGCAGTGAGTGCACCGTAGTGCTGCCACCCGAGGCAGTGCTCGTGCCATCCGACAATTTCACCATCACTTTCCACCACTGCGTGTCTGGAAGGGAGCAGGTCAGCCTGGTGGACCCGGAGTACCTGCCCCGGAGACATGGTGAGCAGCGGCTATAGGTCTGGGGCGGGGCCCCTTGGCAAGAACATCCTGGCTGCTTGGGCGTTGGGAGCAGGGCCCTGCAGCCTGTGACCCCTGTGGCCCAGTGAGTGGGCAAGATTTGGAAACCACCTAGTCTAGCTGCAGAGGCCAGAGGAAGTCATTGCTGTCCTGTCCCGCCTGGGGCTTTTCTTGACCAGTCTCCCAGTGAGGTGCCTGGTCTGAAAGGGCCTTGACCATGCCCCTTGGGAATCTTTCAGGCCCCAGTCTTGTGTATTCCGACTGACACACCCAGACCCATGGGGCTTCGGCCTCACGTGGATTCACTCTGTTCCAGTTAAGCTGGACCCGCCCTCTGACTTGCAGAGCAACATCAGCTCTGGCCACTGCATCCTGACCTGGAGCATCAGTCCTGCCTTGGAGCCAATGACCACACTTCTCAACTATGAATTGGCCTTCAAGAAGCAGGAAGAGGCCTGGGAGGTAACACTTTGGCTGGCTTTCCCTGGGGGCCTCTCTCCTGGGAACAGCAGTCCAAGGCAGACCCCCCACTCTACATAGGGAGATGTCAACTTATAGTGATGAGGAGGGGAGGAACTAGAGCAGTGTGTGTGTGCACACACACATGCTGGCATGCACATGTGCATGCTTTGTGTGTGTGTATGGGAGTAGGGTGAGTGTGCCTGTGTCTCTGTGAGTATGTGCACATAAGTGTGAGTGTGCATGTATGTGTTTATGTGTGCACACATGTAAGTGTGCACACTCACATTTGTGCACCCGTGTTTATGTGTTTGTATGTAAGTGTACATATGAGTGTGCCTGTGCCTTGTGTTTGTATCTGTGAGTGTGCACATGGGTATGCCTATGTGTATGAGTGTGTATGTGAGTGTGGTGAGTTGCTTCTGTGCACGCTTGTGTATATGAGTGTGCATGCAAGTGTGAGGAGTGTGAAAGTGTGCCTGTAGACATGTTTGCCTGTGTGTGCATATGTGTATTGGTGGGCAAACGCAGCTGTATCTGTGTGTGAGTGTGAGTGTGCCTTCTCTGTGTGTGTGTGCACATGAATGTGGTGAGTGTGCCTGTGTGTTAACACAGGTGTGTTCGTGTGTGTGTTATATGAGCATATAATGCATGTGTGTATTCTCAAGGGCTGAGGCACCCAGCCCCACCTTCAGCACCTGCTAACTGCCCCCACCCCCACAGCGGGCCCAGCACAGGGATCACATTGTCGGGGTGACCTGGCTCGTACTTGAAGCCTTTGAGCTGGACCCTGGCTTTATCCTTGAGGCCAGGCTGCGTGTCCGGATGGCCACATTGGAGGATGACGTGGCAGAGGAGGAGCGTTACACAGGCCAGTGGAGTGAGTGGAGCCAGCCTGTGTGCTTCCAGGCTCCCCAGAGACAAGGTGGGCGCTGCTGTGGCTGCTGCACTTCCAGAGTCTGGGCTGGGCGTCTTCTCCCCTGTTCACTTCACTCCCCGCACCCTTTCACACTCCTGGAAGCCCCTCCCTAAGGCAGCCATGCCCCAGTTGATCCCCTTCTTCTGAAGGTCTGAGGTCTATACGGCGGAAACAAACACCTGCCAAGGTCCTTCAGCAGGTGACACAAACCTCCAAGGCCCATCACAAACCTTCCACTTTAGCCCAGGGCACTAAAGGGCGCACCCTTGCCATATAGGTTTGTGGGGAGCCTCCTGGCACTGAGGCTGCTCACAGCCCTGGGCCTTTCCTGCCCACAGGCCCTCTGATCCCACCCTGGGGGCAGCCAGACAACACCCTTGTCGCTGTGTCCGTCTTCCTCCTGCTGATTGGCCTGACTTACCTCCTGTTCAAGCTTTCACCCAGGTAGGTAGCTGATGTGTGTGTGTGTGTGTGTGTGTGTGTTTGTGTGTACATGTGTGAGTGGGTAATAGTGTACATGTGTTAGTGTGTGTGTGCAGATGTGTCACTGTGTGCATGTGTGAGTGTGTGGTTCGTGGGGAGTCAAGGGCCACCCTTGTCTGGTTCCTCCCCTCCCCTCTCCACTGTCTGGTCCCGGATGGGGTGGGCTTTTCAAGTCTCCACCCTGGGCCAGAAGAGGGTTCACAAGTTGCCAGGGGAGAGAAGGGAAGGGGGATCTGTGGCAGAGGCCGAAGACAAGGGCAGTGTGGTCCCGACCAGACCCAGAGTCACCGAGATCAAGAGCCCAGATCCTAGTCTTCTGCCTCTGGAGGGGCTTGGTTTGTTCATCTGTTCACACAGTCTACGAAAGGACAGTTGGGTCATCTGGTGTGCTCAGGACCCTGTTCTCACCCTGGCAGATGCCTTAGAGAACAAGATAGACAAGGACTCTCTTTAAATAAACCGTCATGCCTCATGCACCGCATGTCAGGTTACAAGAAGGAGTGCAGGGGCCATGTCAGGCAGCAGATGTGAGGAAGAGGGTGTGGGGAGTGGGTGTTGGGTAGGGCTAAGCGGGAGGGTGCTTGGCTTCTCCTTGGAGCAAAGGAAAGTGTGAAACTGTGTGATACGACCTAGTTTATGTTTTGAGGAATAGATTGCTGGGACAAGGGGACACAGGGGACCTGCTGGAGGCCAATGGGGGCCAGTGGGGTGCCCACAGGCAGATGATTCAGCATGAGCCAGTGAAAGAAGCGGAGACAGAGCAAATCTGAAGGAATTGCGGGGTTTTAGGAGGAGAAACAGAGGGGACATGTGGGTGGATGAGATACGAGTGGTGACCCCTGAGGTGGGGAAATGGGGGACACCCTTGCGGGGAGGTTGGGGAGGTCTATTTGCACCTGTTGGGTTGGAGCCCCAGGTGACATCCTTGTGGGAGGGTCAGTGGATCCTTGGCAGCAAGTCTGGTGCTCAAGGAGACACTGGGTGGAGTGGGAGCCACAGACCTTCTGCTGATGGCAAAGACGGGGTTCCTGCAGGTGCTGGCTCCCTCTGTGGGCTGAGGACCCGGCTGGTAACTCCCCATTCTGAACCCACCATAGCAGCTCACGCTGTAAAGGATGCCTGCCTCAGTATAAATCAGTTCTGTGAGGCCGTTAAGCAAGGAGGCCCAGTTGGGTCCTACCCTGAGAGTGGGTTGGAATGTGATGAGACGGGAGAGAGGCAGTGGCAGGGACAAGGTGGGCGGGCCTCCTGCTGATGGAAGGAAGCTCAGCCTCTGCAGTGACCTCAGGCCACCTCAGGCCACGTGGGTCCCCACAGGCCTCTGACTGGCCTCTGCTGGCCTCAGGGTGAAGAGAATCTTCTACCAGAACGTGCCCTCTCCAGCGGCGTTCTTCCGGCCCCTCTACAGTGTGCACAATGGGAACTTCCAGGTGTGTGCAGAGACCATGGCAGGGCGTGGGGGGCAGGGGTTGCCCAGAGCTCTGGCCTGCCCGGGATGTTGGCTTTCATGAGGGTTGGTGGCCAGTAAGGGAGGCTTGTCAGTGCTTGGAGCCTTTTCTGTATATTCAGTGAATTTCAGTTTATACGCGTGTCTCAAATGGCGAAAAACTAGCTTTATTTTCCATTGCTGATTTCTTTTTGTTCTCATGTCTCCAGTTCCATTGTCGATGGAAAAAATGCAAATGTCTCATGACTTATCTCTGTCCCCTCTGGTTTGCAGCTGTCTGCACCCACCATGTGCCTCGCCTCCTCCTTCTGTGAATGTGTCTGTCCTGTGGCCGTGGGGAAGGGTCTGTGGTGTGTGCACTGCCCTCGGGGCTCTCACTGCCTCTGGGCTCCTGCTCTGCCTGGTCCCCTGGTTCTCGCAGATTTCATGCTGGCACCACAGCTGAGGAGTGGGCTCTGCACTTCCCCCTCTGTGGCCCTGTTGGGCCCCCACAGCCCAAGAATCAGTGAGCAACTTGGGGGTTGCATCAGGCCCTCCCCTCCCTGCTGGGCTGGCGGTTCGTGCCCCCTGGGTGGGAGAAGCGGGAGAGGGAGCAGGGGGGTGGGAGGAGGGGGGTGGGAGGAGCAGGAGAGGGAGGACTCCAGTGAGTGGTCTCTGGTTTTTCCCCTGAGACTCCTCACTTTGGACAAAGGACAAGAAGCAGTGAGGGCCCCTCCCTGGGTTCTGGGCCAAGCTGACCCCTCTTCTCCAGGATCTTCCCTCCCTGTGCCCTAGGGCATCCCTGGGCCCTGTGTGGCAAGGATGCCCCCTCCACACTACTGCTCCAGCTTACTATGCAGAAAAATCCTTTTGTCTCTCAGTGAGGAGCTAGTTTTCAAGATTTTTGTCCAAATATTCAATTTGAACCATAAACCGGGCACCTGGCTCTTAGCAGAGTCTCCCCCGTTCCCCAAGGTGGTAGGTGTGACTGTCAAGAGCCTGGGCAGCCGAGGACAAGGCTGAGAAGGGCACAGATTGTGATTGTCCCCGGGACTGTCATCCTGTTGCAGGCACCAACCCTTCCCTAGAGAACAAGGACACCTGCTAGGGGTTATTTAGACCCTCTGGTGGGGATCTGGTGCCATAGGTTGGTCTTCAGGGAGCAGTGCAGTGATGGAGGGTGTGGTGTGTGTGGTGAATGGAATGGAGGCTCCTGGTCATACCAAGGGAATAGCTTCTTTTTGGAGGCGGGGGCCTCCTGTGGCCCCACAGAAGGATCCAGGTCTGCTGGCTGTAGCCTAGTGCTTTGAAAGTCACCGGTCTTGACAGCGACTTTTGTGTGTGTGTGTGTGTGTGTGTGTGTGTGTGCATGTCAGGTGGGAGTGCCCAGTTTCTGTAGCTGCTGAAAGGCCCTGAGGCACATGCTGTCAGGAGTTGGCTCTGTCCTGGGCAGATGTCACCATCTGTACCTTGTTTCAAGCTGCTGTGAACACCAGGCCCTGTGCTGGGGGAGCGATGAGGGGCCTGAAGGGACTCAGGGTCCCATGTTGAGGTTGGGCTGGCACATGGAGGAAAGACAGAATGTCCAAGACACAGGTGATGCTTGGCCTCTGGGTGTACTTTGGGCTGCTATGGGGAATGGCACCTCTCAGCCCTCCCAGGGAAACCTCAGGAGGGCTTTCTGGAGGAGGAGGGAGACTAGGTTTTCCAGAAAGGAGGCAGCTGCTCCCCGGATGAGCTCTGAACATGCTGCCTGAGCCCTTCCCTCCTCCCTCACTCTGTTCCAGACTTGGATGGGGGCCCACAGGGCCGGTGTGCTGCTGAGCCAGGACTGTGCTGGCGCCCCACGAGGAGCCTCGGAGCCCTGCATCCAGGAGGCCATTGCACTGCTAACCTGTGGCCCAGTGCATCCTTGGAAATCTGTGGCCCTGGAGGAGGAAGAGGAGGGCACTGGGACCAGGCTTGCAGGGAACCTGAGCTCAGAGAATGTGCTGCCAGCAGGGTGTACGGAGTGGAGGGCACAGATGCTTGCCTATCTGCCACAGGAGGACTGGGACCCCACGTCCCCCACTGGGTCAGCTCCCCCAGACTCAGAGGGCAGCAGCAGCAGCAGCAGTGACTACTGTACTTTGGGTTGCTATGGGGGATGGCACCTCTCAGCCCTCCCAGGGAACACGCAGAGCCCTGGGCCCATCCCAGCCCTGGCTTGTGGTCTTTCCTGTGACCATCAGGGCCTTGAGACCCAGCAAGGAGTTGCCTGGGTGCTGGCTGGCCACTGCCAGAGGCCTGGGCTGCATGAGGACCTCCAGGGCATGGTTTTCCCTTCCGTCCTCAGCAAGCCTCGGTCCTGGACATTCTAGGTCCCTGACTTGCCAAATGCATCATGTCCATTTTGGGAAAATGGACTGAGGTCTCTGGAGCCCTTGTCTGTGACTGAACCTCCTGAGAAGGGGCCCCTAGCAGTGGTCAGAGGTCCTGTCTGGATGGAGGCTGTAGGCTCCCCTTCAACCCCTCTGCTCAGTGCCTGTGGGGAGGAGCCTCTATCCTCAGCATCCTGGCCACAGGTTCCTCCTTCCACTGTTCCTTTTCTTTATCCCTGGCCTCTCTGAGAAGAGGGGTGTGGTCTCTCAGCTGTTCTGCCCTCATACCCTTAAAGGGCCAGCCTGGGCCCAGTGGACACAGGTAAGGCACCATGACCACCTGGTGTGACCTCTCTGTGCCTTCCTGAGGCACCTTTCTAGAGATTAAAATGAGCTTGATGGCTATTCCAAAGTGTTGATGGCTGGGAGGAGGGGCCAGAGGAGAGGTGAGGGGTGGGGTTTGTCCAGCCCTGGGCTTTCTGGGCTCTAGAGACAGCACAGTGGAGGCTCAGTGACAGTTCTGGGGACAGCAGGGCGGAGGTTCAGGGGCAGTTTCGGGACTGCAGGGTGGAGGCTCAGGGACAGTTCCTGGGAGGCCAGCACCCTCGTTCCTCCTTGTCCTCATCCTCCCACTTGCTCCAGGAAAGTGAGAGCTGAGGCTGGAGCTCCCAGACAGTCAGGGCTGGAAGTGACCATCCAGCAGTGATGGTGGTCTGTGAAGGGTCCTGCTTCTGTCCTCAGCCTCTCAGGGGGTGGGTTTGGTGAGGAGCTGTGGTCTGGAGAGAGTGGCAGTTGCAGCAGAACATGCCTGCATTTGTTTCCTAGGGCTGCCGTAACAAAGTGCCACAAAATGGGTATCTTAGAACCACAGGGATTTGTTATCTCACAGTTCCAAAGTCCAGAAGTTGGAAACAAAGATGTTGGCAGTATTCCCGACCACATGTTCTTAGGCTCCCATGAAACAGAAGTTGACACGAGGCCAAGCAAGTTTCCCAGACAAGGCTTCATTGAGTCTTATGGCCCGAAAGGTTGGGCAGAAGAGAGACAGTGCAGGAGGAAGGGTTCTTGGCTGGCTCCCCAAGGGGAATGCATTGTGGTGTCTTAAGGAGGGTGACATGCATAATTTATGAGCTAAGTGAGTGTCATTACATGTATGGGGTGGAGTGAAGGGTGCTCAGATGCATGCTAACACATACGTTGCGTGATCAGAAAATGGCAGATAAGCCCCTCCCTGGGTGAGGACTTTAGTATTATCATAAGGCCAGGGTAATTCTCCTGGCCTTGTGCACAAGCAGGTGGTACAGTCAACTCCCCTGAGTAAGACTTATGGCATGATGCTACTTATCTTATTTTTTTTCAGACAGTTGGCAAGGTCTGGTTAGCGAGTATGGTGCTGCAAGGTCTAGTGGTCAGCAGGCATGTATGGAACAACACGTTAGTGGGGGTGGGCCAAGTCCCATTTCTACTCTGTCTCAGCAGGGCCATGCTCCCTCTGAAAGCACTAGGGAAGGATTAGTTTCAGGCCTTTCTTCAGCTTCTGTTAGTTTCTTGGCTTGTGACACCAAAGCTGTAATCTTTTTTTTGTTTTGTTTTTGAGACAGAATTTTGCTCTTGTCACCCAGGCTGGAGTGCAATGGCACAATCTCGGCTCACTGCAACCTCCACCTCCCAGGTTCAAGCGATTCTCCTGCCTCAGCCTCTTGAGTGGCTGGGATTACAGGCACCTGCTACCATGCCTGGCTAGTTTTTGTATTTTTAGTAGAGACAGCATTTCTCTATGTTGCCCAGGCAGTTCTCAAACTCCTGATATCAAGTGACCCGCCTGCCTCTGCCTCCCAAAGTGTTGGGATTACAGGCATGAGCCACCAAGCCTGGCCAAAGCTCCAGTCTTTACAGGGCTTTTTCCCTGTGTGCATTTCTGTGTCCAAATTTCCCCTTTTAAAAATCACAATAATAGTGGATTGAGGCTGGCCCTGATGATTTAATCTTAACTTGATCATCTGCAAAGACGCTATTTCCATATGAGGTCACATTCACAGGTACTGGGGTTAGGACTTCAACCTAGAGGGCCTGACTGCTGGCCCCAAACACCATGGCCCCTCCCCAGCATGCCCCATCCCCTTCCTGGGTGCCCCAGGCAGATCACAGGAGGGCCTGACTGCCGGGCTTTGGGCTGGCATTGGGATCATCTGCCTAGTTAGGGCTGTGACCAGACTGAGATAGGAGGGGGACCTGACTCCTGAGGCAGGGCTTGAACTCTAGACCAGATTTCAGACTAGTTGAAACAGGCAAAAGTACCCCTCCATAAGACACACCCACTGGTGCCAAGTGAGTTTGTGGTTCTCATGGCAACACCTGGAAATTACTGCCCCTTTCCATGACAATGACCTGAAAGTTACCACCCCTTTTCTAGAAATTTCTAAATAACCTGCTCCTTAATTTGCATATAATTACAAGTGAGTATAAATATGTGTGCAGAACTGCCTCTGAGCTGCTACTCTGGGCTCACTGCCTATGGGGTATCCCCTGCTGCATAAGGAGCAGTACCTCTGCTGCTGCTGTGCACGGCCGCTTCAATAAAAGTTGCTGTCTAATACCACCGACTCGCCCTTGAATTATTTCCTGGGTGAAGCCAAGAGCCCTCCTGTGCTAAACCCCAATTTCTGGGCTCATCTTCCCTGCATCAAGGGGGTTTTGGGGCTGGGAGCGCTGAAGTTTTGAAGGCAGGATGAAATGGAAGCTGTTCTCTCACTGGGCCCTGAGCCACAGGGAGCAACTGTCCTGGGGGCTTTCATGCTCCCTGCAACCTGAGCAGAAAGAAGTACCTGCTACCTGACACCCCCAAAGGCAAAAGCCCTTTCTGGCTCAGATAGGCAGCCCTCCCACCCTGCATGCCTGCAGAACTTCTAGGGTTTTGTGGGGAGCCTCAGCAGAGCTGCATCCTGGTCTGTGGGGGCGAGGCAGGCCCCAGAATATATCTTTAGTATCCAGAGAGTGGGAGGGGTGTGGACGGAAGTGAGGTACAGGCATCCTCAGCTGTAACCAAGTATAAAAATACTAGTGTGAATCCACTTCCTGTAGCTGGGCTCTGGGGATCCCCGGGCTAGTGCATTTATAACAGGGGTTGTGTGGCTCATGAGGCTCCATGTGTGACCTGGGCTACCTCATGATCACACAAACGAACCCACAGTTGGGATGCCTCTCCTGTGTGGCATGGACACGTTTTCATTCAACTCACAAACTTTCCCTGAGTGGCTCCTGGAGAGCTGATTTTGGGCTGGAACCTGAGTTATCTACGAAAAATACAAAAGTAATTAGCTGGGCATGGTGGTACTTGCCTGTAGTCCTAGGTATTTGGGAGGCTGACGCAGGAAGACTGATTAAGCCTGGGAGGCAGAAGTTGCAGTAAGCCAAGATTGTATCACTGCACTCCAGCCTGGGTGACAGAGTGAGACCCTGTCTCAAAAAAAAAAAAAAAAAAAAAAAAGGAAATTTAAAAAAGAGAGATGCGACAACCCTTGAAGACCATGTGATGAGGTGTGGATTACAGCAGGGCAAGGTTCAAAAGACCATGTGAGCTCTGAGGAGGCGTCGCTGATCACTGGGCATCTGTGAAGTCCTCAGAGAGAAGGTGACCTGGACCTGAAATGATAACACTGTGGGCTTAGGAGCTGGTGGACAGTGTGGTTGGAGCACAGGTGCAGAATGTGGATGGCCAGGCCCAGGCAGCACTGGACTGTGGAGAAACTCGAATGCCAGGCCAATCCCTGCTGAGGGAACACTGGGGACTGGGTTTTCCTCTTTTTATTTTATTTTTATTTATTTATTTTTTTGAGATGGAGTCTTGCTCTGTCACCCAGGCTGGAGTGCAGTGACTCGATCTCGGCTCACTGCAACCTCTGCCTCCCGGGTTCAAGCAATTCTCCTGCCTCAGCCTCCCGCGTAGTTGGAATTACAGGCGCATGCCACTGTGCCCGGCTAATTTTTGTGTTTTTTTAGTAGAGACGGGGTTTCACCATTTTGGCCAGGCTGGTCTCGAACTCCTGACCTTGTGATCCGCCCACCTCGGCTTCCCAAAGTGCTGGGATTACAGGCATGAGCCACCCCACCTGGCCTCCTCTTTTTATTGAGGCAAAAAATCACATAATATAAAAATAACAGATGTACAATTCAGTGACATTTAGTGCATGCACAATATTGTGCAACCATCACCTCTTAGTTCCAAAATATTTTCATCATCTCAAAAGGAAGTCCCACCTATTAAGCAACTATGGCCTAATCTGCCCTCCCTCTGACCACCACTAACCTGCTTTCTATCTGTATGGATACCTATGAATGGAATCGTATAATATGTGACCTTTTGTGTACAGCTTCTACCAGGTTGTAGCAAGTGCCAGCACCACAATCCTTTTTATGGCTATTATTATTCATATTCTTGTATAGATATACCACGTTTTGTTTGTTGATTCATCTCTTGATGGACATTTGGGTTTCAATTTGTTTTGTTATCGTGAATACTGCTGCTATGAAGACTTATGTACATGGCTTTGTTTGAATACCTGTTTGCAATTATTTTGTGATGTATCTAGAAATAGAATTGCTGGGTCCTATGGTAATTTTATGTGTAGCCTTTTGCAGAACCTCCAAACTTTTCCATAGTGGCTGTGTCATTTTACATTCCCATCAGTGATGTTCACATTTCTTCACTTCTTTGCCAACACTTGTTATTTTCTGTTTGTTTGTTTGTTTGTTTGTTTTGTTTTTTGAGACAGAGTCTCACTGTGTCACCCAGGCTGGAGTGCAGTGGCACAGTCACAGCTTGTTGCAACCTCCTCCTCCCAGGCTCAAGCAATTCTCCTGCATCAGCCTCTCAAGTAGCTGCGATTACAGGCGCTTGCTACCAAGCCTGGCTAAGTTTTGTATTTTTAGTAGAGATGGGGTTTTACCATGTTGGCTAGGCTGGTCTCAAACTCCTGGCCTCAAGTGATCTGCCCGTCTCACCCTCCCAAAGTGCTGGGATGACAAGTGTGAGCCACTGTGCCTGGCCTTGTTGTTGTGGTTGTTTTTGGTAATGGTTATTCTAATGGGTGTCAAGTGGTATTTTATTATAATTTCCATTTGCCTTTCCCTGATGGCTAGTGATGTTGAGCACCTTTTCATGTACTATTTGTGTATCTTCTTTGGAGAAAAGTCTTTTCAACTCTTCTTCCCATTATAAAATTGTGGTTTTTGTCCTTTTGTAGTTGGGTTCTTTATATGTTCTGGATAGTATACCTTTATCAGATATGACTTGCAATGTTTTTCTCCCATACAGTCGGTTTTCTTTTAGCTCTCTTGGTAATGTCCTTTGAAGTACATAAGTTTTAAATTCTGATGAATTCCAGCATATCTATTTTTTCTCTTGTTTCCTGTGCTTTTGGTGTCACACCCAAGAAATCATTGCTAAATCCAATGCCAATAAACACATGAAAACATGCTCAACATCACTTGCCATTAGACAAGTGAAAATTAAAACCACAATGAGATACCATTTCATACCCATTGGAGTGACTATCTTTTATAAAAATGGAAACTTACTAGTGTTAGTGAGTATATGGAGAAATTAGAACCCTTGTGCATTGCTGGTGAGAATGTGAGATGATAGAGGTAATGGCTGCACAACATTGTGAGCATACATAGTGCCACTGAGCTATACACTTAAAAAATGTTTAAAATGGTAAATATTATGTTATGTGTCTTTCCCCACAACAACGAATGCTTAAAATGGTAAATTATACCACACACAGCACAATCTTCTTCAGAACTGATCCTGAAATAATTCCATGTGCGATGAAAGGAGACCCTTATCTCCTACAGTGAGAAGTAGCCTTTTTGTTCACACTGCTGCTGTACGTCCCAGGCTCTTCCACACTCACCAAGCACAATTTCACCAACCAGAGTCCACTCCCACCTGGCCCATTGGGGCTCCTTCCATCATCCTATTCCCCTATTTAACTCACCCCATGCCCTACAAACCATTGTCAATCACAGATCTGTTTACCATGTCTGTAGTCTTTCCTTTGGGATCACACAGTATGTGATCTCTTCAGACTGGCTTCTTTCACTTAGTGATATGCATGACAGATTCATCCCTGTTTTTGCATGGCTTCATAGGTCACCCCTTTCTCTTACTGACTAGCATTCCATTTAATGGATGTACCCAGCTTGGTTATTCATTCACTTATTGAAGGTCATCCTGACTCCTTAAAGTATTTGGCCATGATGAAGAGATCACTTGTACATAATTGCATGTTTTTCTTCATTTGGACCTAATTTTTCAAAGCAGTTATCTAAATATCTAGGAGTGCAATTGCTGGCTTCTATGGTGAGAGCATGTTTAGCTTTGAGAAAAACTGCCATATTGTTTTCTGAAGTTGCTGTACCGTTATACATTCCACTATCATTAAATGAGAGTTTCTGTTGCAATTTTTCTTGCATTAAAAAAAGATTTTAGCCATTTTAGCAGATGTTTAGTGGTTTTCATTGTTACATTAAGTTGCCTTTCCCTCATAGCAAGTGCTATTGAGCATTATTTTGGATGCTTGTTTGCCGTCTGTGTTTTTTTTTTTTTTTTCCGAAGTCTTCCTCTGTTGCCCAGGCTGGAGTGCAGTGGCATGATCTCAGCTCACTACAACCTCTCCCTCCCAGGTTCAAGTGATTCTCCTGCCTCTGCCTCCTGAGTAGCTGAGTTTATAGGCACGTGCTAATTTTTGTATTTTTAGTAGAGATGGGGTTTTGCCATGCTGGCCAGGCTGGTCTTGAACTCCTGGTCTCAAGTGATCACCTGCCTCCATTTCCTAAAGTGCTGGGATTAGAGGCATGAGCCACCACATTTTGGGCATATCATCTATATATATTTTTTTGATGAGGTCTCTTTATCTTTTAATTGGGTTTTTTTTCTTCTTGTTGAGTATTAGAATTTCCTTGTATATTTTGCACACAAGTCTTTTTTCATGCTTGTTTTGTAAATATTTTCTCTCAATCTGTGGCTTTTTTTGATTCTCTTAACAGGATATTTCAGAGTAGTCATTTTAAATTTTAATGAAGTCTGCATTATCGTTTTTTTCTTTTACGGACTGGCTTTTGGTATTGTATCTAAGAACTCATTACCAACCCAAAGTCATGTGGATTTTCTTCTATAACTTTTACAATTTTACATTTGATCATTTAAGGCTACAGACTATCTTGAGTGATTTTTTTGGGGGTGAGCTATGAAGTTTTTGTCTACATTCCGTGTTTTCCCTATGGTTTCTGATTGTCTATTGCCATTTGTGGAATAGACTTTTTCTTTCCCCAGTGAATTTCTTTAGCCCCTTTGACAAAATCAGTTGACTGTATTTACTTGGGTTTTTTGAGTTCTCTATTGTGTTCTGTTGATCTGTTTGTCCATTCCTTCACCAATATCACTCTCCTCATTCCTTTAGCTTTGTGGTAAAGCTAACAATAATGAGTGTACTGCTCCTAAACAAGTAGTATCTGCATTTATTTATATATTTTTATTCTTCTCAACTGTGATCTAAGGTTTTCTGAATGCATATTTGTATGTATTTTGTTAGATTTATACCTAATAAATTCAATTTTGAGGGTGCTACTGTACATGATTTTTTTTTTAAATTTCCAGTTCAAATTATTCCTATACATTATTGCTGATAGAAAGAAAATCAGGTAGTGTGTGGTGGCTCTTGCCTGTAATCCTAGCACTTTGAGAGGCCTAGTCAGGAGGATCATTTGAGCTTGGGAGTTCTAGACCAGCCTGGGCAACATAGTTAGACCTCCCCGCCCATAAAAAAAATTTTTTTTTAATTTAAAAAAATAAATAAATAAAGGGAAATCAGGTGGTGCCGGGTGCAGTTGTTCACACCTGCAATCCCAGTGTGTTGGAAGGCTGAGGCTGGAGAATCTCTTGAACCCGGGACT
The DNA here is from genome assembly GCF_024542745.1 of Macaca thibetana thibetana. Lineage (NCBI taxonomy): Eukaryota > Metazoa > Chordata > Mammalia > Primates > Cercopithecidae > Macaca > Macaca thibetana. Next base: position 150,604,587 of record NC_065598.1, read on the forward strand.
TGGAGGCTGAACTCAGGAGCTGTGATTACGCCACTGTACTTCAGCATGGGCGAGAGAGCCAGACCCTGCCTCTTAAAAACAAAAGAGAGAAAATCAATTGAGTTTTGTCTACCAGCCATCTTTTTTTATGAGATGGAGTTTGGCTCTGTCACCCAGGCTGGAGTGCAGGGACACGATATTGGATCACTGCAACCTGCGCCTCCTGGGTTCAAGCAATCCTCCTGCCTCAGCCGCCTGAGTAGCTGGATTACAGGCATGTGCCACCATGCCCAGGTAGGGTTAGGGTTAGGTTTAGGGTGAGGGTGAGGGTGAGGGTGAGGCTGAGGGTGAGGCTGAGGCTGAGGGTGAGGCTGAGGCTGAGGGTGAGGGTGAGGCTGAGGCTGAGGCTGAGGCTGAGGGTGAGGGTGAGGGTGAGGCTGAGGGTGAGGGTGAGGCTGACGCTGAGGCTGAGGGTGAGGATGAGGCTGAGGGTGAGGGTGAGGCTGAGGCTGAGGGTGAGGGTGAGGGTGAGTGTGAGGGTTAGGGGTAGGGGTTAGGGTTAGGGGTTAGGGTTAGGGTGAGCGTGAGGGTGAGCGTGAAGATTAGGGTTAGGGTTGGGGTTAGGGCTAGGGTTAGGGCTAGGGCTAGGGCTAGGGCTAGGGTTAGGGCTAGGTAAGTGTGGCTTACAAACTGGAAGACAAAAGACATTTTAAAAATCCTAATAGCTAAGTTAGTTTTTGAAGCTATTAATATTGCTAAAATTATTGCTATAGAAAAGAGAAAAAAACATGCTGAATAGAACTCTGTTCTTAGAGATTTCTCCTGAAAAAGTCACATGTTATTTCTTCTCACCTCCATTGGCAAAAAAAAAAAAAAAAAAAAAAAAGCTATGTGGTCATGCAAAACTTTAAGTAGGTGGGTTGGAATAGTCAGAATGAATTAATAAAAACTGAACTGAAAATATTTGGAGAACAGCACCAATGACTATCATGAATGCCAACATGCATCCCTGACAACCCCATGCTGTTACTCTCCAAACTTTTTATGTCTTGCAAAGTATTAGAACTTCCTATCTGAAGCCATACCACTCAGAGGGACTGCAAAATACATAATGACATCTCCTTTAGGATGTACTTAAATAATTCAAGGAAAAGAAGTCAAATAATTTAAAAAGTGCTTTTTGGTACAGCTATTTAGCAGTAGGGGGTAAGATTAGAGATAGATTGTAAAGATAATAGTAGGGTTAGGGTTAGGATTAGGGTCTGGGTCAGAGCCAGGGCCGGAAGTATGGTTAGAGGTGGGGTCATGGTCAGGGTCAAGATCAGAGTCAGGGTCAAAGTCAGGGTCAGTATTAGGGACCAGGGTAGGGATCAGGGTTTAGGGTCAGGGTCAAAGTCTAGAGACAGGATTGGGGTTAGGATTAGAATCAGAGCTTTGTTCTCCTCGGGACCCACCTGAGGAGAGGACCTGGCTTTGGAGCACCTGGTAGTGTGTCCACAGAGAAGACCAGAGTTTCGTTGTCCTCAAGACTGACCTGGGGAGACGTGGCTGCGGGCCAGTGAGGAAGGTGAGGCAAAAGCTTCCTGTCTGCCCCCGTGTGCTAAAGAGGGAGCTCTGCCATGGGCTTTACTTCACACGTTATATCCTGCAAGTCTTGTTTTACAAAAGCATCCCTTCCTTGAGGCTTATGTTGCTCATCATCACAGCGTGTCATAACACGTGATAAGATTTTGGTTTGCTTCAGCAGGAGATCTTGGTATAGAGAAAGGAGAAATGCTTAGAGCCACCTCAGGACAGTTGGGATGAAAGCTGGGGATGGGCAGAGGCTGGAGGAAACATGTGCACCCCCTGTAAACACTTTTATTCATGTTTTCGTTACTCATTTTTCTTACAATGTTAAAGTAGTAAAAATGGTATGGAGAAATTGAAAAGTAGGCATATTAAAACTTGCAACATTATTTAAGCCTAAATATATTATTTGTACCTAATGAACATTTTTTATTTTGTTGAGAAAGTCTAAGGTTAATTGGCAGCACATTTTAATAGTAGATAGAATAATGTCTGTTTTATAAACATTGACATCCTACATTATATGTGTGAACCCTGAAAATCTGAGACCGGTCTCATATTTTTTAGAAAGTTTATTTTTCCAAGTTTGAGGATGCGCCTGTGATGCCTCCGCAGGAGGTCCCAACAACACGGGCCCAAGGTGGTTGGGGCCCAGCTTGGTTTTACACACTTTAGGGAGACATGAGACATCAATCAATATGTGAAAGATGTACCTTGGTTCAGTCCAGAAAGGTGAGACAACTTGAAGAGAAGGCCAGACAGGGAGCTTCCAGGTCATAGGTAGGTAAGAGACAAATGGTTCCATTCTTTTGAGTTGCCGGTTACCCTCTCCCGATGAGGCACTCAGATACGCATTTCTCTCGGTGAGCAGACGGGTGACTTTGGACAGAATGGGAGGCGGGTTTGCCCTCAGCAGCCCCAGCTTGACTTTTCCCTTTAGCTTAGTGATTTTGGGTCCCCAAGGTTGATTTTCCTTTCACAAGGTCTAACATGTTTTCCTATGAGCATTAAGTATTCATTGTGTATTTTATTTCACAAGGCACGGATTTTTAAAAAATCATCAACTTCATGACTAGCTATATAGACATAACTACATAGAGGTTCAACTAAATTTGGAAACATTCCAGAGTTTTGGTTTGTAATACTTCTTTGTGATTCTTTAAAAGGTAAAGTATATTTTTTCCGTAAAGCATAGTAACATCTAAAATCACCCGTAGAATGTCCTGCCATTTTTTTTCTCTAGTTTCCCCATTTTCTGCAAAGCCTCGTTGAGGAAATTGACTTTGAATATCCTTTTACACTCTTCTGTTTTAGAAAGCATTGTGGTAAAACATTGAATCTTCATGGTCACAAGTTTTGTTCACATTCTTTCTTTCTTTGAATATTTTTTTCCCAGTGGCCAATATTTGATTCTGTTGTATTATGGCTAAAAGGTAGGCATGGAACAAAATAAAGACAAGAAGTCTTTGGAAGAAGTGATCCAGTCACAATGAATCAATTTGCCATTGGAACATATTTTTACAAAGTCACTCTTTTGAAAATATTTAGTCATGAATTGAAACAGAGTCTGGTAGATTATTTTTTTTCCTGGTCTAAGGTGAACAGCGTTTTAGAGAATGAACCCAGGACACAACCGCAGCACAAGAAAAAAATATGATAAATAAGTTTACACATATGTGTTACCAACAGAAAACATGTAAAGAACATTTATTTTGATTTATATATCAGTCTGCATTAATTTTTTTGTGTCATAAATGCTCTTATTTAAAAAACAGGACTAGTTAACAGTGTCAATTACTAGCAATTCATGGTATAAATAAACAAGGAAGTGTTCAAAAAATATAACAATGTTTTAAATATAGTTATATTTTATAGCAGTTTTGACTTACACAGAAATTGCAAAAAAGAAAAATTGCAGAGATTTTCCTTGTAGCTTCAACCTACTTTCCTCTCTTATTAACATCTTCTGTCAGTGTGTCTCACATGGCTTATTAATATCTTACATAATGTGTCACAGTTAATGAACAAATACTGATAGAGTATTATTAACTAAAATTCATATTTCATTTGGATTCCCTTAGTTTCATCTTACCCTGACCCATCCAGGATCCCGCATGGCATGTAATCATCACGTAGGCGGCTCCTGGATGTGACAGCGTGTCCAGCTTTCCATCTCATGATGATCTTGACAGTATTGAGGAGGATTGGTCAGGAATTTTGTAGAATGTCCCCCATTGTGATTAAACATGGAATTTTTCGTATAATTAGACTGGGATTCTGGGTCTGGAAAAAGTAGATCACAGAGGTGAAGTGCTACCCTTGTCACTTCATTTTCTCAAGGTGAACTGTCGCCTTTGATGTTCACTTGGATTGTTCGGTGGAGCTAGTTTGTCAGGTTTCTCCACTGTGATGTTATTTTTCCTCCTTGTCCATACTGCACGTGTTCTTTCGGAACAAGTCACTATGCGGAGCCCACACTTACAGAGTGAGGAGCTCCACCTTCTTGATGGCTGACTGTCTACCTCAATTATTTGGAATTCTTTTGCAAAGGAGATTTCTATTCAACTCCATATGCTTATTCACCTATGTATACAAACACAGACACCTAGATAATTACTTAAAGCTTTAGTTACTATTCAGCACTACAGCATTATGTTGCACAATTCATTCCTGTGTTGGTCATGGGTAGCTCTTTTTATTGGCTCCTGTTTTTCTTTTAATAAAAGAATTAACTTTTATTTATTTTTATGACATTTTTAATTTTTTTTCGTACATACTTACTTTCTGATACTTCAAGATTATCCTGGCTCATATATTTACTGTCCCAGTTCTAGTACCAGGCTCTAGTATCAAAGAGCCTGATTCCTTTGAGAATGGTAGGAAAACTTACATCTGACTGCTGAATGAGCATATTATATCTTGTCCCTCCTTAGCAATGCTAGGAAGTATATGTGTGTATCTAACAGACCTATACACACCTAATTATAAAGGTTTCTATGTGGAACTGTACGTATCTGTATTAAACCAAATGTAAGTTTATGTTGATGTCTCCACCTCTGATCTACTATTACATGAATCATTCTAGCCTTCTCCCCTTGCTAATTTGTAACCTCCCACTTCAACAGTGAGAGACCTGGTTCCTACCATCTGCAAGTTATGTAAGTCATTGTTTTATTCCAGATAAGGATACTGTGGTTTTACAATTGTTCACAATTACTCCTGTTGGAAAGAACTTTATAAAATGGAATCCAGTGATGAAGTGTAGTTCATTTGCCTTTAGCCTACAGAATCTATTGATTTTTGAAATGACTTAGGTCAACACCATTTTCCCTCCACCTTCATCGAGTTTTTTCCTACATTTGTATCTTAGTCCGTTTTGTGCTTCTGTAACAGAATACCTGAAGCTGGGTAATTTATAAGTAAAAAAGGTCCATTTGGCTCACAATACTGGTGGCTGGAATGTCCGAGATTAGGCAGTTGCATCTGGTGGGGCCTCAGTCTTTTTCACCTCATGGTGGAAAGTGGAAGGGGAGCAAGGGGTGCACCAGAGATCACATAGCAAGAACGACAGCAGGAGGGAAGCCAAGGAACCCAGACTCTTGTTAACTCCTACTCCTGCAGGAATTAATCCATTCCTGTGAGAGCAGAACTCACTCATCCCCCTGGAGGACATTAACCTATTCATGAGGCATCCGTCCTCATGACCCAAACACCTTCCACTGGGCCCCACCGCCCCACACTGCCACACTGGGGGTCAAATTTCAACATGAGGTTTTGCAGGGACAAACCACATCCAAACCATAGTAATTTGTAGCATAGTTAATTTCCTTTTCACATGATGCATTCTGTGTTGGGATACTCCATATCCCGAATAATTTTATTTAATTTGAATAGAGTTTGGCTTACTCATTTGGCTGTAAAATTCTGCGTGTTTTGACAAATGCGTAGTGGCAGGTATCCGCTATTAAAGTATCATATGGAATGCTTCAAATCCCCACGCCATGGAGCCAATGGCTTCCCATCTGTGTAGTTTGCCTTCTCCAGAATCTCATTAAATGAAGTCACACTGTGTGTATTCTCCTCAGACTGTCTTCTTCCAGTTAGCAATGTGCATGCAAGATTCACTCATGTCTTTGTGTGAGTTGATAGCTTGTTCCTTTCTATGGCTAAATAGTATTCCATTGTATGAATGTACCACAGTTTGGTTATGCATTTTGGGGAGAAAACCTTCCTCTTCTAACTTTGTTCCAGGGTTGGAGACCTTCAAATTAACTGACAATAGATACATTAATAGGAGAGGCAATATTTGGCTTCTTATTCCACAAGTATTGTAGGACAAAATTCATCAGATGGCAGGATCCAGTTTACAAACAGGTAAAACTAGCCCAAAGACAAGAAACTAGACTAGAATCTGATAACCCGCAAGGGCTATAGATTTCCTTTTATTTATTTAAATTTTTTATTATACTTTAAGTTCTAGGGTACATGTGCGCAACGTGCAGTTTTGTTATGTAGGTATACATGTGCCATGTTGGTTTGCTGCACCCATCTACTCGTCATTCACGTTACGTATAGTTTTCCTCAAAAAAGTTTTTTTTGAGACAGGGTCTGGCTCTGTCTCCCAGGCTGGAGTGCAAAGGTGCAATCTCAGCTCACTGCAACCTCTACCTCCTGGGTGCAAGCCATCCTCCCTCCTCAGCCTCGTGATTAGCTGGGACTACAGGCACCTGCCATCATGCCCATCTAATTTTTCTATTTTTAGTAGACATGAGATTTCACCATGTTGCCCAGGCTGCTCTTGAACTCCTGGCCTCCCAAAGTGCTGGAATTATAGGCATGTGCCCCCACGCCCTTCTGACTTATAGTTTTCCATTGAAACATAAAATTTATCTCTGTAGTAACCATTATTTTTGATCATAGATAATCAAAGTAAGATTATTCTTGTTTCAAAAATAAGTCTAGCCTTGTTAGATTTTGCCTGATCATTTATGTAAGTTTAGTAAGAACAAGAGCTGACCACATAGATGCTTTCAAGCTTCCTTGCTGCAAGTTTTCATACAGAATCTCAGATTGGACTTTTAAAGGCCTTATTGAGGCTAAAAGCCAAGCCAAGAACATACTATCAAATTTCAGCTGCAGACCTTATAGCTTTGTGTGAATTCCTCTCTGCTTGAGGCCCTCAAAATAGCCCCAAATTACTGGGCCTACAAGGAAATGACCTTCCTTACTAATCTGTAAGGCTGTGAACCCCATAATCTAGGTATCAGACTGGCTTTTCTCAGAGGGCTTTGTAAGCATTGACTCCATAAAAGTCAACCTTAGTTCCTTACAATTGCTGGTCATAACTGGTCTGAGGTACACTTCCTAAATATGATATTTCAGTAAAAACCTTGATAATATAGCCAAAGTTTCCAATTATGTCCTGTTACAAGGTGAACAGATTCTTACTGGACTTTTGCTAACAACTATATTGTCATGAAAGTAAGAGTATTAAGAATTTCAAAATTCTAGAGAAATCAGGTGGGGAAAAAAAGATAAATGCTCCATTTCTGTTTACAAAAGCATAATCTACTAAAATTGTTGTGAGTTAGAGTTAGCTTGAGAGTGGCCAGGTGTGGTGTGTAATCCCAGCACTTTGGGAGTCCGAGATGGGCAGATCATGAGGTCAGGAGATCAAGACCATCCTGGCTAACATGGTGAAACCCCATCTCTACTAAAAAATACAAGAAATTAGCTGGCATGGTGGTGGGCACCTGTAGTTCCAGCTACTCGGGAGGCTGAGGCAGGAGAATGGCGTGAATCCAGGAGGCGGAGCTTGCAGTGAGCCGAGATCGCACCACTGCACTCCAGCCTGGGTGACAGAGCGAGACTCCGTCTCAAAAAAAAAACAAAAAACAAAAACAAGAGTTAACTTAAGAGAAAGAGATTTCTTTTTTTTTCTTTCTTTTTTGAGACTGAGTGTTGCTCCGTCTCAATTTCTCAGTGTGGTAGGCAAAAACATGTTTATTAACAGGCCAAAATATCTAGTTTCTCTGTAAAAATAAGAAGCCAAAACTATATAAACTTGAATTACTTATGTTCAGTAATTAATGTTTTAGTATTGTATCTTATTTATAAATGATGTAGATATTTAATGGAAATATTTTACTTAGCTTAACTTTAAGGTTAAAAATTACCAAAAGTATTTTGGAAACTACTATTAGGCAGATTTACTGTAAAAAACTTATTATTGTAATAATGTTTTTCACTTTTCACAAGATGGCACCAAAAATGACGGAAACTCCTGCCCCTCCTAAAGCCCAAGCCAAAGCAAAGGCTTTAAAGGCCAAGAAGGCAGTGTTGAAATGTGTTCACAGCCTCCCAAAAAAAGAAGATTTGCACCTCACCCACCTTCCAACATCCCAAGACACTGCGACTGCGGAGGCAGCCCAGATATCCTGGGAAGAGCGCCCCCCCCCCGGAGAAACAAGCTTGACCATCATGCTATCATCAAGTTTCCACTGACCACTGAGTCAGCCATGAAGAAGATAGAAGACAACAACATGCTTGTGTTCACTGTCAATGTTAAAGCCAACAAGCACCGGATCAAACAGACTGTGAAGAAGCTCTGGGACGTGGATGTGGCCACAGTCAACGTCCTGATTCGGCCTGATGGAAAGAAGAAGGCATATGTTCGACTGGCTCCTGATTACGATGCTTTGGATGTTGCCAACAAACTTGGGATCATCTAAACTGAGTCCAGCTAGCTGATTCTAAATAGATGTATATCTTTTCACTCTAAAAAAAAGGAAATAATGTTTTTCATAAGAATGACAACTTAAAATCTTAAAGCTTATAGATTTGATTCTAATTATCTAGTAAGTATAATATTAGCTTCTTGCAAGCACTCAAGCAGAATAGAAACTTGTTCGTTGGCCGGGCAGGGGGCCTACCATGAGTATACTGTGAGCAAGAGGACCCTGCAGTGTCCTTAGCTGCCAGCAGGTGGCGCACGGGCACCACACCATGAGCAAGAGGACCCTGCAGTGTCCTGATCGGCAGCAGGGGGCGTGCTGCCACCACACTGTGAGCAAGAGGATCCTGTAGTACCCCCAGCGGCCAGAAGGGGGCGTGCCCCCACTACAAGGCAAGCAAGAGGGCCAGGCAGTGTCCCCATCTGCCAGCTGGGGAGCCAGCCGCCACTTCACTTGGAGCAAGAGGGCCGGGCAGTGTCCCCAGCTGCCAGCATCGGGAGTGCTGCCACTACACTGTGAGCAAGAGAGCCTTGCAATATCCCCAACTGCCAGCAGGCGGCGTGCCCTCACCATACTGCAAGAGGGCCCTGCGAGGCGCTGGCCACCACTGTAAGAAAGAGGGCCCTGCAGTTGCTCTAGTCGCCAGCAGGGGGCGTACTGGCACAGCACCGCGAGCAAGAGGGTCCTGTAGTGCGCGGCTGCAAGCAGGGGGCACCAGAGCCGGGCTTTTCAGATTACTGATGTTTCTGCCTGTCTGTGCGCCGCTCCCCTCGCGGTGTGCATCTCTGCGCCTGCACCGCGCCCCTTCAGGCCCACGCGGCGTGCGTCTCTGCGCCTGCGCGGCGACCCTCCACCCCCACAGCGCGGGCCTGCGACTCTGCGCTTGCGCGGCGCCGGCCTGCGACTCTGCGCCTGCAAGCCGGCCTGCCCCGTGCCTGGCACGCGGCTCTGCACCAGCGCCAGTGTTGTACCTTTGTGAGGGCGGAGCTGCATTCTCCTCAGCCCAGACACTGAGAGCATCGCGAGGGCGGAGCTGTGTTCTCCTCTGCACAGACCTCGGGGGTACCGTGAAGTGGGAGCAGCGTTCTACTCTGCCCAGACTCTGGCGTGGGGAGCCCCACGAGGGCGGAGCTGCCTTGTGCTCAGCACAGACGTTGGCGGCTCCGCCTCGCTTTGGGACAACTCGGGGCCGCATCCACAGTGAATAAAATACTTCCTGTTTCTAGCCCTGAATAACGAAGGTCAGAGACTACTTAGAATGGTTCAGTGTGGAAAATGGGAAACCGAAATCCCCTCTGAATCCTGTGCACAGAGGTTCTCTCCACCCAAGGGTTAGGGTTAGGATTTTAGGGTTAGGGTTTTAGGGTTAGGGCGAGGGCGAGCGGTAGAGGGTTAGAGGGTTAGGGTTGTGAGGGTTAGGGTTAGGGGTTAGGGTCAGGGTTTGGAGTCAGGGTCGGGTTAGGGGCTAGGGTTGGGGGTTAGGGTCAGGGTTTAGGGTTAGGTTTAGGGTTTAGGGTCGGGGTCAGAGTCAGGGTCAGGGTTAGGGTTAAGGTTTAGGGCTAGGGCTAGGTTTAGGGCTTAGGGTTGGGGTTAAGGTTCGGGTTAGGGGTTGGGGTTAGGGGTGAGGGTGAGGGTTAGGGTCAGGCTTAGAGGGTAGGGTCAGGGTTAGGGGTCAGGGTCGGTTTCAGGGTTGGCATCAAGGTTAGGGTTAGGGGTTAGGGTTTAGCGTTGGGGTAGGGTTAGGGTTGGGTTAGCGGTAGGGTTAGGGTTGGGTTAGCGGTAGGGTTAGGGTTAGGGTTGGGTTAGGGTTAGTGTTAGGGCTAGGACTAGGAGTAGGGTTAGGGGTTAGGGTTGGGTTAGGGTTAGGGTTTGGTTCCATGTTAGGGTTAAGATTCAAGTTAGGGTTCGTGTTCTGTTTTGGGTTAGGTTTAGGGTTAGGGTTTGGGTTCGGGTTAGCGTTCGTGTTTGGTTTCAGGTTAGGGTTGAAGCCGTTCTCCTGCCTCAGCCTCCCGAGTAGCTGGCATTATAGGCACACACCACCATGCCCAGCTAATTTTTTTATTTTTAGTAGTGACAGTGTTTCACCATGTTTCCCAGGTTTCTCTGGAACTTCTGACATCAAGTAATCCACCTGCTTCTGCCTCCCAAAGTGCTGGGATTACAGGCATGAGCCACTGTGCCCAGCCTTCACTTTCTTCTCTGTGTCAGAGATCTCTAGCAAGATACCTTTTCACAACTTTTATTACAACGGAAGTATTTCAGAACTTTGTCAGGTTAAACTGTTAAGGGTATGTCTGTTTTTCTATGATACACTCAATTTAGGAATGTATGATTCAGTAATGAAAGTTGATCTGGCATCACCCTTGGCATTTGAGTTCCTAGGTGGAGGCATGATAATGGCTTACAGGAATGCAGCACCCCAAGAGGACCCTAGCAATTGGGAGAATTATGTTTACATGACACTAAGCCCCAAATAACCTTAAATTCTAAATAAAAGTTCCAAGGGTAATTTGTATAAGGGTCTTGTTTTTTGTTTTTTGTTTTGAGATGGAGTCTCACTCTGTCACCCAGGCTGAACTGCTGTGGCATGATCTTGGCTCACTGCAACCTCCACCTTCCGAGTTCAAGTGATTCTCCTGCCTTACCCTCCAATGTAGCTGAAATTACAGGTGCCTGCCACTATGCCCAGCTAATTTTTTGTATTTTTAGTAGAGATGGGGTTTCACCATGTTGGCCAGGCTGGTCTCGAACTCCTGACCTCGTGATTTGCCCGCCCCAGCCTCTCAAAGTGCTGGGATTACGGGCGTGAGCCACCGCACCCAGCCAGGGCCTTGTTTTTAAAGAAAATAAATTATATGACAGATTTGTTTCATATATATATATATATATATATAAACTATACTCGTGAACATTTTACTCAACGTTTAAAAATCTTTAAGACCTTTCAGTACATAAAGCTTACATAACAAAATCTAGCAAAAGTGTATAAAATCTAAACACATTTCTAAAAGAAAGGGTGAGGCTTTCAGGGTGGCTATGCTGTGTTGAATGTGGGCAGTGTTCTCTCTCTCGTGGTTTTGCTTATATGGCAGTTCCAGCTCACAAGAGCCCTTGGAGCCTGTCTGTTGGCCTGCATCCTGTGGCATTTGGCAAGTGAGATCTGTTTAATATAAGATGTCCATAAAGCCAAGGTTATGATATCTAAAAATAATCAACAGTAATTCCCCAGAAATTTTGTCTTTTTTGACCAAGCCACTGGTGCAATGTGGAGTCACTGCATTATATGCAAAAAGAATAGTGCCCTCACTCCAGAGTCTGAACCAGAACTGACCCTCAGTGGTGACTCCCCCTTTATTCTGGAGGTGTTAACATTAGCTGTGGCAATGTAAAAACGGTGTTTCTGGAGGCAGTGGGGGCCGAGAATGGAAAATCCTCTGCAGCCGTCAACATGGAGAGTGAGACAATGCAGGTGTTGACTCACGGAACTGGACGAGAATCTACTAGCCCTTCTCCAGTGAGAGTCTCTGTCATTTCATAGAAGGCTTAAACGCAGGGAGGGCATGGGGATTCCGTGTAAACTTCAGTAAGGTGCATAAACAGAGGCCGTGATGTGTTTTTTCTCCGACCTTTTCCAGGGAGATCTGACCCCAGGGTTGCAGCGTGATGCTCACTAACAGAAACTGACTCAATTGTGTCATGTCTCTGATCTTTTCCAAGGACATCTGGACCCAGGGTCGCAGTGTGATGCTCACTAACAGAAACTGATTCAATTATGTTTCCAGGTTTTGGGGAATATCTTTAATTACTGCATGAATGTTTGTAAACTGTTGGGGCTAAATACGAAAGTTGCTCTTCAGGTGCCGTCTCCACCGAGCCACTGTGTACATTTTCTTTCTCTCTCTTGCAGCTGTTCTCTTCCTACAAACTGAATGAAAATGAAAAGGAAGTCATTTCTGCATGTGTCACAGAGGCATCCTTTGGTTCTAAAGGGAGCTGAGTTGGATTCCACAAGCGTATGGTCCTTGTAGCATGTGAATAGGATTCAGTCACGGACGAGAAGGAAGGATTCGGGGGAGACTGTCATCGCCCTGTCCAGGCTAACACTCCAGCTGCCCAGGTGACAGGCTGGCCTGTGTTTGTGTTGTGTAAGTGTGTACAGCTGCTAATGTAGGGTCCAGAAACATCTTACAGAGTAAGCCTATCCCTACATGTAGTTTTATGTGGGTATAAATTCATTTCAGTTCTTAACATGAACATTTGTACAGTGCTTCCAAGTGAGGGTTTGACTGCCTCACATCTGGAATCCTTCAAGTTTATCCTTCTTGGAGTCAGTGTCGTGAACGTTTTCCCCTAGGTCAAGAGTCTGCTGTCAACATGATGTTCTCTAATTACACGGCTTCATACAACTCCCAGCTCTGTGGACATATATTTTTGTATTTAAGGTGTTCCTTCTTTTACTTCTGTTTATAGTTCATCCTTGACACTGCTCTTTTCCCACTGTCTTTATCTCAGGTCCTTTCCAAGCTTTCATCCTGGCTGACTTCTTTTAAGTAATGGAAGGAGAGGACGTGGGGTCAGTCAGCCTGACTTCCGATCCCTTCTCCACCCATTGTGGGGAAAAGAAAGAGATCAGCCTGTTACTGTGTCTATATAGAAAGAAGTAGACATAAGAGGCTCCATTTTGTTCTGTATTTGAGATGCTGTTAATCTGTGACCCTACCCCCAACCTTGTCCTTGCAAGAGACATGTGCTGTGGTGACTCAAGATTTAATGGATTTTGGGCATGCAGGATGTGTCTTTGTTAAACAAGCGCCTGAAGGCAGCTTGCTGGTTAAAAGTCATCACCATTCTCTTAATTTCAACTACCCAGGGACACCTACACCGCCAAAGATTGCAGGGACCTCTGCCTAGAAAAGCTAGATATTGTCCAAGGTTTATCCCCATGTGATAGGATGAAACAATGCTGCTAAAAGGTTTATGGAGATGTTTGCATATGTATCTCAAGGCACAGCATTTTCCTTTAAACTTATTCATGTCACAGAGATCCTTGTTCTTATGTCTTACTGCTGATTTCCTCCCTAAAAACGATCCTATTGTCCTGCCACTCCCTTATCTTTAAGATGGTAAAGATAATTATCTATAAATACTAAGGGAACTCAGAGACCGGTGCCGGCGTGGGTCCTCTGTAAGCTGAGCGCCGGTCCCCTGGGCCCCGCTTTTCTTTCTCTATACTTTGTCTCTGTGTCTTATTTCTTTTCTCAAGTCTCTTGTTCCACCTAACAAGAAACACCTACAGGTGTGGAGGGGCAGGCCACCCCTTCAACCCATTACTTGACAAATTAAAGCTGTGTTTAGGCTTCATTTATGTCATCCTGGATTTCTCAAGAGTTACAATTTTTTGATACATTAATTACAATTATAGGATCGTTTAAAGATCAAACAAGACAATGTATATTGATGTGTTTTGTAATATTTGTTGTTGTTTGTTTGTTTGAGACTGAGTCTCACTCTGTCACCCAGGCTGGGGTTCAGTGGCGTGAGTGACCTTGGCTCACTGCAACCTCCGCCTCCTGGGTTCAAGCGATTTTCCCGTCTCAACCTCCCGAGTAGCTGGGACTACAGGTGCCTGCCACCACACTTGGCTAATTTTTGTATTTTTAGTAGAGATGGGGTTTCACCATATTGACCAGGCTGGTCTTGAACTCCTGACCTTGTGATTCACCCAACTCGGCCTCCCAAAGTGCTGGAATTATAGATGTGAGCCACCGCGCCTGGACTGTAATCTTTAAAGCTCAATAGAAATGTAAGATCTTGCTATTATTATGCGATGATAAAATCTTTCATTCTTTGCTTTTTCCTTGGTTGCTGGCCTAGAAATTGAATCAATTCTGTTCTCTCTTTTTTAAAAAAATAATCTTGAACGTGTGAAATTGCTGATATTTTAATATGTTGCTGATGTTTGATCTATTTGAATGGTAGCTTCCTATGGTTTCTTCTAGTAGTTAAAACTATCAGGCCAGGCATGGTGGCTCATGCCTATAGTGCCAGCACTTTGGGAGGCCAAGGTGGGCAGATCACCTGAGGTCAGGAATTTGAGACCAGCCTGACCAACATGGTGAAATCCTGTGTCTACTTAAAATACAAAAATTGGCAGGAGAACCACTTGAACCCGGGAGAGGAAGGTTGCAGTGAGCTGAGATTGCATCGCTGTACTCCAGTCTGGGCAACAGAGTGAGACTCTGACAAAAAACAAAAACAAAAACAGAAAGAAAAAACTATATCAAAGTGATATATTTGTATAGTGAAACCCCAGACAGTGCCACTAAGTGAATGATGATATAATACTCTTATTTCTTATTTTGCTATGACGTTAGTTTCTCAACAATCACTCCACCTGCCGGTTTGGTCTTTTTTCCCATTGGGATTGGTTTCCCTTAAATATCTGGTGATTCTTCATTGTACACATTTAATAGTGACACAGGAAGAAGAAGAAAGGAGTCTGTTATCATTAGTAAAAGGCTCGTCTAGAGGTTTTTTTTTCCGGGAGTTGATAGGGTTTCCACATGTTAGTAAGTGATGTCTTTGGTCTAGATGGTTTCCTTTCTCTGGAGAAAAACTTCTCCTCTCCTCTCTGGAAGGCAGGTGCTTGCTGTTGGTTGTTGGTGTTCTACTCACTGGTTACCTGAGGGGTGGGGTGCAGGCATCGGTGAGGGAGGATAACAAGGGTTGACTGTTAATGTACAGATTTTAATCAACCTTCCTGTTTTCTGACGCCTGCCTCACTTCTCTGCCCCTCACCCCCAGGAAAGTCCACAGATGATACTCCTTTTCAAGGCTGCGAGGCCATCAAATCACTTTTTTGTCTCTGCTGTTCTCTCTACGTGATGGATAACCATCATGGTTTCTTGGGAGGGAAAGGAAACAACTGGGTCAGTATTTGGCCTACCATCTTTAAGTTGGAAGCTTCTTCTTCCAACTGAAGCTAGAATAACAAAGCTTGAGAAAGCGTTTTTAAAATATCTAGTATCTCAACTTTTGGGGAAAATTTGAATATCTTAAGGCACTAAGTAACTGAGTTTTCTGAAAAGGGTGATGGGGGAACCATTAATTAATTAATTAATCTCTGCTTTAAATATATTGCACCAGGTTTGTGTATTATAATTCACACTCAAAAAGTACAGATTTAATTTTGATATATTTTCTTTGAAGAAATAGCTTAACTACTCTTCAGTGTTGCATTTACGATGTGGCCAAATCTTTGAGATAAAATTATTTCTCTCTATGTAAATGAAGATGTTGTACTTTGAAAAATCATTCCTTTCGGCATTTTTAGATCTTTCTCAGTTTTCTTGAACCTTTTGTGCAAGAGCAATGACCTTATATTTCCACAATATTCCTATTAAACACTTAGCTGTGGGCCTGAAAGAAATGTGCAGTTCTGTTAGAAAAAAGGTGGAGAAGGCAGTATCACTATTCCTCTTTCATGGATGGGCAAACAGGTTCAGGAATTTTCCAGAACTGAGGTTTTCTATCTTATAATTGGGTGTTCTTTGTCTCACAACGTGCACTTCGTCCTTCTGTATGGATTTCTTTGCTGAGGCTGACTGTGAATTTTGGCTCTCACATGCTAAGTACACATTAATTTCTTATCCTTTATTCCCACATAGTGTACGAGTGATTTTGAGAGGGTCCTGGATGGCATGGTCCTCAGGTGCTTGGCAAAATGGGTCTGCTCTCTCCTAGGTAAGCCTGGCTCTAGGCCCTTTTCCATGTCCTGGCCTTCCCCAGCAGTCCCTGGAGCCCTCTGCTAACCAAAACTCCACAGTGAAGCACCACCCGAATGGTGACCTGTGAAGGGTTCCCAGTTTGGGACACGTTATTCCTCTTCTGTAAAAACTGCACACTTTCAGATAGACTCTCAAGCAAAGGCACAGAAAATTATGATTAGATTAATGATCTTTCAGAGGTTTCCTATCTCTGAGGTCATCTGAGCCAGTAGTTTTCAAAATGAGTTGTGGGCTTCATATCCTCAAATATTGCATTTAAATTCTAGTTAAAAATAGTTTCACCACTGTATTTTTCCATTCTAAGACAGATTTTTTCCCATGCTTTACTTACTCTGGAGTTGCCTGCATCTTACAATTGATCCACTGCATTTCATATGATGAGATCTCTTCTGTTCTTCTAAAAAATTATCAATAGTTTTGTGATGGATATTGATTTAATAGCATCTCAGAATGTAAAACATCCAGGTTACAATCATTAACTCTTCTACAATATTTACATGCAAGAAGGCAATATTTCTTTCTTTTTATAAGCCAAATTATATCTAGCAGAAACTCCCATGTGTCGAGATGTGGAAGATTCCAATTCACGGAAGTTTCTCGTCATATTCTGTGCCAGACACTGGAGGCTGGGATGGTGGCACTTCATGCTCCTCACCTTCCTGTCTCACTACTTTTCCTGTGACTGCTGACTGCTGGCCCTTTACTCTGAAGGGGGTGAGAGGACCACTGCCCTGGCACTGGGGAGGGGATGTTCCTCACAGCACAAGAAATGTCAGGAAGGCAGCCGTCACATGCCGGAACCTTGGCCACACCAACCACATCTGGGGAACTGCACATAACTAGGGCCTAGCCCATTAGGAATGCTACTGTTCTGGGAACATCTCCCCGGCATCCTCATTTTGTTTTCCCATTGGCTAGTCCAGCTTAACTTAACCCTTAGATGATTCTAGATTTCCCTAGAAAATACCTAGGTGAGAGTTATCCAGGCAAATTCTCTTTTCCTCCTTTAAACCCCTAAAGGCTATATTTTGTGTGTGTGTGTGTGTGTGTGTGTGTGTGTGTGTGTGTGTGTGTGTGTATGTGTATGTGTTACAGAAAGACCTAATCTGCAAAAGCACAGCTTGGCCTTCAGAAAATAGATGGGAAAAGGGCTGCTTTATTATTTCCTGGTGCCTCCAAAGCACACACAAAGAGGATATAAGTTAGTACTTTCTCTAATAATTCCATCTGTAACATTGAGCATTTAAATACCTTGCCCATACAAGTGCATCATAAAAGGTAGCATTAATGAAACAATTAAATGTCTCAACCTGTCTTCTTGTAAGCCATGAAATAAATTTCTCCCATTATCTCTATGTATATGTTTACCATTTGTGCAAATATACCACTGAATAGAGATTGTAGACAATTTTTATTTTGATGACAGTCCACTCATGTAAAATTACACACAAAAATAGTACTGTAACCCAGGTGCATTGCCAGATCCAAGTAAATGTGAGCCAAGGCCCATTTGTTCATGCATGTGTTTTTATGATTTTGTCTGTTCCTTTTCTGACTTACATATTTATAATACAGAATGTGAGAAGAGGTAGCTCTTTGTAGTTATTTAGCTTTAAGACATAGAAAACTCTTCTAGAATCTTTAAAAAGTAATTGCAAGAATTTTTTGAAAGCTTCTTGAAATTACAAGTCAAGATTTTTAAAAAATTATTATTCTTTGAAACTACTTTTCTGTATACATCAAGATTTATCAATAGCATATAAAATAAATCAATAGCAACAAAATAAAATGGGAAAGGATGGTAATGGCCATCTCATATTGCTTATTTCTTTTTCTTTTTTTTTTTTTTTGAGACAGAGCCTCGCTCTGTCGCCCAGGCTGGAGTGCAGTGGCCCCATCTCTGCTCACGGCAAGCTCCACCTCCCGGGTTCACACCATTCTCCTACCTCAGCCTCCCAAGTAGCTGGGACTACAGGCGCCTGCCACCTCGTTCGGCTAGTTTTCTTGTATTTTTTTTAGTAGAGACGGGGTTTCACCGTGTTAGCCAGGATGGTCTCGATCTCCTGACCTCATGATCCGCCCGTCTCAGCCTCCCAAAGTGCTGGGATTACAGGAGCCACCGTGCCTGGCCTTGCTTATTTCTTTTATAATAACTAAGTCATATAAATTGAGCTCACAAAAATATTTATATTAATAAAATTATAATTTACCATTGGTAATGTTTGAGTTTTTCTTGTACATTTTTATGTAGCAAGAAAAACAGTTTTTACTGTTAAAAATGGTTTTTAAAAAATCAGAGCAAGCCTAAGCCCCTTCATTTTATAAATACAATAACCTGAGGCTCATCAGTGCTGGTGACTCACACAGGCACACACTCAGCATTGCTGGATGTCAGCTCAGGATCCAGAATGCATTTGAACAATTCATGCTAAATTAATAAATGTACTTTAAAATAGGCCCATATTAATCCCAAAATAACTAAACCTGTGGAATTTGTAAAATAAGATGTTTATGAATGAGGACATGGCATTTTGACTTAGTTCTGATTCCCCCCTTTCTGAAAGCAGAATCTACAGTCTATTTTCCCATTGCTAGATTTCAGAGGAGAGCCTGGTGTCACTTACAGCAGACATTGCAGATGCCTCAGCATTTCGGATGAAGACGGTAAAGACCTTCTTTGTTTCAAAAAAACCTTTATTTTCCAGGGGAGAAAACACAGGTTGGATCTAAACTCAATCTTCCTATTGAAATATTTTAATGACAC